>NC_089837.1:11702137-12975887 GCF_035609145.1 Eleutherodactylus coqui | reverse complement strand
GTCACAGAGGTTACTAGCCTCTGTGAGGTAGTCCGGTCCTCTTTCACTCCAGGCCAGATCTTACCACCTGTCCAGCATGCCATTTAAGGAGACAGGTGGAAGGTAGAGGGAGGTGTGTGCGCCTGGGAGTTACAGGCTGCAGTTACTCTGTGACTTCCACTGTGAACAGAGAGGCGCTGTGGACGAGGTGCTACCTGGTTGCAGCAGGACCCCTGGAGGGGATACGCCTGCCCTTGGACTAGAGCCTAAGAGATTGAAGTAATAAGGACCAGCTGCGCTCTGGACATCCACAGGTCTGTGCACCTCGATGGACTTGTATGCTCTCCTCAGCTGAGGATTTACCTGGGACATCTCCGGACTGAGGAGGGTTAAACTTGAACAGAGACTTTGTTTGTTGCTATCATTTACCATTTATCTGGAGACCCAGTTATTTATGTTTCTGTTAAAGACTGTGTAAATAAACCTAATAAGAAGAAAAGTGACGGTTTGGAGTGTTCTTTAACCCCCGCTGTACAACAATATATACAAATGGTTGACTGAGCTTGCTTTTAGTGAGAAAAAGATTGTTTATTTGGAGCTGCAGAAGCTTTTGCCTCAAGGCCAAGAGATAAGAATGGGAAAAGAATGTGATACTAACCTTTGAAAGTAGCTTTGTTTGCTTTAATTGAATAGAAACTTCTAATGAATCTAATGAATTATACTGTCTTAGAAGGCAGGAAAGAGGAATTTTAAGATACATTCTTCCTGGGTTCTGAGGTCACAAATGGACACGTCTTAGTCTCTTTCATACAGGTATAAGAAAGTTATACCCCACTCACATCCTGTGGGGGCTTTTAAGAATATAGGGGTTTAAAATGCAGAACATGTTGAGTTGTCAGAAAGTTCTAGCATATGTATTATTTATGCGATTAAATGCAGGGAATAGTTAAACTAAAACAGCTTTGTTCAGTGTGTGTTTCATATTCACAGAGAGATAAGTCAGTTATTTTTCAAAGGTGGGGGCTGGCATTTTCAGATTTCACTCTTTGCTCAGGGTCACAGACAGAGAAGGAAAGTCAGGGGGAGTGGGGTGGAAAGATACCCATGCATTCTAAAATATATCAGCAATTAATATAACATATAATAGCTTCAGTAAATAAGAAAGATAGAATGTCTCAGTCACTCAGTAAACTTTTTCACACAAATTGTTAAAAATAGCACTAATTCACAATCTCATCTCAATAGAATCATGTACTTTACAACATTATAGCACTCGCCTCAATGTTTTTCAACTGATGTATGTTTGTTTGTCACACTTTTTTTCTGTCCATCTGTATGTACTGGTACACCTTCAAATGGGGGGGGGGGGGGGCAGACTTGACCACATGGATGGATGAGAGTTAATGACCGTGATGAATGTAAAATGTGTGATGCAGATGTTGACTGGGGATAAAAGTTTTCCTCCCCCCTCTGCATAAGACTTTACTTGTTTGTGATGTGAATATGCAGATTGTACAGTTTAAATGAAGGTATGAAGAAACATGCAAACGTCCAGAATCGAAGGGGTGGAGCTAGATGATGTAAAAGTACGTAATGGGTCATCCCTCTCTTGTCCACAAAGGAGGGGGGGAGAATCTTGAGCAGCCAGTAAAAGTTTTTTTTGTCTTAAATTTGATAAGGCATTGCAGGCAGGATCAGATTAATAATGAATTTGCTTAAAGAATATCCCATTTAAATATATGGATAGATGTTTTCAGATTGTTCTGCTCCGATGTAACAAATGCCTCTGTTATCGGCGCTGACATCTTACAAACTTATCTGCATCCATCAAATTCTCACCGGATGGATCGGTACGGGTTGAGACCTCAGGTGTCAGTTCAGAAGAATTTTGTAAACTAACTGCTTTCTTGGTGGATCCGGCTCATGTGTTTGCCCTGACAGCCACTGCAGAAACTTAGTTTTCCACAGGTTCTGACAAATTGTTGGTCACCTACAAGACAGACATAGGGAAATTGAATGTACCCCCTATGACGATGTGTTTGAAACCAGGATACACACCCCTGGGTCGAACGGTATCCTTTTAGTTTCCCACAAGAAATGTTGGAGATTTGTGGGTGACTTGGTTCCAATGAGGTTTAGTGCAAGATATGTCCTCCTGCAAACACCTTTCTTTTCCAGTCAATGTGGACACCTACCGCATGGTCCATGACTTCTGCGAGGGGAACAAAGTAATGGTACTGGACTACCCCCAAGTGGTCCTCACCCTTCATGACATCCAGAGCATATGCACACAAGTTCAACCCAAGCACTTAATCTCTGGCTTGTCAGGCCCAGCCCTCTTCATGCCTCATAGCATCTTTTTCCAATGTTGTACTACTTTGAACCTGACTACTCTTCTTCCAATTGAGTATCTTAGTTCAAGGGGGGGGGAGGAATAGGTGATCTAGGTATTGCAGATCAGCTATTTTAAAAATTTTTGCAACAAGATTCTGATCTATTTGAAATAGAACATCAGCATGATTGTCTAGCATTGATGCAACAAGAAGATTTAGGTTTTAAAAACTGTTTTGAGTTTTTTGTAGATGATACCAGGGTGAGGATTGAGGACTCCATACCCGATATGCAGTGGTCACACAACAAGATGTCCTAAAAGCAGAAGCTCTCTCATCACAAGAAGCAGAACTGAAGGCCCTTACTGAGGTGTGTAGAGTGGCAGGAGGTAAGACGGCAAATATTTACACTAATTCTCGGTATGCATTTGGCATAGCTCATGATTATGGCCCAATATGGAAAGCCAGACAGTTTAATTTCTCAGTAGGACAGCCAATAAAGATTGGTGCAGCGGTGCAGAGTCTCATGGAGGTCCTACTTCTACCTGAAAAAGTGGAGAACTCACACTGATTCCTACACTGGAGAAGCAAGAGGCAACACCCTCACAGACCACACAGCAAAGGCAGCAGCCCTCAAGCCATAGAAGAAAAGAAGACATTGACAAACTTTGGACATTGACTAAATTCTGGACATTGACAAAACTTTGAACATTGATAAAAACTTTGGACTTTGATATGCTAAGGACTTTACAGTTACAAGCCAGCAAGGAAGAAAAGGAAAAATGGAATAAAAATGGTAGCAACAGAACAGGACGGCTTATGGCGAACAGTCAACAGAACTTGCCTACCACGGTCCCTGTGCCCCGTGATGGCCCAGCTGATGCACGGAAAGACGCACCTATCAAAGCAGCAACGATGTCGGCGCTTGAACGAGGATGGGTGGCTCCTGGGTTCTCTATAGGTGCTGCATCATTTGTCCAATCTTGCATGATCTATGCCAGTGATGGCGAACCTTTTGAGACCGAGTGCCCAATTTGCAACCCAACACCGAGTTATTTATTGCAAAGTGCCAATACGGCAATATAACCAAAAGGGCGGTTTCAGGGGAGTTTGAATGGCCTGATTTAAAAAAAAAAAAATGGTCCATGCGCAACTATGCTCTGTAGTGGCGAGCATAATGCACATATGGCCTTCTGTTTAACCCTTAGGGGTAGTTTTTAGGCAAACGTAGTTTCCCCCCTTATGCTGCTGTAATAATCACAGCTGTATAACGGGACAAAAAAAGAAACACTGAAGCCAATGGATTTCAGTGGTTTTGTTTTAACTAGTTCTTTACTTGCCCTTTAATAATATGGCCGAGAAAAGATTAGCCCTGCTCTGTAGTAAACACATTGTGCGGACAAGATTGGGCAACACCTATTTTCCCACAGCTTTTTTTTTCTAACTCCTGCGCTCTGGTGCAGAGTGTGAATGACCAGCAAAGGGGAAGAAATTGCCCTCATTCAGGCGCAACTGCGCCCTGTACTGGTGAGCGTAGTTGCGCATACGGCCATCGGTTTTCACCCTGAATGGCCTACTGTGTTTTTTTTAGCGCGATTGTCAATGGGACTTTCTAATGTTAAAAACGCATCGCACTAAAATTGCAAAGCACCAACTTGCGATGTGTTGTTAACATTAGAAAGTCCCATTGACAATCGCAGCGATATCGCAGCGTTAAAAAAAAAACACAAGTGGGTGTGAGCCCTCATTGAGAGGGGTGAACTTTGCAACAAAGACAGCGATAAAATTGACTGGTCGCGGATTAAATTCCGCACCACAAGTCAGTTTCGCACATGTTTTTGTCCGGGTTATTTCCGCAGCTTGTGCCAATACGGTAAATGTTGGAGAATACCACTCCGTGTGACCCCACCGATATGTTTACAGTTTGCTTATTAACCCCTTCCCGCTATATAACGTACATTTAGGTCATGCAGGTGAGGGGTATGTATGAAGAGAGATCGCAGGGTGACCTCTCTTCATACAGGGTGGGTGAAAGCTGTTTACTACAGCTGACACCCACAGGCAATAGCTGCAATCGGCAGCAACTTTTAAATTCCCGCAAATGATGTTTGGGGGTCCCGTACACCCACCTTCCGTGTGAGATGGTTTGATAGGCTGCCTGTCAGATCGCAGTATGATGTAATGCTACGGCCTTACACTATACTGCAGGAGCGATCAAAGCATCGCTAGTTGTGGTCCCCCAGGGGAGGGCTAAAAAAAAGTACAAATAAGATCAATAGTTTTATTAATTGTAAAAAAAATAATCAGAAAAGTTTAAATCACCCCCTTTTGCCATATCTATAATAAAAAAATCTAAATCATAAAACAAAAATACATATTTGGTATCACTGCGTCCGTAAAAGTCTGATCTATCAAAGTAGCACAATATTTACCCTACACGGTGAATGTCGTTCGAAAAAAAAAAATAAAGAATGCAAGAAATGCACTTTTTCTGTCACCCTATCTCACAGAAAAAATGCAATAAGAAACGATCAAATAATCGTATGTATTCCAAAATGATACCAAAATAAACTACAGGACATGTTGCAATAAAAATGAGCCCTCACACAACTATGTTGATGGAAAAATTACAAAGTTATTGCGCACAGAAGATGGCAGCTGAAAATAATTTTAAAAAATTAGATGTCCTTGAAAAAAAATAAAAGTAGTGCAGCAAAAATAACTTAGAAGTCTGGTATTGTAGTAATTGTACTGATCTGTAGTATAAAGTTAGCAGGTCATTTTTGTTGCAGTTTGTGCGCTGTAGAATCAAGACGCACCGAAAGATGGCGGAATGACGTTTTTTGTTTTTTTTTCATTTTACTCCACTTAGAATTTTTTAAAATTTTTCAGCACATTATATGGTGCGTTAAATAGCACCATTGAAAAATACAACTCGTCCCACAAAAATCAAGCCCTCATACAGCGTCATTGATGAATAATTAAAGGAGTTACGATTTTTTAAAAGGGGGGAGGAAAAAACGAAAATGGAAAAAAAAGGGTCCATGTCATTAAGGGGTTAAATGTGACCTTTGAGACGCCTGCCGGGATCACAACAGGAGTCAAACAATACGTGGGTGCAGCTGGAAGACCAAACTAACACTGGCAATGCTGGAAGGAAACAAACACATTTAAATACTGTCAGAACTCCTGCCCCAGCAGCTGATTTACAGTGGTCAGGGGATATCACTAGAACCAGGGCTCCCCTGCACCGCACTCCAGCAACCCGGGTGGTAGGACCAGCAGTGTGGCACAGAGGCTCCCAAGAGTTGCTGGTTCTGACAGTACCACCCCCCCCCCCCCCTTCTACAGGGGGACACTGGACCCCCATGGCCAGGAGCAGGCTTGACAGGGAAGGCCCTGTGGAACGATTGGACTAGGCGTAGCGCATGAACATCCCTAGCAGGGACCCACGTCCTATCCTCAGGGCCAAACCCTCTCCAGTGGACCAGATATTGTAGCACACCTCTAGCCCGTCGGGCATCAACAAGCCTTTCAACTTCATACTCCAGTTCCCCCTGTACAAGAGTAGGAGAGGGTGGGTTCTGGATGGGTAGAACTGGAGTCACGTACCTTTTAAGCAAATTTTTATGAAAAACCTTGTGAACCCTCCAGGAGTCAGGAAGGGACAACTTATACGTCACAGGATTGATAACCTGCAAAACAGTAAGCTGGCCAATGAATTGAGGAGCAAGCTTCAGGGATGGAACCTTAAGTCTCAAATTCTTGGATGACGGGGGCATGGCCTGACTGCAGACAGAGACGGTCGCATCTCACTGAGCTCCGCTCTGCTCGCAGCCTCCAAAGCAACTTTTACAGCAACAGCGGGACCCTTCTGCTCCCTGGTGACTCACCCAAGCTCTCTGCCATCCCGACATGACCCGGCGCAGGACCGCTAAAGCCTCGCCGCTGCCGGTAGCCGACTTCTCTGCACGGAGCGGCAGGAGAACCCCGGCCGCGGCTCGCTTCTCCTCTAAGGACAGCTCCTTCGGTGCTGCTGAAGATCCTTCTCTGAGACAGGAGACACCGATGGAGAGACCTGTCACAACCCGGAGAGATGCACGCCGTCCTCTTGATCTGGGAGAGGTGAGTGGAACTCCAGCGGCCATCACACACAGCACCTCTCCCCTAGCCAAAATGGCGCCGAGCCACATGTTGCCCTCTGGGGAATACCAATCTCCCTCTGCAAGCGCTGAAAAGAGGCGACCTAGGCTGGAGGAGGCAACAAACACCTCTCTACCTCCTGCCAACACTGCAGAACTTTTAGATATGGTCCCAACATCAGATCAACCCGCTTCAGAGGCTTTCATAAAAGAAATGATGCTGGCCCTGAGAAGCACTATGAGGGAAGACCTACACACTTTCTCGTCCTCATTCAACTCTACTATATCTGAAATTGAGGAGAAAACCTCTCACATAGAGAACAAAATGGGAGAACTGACTACATCTCACAATACGCTTATTGACGCACACTATGCCCTAGAGGAGGAGGTAGATCAGATTAAAGTCAATATATCGGCTCTGGAAGACCACAATAGGCATAATAACGTCAAGTTCAGAGGCATTTCAGAAAAGGTCAGTCCAGCAGATCTTAAGGACTTCCTAACGCAATTTATGAAAAAACTCCTCCCCTCCACTCCAGCTCAAGAGCCTATTATTGATAGGGCTCATCGTCTGCAGAAACCGAAATTCCTCCATGAAAACATTCCACGCGATGTTATAGCGTGAATACACTTTTTTCATGTCAAAGAGGCTCTAATGTTCGCATCCCGTAAGGTGACCGACTTGCCTCCTCAGTATCCAAACATCAAATTATTTGTGGACCTATCGGCTGCCACTATACAAGCAAGGAAGACATTTTCCCACATAACCACTCTCCTTAAGAAAAGAGAAAATCCCCTATAGATGGGGCTTCCCTACTAAGCTTATCCTGCACAGAGAGGGCACCATGCATATCTTCAACAAACCAGAAGAGGGAGAGAAGTCTCTTAAAGCCTGGGGCCTCCAGATCTCTGTCGACCCCCAGAACAAATCGCCCTCCCAGCGCTCTCGTGAGCCTTCTGGAGAAAACCTACAAGCCGATTCACCCCGCTAAATTCATCACTCTTCATAAAGTTGGAGGCTGAAGTCTTGCACTTGCCAGGTGGACTCTTACTCCCCCCAATCTTCCGCTGGATACTATGCCTGCGAAAACAGCCCTCCACAGACAGCTGTTCAAAAAAATTTTCTGGAGCAATTCTACTAGAACAAGAAAAAATTTGTTTCCTGGCCTTACCGTTTGGCGTTTAGGGCCAGACAATTTTGTTCTAAATGTTTATGTTTCCTTCCCTTCCTCTTCCTTGATAAAGGTCAGCAAAAATCTAAGGTTCCACAAGTATAGCCTGTATCACCCTCCTGTAATATGTCGCTAAAAATGTGTTCCCTCAATGCAAAAAGGGCTTAATTCCCCATATAAAAGGTCAGCAGCTTGGAAGGATGCGCTTCATGATAAGGTTGACATCCTATGCCTTCAAGAGTCACACTTTGCTCGTGCAGCGCAACCTTTTTTCTCACACAAAAAATTCCCCCAAATTTTCCTTTTCTGTGCCGAGAAGAAGAGAGCGGGGGTCATAATCGTAATTAAAGACACTATTGATTTGGTACTCACCGTGCAAATTATTGATCCTGCTGGCAGGTTCATAATTTTAGTGGGCATGTTTAATGGCACTTTATTAACCCTAGTTAATCTCTATGCTCCAAACTCCTCACAAATTTCTTTCTTAAACAAAATCTCAAAGAATATACGCAGAGTCAAAAAAGGCAAACTCATAGTTTGCGTAGACTTTAACATTGTCCCCGATAGAAAGCTTGATTCCTCCAGCTCAACAAACAGACTATCCCCCACGCTCACGCCATGGCTCCACAATCAGTCTTTATTTAACACATATAGGTGTCTCAACTCCTCATCTAGAGAGTATACCCATTACTCCCCTCGCCACAGATCCTTTTCAAGGATTGACCTTTTTTTAGTGGACAAATGGACCCTGTAGGAGGTCAGACAATCAGACATAGGTAAAACAACGTGGTCGGACCACTCGCCTATTTTTCTCACACTTGAGCCATCTAGATCTCCCCCAAACCATGGAAGCTGGAGAAACAATGTTTCTCTTATGAGAGTGCCAGAATATAGGAAGATGATTAAAGAATCTATTACTGAGTACTTCTCGCTCAATATGAATTCAGACATGGATATCTTCTCCATATGGTGTGCCCACAAGGCATACATGAGGGGGATACTGATTAAAATTAGTTCCCTCCATAAGAAAAAGAAACTGCTCCAGATAAACAACATTCTTGCGCAAATCGCTAGAGTGGAGCAAGATATTCAGGCCTCCTCTTCAATTGAGCTTCACAGGGAATTAATGTCCCTTCGCCACAAGCTCCGCCAGGGGCTGATTGAGGATTATGTCAAAACTCTAAACTTCTCAAAAATGAATTACTACACTGCATATAATAAGCCCTCCAGACTAATGGCTAGAATAATAAAACAACGCCAGGCACCCTCCAGGATCCCGTTCTTGATCAAACAAGATCGAATGGGAGAAAAAATAATTCACCCCCAAGCCATAGGAGACGAATTTAGTCTCTTCTATTCCAATTTATATAACTTAAACGGAGACGTCTCCACCCCTCAACCAGACACTCAACAAATCAACAACTTTTTGGAGAGGATTAACCTCCCCACTATTACGGAGGAACAACTGGAATCGCTAAACTCCCCTATCTCCTGCTCGGAGGTCTTGGAGATAGTTAGGACATTGAAGGCACACAAGGCCCCGGGTCCGGATGGCTTCTCAAACGAATACTATAAAGATTTTGTCCCGGACCTGGCGCCTTGTCTAGCTGAAACATTCAATAAAGCGGCATCCACAGGCGCTCTCCCGGGGGAAATGCTGTGTGCCACTATAGTCACAATCCTTAAGCAGGGAAAGGCCCCCAGCTCCCCTGCAAACTTCCGCCCTATCTCCCTATTAAATAGCGAAACAAAGCTCTACTCAAAACTATTAGCCCAGCGCCTGTTAAAAATCCTCCCACAAATAGTCCATAGTGACCAAGTGGGCTTTACTAGAGGAAGACAGGCGTCGGACAGTACCAGAAGAGTATTGAACCTTGTAGCTATGGTGGAGGCGAACCATACCCCAACTATCCTACTGGCTTTAGATGCTGAAAAAGCCTTTGATAGGCTTCACTGGGGGTTCGCCTTCGCCACCCTGGAAAAGTTTGGCTTCCGAGGAAATATCCTCGGGGCCATTCGGGCTCTCTATGGATCTTCATCAGCTAGGGTTTTAATTGAAGGAATCTTTTCTAAAACCTTCCAGATTACCAATGGCACCCTTCAGGGGTGTCCCCTATCCCCCTTACTATTCACGCTCGTTATGGAGCCCCTGGCGGAGGTGATTAGCCACACTTTATAAAATGTTGATCCTCCCCAAAATTCTTTATCTTTTTCGCACAATTTCCCTCCCAGTTCCTAGATGGGAAATCTCCAAGTTTCAAATGCAACTATCAAACTTTATATGGGGGGGGGGGGGGGGGGGAAAGGCCAAGGGTCGCAGCCTCTATTCTATTTCTTAATAGAAAACAGGGAGGTCTGGGGGTCCCAAATTTGTGGTCGTACCCACAGGCTTCTAACATCAACCAATCCAGACACTGGCTGAAATCAAGGCCTGGCCCAAGTTGGCTCCAAATAGAGACCCAGCTTAACGATGGTAGACCCACCCGCTCTCTTCTTCTGGCCTCCCTACTATCCTCCCTCTCCTCAGCCGCACTTCCTATACATAAACCCTACTGTGTTTCCCCCTCCATGCAAGCGTCATTGGATTCATGGATCTGGCTGGCCCATAATACTAACCTCCACATGGCTAATTCAATCAAACATATCCCAATCTCCATTCTTGAGTTCTTTATCCCCAATATCCAATTAGATGGATGGATAAGGAGAGGAATTACAACTATAGATAATATATTACTGAATGTCGGCATTCTCCCGTTCCAAACTCAGAGAGAGATTTGATTTTCCCCCTGGGGAGACTTTCAGATACCTCCAAATTCGCTCTTTCCTCCTGTCCGCCAAAATTGAGAAGGTGAAATTGCCGAGAGACCTCTTGAATGTCTTCAATAATCCCTCTCCGACGTCTCGCTCCCTGGTGAGAGTCTGTTACGATATGCTCTCAGGAGACATGAAGGAAACAAAACGCGTGCATGTTCTCAACTGGGAGAGAGACCTGGGGAGGAAATTTACTATAGACAAATGGCTCTCGGCCTTTACATGGGCCAATAAAGCAACTATTAATTCCAACACTCTTGAGGTACATATTAAGGTCCTGAACAGGTGGTACCTTACCCAAGTGGCTCTGGCCAGAGCTTTTACTGAACTAGATAACCGTGTTGGAGACATTGTGGCCATATAGGCAATATTTGCCATATATTCTGGAGTTGTCCGAAACTCTTGCCTTTCTGGGACGAGGTTTTCTTCGTCTTGAGGAAAATTACGAAAATATTTATTCCTAAATCCCCTGAACTGGCTATTCTGCTGATAGACAATAAATATATCCCTCACTCTATGAAAAAAATTAATAGGCCACATCCTCCTCACCGCTAAACTATTGATCTCAAGAAATTGGAGAATTACTACTATCCCCACCATCTTAGAACTAAGACAAACCTTATCTGACCACAACACCTATGAAAAAATGTATGCCCTTAAAAATGGAGACTACGAGAAATATCAAAATAAATGGAACCCTTGGTTACAAACTTATATGTCCTAATTCTCAACAGCTGACCTCCTTCATTCCCTTTCCCACCTCTATCCCCTTTTATCCCTGTATTCTCTATCTTAATGTTATCTTGCTGTTTACTACCAATTTAAAGTGTAAGAAGCAAAAAATTCAAAAGCAATTATTATATTTGTTCTAACCTATAATCCATACATCGCTGCATGACTAACAGTTTTTTCTTTAGCCAGGATTTGGTTATGGATTTTATAAGGACTCTATAAAGAAATTAGTTCTCAGTATATATTTAACCGATTACTAACACACTGCAAAGATTGTATGCATGCTTGCATATACAAGTAAGACATGTGTTGTATGTTCTTAACTTAAAGGAAAAAATGAGTCAATAAAGAACAAATTGAAAAAAATAATAAATTCTTGGATGACAATAAAACTTGCTCCCCAACCCCAAAAGGTGCCGAGATCGTACATCTTTTCTAAGAGTATTTAAGCAGTTTCTCTTGGGAACCTTGGAGGTTCTTACAAACCTAGGCCCAAACTGTGCACAGTTCATCAGAGGATATGTCAGCAGCCAGATTGTCCGAAACAAAAGGAGCAGAGAGCGAGAACCAGGGATGGAACCCATAATTATAGAAAAACTGTGACATTTGAGTGGACGAGTTAACATGGTGGTTAATTGCAAATTCAGAGAGAGGTAAGTAGTTGGCCCACTGAAACTGGTTATCAGAAACAAAAAGTCGCAGGTACTGGATCAGTTCTTGATTCATATGTTCCGCTTGTCAGTTAGACTCAGGATAGAAATCAGAAGAAAAAGTCATATTAACATTTAGATTTTTACAGAAAGCTCGCCAGCAGCGAGCGATGAACTGTACCCCTCTATCTGAAACAATATCCTCAGGGATCCCATGTAGCCGAACAATCTCCTTGATGAACATTTCTGACAAAAGTTTGGCATTAGGCAACTTGCAAGGAGGAACGAAATGTGACATTTTGGAGAAACGGTCAACTATAACCAAAATGACCGCTTTCCCCAGCGAGGACGGCAAATCAGTAATAAAATCCATGGCCAGATGGGACCATGGCCTGTATGGAATGGGCAAGGGAAGAAGAGGACACCCCGGGGGAGAGAATACTCTCAGGCTCAAACTCAGAAGGTTTCGGGGTACCAAAACTCCTAGACAGGACATCAGCCTTAAAATTTTTTGAGCCGGGTCTATAGGTCACAATAAAATTGAACCGAGAATAGAACAAGGCTCAGCAGGCTTGCCGAGCATTCAACCTCTTAGCAGAGTCTAAATAAGTGAGGTTCTTATGGTCTGTGAGTACCGTGATCTGATGACTAGCTCCTTTAAAAAAATGCCTCCACTCCTTAAAAGCCCACTTAATAGCCAGTAATTCCCAGTTGCCTATATCGTAGTTCCGTTCAGTAGAAGAGAACTTTCTAGAAAAATAGGCACACGGTCTAAGGTTAGTGAGTGTGGAGGGACCTTGGGACAGTACCGCTCCCATACCAAACTCTGAGGCATCTACCTCAACAACAAACGGGCAGGAAAGATCCGGTTGTACAAGGACGGGCACTGAAGAGAAATCCCCCTTTAGGGTATTGAAGGCCATAAGGGCATCAGAAGACCAGGTACTCACATCTGCTCCCTTTCTGGTGAGATCCGTTAAAGGTTTAGCCACCACGGAGAAGTTTTCAATGAACTTGCAATAATAATTAGGGAAGCTGAGGAAGTGTTGAAGAGCTTTCAAAGTACCTGGCCGGGCCCACTCAGTGATGGCTTCCACCTTCCCAGGATCCATCTGGATATAACATGGTGTGATGATATACCCTAAGAATGATATTTTTTGTACCCGGAAAACACATTTCTCGAGCTTTGCAAACAGCTTGTTACGTCGAGCCAACACGGTTCAAACATGTGTACGGTGGCTTGCCAAGTCGGAGGAAAAAAATCAGAATGTCATCTAGATATACCACGACGAACACTTCCATGATATCCTGAAACACAGAATTCATGTACCCCTGAAAATTGGCTGTGGTGTTACATAACCCAAACTGCATGACTAGGTATTCAAAATGACAGAGAGGCGTATTAAAGGCAGTTTTCCACTCATCCCCTCCCCGAATGTAAATGAGATTGTAAGCTCACGTGAGGTCAAGCTTCGAAAACCACTGGGCACTAGCAACCTGGTTGAGGAGGTCAGGAATGAGCAGAAGAACGTACTGGTTTCTGACCGTGATTTTATTTAGCTCTCTATAATCTATATAGGGCCAGAGACTCCCATCCTTTTTCTTGACAAAGAAAAAAACGGCACTCACTGGAGATTCAGAGGGTCGGATGTGCCCCTTGGCCAAGCTGTCCTGGATATAGTCCTTCATGGACTCTCTCTCTGGAACGGTAACATTATAAATATGGCCTTTAAGAAGTTTGGCCCCAGGAACCAAATCAATTTTACAACCCCATTCCCTATAAGGGGGCAGGGATTCAGACAATTGCTTAGAGAAAACAACCGAAAACTCAGAGAGGTAATCTTGCAGGGAAATCCCCTCACAGTACCCACCTCACCCGGACATAGGTGATTGGCACAGCGGGGACCCCACTCTACCAGTTCCAATGTATCCCAATTAATTACAGGATTGTTCTCCCGGAGCCAGGGAAGACCTAAGATGACGCCCACAGACAAGTCTCTAATGACAAGAAATGTGCAGAACTCAACATGTAGGGCTCCTACCGTAAACCTTACCTCCGGGGTAACCAGATTAACTAGACCTGCCTGCAATGGAGTGGAATCCACTCCAAAATCGGAGTCTCTAAGAGTAACAAAATCCCGGACAGTTGTGCCACAAAATTAAAATTAACGAAATTTGCAGCAGCCCCATAATCAACGAAGGTTTGCCCAGTACGGAACTCTTGGGTGCAGGGCAATAACATCTTGGACATCACAGGGAGTACCTTAGCTCCTAGATAGTCCTCCCGACAACTGCCTAGGAGCGGAAGTTTTCCTGCTGCGGCTTCTTTTTGCAGGTCGCAATGCGGTGACCCGGCTCCCCACAGTTGAGACAGAGATTCTTCATTAGGCGATATTCCCGTTGTTGTTTAGGGTTCATGGCTCCAACCTCCATGGGCTCTGCGGTGGGAGGTGATAAAGTCGGGTCATTAGAAGAAGTGGACGTGGGGAGTGGACTGGTCTGAGTGGAGTGTCTGGCCCTAAAACGTCAGCCCGAATAGCCAGCGACATGGCTTGCTCCAAGTTTCTAGGCTCCGGGTGGGCCACGAGTAGGTCCTTAAGACCCTCAGACAGACCGGTCAAAAATAAATCTTTTAAGGCAGCGTCATTGCACCCGGATTCCGTACAATGTTGGCGTAATTGGGAACAGTAGTCTTCCGCCATCTTGCAAGGGCTAGAAGTTTAGAACCTGCATAGCCAGGCCGGTTGAGTTCGTCATAAATGTGGCCCAAGGCGGAAAAAAGGCCTCATGGGATAGTTGGGTGGGAGAGCCAGCAGGTAACGAGAAGGCCCAATTTTGGGGCACTCCCCTCAGGCGGGTAATTACAATTCCCACTTTCTGGTATTCAGTACCGGAGTAGTGGGGTCGGAGGTCAAAGTAGAGCTTGCAGCTGTCTCTGAATGCGAAAAACTGACTTCTGTCCCCAGAGAAGCAAACAGGAAGCGTAGCCCAAGGTTCTGACACAGTTCCTGGAGCGGAAGGGGGCTGCATGGAACCCGCAGCCACCATTTGTTCCTGTAGCTGCAAGCGGGTGGTTAGGTCCTGCACAAGGTTCGTAAGGACCTGGACCTGGTTCACTAAAGCCGCCGTGGCCTCCATCGAGGGGTTCAAAGTTTCCGGTCGGATACAAGGGTCTGACCTTTCTTCGGCCAGTGTTACTGTCAGGACAGGGTCCGGAATAATGGAAGTCCCTGAGATAACCTGCAACCCCTGTCCCTGCCTACTTGCCCCCATTGGCTGACCCCCAGGGTGACAACTGGGCGGCAGTCTCTACACTCACTAGGGAAGCAGGACACAGGAAAGACAAACAGACACTGGAGACAAACAATCAGTAGAATGGTAAGACTATCCGGGTTGGCAACAGGAGGGTACACGGTACAAAGGGGTCAGGCAAAAGAGAAGTCAAGTCCAGAAAGCAGAAAGTCAGAAAGCCTGGGTCACAACGGGAGTCAAACAATATGCGGGTTCAGCTGGAAGACCAAACTAACACTGGCAATACTGGAAGGAAACAAACACATTTAAATGCTGCTTCCCTAGCAACCCGGCGGTGACCAGAGTTACAGCGGCAAGGGGATATCACTAGAACCGGGACTCCCCTGCGCCGCACTCCAGCAGCCAGGGTGGTAGGACCAGCAGTGCGGGCACAGAGCCCCCGAGAGTTGCCGGTTCTGACATTGAGACAGAAGGACTAGAAACCCGGTTTGAAGGTCCCTACCAGGTGTTGCTCACCACCCCAACTGCAGTCAAGCTCGAAGGAAAGCCCACTTGGATCCACGCTTCACACTGCAAAAAGGCCCTGGGTCCCGGAGCACAGAACTCATGATCCTGCATATCCTTTACATGCTATGGGCAGGGTGGGGGACCTGGGCAGAAGTAGCCGTCACACGTTCAGGGGCAGGAAAGGAGGGAAACCGGAACCCCTCGTCCAAAGAATATGAAGGGGAAGTGACATTGTGGTACAGTTCCTCTAACGCACACATAGCCACATACACCTTTGACTACTGTACACTAGCCCCCTGTTTCAGGGATCAGAATAAATTAATACAATCAAATGTGCAATATGAAGACTACACTGAGGCCTTAGTCAGACGGGCGTTTTTTCGCTCGATTTGCGGATCGCATGACGGATGCGCATCCGCAAATCCCGTGACCGGTGCGCGCAAGTCGCCCGCAAATCGCCCGAAAATCTGCTCCTAGCCGCGTTTCATTAGAAACGGGCCGGAGCTGTCCAGCGCATTGCATTCAATGGAGACGGCAATAGAGCCGGCTCCATTTAAAGCAATGCGCTGCGGGCGAGCCCGGGATGAATTGTCGGGAAGGGCTTAAATATATAAGCCCTTCCCTGCAATTCATTCTAAAATGTGTAAAAATAAAAAATATATATATACTCACCTTCTCCCGGCAGCCGGAGCTCCGCGCGGCCGTCCTGCAGTGGGTGTGAGTCAGACCTGCCCCCTGATTGGCTCAGCGCTGAGCCAATCAGAGGCATGTCTCACTCACACCCATTCATGAATTCATGAATAGATGTGAGTCAGACCTGCCCCTGATTGGCTCAGCGCTGAGAGGCAGCAATCACTCACCCATTCATGAATTCATGAATGGGTGTGTGAGTGAAACCTGCCTCTGATTGGTCAGGGCTGTGACCAATCAGAGGCAGATCATTCAGCAGGCGGGGATTTTAAAGCCCCGCCGGCTGAATAGTGCCGAGAAGCAGTTCAGGAGAACTGACAGCGGCCGCAGCTGGACTCCGGCTGCAGCAGAAAGGTGAGTATACAATTTTTTCTTTATTTTAACACATTTTAGGATGAATTGCAGGGAAGGGCTTATATATTTAAGCCCTTCCCGACAATTCACCCCGCGCACGCCGGCAGCCCATTGCTTTCAATGGAGCGGCTGTATTGCCGGCTCCATTGAATTCAATGGGCAAACATCGTTCTTCTCTGTCACAGCTGTTACAGCTGTGGCAGAGAAGAATGATTTGTCTTCTATATGTTCTCAATGCGGTCGGCGCTGCTGCCGCCGGCCCCATTGACCGCATATAGAGAAGAGAACAGGAATCGCAGATCGCAGTTAGGTGCGATCTGCGATTTATGTTCTATAATTTATCGGACGAGTGCATAAAAAGCGCTCATGTGTCCGATACCATTGCAAAGCAATGGTTTTATAAAATCGCCGGACGCATGCGCATGCGCAAATCGCGGCTAAAAACGCCCGTCTGACTAAGGCCTGAGGGTGAGAATCCAACACCGCATCGTAGTAAGACAGAAGTTGATGCTCTGGGTGGTAGCTTTGATCCACATGTCTATAGGTGCAATCAGAGTGCCAAGGGGGGTGTCAGATGAATTCAAAGGCCAGAGATCAGGTTAAGGCAGGCTTTAAATTCCCTATTTGCTATTGTCACTGTTAACAAAAATGTAGACTGGATAAATTATATATAATACAATCAGCAGAGATTTGCAAACTACACCAGGAACTGGACAATGTGACACCAACATTTCCTTTATTTGAAGGAGATGAAGAGCCAGTTCCGATAATGCCAACCACCGTACATTACCAAAGACATGGAGAGATGGACTAGTACTGCGCTTGCCTCGGTCTTCTAAGATGGACTGTGAGCGGATTTACTATTTGCCTAAGGATAGCGTAGAAGACCATAAGTTCCAGCGAGGGCGCACTCTGTGGGTGTTAACTTGTACAGAAAGATGGTATGGATGCCTGGAAAATGAGCCCAGGGAATCTATGGCCTCCTTCTGAGGTGACAACAAACTGTAAATAACAAAGAAAAAAGTCTGCGCTCTTTAAATTTGTAAGGCATAAACCCAAGATGGGATTGGTTTCTTGGAGAGAAGAGAATAATGGCACTTACTCCAGAGGAGGGGGGTATGACAAGCCAAAAGCCCCCTCCTTGAAGTGTCAACTCCTCAAATCACTTAGATGGTAATCACTTTCCAATCTTCTCAATAAGTTCAAAGTGATCTTTATTCCAGATAGTAACAGACAATGTAGTAGGCAACGCGTTTCTTCCTCAAGCCAATATAAACATATATATATATATATATAATGTGTGTGTATAAAAATATAAAACTCATCTTACACTTCATTTGCTCCTGCTGGCGTCCTCTGGAGCGGGTAGTGTGGGCGGGACAGGGGGCGTGCCACACTCCGGCGTCATCTCGGCGGTCATGTGACGCTACAGCTAAAGCAAGTTTAGGACAACTGCAGCACTACCGGGATATCCACAAATCTCCTGGGGTTTTCAAGAAGCTGTTTTTATCAGCGAGGAGCTAAATGCAAAGCGCAGCAGGCTCCGGATCTTGACCTACCATAGAAATCCAAAAGAAGATACACCAGGCAGCATCAGATGTTTCATGTGACGCTACAGCCACATTATGGTAACCACGTGACGTACCCACGTCATTACGTCCGTCACGTGATGCTCCGGCGTTATCTCTATCATTATGCGTCATTACAGCGGTCATGTGATGTCATTACATCGTTACGACAATCATGTGATGCTCCGGTGTAATCTAGGTCATAGACCGATGCTGCAGCGTCACTTCAACAATCATGTAATGCCATTCATGTGACCCTGCGGCGTCATCCTGGTGGCAATGTAATGTTGCTGCATAACTATGTGATGCTGCTGATGTCATTACGACAGTCATATGATGTCTCTCTGTCGTTTTGGAATGCATATTGCATTCCACTGCTGGTATTGTAGACATGGTAGATCATAGTGGGGTACCGTATGTTGTATGTTAACTTAATGGAGAACATGTAGCATGTAGCACTGAAGCGTTAAGGTGCTTAAAAATTCATAATATATTTAAAAACGCATAATAAAAATTATTAATTGCTCTATCATATTAAAATAAACTTCATGAATATATATTGTAGACGAAACATGATGGATGTTAGTAGGGCAGCGTATGTTATACATAAACTTAAAAGGGTTGTCCCGTGGCAGCAAGTGGGTCTATACACTTCTGTATTGCCATATTAATGCACTTTGTAATATACATTGTACATTAAATATGAGCCATACAGAAGTTATACACTTACCCCCTCCGGTGCTGGCGTCCCAGTCTCCATGGCGCTGACTAAAGCTGCCTTCTTCCATTAGACACGCTTGCGCTGTCCGGTCTTCTGCTCTGTTGAATGGGGCCGCTCCGGCGTGCTCGCGCCGGAGAGCTGGTCTGCGCATACGCAGAAGACATGTGTGGCGCGAGCGTCCCCCTTTCAACAGAGCAGAAGGCCGGACAGCGCAAGCGCGAGGAGCTTTAGTCAGCGCCATGGAGACGGGGACATCAGCACCGGAGGAAGTAAGTGTATAACTTCTGTATGGCTCATATTTAATGCACGGTGTATATTTATTTTCTCTCTAAAAAAGTTTTTTTCCAAAGTTTCATTTAGTCCATGAGGAGGTAGTGTTTGCATTTTGAATATCCAGAACATCTCTCTCTTTTTTAGGAGGGCGAAACGGCCTGGTTGGACTTTTTCCAAAGGTGTTATTTTTAGATCGGTTGCATCCCTATCATGTACTTTTTTAAAATGTAGTTGTGGTTATCGAACCCTTTAGTGATATTACTTCGATGTTTGTTTAAGCGTGTCCTTAGTGGGTTAATGGTACGACCTATGTATTTAAGTCCACATGGGCATTCTAACAAGTAAATGCCATATCTTGTACTGCAGGTCAATAAGAATCTGATTTTCTGACGTTTTTCATTTTTAGGTATAGGAACTTCCTTTCTGCCATGTGTTATTGCAGCACAGCACTTGCATCCTGGTAACTGACATCTATAGGACCCTTGTATGGGCTTTCTCTGTTATTTTTAGTGTTTGGATTCCTTCCAAGTTTGTGGGGACAGAAGGGGACTACTAGATCTTTTATTGTTTTGTTTCTTCAAAAAATTATGGATGGTTTCTCAGGAATAGCATTTTGTAGAAAGGGATCTTCCTTTAGGATGTTCCAATATTGCTGTAATGCTTTTCGAATTTCAACATGTTGTATTTCGTAATGAAACTTGAATGAAAGATATCTTTCTCTTTCTCTTCTTTTTTACTTTATTTACTAGCTTCTCTTTATTAGTTAGAGTTTTTTTTATAAGCGGATTCTATCAGAGGTGTTGGGTATCTCTTTTCTTTAAATCGTCTCTTTAATGTTGAAGATTGAGCTATAAAGTCTTCAGTTTTAGTACAATTCCTCCATAATCGGATGAATTGTCCGTATGGAATATTGTTCTTTCACGCTTTAGCATGGCAACTGGTGTATTTTAAATAGCTGTTCGTATCCGTTTGCTTAAAAAAGGTCCTCGTGTTTATTGTGTTGTTTTCAATAAAAACTTCAATATCTAAAAATACTGCATGATTTCTACTGGAATCTCCCGTGAATTCTAATTCCCATCCATTCTGATTCAGATTATCAATAAATATTTTAAGATCACTCTCTTCAGCTTCCCATATAAAAAATATGTCATTGATAAATCGACGGTAAAATTTGATCTTTGATTCACGTATATCTTGTTCTAGTGCTCCCATAAATAGATAAGTGTAAGTAAGCGCAAATTTCATGCCTATTGCTGTCCCTTTCTTCTGTTTAAAATATTGATTATTATAAATAAAATAATTCTTATTTAAAATAAAACTAATTGCTCTGAGAATTAAGTTTTTTTGGTGATTGGGCATTAATGGGTCCCTGGTTAGGAAATAGTCTACTGCAGCAATTCCTTTATCATGTGGTATATTGGAATATAATGATGTCACATCTAGAGTACATAGAAGGTAGTTGTGTTGCCAATTGACTTCCTTTAGGACTTCCAAGAATTCACTTGTATCTTTTGCGTAGGCTGGTAATTCAATTACTATCCGTTGCAATAGGCGATCTACATACTCGGATAGTGCACATGTAATAGAGTTAACACCGGCAATAATTCGGAGGCCTGGGGGGTATTTTTGTTTTTATGGATTTTGGATAAAAAATAAAAATATGGTGTCTCAGGTTTTGTTACACAAATAAAGTTTTTTTCCTTCTTTGTTAAACAATTCTTTTCCAAGGCATTATTCATAAATTCTTGTAGTTCTGATGCTATTTTCTTTCAAGGGTTTTCATCCAATTTCATAGAGTATTCTACATACCCTAGGGTCCTTTTTGCTTCAGTTTCATAATAATTTGTATCCATGATGACCGTTGCGCTCTTTTAATTATAATCTGATCATTTTTAGCTAATGCTAATAGAATACTTTTCTGTTTGCTATTTTCAACATATTTGGAGCAGGATATATAAGAATTGCACATCAGTGTTAAGTCTTTCAAAACTTTCTGATAGAAGATTTTAATGAAACAACCCTTATTTTCCAATGGATAAAAATGACTTCTTGGTTTTAAATCAGTTTTGATCGGTTCACTAGTAGAACTTCCAGGTTCTATTTGGGTAACTGGTGTTTCATTTCCTAGGAATTTTTTAACTTCAAAGTGACAGGTAACCGTTAATTTTCTAATAAGAGAATTAAGGTCTACAAACAGATCAAAAAGGTTAGCGTCAGAGGGAGGGCTAAATGACAGGCCTTCAGCTAGAGCTTCTAATTCTTTTCTCTTCAGAATATAACTAGATATGTAAAAAATACCTTTGGACTCTTCCTCTTCTACACTTACTGTTTGGTTAAGGGATTTATTTTTGATTTTTTTAATGTAATTCCTTTCCCCCTCTTCTCCCCCTTCTCCTTTTGACAGTCTCCTTAGAGCAGTCTGCGGGGTCTTGGATGGGTTGTAAAATTGTGTTATCTGTGTCCTTGGAACTTGGACAGGTCTCATCATCTTTGAAGTATAACTCTGTGTGGTTCTTGGGCTTATTTGATTATGTAAACCCTGATAGATCTTTGTCCCCGGGGCTAGGGTCTTCTTCTGGGTTTCTTTTGTTCCTTCTGTTAGCAGTGTATTGGGTCTCTTTTGTGGTATGTCTAGAATATTCCCCAGGGTTTGTGGTTTTTGAATAACTCTGGTTCCAGGTGTATTTGTTGGTATTTTCCAGGGACTTTCTTCTTCTATTGTTGTCTGATCTGCCAGATCTTTGGTTCGTAGATTTTCTTTCAGCAGGTCTAGATCTTTCATAATCTCTATGAATGCAGCAATTTTGTCTCCTGGGGAGTTCCGAGGTGAGGCCAATCCTCGTCCTAAAAAGAAGGTGGGGTGGATGCCGTTGAGGCCCCCAGTAATGTTTCTTCTAGTGTTCGTGGGAAGAGTGTCCTTCTGAGGTGAGGTAGGGATTCCCCCTCCTAGGAGTAGGGCATTACGGGCAGTGGGGATACCCTGACGCGAGGGAGAGTGCGAGGCCTGTTGCTTGATCTCCATATTAAGTTTTTAGGGGTTTGTGAGGGTAAATGTATATATTGCTATATGTTTTTATACTCAGATATGCCAAGGCTTTGCAAGACGAAGACAAATGTATCTTGAAAACTGTAAGGAAGAACTGGATACGAAGGCCGCGTGCTTGGCTATTTTCCCAGTATCTAGATAAAAACTGTTTAACTACGTATATGACTAACACTGCCTCAGGTGGAACTGTGGGCATCACACATATGGTTATGCGGTGGATTTGAGCCAAAAAGACACACTTCTAATGACATGATAAGGGGTATAAAGCCCCATGTAATCTGAAATGAAGGGCACAGTTACTCTCCGTGTGAGGAACTATACCAGACCTCCGTGTGTGGTGTTTTTCTTTACCGCCGGCAACGGGGCAGGCCTGATTGGTACTGTACGCGAAGTTTCCCTGACAGTGTTATTCGTACAGTTTGGTTATGGTGCAGTTTGGTTGGCATTTAAGATGTTAAATCCTTTATCTTGTATATATTATATTTTGTTTATGTTTTTTGACCAATGGTAACAAATGAATCATAATAGATTTGAATTATCGTAATTAAACATGTGACCCTATGAAAGTGTTGCTTGTCACTCAAATAAAAAGATGACTTTGGATCACATCCTCTGCTGTGTAATCTGATGTTAGTCTCCTGAGCTCAGCTTACCTCTAGCAAACTAAAAATTTGAACCCCCTATAGCATATTATATAGCAAATATTAGTTTGCACTAACATTTTTTGGCGTCCAACAGTGGCATTGAATCGACTCCAGACCCCAGCGAAAAATTCAGTGACATTCACGCCACCGGGAAAAATCATAGATGGAGCGCGCTATACAACAAAGTAAGATTTCGTACAAAATGTCTGTTTTTCACTGACGCTGAGACTGTCCATCTGCGCTGTTGGACGGAGGGCACTCCAGTCATGTTTTTGATCCATGCAAAGAACCCGGCAGATCGATATGCTTTTGGGTAGAGCTTGGAGTCTCTATATATTTCTCTCTCTCTTTTTCCCCACGCACCCCTCGCAACCACCCCGCTCACTCCCGCACCTCCTGAATCTTTTCGGACGAGTAGGCAGTTACTCGAAAAAAACGATGCTTGCTCAAGTAATTTTCCTTAACCGAGCATGCTCACTCATCTCTACTGTAGACGATAGTAATTGAATTTGGCAAATATAAATGTACTTGAAATATTGTATCTGACCAAAGAAAGGGTTTCTTCAGACTCTCTTGTTGTTTAGATAGACAGAAAATATCTTAAATTGACATAGCCATATCAAGATGAAGTATTTGTTTTCCTGCCCTCTTCTCAGGTGTGTTTCCTTTTGACTGCTGAATTGGCAGAGAGTAGTATCCTGTTTTGCTACCTGGTGTGTAGCGCGTGCTGAAGGGGTCAGCTCTTTATTGCTTAGTTATATTATCAGGGTATAATAATATAGAATGCACTGCCTGGTGAGTGGTGTTTTGTTTTCTCTAGGTGTACTGCCTGTTGAGTAGTCACACCTTGGCCATCAGGATAGAGTAGTCAGGCTGGCCAGCAAATCTTTGTTCTGGGTATTGTTAACGATATTCCAGGGACCCCAAATAACATGTTGCTGAGTTCCGAATTAGATTGTATACCCGTCTGGAAAGAATCAATAAGACACAACCAGACAAGTTGTATTCCAAAGACGTATCCCTTTTATTTTACAAACAGCTTTATGGAGAAATGAAGGAATTGGTTTTATGCCAAAGTTGTTTTGAGAAATATCAAGACGACAAATGATAACAGACATCGCTGCATAACATGTATATAGTCTAAACATGTATCAAGTGTGGTCTTGAGAAACAAAACTGGCTTGTTACTACAAGACAAACAATACATTTTATTACTAAATTTAAGACAAAACAATTAGATAATTTTCACTAGAAGCACTGCACTAGTGATGCTGGCTGCAGGCTCAGAAAATTCACATCTCAGCTTGTATAAGAGAATTGATCTTAACGTCATGAGATACTTAAAGGAGACACAAGTTAGTTTTAAAAAGAATGAATCTGAAAGTCATAAAATGGCTGACTGGAGACAAGATGGACAGTTTAAAAACCAGAATCTGAACATTATTCAGGTGAAATACAACAGGTTAACAGGAAATTATGGGGAACATGCTAAGTAATGGTGCTGACCAGGATAGTGTCCGAAAGACCGCCAAACTGATTGTAGGAGACAGAGAGGGCAAACACACAATCAAATACTCTGGAAAAATGTATCTGTGAACATAGAAGATGTGTTTTAAAATACAACTGTGACAGAGAGAATCCTGACTATATGCTGACAATACCTTCCTGCAATAGCTATTTATGGACTGTTCAGTCTCCTTATCAGCGTATATGCCCAGCACACAGTCTGACTTCGACTGGCATAACACAGAAAGATGAGACACTAGTAGAATTCTTTGTCAGTTTACCAATTATGTTGTTAAACTACTAATAACTTTTTATCTAATGTGTGTTTCCACATATTCTATTCAGATTTTTACTTGGACACGCAGAGATATACCTCTTTTAATTACTAATGACTGATATTTGAAATTATTTAAAGTTTGTCTGATTTCTAATATCTTTTGCAATATTTGAAGTATGTAGCAGTGCTGAAAAATAGAAAGCTGTAGTTTCACAAAGAGATAAGAGAGTTATTCTAAAAGGTGGGGACTATCATTTCTCAGATTTCAGAGAAGAAGCAGAAGCTAGAACGTCACAGAGAGGGAGGGGTGAGTGTGTCAGTGTGAGAAACTAACATTACTTGCTTGTAATGAATAAACGTGTTTGATGAATTGATTGTGATTTTAGAACTATGCAGTAATCACAATAACAGCTGTTTGTGTAATGCATATGATGAGACTCATTGCCATGTAAAACATGTGATTTAATGCAGTATCATTAAATTATTCAAGATATGTTCAGATCTTACTGTTAATTGTTATGTTTTATCATATATATTTTTATTAATGTCCAAAATCTGTCCCATCACATCATTTTTATTTTGCATAAATCCCCCTGTGACCTTGGGGTTATCAGCACCACTTCTGCTTCCTCTTGTCTATGCCTGTGCATATTCTAAGTGTCAGTCTTCACTGTAGCTTCCAGTATTCCATTCCTAAATTCAAAAGTTCAGGATAAGCAGTGTAGTGCATTTATTTGTAGCAAGAAGCATAATATGTGTGTATTTGTCAGTATGATATATATTTTTTTAAATAAATCTTGCAGTATATGTTTAAACTTCATAGCTGACTATTTACTTAATTGATACCAGTAATATGTTGTTACTCAATGATAGGGACACAATTACGAACTGATGAGCAATATGGCATAATTTTTGGTTTCTTTCATTTCTGCAGCTCCAAGCTGGGCCATTGCAATCTGACAGAACACTGGAGTGAAGAAGCCCAGGGAACAGCTACAGTTAGTCTAACCTGAGAGTGAGCCATTAGTGGCCCATAACTGAGCAACCCCTTTGGAATGCCTTGTTCCTAGTTCTTTTTGATTGTCGGGACTACTGGAAATGTGTAGTAGTGCCTGGAAATTGTGAGAATGTGACAACAGGGAGTAGTAAGCGATATTCACTAATAAATGTTTGATCACTTCTGTTAGAAAGGGCCAACTTTGGGCTTCTTGAGTAAAGGGGGTTGAGTACTCAGATCCCATGAATGTTATGGGTGACTGGTTAGAAGATGACTGGGGAGGGAAATGGCAAGCCACCCACAAAAACAGTATGCTTGCATCAGGGGAATCGGCCTTTGCCTACCTTAGATCTCTGCCAAAGCTCACACCAGGGATGTAACTCCTGTAACTCCGGAGAGTAGATGCAATAGACAGACTCTCCTTAACTAACTAACTTGGTTACACCAGATTGGGTGCGGAATACTTACTTTGTTGCTCAGATTTCGATATATATATATATATATATATATATATATATATATATATATATAGCCATGAGCCTTAGTAAGAACCCAATGTAAGTTCAAAAGCTCGCTATGGCATCACATATTTTTTGTTAGCCATTAGAACATCTCTACAAGATCACTTTGTCTCTCTTACTGATAACAGTCACATTTTACTCCAGTTCTGACATGAGAATCTCAATTCCCATAGGAGTGTTTTATGATAAGAGTTAACTATCACTCATAAATGTGTTTTCCTCGATTCCAGATCCAGACTTAGGGCTCAGTCACACGGGCGTTTATTGCCGCGATTTGCGCATGCGCATGCGTCCGGCGATTTTTTAAAACCATTGCTTTGCAATGGTATCGGACACATGAGCGCTTTTTATGCGCTCGTCCGATAAATTAGAGAACAGAAATCGCAGATCGCACCTATCTGCGATCTGCGATTCCTGTTCTCTTCTCTATATGCGCTCAGTGGGGCCGGCGGCAGCAGCGCCGACCCCAATGAGAACATATAGAAGACAAATCATTCTTCTCTGCCACAGCTGGAACAGCTGTGGCAGAGAAGAACGATGTTTGCCCATTGAATTCAATGGAGCGGCAATACAGCCGCTCCATTGAAAGCAATGGGCTGCTGGCGTGCGCGGGGTTAATTGTCGGGAAGGGGTTAAATATATAACCCCTTTCCTGCAATGCATCCTGAAAAGTGAAAAAATTAAAAAAAAGGATGTACTCACCTGCTCCCGGCAGCCTGAGATCCCCGCGGCGGTCCTGCAGTGGGTGTGAAGGGAGTGTGACTCAGGCTTGCCCCTGATTGGCTCAGCCTGAGCCAATCAGAGGCTGATCTCAGTCACACCCATTCATGAATTCATGAATGGGTGTGACTGAGACTTGCTTCTGATTGGCTCAGCGCTGAGCCAATCAGGGGCAAGCCTGAGTCACACCCTCTTCACACCCACTGCAGGCCGGCCGCCGGGATCTCCAGCTGACGGGAACAGGTAAGTACATACATTTTTTTTTATTTTTTCACTTTTCAGGATGCATTGCAGGAAAGGGGTTATATATTTAACCCCTTCCCGACAATTCATCCCACACTCGCCCGCAGCGCTTGCATTCAATGGAGCCGCTGTATTGCCGTCTCCATTGAATGCAATGCGCTGGACAGCTCCGGCCCGTTTCTAATGAAACGCGGCTAGGAGCAGATTTTCGGGCGATTTTTGGGCCGATTTTTCGGCGCCGGTCACGCGATTTGCGCATGCGCATCCGTCATGCGATGCGCAAATCGCGTGAAAAAACGCCCGTGTGACTAAGGCCTTAAAGTTGTGTTTTAAAATGACTGGGTTGTCCTCAGAAGGACATATTGGGAAAAAGTTTGGAACAGACATTTGATGGACCGTACCAGATCCAGTTGATGACTGGCACTTCAGTCAAATAGAAAATCTAAGATAATTAAGTCCATGCCAACCACTGTATGCGAGTCTCTATCCGGAAAAAAAAAATCTAATATCTGCTGGACTATGCATGTCTTTTAAGTTATGATTATAGTACCATGGGTTCAGAATAATATGTTAGAAAATAATAGAGACAATATGTGTGTTAAAAATCATGAAGTATTTGTAAAAAATTAAAGAACTGTTTTATGTATACCAATGCTCCTATATAAACATATCCTCCTCTATGTTTTTGTTATGAAGTTCAGGTCATGTTAAAAATTTATATATTTTACCAAAAATAATTGCACATGGCACAGTGACCCCTGGTTAGTTCTCATGACCTGAGATCATCATGCCATATCTTTTTTCTGTCACTATAGACTGTATCCCTCCTGGACAGGATGTGCGTGTGCAGAACTCACTAATAATGTAGTGCCTCAGTTTCCAAATCTCATCCCCTATGGGGATTACAATGGGCTACATAATAAAATACTATACATTATGTGAAATAAAATGGTAGAAAATTGGGCCAGAGTTATGCTCTGCCTTGTAGATGACAAGTTGTTTAGAGCCCCAGATCACACGGTAGTAGTCATGCTAAATTTTGTGTTACCACATAATGGTCTGTCATAAATACTGAGCTCTGAGTACACACTGTCCAGGGGAGCTGCAGGTGGTTGGCCGAGGACAATGGTAACCTACTTGTAATGTTTATATGCATGGCCTACTAGATGATTTTATTTACCCAATCATACCATGGATGAGAGATCAGTTAATGTAAGTTACCGATTGTCAAGATTACAAAATTTTCTGATTAGGGCTAGCTAACCAACTACTGCTATTCAAGATTAGTTTTGTTGTTAACTAATAGAGATGAGCGAGCATACTCGTCCGAGCTTGATGCTCGTTCGAGTATTAGGGTGCTCGAGATGCTCGTTACTCGAGACGAGCACCACGCGATACTTGTCTCGATTAAACGAGCACTGACCATTGAATTCAATGGAGCCGGCAATACAGCCGACTCCATTGAAAGCAATGGGCTGCCGGCGTACGCGGGATGAATTGTCGGGAAGGGCTTAAATATATAAGCCCTTCCCTGCAATTCATCTAGAAATGTGTAAAAATAAAAAATATATATATACTTACCTTGTCCCGGCAGAACGATGTTAGCCCATTGAATTCAATGGAGCCGCAATACAGCCGACTCCATTGAAAGCAATGGGCTGCCGGCGATCGCGGGATGAATTGTCGGGAAAGGCATCTTATTCAGCAGGCGGGGATTTTAAATCCCCGGCTGCTGAATACTACTCACAGCTGTTCAGAGCAGTTCAGGAGAACTGCAGCCTGCCGCGCTGAACTCCGTCTGCCGGCACCAGGTGAGTATATATATATTTTTTATTTTTACACATTTCTGGATGAATTGCAGGGAAGGGCTTATATATTTAACCCTTTCCCGACAATTCATCCCGCGATCGCCGGCATCCCATTGCTTTCAATGGAGTCGGCTGTATTGACGGCTCCATTGAATTCAATGGGCTAACATCGCTCTGCCGGGACCAGGTAAGTATATATATATATTTTTTATTTTTACACATTTCTGGATGAATTGCAGGGAAGGGCTTATATATTTAACCCCTTTCCGACAATTCATCCCGCGATCGCCGGCATCCCATTGCTTTCAATGGAGTCGGCTGTATTGACGGCTCCATTGAATTCAATGGGCTAACATCGCTCTGCCGGGACCAGGTAAGTATATATATATATTTTTTATTTTTACACATTTCTGGATGAATTGCAGGGAAGGGCTTATATATTTAACCCCTTTCCGACAATTCATCCCGCGATCGCCGGCAGCCCATTGCTTTCAATGGAGTCGGCTGTATTGACGGCTCCATTGAATTCAATGGGCTAACACTTGAGATACAGCCCAAAATGTAGCTCCTCGCCTGCCCTATTCGTTTCTGTGTCGTTTTCATCACTTTCTTGTGTTTTGCAGATTTTCACAAATGAAAACCTTAGCGAGCATCGGCGATATACAAAAATGCTCGAGTCACCCATTGACTTCAATGGGGTTCGTTACTCGAAACGAACTCTCGAGCATCACTGAAAGTTCGACTCGAGTAACGAGCACCCGAGCATTTTGGTGCTCGCTCATCTCTATTAACTAACCAATATACAACAGTGCTAGTATGTTTTGTATTTTGTTACATTTAGTTATTCTCATGCATCAAACACCTGACTACAATTTAGAACTAAAGGGAATCCTGTGTGCTGGTTGCAGCCTGTGACAGACCTTCCACATTGCTAAGTAATAGTTAAGTAATAGCTCGAGGGGAAGTAGAGATAACTTACGTACTTAGGATGCTGTTCTACAGAACAAAGCTACAATCTATGCTATTTGATCGTATATGTAAAATATGTTGCGGTATTTGTTATTTCAACCTAACTGATAGTTTGAGTGACTTCCCAGTTCCCCGATTCAATGTATTTTGGGGTTTTTGCTTACTTTTCTGCATACTTTATAGTATAGCGGTAAACTTGTATATTCCTTAGTTGATGCATTCAGTGCATACATGATCAAGTATTTGTACAATAATTGGCTCACTGGTCTGTTATTACACAGATTTGTAATTTATGTTTGTCAAAAAGGACATGCCATTGACGGTATGGGGGAGGAGCTGGGTAACATGATGAACGGCTGCAAAAGGGGGAACTGTTAGTGAAATGGATGTGACTCCATTTTCTTTCTTATGCATAACCATTTTGTAGGCTTGTAGCCATACTCTGTGTCTCTTTTCATTGTATTCACTTGTCCTCTTTCTGGAGCACTTATGGATATTAAGTGGTTATTTAATAAGCCTTGAGCTTATTACTAATATTACTAAGGATGTATTCCAAAAGATAACTATTTGGTCTTTGGACTGTCCGTCGGGTCAAACTGACGTGTTCCTAACTTGTCACATACACTCCAAAGCATTCTTTCTATACAACTTCTTGTATAGATTTACTGTTCCAAGAAGTTAGTCATGTATATTCAACTTTGCGATTGCGTGTGTTTGATTGGCATTTTAGATGTTAAATCCTTTATCTTAGATATATTATATTTTGTTTATGTTCTTTGACCAATGGTAACAAATGAATTAGAATAGATTTGAATTATCGTAATTTAACGTGATCCTATGAAAGTGTTGCTTGTCACTCAAATAAACAGATGACGTTGGATCACATCCTCTGCTGTATAGTCTGATGTTAGTCTCCGGAGCTCAGCTTACCTCTAGCAAACTAAGAATTTGAACCCCAATAGCATATTGTATAGCAAACATTAGTTTACACTAACACTATCTTATATTCTTATTTCTATCTATCATATCTATCCCTCTCATAAATCTTTATCAATCTCCCTCTCTCTCTCTCTCTCTCTCTCTCTCTCTCTCTCTCTCTCTCTCTCTCTCTCTCTCTCTCTCTCTCTCTCTCTCATATCTATGTATCCCTCTCATAACTTTCCGTCAATCTCCCTCCTTTCTATCTATCTACCTATCACATCTATGCATCTCTATCAAATTTAATATATATATCTGTCTATCACTATCTATCAATCTCTGCCATATATCTTTTTTTTCCTCATATCTATCTATTTATCTATCTATCTCTGCCTGCCAGCTTCTGCAAAAGTAAAAAAAAAGTCTTGGGGTGCACTAAACAAAGTATAGAAGTGAGGAAGGAAAACATTCTTCTTCCACTATATAAGGCACTTGTCAGGCCTCACATGGAATACTGTGCACAGTTCTAGTCACCGGTGCTTAGGAAAGTTGTTGCAGCGCTTGAGGGGGTTTAAAGAAAGGCAACTATGTTATTAAATGGTTTGGGACGGCAACACCCAGGCTAACACAATTAGGATTATTTACCTTGGAAAAAAGAAGGTTAAGGAGCAACCAAATAACTCTCTCTCCCATGATCTGTTTATACCATGGACTGCGTCGGTAACAAGAGGGCATCCGCTATGTCTAGAAGAAAGCAGGTTTCATCACCAACACAGAAGAGGGTTCTTTACTGTAAGAGCAGTGAGACTGTGGAACTCTCTGCCTGAGGACATGGTGATGGCAAAACTCCACAGAGGACTTTAAGAGGGGACTAGACGTCTTTCTAAACTGCTATCATACTACAGGATATAGACGTTAAATAACCAGTGGGGTTATTGTTCCGGGTCTTAGAGTGAGGTAGAAAAATGTAAAACATTGATCCAGGTAATATTCTGACTGCCATTATGGAGTCAGGAAGGATTATTTTCCCCCAAATGGGCTAAATTGGCTTCTGCTTGATTGGGGTTTACTTTACCTTCCTTTGGATCAACAAAGGGGATGGAAACAGGCAGAACTAGATGCACATTGTCTCCCATCCGCCTAATATACTATGTTACTATCCTGGCATTTTTCTCGCAATTTTGAGCGGCATTTTTAAACACGTTACAGTGTTTGACATCATTGTGATGGTTGAGGAGGTGCATTCAAAACACCAAAACACAAAAGTAGAATAGACAGATCTTGAAAATAGTGGCAATTGAAACACTGCATACAAGCTCAGGTCTGAATAACCCCATTGAAATCAATGGGAGCAATGTACCGTAGTCAGCAACCTGCTTTTACCACGCTAAGGGCGCCCACCCACTGGCGTTTGCGATTTTCGCGCGTGAAAAACGCCGCGTTTTCGCGGCGTTTTTCGCGCGTTTTCGCGGCTTTTCCATTAATTTCCATTGACTTTCATGGGTGCATTAGGGGAAAAATAAGGACACATATGCAACTGACAGTTCCTATGTTAAAAAACGCAACGCAACGCAAAACGCCAGTGGACAGGAGTACATTCAATTCTAATTGCTCTTGAGAAAAAACGCAAAACGCAGAGAAACACAAATCGCCAGTGGGTGGGCGCCCTTATAGTGGTAAAAAGCAGTGTGTGTGTGAGAAACGCCTAAGGGGCTGTAAACTAATTCTTATGTAGTGCAGAAAAAGTGTCATGGTTGGAAAGATTACGCCAAGAGGCTAGATCATGTATGAAAATTTGCTTTGCAGCTGTATGCAGCATGATTTAGGTACAAGTATGGGAGAGGCCCAAGCTGAACTTTTGCACCTGGACCCCTGACCTTATAGTTATGCCCCTACTACCGACCTTAGCTATTCATATCCAATTAGCCCCCAAACTGCAAGATTGAGAAATGTGACTATATGCTAATGGTTCCTCATAAGTTGGGACAGCTTCTATACGTGACACTTGAATGTCTTGTGATTACTTGTTCAAAGTCAGCAGAGAGAACTGGCCAGTATTTCAAAAGGATTTTTATTAGAGATGAGCGAGCATACTAGCTAAGGGCAATTACTCGATCGAGCATTGTCTTAGTGAATACCTGCCCACTCAGAAGAAAAGGCTCGGCTGCCTGCACGGGTGAGCAGTGAGTTGCGGCAGTAAGCAGGGTGGAGCGGGGAGGAGAGAGAGATCTCCCCTCCGTCCCTCCCGGCTCTCGCCCGCCACTCCCCGCCCGCTGCCGGCAGCCAAATCTTTTCTTCGGAGTGGGCAGGTACTCGCTAAGGAATGCTCGATCAAGTAATTGTCCTTAGCGAGTATGCTCATTCATCTCTAATTTTTATCATTTATCCTGATTAGCTATCATACATACCTGTGCATCTTACCATCCTTTTATCATTGGGCCTCACAGTGGAGCCCAAGAAACTAGTTCCTCACATTTTACAGGACTAATAAATAAACGTTATGTTTTTATACAGGGGCATACAGTTTCAGAAATGTGTAATATTGGGGGCTTTTGCATGTTACAGACAATTGCTTCATACATGATAACTGATGCAAACAACTGTACCTACACATACCTGTGGATATCCATAGAGCCCAGTTATCTCTGCTATGGGCAGGCTGGAGGAAGATGTCAAATGTCCAATAAAAGCCACCACTTTGCTCTTCTCATCACAGCTGTAGTTGGGGACGGCCTCTTCTCTCCCTGACAATATACTCAGTGCACTCTGTACAGCTTTATGTTCTAATACACAGGAGTCATAGATCTTGTATCCCAGAGTGATATTAGGTAAGATGTCAGCTCTTCTGTTTATTTCTTCAATGGCGAAGATGAAGACCAGGAGATGTCTTAGGAGATGAAGAGCAGGCCTAGAAACAGATAATACTATAATTTTTAAAATAAAGCAGTTTTAAAAATATATTTTTGTTTATTTTTTGGTATGATGTTATCTTCAGAACTCCTGATCTTGTGGAGTGTTACTGGTATGTAGTGGTTATCACCTACCTAACGTGATACAAGGAAGGAGAACTAAAGATCACCAGCAGGATCATTGGCACCCAAGGCTCATTGATGGGTGTGGTGGGTTAAAGTCCATCTGGTCCGAACACACAGAGGAGTGACTATAGTATAAATTACTGATAAAGCTTTGTCTGGCAATGATATTGGTATCATTACTATTGTCATAATTTACAGTGGGCATCATAGCTTACTGCGTATGGGGCAGCATAGCCACAGACAAGTCAAAGTTCCCATATGACTATTGCCCATCCCTGAAAGCGTGAATAATGAAAGAAGGCAGCCTGGTCTAATTAACTGCATTCTCCATTACGTGGATGGACAGCTGCATTACTTACCTGGGAAAAATATGGAAGACGGATGCACTGTGGGAACAAGACAACTCAACTGATATGGCAGGACACTTCGGAGGTCTTAAGAAGTCAAGGATACTGATTTTAACCCTTTTTGACATGCCCCATACATGTTGGGTAAACAATGGGTGTCATTGTATGGAGTGGGTTCTGGAACTGAGCTCGCTCCATACATGGCAGGTGTTGGCCCTTTTGACAGCCGACACTCTTCCAGGAGTGTCATGATTGGTGATGGCACTGAGTTAGGAAGTTGCATCAGCTCACAATACAGAGGGGGAGGTAGAGACCTCTACTGATGGAGAATATGGTGGGCAGATCTCCAAAGGATTAATGCCGGAGCTGATCTCCCGGATAATGCGCCCTGTAATGTCAGACTTAGCAGAAATTAAGGAGGAGGTCAGACATATGTAGAGATGGGTGGAAGAGTTAGAATCCTCATTAGCTACCATTACTGCTCACTTTTTGGAGTTGGCACAAGTGGTTAAAGATCAGCTGAGCCTCCAACCGGGCATGGTCATGTGTGACAACGGCCGTAACCTGGTGGCGGCTCTGCAGCTCGGCAGCCTCACACACGTGTCATGCCTGGCCCATGTCTTCAATCTGTTGGTTCAACGGTTTCTGAAAAACTACCCCCACTTGTCTGACCTGCTCGGCAAGGTTTGTTGCGTCTACGCACATTTCCGCAAGTCCACCACGGACGCTGCCAGCCTGAGGACCCTACAAGATCAGTTTCGGCTGCCAGAGCACTGACTGCTGTACGACGTGCCCACACGCTGGAATTCTATGCTGCACATGGAGGCCAGGCTGTACAAGCAGCGTAGAGCAATAGTGGGATACCAACTGCAACATAGGCAGCGGAGTGGGAGTCAGCCTCCGCAATTCTTTACTGAGGAGAGGGCATGGATGGCAGATATCTGCCAGGTCCTCGTAAACTTTGAGGAGTCTGCCCAGATGGTGAGCGGCGATGCGGAAATCATTATCGTTACCATCCCGCTGCTTTGCCTGCTGAGAGGTTCACTGCAAAGCATAAAGGCCGAGGCTTTGCGGTTGGAACAGGAGACGAGGGATGACAGTATGTCGCCGGACCACCCTCGTGTCTATATCTCAGCGCGTTTTGGATGAGGAGGAAAAGGGGGAGGAGCAGGAGGAGGAGGGGGAAGAGACAGCTGGGCACACTGCAGAGGGTACCCATGCTGCTTGGCTCTCATCTGTTTAGCCTGTATGGGCTATAGAGGTGTAGGAGGAGGATCCTGAAAGTCATCTTCCTAGTGATAACAGTGATGTGTTGCATACTGGGACCCTGGTACACATGGCTGACTTCATGTTAGGCTGCCTTTCCTGTGACCTTGCGTTAGACGCATTCTGGCCAACACGGATTACTGGGTGTACACTCTTCTCGACCCACGGTTTAAGGAGAACCTTTCCACTCTCATTCCCAAAGAGGAGAGGGATACAAGAGTGATGCAATACCACAGGACCCTGGTGGAAAAACTGATGCTAAAGTTCCCATCTGACCGTGCTAGTGGCAGAAGATGCAGTTCTGAGGACCAAGTAGCAGGGGAGGTGTGGGAATCAGGCAGCATGTCCAGCGCAGACAGGGGAACACTCTCCAAGGCATTTGCCAGCTTTATGGCTCTCCAGCAAGACTGTGTCACCACTCCCCAGTCAAGGCTGAGTCTGAGGGAGCACTGTAAAAAGATGGTGAGGGAGTACATAGCCGATTGTACCACCGTCCTCCGTGATGCCTCTGCTCCATACAACTATTGGGTGTCAAAGAGGGGCACGTGACACAAACTTGCGCTGTACGCCCTGGAGGTTCTGGCCTGCGGCTAGCGTCTTGTCAGAGAGGGTGTTTAGTGCAGCTGGGGGAATCATCACGGATAAGTGTACCTGCCTGTCAACTGCCAGCGCTGACATGCTTACACTCATAAAGGCTGGATTTCCCCAGACTTCTTTTCTCAACCGGCAGAAAGCAGCAGAACCTAATGATTCTTTTCACTGCAACAGGAGAAAAAAGCATCCTCTATCACCACAAAAAAGGTGGAATTAGCTTTGTCAATCACTCTCGAATATTATTACTCCTCTGCCTCCTACTCCTCCTCCTAAAACAGTATGTCATCACACTGAACTGCCAATTTTTCTGTGGCCCAAAAGGCTCTGTTTTTTACAATTTTTCAAAGTTTCAAAAGTATTGATACTTTAACATACACCATTTTTTTCACAGGGCTGCCTCCAGGCGCTGTTGTAAATTAAGCAACAGCGAGTTGTATCTTTAAAAAGTGTTTATGGGTTTCACCTGCTCTCGCTGTTGAGCAATTTTTCAGGGGTGCACTTGTACTCTTGATACACCAATTTTTCTGGTCCTCCCTATGGTGTTATCTAGCTTATTCTTCCGGCCTTCGCCTACACACTTAATAACCAAATTTTTTCAGGTGTTCGCCTATACTCTTGGTACACCAATGTTTCAGGGGTTCGCCTATACTCTTGCTACAGAAATATTACAGGGGTCTGCCTATACTTTTGCTACAGAAATGTTACTGTGGTCTACCTATACTCTTGCTACAGAAATGTTACTGGGGTCCGCCTATACTCTTGCTGGAGAAATGTTACAGGGGTCTGCCAATATCTTTGCTACAGAAATGTTACAGGGGTTCACCCATACCCTTGCTACAGAAATGTTACTGGGGTCTGCCTATACCTTTGCTACAGAAATGTTACTGGGGTCTGACTATACTCTTGCTACAGAAATGTTACTGGGGTCTGCCTATGCTGTGGGTGCACAAAGTCTTCCCTTAGCGATGTTTTACCGGTCTGGCACAAATACGCTGCCTGACTAGGGTAGATATGTGGGCCCTGGTCCTTGGTGGGGTGAAACTCTGCCATGTTTGGGCGCTGTGATTTCTTTAGGCGTAATACCATCTTTAAGTTCCTTGGGCTCGCCTATGCTGTGGGTGCACAAAAACTTTCCATAGCAGTGTTATACAGGTCTGGCACAAATACACTGATAGACTTGGGTAGAAATGTGGGCCGAGGTCAATGGTGGGGTGAAACTCTGCTATGTTTGGGCGCTGTGATTTCTTGAGGCGTAATACCATCTTTAAGTTCCTTGGGCTCGCCTATGCTGTGGGTGCACAAAGACTTCCCATAGCGGTGTTTTACTGGTCGGGCACCAATACACTGGCTGACTAGGGTAGAAATGTGGGCCGAGGTCCTTGGTGAGGTGAAAATCTGCCATGTCTGGGCGCTGCCATGTCTGGCCCTGGGATTTCTTTATGTGTTATACTTTCCTTGGGTTCCAGGTGCTCGCCTATGCTGTGAGTGCACAAAGACTTCCCATTGCTATTTCTTACCATTCTGGCATAAATACGACTGACTAGGGTAGAAATGTGGGCCGAGGTCCTTGGCGGGGTGAAACTCTGCCATAGGCGAGCCCAAGGAACTGAAAGACTATTTATTGCGGTGTTGAGCTATCTGACACCTACACAGAATGAATTCTTCGGGGACACATTGATTTCCCATTGCTATGTAACTCGCGACACCTTGGGTCACACAAGGTGGAGGCTGGGACCGAGCCTGACCCTGGGCCCGCTCCTGTGGTTCCCACACAGAGTATTGCTGCATTGTGGAGATGTGTAGAAGTGCTGGCACCTGAGTCTCCTTTATGCCCACGTTTGCGGCTCCTGACAATTTTGTGACGAGGTGGCACGGGATTGGAATGATGATCGTACGTCAATTTATCATCAATTCTCATCAGCATTGTGGGCTATCGCTCACAATTTTAAAGAGGGTCGCTGTCTGGCCCTGCCAACCCTCTGCAGTGTGTGCCTCCGGTTCCTCCCCATCCAGTATGCGCTTATAAATAGACATGAGAGTGGTGTGGCTATGAAGCGAGCGTGTGGCATGAGGGCAGCTAAACGCTGCGCAGGGAAACTTTTGTGTGCGCTGTGGATGCAGGCTCGTGCGGGGGGGGGGGGGGGGGTGGTCGACAGCAATGCCAGCATGTAACCCAGGAGAAGAGGCAGCGGTGTCACCCACAGGCGGTGATTGTCCTTGGTTTTAGGTAGTGTGGTGCTTAGCTAAGGTGTGCCAGCGCGTTTGCCTTGCTAATGAGGGTTTGTCCGAAGTAAATTGTTAGGGGGGTGACGCCAGACTCTTACCCCATTTTGGCTTAATAGTGGGACCTAGAAGCCTCACATGCAGCCATGCATGCTGCCCCAGCCCTTCCCTATCCAATTCCGTGGTCTTTCCATGACTTTCTGATGTTTTCTGGTGTTTGACAAGTCATCAGCTATGCGGAGCATCGGTCCCATACAAAAATGCTTGAGTCGCCTATTGACTTAATGGTGTTCGTTACTCGAAATGAGCTCTCGAGCATTACGAAAAGTTTGACTCGAGCAATGAGCACCCGAGCATTTTGGTGCTCGCTCATCTCTTATGCTTATCATGCAAGAGGACCTTCAGAATCTTAATAGGCACAGTAATGTTCGCATGAAAGGACTGCCTGAGTCATGGGGTGGCAGATTCTTTACCGAAGGTGGCAATAAAACTCTTTGCAATTCTACTGGGCACTGACAGAGCAGCCTTCATTTCAATTGAGCTCATACTAAGACCACTGCTTACTAGTCTGGAACTGCGAAGGGACAATATTTGTAAGTTCCTGTGGTTTACTGACACACTAGATAATTTATAGGCTGCAAAAATCACAGGGATCTGCAATATGCCAGGGCACCCTTACAGTTGTTTCATGGCTTGTAGCCATCTACCCTAGCTAAGCGCCGTATGCTGCGGCTGTTGTTGAAAGCACTGAGGACTAAGGATATAAAACATGCCTGGTTATTTTCCTTTGGCTTAGGAATCAATAATAAAGACAGGAGATTCAACATTCGCTCTCCTAAGGTTCTGCAAGTTTGCTAGCAACATCTGAACCTTGACCCGATTGATTTCCCATGTTGGTCACCTCTACCAGAAGAACAGAGATTTTTATGATTGTCCACCCTGGAAAACTGGCAGCTAGCAGGAAATTCCAAATTGCCTAGAAGTAAGAAGAAGAGGAGGGGGGAGGTTTCATTCAGTGATACATGAAATCCAGGATATTGACAGCTTGAGTCACTGTTTTGATGGTTGGGTCGCTTCTGGCTTGTTGCCGCTACTCTAGTTCTCCCAATTCGCGGCTTTCATTAGGAGGTTTATGTTGGTAGCATCCCGTGCTCTCAGCCCTGTCATAAGTTTAATGTTCATTGTCAAATGTACCAGCATTCTTTCTCTCTTTCTGAGAAGAAATATAATTGTTCCCCCTGTAGTCAAGGTCCCTGATTGTGCTTTTCTGATCAGGCTACGTTCAATTACTAACATAACTATTTTAAAGTTTGTCTTTACACCCCAAAGACATATACAAGGTGGTTTAGGATTTTGTTTTGGGCCAACTTATATCTCACACAAGACAGTTTATTGTTTATTTTTATTTGTGTCAATTCTTTCCCTGAATCTTTGTGCTTTCCTTCCCCTACTTACCATTTATTTTCTTACCTTCCCCTCCATATCCTCTTTCCTTGAGGGGGAGCTAGTGGTTGTAAGGTATATAGTTTCCCTATCCAATATACACTTTATCTCCCTGCTAACTCACTTATTTATTGGTTTCCCTCCTGTCCTTTATCCTCTAGTGCGGAAATGGAAGCCATCTATTTTCCATAATTTATTGTCTGAGGTCTTAGCTCACCTTTTAAGAGGCACAATGTCTCTCTGCTGCTAAATAGGTACGGTACAAAAGTCCTACTATTGCAGGAAACACATTTTAAAGAGATAAGTGCATGTCCTTACCAGGGAAGCTCTTCCCATAGAGCTTTCATAATTCACATCCCATTTCCACTTCAAAAGAGGTTTCCATTCTGTTTCACAAATCCATCACTTTTATTTGCGATGCACAATATGCTGATGAGAAGGTGAGGGTCTTTTTTTCTGAAGGGTTCTATCAATAATACTAAAATGACCATCCCACATTTTTATGTGCCCAATTCAGATCAAGTTTCAAGTCAAACAGTTGGAGGTTCTCAAGCAGTTCGACGTAGGACATATAACTTTATATCCACTACTTGATTCTTCAGTGGGTTATTCCCAGGTCTTGCAGGTGAAACTAAAAAAAGCTGGGTCAGTTCTTCCAAGAGCTAGGAGTTATAGACGCTTGACGTCATCTACACCCCTATACAAAGGACTTTACTTATTTCTCCCTGGTCCACTCCTACTTTCAGAGGTTAAACTACTTATTCTTGTCCTCTGGCCTCCTGATGCATCTAGAAAAAGCTAGTATTGATCTCATGACTGTCTTAGACTACACTGCATTACATGTAGATATCCGCCCCTTTGGGGAGGTACCACGGGAGTGGAGATGGTGACTCCATGATTCCTGGTTGGACCCCAATTTGAAAAAAGGGCTTGTATAACTGAGCTGGTTAAGGAATACTTCCAGATAAACTCAACAAGTGGCTTGAAGTTTCCCTTTGTTTGGGAAGCTCATAAGGCATTTGTGAGAGGCTTACTAAACGCTTCGAGGACTAGAATTAATAAACAGCAACAAAAGGAGATGGATAAAAGAGTATCCCTAATAGCAAAATTAGAACAAATGATTAAACTCTCCCAAACAAAAAGCAACTCAAAGGAATTGATATCCCTGAGACAAGAAGTTAGACGCTGTCTGAAATCTAGATTTAATAAGAAACATTTATTCCTTAAAGAAGTTTCTATAGTAACGAATGTTACATCACATGAAAGCCTTATGTTTCTAATATATTTTTTCAAAATATTGTGTTTGTAGCTTATGGCAGCAGTGATCTAGGCACGCGGGGAAACAAAATGGCGGAGTCTAAGGCGATATTCACAGCAAATGAGAGCAGAGGAGTGATACAATTCTTGTTTCTGCCAGGAAAGTCTGCGGAGGATATTCATGGTGATATGTCACAGGCATTGGTGGATCAATGCCACTTCCGCACCAATGATGAGGAACGTCCTGGACGACCGAGAGAGGTTGTTGCTCCGGAGATCATTGATGCTGTGCACAACCTCATACTAGAGAATCTGCCAATTTCAGCTAAAGGAATAGCAGACATCATGGGGATTTCTGGTGAACGTGTTTATGTCATTATCCATGAAGAAGCTATCTGCAAAGTGGGTCCCCAAATGTTTGACAACAGATCAGAAAAGCATGCGAGTGAAAACTTCCTGGTCCATTTGTCAGCGTTTCTGGACTGATGAGAACTTCCTGGATTGACTGATCATTATGGATGAGACCTGGATTTATTTGTATGACCCAGAAACCAGGGAGCAGTCAATAGAGTCGTGGCACAGTGGTTCTCAGCCACTAAGGTGATGGTGTCTGTGTTCTGGGATAAGGAGGGCGTGCTGCTAGTGGACGACCTTCACAAAGGTTCCATCATCAATGCAAGGTTTTACATTGAACTTTTGGACCAATTGAAGGCAGTTCTGAAGGCTAAAAGGTGCAGCAAGCTGTCCAAAGGAATCATATTCCTGCAAGACAATGCCTCCGCTCACACTGCACAAGCGACCACGGCAAAACTGGTGGAGCTAGGCTTCCAGCTGGCTGACCACCCACCTTATTCACCAGATCTAGCTCCCTTTGACTATCATCTGTTTTCAAACCTGAACAAACACCTCAAGGGGACCACATTTCACACCATTTCTGATGCCATGGCTGCTACGGATGACTGGTTGGAGGCACAACCGAAATCCTTTTTTTTGCAAGGCTTACAGAACTTGGAATACCGATGTAAGAAGTGTGTTGGCATCAGTGGAGAGGATGTGGAATACATGTAAAGTTTCATCTTCCTATCTTGTTTTTTCTGAGTAAAGCCAAAGACTTATCAGCATGCTCATGCTAATAGAGAAAGAAAATTTATATCTGACTTGCTCAAGAAAGCCTGCACAAAAACACTTTATTAGATCAATAAAAACACATTCAGGTAAATCAGTGTCCTCGAATGAAAAACGCTTAGTCTTAACCCTTGAGGCGCAGAGCATCTTAGACTCATGCCCCCCTGGAAAAAGCCCCAGACCTGATGGTCTGTCTATTGTCTATAAATATATAAAAAGAAAAAAGCCCTCACTGACTGGCTGACTGACTGACTGACTCGCCACTAATTCTCCAACTTCCCGATGTCGTAGAAACATGAAACATTGGCACAAGCATAGATTATCTCCAAAATAGGAAAAGTTAATGGGTCCCAACTCGATTATTCAATTCTAACGCAAAAGAATTAGCGTTCAAATTTTATGTACGTAATCTAATCCTCTCATTTCCCGCTGTTGTAGAAACTTGAAATTTGGCACGAGCATTGATTATGTCATAAATAGGAAAAGTTAATTGGTCCCAATTAGAGATGAGCGAACCTACTTGGCGACGCCCCTTTTTCGCCCCAGCGCCGCGATTTTCGAGTACTTCCGTACTCGTGCGAAAAGATTCGGGGGGCGCCGTGGGTGAGTGGGGGGTTGCAGCGGGGAGTGGGGGGGGAGAGGGAGAGAGAGAGGGCTCCCCCCTGTTCCCCGCTGCTACCCCCCGATCCACCACGCCTCCCCCCGCCCCCCGGCACCCCCCGAATCTTTTTATCCGAGTACGGAAGTACTCGAAAATCGCGGTGCTCGATCGAGTAATTACTTGAAACGAGTATATTCGCTCATCTTTAGTCCAAACTCGATTATTTAATACTAAGAGCAAAAGAATTAGTGTCCAAATTTTATGTATGTAATCTAATTCTCTCCCTTCCTGATGTCATTTTATATAAAGGAAACATCGCATGGTTACCTCCACATGGTGTTTCTTGGTTAACGCAAAGAACCATGCAAAATGGTGAACATATTTTTTTCCTCGGTATCTCTAAAGTAACCACGACTTCATAAGATTTTCCGTGTGAACACCAGATAAACACCAGTACCAAATTAACTCGGGCGAAGCCGGGTATATCAGCTAGTATACTATAAATTCCTTAAAACAATTTTGGTTCTGCGTTTAAAATACCTCTTAAATGCACTGATACAAAATCGGACCCTGCTGAAACAGTCCCATGAAGCACACATCATGCTTATTCAGAAAGATAGCAAAGACCCTAAATTGAGTGGTAACTATAGGCACATTTTGCTGATAAACTTGGACGTTAACCTATGGGCTAAATTGTCAGTGAAAACATTAGAAGACTACATCTCCTCCTTGATAAACAGCGAACAATCAGGCTATGTTATCGGTGAGACGATTGCCTCAGGTTGTTACACGTCTCTAGATATGTTCAAACTCATCCTATCCCTTTAGTCTTTGTGGGAACCAACACCAAAAAGGCTTTTGATACGGTAGACTAGATTTACATGGAAAGAGTCCTCTGTCAATTAAACTTTTCCCTCACCTTTCATTTCTGCTATTTTTTCATTTTACTGAAAATCTCATGCAAGACTAAAAATGAATGAAAGATTCACCCCCTAATTGATATCCGAAATGGTGCTCGGCAAGGCTGCCCGCTGTCCACAACCCTTTGTATTCTGGCAATGCTAGCACAGCAGTGAACGTCTCATTAATGCAGTAACACTCCTTTTGTTTGGCCCAAACCAGTGTCTCAGATAACTGTGGTAAACCCCTCCTCACAGGGTGAAGCAGGTTCCAGACATTAAAGCCTTAAAGGGCTGTCCCGCCATACAGGGTGACATTTTTTTCTAATAATAATGCTGCCCTCTCATTAAGCACCGTAACTAGAGATGAGCGAACGTACTCGTCCGAGCTTGATGCTCGGGCGAATATTAGGGTGTTCGGGATGCTCGTTACTCGTAACGAGCACCACGCGATGTTCGGGTTACTTTCACTTTCCTCTCTGAGACGTTAGCGCGCTTTTCTGGCCAATTGAAAGACAGGGAAGGCATTACAACTTCCCCCTGCGTCGTTCAAGCCCTATACCACCCCCCTGCTGTGAGTGGCTGGGGAGATCAGGTGTCACCCGAGTATAAAAATCGGCCCCTCCCGCGGCTCGCCTCAGATGCGTTGTGACAGAGATCAGGGACAGTGGTATCGTGTTGGAGCTGCTGTAGGGAGAGTGTTAGGAGTTAGTGTAGGCTTCAAGAACCCCAACGGTCCTTCTTAGGGCCACATGTAACCGTGTGCAGTACTGTGGAGGCTGCCTTTTGCAGTGGTGCACATTTTTTTTTTTTTGCTATATCGGCCGTGCAGAGCATTGCGCCCTGCAGTAATACTACAGGGACAGAAGGGGTGGTTAGGCAGGGAGAGTGTTAGGAGTTAGTGTAGGCTTCAAGAACCCCAACGGTCCTTCTTAGGGCCACATCTAACCGTGTGCAGTACTGTGGAGGCTGCTGTTAGCAGTGTTGCACTTTTTTTTTTTTTCCAAATCGGCCGTGCAGAGCATTGCGCCCTGCAGTAATACTACAGGGACAGAATTGTGTAGGCAGGGCCAGAAGACATTTTATTGATTGAATATAGTCAGTGGGCCTTTCCTTTAAAAAAAAAAAGGGCAAAAAGTTCTATTTGGCCTGCCTCTGACAGTCCTCAGCGTTCTGGGTACGTGTGTGCTGGGTGGAGAACGTAAAAAGAATCATACGCAGCCAGCTACGTTTAACAGCAGGCTTGCGCCAATTTGTTTCCTGGCTGGGAAATCACCGCTCTGCTACAGTTAATAACAGTGCAAGACTGCAGTTCTGTGACACACTGCAGGGCCACAACACATTTATTATTGATTGAATATAGTCAGTGGGCCTTTCCTTTAAAAAAAAAGGGCAAAAATTCTATTTGGCCTGCAGGCTTGCGCCAATTTATTTCCTGGCTGGGAAATCACCGCTCTGCTGCAGTTAATAACAGTGCAAGACTGCAGTTCTGTGACACACTGCAGGGCCACAACACATTTATTATTGATTGAATATAGTCAGTGGGCCTTTCCTTTAAAAAAAAAGGGCAAAAATTCTATTTGGCCTGCAGGCTTGCACCAATTTATTTCCTGGCTGGGAAATCACCGCTCTGCTGCAGTTAATAACAGTGCAAGACTGCAGTTCTGTGACACACTGCAGGGCCACAACACATTTATTATTGATTGAATATAGTCAGTGGGCCTTTCCTTTAAAAAAAAAGGGCAAAAATTCTATTTGGCCTGCCTCTGACAGTCCTCAGCGTTCTGGGTACGTGTGTGCTGGGTGGAGAACTTAAACAAAAATCATACGCAGCCAGCTAAGTTTAACAGCAGGCTTGCGCCAATTTATTTCCTGGCTGGGAAATCAAATCACTGGTAATACAGCAGACTGAGGGGTAGGGGTAGGCCTAGAGGACGTGGACGCGGCCGAGGACGCGGAGGGCCAAGTGAGGGTGTGGGCACAGGCCGAACTCCTGATCCAGGTGTATCGCAGCCGACTGCTGCGCGATTAGGAGAGAGGCACGTTTCTGGCGTCCCCACATTCATCGCACAATTAATGGGTCCACGCGGGAGACCTTTATTAGAAAATGAGCAGTGTAAGCAGGTCCTGTCGTGGATGGCAGAAAGTGCTTCGAGCAACCTATCGTCCACCCACAGTTCTGCGCCGCCCACTGCTGCAAATCCGAATCCTCTGTCTGCTACTCCTCCTTCCTCCCAGCCTCCTCACTCCACTACAATGACACATGCTCAGGAGCGGGAAGACTCCCAGGAACTGTTCTCGGGCCCCTGCTCAGATTGGGCAGCAGTGGTTCCTCTCCCACCAGAGGAGTTTATCGTCACTGATGCCCAACCATTGGAAAGTTCCCGGGGTCCGGGGGATGAGGCTGGGGACTTCTGGCAACTGTCTCAAGACCTTTCAGTGGGTGAGGAGGATGATGACGATGAGACACAGTTGTCTATCGGTGAGGTAGTAGTAAGGGCAGTAAGTCCGAGGGAGGAGCGCACAGAGGATTCTGAGGAAGAGCAGCAGGACGATGAGGTGACTGACCCCACCTGGTTTGCAACGCCTACTCAGGACAGGTCTTCAGAGGGGGAGGCAAGGGCAGCAGCAGGGCAGGTTGCAAGAGGCAGTGCGGTGGCCAGGGGTAGAGGCAGGGCCAGACCGAATAATCCACCAACTGTTTCCCAAAGCGCACCCTCGCGCCATGCCACCCTGCAGAGGCCAAGGTGCTCTAAGGTCTGGCAGTTTTTCACAGAGACGCCTCACGACCGACGAACAGTGGTGTGCAACCTTTGTCGCGCCAAGATCAGCCGGGGAGCCACCACCACCAGCATGCGCAGACATATGATGGCCAAGCACCCCACAAGGTGGGACGAAGGCCGTTCACCGCCTCCGGTTTGCACCGCTGCCTCTCCCCCTGTGCCCCAACCTGAGAGCCACTGAGATCCAACCCCGCTCTGAGGACACAGGCACTACCGTCTCCTGGCCTGCACTCACACCCTCACCTCCGCTGTTCTCGGCCCAATCCAGCAATGTCTCGCACCGCACCGTCCAGCCGTCGCTAGCGCAAGTGTTTGAGCGCAAGCGCAAGTACGCCGCCACGCACCCGCACGCTCAAACGTTAACCGTCCACATAGCCAAATTTATCAGCCTTGAGATGCTGCCGTATAGGGTTGTGGAAACGGAGTCCTTCAAAGCTATGATGGCGGCGGCGGCCCCGAGATACTCAGTTCCCAGTCGCCACTACTTTTCCCGATGTGCCGTCCCAGCCCTGCACGACCACGTCTCCCGCAACATTGTACGCGCCCTCACCAACGCGGTTTTTGCCAAGGTCCACTTAACAACGGACACGTGGACAAGCACAGGCGGGCAGGGCCACTACATCTCCCTGACGGCACATTGGGTGAATTTAGTGGAGGCTGGGACAGAGTCAGAGCCTGGGACCGCTCACGTCCTACCCACCCCCAGAATTGCGGGACCCAGCTCGGTGCTGGTATCTGCGGCGGTGTATGCTTCCTCCACTAAAGCACCCTCCTCCTCCTCCTCCTCCGCAACCTCTGTCTCGCAATCTAGATGTGTCAGCAGCAGCAGGACGTCGCCAGCAGTCGGTGTCGCGCGGCGTGGCAGCACATCGGTGGGCAAGCGTCAGCAGGCCGTGCTGAAACTACTCAGCTTAGGAGATAAGAGGCACACGGCCCACGAACTGCTGCGGGGTCTAACAGAGCAGACCGACCGCTGGCTTGCGCCGCTGAGCCTCCAACCGGGCATGGTCGTGTGTGACAACGGCCGTAACCTGGTGGCGGCTCTGCAGCTCGGCAGCCTCACGCACGTACCATGCCTGGCCAACGTCTTTAATTTGGTGGTTCAACGCTTTCTGAAAAGCTACCCACGCTTGTCAGACCTGCTCGTAAAGGTGCGCCGGCTCTGCGCACATTTCCGCAAGTCCCACACGGACGCTGCCACCCTGCGCACCCTGCAACATCGGTTTAATCTGCCAGTGCACCGACTGCTGTGCGACGTGCCCACACGGTGGAACTCTACGCTCCACATGTTGGCCAGGCTCTATGAGCAGCGTAGAGCTATAGTGGAATACCAACTCCAACATGGGCGGCGCAGTGGGAGTCAGCCTCCTCAATTCTTTTCAGAAGAGTGGGCCTGGTTGGCAGACATCTGCCAGGTCCTTGGAAAGTTTGAGGAGTCTACCCAGGTGGTGAGCGGCGATGCTGCAATCATTAGCGTCACCATTCCTCTGCTATGCCTCTTGAGAAGTTCCCTGCAAAGCATAAAGGCAGATGCTTTGCGCTCGGAAACGGAGGCGGGGGAAGACAGTATGTCGCTGGATAGTCAGAGCACCCTCCTGTCTATATCTCAGCGCGTTGAGGAGGAGGAGGAGGAGCATGAGGAGGATGAGGAGGAGGGGGAAGAGACAGCTTGGCCCACTGCTGACGGTACCCATGCTGCTTGCCTGTCATCCTTTCAGCGTGTATGGTCTGAGGAGGAGGAGGAGGAGGAGGAGGTGGAGGATCCTGAAAGTGATCTTCCTAGTGAAGACAGCCATGTGTTGCGTACAGGGACCCTGGCACACATGGCTGACTTCATGTTAGGATGCCTTTCTCGTGACCCTCGCGTTGCACGCATTCTGGCCACTACGGATTATTGGGTGTACACACTGCTCGACCCACGATATAAGGAGAACCTTTCCACTCTCATTCCCGAAGAGGAAAGGGGTTCGAGAGTGTTGCTATACCACAGGACCCTGGCGGACAAGCTGATGGTAAAATTCCCATCCGACAGCGCTAGTGGCAGAAGGCGCAGTTCCGAGGGCCAGGTAGCAGGGGAGGTGCGGAGATCGAGCAGTATGTACAGCACAGGCAGTGCAACACTCTTTAAGGCCCTGGACAGCTTTATAGCTCCCCACCAAGACTGTGTCACCGCTCCCCAGTCAAGGCTGAGTCAGCGGGAGCACTGTAAAAGGATGGTGAGGGAGTACGTAGCCGATCGCACGACCGTCCTCCGTGACGCCTCTGCCCCCTACAACTACTGGGTGTCGAAGCTGGACACGTGGCCTGAACTCGCGCTGTATGCCCTGGAGGTGCTTGCTTGTCCTGCGGCTAGCGTCCTGTCAGAGAGGGTGTTTAGTGCGGCTGGGGGAATCATCGCAGATAAGCGTACCCGCCTGTCAACTGACAGTGCCGACAGGCTTACACTCATCAAGATGAACAAAGCCTGGATTTCCTCAGACTTCTCTTCTGCACCAGCGGACAGCAGCGATACCTAAGCAATACGTAGGCTGCACCCGCGGATGGAAGCATCGTTCTCTCTCACCATCCAAAACGGGGACATTTCTGCTTCATCAATCTGTGTATAATATTCCTCCTCCTCCTCCTGCTCCTCCTCCTGAAACCTCACGTAATCACGCCGAACGGGCAATTTTTCTTAGGGCCACAAGGCTCAGTCATATAATTTTTCTAAACAATTTTTATACGTTTCAATGCTCTTAAAAGCGTTGAAACTTTAACTTGAACCAATTTTTTGGTCAACTGGGCTGCCTCCAGGCCTAGTTACCACTTAAGCCACATTAACCAAAGCGATTAATGGGTTTCACCTGCCATCTTGGTTGGGCATGGCCAATTTTTTCTGAGGTACATTAGTACTGTTGTTACCCCAATTTTTTTGGGCCCTCACCTACAGTGTAATCATAGTAATTTCTATGTTCTTCGCCTGCACTCATGGTACAGAAAGGTGTGTGGGGTTGGCCTACACTTTAGCTACATAAATGTAACTGGGGCCTTGTCTATACTGCAGCTACTGAAATGTGAAAGAGACTGTTATCTCCCTGAACTGCTGCTATTAAATTAAATGGGGCCTGTCTTGAGTGCTACTATTACTGAAATGGAACTAAGACTGCGCTTCCCCTATACTGCTCCTAGTGATATGTTAGTGGGGCCTGTCCCTAATGCTACCGCTGAAATGTTAATAATTCTGGGCTCTGCCTATACCGCTGCTAATGGTATGTCACTGGGGTGTGGAAACAGAGGCTTCACAAAGACATGATGGCGGCGAGGCCATTTCCCACCAACGCTGTTACTGTTAAGGTGCATATAACCACGGACACGTGTAGAGGACACATAGTGCCTCCAAAACATCCCCCTCCTCCTCCAACAATGAAAATATTCTTGGCAAATACCTTTGCATTGGTCTGTCTGGTGGCAGTCCAAGAATTTCACCTTTAACGACACAACAAGAGAGCACCACCACCATCCCCCCGCCACGGCCCACTTAATCCTGGCCACATTCCGAAAACCAACTACATAAAACCGCGCTACCAGGTCCGCAGTCACCACCACATTACCACCAACGAGGTTACTGTTAAGGTACATATTACCAGTCTGACTGGGGCATGCAGTGTGGGCCGAAGCCCACCTGTATTGTATCTGACGTTAGCTCTGCTGAGTAGGGCACTGCAATGGGATATATTTATGTACCACCGGTGGGTTCCTGGCACCCACCCATGCTCTGGGTCCACAGGGAGTTGTTACTACATCTGTCCACTTGTAAAGAACCCCAGTCTGACTGGGGCATGCAGTGTGGGCCGAGGCCCACCTGCATTAACCACGACATTACCTCAGCTGTGATGGGCAATGCAATGGGATTTATTTATGTACCGCCGGTGGCTTCCTGGCACCCAGCCACGCTCTGGGTCCACAGGGAGTTGTTACTACATCTGTCCACTTGTAAAGAACCCCAGTCTGACTGGGGCATGCAGTGTGGGCCGAAGCCCACCTGCATTAACCACGACATTACCTCAGCTGTGATGGGCAATGCAATGGGATATTATTATGTACCGCCGGTGGCTTCCTGGCACCCACCCATGCTGTGGGTCCACAGGGAGTTGTAAATGCATCTGTTTCCACTTCTAAAGAACCCCAGTCTGACTGGGGCATGCAGTGTGGGCCGAAGCCCACCTGCATTAAGCACGACATTACTACCTCAGCTGTGTTGGGCAATGCAATGGGATATTTTTATGTACCGCCGGTGGGTTCCAGGGAGCCACCCATGCTGTGGGTGCACAGGGAGTTGTAAATGCATCTGTTTCCCCTTCTAAAGAACCCCAGTCTGACTGGGGCATGCAGTGTGGGCCGAAACCCACCTGCATTAAGCACGACATTACTACCTCAGCTGTGTTGGGCAATGCAATGGGATATTTTTATGTACCGCCGGTGGCTTCCTGGCACCCACCCATGCTGTGGGTGCACACGGAATTTCCATTGCGGAGTTGTACCTGCCTGTGACTATTTATAAAAAACCGCGGTCTGACTGGGGCGTGCAGACACCTTGACAGAATGAATAGTGTGTGGCACATAGGTTCCCCATTGCTATGCCCACGTGTGCAGCTCCAGATGGAGGTGGCACAGGATTGGATTTCTCATTGCTTCTGTACAGCATTGTGGGCTATCGTCATGCCCCTTTTAAAGAGGGTCGCTGCCTAGCCGTGCCAACCCTCTGCAGTGTGTGCCTGCAGTTCCTCTGGCAGACGCACCTATAAATAGACATGAGTGTGGCGTGGCATGAGGGCAGCTGAAGGCTGCGCAGGGACAGTTTGGTGTGCGCTGTGGACACTGCGTTGTGCGGGGGGGGGGTTGGGCATCATGTAACCCAGGAGAAGTGGCAGCAGAGTGTCATGCAGGCAGTGATTGTGCTTTGTTGGAGGTAGTGTGGTGCTTAGCTAAGGTATGCCATGCTAATGAGGGCTTTTCAGAAGTAAAAGTTGTTGGGAGGGGGGGGGGGCACTCTTGCCGGTATTGTGGCTTAATAGTGGGACCTGTGAACTTGAGATGCAGCCCAACATGTAGCCCCTCACCTGCCCTATCCGTTGCTGTGTCATTCCCATCACTTTCTTAAATTGCCCAGTTTTTCACACATGAAAACCTTAGCGAGCATCGGCGAAATACAAAAATGCTCGGGTCGCCCATTGACTTCAATGGGGTTCGTTACTCGAAACGAACCCTCGAGCATCGCGATAATTTCGTCCCGAGTAACGAGCACCCGAGCATTTTGGTGCTCGCTAATCTCTAACCGTAACACACAGCATACAGGGGTCAGACCGCAGGCAGATCAGCTGGAATGTCTGTTTCTTCCTTTGTAATCTGATGCCCCGCCCAGCTCCATTGAACTAATCTACTGTCTCTCCCCACCCACTTTAGGTCTCTTTACAGTACAGCATGTTCTCCTGCAGTACAGTGTACTTAGAAGGGGCGGGGCCAGGAGAGACTGTCTGTACATACTCATCATTCAGGAGTGTTCAGTGTAAACAGCAGCTGTTCAGTACTGAACTGCTGCTGTGTTGGTGAATAGAGAGAGGCGGGGGAGAGCAAGGAAAGAAATCACCTGCAGCCTCCCCTTGTGAAACAAGGATACCCGCTCCTGTGCAAAAACACGTGAGGGGTACCTGCAGGGAAGAGTGTCGGGTTTTATTTGACCCAAATTCGTCCCATCTAAATACATCCTCAGTTCAATGTGCAGATGTTTCGGATAAGCTCAGATACATCTGCAAAGCACATTATATAAACCTTTCTGGTGTAAAAACATCTGCACAGCAGATGTATCTAAGCCTATAAGATGTGATACATCTGTATCTAAGCCTATATGGCGTGATACTCTGTACAGCAGAAGAATCACTCCGGATCAGCTTAGATACATCTGCTGTGCAGATATATCACACCAGATAGATAAATCTGCTGATCTGCTCTACCTAAGCTGATCTGGTGTGATACGTCTGCTGTGCAGATGTATCACACCGGATAGGCTTAGATACATCTTCTGAGCTACTGTATTTAAGCCAATCTGGTGTGACATATCTGCTGTGCAGATGTATCACACCAGATAGGCTTAGATACATATACTGTGCAGATGCATCACACCGGAAAGGCTTAGATACAACTGCTGAGCTGCTGTATCTAAGACGATCTGGTGTGATACTTTTGCTGGGCAGATGTATCAAACTGGAAAGGCTTAGATACATCACACCATATAGGCTTAGATACATCTGATGAGCTGCTGTATCTAAGCCGATCTGGTGTGATACTTCTGCTGTGCAGATGTATCACACTGTATAGGCTTAGATGCATCTGCTGTGCTGTATCTAAGCCGATCTGGGGTAATACTTCTTCTATGCAGATGTATCACACCAGATAGGCTTAGATACATCTGCTGAGCTGCTGTATCTAAGCCGATCTGGGGTGATACTTCTGCTGTGCAGATGAATCACACCACATAGGCTTAGATACATCTGCTGAGCTGCTGTATCTAAGGCGATCTGGTGTGACAGTTCTGCTTTGCAGATGAATCCCACTGTATAGGCTTAGATACATATGCTGTGCAGATGTATCACACCAGTATAGGATAGGCTTAGATACATCAACTGAGCTGCTGTATCAAAGCCGATTCAGTGTGATACTTCTGCTGTGCAGATCTATCACACAGGATCGGGTTAGATACATCAGCTCAGCAGACAGTATCACATGATAATTGCCCCAGCAGTAATCTGACCCCCCACAGTTTCCCCAGCAGTAATTCTTACACCCAGTAGTTGCCCCAGCAAAAAAGTAACTCCCAATATTTGCCCCAACACAAATAGTAACCTCCCAGTAGTTGCTCCAGCTGTAATAGTGACTCCAAGTAGTTGCCCAAACAGTAATACGGTAGTAACCCCCAGTAGTTGCCCCAGAAGTAATAGTGACCCCCAATAATTGCCCCAGCAGTGATAGTGACCCCCAGTAATTATCACTGCTAGGGCAGTTATTGGGAATTAGTATCACGGCTGGGGCAGTTACACCAATAATTGCCCCAGCAGTGTTAGTGACCCCCTAATAATTGCCCCAGCAGTAATAGTGACACACAGTAATTGCCCCAGCAGTGATAATGATTGGGTGTCACTATTACTGATGTGGCAATTATTTGGGGTCACTATCACTGCTTGGGCAATTACGGGCTGTCACTATCACTGCCAGGGCAATTACTGGGGGTCACTGTCACTGCTGGGGAAGTTTCCCCCAATAATTGCCCCAGCAATGGTAGTGACCCCCAATAATTGCCCCAGCAATGGTATTGACCCCCAATAATTGCCCCAGCAGGAATAGTGACCCACAGAAATTGCCCCAGCAGGAATAGTGACCTGCAGTAATTGTCCCAACATTGATTGTGACACCCAGTAATTATTACTGGTGTGGCAACTATTGGGGGGTCACTATCATGCCTGGGGCAATTACTAAGGGTCACTATCACTGCTAGGGCAATTACAAACTGCACCCAGAACCGCTCACGAACTGCACCCAAAACTGCAACTGCCCCCAAAACCGCACCTCAACCGCATCCAAACCACACCCAGAACTGCACCCCCAAACCACACCCGAACCGCACACAAAACCACACATAAAACTGCAACCAAAACAGTACCCGAAACTGCCCCCCAAAACCGCCCCCGAACCGTGACCCCCTACCCATATGACAAGTTATAGTGACAGTCCCCCTCCTCCCACCTGACAAGTCATAGTGACAGCCTTCTACCCCCACGTACAACAAGTTAGGGTGACAGCACCTCTCCCCCAACCCAGCCCCTGTGTGACAAGCTATGGTGACAGACCCCCTCCACCTACCCACCCCCGTGTGGCAAATTAAGGTGACACCCCTTCCTCCCCCACCCACCCCGCGTACCACCAGCTATGGTGAGAGCCCCCTCCTCCCCCTACCCAACCCCTGTGCGACAAGTTATGGTGACAGCCCCACCCCTATGCAACAAGTTATGGTGACAGCCTCCATGCGACAAGTTATAGTGACCCACCCCCACCCCTCCCAGACACTGCTCCTGCCCCCAGTAGTAATACCTACCCTTCAGCTGAGGACCGGCGGACGCTCCTGTCTGAATCGGCTTAACCGCCAACTGCACATTAGCAAAGGAACAGGCGTGCACACACAGCCCAAGGAGCGTTACTGCGCATGCGCGAACAACGGGACGCGCGTTCATGGCATGACGAGAGGAGAAGAATGCCTCTGCGCATGCCTGACAAGAGGAGAAGACAGAAGAAAGAAATGTGTTGTAACCAGGGATGACAGTGCTATTAGCACAAGGGGGGCACTCCTGTAAGTAAGTATATAACTTCTGTAGACCTCATATACAATGCACAAAGTATATTACAAATTGAATTGTAATAGCCGTGCAGAAGAGCTTACATTCCATTGTCATGGCACGACAACCCCTTTAAGCTTCAGATCCCACACTTCTTCTTCATCTGCTTTTGCAGATAATATTATGTTTGTGGTATTGGAACCAGAAGGAGGTATTCCTAGACTTGCTTCACTTCTGGAGGACTTTAGAGTCATCTCAAACTTTAAAGTGAATTTTTCTAAATCCACAATTTGAAGTTCCCTAAAATTTAGTTCACCCTTTTCTGGGTTAGGGCTATAATAAAGAGGACAGGGCCCCTTTAAATGGAAGTCCGTCATGACACAACCATAGTTAGGGAAGTTGGGGGGTAAGGGGTTAATTCCCTCTGTGGTTTGGGGAAAATTCTAAAATAAAAGGGGGGGACAATTGGGATTGGTGGTTTAGGGGGAAGGCGGGGGGTTATTTAAGGGAGGGGAGTGTGACAGCCTCATGTTTTTGCTGCGGGGACATTAGTGAGTCACAGAAAAAGAGTCACTTACCTAAAATGTCCGTAGAAAGGATCCTGGAGGAGTTGCGAGCAGCGGCCAGTGTCCATGGTCCTGACTGGCTGCAGGAGCAGGTGTCCGGAGTGCTGAACAGAAGCAGCACAGCGAATATGGGATTTTCCGAGGAGCGGAGATTGCGTCGGGCCAGGCCGCTGGCAAGATTCTGTGACGAGGATGTCACTCCCAAGCCTCGGTGGCGGCTCCGGAGTCCCTCCGGGGACCCTCGTGGCAGCGGTGCCCTCTCCAAGCCTCAGGGCAGAGAGTTGCGGTCACGAAGGAATCCGACAAGGCTGTCGGCGGGCACGGCGAGCAGGGGACCTCGCTCCGGTCCGGGGGCAGGGCCTGCAGCGCCAGGCGGCAGTCTGCAGCATCCTGGAACGGACGTCTCCCTCGGTGATGTGCTGGCTGGGGGAGCGTCTGGTAATGCGTCCCAGAGGAGAGCGACAGCTGAGAGGGCCAGCGACGGTGGTGGCCGAGCTGGTAGGAGTTGCAGCACAGCCACCCCTATGGGTGAAGAGCCTGCCTGGGGGAGAGCTGGACAGAGGACTGGAAGTGCAGTAGGAGCCAAGCAGGGCAGGGAAGCTCTTCCCCAACGAGAGACTTTTGCAGAATACACTGGGAGCAGCACAGCCAGGATGCGGTCCGTGGTATGCGTTCCGCAGCGGGAGCAGAGGACTGAAGCAGGCCGGCAAGCAGCGGTGAATGCGGTGCCAGCAGAGCAGCAACTGGACGGCGCAGAGTCTGAGGAGACGGGGAGCGACGCCGAGGTCACGGTTCCTGGATGCCCCGCTGGCGTCCATGCAGCCCGGTGAGCATAGCTCAATGTATTGTATGCCTGCTGATATGCTTGTGGGTCAGATGGGTGGTCAGAGTTTGAATGTTGGGCAGAGGGCAGTTTTACATGGGGAATTTGGGGGTGAGTTAAGGGAATTGTTGGGAAATGTGAGGGATTTGCTGCAGCGGTGCGATAGGGGGCAAATGTTCCAGATAGGTTCTCCGGTGGCAGCGTGGGTGACGCAAGGGTTTAGAAGTGACATGTCGGTATTTCAGATAATGTTGAGACAGGGGACACACAGCGTGCTGGTATGACTGTCGTTGTGCAGACCGAAAAGGACGGGGAGTCAGTCCGATTAGACGATAAGGCAAAGGGGGAGGTGTACGTTTGTTTTGAGGGCCTCTTGGTGGCCCATTTGAAAAAAGAGGTACGGGAAAAAATATGGAAAGACGAGTACATTTAAAATATTTTCATTGTTACCATTAGAGAAGTTCAACCTAGAGAAGGGGAAGCGGACGGAAACAAAGAAAGAGGAGGAGGAAAAGAAACATTGGTGGCTGATCCCGCAGACGTTTGCTAATTGGATGTAAACGTTTGCGATTTTGGTGGGGGTTAAAGGCGAAAAGGTGACGGAGAATTGCTCGTTGCTTTTTTGTTACTTAGACTCAATTGGAGAAGCTTTTAGAACGTATGGCGGTCAGGCGTGGTTGCGGTATAACGAACAATTTCATCAACGCAAGGCTGTGCGCCCTAATATTCGCTGGAACCACAAAGACATCGGCTTGTGGTTAAAAGTGATGGCACCGACACGGCATGGGCAGTCCTTTCAAGGGAGCGCCGGGTCTTCCGGCGCAAATGTTGGAGGAAGCTCAGCCGCAGGTAGCGGGACTATGGTTGGTAGGAAGGCAGGGTTTTGCTGGCAGTTCAACAAAGGCCAGTGTAAGTTAGGAGCAAGTTGTTGATTCAAACACAATTGCTCCGTTTGCAGCGCAGCGGGTCATGGGGCATCGAGATGCTTTAAATGAGGAAAAGGGAAGGCCCCAGGTGCTGATGGAAAAAGGTAGTACACCGGTGAGGGTCAGCGAGATAGTCCCTTATCTAGATAGGTACCTGGTTTCAGAGAAGGGCCAGTTACTGTTTTGGGGTTTTCAGAGGGTTTTAGGATCCCGGCGCCGCAGCATTGGGGTTCCATTTTTTGTTAAGAATTTGCTTTCGGCTTTGCAGTTTCCGAGAATAGTGAAGGGAAAGTTGGAAAGGGAAGTGTTGCTGGGGCGTATGGCAGGGCCTTTCTCTGCCCTACCAATCCCTAATTTAGTAGTTTCCCCGTTGGGCGTAGTTCCGAAAAAAAAGAGCCTGGCAAGTTTCGTTTAATTCACCATTTGTCCTTCCCAAAAGGTGAATCAGTTAATGACGGTATAGCTCCCGAACTGTGTTCGGTTGTCTATACCTCATTTAACACAGCAGTTAAATAGGTGCAGGGGTATGGAAAAGGGGCACTGTTGGCAAAAACGGATACAGAATCTGTGTTTCTTTTGTTGCCTGTTCACCCTGATAGTGTACATTTGTTGGGGTGCATTTGGGAGGGACAGTTTTTTGTTGATCGCTGTTTGCCTATGGGGTGCTCCATTTCCTGCGCCTATTTTGAGGCATTCAGCTCTTTTTGGAGTGGGTTGTCCAAGATGTGTCTGGTTTGCAGTCGATTCTGCATTACCTGGACGATTTTTTGTGCATCGGGCCTGCAGATACTAATGTCTGTAGTTTGCTCTTGGGCACGGTGCATTGGGTGGCCCAAAAATTTGGCATCCCTTTGGCACCGGAAAAAACAGAGGGAGCGGTGACTTGTTTGCGTTTTCTAGGTATCATGATTGATACCGTGAGAATGGAGTGCAGGCTGCCCGAGGACAAACTTGAGGCGTTGCGGCAGGATTTGGCGAGAGCGTCTCACTCCCAAAAAATGACCCTGTGGGATCTACAGTCGTTGCTAGGCAAATAGAATTTTGCTTGTCGGATTATGCCAATGGGGCGCGTTTTTTGTAGAAAAATGGCAGGTGCAACGGTGGGTATGAAGGCAGGGCATCATTTTATTCGAATCTCGGCTGAGATTTGAGCGGATTTGGCAGTCTGGGCATCGTTTTTGAACAAATATAATGGTCGCTCGTTGTTCATCGATCAGGCGGTGAACAATTTTGATTGTGGGTCGGTTGGTTTTGGAGCCTATTTTAGGGGACAGTGGTGCGCAGGGTGTTGGCCGGAGGAGTGGAAGGTTAGTGAAGCGGTTAAGAATTTAGTTTTATTAGAATTGTTTCCAATCATGGTGGCAGTGTTAATTTGGGGGGATTGGTTCAGGAATAAGAAGGTGCGCTTACACTGCAATAATATGGGAGTAGTTCAAGCAATCAATGGGGTGACAGCTCGGTCACCACCAGTGGTGGATTTGCTACGGCACTTGGTATTGCGCTGCTTGTCATTGAATGCGTGGGTAGTGGCTGTTCATGTACCGGGAGTTGACAATAGTGTGCGTTTTTAGGCATTGGCACCGGAAGTGGAACGAAAAGGTCTGCATTGCCCACAGGAGTTATGGAACGTGGTCGTCGTGCGGCGGAACAAATGATCGTAAATTCACAGGCACGGGGTACCTGGAATGTTTACAAGGTGGCTTGGGATCATGGGCAGCAGTAGGTGAGTGCTTTGGGGATTCAATTGTCTGAGTATGAGGAAGAGCGGGCACTACTGGCGTGGTTAGGTGACGTAGCAGCGCAGGGTTGGTCTGTGGTGAAGGTGAATCGTTACATGGCCGGGTTGGCTTTTTGTTCCAAGTTACATGGACGTCATGATTTGACTAAGTCATTTCGGGTGCGTCAAGCTTTGCGAGGGTTTCAGAAAGGTCAGGTGTTTAGGGACAGGAGACGCGTAATAACATATGGCTTGTTGGTAAAAATGGCAGGTGTGCTCGGTGAAATTTGCAGGGACGGTTTTGAGGTAAGTTTGTTTAGTTGTGCTATTGCGTTTGCTTTTTTGGGGCATTTAGGTTGGGAGAGTTGGTTGCCCCTAGTAAAGGGGTACAAGGTGGTTTAGCAGCGGAGGATATTATACTGCTGGATGGGAAGGTAGAACTTTGGTACGTCGGTCGAAAATGGACCAGTTAGGCAGAGGAAGGACAGTTTGTTTGGGGCAAGTTACGGGGTCGGTTATGTGCCCGGTACGCTGTTTCGTTGAGTTCTGGAAGCTTCAAAGGGAGGAGGTGGGTCCGTTATTCAGACATGAAGACGGGTCCTTTTTGTCCCAGTTCCAATTTAATGGTGTGTTAAAAAAGGTGGTGGCAGCGTTAGGTTTGGCGGGTACTGGATATTTGTCACACTCTTTTAGAATTGGTGCTGCGACAGAGGCGTCAAACCAGGGCTTGCCGGCTGAGGTAGTCCGAGGAATTGGGAGACGGGCTTCAAGGAGGTACAAGTTGTACATTCGGCCTCAACTAGCGGACTGTTAGTGGGTGTTTGTATGCCGGATCAGGTGTGAGTGCCTGTGTAGTGTGTTGGGTTTGGGGAAGATGGTTATTGATTTGTGTTTTTTTCTTTAATTTTACAGGTCGGGAGTATCCAGCTTTAGTTTGGCTGTTGGGCCATTCATATGTGTATTGGGGGCAGAGAGGGCTAAGTTGCATCCTACTGGGCGGAAACTAGGATTTAGTAGGGGCATAGCGGTGGTTAGGTGTTTAGGCATCAGGGAGATGAGGTGGTGCCATGTACTGCGAGAAGTGGAGGGTTATGTGCGGATGATTCGGAGCCCGGAATCCCTCTGTGGTGTTAAATTTTATTGTATCTGATGCAGGTGACTTGGCTGGTGAGGGGGCGGCAGTAGACTCCCTCTGGCTGTAAGTCTCAATAGTGGTAGCTACCCTTGAAAAAAGGGGGTTGACTGCAGCGGAGAATATTCTGGCCTCCCCGGGTAAAGGTTAGGGCTATAATGAAGGGGACAGGGCCCCTTTAAATGGAAGCCCCTCATGACACGGGAGGGGGGGGGATAGCTGTAGTAAGGGAAGTTGGGAGGTAAGGGGTTAATTCCCTTTGTGGTTTGGGGAAAATTCTAGAATAAAAGGGGGGTCAATTGGGATTGGTGATTTAGGGGGAAGTCAGGGGGTTATTTAAGGGAGGGGAGTGTGGCAGCACCATCTTTTTGCTGAGGGGACATTAGTGAGTCCCGCCCGCCCCTGCAAGTGTTTTGCTTGTAATTGGGGGTAAATAATGTTTTGTCATGGCAGCTTGGCAGGTGGGGCGTCCTTGGAGTCTGTGGAAATTGTGCGCGTGTGTGTTGGGGGGGAGGGGATGGATCTGTGGTGTTAAATTTTATTGTATCTGGTGCAGGTGACTTGGCTGGTGAGGGGGCGGCAGTAGACTCCCTCCGGCTGTAAGTCCCAATAGTAGTAGCCACCCTTTGGGCGGCTTGTGTTGCCCCTGAGCCTGTTGGTCCAGTAGGGGGCAGGTTTTGTTCATATTTTGATTACACCAGATTTTGTGGCTCCAAGGACTCCCCCTTGTATGTTATGCTTTATTGTATGTACTGTTTTGTCAGCGGTGCCCTCTCCAAGCCTCAGGGCAGAGAGTTGCGGTCACGAAGGAATCCGACAAGGCTGTCGGCGGGCACGGCGAGCAGGGGACCTCGCTCCGGTCCGGGGGCAGGGCCTGCAGCGCCAAGCGGCAGTCTGCAGCATCCTGGAACGGACGTCTCCCTCGGTGATGTGCTGGCTGGGGGAGCGTCTGGTAATGCGTCCCAGAGGAGAGCGACAGCTGAGAGGGCCAGCGACGGTGGTGGCCGAGCTGGTAGGAGTTGCAGCACAGCCACCCCTATGGGTGAAGAGCCTGCCTGGGGGAGAGCTGGACAGAGGACTGGAAGTGCAGTAGGAGCCAAGCAGGGCAGGGAAGCTCTTCCCCAACGAGAGACTTTTGCAGAATACACTGGGAGCAGCACAGCCAGGATGCGGTCCGTGGTATGCGTTCCGCAGCGGGAGCAGAGGACTGAAGCAGGCCGGCAAGCAGCGGTGAATGCGGTGCCAGCAGAGCAGCAACTGGACGGCGCAGAGTCTGAGGAGACGGGGAGCGACGCCGAGGTCACGGTTCCTGGATGCCCCGCTGGCATCCATGCAGCCCGGTGAGCATAGCTCAATGTATTGTATGCCTGCTGATATGCTTGTGGGTCAGATGGGTGGTCAGAGTTTGAATGTTGGGCAGAGGGCAGTTTTACATGGGGAATTTGGGGGTGAGTTAAGGGAATTGTTGGGAAATGTGAGGGATTTGCTGCAGCGGTGCGATAGGGGGCAAATGTTCCAGATAGGTTCTCCGGTGGCAGCGTGGGTGACGCAAGGGTTTAGAAGTGACATGGCGGTATTTCAGATAATGTTGGGACAGGGGACACACAGCGTGCTGGTATGACTGTCGTTGTGCAGACCGAAAAGGACGGGGAGTCAGTCCGATTAGACGATAAGGCAAAGGGGGAGGTGTACGTTTGTTTCGAGGGCCCCTTGGGGGCCCATTTGAAAAAAGAGGTACGGGAAAAAATATGGAAAGACGAGTACATTTAAAATATTTTCATTGTTACCATTAGAGAAGTTCAACCTAGAGAAGGGGAAGCGGACGGAAACAAAGAAAGAGGAGGAGGAAAAGAAACATTGGCGGCTGATCCCGCAGACGTTTGCTAATTGGATGTAAACGTTTGCGATTTTGGTGGGGGTTATAGGCGAAAAGGTGACGGAGAATTGCTCGTTGCTTTTTTGTTACTTAGACTCAATTGGAGAAGCTTTTAGAACGTATGGCGGTCAGGCGTGGTTGCGGTATAACGAACAATTTCATCAACGCAAGGCTGTGCGCCCTAATATTCGCTGGAACCACAAAGACATCGGCTTGTGGTTAAAAGTGATGGCACCGACACGGCATGGGCAGTCCTTTCAAGGGAGCGCCGGGTCTTCCGGCGCAAATGTTGGAGGAAGCTCAGCCGCAGGTAGCGGGACTACGGTTGGTAGGAAGGCAGGGTTTTGCTGGCAGTTCAACAAAGGCCAGTGTAAGTTAGGAGCAAGTTGTTGATTCAAACACAATTGCTCCGTTTGCAGCGCAGCGGGTCATGGGGCATCGAGATGCTTTAAATGAGGAAAAGGGAAGGCCCCAGGTGCTGATGGAAAAAGGTAGTACACCGGTGAGGGTCAGCGAGATAGTCCCTTATCTAGATAGGTACCTGGTTTCAGAGAAGGGCCAGTTACTGTTTTGGGGTTTTCAGAGGGTTTTAGGATCCCGGCGCCGCAGCATTGGGGTTCCATTTTTTGTTAAGAATTTGTTTTCGGCTTTGCAGTTTCCGAGAATAGTGAAGGGAAGTTGGAAAGGGAAGTGTTGCTGGGGCGTATGGCAGGGCCTTTCTCTGCCCTACCAATCCCTAATTTAGTAGTTTCCCCATTGGGCGTAGTTCCGAAAAAAAAAGAGCCTGTCAAGATTCGTTTAATTCACCATTTGTCCTTCCCAAAAGGTGAATCAGTTAATGACGGTATAGCTCCCGAACTGTGTTCGGTTGTCTATACCTCATTTAACACAGCAGTTAAATAGGTGCAGGGGTATGGAAAAGGGGCACTGTTGGCAAAAACGGATACAGAATCTGCGTTTCTTTTGTTGCCTGTTCACCCTGATAGTGTACATTTGTTGGGGTGCGTTTGGGAGGGACAGTTTTTTGTTGATCGCTGTTTGCCTATGGGGTGCTCCATTTCCTGCGCCTATTTTGAGGCATTCAGCTCTTTTTGGAGTGGGTTGTCCAAGATGTGTCTGGTTTGCAGTCGATTCTGCATTACCTGGACGATTTTTTGTGCATCGGGCCTGCAGATACTAATGTTTGTAGTTTGCTCTTGGGCACAGTGCATTGGGTGGCCCAAAAATTTGGCATCCCTTTGGCACCGGAAAAAAACAGAGGGACCGGTGACTTGTTTGCGTTTTCTAGGTATCATGATTGATACCGTGAGAATGGAGTGCAGGCTGCCCGAGGACAAACTTGAGGCGTTGCGGCAGGATTTGGCGAGAGCGTCTCACTCCCAAAAAATGACCCTGTGGGATCTACAGTCGTTGCTAGGCAAATAGAATTTTGCTTGTCGGATTATGCCAATGGGGCGCGTTTTTTGTAGAAAAATGGCAGGTGCAACGGCGGGTATGAAGGCAGGGTATCATTTTATTCGAATCTCGGCTGAGATTTGAGCGGATTTGGCAGTCTGGGCATCGTTTTTGAACAAATATAATGGTCGCTCGTTGTTCATCGATCAGGCGGTGAACAATTTTGATTGTGGGTCGGTTGGTTTTGGAGCCTATTTTAGGGGACAGTGGTGCGCAGGGTGTTGGCCGGAGGAGTGGAAGGTTAGTGAAGCGGTTAAGAATTTAGTTTTATTAGAATTGTTTCCAATCATGGTGGCAGTGTTAATTTGGGGGGATTGGTTCAGGAATAAGAAGGTGCGCTTACACTGCAATAATATGGGAGTAGTTAAAGCAATCAATGGGGTGACAGCTCGGTCACCACCAGTGGTGGATTTGCTACGGCACTTGGTATTGCGCTGCTTGTCATTGAATGCGTGGGTAGTGGCTGTTCATGTACCGGGGGTTGACAATAGTGTGCGTTTTTAGGCATTGGCGCCGGAAGTGGAACGAAAAGGTCTGCATTGCCCACAGGAGTTATGGAACGTGGTCGTCGTGCGGCGGAACAAATGATCGTAAATTCACAGGCACGGGGTACCTGGAATGTTTACAAGGTGGCTTGGGATCATGGGCAGCAGTAGGTGAGTGCTTTGGGGATTCAATTGTCTGAGTATGAGGAAGAGCGGGCACTACTGGCGTGGTTAGGTGACGTAGCAGCGCAGGGTTGGTCTGTGGTGAAGGTGAATCGTTACATGGCCGGGTTGGCTTTTTGTTCCAAGTTACATTGACGTCATGATTTGACTAAGTCATTTCGGGTGCGTCAAGCTTTGCGAGGGTTTCAGAAAGGTCAGGTGTTTAGGGACAGGAGACGCGTAATAACATATGGCTTGTTGGTAAAAATGGCAGGTGTGCTCGGTGAAATTTGCAGGGACGGTTTTGAGGTAAGTTTGTTTAGTTGTGCCATTGCGTTTGCTTTTTTGGGGCATTTAGGTTGGGAGAGTTGGTTGCCCCTAGTAAAGGGGTACAAGGTGGTTTAGCAGCGGAGGATATTATACTGCTGGATGGGAAGGTAGAACTTTGGTACGTCGGTCGAAAATGGACCAGTTAGGCAGAGGAAGGACAGTTTGTTTGGGGCAAGTTACGGGGTCGGTTATGTGCCCGGTACGCTGTTTCGTTGAGTTCTGGAAGCATCAAAGAGAGGAGGTGGGTCCGTTATTCAGACATGAAGACGGGTCCTTTTTGTCCCAGTTCCAATTTAATGGTGTGTTAAAAAAGGTGGTGGCAGCGTTAGGTTTGGCGGGTACTGGATATTTGTCACACTCTTTTAGAATTGGTGCTGCGACAGAGGCGTCAAACCAGGGCTTGCCGGCTGAGGTAGTCCGAGGAATTGGGAGATGGGCTTCAAGGAGGTACAAGTTGTACATTCGGCCTCAACTAGCGGACTGTTAGTGGGTGTTTGTATGCCGGATCAGGTGTGAGTGCCTGTGTAGTGTGTTGGGTTTGGGGAAGATGGTTATTGATTTGTGTTTTGTTCTTTAATTTTACAGGTCGGGAGTATCCAGCTTTAGTTTGGCTGTTGGGCCATTCATATGTGTATTGGGGGCAGAGAGGGCTAAGTTGCATCCTACTGGGCGGCAACTAGGATTTAGTAGGGGCATAGCGGTGGTTAGGTGTTTAGGCATCAGGGAGATGAGGTGGTGCCATGTACTGCGAGAAGTGGAGGGTTATGTGCGGATGATTCGGAGCCCGGATATTTTAATGATCCATGTGGGCGGTAACGATTTGGGTAGTCGCCCGGCGCATGAGCTGTGCAGGGACAACCTATACAATTTTCTTTGAATCCACACTCTTTTCCCACATCTTATCGTTGTGTGGTCGGAAATTATTCCGAGAAAGAGTTGGCGACACACGCGCTCCATGGAAGGTATTAGTAGGGCTAGGGTGAAGCTGAACCGTCACATGCCAGCCTTTGTTTCAAGAAAAGGGGGAGTGAGCGTTAGACATTTAGAACTGGAGAAAGGTGTGGGGAGCTATTGGGCTGAGGTCGGAGTTCACCTAAACGATGCTGAGATTGATCTGTGGGTGTTAGGGATTCAGGAGGGCATAGAGAGGACCTTGTGGTTGGGGGCTGTGCAGGCTTAGGTATAAGCCGTGCTAGCTGTGGCGGGTGGGGGTCCTTGGAGTCCGTGGAAATTGTGTGTGTGTGGGGGGAATCCCTCTGTGGTGTTAAATTTTATTGTATCTGATGCAGGTGACTTGGCTGGTGAGGGGGCGGCAGTAGACTCCCTCTGGCTGTAAGTCTCAATAGTGGTAGCCACCCTTGAAAAAAGGGGGTTGACTGCAGCGGAGATTATTCTGGCCTCCCCGGGTAAAGGTTAGGGCTATAATGAAGGGGACAGGGCCCCTTTAAATGGAAGCCCCTCATGACACGGGAGGGGGGGGGGATAGCTGTAGTTAGGGAAGTTGGGAGGTAAGGGGTTAATTCCCTTTGTGGTTTGGGGAAAATTCTAGAATAAAAGGGGGGGGGGTCAATTGGGATTGGTGATTTAGGGGGAAGTCAGGGGGTTATTTAAGGGAGGGGAGTGTGGCAGCACCATCTTTTTGCTGAGGGGACATTAGTGAGTCCCGCCCGCCCCTGCAAGTGTTTTGCCTGTAATTGGGGGTAAATAATGTTTTGTCATGGCAGCTTGGCGGGTGGGGGGTCCTTGGAGTCTGTGGAAATTGTGCGCGTGTGTGTTGGGGGGGAGGGGATGGATCTGTGGTGTTAAATTTTATTGTATCTGGTGCAGGTGACTTGGCTGGTGAGGGGGCGGCAGTAGACTCCCTCCGGCTGTAAGTCCCAATAGTAGTAGCCACCCTTTGGGCGGCTTGTGTTGCCCCTGAGCCTGTTGGTCCAGTAGGGGGCAGGTTTTGTTCATATTTTGATTACACCAGATTTTGTGGCTCCAAGGACTCCCCCTTGTATGTTGTGCTTTATTGTATGTACTGTTTTGTCAATACTTTGGCTGCTGTGGTCATTTTAGCCAAAATAAGGAGTTGTGTCTTTATTGAAAAAAGGGGGTTGGCTACAGCGGAGATTATTCTGGCCTCCTCGGGTAAAGGTTAGGGCTATAATGAAGGAGACAGGGCCCCTTTAAATGGAAGCCTGTCATGACATGGGGGGGCGGGGGGATAACCGTAGTTAGGGAGGTAAGGGGTTAATTCCCTTTGTGGTTTGGGGAAAATTCTAGAACAAAAGGGGGGGTCAATTGGGATTGGTGGTTTAGGGGGAAGTCAGGGGGTTATTTAAGGGAGGGGAGTGTGACAGCGCCATCTTTTTGCTGAGAGGACATAAGTGAGTCCCGCCCGCCCCTCCAAGTGTTTTGGTTTAATTGGGGGTAAATAATGTTTTGTTATAGCAGCTTGGCGGATGGGGGGTCCTTGGAGTCTGTGGACATTGTGTGTGGTGGGGGAAGAATCCCTCTGTGGTGTTAAATTTTATTGTATCTGGTGCAGGTGACTTGGCTGGTGAGGGGGCGGCAGTAGACTCCCTCCGGCTGTAAGTCTCAATAGTGGTAGCCACCCTTTGGGCGGCTTCTGTTGCCCCTGAGCCTGTTGATCTGGTGGGGGGCAGGTTTTGTTCATATTATGATTGCACCCGATTTTGTGGCTTGAAGGACGCCCTCTCGTATGTTGTGCATTATTTTATGTACTGTTTAGTCAATAAATTGGCTGCTGTGGCCATTTTAGCCAAAATAAGGAGTTGTGAAAAAAGGGGGTTGGCTACAGCGGAGGTTGTTCTTGCCTCCCTGGGTCATGGTTAGATACAGCAATAGATTATTTGGGTGTTAAGCTCACCAAAAAAGCTGAGGACCTTTATTTTCATAATTTTCAGTCCTTGATGTTAATACCCTGCCTCGCTCATATGATCTGCCCTTTATTTCCTGGTTTGGTAGTTAGAACAATCTAAAATCCTATGTGCTCCCAACAATTCTTTGTAAACTCTCCATGCTCCCAATCTTTTTACCTAAGATTTTCTTTAAAATCCTCTGTACAGTTTTTTGGGGATATGTCTGGAGGCAGAGAAGACCATGCCTAGCCTACAGTTTGATGAAAATAAGGCACTTGGAGGGAGGGATTAACTTACCTTCTATCAGGTGGTACAGCTTGGCTATTGGATGGAACTGACCCACCCGACTAGGGATCCGTTATTGTGTTACCTAATGTTGGGATCACATAGTGACACCCTTATGGAGGACCTTTGGTTTCCAGCTATGGACAAATACAGATCCAGCAACTTCAATCCACTGATTAGGGGATGGTGTGAGACCTGGGATGGGCTAAGGGAATCTTTGGCTATTAAGCCTTCCTCAATTTCACCAATGCTAGCTGTTTGTAAACTGTTCAAGATCCCCACTGATCCTTCAATAGCTAGTATCTGGAGGAAATTCTCTGAGATAGTGATAGGGAATTTGCAGGCACAGGTGCATAAAACTCCATCCGGGATACTATAAACTCTACTTACCCATCATACCCTCACCTTTTTTACAGAGATCACATATCACTTATTCATAGAATGGTAGAGGTGGAAGGGACTTCCAGAGTAATCTTGTCCAACCCCCTGCTTAGCATAGGATTCACTAAATCATCCTAGACAGATATTTGTCCAGCCTTTGTTTGAACACTTACATTAAAGGAGAACTCATCACCTCCCATTGTAACCTGTTTGACTCATTGATCACCCTCACTGTCTAATATCTAATCTGTGTCTCTTCCCTTTCAGTTTCATCCCATTGCTTTTAGTCTTTCCTTGTGCAGATGAGAATAGGGCTGATCCCTCGGCACTGTGACAGTCCTTCAGATATTTGTAGACAGCTATTAAGTCTCCTCTCAGCCTTATCTTCTGCGAAACATTCCCAGATCCTTTAACCATTCCTCAAAAGACATGATTTGCAGACTGCTCACCATCTTGGTAACTCTTCTCTGACCTTGCTCCAGTTTGTCTGTCTATTTTTAAAGTAGGGTGCCCAGAACTGGACCCAGTATTCCAGATGAAGTCTGACTAAGGAAGAGTAGAGGGGACTAATTACCTCATGTGATCTAGACTCTATCCTTCCCTTAATACATCCCAGAGTTGCTGCTGCATCACATTGTTGATTCATGTTCAGTCTATTATCTATTAGTATACCCAAGTCTTTCTGAGGACACAAAATTAATTTTGAAAACAGCCCATGGCCTGTCCTCATGTATTCTTCTGCAGGAGAGTCATTATAAGCTTTTAGTGAGGTGGTATAAAACTTCACGATGGCTCTTTGCCTACAAATTGGCCCCACATGGTAGGTGTTGGAGATGTGATGCAGCAGTAGGCTCCTACTTGCACATCTGGTGGGAATGCTTGATCACTGAATCAACAAGGGGGGTGGGTTGAGGTTCAACAAGGAGGGGATTTAAACAGGCTGAACCAGATGGGCATTGTCTCCAGTTTGTCTGTCTATTTTTAAAGTAGGGTGCCCAGAACTGGACCCAGTATTCCAGATGAAGTCTGACTAAGGAAGAGTAGAGGGGACTAATTACCTCATGTGATCTAGACTCTATCCTTCCCTTAATACATCCCAGAGTTGCTGCTGCATCACATTGTTGATTCATGTTCAGTCTATTATCTATTAGTATACCCAAGTCTTTCCCACATGTGCTGTTTAGCCCAATTCATTTCATTCTGTATGTGTTTTTTTTTTTCATTTTTCTTGCCCAGATGTACAAAAACACATACATTAAATTCATTTAATGAGTTCCTTAAATCTTTTTAGTCAACTAGACCCAAGCCCCCATTTGAAAAGCTATTAAATTAGGGAACTTCCAAGTCCAGAAAAATTGTGAACCTTCATAAACGATCCATAACCTCTTCAATGCTTACTAAGCCTACCTTTCTTAGTTCCTAAGAAAAGGAACTGAACATATGACTTTCTTCTGAGGACACAAAATTAATTTTGAAAACAGCCTATGGCCTACCCTCATGTATTCTTCTGCAGGAGAGTCATTATAAGCTTTTAGTGAGGTGGTATAAAACTTCACGATGGCTCTTTGCCTACAAATTGGCCCCACATGGTAGGTGTTGGAGATGTGATGCAGCAGTAGGCTCCTACTTGCACATCTGGTGGGAATGCTTGATCACTGAATCAACAAGGGGGGTGGGTTGAGGTTCAACAAGGAGGGGATTTAAACAGGCTGAACCAGATGGACATTGTCTCCAGTTTGTCTGTCTATTTTTAAAGTAGGGTGCCCAGAACTGGACCCAGTATTCCAGATGAAGTCTGACTAAGGAAGAGTAGAGGGGACTAATTACCTCATGTGATCTAGACTCTATCCTTCCCTTAATACATCCCAGAGTTGCTGCTGCATCACATTGTTGATTCATGTTCAGTCTATTATCTATTAGTATACCCAAGTCTTTCCCACATGTGCTGTTTAGCCCAATTCATTTCATTCTGTATGTGTTTTTTTTTTTCATTTTTCTTGCCCAGATGTACAAAAACACATACATTAAATTCATAAAACTTCACGATGGCTCTTTGCCTACAAATTGGCCCCACATGGTAGGTGTTGGAGATGTGATGCAGCAGTAGGCTCCTACTTGCACATCTGGTGGAAATGCTTGATCACTGAATCAACAAAGGGGGTGGGTTGAGGTTCAGCAAGGAGGGAATTTAAACAGGCTGAACCAAATGGACATTGTCTTCATTCAGCCTAACATACTATGTTACATTGTGCCCTTTTGGAAAGAAGTAGGAAAGGTTCTGCAGAACCTAAGTAGATAAATACTTTCTGCAGAACCTGTCACTTGGCTTAACCATTTCAGCAGACATGATTTTCCTCTGGAGACCTTCCACAGGTTTTCACCCATTGAAAAACAGATTGATTCCATTCTTGTTGGATGTGGCAAAGGTCTTGATCCCCTTGTATTGGCTTTGAAAATTACTTACTTGCCTAACTCAATGGCTAGGGAAAGTCGACCTAATTTACAACTTTGAAGAACTTTTAAGTTGTTCAAAGGGCACCCATGATGGATTTGTGCAGATATGGACCCCTGGCAGTGCCTTAGGCAGAGGTCCTAGGAGATATGGACATGATAACTGGCTGGGCGGTGGAGTGGTCTCCCTGGTTCTTTGGAACAACATTCTATTCAGTATTGGATGTTGCGGCCTCAGATATGAACATGGACAATGGTGACCCGGGTGGACCGGACTAAGAATGAGTCTGGAGTTGTATGTGTATATCTCAGGGCTCACTTTTTCCCCTTCCTGTCCCCCCCCCCTCCCACCACCCCTTCTCGCTTTCCCTATAATTTGAAAATATGGACAGGCACTGATTGGTTTTCCTAATAATGATTGTTTTTACCGTGAGTGTCTAACAATGTAACTATATTTGCCTGAATGTTTCCGAAGTTCCAAAGATGGGACTGTGTTGAGTCATGCTTCTTTTATTTGGTGTTATGTATGAAAAATATGGAAAATACCAATAAAACTTGATTAAGAAAAAAAATGAGCCTCACACAGAGCCATTGATATAAAATGAAAAAGTTATGTGGTCAAAAGTCGGTGACAGAATTTTTTTTATATTTTGAAGTAGCACTAGAATAGAACCCAATATAAATTTGATATCGCTGTAATCATAGTGACCAACAGTATGAGTATGTGCTTACTGCATCGGAAACGCAGTACAAATGAAACTGCCAACATGATGTAATTGAGCTTTTTTTCTCCACTTCACTTTATTAAGAAATTTTTTTAAGTTTTCCAACACTTTGTATGGTATGTTTAATGGTAATATAGAAAAAGACAACTTGTCCCCCACAAAATTAGCCGGCATGAAGCTATGCCACCAGAAAAGTAAAAAAATTATGATTTCTGGAAAGTGGGGAGGAAAAAGTAAAAAAAAAATACAAAAAGGGTTACAACAGGAAGGGGTTAATGTTATGGCTGATGTTTTTGTATCGACTCTTAGCTGCTTAATGCAATTACTTTGCCTAAATGTTAAGCTGTAAATTAAAAGCGTTCATCTGGGTGACTCTTCCTCTAATACCGGGGTGCAGTCACTACACATAATGCAATTTTAGGGCGCATTCAGACGATATGAGAGGAGGTGGGATGGGGCGGGGCTAAGTTCTGGGAATTAGCTCCGCCCCGTCCCGCCTCTCCTTATTGAAATTAGTGCAAGGGGGTGGAGAGGAGGCAGAGAGGGGGCGGGAGCTCAGAGCACTGCTCCCGGCTCTTCCAGCCTCCTTCCCCTGCAGAGAGGGACGCCGTATATCAGCCGGCGTGAATACGCGGCCGATATACGGTCGTCTGAATAAGCCCTTACTCCCATTTTTGAATTTCATGTTTGAACTCCACTATCTAATTCTACGGTGATGAGAATTACTGTACTTACCTATCACACTTGAAAATCTCTTCTTTATCAGTAAATTTCCTATAATTGCATGGGTAAGGTGTAGTAGAAAGTTGTATTATTCCACCGAGCATCAGATCTGCCGATTCTGTCATGTGTTGCAATTCTCCCATCAGTTCTAATTTGCACGCACGCTCCATAACACGTCTACCATCAATAAAAGTGAGGATCAGAAACAGGATGTATGTACCACGCAGAACCATTACCTTGTGGGCGACAATCACAATTATACTGGTCAATGAAGTCACATTCTATGAACTTTTCACATCTGAAAAAATCAGATTTTGTAACAGATTTGGTGCTGATTTTCCCTGCGGCGATCACTCCCTGAGTTGTAATGAATGAATTCAGTGGTGAAAATACACAACATGATTGCCTTATGCTATGGATATTCTTCTGCTGTGAGTAGGGTTTGTTAAAATCCCATTCACTTACGTTGTACTGTACATTGCCGGGCATTCTGCATCCAAACTTCCACAGCAATTCTACTCTGTGTGAACTCACTTATAGGGCTTGTGGAGAAACCAAAAAAGTTGTGCAGGGCACAACTCTCCAAAGGATCAAGAATGAGGTTACTAGGAAATAAAAGGTGTCAGAACAGCATCTCATCATTCCACAGTAAGGACTTGGTCAGACAAGCGTTTTTTTTGTGCACGAATAGGCGCACAATAAAACCACCACTCGCATGTGGAAAATGCGCAAGAACAAAGCTAAAGGCATGTTTTACAGTTTCATATAACTAGTGAGTTCACATGATGGAATTATGCGTGGCCCGCAGCAAAGCAGTGTATAATGTGGTGAACCGCCGGATCTTCATCCCAAAACAGAGTAAATAGTGACCTTCCTAGTGACCAACCTAGTACTATCAATAGTGCTGCTGCATTCAGGAGGAGTAGGCAAACTAGAAGGTTCTGGGTGCATCCGATGGTGTCGCAGCAAGACCGTATCGGGCAGTTTTACTCCCTTTATACAGACTAGAGGTGCCACCCAGAAAACTCATTGCTTTCTGTTGTTTGTTGGCCATTATGTTCAATGAACTTCTGGAGGAGGTGCATTCTGGTATAACCCACAGAGATACCACCACGTGTGAGTGCTGAGCAAAAACTCTGGGTCAATCTGCGGTAAGTTCATATGTGCCTCAGTGTTACAAGATGCTTATGTTTACATTACTTTTCTTTTTTTTTTGCCTGCTCTCTGTTGGCTTGTGTTCTTTTGCTTGCCTTTTTTTGCCAGCAGCCTTAAATGCTCCATGCACATGGAACAATTTTAGACCTATAACGGAAACACTGTAAAAGGCTCCATGTACTCGGGACATATCTTTTGCTTTTAAACTCGCACCAAAAGGGCCTTTCCAAAATAATGTTTTTTTTGGCCATTTGACCTAAAGTTTGGAAAACACACCTCAAAGACAATTTGCCTACAAGGTGGGGGCACAATGCTGTTTGGTGTTGGAATAGTTGTTATCTTGTGACAATCTTCTCCCCATAGTGACAACAGTGTGTATGGCCCTAATTATGTGCCGATTAAAGCTAACAGGCTTCCCTTGCTAATAGTTATTGTCGGGCTCCTGTGATATCAGTGAGGGGTGTCAGGCTCCTGTGATATCAGTGAGGGGTGTTAGGCTCCTGCGATATCAGTGAGAGGTGTCAGGCTCCTGTGATATTAGTGAGAGCTTGCAGGCTCCTTTGATATCAGTGAGGGGTGTCAGGCTCCTGTGATATCAGTGGGGTGTCAGGCTCCTGTGATATCAGTAAGGGGTGTCAGGCTCTGGTAATATCAGTGAGCGGTGTAAGGGTCTGGTGATATCAGTGAGAGGTGTCAGGTTCTTGTGATATTGGTGAGGGGTGTCAGGCCCCTGTGATATTAGTGAGAGGTGTCAGGCTCTTGTGATATCAGTGAGGGGTGTCAGGCTCCTGTGATATCAGTGAGCGGTGTCAGGCTCCTGTGATATCAGTGAGCGGTGTCAGGCTTCTGTGATATCAGTGACAGGTGTCAGGCTCCTGTGATATTAGTGAGAGGTGTCAGGCTCTGGTGATATCAGTGAGAGGTGTCAGGTTCTTGTGATATTGGTGAGGGGTGTCAGGCCCCTGTGATATCAGTGAGAGGTGTCAGGCTCCTGTGATATCAGTGAGAGGTGTCAGGCTCCTGTGATATCAGTGAGAGGTGTCAGGCTCCTGTGATATCAGTGAGAGGTGTCAGGCTCCTGTGATATCAGTGAGGGGTGTCAGGCTCCTGTGATATCTGTGAGGGGTGTCAGGCTCCTGTGATATCAGTGAGGGGTGTCAGGCTCCTGTGATATCAGTGAGGACTGTTAGGCTCTGTGTTGGTGAAGTGTGGGTCAGTTACCTTTTGCTATGGAGATCCCTGCTGTACACTGACAGGTGAAGGTGAGTACCAGGTCCTCTTCTTCCCATACTCAGTCTCCGCTCCTCACATTTATACTGTATTCTCCTTACAGCAGTGAAGAGATCAGGTAGAAATAAAACGGCTCTGGGAATTATCAGATGCTCTGAAATACATTTACTGGAGGGGGGAAGAAATGATTTTATTGTTTGCGTCCTGACAATTGAGTAGTAAATTTATAGTGTTTTTTTCAGAACTTCTTGTCCTTCTGCTCATAGGAACTTTTTTTATAACACAGATGTAATAATAAGTTTGTTAGCACCAATGGAAACAAGAGAACATATGAATGTGGATTGGCACAGTGCTGTAAAAAGTGAACAATATGCCCCACTTATTATAAATGACAAACTGCATTAGCCAATCATGGCTCTTCTTTCAGTTTAGTCAGTACTATTACACTGGGGACAGATAATTGAGATGAATAATTCGTATGTACACTACTGTTCAAAAGTTTGGGGTCACATTGAAATGTCCTTATTTTTGAAGGAAAAGCACTGTACTTTTCAATGAAGATAACTTTAAACTAGTCCTAACTTTAAACAAATGCACTCTATACATTGCTAATGTGGTAAATGACTATTCTAGCTGCAAATGCCTGGTTTTTTGTGCAAAATCTACAAAGGTGAATAGAGGCCCATTTCCAGCAACTATCACTCCAGTGTTCTAATGGTACAATGTGTTTGCTCATTGGCTCAGAAGGCTAATTGATGATTAGAAAACCCTTGTGCAATCATGTTCACACATCTGAAAACAGTCTAGCTCGTTACAGAAGCTACAAAACTGACCTTCCTGTGAGCAGATTGAGTTTCTGGAGCATCACATTTGTGGGGTCAATTAAACGCTCAAAATGGCCAGAAAAAGAGAACTTTCATCTGAAACTCGACAGTCTATTCTTGTTCTTAGATGAAGGCTATTCCATGCGAGAAATTGCTAAGAAATTGAAGATTTCCTACAACGGTGTGTACTACTCCCTTCAGAGGACAGCACAAACAGGCTTTAACCAGAGTAGAAAAAGAAGTGGGAGGCCGCGTTGCACAACTAAGCAAGAAGATAAGCACATTAGAGTCTCTAGTTTGAGAAACAGATGCCTTACAGGTACCCAACTGGCGTCTTCATTAAATAGTACCCGCAAAACACCAGTGTCAACATCTACAGTGAAGAGGCGGCTGCGGGATTTTGGGCTTCAGGGCAGAGTGGCAAAGAAAAAGCCATATCTGAGACTGGCCAATAAAAGAAAAAGATTAAGATGGGCAAAAGAACACAGACATTGGACAGAGGAAGACTGGAAAAAAGTGTTGTGGACGGATGAATCCAAGTTTGAGGTGTTTAGATCACAAAGAAGAACGTTTGTGAGATGCAGAACTAATGAAAAGATGCTGGAAGAATGCCTGACGCCATCTGTTAAGCATGGTGTAGGTAATGTGATGGTCTGGGGTTGCTTTGGTGCTGGTAAGGTGGGAGATTTGTACAGGGTAAAAGGGATTCTGAATAAGGAAGGCTATCACTCCATTTTGCACCGCCATGCCATACCCAGTGGACAGCGCTTGATTGGAACCAATTTCATCCTACAACAGGACAATGACCCTAAACACACCTCCAAATTGTGCAAGAACTATTTACAGCAGAAGCAGGCAGCTGGTATTCTATCGGTAATGGAGTGGCCAGCGCAGTCACCAGATCTGAACCCCATTGAGCTGTTGTGGGAGCAGCTTGACCGTATGGTACGCCAGAAGTGCCCATCCAACCAATCCAACTTGTGGGAGATGCTTCTAGAAGCGTGGGGTGCAATTTCACAAGCTTACCTCAACAAATTAACAGCTAGAATGTCAAAGGTGTGCAATGCTGTAATTGCTGCAAAAGGAGGATTCTTTGACGAAAGCAAAGTTTGATGTAAAAACAATGTTATTTCAAATACAAATCATTATTTCTAACCTTGTCAATGTCTTGACTCTATTTTCTATTCATTTCACAACGCATGGTGGTGAATAAGTGGGACTTTTCATGGAAAACACAAAATTGTTTGGGTGACCCCAAACTTTTGAACGGTAGTGTATATTTATTAGCATGTGATGTGTTCCACAAATGAAAAAACTCTTATTCAAGGGATATGGGATATTAGTAGATTATTATATGTATTATAATTCTTTGGTGTCACAATTTGTACTATAATTTTTGGGAGACACAGTTAATTGTAATTGACTACATTGGAACAATGTGTATAATGATTCTCAAGGGCCACAGTATGAATTCTAATTATTTTCACGGGGCTCAGAGTATATCATTATTTTTTTTCAGGGAGCACTGTGTGGATTATAATACTTAAGTGCCACAATGTGTCATGTAATTTTCATAGTCACAATACGTATTATAATGTCCACTGGGGGAGAGTATAATATTTTCAAAGAGGCACAGTGTGTTATAATATTTAAGGGCAACAGTGTGTTATCATTAATTTGTTTGGGAACAGTTTATTATAATTTTCAAATGTTAACGTGTGTATTATTATTAAATTCAGGGGGCACAGAATCTATATGTATACAGGTTAAAGCCCTCACTGACTGAATCACTGGCTGATTTACTCTCCCCTAATGCTCTAACTTCTCGATGTCGCACACGCATGAAATTTGGGACAACCATTCTTTTTGTCCTAAATAGGAAAAGTAAAGGGATCACAACTTGATTATTCAATGCTAAGTGCAAAAGTTTTAGTACCCCTATGTATTGTACATCATCTAATTCTCTAACTTCCTGGTGTCATACAAACATGAAATTTGGGATGACCATTCTTTAGGTCCCAAATAGGAAAACTAAAGAGGTCACAACTCGAAAATTCAATGCTAATTGCAAAAGAATTGGCACCCCTGTGTAATGACCCAAATCTAATTCCCTAACTTTGTAGAGTCCTGCAAACATGAAATTTGGCATAACCATTCTTTAGGTCCTAAATATGAAAAGCAAAGGGGTCACAATTCGATTTTTCAATGCTTAGTCCAAAAGTATTGGCACCGCTTTATAATGTACCTAATTTAATTCTCTAACTTCCTGATGTCGTACAAACATGAAATTTGGCATAGAGAATACTTTAGGTCCTAAGTAGCAAAAGTAAAGGGGTCATAACTCGAGTATTCAATGCTAAACAAAAGTATTGGCACCCCTGTGTAATTTAACTTCCCAGTGTCGTTCAAACATGAAATTTGGCACGACCATTCTTTAGGTCCTAATTGAGGAGAGTTGGAGGGGTGGCACATTCTGCAGAGGGACCTTGGTACAAGCAGCCTGGGGAGAATCTAATGCTCCTCTATATGTATACAGATTTTATTCCTCGGTTACTCTAAAGTAATCATGACTTCATAAAAGTTTCTGTGCAAACAAAATGTAAACACCTTTATCAAATTAGCTTGGGCAAGGCTGGGTATGTTAGCTAGTTTGATATTTCTATATTATAATATATAGAATTAGTTTATTATAATTCTATAGTGTCACAGTGAGTATTATAATTTTTTGGGGGGAATAGGACAGATTCTAATGGATATAAATTGATTTCACGGAAATAGTGTGCATAATAATTCTCATGGTGCATGGTGTGTATTATAATTAATTTCTATGGAAATGACTATTCAGTTTTCTGGGGACAAAGTGTATAATATAATTTATTTCAGGGAGCACAGTGCATATTATTCATTATTTCAGAAGCATAGTTTGCATGTTAATTTTGAGGGGATTTAGGCCTCATGTCCACTAGCTAAATGGAATTGCGGAAACCGCAGCGGATTTTGCCCATAGAGAATCATTGGCCATCCGCTGTCCATTAAATTGATTTTTGCAGCCGCGAATGGCATTTTAAGTGATTTCTGTTTTTCATGTGCGGAAAAAAAAAACGCAGCATGCTCCATATTACTGCGGATTCCGCGCAGATCGGCCCCATTGATCTCTATGGGTGCGGATATCCGCGTTGCATCTGCAATTACATTTGCGGATGCAATGCAGATTTGTAGGTGGGGAAAAGCCTGGGAGGTGTGTGAAAGAACTGGGAGGTGGGGAAATAGTAGAAAAACAACACCACAGCGATCATTTTGGAGAGAGATTTGCCAAAGCTCTTGTGGAAAAATGTGTGACACAGGGAAGCTCGTCACCCTAATGGAAGATTACTCCTGCATATGGAACCCTGCTGATGAACAGTATAAGAATAAAAAAAAGAGAGAAACGGATTGGGAGGATCTGGCCCTGCTGCTCCACAATGCAGAGTGGACATCAGCAACCACAGACAAAAGAAGAATTATTTGTAAGTAATTTATTCCCCCTCTTCCAACAAGCATGTGTGCCTGCATGTGGGTGCGCAAATGTGCGCATGCTTGAATGCATGTTTGCCTGTGTGGATGTAGGTTTGTGTGTGCACACAATGCATGTATATTTACATAAGTGCTGCATTGCATGCAAGTTTGCAATGTTGCATGCTGGCACGTGTGTTCGTGCTGCATGCATGGATGCTTGTTGGTGTTGTGGCGTGCATGCCATGGACACATGCTTGCGCTCATGCATGCGTACACTTAAGTTTCTGCTGAAGCATCTATGCAGGCATGCGTGCTGCATGCCTGTGTAGATGCATGGTTGTGCTACTGCATGCATGCACACATGGTTGCACAGATGCATGTATGTGTACATGCTTGCAATGCATGAATGTTTGCTTGCATTTTTGGAAGCTTTATGATTAGAGATGAGCGAGCATACTCGTCTGAGCTTGATGCTCATTCGAGTATTAGGGTGCTCGAGATGCTCGTTACTCGAGACGAGTACCACGCGGTACTCGTCTCGATTAAACGAGCACTGACCATTGAATTCAATGGAGCCGGCAATACAGCTGGCTCCATTGAAAGCAATGGGCTGCCGGCGAGCGCGGGATGAATTTTCGGGAAGGGCTTAAAAATATAAGCCCTTACCTGAAAATCATCCTAAAATGTGTAAAAAAAAAAAAAATATATACTCACTAGAGATGAGCAAACGTACTCGTCCGAGCTTGATACTCGTTCGAGTATTAGCGTGTTCGAGATGCTCGTTACTCGTGACGAGTACCACGCGATGTTCGAGTTACTTTCACTTTCATCTCTGAGACGTTAGCGCGCTTTTCTGGCCAATAGAAGGACATGGAAGGCATTACAACTTCCCCCTGCGACGTTCAAGCCCTATACCACCCCCCTGCAGTGAGTGGCTGGCGAGATCAGGTGTCACCCGAGTATAAAAATCGGCCCCTCCCGCGGCTCGCCACAGATTTATTCTGACATAGAGGAGGGAAAGTACTGTTGGTGCCAGAGCTGCTATAGGGAGAGTGTTAGGAGTATTTTAGGCTTCAAGAACCCCAACGGTCCTTCTTAGGGCCACATCTAACCGTGTGCAGTAGTGTGGAAGCTGCTTTTTGCAGTGTTGCACATTTTTTTTTTTGTATATCGGCCGTGCAGAGCATTGCGCCCTGCAGTAATTATACATACTCCAGGGCCAGTAGTGGTGGTGAGGCAGGGACAGAAGACATATATTTATTTTATATAGGCAGTGGGCCTCTCCAAAAACATTTGGGGAAAAAAATCTATTTGGGCTGCCTGTGACTGTCCTCAGTGTACTGGGTCTGTGCTGGGTGTAGTTGTCCTCCTAATTCATACGCAGCCAGCTAAGTGTTAAAGCAGGCTTGCGCAAAATTATTTCCTGGCTCTGTGTTGGCTGTTAAATCACCTCTGTATTCCAGTCCACAGTGCAACAGTCTGCAGTTATTTTACATACTCCAGGGCCAGTAGTAGTGACGCAGGGACAGAAGACATATTTATTGAATATAGGCAGTGGGCCTTTCCAAAAATATTTGGGGAAAAAAATCTATTTGGGCTGCCTGTGACTGTCCTCAGTGTACTGGGTCTGTGCTGGGTGTAGTTGTTCTCCTAATTCATACGCAGCCAGCTAAGTGTTACAGCAGGCTTGCGCAAAATTATTTCCTGGCTCTGCTGTGCGTTCGGTAAGCGAAGTCAGCCTCCAACCACAGGCCAATAAGCGGCACATTTAATTACAGCGTTCTGTTTCTGCTCTACTGGTAATACACCATGCTGAGGGGTAGGGGTAGGCCTAGAGGACGTGGACGCGGGCGAGGACGCGGAGGCCCAAGTCAGGGTGTGGGCACAGGCCGAGCCAGTGCGGTGGCCAGGGGTAGAGGCAGGGCCAGACCGAATAATCCACCAACTGTTTCCCAAAGCGCCCCCTCGCGCCATGCCACCCTGCAGAGGTCAAGGTGTTCTACGGTGTGGCAGTTTTTCACAGAGACGCCTGACGACCGACGAACAGTGGTGTGCAACCTTTGTCGCGCCAAGATCAGCTGGGGAGCCACCACCACCAGCATGCGCAGGCATATGATGGCCAAGCACCCCACAAGGTGGGACGAAGGCCGTTCACCACCTCCGGTTTGCACTACTGCCTCTCCCCCTCTGCCCCAACCTGCCACTGAGATCCACCCCCCCTCTGAGGACACAGGCACTACCATCTCCTGGCCTGCACCCACACCCTGACCTCCGCTGTCCTCGACCCCATCCAGCAATGTCTCTCAGCGCAGCGTCCAGACGTCGCTAGCGCCACTGTTTGAGCGCAAGCGCAAGTACGCCGCCACGCACCCGCACGCTCAAGCATTAAACGTGCACATTGCCAAATTGATCAGCCTGGAGATGCTGCCGTATAGGCTTGTGGAAACGGAGGCTTTCAAAAGCATGATGGCGGAGGCGGCCCCGCGCTACTCGGTTCCCAGTTGCCACTACTTTTCCTGATGTGCCGTCCCAGCCCTGCACGACCACGTCTCCCGCAACATTGTACTCGCCCTCACCAACACGGTTACTGTCAAGATCCACTTAACAACGGACACGTGGACAAGCACAGACGGGCAGGGCCACTATATCTCCCTGACGGCACATTGGGTGAATTTAGTGGAGGCTGGGAAAGAGTCAGAGCCTGGGACCGCTCACGTCCTACCCACCCCCAGAATTGCGGGCCCCAGCTCGGTGCTGGTATCTGCGGCGGTGTATGCTTCCTCCACTAAACCACCCTCCTCCTCCTCCTCCAATGCCACTTCTGTCTCGCAATCAAGATGTGTCAGCAGCAGCAGCACGTCGCCAGCAGTCGGTGTCGCGCGGCGTGGCAGCACAGCGGTGGGCAAGCGTCAGCAGGCCGTGCTGAAACTACTCAGCTTAGGAGAGAAGAGGTACACGGCCCACGAACTGCTGCAGGGTCTGACAGAGCAGACCGACCGCTGGCTTGCGCCGCTGAGCCTCCAACCGGGCATGGTCGTGTGTGACAACGGCCGTAACCTGGTGGAGGCTCTGCAGCTTGGCAGCCTCACGCACGTGCCATGCCTGGCCCATGTCTTTAATTTGGTGGTTCAGCGCTTTCTGAAAAGCTACCCACACTTGTCATACCTGCTCGGAAAGGTGCGCCGGGTCAGCGCACATTTCCGCAACTCCAAGATGGATGCTGCCACCCTGCGGACCCTGCAACATCGGTTTTATCTGCCAGTGCACCGACTGCTGTGCGACGTGCCCACACGGTGGAACTCTATGCTCCACATGTTGGCCAGGCTCTATGAGCAGCGTGGAGCTATAGTGGAATACCAACTCCAACATGGGCGGCGTAGTGGGAGTCAGCCTTCTTAATTTTTTACAGAAGAGTGGGCCTGGTGGGCAGACATCTGCCAGGTCCTTGGAAACTTTGAGGAGTCTACCCAGATGGTGAGCGGGGATGCTGCAAACATTAGCATCACCATTCCTCTGCTATGCCTCTTGAGAAGCTCCCTGCAAAGCATAAAGGCAGACGCTTTGCACTCGGAAACGGAGGTGTGGGAAGAGAGTATGTCGCTGGATAGTCAGAGCACCCTTATGTCTTTATCTCAGCGCGTTGAGGAGGAGGGGGAGGAGCATGAGGAGGAGGGGGAAGAGACAGCTTGGGCCACTGCTGAGGGTGCACATGCTGCTTGCCTGTCATCCTTTCAGCGTGTATGGCCTGAGGAGGAGGAGGATCCTGAAAGTGATCTTCCTAGTGAGGACAGCCATGTGTTGCGTACAGGTACCCTGGCACACATGGCTGACTTCATGTTAGGATGCCTTTCTCATGACCCTCGCGTTACACGCATTCTGGCCACTACGGATTACTGGGTGTACACACTGCTCAACCCACGGTATAAGGAGAACCTTTCCACTCTCATTCCCGAAGAGGAAAGGGGTTCGAGAATGATGCTATACCACAGGGCAACTGGTGGACAAACTGATGGTAAACTTCCCATCCGACAGCGCTAGTGGCAGAAGGCGCAGTTCCGAGGGCCAGGTAGCAGGGGAGGCGCAGAGATCAGGCAGCATGTACAGCGCAGGCAGGGGAACATTCTCCAAGGCCTTTGCCAGCTTTATGGCTCCCCAGCAAGACTGTGTCACCGCTCCCCAGTCAAGGCTGAGTTGGCGGGAGCACTGTAAAAGGATGGTGAGGGAGTACATAGCCGATCGCACGACCGTCCTCGGTGACGCCTCTGCCCCCTACAACTACTGGGTGTCGAAACTGGACACGTGGCCTGAACTCGCGCTGTATGCCCTGGAGGTGCTTGCTTGTCCTGCGGCTAGCGTCTTGTCAGAGAGGGTGTTTAGTGCGGCTGAGGGAATCATCACGGATAAGCGTACCCGCCTGTCAACCGACAGTGCCGACAGGCTTACCCTCATCAAGATGAACAAAGCCTGGATTTCCCCAGACTTCTCTTCTTCACCAGCGGACAGCAGCGATACCTAAATAATACGTAGGCTGCACCCGCGGATGGAAGCATCGTTCTCTATCACCATCAAAAACGTGGACATTTTTGCTTCATCAATCTGTGTATAATATTCCTCCTCCTCCTCCTGAAACCTCACATAATCATGCCGAACGGGCAATTTTTCTTAGGCCCACAAGGCTCAGTCATATAATTTTTCTAAACAATTTTTATACGTTTCAATGCTCATTAAAGCGTTGAAACTTGCACCTGAACCAATTTTTATTTTAACTGGGCTGCCTCCAGGCCTAGTTACCAATTAAGCCACATTAACCAAAGCGATTAATGGGTTTCACCTACCCTCTTGGTTGGGCATGGGCAATTTTTCTGAGGTACATTAGTACTGTTGGTACACCAATTTTTGGGGGCCCTCGCCTACAGTGTAATCCAATTAATTTTTAGCCCACCTGCATTACAGCTGACGTTACATCAGCTGTGCTGGGCACTGCAATGGGATATATTTATGTACCGCCGGTGGGTTCCAGGGAGCCACCCATGCTGTCGGTCCACACGGAGTTGTAACTGCATGTGTCCACTTCTAAAGGACCCCAGTCTGACTGGGGCATGCAGTGTGGGCCGAAGCCCACCTGCATTTAATCGGATGTTACCTCAGCTGTGATGGGCACTGCAATGGGATACATTAATGTACAGCCGGTGGGTTCCAGGGAGCCACCCATGCTGTGGGTGCACACGGAATTCCCATTGCGGAGTTGTACCTGCCTGTGACTATTTATAAAAAACCGCGGTCTGACTGGGGCATGCAGACACCTTGACAGAATGAATAGTGTGTGGCACATAGGTTCCCCATTGCTATGCCCACGCGTGCAGCTCCTGATGGCGGTGGCACAGGATTATATTTCTAATTGCTTCTGTACAGCATTGTGGGCTATCGCCCCGCCCCTTTTAAAGAGGGTCACTGCCTAGCCGTGCCAACCCTCTGCAGTGTGTGCCTGCGGTTCCTCCTCATGGCAGACGCACTTTATAAATAGACATGAGTGTGGCGTGGCATGAGGGCAGCTGAAGGCTGCGCAGGGACAATTTGGTGTGCGCTGTGGACACTGGGTCGTGCAGGGGGGGGGGGGGGTTTGGGCAGCATGTAACCCAGGAGAAGTGGCAGCGTAGTGTCATGCAGGCAGTGATTGTGCTTTGTTGGAGGTAGTGTGGTGCTTAGCTAAGGTATGCATTGCTAATGAGGGCTTTTCAGAAGTAAAAGTTGTTGGGGGGGCACTCTTGCCGCTATTGTGGCTTAATAGTGGGACCTGGGAACTTGAGATGCAGCCCAACATGTAGCCCCTCGCCAGCCCTATCCGTTGCTGTGTCGTTCCCATCACTTTCTTGAATTGCCCAGATTTTCACAAATGGAAACCTTAGCGAGCATCGGCGATATACAAAAATGCTCGAGTCGCCCATTGACTTCAATGGGGTTCGTTACTCGAAACCAACCCTCGAGCATCGCGATAATTTTGTCCCGTGTAACAAGCAGCCGAGCATTTTGGTGCTCGCTCATCTCTACTTATTTGTAAAGCCCTTCCCTGAAAAAGAATTCAGGTGTGCCAGCAGACCATTGTCTTCAATGGAGTTGCCGGCAGCAGCAGCGGCTCCATTGAAGAGAATGCCTGCATTTTTATTCTTTTTTACACTAAAATCTTTCTTTTTCAGGTAAGGGCTTATAATTTTAAGCCTTTCCCGAAAATTCATCCCGCGCTCGCTGGCAGCCCATTGCTTTCAATGGAGCTGGCTGTATTGCCGGCTCCATTGAATTCAATGGGCTAACATCGTTCTTCTCTGCCACAGCTGTTACAGCTGTGGCAGAGGAGAACGATCTTAATGCTGACATAATTTTTATTTTTACACATTTTAGGATGATTTTCAGGTAAGGGCTTATATTTTTAAGCCCTTCCCGAAAATTCATTCCGCGCTCGCCGGCAGCCCATTGCTTTCAATGGAGCCGGCTGTATTGCCGGCTCCATTGAATTCAATGGGCTAACATCGTTCTTCTCTGCCACAGCTGTTACAGCTGTGGCAGAGGAGAACAATCTTTATGCTGACAGTGTGTGTGGGGGGGGGGGGTCTCACTATTGCCACTATTGTGGCTTAATAGTGAGACCTCGGAGCCCGAAATGCAGCCCTGCATGTTGCTCCTCGCCTGCCCTATCCATTTCTGTGTTTTTTACATGACTTTGGTGATTTGCTAAGATTTTCACAAATGAAAACCTTAGCGGAGCACCAGTCATATACAAAAATGCTTGAGTCGCCCATTGACTTCAATGGGGTTCGTTACTTGAAACGAACTCTCGAGCATCACTGAAAGTTCGACTCGAGTAACAAGCACTCTAGCATTTTGGTGCTCGCTCATCTCTATTTATGATATGTAGTTTAATAGCTAAGTAATATTTTTTTTTTCTTTTTCACCGTAATCTCTGTTGCAGTGGACAAATTAAGGGAGAGGTGGAGGAGCACCAAAGATCAGTTGCGTAAGGAGCATTTTGCAGTACCAAAAAGTGGCGATGGGGGAAAGCAGAAGAGGCTGTATATCCACTACATGGCGTTGTCCTACCTGTCACGCACAGTGGAGATGCAACTGTAAGTAAACAATAGCACTGACACATGTCCAAAAAAAGGGATACTTTAGACGGGAGGATGTGGTTTTTGGAACGCTGATTGTCCCATGTAAGATCGGGATTTTTATATCTTTACTAGCTTACCCGTCGCGGGTTGCTGCAAAGACAGACAGACATACATTCATTCGTTTTTGTCTATCTAGATAACAACCAATCACAGCGCAGCTTTCATGTTACCTCAGTGGTATAATATATAACAACCAATCGCAGCGCAGCTTACATGTTACCTCAGTTTTATAATTTATAACACCCAATCACAGCGCAGCTTTCATGTTACCTCAGTAGTATAATATATAACAACCAATCACAGCGCAGCTTTCATGTTACCTCAGCAGTAAGGGAAATAAACCAATCACAGCGCAACTTTTATTCTGCCTCAGCAATATAAAAAATAGCAACCAATCACAGCGCAGCATTCATTTTACCTCAGTGGTATAATATATAGCAACCAATCACAGCAGAGCTTTCATGTAACCTCAGTAGTATAAGAAGTAGCAACCAATCACAGCACAGCTTTCATTTTACCTCAGCAGTATAAGAAATAGCAACCAATCACAGCACAACTTTCATGTTACCTCAGCAGTATAAGTAGCAACCAATCACAGCACAGCTTTCATGTTGCCTCAGCAGTATAATATATAGCAACCAATCACAGCACAGCTTTCATGTTGCCTTAGTAGTATAATATATAACAACCAATAACAGCACAGCTTTCATTTTACCTCAGTATTCTCAATATCCAGCAATTGTCTTGCGAAACGTTCGGCGGATGCATCATTTTGTAGTTGAACATGCTTGCTCATAATGCCTTTCGCTTTTGTGCTTGACATGGAAAGCAAACGATCTTTGTCTGGGGGGCATAACTGTTGACAATGCTCGCACGCGCGCCACCTATCGTAGGATAGATGTACTATGCCAGTAATCTTCCCAGGAGTGTACTCAACAACTTCCCAAATTTTCATGGTGATCGGATGAATGGTGTAACAATGCATAACAGACAGACATACATTCATTTTTATATATATAGATGACATCAGGAAGTGAGAGAATTAGATTCCATACGTAAAATTTGGACGCTAATTCTTTTGCACTTAGGATTGAATAATCGAGTTTGGACCCATTAACTTTTCCTATTTATGACATAATCAATACTCGCGCCAAATTTCAAGTTTCTATGACATTGGGAAGTGAGAGAATTAGATTCCGTACGTAAAATTTGGACGCTAATTCTTTTGCGCTTAGAATTCAAAAATTGAGTTGGGACCTATTCGCTTTTCCTATTTATGACATAATCAATGCTCGTGCCAAATTTCAAGTTTTTATGACATCGGGAAGTTAGAGAATTAGATTCCGTACATAAAATTTGGACGCTAATTCTTTTGCGCTTAGAATTGAATAATTGAGTTGGGACCCATTAACTTTTCCTATTTATGACATAATCAATGCTCGTGCCAAATTTCAAGTTTTTATGTAATCGGGAAGTGAGAGAATTAGATTCTGCACGTAAAATTTGGACGCTAATTCTTTTGCACTTAGATTTGAATACTCGAGTTGGGACCTATTAACTTTTCCTATTTATTTATTTTTTTAAAATCAGCAATTTTACAATTATGGTCATAGATAGTGTACAATGTTTGTTAAAACTCAGGTTTGTCAAAAACAAATTAGAGCATCTGTAAGAGGTGCTCTTTATAACAGTTTTCCTACAGCATGTGAGTACACCCACTTTAAATAAGATCAAAATTTGTAACCGGAGTAACCATAGAAAGAGGGGTAGTAGGGGGGGGGAGGAAGGGGGAGAGAAATTGTAAGGCTGGGAAAGGGGGGGGGGAGGGGCTGAGCATAGGTAACTGGGGAATAAATCCCCTAAATGTGTATCCATCGGTTCTTACCTCCCCCTGGACCGCCGCGGTTATCAAATCCAGCCGCAGTACGCGGTTGGGGTCCAAGGCCGAAGTCCAGCGCCCAAGGTCTCGAGGTTTTAGAGGGTCCAGTGTCTCCATGGGGAAGGGTAGTCAGAAATGGTTGAAGGGGGGGGAGAAAGGGAGGTGGTTTGTTCTCTTCTTAGTCTAGATATTTTTGGGAATTTCTTGGGCTAGGAAATGGATCTCAATTTCCTCCATGGAGTCCAGGTCTGGAGGAATTTGTCATGTGAGCCATTTGAGCGGCTCGAAAGCTCCTCCATGCTACACAGTAAGTCTGCTTTTTCCTTGCATTAGACTATGGTCGGAGGTGTTTTCTGCAACCAGTGTAATAGGATCAGGGCTTTGGTGGTGTCCAAAAGGAAGGCTGACAGTCTGTTCTTCGGGGGGGGGGGGGGGGGAGTTGGGTGAAGGCTTCCATAAAAAGATCATTTCTGCTTTTATGGTTAGATTTGGGTGGATAGATCTAAGGACTTTTTCGACTTCTCTCCAGTAGGGCATGATGTCTGGGCAGTCCCACCAGATGTGGGAGTAGGATCCCACACCTGAGTCACATTTCCAGCATCTGTTGTGGGGTGCTAGTTTGTAGCTAAAAAGCCATTGTGGGGTTTTGTACCATCTAGTTAGCAGTTTATAATGGCTCTCTTGCATAAGAATGCTTGGAGATAGGCCGAAAGCCATCTTCATTATTAAGTTAGCATCTGCATTTGATCTCAATATTCCTAGTTCTTTTTCCCATGATATGAGTAAAGCAGGTTTGGTAGAGATCTGTGGGGAAATAAAATATTTTCTCAAATTTGAAATTTTGTGCGTTTTAGGATTATTTTCGTTAAGAATTTTTTCAAATTGCGTTTTAGGGCGTGAAGATTTATATTTTGCTTGGAATTCGCTCAAGGTCTTGTGGATATGTTTTATCTGCAAAAAGGAATAGGTTTGGTTAGGAAGTAGGGTCTGTCTTATTTCCTCTGGGGTTTTGTGAATTATAGTTTGCAAGTCTTCTATCCGTCCATTGTGAGCCTCCCCCCTAGATACTAGTTGTCCCCAGATCCCGAGGGAGACCCATCAGTTTGTGCAGGGTCTGGAGCGGAGGTTTTGGAGCTAGGGATTCACTGAGCCCGTCCCAGATCTCGCAAGGGCCTCTAGGCAAGGGGTTAAAGTTTTTTGCTCTATATTTACTCTTACTAGGAAACCATAAGGCCTCATGTCCACGGGGAAAATCAGGCCTGCTACGGATTCTCCAAGGAGAATCCTTAGCGGGTCCCTCCTGCCCCGCGGACATGAGCACTGAAAAGAAGAATTAATTAGAATTAACTCACCCGCAGCGGACCGGGCACCTCTTCTCTTCTTCACGGCCGGATCTTCTTTCTTTGGCCGGTGGATGTACTCGGCACGGCGGCGGCGTGCCGCGCGCATGCGCCGTACACATCCGCCGGCTTGAAGCAAGAAGATCCGGCCGTGAGGAAGAGAAGAGGTGCCCGGTCCGCTGCGGGTAAGTTATTCTTATTTTAGGTCTCCCACGGATCCGGACGGCTTCCATAGGCTGCAATAGAAGCCTGCGGGAGCCGTCCCCGCAGGAGATCCACACGAAAATGGAGCATGTCACTTTTTTTACATGCTCCATTTTTTTTAAATTCCCTTTTATCGACCATCCGTGGGTATTTATCTACCTGCGGGTGGTCAATGCATCCCTATGGGGTGCGGATCCGCAGGCGGGAGAAGAGTTAAAATCCGCTGCGGATTTTAATTCTTCTTTTGCCCGTGGACATGAGGTCTAAGTCCTCCAGAAAGGATTCTTCATGTATTTCCTCTGCAAGAGTACGTAATAGTGGGTCCCTTGATGAACTAGTCAAGTTCATCCAGTATCTGAGTTGGGTTGCTCTATAGGTAAGTCTATTCCTCCCTCAGTACTCCTTTTGATCATCAGACTATAGGCTAGTCTGGGTCTCCTCTGCCTCCACACGAACCCCGAGAAAGCCATGTGTAGAGTCTTGAAGAAAGACACAGGGAGGTGTATGGGGAGCATGCAAAGTTTATAGATCCCAATGGGAAGCACATAAGACTTTAAAACGTTTTTCCTGCCAAACCATGATAGTGCTGGTAGGTCGTAGGAACGTAATAGTGTTTTGATTTGATCAATCAGCAGCAGAAAGTTTTGGCTGTATAGGTTCTCTACTTTCTTGGTAAGTCTACTGAGACTTCTGACCAAGACAAGGGTGAACTGCACCTTAATAGACTGCAGCGCCTCTCAGGTATCGAGATATTTAGGATTGTTGATTTGGAGAAGTTTATCTTAAAATCTGAGAAAGCGACAAAGTCGTTAAGGAGAGAGATAAGTCTGGGGATGCCTCTTTCCGGTTCAGACACTAGGAACATTATATCATCCGCGAAGGCTGCTGTGGAGAGTGTCTGCTTCCCGATTCTCAGACCCTTTATTACGGGATCTTGTCTCACCCATTGAAGAAGGGGTTCCATGGCGAGTATGAATAGCGTGGGGGACAAGGGACAGCCCTGGCGGGTGCCGTTGCAGATATCAAATGGCAAGGACAGAGTGTCGTTGATCTTTAATCTGGCGTGTGGTTCAGAATATAAAGAGAATATTGCTGAGATGAAGGGGGCAGGGATGTTAAAATTAGAGAGAACCCTCTCCATGTAGGTCTAGTCCACCCTGTCAAAAGCCTTCTCGGCGTCGGTGCTAACAAGGGCTAGAGGAGTGTTGCGTTTTTGGGCATATTTTATGGCATGTAGTAAGCGTATGCAATTATCTTTGCCTTCCCTGCCTTTCACAAACCCAGTTTGTTCAAGGTTTATAAGAGTAGGGATGAAGTCTTCCAGTCTTCTGGCTAATAGTTTGGCCCATATCTTCATATCCAAGTTAATCAGCGAGATGGGCCTGTAACTGCCGCATAATTTTGGATCTTTGTTATCCTTTTGAATCAAAGTGACATGTGCTTCTTGTGCTTGTTTGGGGAGATTCTCGCTCTTGAGAAGTGCATTAAACACTTCCGTCAAATGTGGGACAAGTTGTGTTTTGAAAGCTCTATAGTATGCTAGTGAAAAGCTGTCCGGCCCGGGGCTTTTTCCTTGAGGGCAGGAGTCTATTATCTCTTCGACCTCTTTAGTTGTAATCGGAGTGAGAAGAGTGGGAATGTCTTTGCTGTCAAGTTTCGTAAGATTCAGGGATTCGAGAAAGGAGTCTATCTGGTTTTTGATTTTGTGTCTAACCGGGGAGGTCTCGCATTCCTCGAGATTATAGAGTTTAGAGTAAAAATATTAAAATTCTTTTGCTATCTCAGAGGTTGTGGAGAGTACTGCACCCGAGTGTGATTTTATTGCCTGTTTAAAATTCCTCGATCTGACCTTCTTGAGTAGGGCTGTCGTAAGTTTGCTGCCCCTATTACTGTGTGCGTATATTTTTTGTTTAAAGAGATGTTTTCTATTAAATTTATTGTTAAGGCAACCTCGGAGGGCCCTTCTCAGTGTAGTTAGTTCCTCAAGATTAGTTTTTGATTGCGATATTTTTGTTGTTTGCTCTAATTTTGCTATTCGTAGGAGATAGTTATCTATCTCTTTTTGTTTTTGTTTTTTAATTCTGGATCCTAACGCTATTAGGTGTCCCCTCGTGAACGCCTTGTGGGCTTCCCATACTAGTGGTGGTTTAAGATTGTCTTTTAGGTTTATTTTAAAATATTCTTCTATCAGGGTTCCCAAGCTGGATCTTTCTTCTGTAGTGTCTAGTAAAGACTCGTTTAGGCACCATCTCCACTCGCGTGGGGTCTCACTGTTCAAGTGGAAGTCAGCATGTACCGGGGCATGGTCCGATAGGGTTATGGGGTCAATTTTGGCTATCCCGAGGTTCGGTAGAAGGCCAGAGGAGACAAAGATATAATCCAGTCTCTGGTAGGAAGCATGCACATGTGAGAAAAAGGTATAGTCCTTGGAAGAGGGGTGTGTCGACCGCCAAGTATCTACTACACCCAACTCCTGTAAAGCTTTACTGAGTCTCTTTAGGTTGACCTGAGAGATCTGGGATCGGGCCGATGAGGAGTCCAGTAGGGGGTTTATGGTAATGTTTAGGTCCCCTCCTAGGACATTGTGCCCTTCTGCGAAGTGTTTAAGGACTTCGAGTTGTTTAATTATCCAGAGGATTTGTTCTGAATTGGGGGCATATAAGTTTGCAATCGTTATTTTAAGATTACCTATCCTGCCCTCAAGAAAGAGTACCCAGCCTTCTCCATCGGAGTGTTGGGCTGTGAGCATGAATGTAATGGATTTGTGGAGCAGTATAGATACCCCTTTTGATGCGGAGCTTGGGTGTGAACTATGGAAGCACTAGTGAAATATCCCTCCAGGAAGTGGAGGGTGTCTGTCTCCTTTGAAGTGTGTCTCTTGTAATAGTAGAATTTTGGACTTACATTTTTTCAGGATCTGGGCCACGTTATGTCTCTTATTCGGTGAGTTCAGACCTCGGGCGTTGAACGACGTGAACCGGAGGACACCCCCGTCACTTAAGGGGAGTAAAGAGAGTCACAAGATTAACACCGTTAGACAAGATGTGTTAGAGTTATTTCGTATTCAATAGTAGAAACCGAGTTTCCGGTCGTTTATCTAAGCTATTTGGGATTTGGATGGGTACGGAAGTGGAGGTGGGGGGAGGTGTGGGTAAGAAGGGGAGGACAGATATACAGACAGTAAGAGTAAAGATCTCTAGAATAAAGATAAACTCTGAAATTACAATGTAGAAATGTGTTAGAAAATTGTATGGTACAGTGGTTGTGGAGGATGTGCCCCTATCAAATAAGACACAGGACTCCACCACTCTGTAGCAAATAAATTCCTTACACCTTAAGGGAGTTAGGATGCAGGTTTGCCAATCGACTTCAGACGAACTATGCCAGGTCGGTCAGGCACCGCCACTATAGAACCCCTGTGGGGGTAAGCAAATATAGCATAACAAACTAACTTTTAACATTAGATCAAGCACCGTGTGGTGCATTAGCGAGGTCGCTGTACGGTTTAAAGTCCAGGTATGCAACGACACCAGAAAGAGAGTCATGGTCAAGGGGATGTAGTTCTTTTATCAAGTTTCTTCTTGGGTCATCTTATCTTTGTTCTTTTTCTTTCTTCCTCTGGGGGATTTCGAGTGTCCCACAGATTGCCATCCTTCTGTCTGGGTTAAACGGGGGAACTTAGGAAGTTCTGGAAGTGGCAGCCAGCAGGGTAGATCTATTGGTTCTATCTCAAGTTGCTGCCAGCATTTGTGTAGATCTTCTGGTGAGCGGATGATAATTCTTTTGTCCCAAGCCAAATGGGAAGAGCCAGGTATACTTGATGTCCCTGGCTCTAAGGGCCTCCAAGAGGGGTTTGAGCGTCCTGCGTTTAACTAGGGTTGACGGTGCTAGGTCTTGGAAAAACTGTATAGGTGTTCCGTCGTATTGTAGGTCTTTTTTGTTTCTAGCTGCTTCCAGGATTGCGAAGGCGTCTGGAAATGCTAGGAGCTTGCAAATCACGTCTATTTGAGGGTCTGTAGGCGTTGGGGGTGGCCTCAGAGCTCTGTGTATTCTCTCAATGGAAATATTGGATGCTCTGTGAGCGCCTAATAAGAGTGAGAAGAGTTCTGTTGCTACTTTTGGGAGCGCTTCAGCTGCCCATGATTCCGGGAGACCTTTAATTCTGACGTTATTATGCCTGTTCCTGTTTTCTAAGTCTTCTTGCAGAAGTAGAGTGCTATTAAGATGAGAATAGTGTTCTCTAATAACTTGGGCCATTTCATTTGAATGGGAGGTGATGTTAGCTGAAGAGGACTCAAGGTCTTCCACTCTCTTCCCTAAATATCTGAGTTCTTCTTTGATTTCAGATAAATCCAATATAACCGGGTGTAGAGCTCTTGTAAGCTCTCTCATGAAGCTTTTAGATATAAGTTCGCTATCTTCCCTCCTCCTCTCTTTCAGTGCTGCGGCTGGTTGATGTGGACATATTTAAGGTTTTTTTACTAGATGGGTGAGGAGATCTAGAACTGCGATCTTTGAGAAATCGTTGCATGTCAGTTTGTACTTAGTGGGACGTAGGGTGCACAGGATTTCCGTGCTTTTGTCCCGGTTAGTTTTCCCCATAATCTGTGGCTGTTTGGTAAGTCCTACAGTGGCGCCCTTCTCGACCAGGTTGATTTAGTTGTGCTCCATATAGGGTCAACTGCTGTTAGTATAAGCTGGATATCTTCGTCCAAGTATGATAGGGATTATTAATTAATTAAGCTGGTCGCTTGTCGCAATGTTTAGGGCTCCGTTCGGAGATTCTGGAGAAAAATTCAGGCAAGGCCAGTGCTTTAAGGAGTTGTTGTAGTCCTATTAGTAGAAGGCTCCCTTTGTGTGTGCAAGGGGGAACCAAAGCGGGGAGGCTTTAGCAATGTACTTCACACAGATGTTTAGAAGTCCTCAATGAGGGTTCCCAGAAAAAATTCAGGCTAAGCCTGTGTTACAGAGACTTGCTGTAGTCCTGCTGATAGTATGTTATCCTCTTTGTGTGTGTGGGAGGAGGGGAATGTAGTAGCTGAGTACCACACAACAATTAGAGCTCCACAATATGGGGTTCCATAAAAATTCAGGCTGGGCCTGTGCTACAAATATTGGTACAGATCTGTTGTTAACTGTATTCTTCCCCTTAAATGAAAAGGAGAAGGGGGGGGGTGATTGGAGGGGCAAGTAGAACTCTTCAATGAAAGTTCTTGAGAAAAAATTTAGGCAATACCTGTAGTCTGCGAGTTCATCAATGTCTCTTTCTGCAGGGGGGAGCGGGGGTTCAGAAGTGGAAGGACAGAGGGAAATGTTCTTATGGAGAGGCAGAAATGGGGTCTGTGTCTAGTGGAGGATGGTGCTCAACAGTGCACTGAGGCAGTTAGTGTCTGTATGGGCCCTTGGCTCTGTCCAGGTATGTGGCCCGGGTGTTTCTCTGTTCAGCGTTTACTCTCCCAGAGTGGGGATGTAACTGACAGTCTCCCTTCAGCTCTTCCCGCTCTGTCGCGTTCGAGCGGTCTCCGCACCGCTGGCTTACTCCTTCTGCCCAGCGTGCAGCCTACCCCTCTCCGGTCTGCCTTGCTCCTTGAGATCTCCGGTGTAGTGGCCGGCAACTGTGAGGTGGGTCTTCTAGTAAGGACAGGAAGAGGGCCGAACTTCTGGTCCATTTCGGCTCCCAAATCGAGGTCCCAGCTTCACCTCTGGAGGTAGGCCCCGATTTCAATCTTGGTCAAATCGGTCCAGAGACCCTTCTTTCTGATCCTAAACCTGCGAGGTAGCTGCTGCTAGTGTTGAGAGGTTCCAGAGGAGCTTAGAAAAGTCTGCAGATGAAGAAATCTGTCTCTGGCTGCAGGAGCTCTGAAGCTCTGTGACCGCTCTCTCAGCAGGTTAGGCCACACCCCCAACTTTTCCTATTTATGACACAATCAATGCTCGTTCCAAATTTTATGTTTCTACGACATCAGGAAGTGAGAGAATTAGGAGGCAATGATGGAAATCGAAAGATCTACGTGGGGGGGAGGGCTAACTGTCGACGCGCGCCATTTATCATAGGATAGATGTGCTATGCAGTAATCTTCCCAGGAGTGTATTCAACAACTTCCCAAAGTTTCATGATGATCGGATGAATGGTGTAGTAGCGCATAAAGAACAAACAGACAGACAGAAAGACACGCATACATTCAATTTTATATATATAGATTTCATAATTTTTTATGTCTTCTCCACAGGTCAAGCGATAACTTGCAAAATGTGGTGACACCATCCGTGGTTGATAGCAGCCCCTTACCGGGATCTATAGACTCCCCAGCAACACCGTTATCGGAGGATGCGGGGGAGCAGCAACCGGAGGAAAGTAGCAGGCCTACTGCAAGCAAACGACAGCTGCCGCAGCTGCTAAGGTAGGGTCGGCAAGTGAACAAATAAAGATACAACTAGAAGTGCTGGAGATGGTCCAAAAATAAATAAACTACTAGGTCCTATAGATGCCCATGGTCAATTTGTGGCCTCCTCTTTACGTGCAATGCCTGATGAGCTGAGGCTGAGCACTCAGGAGTTCTTGTCGTACCTCTTGCAAATGTCAACCCTGCCAAACTTGCCATTTGAGCTGCATATGCATATTGACCAATTCAGGCAGTGCCAAATGCAGCGCCATGCAGCAGCGGTACAGCCTCCTCCACCACCACCCACACCTCCACCAGCACCCATTTATGGGTGGCAGCATCACCAAAATTTCTCCTATGGCCAGCAAGGCTCAGAACAGGCAGGCCCCAGTACATGGCCCTCCACCCCCACACATTTTGGCAGGGCCAGTAACGTGCCCTCAGAGTGGACCCAGGAATTGCCATTCACCCCTCGGGGGCATCACAGTACCAAGGGTGAGCAACAATACCACCACATGTGATTTTTTTTTTTAATTTTGTTTACAAGTTTGGAGAAAACGTTATGCATTGAAAAATGGTTAAACCCTTTGAAAACAAAAAGTTCTATTCAAAGGAATATTTTCCAAAATAAAAATGTTTTTAAGTGTGAAATGTCACATTGTGTTTGCTTTACTGTATTTTGGTGTTATCCCTTGAAAGACTATTGATGGCCTATCATCAATGTAGGCAATGAATCGTTGTTTAATTGCAGCGGAAATCCGCAGCGGAATCAGCATTTGATTTTGCCCATAGGGATCCATTAGCCATGGGCGGGCAATTAAATTGTAATTTGCACCCGCGGATGGCATTTTAATGGATTTGCGTTTTCTCCCGCACGTGAGAGAAAACGCAGCATGCTCCATTTTCTGCGGGTCTCCCACGTGGACGGCTCACGCAGGATTTCATAGAAGCCTATGGAAGCCGTCCGGTCCCGCGTTAAACCCGCAGCTGAATTTCTGCTCTCCGGTGCGGGAAAGCAGAAGTTCAGAGAGGGAAAAAAAAGAGTGCACGGCGCATGCACGCGGCACGTTGCCGGCGTGCCAAGCGCATCCGCCGGGCACAGAGAAAGAAGATCAGGCCACAACGGACAGGAACCCGCAGCGTACGGACAGGTAAGAAAATTCTATTTTCAGGCCTCATGTCCCCGGGAAAGGAGGGTCCCGCTGTAGGATTCTGCATGGAGAATCCGCTCGGGCCCAAATTTCCTAGTGGACATGAGGCCTTACTCCCCCAGAGACAAAACATTTATTTGCGGATGCGGATTTTGTATATCCCGCCTCCACAAAGTGATGTCTCTGCTTGGCTAGCCAGCGATTGCAGCTACCAAAGTATATCAATAAAGCACTCGCTGTGACAATGGTGTGCCATAGAATGACACACTGTAACAAAATATGTAAATATAAAAAAGACAAAGAAGCAGCTTTTCATGAAAAGTTTTTTATTTTACAATGCGTAAATATTTTACCATACTATTGCAAGTTAAAAATGAGGTATTGATTCATAATATGTCCAAAGTCAGCTAAAGGACATTAGTTATGATCGCCACCTTTGACCACATTAAACCCACGTCAAGGGTCCTCATTATCTCGCGAGTCCCTAACTAAAACAAAAAAACACACTAACTAAAAAAAATTTGGGCCGGGAAAAAAAAACAACTTCATGGTTTGGAAAGAACTGATCCTCAGGCTCAACAAATAGAGGCCAGCTGCCACAGAACTGCTCCCTCTGGACTCAGGAAATACTCTGCAAACTGATCTCTAATCCGAAGGCCCAAAGAAGCAGGCCTCATCAATGCTGGATGCAAAGTAAAATGGCTGCTGAGTGTTGGCTGGTGGGCTGGACATTGATTTTGGGTTTTGCTAGGGGTTGGACTTCACCTGTGTTTTTTTTAACACGCGGATTTCCTAAATTGCATCTGCATACATCCGCGCATGAAAACAAACTGCAATCCGCACTCTCCTGCAGGCAAAAAAATACAATTTAAATACCATTTTTAAGCAAATCCGCTGCGGAAATCTACACCATAAGGCCGCCTGCAGACGAGCGGGTCGGATCCGGCAGCGAGAATTCTCGCCGCGGGACCCGACCCGAGAGCCTGCAGGGACGAGCGCGTACTCACCCGCGCCTGGCGGCCCCGGCTCTTTCATGTGCCGGCTGCCGTGCAGCCGGCGCATGCGCAGACCGGAGCCGGCGGCCGGGTGAGTGCGAGCCCCGTACAAAAATAGGACATGCCGTGGTTTGTTTGCCGCGCGAAATTTCGCGCGGCCAAACCGCGTCCGTCTGCATAGGAGTGCGTATTGTAATGCACTTCTATGCAGGCTTTGAGCGGCGGAAATCCCGCGTGAAATCCCGCCGCGGGATTTCCGCCCGTGTGCAGGCGGCCTAAATCTGCGCAGATTGTATTTTTCCAGTCGACATGAGGCCTTAGTCTGTTATATATATTTTGGGGCAACACAGTATGTTAAAATTTTCAGGTGACAGAATTTCTTATAATTGATTTCAGAGGAAAAGTGTTTATAATAATTCTGAGGGGGCACAATGTATATTACCGGTATGTTTCATTTCAGAGGGCAATAACTGTAGTCTTCAGGGGGCAAAGTGTGTAATATAAATTATTTCAGGGCCACAGTGCCGATTATAATTTTCAGGGCAACTGTGTATTAAATCTCATTTCAGAGGCACAATGTAGAATTTTTTTCTTTTTGGAGGTTTGTGTGCATTTTATATTCCTGTATTTCAGGAGCACAGTGCTGACTAGCTTTATTATTCATTTCAAGGGGTACAAAGTTTTTAGGCATAGTGGATTATAATTTAATTTAGAGGGCACAGTGTGTATTATTTATCATTTCAGGAGGTGCAGTGTAAAATAATTTATTTTGGGGGCACAGTATGTTATGCTTTGTTACGGGAGAAAAAATGTGTAATTTTTATTTCAGGGGACACAAAATGTACTATAATCTTCAGGGGCACAGTATATTGTAACTTATTCAGGAGAGAAATTGATTATAATTTTACTTCATGGGCACAGTGTGTATTAGATTTCTCAAGGGGCACAGAGTATTATAATTAATTTCAGAAAGCACAGTGTATTATTATTCATTTCAGTGGGCACAGAATATTATACATTATTTCAGTGGGCACAGTGTTTTATACTCCTCAGTGGGCACAGTGTGTATTAATATTTTTAGTGGGCACAGAATGTATTAGAATTGTTAATGCTATAGTCTATCATCATTTCTTTGAGGGGCACAGTGTATTATATGATATTTCTTGGCACAGCGAATTGTAATTTATAATTAATAATATTATAAAATTATCTTTATATGTATAGCGCCAACTTATTCCGCAGCGCTTTCAGGCATGGATAAATGCAAAACAATACAGCAATTACAATGTGAGGTACATTGGGTTTGACACAAATGGGTTGGGGGTGGTACAGGAGGTGCAAGGGTTGGGTGGGGAGCAAGGCATGGAGAACACAGGCAATAGGGGACTTCATGTGTAGATCAATTATTAGAAGGCAAATGGGGTGGGGCGCCATAGGGAGGGGCAAGGGACTAGGTCAGGAGATTTGATATGCTTCCCTGAAGAGGTGCGTTTTTAAGGCATGTCTGAAATTTCGTACATCAGGCATTGTCCAGAAGCCTTGGGGTAGAGCGTTTCAGAGGATGGGTGCTGCTCTAGTGAAGTCCTGGAGGTGAGCATGTGAGGTTTGTATTACAGGGGAGTTTAGTCTGAGTGTGTTAGCCGATCAGAGTGAGCGCGCTGGGTGGTGTACTGACAGGAGGGAGGCGATGTATGCTGGTGCAGCCCCATGCTGAGCTTTGTGAGTGAGATAGAGGAGTTTAAATTTAGTTCTGCAGTGGATGGGCAGCCAATGCAGCGACTGGCATAATGCAGAGGCGTCTGAGTAATGACTGGATAGAAAAATGAGCCTAGCTTCCGCATTTAGTATGGATTGGACTGGAGCGAGTCTGGTGCGGGGGAGGCAGATGAGTAACGATTTAATGTAGACAAGCCGGGAGTGGATGAGGGTGACCACGAGTGTCTTTAGCGTATCCGTGGTGAGGAATGGCCATATTTTAGCAATATTTCTGAGGTGCATGTGGCATGTTTGGCCCAGAGATTGGATATGGGGGGTAAAGGAGAGGTCAGAGTCCAGTGTGACCCCAAGGCAGCGGGCATGGCATCTGGGGGTTATGATGGTGCCAGACATTGGAATGAGATATTCAGGGGAGGTCGGTTGGAAGGTGGAAAGACAAGGAGGTCAGTTTTAGAGAGGTTTAGTCTGAGAAAAAGGGAGGACATAGTGTTAGAGACAACGGACAGACAGTCAGGGATATTTTGGAGGAATGGTCCAGAGATCTCTTGAGAGGAGGTGTATAGTTGGGTGTCGTCAACGTAGAGATGGTATTGGTGGCCGAATTTGTGAATGGTTTGTCCAATTGGGGCAGTATAGATAGAGAATAGAAGGGGACCAAGGACCGAGCCCTGGGGTACCCCAACAGCAAGAGGAAGTGGAGCAGAGATGGAACCAGCAAAGGAGACACTGAGAGAGCAGTCAGAGAGGTAGGAAGAGAACCAGGAGAGAGCAGCGTCCTTTAGACCAATTGAGCAGAGCATGGTTATGGTTATGGTCGACAGTGTCAAATGCAGCAGACAGGTCAAGGAGAATTAGTAGGGAGTAGTCATCTCTGGACTTTGCAGTCATCAGGTCATTTGTTACTTTTTAAAAGGAGTTTCGGTCAAGTGGAGAGAGCGTAAACCAGACTGGAGGGTCGAGGAGTGAGTTGTCAGAGAGAAAGCGTGTAAGGCGGTAGTAGACCAGGCGTTCTAGTAATTTGGAGAGGAAGGGGAGGTTTGAGATGGGTCAGTAGTTGGCAGAATCAGTTGGGTCTAGGGTTGTTTTTTTAAGCAGGGGGGATATGCTGGAGTGTTTAAATGAGGAGGGGAAAGTGGCAGAGATTAGAGAGAGGTTGCAGATTGTGGTGAGGTGAGTAATGAGAGCTGGGGAAAGGGACCGGAGGAGGTGAGAGGGGAGAGGGTCGCTAGCGCAGATGGTGGAACAGGCAGCGGAAAGGAGCCTGGGGACTTCTTCCTCTGTCGTTGGTTCTAACGTAGAAAGTGAGTAGGTGCTGGATGCAGTGCTGACGAAACTCTGATCGGGGCTAACCATGCAGTTTTCAGAGATTTCTTTTCAAATGTTGTCGATTTTTTTTTTTAAATATGCAGCTAGTTCTCCAACAGTAAGGTCTGTCGCAGAGGCCTGTTCTTTGGGGCTGAGGAGGGAGTGGAAGGTCTCAAAGAGTTGTTTGGGGTTGTGGGATAGTGAGGAGACAAGGGAGGTAAAATATACTTGTTTGGCATGGTGAAGGGCTAGGTTATGTACTAAGCATGAATTTGAAGTGGAGCAAGTCTGCTGGCAGCTTTGACTTTCTCCACAGCCGCTTGGTGCACCTAGAGCACCGCTGGATGAAGCGCGTTTGGGACGTGAGCCAAGGTTGCCGTGGTCTGCGTTTGACGGCTCGAGTCACGGGCGGTGCCGCTTCATGCAGTGCACAACTGAGGCTGGTGTGGTAGTGTTCCGCTGCCAGGTTAGGGCAGGGGAGGAGAGAGATAGGGGATAGGGAGGACTGAATGATCTCGGCAAACTGTTTAGTGCGGATGGACTGGAGGTTCCTAGAGTTGCGATAGATAGGAGGGTCGCGGGAGATGCTAGGATGCCTGTTGGAGAAAGAGAGGGGGTTGTGATCTGAGAGTGGAAGGGGCGAGTTAGTAAAGTGAGAGTCAGAGCAGACACAGAGGAAAACTAAATTGAGAGTGAGTGGGGGAGTCAGAGATTAGTGATAAACCAAGGGAGGAGGTAAGCGTTAAAAGCCGGGAGGCAGATGAGGAACTGGGGTCATTAGTAAGGATGTTGAAATCACCAAGGATGAGGGTTGGGATTTCACAGAAAATTAATCACAGGATAATTAATTCCAAAGGCAACTATAAGGTTTTATATAGAATAATAAGAAACCTAGGGTTGCGGCGTCAATTTTATACTCACATAGGCGACAAGGAGGCCCAAGAGATCCTTATCTCTGGTACTACTGTCAAGCAACAATTATGAATCAAGACGTATGGCTAGATGAATCCAAGACAACTATTTGGAGCACTGTGGAAAAGCAGCTCAATAGAAATATACCTTTAGTCTCCCTCCTTAAGGCATCAACGCTATACTATATCCGACATTCTCTTCTTCCTTAGATATTAAAAATGTATCTCCCTGATGCTATCGATCCTCCAAGATTGGAATCTATGTGCATAGAAGTTCCAATCTGCCTAAGGCAGGAGCAGGAGCCGTTAGGCGGATCTCTGCCGTCAGCTTGTCTGACAGATAGGCTGACCAAGGAGAATCGCGGTAAATTCGCAGCATGCAGCAAATTGCCGCCCGCGAGTGGAGAATCGCAATTATTCCCCGCTTGTGGACATGGGGGAAAGCACTCTCCATAGCAACACTATTGAGAGTTTCCACTACGTTCCCGGATTATCGCCGCGGAGAACGCAATGAAACCTGCCCGTGGACAGGCAGCCTTAGACAAGCATTTTAGACTGCTCATAAAAACCCTCATGTATTTCAGCCCTAACTTAAATATGAGAAGCTGGAGCAAACAGGATATTGGCTTCATTTCAGACCTCACTGAGGGCAAAAATCCTATCTTTTTATAGTCTCAGGAAGAAATATATTTTAACTTCCAGTGAATTTCCCCCATATTGTCAAATCCATTGCTTTTTGCTCAAACCTTATATGGAAGACTACATTTGTTCAACTAACCTAGTATCTCTCTTCTCCAAGGGTATGGGTACACAAAAGTCCCTAACTAGGAGATTTTTTAATGCTCTCTCTGGAAACATGGAGAAATCAAAAAACATTCAGCTGTTAAATTGGGAAGAGACTTAAATGTAAATTTCTCCTGCAACCCAATGGCTGAGCTCCTTCGAGTGGGTTAACAGATCTACCTAACGGAGCTAACCTTCTACAGACCCATTATAATGTTTTAGTCAAATGGTATTATAGGAGTACACACTCCAAACTAGAGAGAAGCTGCCCAAAACTAGCAATCAATGGTGGAAGAAGTGTGAACAAGAATGTACACTTTATCATATTTTCTGGGAATGCATACAATTACAGTCTTATTGGAGGGAGATGTTCCAGATCATTCAGGATATAACTGGCACTGTCTAGCCATACAAGCCCCATTTCGCTTTACTACTTCTGGAATACAATTGTATCCCACGTAACTATTGAAAATGGACTTGTCACCTTTAATAGCAACAAAACTCAAACTCATATCTAGGAGATGGAAATCCTGTCTTCCTCCATGCTTTAAAGATTTAACGGACACGATAGCCGACCACTATACTTATGAAAAAAATCTACGCTAGATCCAAAACTAGTATTGATCAGTTTAATACCAACTGGAATCCCTGGCTGCATTATACGTTGGTATAATGCAAGTTAATGTTGTTATATTGTAAATGTTTTCTACTCCATTATATATCATTTTCACATACACTAAGATATGAAGATGTAATTTGATTTTGAGATTTTCAATGTATACACACATCAGCTGTGGATAGATCCATATGTCTCTGTATCTATATTATGTCCTCAGCAAAAGTCATTTGTGGTAAATTAATTTCTTGTGTAATCCAATAAAAAAGACTTGGGGAAAAAAAAGAAACAGAGAATGACTAATTATATGCAGGAAATTAAATAAGAGAAATATAGGAGTGTAATCATTACAGCTAAGATGGCGGATGCTAGTTTGTGAGTTCCGCTCTTAGCTTGTATCAAAAGCATGATTTTTGCTACACTAGAGAACCTTTAGAAGCAAGCAGCAGCTGATTGAATAGTACAGAGATGCTCAACCACATGGAGCAAGTAAGATAAGTTCTTCCTGCATCAAGTATTCTAGCCCTGCAGTGACACTATTCGGACAGGGAGGGGATGAGGGAGACAGCCCCACAGAGGGGAAGAGAAGAATGGAGGACAGACATAAGTGACCTTCCCAAAATGCAGGATCTAGCAGTGAGAGTGATGAGGAGGGAGAGGAAATGTCCTCTCATGATATCCATCCAGAGAAGGGGAGACCCAGGAGGCAGGAGCAGATGAAGAGACCCCATATTAAGTATACCATGTCCCTGTAAAAGAGCCTCAGAATTCTTCATCAGAGACATGATAATTGCTCTAATGGGATCCCTAGAAGGAGATGTTTCAGTGATGCATAGCACAATTACCTATATCAGAGTTAGGTGAAAAAGTTGATTATTTAGAGTCAAAAACAAGCAAAATAACAAGATTGCATACTAAGCTGATTGATGGGCATTATGAATTGGAGGAGGACTTGGAGGCAGTCAAAAACAAACTGTCAGATCTAGAAGACTGCAATAGGTGCACAAATATCAATAACAATAGGAACAGAAGATCTCCACAAGTATGTGCAACACCTTTATATTTATCATTACCTCACAGTCAACTATGGGTATACACCTAATCTCTATTAATGCTAGAGGACTTAACTCCCCTTTAAGAGGAATAGAATTATTGAAGGAGTCAATTACAGTACAAGCAGATATTGTGTACAGGAAATGCACCTGGCAAGGGATAAAAGCCCAGTTATATCCCACTCCAAATTTCCTAAAGTGTTCATGGCCAATGCAGAAAAAAAGAAATCCGGGGTGTTGTTGGCAATAAGTGACACTATGGACTTCCATCTATTGAATATAGAAGCAGATGAAGGTGGAGGATATCTGATTTTGATTTGTAGAGTGAACAGATTTCTCATGACCTTAGTCAATATATGCACCCAACTCATTGCAGCTCAGGTTCTTGGGCAAGGTAATGAGAAAAATGAAACAGATTCAACAGATGAACTTAATTGTATGTGGGGATTTCAATATGGCAGCCAATGGGGAAATAGATTCCAGTAATGTAAGCAGAAGAAATGTGCCATTCCTGGCCTCATGGTTGCTCAAAGAGTGGTTATTTGAGTCCCTTAGGTGTGTAAATGTTGGGTCTAAGGAGTACTTCTTCTATTCAATGAGACATTCTCAAGAATAGACATGTTTTTGATAGTTTTGCACTTACTAGAATACAAGGTGCAACAATTGCTGTGGCCTCTTGGTCAGATCACACCCCAATAAGTTTGACTTTACAAATAGTGCCCCAATCTTCTATCCTGGGAAGCTGTCACTAGTAGCCGGCGTCCCGCTGCAACAGCGGGGGGCATCAGAGATGCGCTCCCCCCACTGTTAACCTCTTCCCTGCTGCAATCTAAGTAGATCGCGACAGGGAAAGGGTTCACAAAGGGAGCGCGCTTCCTCTGTGACTCCAGCCGGGCTCTCGCAATAACATAGTAAGCGATAAGGCATGGCAGGAGAGAAGTCCTGCCATGCCTTATCGCAGCGATCTGCACTGCTGTGGTGAAAGTCCCTCAGAGGGACACAGATTGTGTAAAAAAAAAATATAATAAAATACAAAAATTAAAGGAGATGTCTCGAGGAAGCAGTGCATTTTTTTTTTGCCCAGTCCCCCTAATTAAGCATACATTACTAATCACCCCTGTAAATGACTTTTCTAGCTGGTTTCTACTTACAGTTCCAGCAACTTATAAAAATTTTCCCAAGATGGCCGCCGGCTCTTCTCCCTTCGCTTGCTGTAGCCCGACGTGCGCGCTCCCGAGATGCTACCAGCTGTGTCTCCCTGACAACCAGACGCCCCGCAGCCGCCGACCGGACCCCGGGATTGAACGCGGCCGACCAGTCACCCACCGCCAGGCAGCAGGTAACCGGCGCAGCGACAGCCCCCCCATCGCAGCGACAGCCCCCTACCCGACACAGCGACAGCCCCCCCCCGGCACAGCAACAGCCCCCCCATCGCAGCGACAGTCCCCCCGGCACAGCGGCAGCCCCCCCCCGGCACAGCGACAGTCCCCCCATCGCAGCGGCAGCCCCCCCCCGGCACAGCGACAGCCCCCCCATCGCAGCGGCAGCCCCCCCAGCACAGCGACAGCCCCCCCATCGCAGCGACAGTCCCCCCGGCACAGCGGCAGCCCCCCCCGGCACAGCGACAGCCCCCCCATCACAGCGACAGTCCCCCCGGCACAGCGGCAGCCCCCCCCATCGCAGCGACAGTCCCCCCGGCGCAGCGGCAGCCCCCCCGGCCCATCACTTACCTGGGCGGCAGGACTGCAGGACGGCGAGACAGCTGGGCGGCTTCTTGGGACAGCTCGGCGGCTCTGCACCTTCCTCTAACAGAGGATGGTACAGAATGGCCGCTCCAGCGCGCTCCCGAGCAGTGACAGCTCGTCTGCGCATGCGCAGAAGAGCTGTAGCGGGGAGCACACTGAAGCGGCTCGTGCTGAAAGGAGAAAAACGGACTGCGCAAGCGCGTCGAAAAAAGCAAGCTGCCAGCGAATTTAGACGGCACCATGGAGACGAGGACGCTAGCAACGGAGCAGGTAAGTGAATAACTTCTGTATGGCTCAGATTTAATGCACGATGTATATTACAAAGTGCATTAATATGGCCATACAGAAGTGTATACCCCCACATGCTTTCGCGAGACAACCCCTTTAAAAATGTAAATTTTTTTTTAAAAAAACCCTTTTTTATGCTTTTTCTCATATTAGCATTAAAAAATGTTAAAAAATTAAAAATCCCACATATTTGGTATCGAAGCATCCATAACAATTAGAGATGAGCGAACACCAAAATGTTCGGGTGTTCGTTATTCGTAACGAACTTCCCGTGATGCTCGAGGGTTCGTTTCGAACAACGAACCCCATTGAAGTCAATGGGCGACCAGAACATTTTTGTATTTCGCCGATGCTCGCTAAGGTTTTCATGTGTGAAAATCTGGGCAATTCAGGAAAGTGATGGGAATGACACAGTGACGGATAGGGCAGGCGAGGGGCTACATGTTGGGCTGCATCTCAAGTTCACAGGTCCCACTATTAAGCCACAATACCGGCAAGAGTGGGCCCCCCCCCCCCTCCCAACAACTTTTACTTCTGAAAAGCCCTCATTAGCATGGCATACCTTTGCTAAGCACCACACTACCTCCAACAAAGCACAATCACTGCCTGCATGACACTCCACTGACACTTCTCCTGGGTTACATGCTGACCAACCGCCCCCCCTCCCCCCCACAGCGCACACCAAAGTGTCCCTGGGCAGCCTTCAGCTGCCCTCATGCCACACCACGCTCATGTCTATTTAGAAGTGCGTCTGCCATGACGAGGGACCGCAGGCACACACTGCAGAGGTTGGCACGGCTAGGCAGCGACCCTCTTTAAAAGTGGCGGAGCGATAGCCCACAATGCTGTACAGAAGCAATGAGAAATAGAATCCTGTGCCACCGCCATCAGGAGCTGCACACGTGGGCATAGCAATGGGGAACCTATGTGCCACACACTATTCATTCTGTCAAGGTGTCTGCATGCCCCAGTCAGACCGGGCTTTTTAATTCATAGACACAGGCAGGTACAACTCCCTATTGTGAAGTCCCTGTCGACCCACAGCATGGGTGGCTCCCTGGAACCCACCGGCGGTACACAGAAATATCCCATTGCATTGCCCAACACAGCTGAGGTAGTAATGTCGTGCTTAATGCAGGTGGGCTTCGGCCCACACTGCATGCCCCAGTCAGACTGGGGTTCTTTAGAAGTGTACAGATGTAGTAAAAACTCCGTGTGCACCTACAGCATGGGTGGGTGCCAGGAAGCCACCGGCGGTACATAGAAATATCCCATTGCATTGCCCAACACAGCTGAGGTAGTAATGTTGTGCTTAACCCTTTCCAATCCAATTTGTATATGGTTTTCCTAGGGGGCTTACTCTTTTTCTGCCGTTATACAACGGCGCTATATGCTGGCTAAAGCCAGTACTGCATGAGCTGACACGTAGGATAGGCTCCGACAGCAGAGAGGCTGGCAATATACAGTAAGAGAACCCCGACGGACGTCTACCAACAACGGAGCTGTACAGCCTTAAAACCCTAATGTCTTCACAGGTCACACAGTGGACTGGAAAGGGTTAATGCAGGTGGGTTTCGGCCCACACTGCATGCCCCAGTCAGACTGGGTTTCTTTATAAGTGGAAACAGATGCATTTATAATTCCCTGTGGACCCACTGCCTGGGTGGGTGCCAGGAAGCCAGCGGCGGTACACAGAAATATCCCATTGCATTGCCCAACACAGCTGAGGTAGTAATGTCGTGCGTAATACAGGTGGGCTTCGGCCCACACTGCATGCCCCAGTCAGACTGGGGTTCTTTAGAAGTGTACAGATGTATTAAAAACTCCGTGTGCACCTACAGCATGGGTGGCTCCCTGGAACCCACCGGCGGTACATAAAAATATCCCATTGCATTGCCCAACACAGCTGAGGTAGTAATGTCGTGCGTAATACAGGTGGGCTTCGGCCCACACTGCATGCCCCAGTCAGACTGGGGTTCTTTACAAGTGGACACATGTAGGTTAAACTCCCTGTGGACCCACTGCCTGGGTGGGTGCCAGGAAGCCAGCGGCGGTACACAGAAATATCCCATTGCATTGCCCAACACAGCTGAGGTAGTAATGTCGTGCGTAATACAGGTGGGCTTCGGCCCACACTGCATGCCCCAGTCAGACTGGGGTTCTTTAGAAGTGTACAGATGTATTAAAAACTCTGTGTGCACCTACAGCATGGGTGGCTCCCTGGAACCCACCGGCGGTACATAAAAATATCCCATTGCATTGCCCAACACAGCTGAGGTAACGTCAGCTGTAATGCAGGTGGGCTAAAAATTAATTTGATTACACTGTAGGCGAGGGCCCACAAAAATTGCTGTATCAACAGTACTAATGTACATCCAAAAAATTGGCCATGGCCAGCCAAGAGGGCAGGTGAAACCCATTAATCGCTTTGGTTAATGTGGCTTAAGTGGTAACTAGGCCTGGAGGCAGCCCAGTGTAACGAAAAATTGGTTCAAGTTAAAGTTCCAATGCTTTTAAGCGCATTGAAACTTATAAAAATTGTTCAGAAAAATTATTTGACTGAGCCTTGTGGCCCTAAGAAAAATTGCCCGTTCAGCGTGATTACGTGAGGTTTCAGGAGGAGGAGCAGGAGGAGGAGGAGGAATATTAGACACAGATTGATGAAGCAGAAATGTCCCCGTTTTGGATGGTGAGAGAGAACGTAGCTTCCATCCGCGGGTGCAGCCTACGTATTGCTTAGGTATCGCTGCTGTCCGCTGGTGGAGAACAGAAGTCTGGGGAAATCCAGCCTTTGTTCATCTTGATGAGTGTTAGCCTGTCGGCACTGTCGGTTGACAAGCGGCTACGCTTATCTGTGATGATTCCCCCAGCCGCACTAAACACCCTTTCCGACAAGACGCTAGCCGCAGGACAAGCAAGCACCTCCAGGGCATACAGGGCTAGTTCAGGCCACGTGTCCAGCTTCGACACGCAGTAGTTGTAGGGGGCAGAGGCGTCACCAAGGATGGTCGTGCGATCCGCTACGTACTCCCTCACCATCCTTTTACAGTGCTCCCGCCGACTCAGCCGTGACTGGGGAGCGGTGACACAGTCTTGGTGGGGAGCCATAAAGCTGGCCAGGCCCTTAAAGACTGTTGCACTGCCTGGGATGTACATGCTGCTCGATCTACGCACATCCCCTGCTACCTTGCCCTCGGTACTGCGCCTTCTGCCACTAGCGCTGTCGGCTGGGAATTTTACCATCAGCTTGTCCGCAAGGGTCCTGTGGTATAGCAACACTCTCGAACCCCTTTCCTCTTCGGGAATCAGAGTGGGCAGGTTCTCCTTATACCGTGGATCGAGCAGTGTGTACACCCAGTAATCCGTCGTGGCCAGAATGCGTGCAACGCGAGGGTCACGAGAAAGGCATCCTAACATGAAGTCAGCCATGTGTGCCAGGGTACCTGTACGCAACACATGGCTGTCCTCACTAGGAAGATCACTTTCAGGATCCTCCTCCTCCTCCTCCTCCTCCTCCTCCTCCTCAGGCCATACACGCTGAAAGGATGACAGGCAATCAGCCGGTGTACCGTCAGCAGCGGCCCAAGCTGTCTCTTCCCCCTCCTCCTCATCCTCCTCATGCTCCTCCTCCTCCTCCTGTACGCGCTGAGAAATAGACAGGAGGGTGCCCTGACTATCCAGCGGCATACTGTCTTCCCCCGCCCCCGTTTCCGAGCGCAAAGCAGCTGCCTTTATGGTTTGCAGGGAATTTCTCAAGATGCATAGCAGAGGAATGGTGACGCTAATGATTGTAGCATCGCCGCTCACCACCTGGGTAGACTCCTCAAAATTACCAAGGACATGGCAGATGTCTGCCAACCAGGCCCACTCTTCTGAAAGGAATTGAGGAGGCTGACTCCCACTGCGCCGCCCATGTTGGAGTTGGTATTCGACTATAGCTCTCCGTTGTTCATAGAGCCTGGCCAACATGTGGAGCGTAGAGTTCCACCGTGTGGGCACGTCGCACAGCAGTCAGTGCACTGGCAGCTTAAAGTGATGTTGCAGGGTGCGCAGGGTGGCAGCGTCCGTGTGGGACTTGCGGAAATGTGCGCAGAGCCGGCGCGCCTTTACGAGCAGGTCTGACAAGCGTGGGTAGCTTTTCAGAAAGCGCTGAACCACCAAATTAAAGACGTGGGCCAGGCATGGCACGTGCGTGAGGCTGCCGAGCTGCAGAGCCGCCACCAGGTTACGGCCGTTGTCACACACGACCATGCCCGGTTGGAGGCTCAGCGGCGCAAGCCAGCGGTCGGTCTGCTGTGTCAGACCCTGCAGCAGTTCGTGGGCCGTGTGCCTCTTATCGCCTAAGCTGAGTAGTTTCAGCACGGCCTGCTGACGCTTGCCCACCGCTGTGCTGCCACACCGCGCGACACCGACTGCTGGCGACATGCTGCTGCTAACACATCTTGATTGCGAGACAGAGGAGGAGGAGGAGGAGGAGGAGGAGGGTGCTTTAGTGGAGGAAGCATACACCTCCGCAGATACCAGCACCGAGCTGGGGCCCGCAATTCTGGGGGTGGGTAGGACGTGAGCGGTCCCAGGCTCTGACTCTGTCCCAGCCTCCACTAAATTCACCCAATGTGCCGTCAGGGAGATGTAGTGGCCCTGCCCGCCTGTGCTTGTCCACGTGTCCGTAGTTAAGTGGACCGTGGCAGTAACCGCGTTGGTGAGGGCGCGTACAATGTTGCGGGAGACGTGGTCGTGCAGGGCTGGGACGGCACATCGGGAAAAGTAGTGGCGACTGGGAACTGAGTAGCGCGGGGCCGCCGCCTCCATGATACTTTTGAAGGACTCCGTTTCCACAACCCTATACGGCAGCATCTCAAGGCTGATGAATTTTGCGATGCGGACGGTTAACGTTTGAGCGTGCGGGTGCGTGGCGGCGTACTTGCGCTTGCGCTCCAACAGTTGCGCTAGCGACGGCTGGACTGTGCGGTGCGAGACATTGGTGGATGGGGCCGAGGACAGCAGAGGTGAGGGTGTGGGTGCAGGCCATGAGACGGTCGTGCCTGTGTCCTGAGAGGGGGGTTGCATCTCAGTGGCAGGTTGGGGCACAGGGGGAGAGGCAGGGGTGCAAACCGGAGGCGGTGAACGGCCTTCGTCCCACCTTGTGGGGTGCTTGGCCATCATATGCCTGCGCATGGTGGTGGTGGTGAGGCTGTTGGTGTTGGCTCCCCGGCTGAGCTTTGCGCAACAAAGGTTGCACACCACTGTTCGTCGGTCGTCAGGCGTCTCTGTGAAAAACTGCCAGACCTTAGAGCACCTTGGCCTCTGCAGGGTGGCATGGCGCGAGGGGGCGCTTTGGGAAACACTTGGTGGATTATTCGGTCTGGCCCTGCCTCTACCCCTGGCCCTGGCCACCGCACTGCCTCTTGCAACCTGCCCTGCTGATGCCCTTGACTCCCCCTCTGAAGACCTGTCCTCCTGAGTAAGCGTTGCACACCAGGTGGGGTCAGTCACCTCATCGTCCTGCTGCTCTTCCTCCGAATCCTCTGTGCGCTGCTCCCTCGGACTTACTGCCCTTACTACTACCTCACTGCAAGACAACTGTGTATGATCGTCATCGTCCTCCTCACCCACAGAAAGTTGTTGAGACAGTTGGCGGAAGTCCCCAGCCTCATCCCCCGGACCCCGGGAACTTTCGAATGGTTGGGCATCAGTGACTATAAACTCCTCTGGTGGGAGAGGAACCGCTGCTGCCCAATCTGAGCAGGGGCCCGAGAACAGTTCCTGGGAGTGTTCCCGCTCCTGAGCATGTGTCATTGTAGTGGAGTGAGGAGGCTGGGAGGAAGGAGGAGCAGCAGACAGAGGATTCGGATTTGCAGCAGTGGACGGCGCAGAACTGCGTGTTGACGATAGGTTGCTCGAAGCACTTTCTGCCATCCAGGACAGGACCTGCTCACACTGCTCATTTTCTAATAACCGTCTCCCGCGTGGACCCATTAATTGGGCGATGAATGTGGGGACGCCAGAAACGTGCCTCTCTCCTAATCGCGCAGCAGTCGGCTGCGACACACCGGGATCAGGAGCTCGGCCTGTGCCCACACCCTGACTTGGCCCTCCGCGTCCTCGGCCGCGTCCACGTCCTCTAGGCCTACCCCTACCCCTCAGCATGCTGTATTACCAGTGATTTGATTTCACAGGCAGGAAATAAATTGGCGCAAGACTGCAGGCCAAATATAATTTTTTCCCTTTTTGGAAAACGAAAGGCCCCACTGCCTCTAGTGAATGAATAATCTAAGTTTAATAACTGTGCTGTGTCCCTGCTAATGTGTCACAGAACGTGAGGGTAGCAGAGTTATTATAACTCTGGCAGAGCAGGTATTTTTTTCCCAATTAAGGAAAGCAAATGGCGAAGCCAGCAGTAAAGCGTAGCTGGGTGCGTCTGATTTAGCAATGTTTTTCCCGCAGCTCACACGTGTCCACAGGCGTTAGGACGGACAGAGGCTGGACAAATAGATTTGTTTTCAGTTTTTTTCCACCAAAAGGCAGCACTGCGTATATTCAATGAACATGAGAAGTTTAATAACTGTGCTGTGTCCCTGCTTATGTGTCACAGAACGTGAGGGTAGCAGAGTTATTATAACTCTGGCAGAGCAGGTATTTTTTTTCCCAATTAAGGAAAGCAAATGGCGAAGCCAGCAGTAAAGCGTAGCTGGGTGCGTATGATTTAGCAATGTTTTTCCCGCAGCTCACACGTGTCCACAGGCGTTAGGACGGACAGAGGCTGGACAAATAGATTTGTTTTCAGTTTTTTTCCACCAAAAGGCAGCACTGCGTATATTCAATGAACATGAGAAGTTTAATAACTGTGCTGTGTCCCTGCTTATGTGTCAGAGAACGTGAGGGTAGCAGAGTTATTATAACTCTGGCAGAGCAGGTATTTTTTTCCCAATTAAGGAAAGCAAATGGCGAAGCCAGCAGTAAAGCGTAGCTGGGTGCGTATGATTTAGCAATGTTGTTCACGCAGCTCACACGTGTCCACCGCCCGTAAGGACGGACAGAGGCTGGACAAATAGATTTGTTTTCAGTTTTTTTCCACCAAAAGGCAGCACTGCGTATATTCAATGAACATGAGAAGTTTAATAACTGTGCTGTGTCCCTGCTTATGTGTCACAGAACGTGAGGGTAGCAGAGTTATTATAACTCTGGCAGAGCAGGTATTTTTTTCCCAATTAAGGAAAGCAAATGGCGAAGCCAGCAGTAAAGCGTAGCTGGGTGCGTATGATTTAGCAATGTTTTTCACGCAGCTCACACGTGTCCACAGGCGTTAGGACGGACAGAGGCTGGACAAATAGATTTGTTTTCAGTTTTTTCCACCAAAAGGCAGCACTGCGTATATTCAATGAACATGAGAAGTTTAATAACTGTGCTGTGTCCCTGCTTATGTGTCACAGAACGTGAGGGTAGCAGAGTTATTATAACTCTGGCAGAGCAGGTATTTTTTTTCCCAATTAAGGAAAGCAAATGGCGAAGCCAGCAGTAAAGCGTAGCTGGGTGCGTATGATTTAGCAATGTTTTTCACGCAGCTCACACGTGTCCACCGGCGTTAGGACGGACAGAGGCTGGACAAATAGAATTATTTTCACTTGTTTTACAAGCAAAAGGCAGCACTGCGTATATTCTATGAATAATAACTGTGTTGTGGCCCTGCCTATACAATTCTTTCCCTGCAGTATCAATGGAGGGTGGAATGCTCTGCAGAGGCGATTTTGAGAAGCCCAAAAAAAATGCAGCACAGCTAACAGCAGCCTGAACAGTACTGCACACGGATAAATATGGCCCTAGAAAGGACCGTTGAGGTTCTTGAAGGCTACACTCACTCCTAACACTCTCCCTGCCTATGCAGCACTTCTGTCCCTAATGCCAGGTGCAACGCTCTGCAGAGCCGATTTTGAGAAAAAAAAATGCCACTTCTAACAGCAGCCAACACACAGCTATCAGTGGCCCTAATAAGGACCTTTGGGGGGTCTTGAAGCCTACACTAACTACCAATTCTTTCCCTACAGCAGCTCCGGTACAAACAGCACTGTCCCTCATCTAACTCACACCGCATCTGAGGCGAACGGCGGGAGGGGCCGACTTTTATATTAGGCGAACACCTGATCTCGCCAGCCACTCACAGCAGAGGGGTGGTATAGGGCTTAAACGTTGCAGGGGGAAGTTGTAATGCCTTCCCTGTCTTTCAATTGGCCAGAAAAGCGCGCTAACGTCTCAGGGAAGGAAGTGAAAGTAACCAGAACACCGCATGGTGTTCGTTACGAATAACGAACATCCCGAACACCCTAATATTCGCACGAATATCAAGCTCGGACGAACGCGTTCGCTCATCTCTAATAACAATACGTACAATACATTAAAGATGTTTTTTATCCTGCACGGCAAAAAACGTTAAAAAAAATGCTAAAAAACTGAGGCAAAATGCTAATTTTTAGCATTTTGCCTCCCAAAAAACGCAATAAAAGTGATCAAAAAATGTGTGTACCCCAAAATGGTACCTATAAAAACTACAGCTCATCTCGCAAAAAAATAAGCCCTCAGAGAGCTCCGTTCATGGAAAAATAAAAAAGTTATAGCACTTTGAATGCAGTGAGTTTAGAAAAAAAAATAATTTCCAAAAAAGGCTTTTTATTGTGGAAAAGTGGAAAAACCTAAAAAAAAAAAAGAATTTTGGTATCGTTGTAACTGTACCGTCACGCAGAAAAAAATATATAGTGTGTAATTTATGCTGCATAATTAACGCTTAAAAAAAAAATCTATGGCACAATTGATGCGTTTTCTCTCCCTACGATCATAAAAAAAATAATAAAAGTTTTACAATATAATCTATGTAACCAAAAATGGTACCAAAAAAAACGACAGTTCACCACACAAAAAACAAGCCCTTATACGGCCGCGTCGCCGGAAAAATAAAAAAGTTAGGGCTTTTGAAACATGGAGATGGAAAAATACCAAAAATCGTTTGGTCCTCAACGCCAAAATAGGCCATGTCCTTAAGGGGTTAATGACCCTATTTTTTCAGAATCCATAAGTAATAATCCCAAATTAGTTTTTAGGAGAAATAAAAAGATCCAAAATATCCTAGCACTACGTAACAATCTACGTTCAGGGATATACAAATGTAATAAGAAGAAATGCAAATGTTGTGCACATATCTTACAGGGTAGGAAATTAATAGAGATGGGAGAAGGGGTTAAACCGATTGAGATATCATGTAAATATAGATTAAGTTGTGAAACAAGTTTTGTTGTTTATTTATTAGAATGTCCCTTTGGCTTAAAATATGTTGGTAGAACTAAAAATGCATTAAGAAATCGGATCTCCAGTCACAAGTTTAATATTAGGAGAGAATTTAATAAACACAGCGTATCCCAACATTTTTCGGAATCCCACCACCAACTAACCAAATTCCTTAAAGTAACCCCATTGGAATACGTTCCGTCCCATTCCATTAGCCAGTTACGTAAAAAAGAGATGTTCTGGATCTATTGTTTAAACACAATAACACCATTTGGTTTAAATGAGATTTTAGAAAAAAATTGAAATGATTTAATATATATAGAAATTCTTTTTAATATTTGTATTTATATGTATTTTATTCCACATACATGTAAATATTATATTCCATTTGATAATCGAAATATTTGGTATCTATTATTAATTATTTATTATAGGATAGATATGTGTATTGTATTCCAGATCGATGTATATATATATACAAAAAGGATTTTTTTTTAGTAGAAAAATTTTCTTTATTGGAGTTTTAGTATTAGAAAGAGCATTAATTAATCCATGGATTTTATCCAGAGGAGGTATGGATTATTTGCTTTAGTGGAATCATGGGGATGATTGGACCACTTCACATATTAAATGACACTTTTTTCTGCAACTGATTTTATGAAAGACAAATGCAATGCATCTTGTGCTCTGTATTCTGAGAACTCTGGTCCCATGACCTGTATCACATGACTAGGTCACATGGCCGAAACCCCTCCCTATGGAGGACGGACACTCTGACGGCCTCTGCTGTGCCAGCAACATGTGAGTAAAAGTTTACATATATGTGTATATAAGGTTTTTAAGTGTAATGTTTATGTATATTTTGCTTGAGAAAGGCATATTTTCATTGCCGAAACGCGTAGCAATAAAACAGGTATATTTATTAGGGACCGGAGGGCTGTATTTATTTTAACCCTTGGAGCGCGGGGAAGATTTTTTGCATTTCTCTGTGGTACTATCAGACCATGTATCGATGCAAAGAGACTAGATTGACAGAGCTCTAACCCTGATAGAGAATCAGGAGAATAGAAGCCACAGACGTAACATCAGGATTAAAGGACTCCCTTAATCTGTTGCACCAGATGCCCTCAGAGCCCACCATGTAATCATTGAAAGAATCTATAGAGCCCTTAGGCCTAAGCCAAGATTGGGCGACCCACCAAGGGACATAACCTGTGGCTTATTCTCTTTCAATGACATGCAAGTGATACTGATGGCCTCCAGATACAGAGATCAAATAAAATATCAGGGAATAAGCATCCAGCTCTATTAGGACTTAATTCCCTCAACTCTTGTTAAGAAAAGGCAGAGGAAATCCCTTCTTGAAGCCCTCAGAGCCAAAAACCTACAGTATGCGTGGTTGTTCCCTTTTGGATTCGCAGTACATAAGGATGGAAAACTCTACACTTTACACACACTGGCAGATTTGGAAAAGTCCTGGAATGCACTGGATATAACACCAATTCAGATTCCCTCCTGTATGCCACTCAAAGCGAGGGAAGATGTCCCGATAATAGGGAAACAGATGTCTTGGATGGAGGTACCACACTCCAAGTCACCCAGAATCAGATTTGACTTCCCATGACATGAACCTACAGTTAACACCCCATCACACAATCCCTAGAAGAGCTCCTAATCTGACAAGTCATACAAGAAATGAGACAACCTCACTAGAGAACCTACTTCATGGACCTTGCTGATCTGGAAACTTTGAAGCCGACACATGGTTCGTGTTGGCCCCTCTCATTTCCTTTGGCCTTGTTTTTTCCCTCTCTTTGTGTTTTATCTCCACTTGTTTTTACAGCTAGAGACTATGAATATAACTGAGCCAGGAGTCGCACTCGTCTTCAAAAGAGAAGACCCAGCTGTATGTGCATACTTATCTTGACAGTTGATAAGTATAAAGCTACACCTTTATCTACATATGTGATTTCCTTTCACTGTCTGTTTGAAAATCTTCCACAGGGGACAATTATTATGCACATATTTGATTGGCCTAGCCGAAGTTGTTGACTGATGCCTCCTCCCTCCATGTTCCTGGCCCAGGTGGTTTGGGTCATCCCGTGAGGTGCCTCCTGGCTCCACCTGGGCTGGCCTGACCCTGTTCACTGGTCCGCTAGTGAGTTGGCACAGGAGAGATGTAGACTGGCTCACTGGAAAACATTATCTGTGCATACCTATCTGCCCCCCCCCCCTCCTGGGGTACTGTGGGCCCACATCTGCAGAAGCTATACTGCCCCAATGCCTGTATTGATGGTACACAAGTGCCTCACCCTTGTTTGGGTAACTTTCAGTGAGCTATTGATAATCACCACCATATTAAAGCAATAATGTGTTACATTCGTTTGTTGTTTATTGCGGTGTTTCTTGCTCGGCATGTTGGAAGAAGGGGTAGAGCACAGCTATATAAAAAGACAGTTAGAAATAAATCAATGGTTAATACAGTCACCTACTGTATTAAGTGGGACACACATTTATTAGAACAAAACTACATCTTAAAAACTCTGACAAACTCAATGTCAGATTGTGTTGCAGCCACATTAAACTCTTCTAGCTCGTTTTGTGAGCTATCTACACTGGTTAACCCTTTCCCCAAACCCAAACCCTAATTCAATCATCAAACCAAACCAAACCCTAAACATGGGAACCTACTAGAGAACATCCTAGAGACACCTGACTTCTCCCACACTGTCACTTAATTTCATAACATAAATTTTATTAGTGGAAAAATTTACTATTACAACTCTGAATACGAAGGCCTAAATTCCCCCCAAAAGAGGAGCAGAGCACTGTGGCTCCCGAAGAAGCTAAACACATCACTTGCATTTTTTCAGGAGGCCCACTTCAAAAGAAAAGTATCACCTAGATTCCCAAGAAAGCTATTTGATGAATGGCTTTAATAACCACCCCACCAGTGCATCTAATGGTGTTGCCATAGCTCTCCACTCCTCAGTCTCTTTCATCCTTGACAGCAAACTCTCAGACAAAAAAAGAATACTTTTCCTAAAGGGCAATATTTATTCAGAAGCATTTAGATTGGCAAATTGATATGCTCCAAATAAAAAAAAAACAAAAAACAACGCTTTTTTTGGCTTTTAGATGCACTGAACAAACACGCACTATTTGCGGAAGGTCAAATAATCATGGGATGTGACCTTACCCTTACCCTAAATCCTATTCTAGACTCCTATGGAAATTTCCAGATATCCCAACATGCTAGGAGGAAACAGCAAAGCACACTTCAGGACATATATGTAAGAGATGCTTGGAGGACCTTCAACCTGTCAACTGGGGACTACTTCTTCTATTCCCCAGTGCATGGCTGGCATGAAAGAATAGAGTAGGTCCTTATTTCCTATTCTCTGATACACCAAAAAAAGAACTTGAACATAGAAAAAAATAACAATACCCAGTCATAGTCTCTCTCACGTTGAAGGATTCAGCACACAAAAGCTGGAGCTGGAGATAACCTGCTAGATAACCAAGAAATAAATAAAACCATATCTTCTATTGTAAAGCTATTTTTTTAAAGAGAACACACAATCTCTAGATAAGCACCCATTGGTATTGGAGACTCAAAAAGCATACATTAGGCCGGCTTCACACGAGCGTGACGGGCTCCGCAGCGGAATATTCCGCAGTGAAGCCCGTCACGGCGCCCCCCAGAGACCCCATACTTACCAGCGGAAGATAGCGTGAAGACGCTTCCCCGCCCACCGCCGTCGCGTCATGTGACACGCCCACCGCGTCACATGACACGGCCGGCCGTGTCACGTGACGCGCCGGCCGCGTCATATGACGCGGCGGCGGTAGGCGGGAAAGCGTTTTCACGCTATCTTCCGCTGTGTTACAGCGGGAGATAGCGTGAACGGACGGCTTCCATTGACTGCAATGGAAGCCGTCAGTGCGTACACCCGCGGCAAATAGAGCATGCCGTGGGTGAGGACGGGAGATTTCACGGTGCGAAATTCCGCGGTGGAATTCCGCATCGTGAGCATTGAGCTATTAGGTTCAATAGAACCTAATAGCAGGGGGCAACGCAGCGGATTTTTGCCGCGAATTTACGCGGCGTAAATCCGTTCGTGGGAAGGAGGCCTTAGATGTTTATTTATAGCTGTTGGCTCAGCACAAAAAAAACATGGACAAAAAGAGATAGATGAAATTCTATCACAAATCTTTTATCTAGAACAACTGTCGAAAAAAAATAAAAGTACAGGAGGCCCAAGCAAAGCTGACTGAATTGAGAGAGAAGCTCAAGGACATGCTTATCAATAAATTTGCAAAATATCTAATATTTTACGAACACCAACGCTATTCACATGGTAACAAACAGGGTTGTCTCATGTCCTCACTAATAAAAAAAGGCTAGGAGCAAAACGCATATCACTAGTATTAGTGACGGGTCCAGAAAGACATACCAGGAATCCACAAAAATTGTGCAAACTTTTTAGGAATTCTATGCAGAATTGTACAACTTAAACAAATCCGATAGCCATATGAGAGACACCAAAGACAAAAAAATCAAGGACTGGTTGTTTTTGCTCGCTCTTCCCTCTAACAGCACCAGTTTCACTTGAAAAATTGACCTCAGTCCTAAATAGCTTACCACTACACAAGTCCTGGACCAGACGGTTTCCCTTTAGCATACTATAAAAAATTCCAAGAGGTAATACTACCACAATTAGACTTATCATTTAATGTCCTAGTAAAAGGAGCACTATTACCCAAACAAGCACAGGAAGCTTTTAGCACACTTATACACAAAGAAGGAAAATACCTCCTTTTCAGTAGCTACAGAGCTATTTCCTCTTAAAACTTGATATTACATTATGGGCAAAACTCCTCTCCGCAAGGATTAATAAAGCAATCCCAAATTTGATAATCGAAGGACAACCTGGTCAAGAGGGAAAAGATAATTCCGTATGCTTTTTACTTGTAATAAAATACGCCCAGAGCAAAAAGATCCCACTAATTCTGTTAGGAATTGACACTGAAAATAGAGTAGATTGGACCTTTATGCGAGCTGTCATTGGATTAACGTAATAAAATACATACATTAATAAAATCCTATTCAATTCAGAAATAAATTAAAAGTTGATAGTAGAAGTTTAAAGCATTTTGAAATTTGATTAGAAGGCCTAACCACCAGAGTGAAAGTTCACTCAGGAAAGAGCTCTGCTGTAAGTGGCACAATTTCATGCTTTTGCTACAGCTCTGAACTCCAGGAGGAGCTCATCAGACCTCTGAGTCCCACATTGGCAAAGAAGGAAGAACAGAGGAACCTTGCAGCTCTATCGGAAGCGCCGGGAAGAAACATCGCAGCCTGAGGCCTAGCAAGTCACCGAGCTGGGGACTTTATGTTCGGATACCCACGGCCGTGTGAGACGCGACATGAAGCTTCTGAAATGTGGGGACTTGGGAGACACATGCTCCACAGACACCCCGACGACGGAAAAGACAGAGGCCAGCTCTTCCAGACAGGAGAGTTTGGCAGAAATAGAGACAGTTGCCACGGCACTCGTAGCTCCAGCAGCACAGAGATCAGCTGTTAAGCCTGGAGGAGACAGCAGCTGCAGGGCGAGCTAAGTTGCAGCTGAGAACCTTGGACACCCAGAAACTGAAAACCTCCATACATCAGAGGCTGCAGCCCTCATCAAAGGGAAAAGAAAACTGTGATCACGTGAGTATTATCTATATTAACTAGCATAGAGCAGGGGCGTGGCTTGGAGAGGCATCAGTACAGCTGCTACTGCTTGAGCTCTGTCCGACACAGGCAGCCAGCAACAATCCACAGCGACCACCAGCAGACAGAGATCCTTCAGCAGGGTGTTGGGACATCCTTGGAGCACGGACATGTACAGGAGAAGGACGTCTAGAGCCAAGCCTACCAGATTGGAGGAGTTCTTTGTAGCACGTGGCTCCCTTTCTGAAATGGCCACAGAGGACACGCCCACTGACTGCTCCCTGGCAGGAGAACAGAGCGGTACCTTGGACCCCTTGTTGGTGGCTCGAAGTGAGCTGGAATGGTCTGGAAGAGCAGTAGGCTCAGCAGCACAGGATCTACAGGCATCGGCTGGGGCAGTATAACAAGCCACATGAAATCCAAGATGGAGCTTTCCAAGCTGTCTCAAAACAACCCCTCACCCAATGGCAGCCCTGAGAAGCAGAGACAGAGACTGTCTGCAGATGCTGACTTAGGCAAGCACACTGTGGGGGGAGCAGAACAAGGAATAAGAGGGGAGTTTGGCCAGTCTTTCTGCTTCTAATAAACCTGCATCAGAGTCGTATATTAAAAAACCATAATGGCGCTAAGAGATATAGCATACAGGCAGATTTAAAAAGTCTAACATCCTATGTAAATTCATCAGTTCTGGAGGTCAACACCCGCATGGATAAAGCTGAAAACAAAATGGAAGAATAAGTCAAATCTCACAATAAACTGATAGACGCCCACTATGATCTGGAGGGGAAAGTCATTAAACTACAAACTAAATTAACAGATCTGGAGGACAAAAATAGGCGTAATAATGTTAAACTGCGTGGCGTATCTGAAAAAAATCTCCAATGCTGAAATCCTGGAGTTTGTTTCACGCTTCTTACACAAAATTCTTCCAAACTTCTCAGAGCAGGAATGGACAGCGCCCACAGACTGCCTCTCCCATGGTTCCTCAAAGAAAATACTCCCAGGGATATTATAGTGCGCATACATTGCTACAAGCACTATGAACACTGCAAGGAAAGTAAAATCACTCCCAAGCCCTTCTACTGATATCCGCCTTTAGGTAGATCTCTCTTAGGTCACCATGGAAGCGAGACGAGACTTAGCAGTGGTAACTTCAGCAACGAGAAAGGTGGGCATTCCGTACAGATGGGGCTTCCAAACAAAAATTATTGCTACTAAGGGTGCGTTCACACGAGCGTGTGCGTATGCGTTAATACAAGCGCACGTACATGCAAAAATGCGTGTGAACGAAGGCTCGTGCTTGTTATATGCGTGTAAGAACTGTGAATTTTGGCTGCGTGGAGCGCACATCGATGCGCTCCATACGTTGAGCTTTATCAGCTGACCAGGAAATATGCACGGCGCCAATAGTTAGGCATTGATAGTTCGGAGCATCAGGATGTTATTGGTGCCACAGAGATTCTTTATTACTACCTTTTTTTCCTTTACCCACAAGCATTAGTGATTTTTTTTAAATTCTATTCTCCACCTTAACTGGCTGTGTGAATGTATGTTGCAGCCTGCATATACTTTGCTTTTCTTGCGTTTTTTTTGTTTGCTTGTTTTATGTTCCTTTTGTGTTGGTTTGTCAAACCTATTTTTTTTGGGGGAGGGATATGTTCCTTTTGTTTTGGTTTGTCACCCCTAAAGTTTTTATTGTCATCTATAATTTATTGTAAGGCAAAGGCAAATTACTCGAGCAAGTATTGCCTTTTGTAAGTACCTGCCCGCTCGTCTCAAAAGATTCGGGTGCCGGCGGGGTGAGCGGTGAGTTGCGGGAGTAAGCAGGGGAGCGAGTGGAAAAAGAGAGAGATCTTCCCCCGTTCCTCCCCGCTCATCCCCGCCACTCGAATAATGTGCCTTAGCGAGTACGCTCGCTCATCTCTAATTGTAATTCATTTCCCACTACACAGCCTATTGGCAATTGTGAACACATGCACACGCTTTTCCCTTTTTTGTGGTTTTTATTTTTATCTGTTTAATGATAATGCCCAGTTTGGCTCTATTGTTCTGGTGCAGTGTTTGTGTTATCTCCAGCCAACACAATGTGTCATTCAGTGTGTGTTCGGTTGTGACATATATGTGTCTTTAGCTAACATTATAGCAATAACCCCTTTAGTAACCCCTTTAGTTGAAGTCAAGAATGCATTCCCATCCCCACATTTACTGCCTTTCTTTGCCTTTTTTTTCCCTTCACAATGCAACATTGGTCATCCTGCTTTTTGTGTAAAGCAGATTAGGATGGGACTAGGTCCTTTTTTGGCCTTCCATCGTCTGCATTGAAAAACACACCAAACACATTTTTTGGGGGGCCAACAACTGTTCTATTTGTACCTTATGCGATTATTTTTTGCGTAACTTAAAGCCTTGCCTCAACCAGTTGTTATGGCATCGCTACTACAGCTGTGTGTCTAAACCTGCATTGGACACTCTCCTGTCAGCACTGCGGTGTTGCATTTTCCCTGCTGCTTAACACAGGCTGCTTTCCTTGCCGTGTAAGCACTCAGCCTGCAGCATGGAGCTGCTCAAGGTTAGTCGAAGCAGCTATTTGTTTCCATTTTTGCAAGCGTGTCACAAGCATGTTTTAAGACGTTGAGTAGCAATGTGTTAAAAACTCTTTTTTTGTACAAGACCCATCATTTCAAACATGCCCTTCCTTAATACAATAACATGGCAATTTGAAATAGGACCATGGCCCAATATAATATTTTTTATCGGGAATGGATTGGTTACCAAAAAAAAGGATTCCACAACAATGTTTTGTGTTCCAATTTTTTTAGCACAACATAAAAGGTAGAATATACAAAATGCCTTCATTGGTCAGATATTTAATAAGTAAATTAAAATTTATCTTTTCTGCTGCAAAATAGAAAGGAAAACACTACGTAAAAAACACACACAGACAAAAAATCACTTTGCCCGTCGGCTCAAACTTGCTGGAGGCTCAGAGGCACCTTGGGAATTACCCCTTTTTTTTTTTTTCACCCCACGTGGCCTTCTAGTTGGAGGGCTGGCCTTCCCCAACACCTCCTGGGACTGCCCTTCTCCAGGCTCCACTCCAGGAATGTGTGGTTGAACTGGGGGTGGTGGAGGCTGCACAGATGCCTCATCAGCCTCTCAGGATTCAGGGTGCCTTCAACATCGGCCAAAATGTTTTGCCCAAACAAATCTGCTTCAGGCTCATAGTCCCTAGCTTGCCCTGGCTGGCTCTTTTCACTGGGCTCTTTGGTGGGGCGTGGCAGGCGCACAAACCCTGAAGGGCCAGCAACCAGGGAGGGTAAGGGGGTTGGCGCAGGAGCTGGAGGGAGAGCAGCGCCCTCTGTTGGAGGTGCTGCCCCAGTGGGTGGCTCTTGAGAGTGGAGTGTGTGCATATGACTCTCTTCAATCACAGAGCCATATTCGGAGGGACTTGCAAAAAAGGGTGGTGGGGTATATGCATCCTCCTCCAAATCCTCACCCTACAGGTCAGGAGAAAAATCTGTCCTTCGTGACATTGCATCGTGGAGCCAGCGTTCATAGGCCCGTCTCTGGCGGTGCTTTCCCCTGCCATTGAGGCACCACCGGTCCAGCATCCAGAACACTTTATGTGTCTCCCTTAAGGACGTTCTCAAGGGCCCTGATTTGATTGGTCCACTTGGGAATTGACACATTGGGGGTTGTCCTGTCATAGTCACTTAGCTACTTTATCCATGTATTCAGCAGATACCATACTTATTCCTGAGTATTTGTCTGATTTTCATGATGTATTTTCCAAGAAACTGTCTGAGACTTTGCCTCCCCATAGGGAGTGCAACAGCGGTATTGATTTGATCCCCAACAGTCCCATCCCTAAGGGAGCCATTTTCAATTTGTCTGGGCGTGAGCACGAAGGTCTTAAGTCCTATATTTCGGAGTCTCTGGTCAAACGACATATCAGGCCGTCCAGTTCCCCTGCCGGGGCAGGTCTCTTCTTTGTAGAGAAGAAGAATGGGACATTGCGGCCTTGTGTGGATTATCGGGCTTTGAATAAAATTACAATGAAGAACCAGTGCTCCTTGCCCCTGATTCCTGATTTATTGAATCAGGTGGTAGGGGCCCGCTGGTTTTCTAAATTGGACTTAAAGGGGGCTTACAATTTACTTTGCATCCGAAAGAAAGATGAGTGGAAGTCCGCGTTCAACACCTCGTTCAGACATTTTGCATGTCTTGTCATGCCCTTTGGACTTTGTAATGCCCCCGCTATGTTCCAAGGTTTTATGAACGAGGTCTTCCATGACTTCCTGAAGGTATTTTTGGTCATATATCTCGATGACAATCTGGTGTACTCTTCAGACTGGGATGCACCTGAGGCTGGTTCTGACCCATTTGCGTGAGTACCAACTTTTCGTCAAGTTAGAGAAGTGCATTTTTGGTACTAAACAAGTGTCTTTCCTTGGTTATATGGTTTCACCCACGGAGATTTAGATGGAGTCTGATAAAGTGGCAGCATTCTCCCAATGGGTCAGACCAGATAACCTGAAGGCTCTCCAGCGGTTTTTAGGTTTCGCAAATTTCTACCGTAGATTCATTAAGAATTGTTCTGTTATTGCTCAACCCCTGACCGATTTAACAAGAAGAGTGCCGACTTGGTAAGATGATCGCCAGAGGTCCTAGAGGCTTTTAGTCGTCTCAAAAGGGCGTTTACTGCTGCCCCGGTGCTAGTACAGCCTGACGCGCGGCGACCGTTCTTTATTGAGGTCGATGCGTCTGCGGTGCAGGCGGGGGCTGTATTGTCTCAGGAAGTCAGTGGGAGACCTGAGTATAGTCTATGTGCGTTCTTCTCGTGGAAGTTCAGTTCGGCAGAACGTAACTACGACGTGGGTAACCATCAGTTATTGTCGATTAAGTGGTCTCTAAAAGAGTGGCGTCACCATCTTGAGGGGGCAAGGCATCCCATTATTGTGTATACTGATCATAAAAACTTGGTATATCTCGCCAATACTAACAAACTCACAGCTCGTCAGGCCAGGTGGGTGTTGTTTTTCACCGGATTTAACCTTGTCGTTGCATATATTCCAGGGGAGAAGAACGTGAAGGTAGACGCCCTCTTCCGGAGTTTCGGTTTGCCGGAAAGTTAGACAATGGCTCTCAAGAATATCTTGGCATTGGGGGTGGTGGTGGCAGCTGTAGAATCTGATCTCGTTCCTCATCTACAAAATTGTTAGCAGGACGCTCCCTCGGGGGTGCTGGAGGGCAGATGGTTTGTGCCAGAGTCCTTGCGTCTCAGAGTCATTAAAGAGTCTGACTCATCTGTTCTCGCAGGCCATCCAGAGGTACAGGGGACTCTGGATCTTTGTTCTAGACACTATTGGTGGCCAGGCATGTCTTGGGAGATCCACGACTTTGTTAAGGGATGCTCTGTCTGTGCACGCAGTAAAAGTCAGCATCTGGAGGGGCCTCTGAGACCGTTACCAGTGCCTTTTTATCCGTGGTCACATTTATTGGTAGATTTTATCACCGATCTACCTGAGTCTCAGAAGTGCACCACCATCCTAGTTGTTGTAGACCTTATCAGAAAGATGGCACCTTTCATGGCATAAAAGAAGCTACATTCTGCGATAGAATTTTCCAACATTTTTGTAAAAGAAATCATTCGTCTACATGTGATGTTCAGTTTGTTGCGCAATTTTGGCGAGCCTTCTGTAGAAACTTGGGAATGTCGCTTACCTTCTCGTCAGCATTCCACCCACAAACCAATAGTAAAACTGAGCGGAAGAACCCGGATTTAGTGCAATACTTACGGTTGTTTGCTAGCGAAAAGGCTCATCAGTGGGCAGAATTCCTGCCGTTGGCAGAGTTTGCGCCAAACAACCATACTTGTTCTTCCACTGGGGGTATCTGCATTCCTGTGAGTATATGGTCAGCATCCTCACTTCCTTTCAGCTATTTCTACTCCGTCTGCCTGTCTTGCAGCTGATGTCGCCACAGATGTGCTGCAGGGGGTATGGAAAGAAACACAGAAGAACCTGGAAGCAACGGTGGCTCGTATGGAGTTGCATAGTGGGAGGCGTCTGTCAGTATCTGAACTTTACAGGATGGGACAGAAGGTATATTTGTCTTCTAGAAATTTCAAATTAAAGGTTCCCTCTTTGAAACTGGCGCCTCGTTACGTGGGTCCCTTTGTCATCACGCGTGTGGTAAATCTGCTTGCTTATGAACTTGATTTGTTCATAGAGTTTTTCATAAGTCATTATTGAAACCTTTTGTCCTTTTCCCTATTTAATAAACTGTGGGTGCCAAATTAGATTTGATTAATAAACAAGCCCGGTGACCCTCCCTCCCCAATGAATCTGCTGCTCCTTCAATTCTTGTGATTGATGTTCCCTTCCCTCATCTTAACATCTTCACAGCTGACAACAGAAAATACATAAAATGGTGAACCTCTAATAGTCATTTTCCCACACAAAATAGGTCTGTTTGCAGACAATATTGTTCTGACTGTCACATCCACTTCAATCTCTGAGGGTGGCCTGTCAAGTTCTTGAGCAATTTAGGAATGTTTCCCTACATAAACTTAATGTAGACAAATTGTTGATTCTTGGTATAGATGTTTCATGCGATTTAAAACGGGCAGTTCAGTTGGAATTTCCTTTCAAATGGAGCAAAAAGAATATACCATATTTGGGAATATCATTATCATCTGAAGTCAATAATTTAGAAAAAGAGAACTTTATGTCACTGCTTGATTTCACTCAAAAGGAGCTAGATCATTTGTAGAGATGAGCGAGCCATTGAAGTCAATGGGAGACTCGACCATTTTTCAAGGTGACCGATGCTCTGCATTGTTTTCAATGGAGCAGCGTCTGCTGACGGCGGCTCCATTGAAAACAATGGTCTGCCGGCGCCCCTGACTTGTTTTTCAGGGAAGGGCTTTACATATAAGTCCTTACCTAAAAAACAATATTTTTTAGTGTTAAAAAAAAAACATACTTCTCCGCTGCTGCCGTGTCACCCAGGGGGATGAAGAACACATCTGCCGCATGTGGCAGATGTTTCTTTCATCCCCACTAGTAAAACGAATTCCCTGCTGCTGCACCTGCCACATCTGTGACAGATGCAGCAGAGGAATTCTTCAATTCCTTACCACAGCTGTCACACATAACAGCTGCGGTATAGGATCCTGCTGCAGGCACCCCATCATGGATTTTCAGGGAAGGGCTTTAACCATAAGCCCTTCCATGAAAAACAATTTTAGTGTAAAAAAGATACAACAAAAAAACTTACCTGTCCGCCGATGTCATGTCCCCGCAGGGATGAAGAGCACATCTGTTGCATATGACACATGTTCCACTCTGCTAAGGGCCTCGGCCTCAGCCCACATTCCTGCCCTTGTCAGTCAGTGTATTTGTGCCAGAGAGGTAAAACACCACTATGGGAAGTCTTTGTGCACCCACAGTATAGGCGAGCCCAAGGAACTCAAACATGGTATTTCACATGAGGAAATCAGAGTGCCCAAACAGGGCAGAGTTTAACCCTGCTAAGGGCCTCGGCCCACATTTCTGCCCTAGTCAGTCAGTGTATTTGTGCCAGACAGGTAAAACACTGCGATGGGAGTCTTTGTGCACCCACAGCATAGGCGAGCCCAAGGAACTTAAACATGGTATTACACATGAGGAAATCAGAGTGCCCAAACATGGCAGAGTTTAACCCTGCTAAGGACCTCTGCTTTGGCCCACATTTCTGCCCAATTCATTCTTTGTATGTGTCAGATAACTGAAGAATGCAATGGGGAAGCTTTTCTGCACCCTTAGCTTAGGTGAGCCCATGAAACTCAAAGACGGTATTACACCTGAAGAAATCAGAGTGCCCAAACATAGCGGTTTCACCCGGCCTAGGACTTTCGGCCCACACTTCTGCCCTAGTCAGTCAGTGTATTTCTGCCAGACAGGTAAAACAACAAAATGGGAAGTCTTTGTGCACCCACAGCATAGGTGAGCCCATGAATCTCAAAGACGGTATTACATCTAAAAAAATTAAAGCGCCCAAACAAGGCAGTTTCACCCCGCCCAGGACCTCGGCTCACACTCTCAGTAATCGTGGGCATAAAGTGGACTTGGATGCTAGTACAGCTGTGAACCTCTCTTTAAATTAGTTACGGTTGCTTTCATCGCTCCAAAGACTGGATGAACCACAGAGAAGTTCCACAGGCCATACCTGCCGCAGTTGATTCTTCACCCCCAGGACCTTGGCCTCTGCCCACACCCTCCTTGACAAGACACTAGTGACAGGGCAAGCCAGCACCTCCAGGGCGTACTGCGCAAGTTCATGCCACGTGTCCAGCTTTGGCACCCAATAGTTGTATGGAGCAGAGGCATCACGAAGGACGGTGGTACGATCCGCTACGTACTCCCTCACCATCTTTTTATGGTGCTCCTTTCGACTCAGCTTTGACTGGGGAGTGGTGAAACAGTCTTGCTAGGGAGCCATAAAGCTGGCAAAGGCCTTGGAGAGTGTTCCCCTGCCTGCACTGGACATGCTGCCTGATCCCCGTGCCTCCCTGCTACTTGGCCCTCTGAACTGCATCTTCTGCCACTAGCGCTATCAGATGGGAAGTTTCTCTCCAAGGCCTTTGACAGTTTTATGGCTCGCAAGCAAGACTGTGTCTCCACTCCCCAGTCAAGGCAGAGTCGGAGAGAGCACTGTAAAAAGATGGTGAGGGAGTACGTAGCCAATCGTACCACCGTCCTCCGTGATGCCTCTGCTCCATAAAACTATTGGGTGTCAAAAAGCTGGACACGTGGCACGAACTTGCGCTGTACACCCTGGAGGTGCTGGCCTGCCCTGCCGCTAGCGTCTTGACAGAGAGTGTGTTTAGTGCAGCTGGGGGAATCTTGCTTACATTCATAAAGATGAACAAAGGCTGGATTTCCCAGACTTCTCTTCTCCACTGGTGGAAAACAGCGGAACCTAACAATTCTTTTCACTGCAAGAGTTGCAAAATGTATCCTCTATCACCACAAAAAAAGGGAGAATTAGCTTTGTCAATTACTCCTACTAAAACAGCATGTCATCATGCTAAACAGCCAATTTTTCTGCGGCCCAAAAGGCTCTGTTTGAAACTTTTTTTAAAATTTTAAAAAGTTTCAAAAGTTTTTATACTTAAACTGAAACCAATTTTTTCGGAGGGCTGCCTCCAGTCTCTATTACAAATTAAGCAACAGCGAGCTATATTTTTAAAAAATGTACTCTTGGAACACCAATTTTTATGGCATTTGCCTATACTGTTATCTATCTAATTTTTCCGGCCTTCGTCTACACTCTTGGTAACCATATTTTTTCAGGTGTTCACCTATACTCTTGGTACACCAATATTTTAGAGGTTTGCCTATACTCTTGCTACAGACATGTTACAGGAGTCTGTCTATACACTTACTACTGAAATGTTACAGGGGTCCGCCTATCCTCTTGCTACAGACATGTTACATGGGTCCATCTATTCTATTGCCTCAGAAATGATACAGGGGTCCGCCTATACTCTTGCTACATAAATGTTACTAGGGGGTTGTGTATAAACTTGCTACTAAAAGGTTTGAGGGGTTCACCTATACTCTTGCTACATAAATGTTACAGGGGTCCGCCTATACTCTTGCTACAGAAATGTTACAGGGGTCCGCCTATGCACTTGCTACTGAAAGGTTTGAGGCGTTCGCCTATACTCTTGCTACAGAAATGTTACAGGGGTCCGCCTATACTCTTGCTGCATAAATGTTACTGTGGTCTGCCTATACTCTTGCTACATCAATGTTACTGGGGTTCGCCCATACACTTGCTACAGAAATGTTACTGGGGTCTGCCTATACTATTGCTACATAAATGTTACCGGGGTCTGCCTATACACTTGCTACTGAAAAGTTTGAGGGGTTCGCCTATACTCTTGCTACAGAAATATTACAGGGGTCCGCCTATACTCCTACTACAGAAATGCTACAGGGGTCTGCCTATACTCTTGCTACATAAATGTTATAGGGGTCCGCCTATACCCTTGCTACAATAATGTTACTATGGTCTGCCTATTGAAAGGTTTGAGGGGTTCGCCTATACTCTTGCTACAGAAATGTTACAGAGGTCCGCCTATACTCTTGCTACAGAAATATTACAAGGGTCTGCCTATACTCTTGCTACATAAATGTTACTACCGGTTCGCCTATACTCTTGCCACAGAAACGTTTCAGGGGTCCGCCTATACTCTTGCTACAGAAATGTTACCGGGGTCCGCCTATACTCTTGCTACATCAATGTTACTGGGGTTTGCCTATTCATTTGCTACTAAAAGGTTTGAGGGGTTCGCTCATACTCTTGCTACATAAATGTTACAGGGGTCCGCCTATACTCTTGCTACAGAAATGTTACAGGGATCCGCCTTTACTCTTGCTACATAAATGTTACTGGGGTTCGTCTATACACTTGCTACTAAAAGGTTTGAGGAGTTCGCCTATACTCTTGCTACATAAATGTTACAGGGGTCTGCCTATGCTCTTGCTACATAAATGTTACTGCGGTCCGCCTATATACTTGCTAATAAAAGGTTTGAGGGATTTGCCTATACTCTTGCAACAGAAATGTTTCAGGTGTCCGCCTATACTGTGGTTGCACAAAGGTTTCCCATAGCAGTGTAACTCACGGCACCTTGGGTCACACAAGGTGAAGTTGGGACCGAGCCTGACCCAGGGCCCGCTCACGTACTTCCCACACAGAGTATTGCGGGTCCTACCTCAATCATGGTTTCTCAGCCTTGTTATGCCTCCTCCTGCTTGGGGTCTGGGGATCAGCGCTTGGCATGTATTTTCTCTCGTGTTACCACAGTTATCTAAAACACTGGTTTGAGCCAAACAAAAGAAGCGTTACTGAATTAATAGGACGTCAGAGCTGTACTAGCATCCAAGTCCACTTTAGGCCCACGATTAATAAGAGTGTAGGTAGAGACCGAAGTCCAGGGGGGCAAGAATCAACTGCACCAGGTTTTGCCTGTGGAACTTCTTGGTGGTTCATCCAGTCTTTGAAGCGATGAAAGCAACCGTAAACTATTTAATGAGACGTTCACAGCTGTACTAGCATCCAAGTCTGCTTTATGCCCAGGAATACTGAGGTTGCTGTCCGAGGCTGAGGTCTTTGGCAGGGTGAAAGTCTGCAATGTTTGGGCACTCTGATTTATTTATGTGTAATACCGCCTTTGGATTTCATGGGCTCGCCAATGCTGTGGGTGCACAAAGACTTCCCATTGTAGTCTTTTTCCTATCTGGCACAAATACACTGACTGACTAGGCCAGAAGTGTGGGCCGAGGTTCTGGGCAGGTTGAAACTCTGCCATGTTTGGGCACTCTGATTTAATGGGCTCGCCTATGCTGTGGGTGCACAAAGACTTCCCATTGCGTTGTTTTTCCTGTATGGCACAAATACACTGACTGACTTGGGTAGGGTGCAGAGTGCCACCTTCCCCTCCTGCTTGGGGTCTGGGGCTCAGCATTGGTCGACATGTATTTGCTCTCGAGTTACCACAGTTATCTGAGACACTGGTATAGACCAATCAAAAGAAGCATAACTAAATAAAGGAGACATTCACAGCTGTACTAGCATCCAAGTCTGCTTTATGCCCACAATTGCTGAGGGTGTGGGCAGAGGCTGAAGTCCAGGGAGGGATGCAACTCTGCCAGGTTTGGCTTGTGGAACGTCTTTGTGGTTCAGCCAGTCTTTGGAGCAATGAAAGCAACCGTAACTGATTTAATGAGATGTTCACAGCTATACTAGCATCACAGTCCTCTTTATGGCCACGATTGCTAAGGGTGTGTGCAGAGGCAGAGGTCATGGGTGGGGTAAAACTCTGCCATGTTTGGGCACTGTAATTGCTTCATGTTTAATACTTTCCTTGGGTTTCATGGGCTCGCCTATGATGTGGGTGCACAAAGATTTCCCATTGCAGTGGTTTAGCTATATGGCACAAATACACTGAATGAATTGTGTGGAGACACATGGATTTCCCATTGCTATGTAACGCACGGCACCTTGGGTCACACAGGGTGGAGCCTGGGACCGAGCCAGACCCTGGGCCAGCTCATGTGCTTCACAAGCAAAGTATTGTGGGTCCTACCTTGGTCATGGTTTCTCTGGCTTATTATGCCACCTCCTCCTCCTGCCTAGGGGCCAGAGATCAGCGTTCGTCGGCATTTATTATCTCTCATGCCACAAATTACCACAGTTATCCGAGATACTGGATTGGAGCATTCACAGGAAGCGTTAGTGATTTTATGAGACTCTCACAGGGTCACTGTATACATATGGTGACTACTTTGGCGACACCACCTGCTTCAAACCAATCTTTGGTGTTAGTATGCATTGCTGCATTGTGGTTATGTGTAGAAGTGCTGGCACCTGAGTCCCCTTTATGCCCACGTTTGCGGCTCCTGACATTTTTGTGGCGGAGGTGGCACAGGATTGGAATGATGATCGTACGTCAATTTATCATCAATTCTCATCAGCATTGTGGGCTATCGCCCACAATTTTAAAGAGGCTGGCCCTGCCAACCCTCTGCAGTGTGTGTCTCAGGTTCCTCCTCATCACAGATACAATTGTAAAGCGACATGAGAGTGGTGTGGCTATGAAGCGAGCATGTGGCATGAGGGCAGCTGAACGCTGTGCAGGGAAAATTTTGTGTGTGCTGTGGACCCAGGGCTGTGCAGGGGGGTTGTACAGCAATGCCAGCATGTAACCCAGGAGAAGAGGCAGCAGTGTCACCCGCAGGCAGTGATTGTCCTTGGTTGCAGGTAGTCTGGTGCTTGGCTAAGATGTGCCAGCGTGTGTGCCTTGCTAATGTGCTTCTGTCCCAAGTAAATAGTTAGGGTGAGGACCGCTATGCTCTTGCCCCCATTTTGGCTTAATAGTGGGATCTGGGAGCCTCAGAGGCAGCCATGCATGCTGCCCCTGCCGTTCCCTATCCGTTTCTGTGGTTTTTTCATAACTTTCCAAAGTTTTCTGATGTTTCACAAGTCCTCCTTTATGCGGAGCATCGGTCCCACATTGACTTTAATGGGGTTCGTTACTCGAAACGAGCTCTCGAGCATTATGGAAAGTTCGAGTACCGAGCACCTGAGCATTTCGGTGCTCGCTCATCTCTAACACCAATCTCTTTTCAGCGACTCTGATAGAAAATTGAATAACTTCAAGGCATCTATGTATTCAGGAGTGGGTAAACCTTCCAAGTTTCTGGCGAGGAGAGTCAAAAAGAGAGAAGCTCAAACAAAAATTCCCTTTGTGTGGAACCCTGGGGGACAGTACTTGAAAATCTCCCACCCAGATCAAATTGCTGAAACTTTTAGGAACTATTATGAGAAATCATACAATCTTAAAAATGACCTGGATATCTTACACCCAACAACAGCAAATATAGAGTTTTTTTAATTGCAAATTCCCTTACTGACTATTTCTGTATTGCAATATTAGAAGCCCCTTTTTTTCTCTCGGAGTTGAAAGAGGTAATTAAAACATTAAAAACCATTAAAGCCCCAGGACCATGCTGGTTTGCTAGCAAGTACTTCAAACTTCCGGTAAATCATTTTCCCCTATTTACTAGAAGCACTCAATTCGGCAGCACTAATTGGGTAGATCCTGAATGAATTTTAACAGGCCACCATTGTGACTTTTCCAAATCCTGGCAAAGAACCAAGTCCTACCAGAATTGTCCAACCAATATCACTTTTAAATAGAGATTTATTAGCAAAATAAAATCATAAATTTAATACACTATGTGGAACAATCCCACACCCCATCTGTATTATTAGCATTAGATGCCGGGAAGGCTTTTGATAGAGTCCACTGGGATTTTGCCTTTGGGACCCTAAGGGTGACTACACACTAGCGTTTTTTTCCCCACTGTGAATTTGCTGGGGTTTTTTGTTTTTTTCCAGATGTCTATGGGACTTTCTAATGTTAAAATCACAATGCAGCAAAAACAGCAACTTGCTTTTTTGCTGCATTGCGGTTTTAACATTAGAAAGTCCCATAGACATCTAGGGAAAAAAATGCAGCAAATTTGAAGCAGGAAAAAAAAGCTAGTGGGTAGGCACCCTTAAACAGTTTGGTCTAGGAAGTAACACAATCAGAATGCTCAAGGCACTATACACTAATCCAACTGCCAAAGTATTAGTGGATGGAACTTTGAATTCTTTGGGATTTCTAATGGCGTTAGACAAGACTGCCCATTATCTTCTCTCCTTTTTACCCTAGCCTTTGAACCCCTGGCCCAACTGAGTCATATCAACCCAAATGTGTGGGGAATTCACGCAGGGATTGGGCCTATTCACTGACTTTTATTTTGACTCTATCCAAGCCCCTCCAATTCTTGCAAGAGATTTGAAAGTTTATCCAAGATTACAGCAAAATCCCCTATTATAGCCTACATATCAGTAAGTCTCAAATTCTAGGAATCAATATCACACCGAGCCACAAAGAAGCCTCGCAGAAAGAATTTTCCTTTGATTGACAGATAGATAGTATCCCATATTTAGGCACTGTTTTAACCTACCAATTAAAGCTTATGTTAAAAAAACATTTCAATCCACTATTGATTTCCTTACAACAAGAAATAAACTTGTATACGTTACACTACCTATCCTGTTTGAGCAAAATTGCAGTTTACAAAATGATGACACTCCTAAATTTCCTATATGTCTTAAGACCCCCCACCCCAACCAGCGCTTACCTGGCTCTCCAAACTATACAGACCCTCTCAAATACAGCTATTCCAGCAAAAGGACCTGGGCGATTAATATGCCCTAATCCTTAAGCAGACCATGTGCCCTACGCAGCAAGCGACATCATACCTACAACGACATGATGGTTCAAACCGGCAAAGAAAAAGCTAGCCAGACCCCTGGTCATCTCTCCACCTCTAAAAATCAAGCAGACTTACAGCGATACTTAAAAAAGAGAAGCGCCCTTCTCTTGCAGGAGCCGCTAAAAAAACTCTAACTTACTCAAATATGGGTGATAATCCTACAGAATCTGACGCTGAGAGTGATAATGAAACAGAACAGAGCACCTCATTGAAATCTAATATATCTAAAGAATTTCTGAAGAGTGCCCTTGCAGAAGCCATCCAACCAGTCCTCTCAGAACTTAGCGTTATCAAAACCGAAATCCTGCACATTGGCAATAGAGTACAAGAACTGGAAAATTCGTACTCAGATGACATCACCAAAACAAACAATCTTACAGATCATATGGCAAAACAGAGAGACCAAATCGATAGAGCCCTAGTGCTAATAGAAGACCAGGAAAACAGGAGTCGGAGACGCAATATTAGAATAAAAGGCCTACCGGAAACCGACGTCCCAGACGAACTCAGAAACATAGCATCAGCCATCTTCTCAGACCTGCTGGGAAAGGAGAGAGCGAATGCAATTATGATCGAAAGGATCCACAGAGCAGTACGCCCAAAACCAGGGCAACCACCATGCTACATAATCTGTGGCCTCCTCTCCTTCAACGATACCCATGCAATCTTGTCTGCCTCGAGAGATAAGGGACAATATACCTATCAAGATACTCCGATCCAACTCTATCAGGACTTAGCCCCGTCCACTCTAGTGAAAAGAAGACAGATGATACCCCTGTTAGAGGCCCTCAGAACCAAAAATTTGCAATATTCTTGGCTGTTTCCTTTCGGCTTCCTGATCCATAAAGATGAAAAACGCATTATCATTAACACTCCGGCCGACCTAGACAGTGCTTGGCCTGTCCTGGAGATACCACCAATCCAAATCCCATCCTGGATGCCACTAGGCGAAAGGGAAATATTGCCTAAAGCAGCAGCCCTAACTCCATGGAGCAAAGTCCCCCGCTCTAAGTCCCCAAAAAATAGAAGATCACACAAAAGACTGGAATATCCACAGAACCATCCAGAATCTCAGGCATCTCCACTCAAACCAAATTGAGCTTTCTCCCTACTTCAACATCGGGGCCCCCGACTCCCGCACACACCTAGTTGCGGCCGCTCGACGTCCGGGTGGACTATCAACACCAGGAGAGTAAATAGACAACCTCTTTGAGTGCAACAGTTCCTGTTTCTCTCTTCTGTTTTTAGATCCTGTTGTAGCACAAGGATCCTTGTGCGGAGCTGACCCGATGGCGTCTCGGCCGTAGAAGGGGACCCTATAAAGCCCCATCTTCAGGGAGTGGGACCTGGAGGAATTGGAGGACTCTACGCCAACCACCTTCTGCCAAGACAACATCATCAATACTTTAAGTACTCATTTACTTGTGTTTGTAAACTGTCTTGTCTGGCTTGCTATGCTTGGGGGCCCTCCTGTTCTCACCTATGTGGGACTTGGTCCAGGGGCCTGGTTTTTCCGCCTTCCTCCCTGCCAGCGGGTCTCCCAGAGGGCCTGTACCGTCCATCGGACCTCTTGGGGTTTTCTGGTGGACTTGCCCCCTGGGGAGGGCCGCGGAAGTGACAGGGCGATGATGGGGCTCTTTGTCGAAAGCACTTTATTGTTGGGTTGGGATCCCTGTGCTCGACCATCACTAGATGCTCCTGGAGCTAGCATGGGGTGGCGAGACGGGAAGACTTCCTTGACACAGAGATACCCCTGGGTTCCCCTGGAGGCGGGGGCGCCCGGCTAGCGGCGGCCACTACCTATCGGAGGGCGGCTTGCGTTCTGGAGACTGCCTTGTCCTCCTTAGGCCCACGCTTGCCGATTGATTCCTTTTTTTCTTGCCCTTGTATGCATACTCATATAACTATTTTTAACTAGTCGCATACCTGCACTATGTAGGCGCACAACAAACCAATTTGAACCTAGTACTTGATCCCGGTTGACTGTACTGTGATATCCTTTACCCAACGCACCTTCCCGCAGACCTAACCAAAGTCTATTGAAGTTACTGACATCTAACATCTAACGTTAATTTCTTACGCTCAATTCCTATCCTTCATCGTTAACTCCAACTCTAACCTTAACTGATACCTTACTGCCCCCTCCTCCCCCTCTCCTACAAGAAACATTACTGACAGACCATCCGTTCTGAATTCGCCAAAAAGCACATTCTACTATTTACACGCAAACAAGACTCAGCAATTAAAATAGCAAACAAACTCATCTTTACCTCTTTAAACACCAAAGGTTTGAACACTCCCCAAAAAAGAAATAGAGTGATGTGGCTACTGAGGAGACTAAAAACTTCCATTGCGTTTCTTCAGGAGACCCACTTAAAAAACACGGCACCCCAGAGATTTCCCAAAAAAATGTTTGATAGATATTTTTTTAGTAACCACCCAAAGAGTGCTTCCAAGGGAGTAGCAATTGCACGACACCCATCTGTACCATTTATTGAGACAGGGAGATTTTCCGACCAAGAAGGCCACTTGTTATTTTTAAAGGGCAAGATTATGTCAGAAACTTTTACCCTAGCCAACCTTTATGTACCAAATAATAACCAGGTGTCCTGGCTTATAGAAGCACTAAATAAACTCTCACTCTTTGCAGAAGGCAAAATAGTCATAGGAACAGACCTTAATCTTACCCTAGACCCTATCTTAGACGCATCTTCAGGGAAATCTCAGATCTCTCAAAGAGCACGAAAAAGACTTCATAAGGCCCTGAGCGAGTTAAAAATCTCTGACTCCTGGAGAACTTTGAACCCTACAGGCAAAGACTATACATTTTACTCTGCCCCCCCCCCCCCCCCCCACACACACAAATCTTATCAAAGAATTGACTACATTCTCATCTCCACATCGCTAATCGAACACCTAAAAAACGCTAATATTGGAAACATAACTGTCTCCGACCATGCCCCGGTCACAAGCTCTATTAACTTAGCTCCCCCATCGCACAAGACCTGGAGCTGGAGACTAAATGAAGCAACATTAGAGAATCAAGATGCTCTCGAGAACATCTCTACCCATTTGAAAAACTATTTTAAGGAAAACCAACTAAATTCAGAAAAATATCCCATTGTGTGGGAAGCACACAATGCATAAATAAGAGGTATTCTCATCTCCATTGGCTCCACACAGAAAAAACAAAAACTCAAAAGAATAGACGAAATCCTATCACAAATCTCAAAACTGGAACAGATATTCAAACAAAATAAAGTAAAAGAAACCCAACCAGAATTAACAAACTTAAGAGAACTCCTTAAAGATATACTAAATGGGGGCGGAGCCTGACCGCTGAGCGTGATGGAGGTCTAGGTGCAGAGCTCCATCTCAGCGGCGCCGTCAGAGACCGATTACAGCGGCTACAAGAAGCGCATATGGGGAAAACTATGAAGGAGAGAGGGGGAGAACCCTCGGGCACACCCCGATTACAGAAGGGACAAACTGACTTGCAGAGGTTCCTCAAGGACCAGAGTCCTCGCTCTCCCCGTACCCAGCTCAAGATGGCGCCGGCGCGAGAAGCTGCAGCAGCAGACAGTAAGGCAAGGGAGGAGGGGGGCTCTTCAGAGGAGAAAGAGGGAGAAAACATCTCTAGAGCCTTTATAAGAGATCTGTTCTCGCAGGCTCTGCTCCCACTTAAAACAGACCTCACAGAAATTAAAGAGGACCTTAAATAGATGGGACGGCGAGTAGAAGAGCTGGAGTCCATTTCTGCCTCTATTATTACACATTCCTGTGAGGTGGAAAAAATCTTGGGAGAGCAGCACGAGCAGTTAAATAAAACTCTAATTATGCAAGAGGACTTAGAAAACCGAAACAGGCGCAACAATGTGCGCATTAAAGGCCTCCCAGAGTCCTGGGCTGCAGACTGTCTCTCTAAGGTGGCGACTGAGATTTTCACTTCACTACTGGGAGCAGAAAGAGCTGCACCCATCACCATAGAGCGAATTCATAGAGCTCTATGACCCCTCCCCCCTGCATCAGATCCGCCAATGGATGTCGTGTGCAAATTGCTCTTGTTCTCTGATGCTGTAGCTATACTGAAAGCAGCAAGACAACAAAAAGAGCTCTGCTATGCGGACACTCCTATTCAGCTATACCAAGATTTAGCTCCCTCAACCTTAGCGAAGCGCCGGGGCCTGCACCCACTCTTGGAAATACTGAGAGATAACGACATAAAATACGCTTGGCTTTTCCCGTTCGGGTTAGGAGTGACCTACAAGGGCCGCAGGCTCAACATATGATCCCCAGAGGAACTTCAACAGCTCTGGCATCTGCTGGACATGGAGCCCATTCAGCTCCAGGGATGGCTACCTTTTCCGGACTTGCCTAAACTCCCCAGATTGGCCCCACAGGAAAACTGGCAACTAGTGAGCAACTCCAAATCTCCGAAAAACAAAAAGAAAAAACCAAGAGAAGAGCTGGGAGAAAGGAACACTTGAAGGACAATTTTGTTCCAGATAGATCACTTATTCTGGTGTGATTACACCAATCTCTCCCTACCGCAGACAATGTTATGCGTTTGAAACCTTTCTGGTGCATCGGACTGCACCTATCATTATTTACTGTTTTTGTTGGCTGGGAGAGAGCTCCCACCCCCAGCACCACCCGTACCCTGTTGTATGGGGCTGGGAGAGGAGAACTGGCAAGTGGTTGGGAGTGCCAGTGGAGCATGGCATACATCACATGTACCCCCACACTCTCGCATGGGGGGTGACCACAAGCCCTCCCCAATTGAGAATAAAGGCTATTTCCCCTGCAGGACTAGAAGGTCCTGGTGAGCGCCTGCCAGGTCAGGCTATTGTTAACTTTAGTTGTTATTCCATTTCTCTGTCGGCTGCTGCGTACAGTACCGATAGAGGTATACTCCCTCCTCTGAAGGAAGTCCGGCCTATCCTTCTATAGGGCACAGATCATTTAAGCCTATTACTGCTTATACATTCTAACGCTCGTTTGCGTTCCTTTAACCCTCCCATCCCCATTCTCCTCCCCCTTCCTCACCCATCCCTCCCCCGACCCCCAGGTGGGGGAACCTAGCGCCCCGGCGCAAAAGTATTTCTTTCATAAACACTGCGAGTCATGGGAGACCTACGCGTTACATCATTTAATGTCAAGGGCCTCAACTCGCCGCTGAAACTTTTGCTAAAAAGGTACAACTCCAAAATCGTCTTCCTGCAGGAGACGCATTTCAGGGGGGACAAGTGCTTTGGGTTGTCGGGCAGACAATACCCCCAATGCTACCATAACTGCCACCCTTCCTCAACATCTAAAGGTGTCTCCACACTTTTCCACAAAACGACTAATTTTATTTGTGAATCCCAATATTCTGATGGGGAGGGGAGAGTACTTTTTCTGAAGGGCTCTCTGGACAGCGTAAAAATTACCACAGCAAATATATATGCACCAAATACTGATCAGGTCACGTGGTTACTTAAACAATTTGATATACTGAAACAATTTGCAATAGGCCACATAGTTCTAGGAGGAGATTTCAATGTCATCCTTAATCCCCTGCTTGACTCATCTGTGGGCCGGTCTCGGATCTCCCAGGTCAAATTAAGGAAACTTAACCGGGGATTACAAGAATTAGGAGTATGGCGACTACTTAATCCCTCTACAAAGGACTTTACCTTCTTCTCCTTGGTCCACTCCTCCTTTCAGAGATTGGACTACCTGTTCATCTCCGGAGGGCTTTTGGAGTCCCTAAATAGAGCCATGATAGACCCTCTGACCATCTCTGACCATGCTCCCATACATATCCTGCTCAGACCCCTCCAGCTATCCTTCAAAGAATGGAGATGGAGACTTAACCCTTCATTACTGGACTCGAGGGATGAGAATTTAAACCTCGCTAAAGCTATCGAGGAATATTTCTTATTTAACTCAGACGGAGAGGTCGGCACTCCCACAGTCTGGGAGACCCACAAAGCCTATGTGAGAGGTCTACTAATAGCCCTAGGTACCAGGGTTAAGAAAAGCTACAGAAAGAGATAGACGATAGGCTCTCACAGATAGCCAAACTTGAACAATCTGTCAAACTCTCACAGACTCTGGGTAACCTAGAGAAACTAGAAAACCTAAGAAAAGAATTAAAACTTTGCCTCAAATCAAAATTCAATAAAAAAGAATCTCTATATGAAACATGTAGTCTATGCGCAAGGAAATAGAGGCAGCAAATTTATGACGTCATTAATTAAAAAGGCGCGTACCAAGAATACAATTAGAACCATTAAAACCTCCTCAGGAAAGCTGGTTAGGTCCTCCGAGGAAATAGCTAAGGAGTTTCAGCTGTTTTACAAAGAGCTATACAACATACAAAATTCCCCCACTAGGGAAGAAACTCCAAATCCAAAAGAACAAATAGATATGTTCCTCCAAAAACTAAAGATACCCAAACTAGACCAACAAGAGGCGAATTCGCTGCTCTCACTGGTTTCCCAGGAGGAAGTGAAAGACCTAATAACCACATCACCACCTAACAAAAGTCCGGGTCCCGATGGACTTACTAGGGCTTACTACAAGACCTTTCAAACAGCCTTAACCCCAAGATTAATGGACCTCTTTAACGCTCTATTGAGGGGTAGCAAACTTCCTAGACAAGCGCAGGAGGCCCATATTACTCTTATTCCTAAATACAATAAGGACCCTACACTCTGCGGTAATTATAGGCCCATTGCGCTTATTAATTTTGATGTAAAACTGTGGGCGCAACTCTTAGCGAAAAGACTTGAAAACTTCATCCCATCTTTGATTGACGGGGAGCAGGCAGGATTTGTGAGGGGGAGAGAGGGCAAGGATAATTGTCATAGACTACTACATGCAGCCCACTATGCCCAAACCCATCACATTCCCCTAGCCTTTGTCAGCACAGACGCAGAAAAGGCGTTTGATAGGGTGAATTGGACATATATGAAAAGCGCGCTGCTCAACTATAACCTACCGCCTGAATTTGTGTCGGCTATCTTTACACTCTATGCCAAACCCCATGCGAGACTAAAAATAAATGACATTATGTCGCCTACCTTTGAGATAAATAATGGTACACGCCAGAGGTGCCCTCTCTCCCCCTCACTGTTTGTTCTAGCCCTGGAGCCTCTGTTGGTAAAAGTAAGACAAGATCCGAATATAAAGGGTCTAACCATAGGAGATAGGGTAATATCCACAGCAGCATTTGCTGATGACATTGTTTTTTTGGTCACTAATCCTAGCGGGGGCCTCCTCGGGCTGGTGGGACTGCTGAACCTCTTCGGAGAAATCTCAAACTTTAAAATTAATTTCCATAAATCTACCATACTAAACATCTTTATCCCTCGCGCCCTGTCTAATAATCTCGCGCTGTCCTCCCCCTTCACATGGTCAGAGACCTCATTGGAATATCTAGGAGTAATAATAACAAAAAAAGCAGAAGACCTGTTTGAGGCTAACTTTACACCACTAATAAATAAAATCAAAAACCTACTAAGAACATATGATATCCCTGTCATATCATGGTTTGGCAGGAAGAACATCCTGAAGTCTTATATTCTACCTATAGTCCTATATAGAATAAGGATGCTTCCCATTCACCTTCCAGCAAACTACTTCAAAACCCTGCGTACTATCTTCTCAGGGTTTGTTTGGAGATCACGGAGACTGAGACTGGCACACAGCCTGATGATAAAATGGGGCCCTGAGGGAGGCATGGATCTACCTAACATCCCTGATTATTACCGTGCCTCGCACCTAAGCTACTGGACGATCCTTTGGAAGCCTACCACAACGTTCCACCCCCGAAGGGATAAACTGATGGCCTTCCTAATAGATTCAGCAAAGGCCCTGATCCCACTGCACTGGCAATCCGTGGCACCCTCCTCCCTGAAACAATGGAGGGAAAGAGTAGACAGACTATGCAACTTTGAGGAGCTGTCAAGCTGGAACAATGGCACACACAACAAATTTATTAAGATCTGGAACCCATGGCGCAGTCTGAGGCTCTTAGACATCTTTTCTTACTAAGCCCCCCCACTAGCCCTCCCCCCACCTGGGACCCCCCCGTCCCCTCCCCCTTTCTCTTTCCCCCTACCACCTTCCGCTTGTTAGCTACCCTTCCCCTTATGTAGTTGTTCAATAAGGACTTCAATTTTCTTTATCGCTTATTTCACTGCCGCCGCTTTAGGATTGGTTGCAGGATGAGCAGACAACTGGACCGAATAGGTTCTCTCCGTCCCCAAATGTATGTAATTAGACATTCCTCAACCCGAGTTTGCCATATAATTTAAACGGTGGCCTGTTGCTGTTGCTTTGTATGTAGTGAAAATACTATGTGCTTTGGATGCTATATTTGTCTTGTATGATAAAACTTTGAATAAAAATTGATTTGAAAAAAAAAAAAGATATACTAAATAGCAAATTTGCTAAATCTTTCCTATACTACAAACATCAATTATTTGCCCACGGCAACAAGGGAGGTCGACTCATGTCCTCCTTAATAAAAAAAGCTAGAGGAAAAACACATATCCATAAAATAACTGACTCAGAAGGAAAGATACATAGTAGAGATGAGAGAGTATACTCGCTAAAGGCAATTGCTTGAGCGAGCATTGCCTTTAGCGAGTATTTCCCCCGCTCGAGACTGCAGGTTCTGGTGCCGGCGCGGGGGAGCGGTGAGTAGCGGCTGTCAGCAGGAGGAAGCGGGGGGGGGGGGGGGGGAGAGGGAGAGAGAGATCTCCCCTCCGTTCGGCCCCGCTCTTCCCCGCAGTTCCCTGCCCGCCACCGGCACCCAACCTGCAGTCTCGAGCGGGGGAGATACTCGCTAAAAACAATGCTCGCTCGAGCAATTGCCTTTAGCGAGTATACTTGCTCATCTATAATACATAGTGAAACCCCAAAGATAGCAAAAACTTTTCAAAACTTTTACTCACAGCTCTACAACCTGAACTTAGCTGAAGGTCAAACAAATGAAACAAAAAATAGGAAACGGAGCGATTTACTTTCCTCCTGGACCTTCCCCACTTAAACCAAGCAGAGGCGGACTCCCTGACCGCACCAATTACACTGGAGAAAGCAACTTCTGTATTGAATAGCTTTTCTCTTCACAAAAGCCCAGGCCCAGACGGGCTACCCCTAATCTATTACAAAAAATTCCAAGACATTCTCCTACCACACCTAACCCTATACTTTAATGCACTATTAATGGGAGCGCAATTGTCGAAGCAGACACAGGAAACCTATATCACACTTATACACAAGAAGGGAAAGATCCACTATCATGTGGAAGCTATAGGCTTATCTCCCTCCTAAATTTAGATATCAAATTATGGGTGAAAATCCTCTCCAAGCGAATAAACAGATTCATCCCCAAATTAATTCATGAAGAATAGTCCGGCTTTGTCACGGGAAGAGAAGGTAAGAACAACTCGATTAGACTCCTACTCATAATTAGCTATGCCAAAAAACAAAAAATCCCCTTAGTCTTCCTAGGTATAGACGCCAAAAAGGCGTTCGATGGGGTAGATTGGAATTTTATACAAGCAGCCTTAACAAAATTTAATTTCCCCCTACGCCTAATCAAAGCAGTTTTCACTCTATACTCAAACCCCTACGCCAAAATTAAAGTAAACGACTCCTTCTCACCACCTTTTTCTATCTGCAATGGAACATGTCAAGGTTGCCCACTTTCCCCAACCCTCTTTATCCTCTCACTAGAAATCTTGCAGCAACTAGTGCGTCAGAATGAGGATATTCAGGGAGTCCTCCTTAACCACCTTTCACTCAAATCTGTAGCTTTTGCTGATGATATCCTGTTCATTTTAACCAATCCAGAACAAGCCCTCCCAATGTTAAAAAAACACCCTTTACCTTTATGGATATATCTCTAATTTTAAAGTTAATGAAGCAAAATCAGCTATACTAAATATATGTTTACCGCTTGAAATTGCTAAAAAACTTAAAAGAACCTCAGGTTTTACATGGTCCAAGACATCCATTGAATACATAGGTGTCAAGATAACAAAAAATCGCGATCACCTCTTTGACAGCAATTTTGCCCCACTCTTAGAAAATATCTCCTCTTCCTTACAAACATTCGACCTACCAGTAATCTCTTGGTTTGGCCGGAGAAATCTCTTACAAACCTATGTAGTCCCTAAGATCCTTTATAAAATGCAAATGCTCCCAATTTTCCTCCTGGACTCCTTCTTTAAACAGATCAAAACAAAATTCTCAAAATTTTTATGGAAACATAGGAGACCCCTTCTAGCCCACAACTTACTGATACATAAGAGAGAGCTCGGGGGAATTAATTTGCCGGACATGTCTCGCTATTATAATTCAATTCAACTAACTAGATGGCTGGAACTAACTAACCCCTCAAAAAACAAAATAGTGAGAAGCTTAGCGCAGGCCACCTACGGTAAATACTTTGAGAGACATGTGGCTGCCCACACAAAAATCATACAAGAAGACCACCTTTGACCAACTCTTGAAAGGTGCATGCAAGATCTGGGACGCTCTCCACGCTGACCTAGCACCACACCCATCCCCTGCAGCCCCCCTTATCTTTGATACTGGACTATTTGGGATTAACACTGGACTCCCACACAGAGAAAATATGGTCTGCGTTTGAGAAACTCTCGATCACAGACCTCTGGGTGGCTCCCATACCCAAAAATATACATTATGTAGATAACTTACTCTCTCAGACAGCATTACCACCCCTTAATGTTTTATCTTACCAACATATCTATAAATGATTGGGGAAATCTAACCAGATCTACCCTTCCTCACGCTCATACACATAGTTAGAACGAGTGATGACAACTTGCAATAGCTCCAGCAGGAAGCTTTCTCAAATCAAAAAGAAATTCATCACACCTCAAACAATAAGCAGGCCAGCTTACATTCTCTCTTGGGAGAAGGAGCTTAACATCAAGCTTTCAGATGAGGACCTAAGAGCAGTGTTGGGCAGCTCACATGGCCACTCCACGTGTGTTAGGCTACAAGAAAACCATTTTAAGCTATTAACAAGATGGTACAGAACTCCAGAGTGGCTTTTTGCTTACAAACTGGCTGATTCAAACCTTTGTTGGCGTTGCTGTGGCCAGGTGGGCTGCCTAATACACATTTGGTGGACCTGCCTGGTAATAAGGCCCTTCTGGGACCAAATAGAGTTAAAGGTCCAAGAAATCACCGCTAACAATTTTCAGCTCCTTCCTGAACATATTATATTAGCTAAACCTTCCTCAAACTACAACCCCAGTAAGACCAACCTAATTACTCATCTTATTTTAGCGGTCAAAGCATTGATTCCCACAAAATGGCTAACACCTGATATCCCTACAATAAATCAATGGCTAGCCAAAGTAAACGAACTTTGCAGATTTGAGGAACTCACAAGCAAAACCTCCAGAACACACGGCAACTTCCTACTAACCTGGAAACCATGGATGACAAAAACGTCTCCCAACCAATAAGAAGCCTGGGGACCTCTTATTCATCGAAGACCTCTAACAAAAAGATCAAACCCTCAGAACCAACCACAGTTATAGATGCCTGCACTTAAACATCCCCATTTCAGAACGGTGATCCAAACTCTGCACCCCCCCATACCTACCCCCCAATTCACCTATATCCCCTCCCCCCTCCTTCACCCTATAAGGCTGTATAAAACTCCTATATCTAAATGTTATTGGATTGTTAAATATTAAAAATAAGTGAATATATTGACATTTTGGGGGGGAAATGTACATGCATGAGAACCTTGTTGACTATCTTTTCAAAGCTTATGCAATGTATGTCATTTTTCCTTAACTATTTAATAAAGAAAGTATTTACAAAAAAATACGGGCCTAATTGAAAGTGATCATTGTTGGAGGGGTTGTGGTCAAAAAGGCTCACTCCTTCATATATTTTGGGATTGGCCTTGTGTAAATATTTATTGGAAAGAGATATTTCTCGTTGTTCAAACATTTGCAATTCCTATTCTATTAGAATACCTAAAAGTTTTCTTTTGCTTTTTTATATATTATATTCATGTCTGCTTTCTATTTGATTGCAAAACAAAGGAAGACAGTAATGCCACCTCAGGGGAATGATCTCTGCAACCTATTATTTTCACATGCCTCAATAAAAAGTTGATGGCAATACGTTCTAACAGTTTGGAAAGATGCCAAGAAATGTGGAGCAGCTGGTTTTTAAAATACTCAACATAATTGCACAGAGAGTTAGTTTAATGTACTGTATTTCTCTCTTGCTAAAACACTTGTTCATAATTAGAGATGAGCGAACGTACTCATCCGAGCTTGATACTCGTTCGAGTATTAGCGTGTTCGGGATGCTCGTTACTCGTAACGAGTACCACGCGATGTTCGGGTTACTTTCACTTTCATCTCTGAGACGTTAGCGCGCTTTTCTGGCCAATTGAAAGACAGGGAAGGCATTACAACTTCCCCCTGCGACGTTCAAGCCCTATACCACCCCCTGCAGTGAGTGGCTGGGGAGATCAGGTGTCACCCGAGTATAAAAATCAGCCCCTCCCGCGGCTCGCCTCAGATGCGTTGTGAGATAGCTGAGGGACAGTGGTATCGTGTTGGAGCTGCTGTAGGGAGAGTGTTAGGAGTTATTGTAGGCTTCAAGAACCCCAACGGTCCTTCTTAGGGTCACATCTAACCGTGTGCAGTACTGTGGAGGCTGCTTTTAGCAGTGTTGCACTTTTTTTTTTTTTTTGGTATATCGGCCGTGCAGAGAATTGCACCCTGCAGTAATACTCCAGGTATAGAATTGTGTAGGCAGGGCCAGAAGACATATATTATAGATTGAATATACGCAGTGGTCCTTTTGAAAAAAATATTGAAAAAAAAATCTATTTGGCCTGCTGGGGGTAGTAGTTCTCCAAATAAATACGCAGCCAGCTAAGTGTTACAGCAGGCTTGCGCCAAATTATTTCCTGGCTCTGAAATCACCGGTCTGTTGCAGTTAATAACAGGTCAACACTGCAGTTCCGTGACACACTGCAGGGACAGAATTGTGTAGGCAGGGCCAGAAGACATATATTATAGATTGAATATACGCAGTGGTCCTTTTCAAAAAAATATTGGAAAAAAATCTATTTGGCCTGCCTGTCACTGTGCTCAGTGTTCTGGGTCCGTGTCTGCTGGGGGTAGTATTTCTCCAAAAAAATACGCAGGCAGCTAAGTGTTACAGCAGGCATGCGCCAAATTCTTTCCTGGGGTTCCGTAAACGAAGTCAGCCTCCAACCACAGGCCAATAAGCGGCACATTTAATTACAGCGTTCTGTTTCTGCACTACTGCTAATACACCATGCTGAGGGGTAGGGGTAGGCCTATAGGACGTGGACGCGGGCGAGGACGCGGAGGCCCAAGTCAGGGTGTGGGCACAGGCCGAGCTAGTGCGGTGGCCAGGGGTAGAGGCAGGGCCAGACCGAATAATCCACCAACTGCTTCCCAAAGCGCCCCCTCGCGCCATGCCACCCTGCAGAGGTCAAGGTGCTCTACGGTGTGGCAGTTTTTCACAGAGACGCCTGATGACCGACGAACAGTGGTGTGCAACCTTTGTCGCGCCAAGATCAGCTGGGGAGGCACCACCACCAGCATGCGCAGGCATATGATGGCCAAGCACCCCACAAGGTGGGACGATGCCCGTTCACCGCCTCCGGTTTGCACCACTGCCTCTCCCCCTGTGCCCCAACCTGCCACTGAGATCCAACCCCCCTCTGAGGACACAGGCAGTACCGTCTCCTGGCCTGCACCCACACCCTCAGCTCCGCTGTCCTCGGCCCCATCCAGCAATGTCTCTCAGCGTAGCGTCCAGCCGTCGCTAGCGCCACAGTTTGAGCGCAAGCGCAAGTACGACGCCACGCACCCGCACGCTCAAGCGTTAAACGTGCACATTGCAAAATTGATCAGCCTAGAGATGCTGCCGTATAGGCTTGTGGAAACGGAGGCTTTCAAAAGCATGATGGCGGCGGCGGCCCCGCAGTACTCGGTTCCCAGTCGCCACTACTTTTCCCGATGTGCCGTCCCAGGCCTGCACGACCACGTCTCCCGCAACATTGTACGCGCCCTCACCAACTCGGTTACTGCCAAGGTCCACTTAACAACAGACACGTGGACAAGCACAGGCGGGCAGGGCCACTATATCTCCCTGACGGCACATTGGGTGAATTTAGTGGAGGCTGGGACAGAGTCAGAGCCTGGGACCGCTCACGTCCTACCCATCCCCCGAATTGCGTGCCCCAGCTCGGTGGTGGTATCTGCGGCGGTGTATGCTTCCTCCACTAAACCACCCTCCTCCTCCTCCTACACAACCTCTGTCTCGCAATCAAGATGTGTCAGCAGCAGCAGCAGCACGTCGCCAGCAGTCGGTGTGACGCGGCGTGGCAGCACAGCGGTGGGCAAGCGTCAGCAGGCCGTGCTGAAACTACTCAGCTTAGGAGAGAAGAGCCACACGGCCCACGAACTGCTGCAGGGTCTGACAGAGCAGACCGGCCGCTGGCTTGCGCCGCTGAGCCTCCAACCGGGCATGGTCGTGTGTGACAACGGCCGTAACCTGGTGGCGGCTCTGCAGCTCGGCAGCCTCACGCACGTGCCATGCCTGGCCCATGTCTTTAATTTGGTGGTTCAGCGCTTTCTGAAAAGCTACCCACACTTGTCATACCTGCTCGGAAAGGTGCGCCAGCTCTGCGCACATTTCCGCAAATCCCACACGCACGCTGCCACCCTGCGGACCCTGCAACATCGGTTTAATCTGCCAGTGCACCGACTGCTGTGCGACGTGCCCACACAGTGGAACTCTACGCTCCACATGTTGGCCAGACTCTATGAGCAGCGTAGAGCTATAGTGGAATACGAACTCCAACTTGCGCGGCGCAGTGGGAGTCAGCCTCCTCAATTATTTACAGAAGAGTGGGCCTGGTTGGCAGCCATCTGCCAGGTCCTTGGAAAATTTGAGGAGTCTACCCAGATGGTGAGCGGGGATGCTGCAATCATTAGCGTCACCATTCCTCTGCTATGCCTCTTGAGAAGTTCCCTGCAAAGCATAAAGGCAGACGCTTTGGAATCATAAACGGAGGCGGGGGAAGACAGTATGTCGCTGGATAGTCAGAGCAACCTCATGTCTATATCTCAGCGCGTTGAGGAGGAGGGGGAGGAGCATGAGGAGGAGGGGGAAGAGACAGCTTGGCCCACTGCTGAGGGGACAGATGCTGCTTGCCTGTCATCCTTTCAGCGTGTATGGCCAGAGGAGGAGGAGGAGGGGGAGGAGCATGAGGAGGAGGGGGAAGAGACAGCTTGGCCCACTGCTGAGGGTACAAATGCAGCTTGCCTGTCATCCTTTCAGCGTGTATGGCCAGAGGAGGAGGAGGAGGAGGAGGATCCTGAAAGTGATCTTCCGAGTTAGGACAGCCATGTGTTGCGTACAGGTACCCTGGCACACATGGCTGACTTCATGTTAGGATGCCTTTCTCGTGACCCTCGCGTTACACGCATTCTGGCCACTACGGATTACTGGGTGTACACACTGCTCGATCCACGGTATAAGGAGAGCCTTTGCACTCTCATTCCCGAAGAGGAAAGGGGTTCGAGAATGATGCTATACCACAGGGCGCTGGTGGACAAACTGATGGTAAACTTCCCATCCGACAGCGCTAGTGGCCGAAGGCGCATTTCCGCGGCCCAGGTAGCAGGGGAGGCGCAGAGATCAGGCAGCATGTACAGCGCAGGCAGGGGAACACTCTCTAAGGCCTTTGACAGCTTTATGGCTCCCCAGCAAGACTGTGTCACCGGTCCCCAGTCAAGGCTGAGTTGGCGGGAGCACTGTAAAAGGATGGTGAGGGAGTACGTAGCCGATTGCAGCACCGTCCTCGGTGACACCTCTGCCCCCTACAACTACTGGGTGTTGAAGCTGGACACGTGGCCTGAACTCGCGCTGTATGCCCTGGAGGTGCTTGCTTGTCCTGCGGCTAGCGTCTTGTCAGAGAGTGTGTTTAGTGTGGCTGGGGGAATCATCACGGATAAGCGTACCCACCTGTCAACCGACAGTGCCGACAGGCTTACACTCATCAAGATGAACAAAGCCTGGATTTCACCAGACTTCTCTTCTCCACCAGCGGACAGCAGCGATACCTAAGCAATACGTAGGCTGTACCCGCGGATGGAAGCATCGTTCTCTATCACCATCCAAAACGGGGACCTTTTTGCTTCATCAATCTGTGTATAATATTCATCCTCCTCCTCCTGCTCCTCCTCCTGAAACCTGACGTAATCACGCCGAACGTGCAATTTTTCTTAGGCCCACAAGGCTCAGTCATATAATTTTTCTAAACAATTTTTATACGTTTCAATGCTCATTAAAGCGTTGAAACTTTCACCTCAACCAATTTTTATTTTAACTGGGCTGCCTCCAGGCCTAGTTACCAATTAAGCCACATTAACCAAAGCCATTAATGGGTTTCACCTGCCCTCTCGGTTGGGCATGGGCAATTTTTCTCAGGTACATTAGTACTGTTGGTACACCAATTTTTGTGGGCCCTCGCCTACAGTGTAATCCAATAAATTTTTGGCCCACCTGCATTACAGCTGACATAACATCAGCTGTGATGGGCAATGCAATGGAATATTGTTATGTACCGCCGGTTGGTTCCAGGGAGCCACCCATGCTGTGGGTTCACAGGGAGTTGTAACTACATGTGTCCACTTCTAAAGAACCCCAGTCTGACTGGGGCATGCAGTGTGGGCCGAAGCCCACCTGCATTAAACATGACATTACTACCTCAGCTGTGTTGGGCACTGCAATGGGATATTTTTATGTACCGCCGGTGGCTTCCTGGCACCCACCCATGCTGTGGGTCCACAGGGAGTTGTAAATGCATCTGTTTCCACTTCTAAAGAACCCCAGTCTGACTGGGGCATGCAGTGTGGGCCGAAGCCCACCTGCATTAAGCACGACATTACATCAGCTGTGATGGGCACTGCAATGGGATATATTTATGTACCGCCGGTGGGTTCCAGGGAGCCACCCATGCTGTGGGTGCACACGGAATTCCCATTGCGGAGTTGTACTTGCCTGTGATTATATATAAAAAAACGCGGTCTGACTGGGGCATGCAGACACCTTGACAGAATGAATAGTGTGTGGCACATAGGTTCCCCATTGCTATGCCCACGTGTGCAGCTCCAGATGGAGGTGGCACAGGATTGGATTTCTCATTGCTTCTGTACAGCATTGCGGGCTATCGCCCCGCCCCTTTTAATGAGGGTCGCTGCCTAGCCGTGCCAACCCTCTGCAGTGTATGCCTGCTTTTCCTGTGGCAGACGCACTTATAAATAGACATGAGGGTGGCGTGGCATGAGGGCAGCTGAAGGCTGGGCAGGAACAGTTTGGTGTGCGCTGTGGACACTTGGTCGTGGGGGGGGGGGGGATTTGGTAGCATGTAACCCAGGAGAAGTGGCAGCGGAGTGTCATGCAGGCAGTGATTGTGCTTTGTTGGAGGTAGTGTGGTGCTTAGCTAAGGTATGCATTGCTAATGAGGGCTTTTCAGATGTAAAAGTTGTTGGGGGGGGCACTCTTGCTGCTATTGTGGCTTAATAGTGGGACCTGGGAACTTGAGATGCAGCCCAACATGTAGCCCCTCGCCTGCCCTATCCGTTTCTGTGTCGTTCCCATCACTTTCTTGAATTGCCCCGATTTTCACAAATGAAAACCTTAGCGAGCATCGGCGATATACAAAAATGCTCGAGTCGCCCAGTGACTTCAATGGGGTTCGTTACTCGAAACGAACCCTCGAGCATCGCGAAAAATTCGTCTCGAGTAACGAGCACCCGAGCATTTTGGTGCTCGCTCCTCTCTATTCATAATACATATATAAATAAATGAGAGATATTTTGTAATGTTATGTTTGTAATTTAATTAATACAAACTTCAGGATGCTTTTTGTGTATTTACAATGTAACTACATCGCAATGCTAATTTAATTGTCAAATCTGTACTTTGTTATATTGCAATGTATAGTGTTTATTTTTTTAATTATCCTGTATAAAATAAAAATGTTTAAAATATTTCAGGCATACAGTTTACTATAATTGATTTTAAGGGAAAGTGTTTATAATAATTCTCAGGGGACACAATTTGATTAATTTCAGAAGGCAAGGACTGTGGTTTTCAGGGGGCAATGTGTATAATATGATATAGTTCAGGGCCGCAGTGCGTGTTATAATTTTCAGGGGCCGCAGTGTATGATATCTTATTTCAGAGGCATAATGTAGACTTTTTATTTTTGGAGATATGTGTGCATTATATATTACTGTTTTGCGGGGGCACAGTGCAGATTATTTTAAATATTTATTTCAAGGGGTACAATGCATTTTACATTATTTCAAGGCACATTGGATTATAATTTAATTTAACTCCGAGGGCACAGTGTGCATTATTTATCATTTCAGGAGGTAAAGAGTAAGATCATCTTTTTTTTTTTTTGGAGGGGGCACAGATTTTACTTTATGAGGCCTCAGTCAGACGACCGTTTTTTGCCGTGATTTGCGGATGCGCATGCGATCTGCACATATATAGAACCATTGCTTCGCAATGGGATCTGTCACATGTCCGTTTTTTATGCGGATGTCCGATAAATTATAGGACACAACGATTCGCAGATCGCGCCTATCTGCGTTCTGCGATTCCTTGTGTTCTATATATGCGCTCAATGGGGCCGCCGGCAGCAGCGCCGACCCCATTGAGAACATATACTATAAAGATCATTCTTCTCTGCCACAGCTCTAACAGCTGTGGCAGAGAAGAACAATGTTCGCCCATTGAATTCAATGGAGCCGGCAATAAGCCCTTCCCAGAAAACCATCCAAAAATGTGTAAAAAAAAAAAAAATATATATACTCACCTTGTCCCTGCAGCCGGAGTCCAGCCGCAGCCGGCCGGCAATTCTCCTGAACTGCTCTGTGTAGTATTCAGCAGGCAGGGATTTAAAATCCCCGCCTGCTGAATGGGCTGCCTCTGATTGGTCACAGCCCTCACAAATCAGAGGCAGCTCTCACTCACTCATTCATGAATTCATGAATGGGTGAGTGCTGCCTCTGATTGGCTCAGCGCAAGGACCAATCAGGGGCAGCTCTCAGCTATTGAATGACAGCTGAGAAAAAAAACGCTCAGAGTGAATGATGGGGTCTGAGTCTCAACTGTAATTAAGAGTGGGTAGAGAATTAGTGTACGGCCTCCACTATTCGGTCTTCGGTATTCGGTATTCCCCGGCCTAGGAAGAAGGAGCAGAGGAGGGGGTTGTGTCCCCCCTACATGGAGGGTAAGGTGTTAGAGGCTGACTTTTGCCCTACCTGCCGGAAGTCGGCGTCGCGGACCCCACGTCTACAATGGCCCTTCTAATTTTGCGCCAGGGGTTCCATGTTTTTACGTATCTATCATGGGTACCATTGTGCCAACTAGATAGCTCTTCCAGATTCGACAGAATGTCCACTCTGTCCCTCCAAAAGGTCAGGTTGGGGGGCTCCTACTTTTTCCACATAAGAGGAATAAGGCCTTTGGCTGAATCAAGCAAAAATGCAATCAACCTATGTTTCAGGGGATGGAAGGCAGGCGTTGGCTTCCAGAGGAGAACCACCTCAGGGGATAGGCTGAGGTTCGGGGAGAGCATTTTCAGAACCCTCTCCACCCCACTCCAGAAGGGGGCAAGGAGGGGGCAACTCCACCATATGTATGTATGAGCCCGGGGACGTCTCGCACCTCCAGCACCTGTCATGCGAAGTTAGTTTGCGATCAAATAACCATTGCGGGGTCCTGTACCATCTTGCCAGGAGCTTGTAATGCGACTCCTGGGAGGTGACACACAAAGAAAGGCTGAAGGCCGTTTTGAGTATAAGTTTAGTCTCCTCTTGGGTAAATGTAACACGAAGTTCTCTCTCCCAGGAGGATAAGAAAGCTGGTTTCGAGTCACGGGGGGGGGGGATGAAAGTTTACCGGAAACGTGAAATTTTTTCCGGTCCCCGGTATTCGGTCCCCCTCCGATTGTTGTTTCGAAAGGAGTCAGAGGTCTGGTGGACCTGAACCGCTTGAGGAAAATACTGAGCATTTTTTGCTATGTGTGCGTACACCAGAAAGGGGAGCGTCTGGTTAGGAAGGAGCTCTTTTAATATTACTGAGGGAGGTTTATGGGCTAAATGGAGGACATCTTGGATCTTTTTGTCTGCGAACAGATTCCAAATCTGGGCCGAGCAGGGGTCCAGGGGTAGCTCCAGGACCTTATAAAGAGCTCGTAAGGGGGTGCAGGGGGAGGGCCCCAGGGCCAGAGTTTCCTCAGTCCATCCCATGTTTCAGCAGGCCCCTTCAGGAGCGGGTCGGCCCCTCTACCTATCAGATTTTAGCTGTCCGGGAACCAAAGATCTTCCTGGAGGGAGGGACCATAGGAGGCCCTAGCCAATGCCTGGACGAGGGGGTCTTTACTAGAATGGGTAAGTTCCATCCAATAATATTGTTGGCTGGCTTGGTAAAATTCCCTAATGCATGGGAGGTCTATACCTCCCTCAGTGTGTCTCCTGACCAGGAGGCAGTAGGCCAGTCTTGGTCTCCTCCCCATCCATAGGTATCTAGAGAAAATTGAGCGGAGAGTCTTGAAAAAATTGCCGGGGATAAATATTGAAAGCAATCTAATTTTGTATTGTATAATGGGGATTACATAAGATTTTAGGATATTTTTCCTTCCCATCCAGGAGATGAAAGGAAATTCATATTGCCGCAGAAGGTTCTTGATCTTGGTTATAAGTGGGGGAAAATTTGCTGTGTAAAGGTCTTTAGATTTCCTTGTGAGTCTTATTCCCAAGAAATCAATTCCAGAATCTGTCCATGAGAAGGGAGAGGTAGACTTCAGAGAGGTATAACGAGACACAGGGATTGATATGTTGAGTGCGGTGGATTTATCAAAATTGATTTTAAAGTTCGAGAGGGAGCCAAACTCCTCCAGGAGTAGAGTAAGTCTGGGAAGGCTATCCTCAGGTTTAGTGACAAGGAATACGATATCATCCGCATACGCTGCGGACGCAAGGGTTTCTCTACCAATTTTTAATCCATGGATTAGAGGGTCATTTCTGACCCTTTGAAGAAAGGGTTCCAGAGTCAATACAAAGAGAATAGGTGATAGGGGGCAGCCCTGGCGGGTGCCATTATTTATATTAAATGGCGGGGAGAGGGCGTTGTTAACTTTTAATCTTGCGTGGGGCATGGCGTACAGGGAGAGAATTGCCCCGACAAAATCTGAGGGGATGTTGAATTGCAGGAGGACTCTCTCCATGTACAGCCAATTTACGCGATCAAACGCTTTTTCCGCGTCGGTACTAAGGAAGGCTAAAGGAATGTTGTGGGTTTGGCCGTATTTTGCTGCATGCAGGAGTCTCAAGCAGTTATCTTTAGCATCCCTCCCTTTGATAAAGCCCGTTTGTTCTGGATTAACTATTTTAGTGACATATTTTTCAAGTCTTTTGGTGAGCAGTTTCGCCCATAGTTTCATGTCAAAGTTAATTAAAGAAATTGGCCGGTGGCTTCCACAGTGTTCTGGGTCTTTGTTTTCTTTGTGGACTAAGGTTATATGGGCTTCTTGTGCTTGTCTTGCCAGGTTATCACCCTGTAGGAGGGAATTTAAGAGTCGGACTAAATGTGGGGCTAAGGTGGCTCTAAAGGATTTATAATAAGTTAGCGGAAGGCCGTCCGGGCTGGGGCTTTTCCCAGCTGGGAAGGAGGAGAGAAGGTCCTCTACCTCCTGGATGGTAATGGGGGACAAAAGGTGGGCGCTGTGTCATTCGGTATTTTGGGTAGGTTCAAGTCTTTTAGAAAGGAGTCAATCTGGGACGTGGCGTAGGCTCTGGTCTCCCGGGTAAGTGGATCTCTGAGGTTGTAAAGGCGGGAATAGAATTTTTGAAATTCTAGAGCTATTTCCTTTGTGGAGGAGACCTGAGAGCCTTCATGGGTTTTGATCGATTTAATGTAGTTGCGGGAATGAGCTTTTTTGATAAGGGATGAGGTGAACTTGCTCCCCCTGTTGCCCTGAGCATAGACCGTGTACTTAAGATAGAGGTGTTTTTTATTGAACTTCGTTTCAAGAAGTAGTTTAAGTTCCTTTCGGAGCGAGCATAATTTGTCCTGTATTAACTTGATTTCTGAGCTTTTAGCTACTTATTCAAGTTTAGCAATTTGTGAAAGCTTATCATCTATCTCTTTTTGTTGTGCTTTTTTCGTTCTAGTGCCCAGGGCAATCAGGAGTCCCCTGATGTAAGCCTTATGGGCTTCCCAGACTATAGGGAATTGTTGTTCTTCAGATGAATTAATTTGGAAGTATTCTTCCAGGGAGTTATTCAATTGAGTTCTGTCACGCTCTAAGTCAAGCAAGGAGGGGTTTATTTTCCAGCGCCATTCTCGGGGAGAGGCACTAGGTAAATTTAGGTCAATACGAACCGGTGCGTGGTCTGAGATAAGAATCGAATCGATTTTTGCCCGAGATGAAGCTTGTAGGAGAGAGAGGGAAGCGAAAATATAATCAAGGCGGTGGTAGGATGCATGGACTGGGGAGAAAAAGGTATAGTCTTTCGAGGAGGGCTTCATAAACCTCCATACATCCACCACCCCGATTTCTGAAAAGGTGCGAATGAGTCTTTTCAATTTCCTCTGGGAGATCTGAGACCTCCCGGTGGAAGAGTCTAGTAGTGGGCATAAAAAAAGATTTAGTTGTTTAATTAACCAAGGTACTTGGTCCGTATTTGGCGCGTACAGGTTGGCAAGGGTCATTCTGACATGGTTGAGGGAGCCTCTCAAGAAAAGGACCCTGCCTTCCTTGTCTGAATGCTTAGCTCCGCATGTGAAGGGTAAGGTGCTGTGTAGGAGGATTGAGACGCCCTTAGAGGCCGAAGTAGGATGGGTGCTGTGGTAACCTTGCGTATATCGCCTACCTGGAAGGGACAGGCACTTATTTCCCCTGAAGTGGGTCTCCTGCAAGAAAACAATCTTTGAACCATACCTCTTTTGAAGTAATGCGATATGGTGCCTCTTGGAGGGTGAGTTGATCCCCTTAACATTGAATGAGGTAATGCGCAGAGGGGTATCCACGATGCCGGGTTCCGGCAGGCAGGCTAGGAGGCTCACAGAGAGTGGAAAGCGGAGGGAAAGAAAAGAGAGTTAGACAATGGAGTTGCGTGTTGGTCTAGAGGCAATCAGGCCCGCTTTTACGGGAGTGGAGAGGACAGGGAAATCAGGGGGGAGGGGGAGGGAGGGAAGTAAAATTGGGCACAACAGGGATTGAAGGGGGCTATGGTCCCTTACACGAGAAGAACAACAGTTAAGCAATAGCAAATGAAAATACAATTAGGGAGAGATCCGAAATCAGGACCTCACTCCTAGGTGGGGGCTAGTTGTCTGAACTACGAGAAGTCGGAGGACAGACAACCGAAGGTACAGCCTGGTCAGTCAGGTGCCCACGAGGTCTAAAAGATTATGCGACATAGACTATATGGACAGTAATAGCACACTTAAGAACATGAAGACAACACTGCAAGATTGCATAAAATTAACGCAGGTAGATATGCGAAAATAGGTAGCTAGGACAACTTAGGCCACTCAGAGTCCAGAACTAGGTTGGAGAGGCGAACAGCCACCTCCTCCGAGGTGTTACTTCTTTTCTGGAGGATACTCAGAATGGGCCAACGAGAACCGAAGTCCAGCACAACGAGCACTAACATGGAACAGCTCAAGGAGCGAGGGCACTTCCCTCAGGTATCCACACTGTAGAGGGGTTCTTTGGGTTTTTTCTTTTTTCCCTTAGGGGATTTCAGACTGCCGGCCTGCTGCCAGCACTCTGGGGGAGTCAGCTTTGGGAGCTTCGGAAACTCGGGAAGGGGAAGCCAGCAGGGTAACTCAATGGGGTTGAGCCCTAGGTGTTCCCAGCTTTTATGTAGATCCTCAGGAGATCTTATGGCGAGGCGGCGGCCATTGTGTGAGATGCCAATGCCGAAGAGAAAAAGCCACGAGTACTTTATGTCCTTAGCTCTCAGTGCAGCCAAGAGAGGGCGTATGAGACGGCGTTTGGCCAGCGTCGAGGGGGACAGATCTTGATAAATCTGTACGGGAGAATCCCCATATTCAAGGTCCTTTTGGTTCTTGCAGCTTTCAAGATGGCCGAAGTGTCTTGGAAAGAGAGGAGTTTGCAAATGACGTCCCGTGGGGGCTCTGATGAGGACGAGGGGGGGGGGGGGTCTGAGCGCCCTGTGTATGCGCTCAATAGTTATTGTAGAGGCTCTTTCTGTGCCCAATCGGGTTGCGAAAATTCCAGTGGCTACTTTGCAGAGAGCCTCAGAAGCCCAGGATTCCTGGAGACCCTTGAAGCGGATGTTACAGCGCCAATTGCGGTTCTCCAGGTCTTCCTGCATCACTAGTGCCTGATTAATGTGGTCATGCTGGTCCTTAAGTACTTGCTCCATAGCTAAAGCATGTGAAGAGACCGCAGCTGAAGAAGACTCTAAGTCCTCTATTCCAGGGGTTCCCAACCACCGGGCCGCGGACCGGGGCCGAGCCGTTGGGTGTTTAGCGCCGGTCCGCGGCACCGCCGGGAACTTTTGCTCTAAACACAAGGCCCGCGGGCCGAATCTGGCCCGCTGCCTTGTGTTATGTGGCTCGCGGCATGCCGACGCCACTCACCACTGAAGCGATTACCAGCGGGGATGCCGCAGCTCCCCGCTGGTAATCGCGCTGATCCCGGCGTACACTGACGTGTGCAGCCCGGAACGCTTCCTCCCCGAGTCCCCTGCTCATTAGTTCCGCAGGAGAGGACTCGGGGAGGAAGCGTTCCGGGCTGCACACTGACATCAGGGCAGAGAGCAACGCTGACAGCAGGGAGGAGGTAAGTATATGGGTTGGGAGGCTGCTTACTACTGGGGGGGGGGGGGGCTGCCTATTACTGGGGGGGACCTGCTTGTTACTGGGGGGGGGGTTGCTAACCGGGGGGGGGGGCTGCTTATTACTGGGAGAGTGGGGGCTACTTATTACAGGGGAAGGGGCTGCTTATTACTGGGGGGCTGCCTATTACTGGGGAGGGGGGGACCTGCTTATTACTGGGGGGTGGCTGCTTATTACTGGGGTGGGGCTACTTATTACAGGGGAAGGGGCTGCTTATTACTGGGGGTGCTGGTTATTACTGGGGGGGGGTACTTATTACAGGGGAAGGGGCTGCCTATTACCGGGGGCGGGGGGGGGGGGCTGCCTATTACTGTGGGGGGGATGCTTACTGGGGGGGGGGGCTGCTTATTACTGGGGCAATGGGGGCTGCTTATTACAGGGGAAGGGGCTGCCTATTACTGGGGGGGCTGCCTATTACTGGGGGGGTGGGCTGCTTATTACTGGGGGGGTGGGCTGCTTATTACTGGGGGAGTGCCTATTACTGGGAGGGGCTGCTTATTACTGGGGGGTGCCTATTACTGGGGGGAGGCTGCTTATTACTGGATGGGACCTGCTTATTACTGGGGGGGATTGCTTACTGGGGGGGATGCTTATTACTGGGGCAATGGGGGCTGCTTATTACAGGGGAAGGGGCTGCCTATTACTGGGGGGGCTGCCTATTACTGGGGGGGGGGCTGCTTATTACTGGGGGGGTGGGCTGCTTATTACTGGGGGAGTGCCTATTACTGGGAGGGGCTGCTTATTACTGGGGGGTGCCTATTACTGGGGGGAGGCTGCTTATTACTGGATGGGACCTGCTTATTACTGCGGGGGATTGCTTACTGGGGGGGATGCTTATTACTGGGGGGGTGGCTACTTATTACAGGGGAAGGCGCTGCCTATTACTGGGGGGGGGGGCTGCCTATTACTGGGGTGGGCTGCCTATTACTGGGGGTGGGGCAGTGCCTATTACTGGGGGGCACTGTCTATTACTGGGGGGGCTCCCTATTATTGGGGGGACTTGCCTATTACTGGGGGGGACCTGCTTTTTATTGGGGGGACCTGCTTATTACAGGGGGAGGGGCTGCTAATTACTGAGAGGTGGGGGCTGTCTATTACTGAGGGGTGGGGGCTGTCTATTACTGGGGGGGGGGAGATAAATTATATGCTCCCCTATGTGTGTGCTGGGGAGGGGGGGATAGATTATATACTGCCCTATGTGTGTGCTGCCAGGCGGGAGGGGGGGATATATTATAATGCTCTATGTGTGTACTGCCAGGACATTCTAAATGTCATAATTAAATAAGAATGCACTAAAGTCCAACCCCCTTCATAGCCCTGCCCCATATAACCAAAGCCCCGCCCATGTCCCACCCAACCCTGCCGGGCCTTGTAAAAATGGTCTTGCTTGAAGACGGTCCCTGGTGCCAAAAAGGTTGGGGACCACTGCTCTATTCTACGCCCCATATGCTTTATGTCCTCCTTTATTTTAGCCAGTTCAGTCATTACAGGATGGAGGGCATTCAAGATAAGGTCCTTCATAAAATCTCTAGACACATTCTCTCTGTCCTCATCATCCGAGGAGAGTTCCCCCTCCCCCTCCTTACTGTGTGCTGCAGCTGCATCATGAGCTGGCGCCATCTTGGAGATGGGGTGAGGAGAACGAGCGGCCCGTTCTTCAGGTACCACTGCATTCCAGGCTGGTTTTTCATGGAGCGAGGGGTTCCCAAGTGCTCAGTGCCTTTGTCCTTGCAGGTCCTTCCCATGTCCGCGGGTCTGTGCGGCTGTAAGGAACCTCCGTGGGTGCCATTCTGCAGGAGCTCAGGACTCAAGCAGCCATCAAGCTCGGCAGTCAAGCTCCGCCCCCATCTCGACTGAATTTTGATGGCAGTGGCATATGGACATCAGAACCTGTATTAAGCAACTTCAGAAGTTGCCTCTGTAAACCATTGGTCTCCTTTTGTAGGCCAGAAACCTTTCCCTGGTAAGTGTCACAAAATTTTGATGCTCGGCAACCTGTTTCCTCGAGGTGGCCACAATGAACTCCATTTCGGTTGAGATTATTTTGTAATGATCCAGTTCCGGTTTGGAGGTGGTGCACTTGTAACCTGGTGCAGATCAATTGAGTGATCAGGGGAAGCCATGAGTCACTACACAGGTATCTCAGGTATACAGTACAGAGGAGCAAGCAGATAGCATACTCTGGGAAAGTCAAAGGTCTTTTCACAGGTATGAGGTATGCAGTACAGAAAAGTAAGCGGGTAGCATAGTCAGAAGAAGTCAGAGGTCAGTACACAGGAGCAGTAATGGTAGTGAGAGGAGCAGTTGATAGCTAAGCTTGGCTAGGGTACACGATTTTTTGGGCGAAAAGCGGTTCATGAAATTAAGCTGTATTTTATTGCTGCACAGCTTTCACATATTATTCTTTACAAGGCTTATTGCATTGTTGTTCATAGGCTTTGGTCACTGAAAATTTACCAACACCTATTTTGAATCCTAAGGGTGGCTTCACACCAGCTTATTTTTGTGCGTACATACGCGCACAAAAAAAACCAGGTTCTATTTAAACCAATGCATTCCCTATGGTGTGTGCGCGTGTCCATATTGTACAGGTGCATGCGCGTAAAGATTGTACATGTGTGCACCATAGGGAATGCACGCATTGTCTTCAATGGAGCCGCGGCTGCTGTCGGTTGCTCCATTGAAGACAATAGTTTTCCGGCTCTCCTGATTTGTTTTTCAGGGAAGAGCTTTGCATATAAGCTCTTCCCTGAAAAGAATAATTTTAGTGTAAAAAAATAAATACATTAAAAAAACACTTACCTGTCCACCGCTACCATATCACCATGGGGATGAAGAACACATCTGCCACATGTGGCAGATGTTTCCTTCATCCCCACAAGGAATAAGAACTCCCTGTTGCACCTGCCACATTTGTGACAGATGCAGCAAAGGAATTGTCCATCCTTGTGGAGAATAAAGAGTTCCCTACCACAGCTGTCACAGATTTTATGAATTCATGAATGGGTGAGTGCTGCCTCTGATTGGCTGAATGCAGGGACCAATCAGAGGCAGCTCTCAGCTGTCATTCAATAGCTGACAGGTGCATCTGATTGGTCATAGTGCTCAGCCAATCACTTAATAATACTGAAAGCAGTGCAGGCAGAAGAGCCGCGTCAGCTGAAGAAAGGTGAGTATTCTTTTTTTTAATTATTTTAATCACCATTGTTCTTGTTTTTAAGTGAATCGTTTATATTTAAGGCCTTTCCATGAAAAAAAAAAATACAGGATGCCGGCAGCTGGATCCCCTACTGCAGCTGTCATCTGTGACAGCTGTGGTAGGGAATTCTTTATTCCCCACAAGGATGAAGAATTTCTTTGCTGCATCTATCACAGATGTGTTCTTTGTCTCCGTGGGGAAATAGCAGAGGTGGACAGGTAAGTTTTTTTTTTTTGTTTTTTTTTTTACACTAAATTATTGTTTTTCAGGGAAGGGCTAATATGTAAAGCCCTTCCCTGAAAAACAATTCAGGGGTGCCGGCAGACCATTGTCTTCAATGGAGCTGCCGGCAGCAGCCTTTATACAAGCGTGTTTTTGCACATACATAGGTGCACACCTCTGTATGCACCTATGTACGGACAAAAACATGCTCATATGAGGCCCCCCTAAAAGAATAAATTGTGCAAATAAATGTACAAAAATAAGTAACTTATAAGGAACTTATTTTTTGTGCATTTATTTGCATGATTTATTTGTTTCATCTTTCTATACCCATTTTTTTACATTTGAGTGGATTTGGGGCGGGTTGATGTGCAGCTCTCCGGATTGACAGATCATTGCGGTACTAAAGCTGGAGGACTGTCCAGACTTCAGGTGCCAGTAGGTGGGCTCAGACTGCTGTGACTCACCTCTTGGTACCAGGTGAGTCTAATTATATATCAACATATTGTGGCTAAAATATGTATAGAAAAATCAAGGTGCTGCCAAAAGTGTATTTTGTAGAGATGAGCGAGTATACTCGCTAAGGCACATTACTAGAGCCAGTAGTGCCTTAGCCGAGTATCTCCCCGCTCGTCTCTAAAGATTTGGGGGCCGGCGGGGGTCGGGGAGTGGCGGGGAAGAGCGGGGAGGAACGAAGGGGAGATCTATCTCTCCCTCTCTCCCCCCCGCTCCCCGCCGCGACTCACCTGTCACCCGCACTGGCCCCCGAATCTTTAGAGATGAGCGCGGAGATACTCGGCTAAGGCACTACTCGTTCAAGTAATGTGCCTTAGCAAGTATACTCGCTCATCTCTAGTATTTTGCTTTCAATTTTGGATCCTAGGTATGTGATCTTTATTGCAAAATGTGTGTCCATTTAAGGTCCTGTAGACAACTGTGTACAAGAATGAGTCAAAAAATAATCTGCACTCTGGCTTTAGAATTTAATTTAATCAACTTTCAGAAAAGAAATGACATTATTTTTTGACATTCTCTTTCTCTGTAAGCAAACTTTCATATTTCCCCATTAGAAAATGTTTTAGGCTGAGTTGCAAGCCATGAATGCAACACTGTATTTACAAAGTAAATTCACGGGGGCAGAAATAGTCTATTGTATCAAAGAGACCCTAACAGAATAGACATTTATCTAAAACACATACTTTATTTATTTAATATTAAAAACATTGGGCTACAAGAACAACCTGCTGGCTTTGCCTCACAAACACCCGGTGTAGGATAAGATTTACGTGGCAACTGACCGTCGGGTTAAATGACCCGAATGGAATAATTATTTGTCGGAACAGTTCTCATAAATCTCAGGAATCTATCATATACTTCTATCACGTCAGCGCTTCCACATGGGAAGTTGAGATGGTAGCATAATTCTGCAAAATCATCTAAAAGTTGCTCATAGATTTGTGAACAAGTGACAGCACGGGTATAACGTTTAACCCGATGGTCAGTTGCCACGTAAATCTTATCCTATGATGGGTCTTTGTGAGGCAAAGCCCGCCGGTTGTTCTTGTAGCCCAATGTTTTTAATATTAAACAAATAAAATATATGTTTTAGATACATGTCTATTTTGTGAACAACACTGTATTTATCTCTTCATCAGATGTGAATTTTCATCCTCTTAGGGCTTCTTTCAGAGGACCAAGCAGGTGATAGTCCAATGGAGCAAGAACAGGGCTATAGGGAGAAAGTTTTAACATCCCAAAATAAAGTTCTTGGAGAGTGTAAACAGTATAGACAGTGGTGTGAAGATGTGCTTTGTCATGAAACAGCACAACACCCTGTCAATGTTTGTGCTCTTCCATGTACTGTTTCATTACCCATTTTGTATGAACTTTTCAAAGCCCAAGGCTTTTGTGCTCTTCATTTAAATGAGTCATCCATTTTTTTCTTGCACTGTTGTCACAGTGTTTTAATATAACTGGAGTGTGGGTAATTTTTGACTCACCCTCGTACTTCTACAGGCCAAACAATTTTGGGTAAGAGTGACGTGGATTTATTTTGGGGTCCACGGCGTAATCAATAGAAATGTTTGCCCCCTTCCAAATTCATGTTCAGAGATTGTGCGCACAATGGAAGGGATCACATGGAGACAAGACTGTCAGTGTAGAAAGTCTTCCTGACTCTGTTTATTAGTACGTGTATAGCATCTCATATAGCATGATGGGTTAATTGCCCTTTATGGGCATGCAGGAAGGAATACGTGGTTGGAAATCAAAGCATGGGATTGGGTGGTCCAAATATGGTCTTTTTACATCTAGTCCTGCGTGCGTTGCTGTCGTCATGGACGTTCGTCCTCACGTGGCTTCAGATAAAAACCAGCGCCATCTTTTCGAGTGCGAAAACCCCCCTTGAAACTGTTTTACTAACTGTCCCTACACTACCCCGCAGTCCTCAATGGTTGACCCTTCTCGACGTCCCAGATCAAGGCAGGTCTACCACAGGGTTTTTCACAGCCCTTGCGACTGGACCACAGCTAGCCTGAGTCCCCCGTAACCACTGACTCATTCCAAGGATGGTAATGTGGCCCTAAGGCTGGAGTGTGCTGTAGACAGGGGTCAGTGGCTTCAAGGGGTTATGAGGCTTGTTCACATTCTCTGTGGACACGTTCAGCAGGTTCATGGTGGGAGCAGCACTGGCAGCAGCGGTTTTACAGGTCCTCTGGATACAGGGGATTACACAGCAAGCTACAACGATAAAGATAATTAATACACACAGGACAGTGATCCCTACTTGGGCCCTACTACCAAGGGTCCTAGCTGGTCAGCAATTCCCTGTAAGGCGTCTCTGGTGTAATTTACAAATCTCTGTTGGTTATAATAAATATAGTTTATCCAATCTACGTTTTTTTCTAGCTGTAACAATGGTAAATAATGACTCTCATTCTGCCTTAACCTGATCCCTGGCCTTGTATTCATCTGATACCACCCAAGGCACCCCTATGGCATTTATGTACACGTGGGGGTCAAAGCTACCTCCTGGTGTCTCGATTTCTCTTTTTGTTCGGTGGGGGGGGGGGGTTGTTCTCTGTGGCATTGTCAGGTATTGTGTGCAAGGGCATTAAGGCTTTTGCGTGGGCACATTCTCCAGTCCAGTCCCCTTCGACTCTGGTGCGTATATTCTCATCACCACGCACCCAATAGACATCTCTTAGGGACTGGACTTGTCTCCATGCTGCGGTGCCATCCTTCTGAGCGGCACGGTACCCATCTATGAAGTTCCCTAGAAATCTACTATCGCCATAATTGACAAACCAGGTGTACTTTCCTGGGTATATCACAATCCCATCCATTGGGTGTGGTACTTTAGTAATAATGGGGTACTCTTCCTTTCATCTTTTACAGCCTGTTCTATTAGTGGTGGTGTTAGTATAGAGGCTGAGAAAATGGAGAAGGACCATCATATTTGGGCTCAAATGGGTGTTTTCTAACAATTTTCTTCACATAGACCCAATCTCCGGGGAGCAGGTCATGGGTCCCCGTGTCAGTCTCTGGATTTGGAAGGGAAGTAAACACTCGAGAATATACATTAGTTAAGTGTTTTGCGAGAGCAATAACAGTTTGTCAAGCTACCATGCTGCATCTGGAGTTATCTTGGTAAATACAATCCTAATAGAGATGAGCGAGCGTACTCGTCCGAGCTTGATGCTCGTTCGAGTATTAGGGTGTTGGAGATACTCGTTACTCGAGACGAGTACCACGCGGTGCTCAACTCCATTACATTTCCTTCCCTGAGAAATTTGCGTGCTTTTCTGGCCAATAGAAGCACAGGGAAGGCATTACAACTTCCTCCTGTGACATTCCAGCCCTATCCCACCCCCCTGCAGTGAGTGGCTGGGGAGATCAGATGACACCCGAGTATTTAAATCTGCCCCGCCCGCGGCTCGCCACAGATGCATGCTGACAGAGATCAGGGAAAATGCTGTCTTGCTGTAGCTGCTATAGGGAGAGTGTTAGGTGTTATTTCAGTCTTCAAGAACCCCAACGGTCCTTCTTAGGGCCACATCTCACCATGTGCAGTACTGTTGAGGCTGTTTTTAGCAGTGTTGCACAATTTTTTTTTTTGTATATCGGGCGTGCAGACCATAGCGTCCTCAGTCTGCAGTCATTTTACAGACTATAGGGGCAGTACTGGTGAGGCAGGGACAGTGGTACAGGGAAAGAGATATACTGGCTATATAGGCAGTGGGCTTTTTCAAAAAAATTAGGGAAAAATACTATATTTGGGCTGCCTGTGACCGTCTTCAGTTTACTGCGTGTCTGCTGGGGGTAGTAGTCGCTAATTAATACCCAGCTAAGCATTACAGCAGGCTTGCGCATAATTGTTTCCTGGCTCTGCTGTGCCTGTTACATGATCACTATCATCCCGCCACAGGGAAACAGTATACATAATATACGCTGCATATGGTGTCTGTCTGGTTTTTCACCTCACCATTTTAAAAAATAGAAGCAAAATACTTAAGGCCTACTACTGGCCTTTGGCCACTTGACTGGTTCTGCGCTGTGAATTCCAGTAGCTCAGTCATACGCACCTAGGTCTCACTACAGGCTTGTGCATAATTGTTTCCTGGCTCTGCTGTGCCCGTTACATGATCGCCGTCATCCAGCCAGAGGGAAAGAGTATACATATATATGCTGCATACGGTGTCTGTCTGGTTTTTCACCTCACCATTTTAAAAAATAGAAGCAAAATACTTAAGGTCTACCACTGGCCTTTGGCCACTTGACTGGTTCTGCGCTGTGAATTCCAGTAGCTCAGTCATACGCACCTAGGTCTCACTATAGGCTTGCGCATAATTGTTTCCTGGCTCTGCTGTGCCCGTTACATGATCGCCGTCATCCCGCCACAGGGAAACAGTATACATAATATACGCTGCATACGGTGTCTGTCTGGTTTTTCACCTCACCATTTTAAAAAAATAGAAGCAAAATACTTGAGGCCTACCACTGGCCTTTGGTCACTTGACTGGTTCTGCGCTGTGAATTCCAGTAGCTCAGTCATACGCACCTAGGTCTCACTACATGCTTGCTCATAATAGTTTCCTCCAATTACAGGCCAATAAGCGGCACATTTAATTGCAGCGTTCTGTTTCTGCTCTACTCGTAATACACCATGCTGAGGGGTAGGGGTAGGCCTAGAGGACGTGGACGGGGGCGAGGACGCGGAGGCCCAAGTCAGGGTGTGGGCACAGGCCGAGCTCCTGGTCCAGGTGTATCGCAGCCGACTGCTGCGGGATTAGGAGAGAGGCAAGTTTCTGGGGTCCCCAGATTCATCTCACAATTAATGGGTCCACGTGGTAGACCTTTATTAGAAACTGAGCAGTGTGAGCAGGTCCTGTCGTGGATGGCAGAAAGTGCATCCAGCAATCTATCGACCACCCAGTCTTCTATGCCGTCTACAGCTGCAACTCTGAATCCTCTGGCTGCTGCTCCTTCTTCTTCCCAGCCTCCTCACTCCATGAAAATGACACATTCTGAGGAGCAGGCAGACTCCCAGGAACTGTTCTCGGGCCCCTGCCGAGATTGGGCAGCAATGGTTCCTCTCCCACGGGAGGAGTTTGTTGTGACAAATGCCCAACCTTTGGAAAGTTCCCGGGGTCCGAGGGATGAGGCTGGGGACTTCCGGCAACTGTCTCAAGAGCTTTCAGTGGGTGAGGAGGATGATGACGATGAGACACAGTTGTCTATCAGTAAGGTAGTAGTAAGGGCAGTAAGTCCGAGGGAGGAGCGCACAGAGGATTCGGAGGAAGAGCAGCAGGACGATGAGGTGACTGACCCCACCTGGTTTGCTAAGCCTACTGAGGACAGGTCTTCAGAGGGGAAGGCAAGTGCAGCAGCACGACAGGTTGGAAGAGGCAGTGCGGTGGCCAGGCGTAGAGGCAGGGCCAGACCGTATAATCCAGCAACTGTTTCCCAAAGCGCCCCCTCGCGCCATGCCACGCTGCAGAGGCCGAGGTGCTCAAAGGGCTTGCAGTTTTTCACTGAGAGTGCAGACGACCGACGAACTGTGGTGTGCAAGGTTTGTCGTGCCAAGATCAGCCGGGGAGCCACCACCACCAGCCTCACCACCACCAGCATGCGCAGGCATATGATGGCCAAGCACCCCACAAGGTGGGACGAAGGCCATTCACCGCCTCCGGTTTGCGCCGCTGCCTCTCCCCCTGTGCCCCAACCTGCCACTGAGATCCAACCCCCCTCTCAGGACACAGGCATGACCGTCTCCCGGCCTGCACCCACACCCTCACCTGCGCTGTCCTCGGCCCCATCCAGAAATGTCTCTCAGCGCAGCGTCCAGCTGCCGCTAGCGCAACTGTTTGAGCGCAAGTGCAAGTACGCCGCCACGCACCCACACGCTCAAGCGTTAAACGTGCACATAGCAAAATTGATCAGCCTGGAGATGCTGATCTACTACTACTGAAATGGAACTAAGACTGTGCTCCCCCTATACTGCTGCTAGTGATATGTTACTGGGGCCTGTCCCTAATGCTACCGCTGAAATGTTACTAATTCTAGGCTCTGACTATACCGCTGCTAATGCTATGTCACTGTGGTTTGGAAACGGAGGCTTCCCAAAGACATGATGGTGGCGAGGCCATTTCCCACCAACGAAGTTACTGTTAAGATACATATTACCAGTCTGACTGGGGCATGCACTGTGGGCCGAAGCCCACCTGTATTGTATGTGACGTTAGCTCTGCTGAGCAGGGCACTGCAATGGGATACATTTATGTACCGCCGATGGGTTCCAGGGAGCCACCCATGCTGTGGGTCCACAGGGACTTCACATTAGGGATTTGTACCTCCCTGTGTCTACTTATAAAAAACCCTAGTCTGACTGGGGCATGCAGTGTGGGCCGAAGCCCACCTGCATTTAATCTGACGTTACCTCAGCTGTGCTGGGCAATGCAATGGGATATATTTATGTACCGCCGGTGGCTTCCTGGGACCCACCTATGTTGTCGGTCCACACGGAGTTGTAACTGCATGTGTCTACTTATAAAGAACCCCAGTCTAACTGTGGCATGCAGTGTGGGCCGAAGCCCACCTGCATTTAATCTGACGTTACCTCAGCTGTGCTGGGCACTGCAGTGGGATTTGTTTATGTATCGCCGGTGGGTTCCAGGGAGCCACCCATGCTGTCGGTCCACAGGGACTTCACATAGGGGAGTTGTTCCTGCCTGTGTCTATGTATTAAAAACCCCGGTCAGACTGGGGCATGCAGTGTGGGCCGATGCCCACCTGCATTTAATCTGACGTTACCTCAGCTGTGCTGGGCACTGCAATGGGATTTATTTATGTACTGCCGGTGGCTTCCTGGGACCCACCTATGCTGTCGGTCCACACGGAGTTGTAACTGCATGTGTCTACTTATAAAGAACCCCAGTCTGACTGGGGCATGCAGTGCGGGCCGAAGCCCACCTGCATTTAATCTGACATTACCTCAGCTGTGCTGGGCACTGCAATGGGATTTGTTTATGTACCGCCGGTGGGTTCCAGGGAGCCACCCATGCTGTCGGTCCACAGGGACTTCACATAGGGGAGTTGTTCCTGCCTGTGTCTATGTATTAAAAACCCCGGTCAGACTGGGGCATGCAGTGTGGGCCGATGCCCACCTGCATTTAATCTGACGTTACCTCAGCTGTGCTGGGCACTGCAATGGGATTTATTTATGTACTGCCGGTGGCTTCCTGGGACCCACCTATGCTGTCGGTTCACACGGAGTTGTAACTGCATGTGTCTACTTATAAAGAACCCCAGTCTGACTGGGGCATGCAGTGCGGGCCGAAGCCCACCTGCATTTAATCTGACGTTACCTCAGCTGTGCTGGGCACTGCAATGGGATTTGTTTATGTACCGCCGGTGGGTTCCAGGGAGCCACCCATGCTGTGGGTCCACACGGAATTCCCATTGCGGAGTTGTACCTGCCTGTGACTATTCATTCGAAACCCCGGTCTGACTGGGGCATGCAGTGTGGGCCAAAGCCCACCTGTATTTAATCTGATGTTAGCTCTACTATCCGGGGCACTGCATTGGGACAAACTACAGGAGCAATACAGCGCTAATGAGACGTGCACAGCTACGCTAGCATTGGAGTCCGCTGTAGGCCTGCGATTGTTGAGGGTTTGTGCAGAGGCCTATGGTGCAGTGAAAGTCCGCTTCCTGCCTAGGATTGCTGAAGCTGTGGGTCGACGCCTATGTCGTGGGCACGGTGCAAGTCTGCCATGTTTGGCCACTCAGATCAATTTTTTGTTCATGTCTTGGGTTCCTAGGACCCACCTAGGCTGTTGGTGCAAACTTAGCTCCCATCGCGTTGTTTGACCTGTCTGGCACAAAGACACTGACTGACTTGGGTAGGGGGAAGAGCGCAGATGGCTTTCCCCTTGCAGTGTGGATTGAGCTATGCGACACCTTGACAGAATGAATACTGTGTGGCACATGGATTCCCCATTGCTATGCCCACGTTTGCAGTTCCTGACGGAGGTGGCACAGGATTGGAGTTCTCATTGCTTCTGTACAGCATTGTGGGCTATCGCCCCGCCCCTTTTAAAGAGGGTCGCTGCCTTGCCCTGCCAACCCTCTGCAGTGTGTGCCTCCGGTTCCTCCTCATGGCAGACGCACTTATAAATAGACATGAGGGTGGCGTGGCTATGAGGCCAGCGTGTGGCATGAGGGCAGCTGAAGGCTGCGCAGGGACACTTTCGTGCGCGCTGTGGACACTGGGTCATGTGGGGGGGTTGGACAGCATGTTACCCAGGAGAAGTGGCAGCGGAGTGTCATGCAGGCAGTGATTGTGCTTTGTTGGAAGTAGTGTGGTGCTTAGCTAAGGTATGCCTTGCTAATGAGGGTTTTTCAGAAGTAAAAATTGTTGGGGGGGGCACTCTTGCCGCTATTGTGGCTTAATAGTGGGACCTGGGAACTTGAGATGCAGACCAACATGTAGCCCCTCGCCTGCCCTATCCGTTTCTGTGTCGTTCCCATCACTTTCTTGAATTTCCCAGATTTTCACAAATGAAAACCTTAGCGAGCATCGGCGATATACAAAAATGCTCGAGTCGCCCACTGACTTCAATGGGGTTCGTTACTCGAAAGGAACCCTCGAGCATCGCGGAAAGTTCGACTCGAGCAACGAGCACCCGAGCATTTTGGTGCTCGCTCATCTCTAAATCCTAACCTTGGGGCCGACCCAAAAAGTACCTCATATGGGTTGAGGCCTATTCTGTCAGGTGTGTACCTTCCGGAGAAGAGTACCAAGGGGAGGCACTCAGTCCATGGTCTACTGAGCTCTGCCATGGCCTTCTTGATCATGGTTTCTAAGGTACCAAATAAAACTTACTGCTCTACCGCTGCTTTGTGAATGGTACGAAGCATAAAAGGCCAATTCTATCTCCAACACATTATTTACTTTCTGCATCACTTCTCCCATGGAGGGAGTACCTCGGTCACTCTCAGTTGTCTCTGGTACTCTGTACCTGTATACCCTCTCCGAAGTCAGTTTTTGTTGGTGGGGTTTGTGGGTGGGTATGACATACTGGCAACCCTGAGAACCGGTCTAGCCAGACCAGACTGAACTTGTACCTGCCCACCCTTGGCAGTTGGAAGTAGTCTAGTTGAAGATGCTGGAACAGGTAGTCAAGACGAGGAGTGTACTGCATGGGAGCCTATACAGACTTACCCATGTTGTTCTGCGCACAAATCAGGCAGTCCTGTGTGTGTGGCTGCCGCTATGCTAAATTCTGGTGCAGACCAGTGACTAGCAATCACAGCTGTTTGTGACAGGTGTGTATTTTCATGGGAGGATGAAACCATGGTCATGATGGAATAGGGGCCTGTGGGAGACAAGACCTGTTGGATACCATTCATTTATCCCCAGGTGTCTCTTTGCCCCTCTTTAGTTGCCTTTTGTAACTGAATCAACAGATCATAATCCACTGGGGGTGTCATCTGAGGGGGTACCTGTACCGCCCCAACCCCTGAAGGATCAAGTCTGGGCTTATGTATGGCTGTCTTCACAGCCTGATCAGCTGGGTGATTTATGGTTACCTCATGTGCCATTCATGGAGTGGCCTTTTGTTGCATTTTTAGGTCCCTCTCTCGGGCAGCAAGAGGGCTTTCATTGGTGCTGGTACAACTTTACTGTTTCTAATTGCGTTATTTTCAAGAATGATCTCACTCTCCAGATGGGTCCGTAGTCATGAGCAATGCCATAGGCATAGCGGGAGTCTGTGTAGACGTTAGGATAGAAGAGGTTCGGCTTTGACTACATCATGTAAGGAGAGCACAACATAACCTGTCTAGAACCTGCCTTCTTGACCATACCTTGATCATCCACAAAGAGTGCAAAAGCAGGGTTATCTAATGACTGATCAACATGACTGAATCCTCTGTCTCCTGGGCGATTAGCTAGTACATAGTCATGTCTATCAATCTGAAATAAAAAAACTATCAGGTCATTGTTCCCACTTTCCCCCGTTCCTCCAGAGGCAGCAAGGTAGGTGGACTGAGGGCGTTGTAACACTGGCACGGTGAGTGGCATGAGCAGGGGGCACTGTAGGTAAAAGTGAAGCAAAATTTTAGCGAAAACCTATGACAGTGTTCTAAATACACAGTGTTGTAAACTTATTTATTTATTCCTCTGCTGCTAGGTATGTACCTAACTGAGAAAAAAGCTAATGGGACGCTATCAGTCCAAGGTTTGCCATTTCCTCCATTGCCTTTTGTATCTTAAATTTAAGAGTAACGTTCATCTTTTCTAATTTCCCACTACTCTGTGAATGGCAGGATGTGTGAAAGGCCTGGGATACACCCAGAGAAAACATGATGTGTTGCATTATTTCACCTGTGAAGTGTGTACCTTTGTTTTACTCAATCACTTCCGGCACCCTGTATCTTCAGATTACCTCATTCATGAGCTTCTGTGTGGTTACATGCTCCTTTACCTTGGTAACAGGGTAGGCCTCCAACCTGAAAAGACATCAACAACAATAAGCGCATATTCATACTTCCCAACAAGTGGAAGCTGAATATAGGGCAGGAAGCAATATGTGGTTGGAAATCAAAGCATGGGATTGTATGGTCCAAATATGGTCTTTTTACATCCGGTCCTGCGTGAGTTGCTGTCGTCATGGACATCCGTCATCACGTGGTTTCAGATAAAAACCAGCTCCATCTTTTCGAGTTTGATGGAGGGGGCAGGGGCTGGAATGAGCAATGTGTCATCAATTGACACCTGAGGGTTATGTGCGTGTAAAGAATGTGCCTTGAGGTCATGAGCGTGTGTTTCTATCAAGCTGCATATTCTGATAACGGTTAGCAGTGTAGGATGTGCTGGCACATTCCTTTCTACTGGCTCAGATAGTAAAATAGACATTTCACCTTGCATATTTATATATAACCGAACATTTTATTCTTACACCATCCTGTGGCATAATACTAAGATACCAGAATTCAGTATTCAATATCTTTGTCTGATAATAAGTCCCAAGGAACTTAAACCCTTTCAAACACAGAAGGAAGAATATGATATACCTAATAATATGATTTTCTTTATATTTGTATACAACTATATCACATGTACTACATTTAATATGGAGCTCAATCGCTAGAATACCCAGATTGCCTACAACATAAATGAAGGGTAGCCCCGGAGGCAGTATATCTGCTATATTTAATGGCCTCATAACATTTCTCCAATATACAGTTCTGACCTCCAGTAGGGCCAAGTGAGAATCAATTGTGGATGGCATTTCCAAAGCAGAGTAATTGTACATCCTGGTGGTGCCCAAAATTGTTTCTCTACAATACCTTGAATGAACAATGCAATCACACATCCTCATTCAGGCCTATATGACAACTGCCTATATAAATACCCAAAATATACCCCTACATGATATCTGTCCTAATTGTGCAGTGCATCCTGGGTCCTTTTACCACTTTATTTGGCCTTGCTCTTATATACAGGATCTCTGGGCGCAAGTAATCCATTATCTGAGTTATTCAATGAAGTCTTTGTCCAGCTTTCTCCTGAATTTTTCCTACTTGGCTGCTATGACACTCACAAATTGAGTGTCCAACAGCAGTTACTGCATGAGACATTGCAAGAGTGATAGCTTGAATTTATATGAATTATGTTATTCCCTCACTTGCACAGTGGATAAGTAGTGTGAACACTTCCTTATGCCCCATTTAAACAGAACAATTACTGTTCAATCAAATCATTCAAATGAACTAAACTGAATGACAATCGTTCAGTTCAAACGACGAGTGAGAATCATAAAGTTGTTGCTCATCATTCAGTTTTAGCTTGCATAAAAGCCAGTGTTGGCTTTGGGCACTTATCACTGTTTAAACAATGTTCATTCAGTATTTCACAAAAGTATGTGAAACACTGAACAATAAGTGCCCGAGGACATCTAAACAGGTTGCCTGAGCATGAACAAACTAGTGATGACGTCATCAGCTCTTTCAAATGAGACTTTTTTAAGACGTCCAATCTGAGAGAAGGGGGGGGGGGGGGCAAATGAGAAACTGGATGAGGAGTAGGAATCAAGGACAAGGCCATGCGGAGGACCTATCTAAAGGGCTGGATAGTTGAGTGCGAAGAGCCGCCACCTGGAATACAAGAGCTCCTGGGTTCTGACACACACATACTCTGGAGCTGCCAACTCTGAAATACATTTGAAACAGAGTAATAAGACTTATTCCCAGTCCATGATGGCAATATGCGCAGAAATTTACAAGGTCTCAGTAAATCTACAGAAACAAGTTGTATAGACTACAAAATTCAATATGCAAGCATGCATGGCTGCAACAATACAAAATGATGGCTGCACATAGCCATCCAAACATATTTGACTTACAGCAGGTCATTCCGTAATGTATTTTTCTAACTGTGCTTTAGAAGAATGAATCAAGGAGAGCCCATACACATACAAAACAATTAAAAATCATGGTGGAGTCAAAACAAATGGAACAACAGCAAAAGGACTCACCCGATGCTTGACAAGTCACCACTCAGGTGACAACTTCCGCACCAAAAATCCAGGAAAGCCCGTAACAATAGCTGTCTTTATCCAGGGATTATCAAGATCCTGCGAGAAGGAGAGCTGCAGGGCAAACTGAAAACCCGTTCCTTGTAATAAGGTCGGGTATACAGAAATATTTATAAAAACAGAAAAAAAGTTGCCACTGCGCTGCTTAGATAAATGCCCCTAGTTGAAAAACGAAAAACCTCGATCATGAATAAAGAGGTTTTATTTCATAAAAAGAGAGGAATAACACAGCTCTTAATAAACAAAAAACAAATAGACAATAACACTAATAGTAATGATCATGCAACGCGTTTCACACAGGAGCGACGCTAATCGTAAGCACGTCCTGTGACGAATTCAGGGAAACGCTGAAAGCGTCCCTGAGTATGATGATGACGTGATCATAAGGGGCACATCATAATGAGGCACCAAAGATGGCGCCTTACACCGGAACAGACAGGATTCCCTCCTTCTCCCCTCCTCTTTTGAAACTGTATGGATCTTGTTTATTCGTCATTTATTTGCTATATATGGTGGTGCTAGCTGGTTATGTTTTATTCTTGACAAAGGCGCTGCACTGCGCCGAAACGCGTTGCATGATCATTACTATTAGTGTTATTGTCTGTGTTTTTTGTTTATTAAGAGCTGTGTTATTCCTCTCTTTTTATGAAATAAAACCTCTTAATTCATGATCGAGGTTTTTCGTTTCTTCAACTAGGGGCATTTATCTAAGCAGCGCAGTGGCAACTTTTTTTCTTTTTTTATACATCTTACTGTGCTTTGATCTGCTTGTTTTACTGTTAAGGCACCACACACGGGCTGTCTCCTCTGTGACATATGTAACTGTATTGTCTCGTATTGTGTCGCGGTCCTCAATCTCTGTGACTATCCAGTAGGTCATTGCCCCGAACTTCAGCAACTTATCCTTACAGACAAAATAAGTAATATTTCACATAAAGCTGCAGCTGTGCTAAAGAAAAAAAAAAGTCTAAAGGGAATTAATAGCCTCAATAAACACAAGTAACTAAAGATACATCAGAGCTCGGATCTCCAGAAAGAGGCGTCTCATTCAGGTCTCCAGAAATATCCTTCTGTGTGTGAAGAGAGAATAAAAAGGCCTCCGCTCCGTGTCAGCTCTGGGAGCAAGAACAGAACTGCAGCTGCTGCATCCTGAGACTCCCGGACACCGAATCTTCACACTAAGAGGTAAGAGACATCCCAACCCAATCTCCAGCCTCAGCTTAGCTGGGTGATACACTGTGGTAAACAGGACATCAGGGGTGCAGTGAGATATGGAATAATAGGGAAAAGAAAGGCAATAAACAAGAAAAGAAGAAAACCAAATAATTACCATATTTTTCTGACTATAAGACACAGTTTTTTTCCACAGGATAAAATCTTACTAAGAAGCATCTCCGCCTTATCGTCCAGAGATCCCTGACTGCTGCCTTAATGATCTGGCAGTGTGCTGATAAATCATCAGGAGATCTCTGCAATCATACCTACCATGGCTGCACAGTTCTCCCTCTCCCTGCCCGTTCAGTGTAGATAATGCTGGAGATCTCTCACATCTCCTGGGGTGCAGGTACACTTAGGGGCAGATGAGAGGAAAGATCAAAGGGCTTGCAGTAGCAGCAGGACTGCAGATGATGTCAAAACCATGTGAACAGGAGTAATTAGAGGGGTTCATGGTATACTACACTTGTATGGGGGGATTAAGTGGTGATAAGATCACTGTTTAACATTCCAGCTACAGATGTGTATGGATGTAGCAGAGCTGGATGAGCTGTGTATTTGTGTGCATGTAGCAGAGCTGGATGAGCTGTGTGTGTATGTGTGTATACAGAAGAGCTGTGTCTGTGTGTAACTGCATAGACCCTGAGTTTTATCATGGTATTAACTATCATATGATTTTTTAAGAGTGTGTTTTGAGCAAATGTTTTGTGTAAAAGCTGTACCCTCTGGGTGCTTGGTATGACCACGTGTGGCTGGCGCAATGCACAGAAAGACACTGTCGCCCCAATAACCATGGTGTGGTATAAATTATGGGGCAGTGCTGACCCCTGGCAGAGAGAGGGTAAGCCAGATGTAACTGAGTATGCAGTGTAGCAAGTGATAAGCCTAAGGATAGTAGCAGGAAGTGAGGCAGGGACTCGCTCTGGACCCCATGCAGTGCACCACTGCAACACCCATAGAGAGAAGCAATGCACCGCACAAACCAGAATAAACGTTGATATTGGTAACAGTTGTGGGTTCAGTTAATTCTCGGAGTGATGAGTGCCAGAAGGAGAGCTGGTTTCAAGTGCAGGAGATAAAACAATGGGTGAGAAAGCATTTGTGAGCTGGGTGGATGACATGGACGCCAGGTTCACTGTGGAGGACACAGGTAGGTCCCTCACCCCCAAGGACTACCACACCTGTCGGCCGATCCTGATCCTGGGGCGGAGGATTCTTCTGTAGTGGCCCCCTTAACATATGTAGCAGAGTTGTGTATGTTGAAGAGCTGTGTATGTAGTAGAGTTGTGTATGTTGCAGAACTGTGTATAATGATAACCTTTATGCTTGCACCATTGTTTAGATGACCCACTAGATTGAATAAAAGCTGAATATGTACTGTAAAAGCATTTTCTGTAATAGAACACCACAGCTAATGTCAGGAGCCCCTCTACTTTGTTAGATCCCCAGGGATGTTTAAATTATTATGAAATACTTTTTTTCTGTTGTCTAAACCTGGAGGGGGGTGTATAATAGTCTGAATATATGGTAAAGAAATAAATCAGAAGGAAAACAATGTAACAAAGGGGGCTCAGAAATGTGAATATAAAGATCTACATATAAAGGTTCATGCTATTCACATAAAAAAGTATAAGATATAAAAACTGCTCAGAGACCATATAACATCATTCATGAGAAAACCAGAAGTGGAAGATAATCCAGAAGGACAATTCATAGTCTGACTGATTAGGATGGAATAGTATGTAATAGTCAAAGAAGGCTTGTAAAAAGGTTTGGAATATAAAATATATCAGTAGTCCATAAGGATGTAGAATATGTAGTGCGTACAGGTAGGTGGGAGCATGCTGGAGAGGGTATATATCTTAGACACTTATCCTGGGTGGGGTGGGGATTCAGTCCCTGACTTTCTTGTGGGTCGCTTTGAGCTCAGCTAAAAACACTGAGCTCATTACCGAAACATAAAAGACTGCAAGGCAATGTAGTGAAAGTCAAAGCCTGGATGTGAGTGCTACTTCTGTGGGGTCCTGATCAAAGTTTGCTGCACGTTAGACTTGGATGAGAAGAACTTGAGACATAGCTGGTGCCTTGCCAGGTTACAGTTTATTTTGTGTTCTGTTTTGCACTAAGCTCTTGTGCCGCTGTTGGCTGCTGTTTTTTTGGGTGACATTGTTATTGCTGAAAGTAAGAAAAATAAAGGAAGGTGCTCCTCGCCTGTTGCTGAATCACCTTGCCGCCTGGCTCCCCCTTCCAGTGAAGGATCTCAGTGCCGAGGAACTGGCTGCTTACTGAAAAAAAAAAAAAATCAACGACATCCAGTAGGAAATAACTTTCCAATATCAGAGTAGCCTTAACCCCAATGTTGTCAGTAACAGCCCCTGCTCACTGTCCATACTCAGACTAACAACAGAGGAAGAAGTCTCCAGATTGCTTTCATCTGCTCGCCCCACCACCTGTGCTAGAGACCCTCTCCCCTCACACATCCTCCGGTCCCACTCCCTGGTGGTTATTTCCCATCTCACCACTATATTCAACTTCTCTCTGACCTTTGGCATTTTTCCCTCCTCTTTAAACATGCCATCATATCCCCCCTGCTAAAGAAACCAACTCTGGACTTGACTGATGCTGCCCACTACCGACCCATCGCCAAACTCCCCTTCATCTCCAAAATACTAGAACACCTGGCTTACTCCTGCCTTATAATCTATCTATAAGACAATTCTCTACTTGACCCCCTTCACTAAACGCAAACCACCCTTACAAAAGTATTAAATGACCTCCTAACAGCCAAATCGAGGGGTGACTACTCTCCATTGATCCTCCCCGATCTCTCTGCAGTATTTGACACTGTTGACCACAAACTCCTCCACCATATGCATTGCTCCATTGGCCTAAAGGGCACTGCTCTCTTCTGGTTCTCCTCCCACCTATCTGACCGCTAATTCAGTGTCTCCTTTGAGGGTTCTACCTACCCTCCTCTTCCCCGTGCTGTTGGAGTCCCACAGGGCTTGGCCCTTGCCCCCCTCCTTTTCTCCTTCTACACAGCCCTTATTGGACAAACCATCAGGAGATTTGGCCCTAAATATCACCTCTACGCTGACGACATCCAGTTATACACCCCTTCTCATGACATATCTGCAGCTTTCCTCCAAAATATCACCGATTTTCTGTCCGCTGTCTCTAACACTATGTCCTTTCTCTACCCAAAACTAAACCTCTCTAAAACTGACCTACTGGTATTTCCACCCTCTACTAACTTACCTCATCCTGACATCTCCATCTGAGTGTGTGACACAATCATTACTCCCAGACATCACGCCTGCTGCCTTGGGGTTATATTTGACTCTGATCTCATCTTTACTTACCACATCCAATCTGTGGCCCGAACATGTCAGCTGTACCTCAAGAGCATCGCAAGAATCTGCCCTTTCCTCACCGTGGACAAGCTAAAAACATTTTTTGTTGCCCTCATCCACTTTCGCCTTGATTATTGCAACTCGCTGCTGATCAGTCTCCCTTGCTCCAGTCTCTAACCCCTCCAATCCATCCTGAATGCAGCAGCCAGGCTCATCTTCCTGTCCAGCCGCTACTCGGACACCTTTGCCCTGTGCCAGTCGATACACTGTCTGCTCGTCAAACACAGAATTCAATTTAAACTCACTACCTTCATTCAGAAAGCTGTCCACAGCACTGCGCCGCCCTACATTGCCTCCCTCATCTCAATCCACCACCCAGCAAGCGCCCTCCGCTCTGACTGAGTGCCACTTTAATTGGAACTTTTCATTCCCGCCTCCAAGACTCTGGAATACAGTCATCAGCACCAGTCATCTGGAATACACTACCCATAACTATCCACGCAATCCCCAATACACAAGATTAGAGGCATGAAAATGCACATCTTTAAGGAGGCGTACCATATTCCCTTGACCAAACCCCTCTGTACTCTGCCTATTAACATGCTCCCTGACCAACTGACTGCAATCCCTGCTAGCTGGAATCAACCGCCCTCTGCAGTCACAATGATTCAGCCACCACACAGCTTAATGTCTGACCATTGCTTATGTGTATAGCATCCCACACTCCCCAATTCACCATACCGTGCACATCTCCAGCCCCTTTACGTTCTGTATCACCATATAACCTGTAGTATGTAAGATCATTGAAGCAGGACCCTCACCCCTACTGTTTCCATCAAGTGATTACTATGTAACGGTGGTTTTAGTACTTTTGCCTTTCTGTATTCCCCCTACATAAATAAATATGATTATTATTATTTTAAAGAGCAACAAGAACTTTTATCTGGAGTAAGTGAGCCTCTGTAAGAGCGAAAAACCCGTCCCACACAGACAGTGCTACAATATATATGACATATAGGGGAAAATAGTTCATAAATTCCATGTAAACCATCTCTAATCTGAGTCATTAATACAAAGAACATTGCTAGAAAATAAAAACTGTCAGAAAAGCATCTTATTTCATCATGAGGGCTAATACAGACAAACAACTGTTTGCAATCGGACAGGTGGGTGGAGGTGGAGCTAAGTTCAGCCCCCTCCCTTTGCAAACAGTGGAGAATGGTGGAGAGAGGGCGGAGAGGAGGCGGGAGCCCAGTGCACTAGCTCTGTCACATCCTGCCTCCCCCTTTTGCAGAGAGGGGCAGCATACATCGGCCTGGCGAGAAAACCCGACCGATATATGTTCATCTGAATAAGTCCTAAATTTTATTTTTTCTGTACTATTGTTAAATAAAATGTCTTTGGAAAAACATAAAACAAAATTTCTGACCACCGTAACCTTTTTATTTTTCATAGTTGTGTGAGGGCTCATTTTTTGCAAGCTGTCTTGGAGTTTCTATTGGTGCCATTATAGTACATAAGACTTTTAGATTTTTTGTCTTGGGGACGAAGTGACCAAAAGAAGCGCAATTCTGGTGTTGTATATGTTTTTTCTGGACAATGTTCACCATAACGCCAACTTCACACTGATGAACACAATATGACTACTAAAAACTGACAGCAATATTGCATATTTGCTCATGCGATGTTTGCACATCAGAAAGATGTTTTCCTTGAGAATCATCTTGCATCATAGCCACCTGCAATTTTTTCACTCAAAAGTCTACAACAGGAGTTGCTGAAATTAAGCAGGTCCAGCCCCCTTACAAATCCTCTAAATGATAATCACCCCAGCAAGGTACTAAACTTGTCCTTTTTGGCTTGTGAAGCAGTGTTTGGTAAGTCTAGTTTAGTGCCTTGCAGGTTGAGTCCGGGCATGTCTTTCCAGCAAAATGCTATCCTTCTCAACTGGCTAATTTCCAGAGCCTTTGGGGAGCATAGGATGATGCTCAAAGGTGCTCCCCAAAGTAGTAGGAGTATGTGGCAGCCACCTTGCCAAGTTTGTTGCATTCACTGAATTCTCAGTGAACTCCTTTGATATCCTTCTTGAGAAACTGTGTCCTGAGCTAACCCATCACGGTGCAAATATGTGAAGGTGTATTTCCACGAAAGAGCGATGTCCGGTGACGCTAAGGTATGCACATTTGAAGGGTAATGTGTGAAAAGGACCCTTTTGTTTTCTTGGCTTAATCACAGCTGCCTATTTTGAGCCCTTATTTCCTTGCCTTTGTGCCCATATTGAGTTTAACATTGTATTGTTCTCTCTGTGTTCTTTGTCTGTCTAAATGTGATCATTGTTTCTTCATACTGGTGTTTGCAGCAAACCACTTTCCTTTCTTTTTACATGTAATGTGTAGCTTTCTCTTTTCATTTCATTGTGAGTTCCTATTGGAGCTTTCAACTATATTGGCCATTGTTCACAACATGTATGAGGCTATCTTCAAGCAAGTGCAGGTGGAAGTTATACCCCAACCAACAGAGGAACATTGCCTCAATATAGCAGCTGGTCTTTGGGTGAGAACTCAGTGCAAGAAAGTAGCAACCTGCCAAATGCAATTGAGGCAAATCATGCGGGGGGCATCCTTCCAACTAAACAAGATTATAATGAGAATTGCCATGGATTACTTCTCATTTTTGCGCAATTAACGTGGTGGTGCTGGGAGGAACAAGAGGGAGCGCTGTGGAAATACATCATCCAAGGGAATGACCACCCATATTTCTTCTGAAGAGTGGCTGAATATAGTTTTTTTGGACGCATACTAGCCAAAATGCTCTATAGGCCAGGTGAGTGAAGTTCTGATTAATCGAGAACAGTAATGCAGACCACACCATTTAAATTACTGGATATCTTTTGTCCCATTATGCATGTGAACTGTGGCATTACAGTAAAAGTACTTAACTACAAGTCAAGAGCAACTGTCCTAACCACAAGCTTACTTCGCAAAGCGTGGTGATGGTGAATTTTGTTTAATAAGAAGATGGGAACAGAATAGGAAACTAAATACTTAATTTGCTTAGTCATTTTTACTTTACTACAATGTTTTAAGGACCTGTGAATAACTTTTTGTATGCAGCAAGGACCTTCCACTGCCATTGGTTCAACTTACCAGAAGACGAGAGGAGCACTTGGATTGGTCAGGGGCAGAACTAACCAGAGCAGGAGACTGGGGAATTTCCATTTTCTCTGAGCTATATCCCAGCAGCAGAATATAAAAGGGCAGAGAGACTATAAAAAGTCAGTCAGAGCAAGAGAGTGATTAGACAGAGAGTCAGAAGGAAGGAGGTCAGCAGCCATCTTGTTGGTTTGCTCACCTATCAAGCTTCTGGAGAATCGACTGAACCTTTCTGCAACCCTGTGTTAGGCTGATTGTTTACCCATTACTCTGAGGGAAGCCTGCAATTATCTTCAAGACCCCAAACCATTTCAAGCCATGCCTTTCCTCCATGTTTTCATCTAACAGCCAGAGAAGCCACAACACCACAAGCTGCAGAGAACGAAGAACATCCAAATGGTCCTCCTGACTGAATACTGCAGGATTTTAGCTAGCATTTCATTGTTGTTATTTGGGTAAATAAGGAGTTTCCAGTCATAGTCAGTCTCTCTATAGCTTTCCCATATGTCAGATGCTGCCTCCTTAGGGCTTATATATCCATGTATCAAGGTTTAATCTGTGTTTATGCAAATTCTATTGTTAAAAATTCTTTCAGACTGCCACGTTCAATGAGTAAATGGTGTGCCTGCAGTTTACTCAAACACATGTGATAGTCTTATTGCTCTACAAAGTTCCTTTGAATCAGGCACTGACATCACAAATTTTTAACTAACCAAGTCATGTTGCATACCTTCTCTTTTGTACAAGATTGTATAGAGCAAACTGCACTCATCACCACCGTGACATGGCTTCTTAGCCATCCCTCAGAAACCGTTCAGAGAGTGCGAGCCTCTTCCCACTTGTCACAGGTTTCACATGCACAATTCACATCCATTGATATGAGGAACAATACATGTTCTTGTGAGGAATCACTCAGGCTCCATTACATCTGCAGCTATTGGCCATCTAGACTTAGGGCAGGTTCCCATGGTCATAGGTACAACTATATTTAGCAGCACACAGCACAGCTACATCTGAATGATGGGGAAATTCTTCTCCCTTACTGGCAGATCACACTACATGCCAGATTGCAGGAGTTTGAAGCTAGCGACTGGCAGATTTCTTCCCCATGTGGTAATCACTATGTGCAGCAAAGACAGGGAAGGTCCTATGTTTTCCTGGCCATGCTACTCATAAACAGCAAAAGAGGTGGTCCAAACAAACCACTGAAATCCCATATAGATCAGTGGTTTTGGTTAGACCTATTATATGGTTGTCATTATAATGGCTGTATAACGGGATTAACGTACGTTCATGTGAAATTAGCCTTCAGTGGTTTTTGCTTCAATGGTTGCCCAATTTCAGAATCCCCCCAAAAATATTAGTCATGCAAGAAAACACATTTTAGAACAAAATAACTTTATCATTCAAAAACAAACTCAGAGTAACTGCCCGACTGCATTTTTCACCAAAACAGAAAATAATAATAATAATCTTTATTTGTATAGAGACTGAAGGAAATACCCATAACAAGTATTGTTCGGAGTGCATATGAATAAGCTTCAAAACTCCAGACACACAATGTCAACATCGTGGGCCAAAAAATTTACAATTTTAGCAAAGCACCCAAAATCCCTTTTTTGGAGGTTTGAAGGCACACTGGAATATAGCAATGCCAAAGAACTTGCAATGTGCACTACCACATAAAGAGCACAATCGCCATGGCAGGTGTGGCTTTGGCCATTGTACAAATGCACCCTTGCTCATTTTTACAACATGCTCATTGTGGGAAATCAAAAGAAAACCTGATTTTGGCTCCCAGCTAAACTGCCATGTCCAAAAAGCAAAACTGCAGCGGAGCTCACACTTCCTTCGACTTGCACAGTACATGGCTGCCGTGTATATGCACCCACTTATAAAATCTGTTGCACCTGGAAATGTTCATAGGCTGCCGAAGAACAAAGAGGCTAATGCAGCCAATGTTATATTTACAGCTAACTAACAAACTAGGTCTGAGTTCTTTACAAGCGAGTGTGTACCTGTTCTAACAAAGTGTGCAGTTTATAGGTGTAGTTTGAAATTTATGGACAAAGCTCCAGGACCGGACACAGAAACATTAGGCTTTGCACCAAATAATGGGGCCACTTTCTTGAAGCCCCTTGCACCAACTGTGCCAGTTCTTCTGTAGCTCATCCACTGTTGATGACAAGCAACAAAACACAGAGCAGTGAGTGCACAATCGTTTAATTGATCAAATGTCTAGCCAGCACAAGGGCTCGCTCTGTTTACTTAAAAGCATTTTGCTGAAAGCAAAGAAAAATATGGACAATTTAGAAGCCAAGAATTTGTAAGGGCAAACATTTTATACGCCTCCAAACCAGAAAGTGCAGACACACTTGCAACCTCACGTGTGCACAAGTCACCAGCATGCCACCTGCTTGTACACGTTTAACCAGTGTCCTTAAGTACGATGCAAGCAATGTCTCTGCCAGTGTGGGGACACAGAGGTATTCTAACTACGGCGTGTCATGGCCAGAAAGTGGACAGCCACATGGGAAGTGGAGCGCATGTTATGTAAAAGGGGGACAGAGCCTGGGAAAGAAGGCAACACAGGACAAAAAAGAACACAGTCTAGTTTGCACAAACTCACAGAGTAGCTTTAAAGCTGTCCATGAACATGTGGTAGGGGCCCACGCAATTAGGTGCTGGGCAAGGGCCAGACAGAGCTTCCAAGGTGGGTAGAAAGAAAGCAGCAACAGTAGCAAACACATGGCTCCAGCCTTTGCAGGCCACAGTAGAAATGTGCAAACTACATACAGTTTTTAAAATGTTAAAAAAGGATTAATACCTTACAGGTACTTACACATTTTGCTGAGCCCTGCAGAGTGAGCAGAATGCAACCATTTCCCACTTTCTGCAGCCACCTCCTCCCAACCATCGTCCCGCAGCCTACGTACATGGTATTCCGTTCTTCATCTATCCCACAATATTGGGTAGTCTTGAACCAGAGAAATCAATTGGTCTTTGTCTATAATTAACCTTGTCATTGTTTTTTTACAGTTTTCACCACACAACAGAGCTATCAACCTGCCTCCACGCTTCTAGAAATTCCCCAAACAGGATTCCACCAAGTTCAGAACCTGCTAAGCTGACCCACCAAAATTGGAATGAATTTCCATAGTAACATGCATGAAAAAATATTGCACATAGTTTCGCAAGTTTGTGTCGTGATTAGAGATGAGCGAGCATACTCGTCCGAGCTTGATGCTCGTTCGAGTATTAGGGTGCTCGAGATGCTCGTTACTCGAGACGAGCACCACGCGATACTCGTCTCGATTAAACGAGCACTGACCATTGAATTCAATGGAGCCGGCAATACAGCCGACTCCATTGAAAGCAATGGGCTGCCTGCGTACGCGGGATGAATTGTCGGGAAGGACTTAAATATATAAGCCCTTCCCTGCAATTCATCTAGAAATGTGTAAAAATAAAATATATATATATACTTACCTTGTCCCGGCAGAACGATGTTAGCCCATTGAATTCAATGGAGCCGCAATACAGCCGACTCCATTGAAAGCAATGGGCTGCCGGCGATCGCGGGATGAATTGTCGGGAAAGGGTTAAATATATAAGCCCTTCCCTGCAATTCATCCAGAAATGTGTAAAAATAAAAAATATATATATACTCACCTGTTGCCGGCAGACGGAGTTCAGCGCGGCAGGCTGCAGTTCTCCTGAACTGCTCTGAACAGCTGTGAGTAGTATTCAGCAGCCGGGGATTTAAAATCCCCGCCTGCTGAATAAGATGCCTCTGATTGGTCACAGCCTGACCAATCAGAGGCCAGCCCTCACTCACCCATTCTGTGTCGTTTCTATCACTTTCTTGTGTTTTGCAGATTTTCACAAATGAAAACCTTAGCGAGCATCGGCGATATACAAAAATGCTCGAGTCACCCATTGACTTCAATGGGGTTCGTTACTCGAAACGAACTCTCGAGCATCACTGAAAGTTCGACTCGAGTAACGAGCACCCGAGCATTTTGGTGCTCGCTCATCTCTAGTCGTGATTAGAGATGAGCGAGCAACAAAATGCTCGGGTGCTTGTTGCTCGAGTAAAACTTTTCGTAATGCTCGAGAGCTCATTTCGAGTAACAAACCACAGTGAAGTCAATGGGAGACTCCAGCATTTTTGTATGGGACCGATGTTCCGCATAGCTCATGACTTGTCAAACACCAGAAAAAAATCAGAAAGTCATGGAAACACCACAGAAACAAATAGGGAAGGGCAGGGGCAGCATGCATGGCTGCATCTAAGGCTCACAGGTCCCACTATTAAGCCAAAATGGGGGAAGAGTCTGGTGTCACCCCCTAACAATTTACTTGGGAAAAAAAGTCATTAGCAAGGCACACAAGCTGGCACATATTAGCTAAGCATTAGAGATGAGCGAACGTACTTGTCCGAGTATTAGGGTGCTCGAGATGCTCGTTACTCGAGACATGCACCATGCGTTACTCGAGTCAATTCCATTTCCTTCCCTGCATGTTTAGCACCATTTTCTGGCCAATGGACATGCAGTGACGGCATTACAACTTCCTCCTGTGACGTGCCAGCCCTATCCCACCCCCCTGCAGTGAGTGGCTGGTGAGATCAAGTGACCACTGAGTATTTAAAGCGGTCCCGGCCGTGGCTCGCCACAGACACAAGCTGGCTGAGATTAGGGAGAGTGCTGTTCCTGCTATTCCTGCTATAGGGAGAGTGTTAGGCTACTGTTAGCATCTTCAAGAACCCCAACGGTCCTTCTTAGGGCCACATCTGATCGTGTGCATTACTGTTGTGGCTGCTGGGAGCAGTCTTGCACAATTCTTTTTTTTTTTTTTTTATCTTGGGCTGTGCAGACTATAGCATTCTCAGTCTGCAGTCAATTATACAGAGTATAGGGGCAGTACTGGTGAGGCAGGGACAGTGGTAGTGTAGAATCCTGTCAACAAGTACCCCAAAAAAGCTCCCTCCTAGGGCTACCTGTGATCATGTGCATTTTACTGCGTGGCTGCTGGGAGTTGTAGTGCCTCACAAATACACAGCTAGGCCTTTTTGCAGCCCTGTATATAATTTTTTGGGGACTGCAGTATGCATTACATAACCGCTGTCAGCCTCCAACTGCAGGCAAATAATTGCATATTTTTTTACACTGCTCTGTCTGTGCCTGCAAATTCACGCACAGCGTGCGGCGACAGCCCCTGATAGAGGGAAAGACATATATGCGCGCTCTAGGCTGAAAAAATGCTCCTTCTTTGGGCTACCTATGATCGTGTGCATTATACTGTGTCGCTGCTGGGAGTTGCCTCACTATTACCCAGCTAGGTCTTTTGCAGCCTTGCGCATTATTTTTTGGGGACTGCAGTGTGCGTTACATAACCGCTGTTAGCCTCCAACTGCATGTCAATAATTGCATAAATGATTAGACCGCTCTGTGTCTGCTCTATTCGTAATCCACCATGCTGAGGGGCAGAGGTAGGCCTAGAGGACGTGGACGCGGGCGAGGACGCGGAGGTCCAAGTGAGGGTGTGGGCACAGGCCGAGTTCCTGGTCCAGGAGAATCATAGCCAGCTGCTGCGGTATAGGAGAGAGGCAAGTTTCTGGGGTCCCCAGCTTCATATCACAATTTTTGGGTCCACGTGGTGGACCTTTATTACAAACTGAGCAGTGTGAGCAGGTCTTGTTGTGGATGGCAGAAAATGCATCCAGCAATGTATCGACCACCCAGTCTTCTACGCAGTCCACTGCTGCAACTCTGAATCCTCTGGCTGCTGCTCCTCCTTCCTCCCAGCCTCCTCACTCAATGAAAATGACACATTTTGATGAGCAGACAGACTCCCAGGAACTGTTCTCGGGCACCTGCCTCGATTGAGAAAAAATGGTTCCTCTCTCACCTGAGGACTTTGTCGTGACCAATGCCTAACCTTTGGAAAGTTCCCGGGGTCCAGGTGTTCATGCTGGGGACTTCCGGCAACTGTCTCAAAAGCTTTCAGAGGGTGAGGAGGTCGATAATGATGAGACACAGTTGTCTATCTGTGAGGTAGTAGTAAGGGCAGTAAGTCCGAGGGAGGAGCGCACAGAGGATTCGGAGGAAGAGCCGCTGGAGGATGAGGTGACTGACCCCACCTGGTTCGCTAAGCCAACTGAGGAGAGGTCTTCAGAGGGGGAGGCAAGTGCAGCAGAAGGACAGGTTGGAAGAGGCAGTGTGGTAGCCAAGCAGTGTGGTAGCCAGGCAGGGCAGAGCAAAGACTCCCCCAACTGTTTCTTAAAGCACCCCCTCACGCCAAGCCACCCTGCAGAGGGCTAGGTCTTCAAAGGTGTGGATGTTTTTCAGTGAGAGCGGGGATGACCGACTAACAGTGGTGTGCAACCTGTGTTGCTCCAAGATCAGCCGGGGAGCCACCAGTACCAGCATGCGCAGGCATATGATGGCCAAGCACCCCACAAGGTGGGACAAAAGCCGTTCACCGCCTCCGGGTCGCACCACTGCCTCTCCCCCTGTGCCCCAACCTGCCACTCAGATCCAACCCCCCTCTCAGGACACAGGCACGAGCGCCTCCCGGCCTGCACCCACGCCGTCACCTCCGCTGTCCTCCACCCCATCCAGTAATGTCTTACAGTGCAGCGTCCAGCTGTCGCTAGCGCAAGCATTGGAGCGCAAGCGCAAATACGCCGCCACACACCCGAACACGCAAGCATTAAACGTGCACATTGCCAAATTGATCAACCTGGAGATGCTGCTGTACAGGCTTGTGGAAACGGAGGCTTTCAAAAATATGATGGCGGCGGCTGTCTCACAGTCGCCACTATTTTTCGCGGTGTGCCGTCCCAGCCCTACACCAGCACGTCTCCCGCAACATCAATCGTGCCCTCACCAACGCTGTTGCTGGGAAGGTCCACTTAACCACGGACACGTGGGAAAGTACTGGCGGGCAGGACCACTATATCTCCCTGACGGCACATTGGGTGAATTGGTGGAGGTTGGGACCGAGTCAGAGCCTGGGACCGCACACGTCCTACCCACACCCAGAATTGCGGGTCCTTCCTCGGTTCTGGTATCTGCGATGGTCTATGCCACCTCCTCTAAACCCTCCCCCTCCTCCTCCTCCTACGCAACCACTACCTCTTAATTAAGAAAAGTGAGCAGCATGTAGCCAGCAGTCGGTGTGGTGCGGCGCAGCAGCACAGCAGTGGGCAAGCGTCAGCAGGCCGTGCTGAAACTATACAGCCTAGGTGACAAGAGGCACACGGCCCCAGAACTGTTGCAGGGTCTGACTGAGCAGACCGACCTCTGGCTTTCGCCGCTGGGCCTCCAATCAGGCATGGTCGTATGTGACTACGGCCGTAACCTGGTTGCTGCTCTGCAGCTCGGCAGCCTCACACATGTGCCATGCCTGGCCCACGTCTTCCATCTGGTGGTTCAGCGGTTTCTGAAAAACTACCCGCACTTGTCAGATGTACTCGGCAAGGTGCGCCACGTCTGCGCACATTTCCGCAAGTCCACCACGAACGCTGCCACCCTGCGGACCCTGCAACATCGGTTTAATCTGCCAGAGAACCGACTGCTGTGCGACGTGCCCACACGGTGGAATTCTACGTTACACATGTTGGCCAGGCTGTACGAGCAGCGTAGAGCAATAGTGGAATACCAACTCCAACATGGGCGGCGTAGTGGGAGTCAGCCTCCCCAATTCTTTACCGAGGAGTGGGCCTGGATGGCAGACAGCTGCCAGGTCCTCAGAAACTTTGAGGAGTCTACCCAGATGGTGAGCGGCGATGCTGCAATCATTAGCATCACCATTCCTCTGCTATGCCTGCTGAGAAGTTCGCTGCAAAGCATAAAGGCTGGTGCTTTGCGGTCAGAACAGGAGACGGGGGAAGAGAGTATGTCGCTTGATAGTCAGCCCACCCTCATGTCTATATCTCAGCGCGTTTTGGAGGAGGAAGAGGGGGTGGAGCAGGAGGAGGAGGGTTAAGAGACAGCTGGGCGCACTGCAGAGGGTACCCATGCTACTTGTCTCCCATCCATTCAGCGTGTATGGCCTGTGGACGAGGAGGAGGATCCTGAAAGTGATCTTCCTAGTGAGGACAGTGATGTGTTGCGTACTGGGACCCTGGCACACATGGCTGACTTCATGTTGGGCTGCCTTTCTCATGACCCTCGCGTTATATGCATTCTGGCCACTATGGATTACTGGGTGTACACCCTTCTCGACCCACGGTATAAGGAGAACCATTCCACTCTCATTCCTGAAGAGGAAAGGGGTTCGAGAGTGATGCAATACCACAGGACCCTGGTGGAAAAAGTGATTCTAAAGTTCCCATCTGACAGCGTTAGCGGCAAAAGTCGCACTTGATAGGGCCAAGTAGCAGGGGAGGTACGGAGATCAGACAGCATGTTCAGCGCAGGCAGGGGAACACTCTCCAAGGCCTTTGCCAGCTTTATGGCTCCCCAGCAAGACTGCGTCACCCCAGTCAAGGCTGAGTCGGAGGGAGCACTGTAAAAAAATGGTGAGGGAGTACGTAGCCGATCGTACCACCGTCCTCCGTGATGCCTCAGCTCCATACAACTATTGGGTGTCAAAGCTGGACACGTGGCACAAACTTGCGCTGTATGCCCTGGAGCTGCTGGTTTGCCCTGCCGCTAGCGTCTTGTCAGAGGGGGTGTTTAGTGCAGCTGGGGGAATCATCACGGACAAGCGTACCCGCCTATCAACTGCCAGTGCCGACATGCTTACACTCATAAAGATGAACAAAGCCTGGATTTCCCTAGACTTCTCTTCTCCACCGGCGGAGAGCAGCGGAACCTTAAAGATTCTTTTCGCTGCAACCACAGATAAAAGCACTCTTCTCTATAACCGGGAAATCTGTCTCTGACATTAGTCCTCCTCCTGCTACTCCTCCAGAAACAACAGGTCATCGCGCTGAACGGCCAATTTTTCTGCGGCCCAAAAGGCTCATCTACATCTACCAATGTTTTTACAATTTTGCGACGTTTCAAGACTAACATGAACCAATTTTTTCAACAGGGCTGCCTCCAGGCTCTGTTACAAATTAAGCAACAGTGAGCTGTATCTTTAAAAAAAATGTTTATGGTTTTCACCTACCATCACGGTGGATACATTTTTCAGAGGTACACTTGTACTCTTGGTACACTAATTTTTGGGCCCCGCCGACACTCTTATCCAACTAATTTTTCCAGCCTTCGCCTACGCCTATACTGCTGCCCGGTTAATTTTCCAGGGGTTTGCCTATACTGCTGCCACAGGGATGTTACTGGGGTCTTCCAATACTGCTGCCACGTTAACGTTACAGGGGTCTGCGTATACTTCTGCTACAGAAATGTGGCTGGGATGTGTCTATAGTATTACTACAGAAATGTTACAGGGGTCTGCGTATACTTCTGCTACAAAAATGTTACTGGGGTCTGCCTATACTGCTGCCACGTACATTTTACAGGTGTCTGTCTATACTTCAACAACAGAAATGGTGGTGGGGTCTGCCCATACTGCTGCTACAGAAATGATACTGGGGTCTGCTGATACTGCTGCTACATAATTGTTACTGGGGTCTGCCTATACTTCTGCCACCTTAATGTTAAAGGGGTCTGCCTATACGGCTGCCACTTAAATGTTACAGGAGTCTGCCTATACTTCTGCTACAAGAATGTTACTGGGGTCTGCCTATACTTCTGCCACATAAATGTTACAGGGGGTCAGCGTATACTTCTGCTACAAAAATGGTTCTGGGGTCTGCCTATGCTTCTGCTACAGAAATGTTACAGGGGTCTGCTTATACTGCTACTACAGAAATGTTACAGGGGTCTGCTTATACTGCTACTACAGAAATGTTACAGGGGTCTGCCTATACTGCTGCTACATAACTGTTACTGGGGTCTGCCTATACTTCTGCCATATAAATGTTACTAGGGGGTCTGCCTATACTTCTGCTACTAAAATGTTACTGGGGTCTGCCTATACCTTCTGCCACGTAAATGTTACAGGGGTCTGCCAAAGCTTCTGCTACAGAAATGTTACAGGGGTCTGCCTATACTTCTGCTACTGAAATGTTACTGGGGTCTGTCATACTGTTACTACAGAAATGTTACTGGGGTCTCCCTAGACTTCTGCAGCATAACTGTTACTGGGGTCAGCTTATACCTTTGCTACGGGAATATTACAGGGGTCTGTGTATACTATTGGTGCACCAAGTCTTCCCATCATGGTGTTCTACCTATCTGGCCCCCCCAAAAAAACCACGACTAACTAGGGCATGGATTGTGGGCCGAGGCCAACATATATTTCCTGTCACGTAACCTCAGCTGTCCGGGGCACTGCAATGGGATTTCTTTCTGTACCTTCTGTGTGTTCCTGCTAGCCACCAATGCTGTGGGTGCACACAGACTTGCCATAGCAGAGTTGTACCTGCCTGGCACTTTAAAAAAAAAAGCAGAATGTTAAGAGCATGGCGTGCGGGCCGCAGCCAACATGTATTTCCTGTCACGTAACCTCAGCTATCTGGGACACTGCAATGGGATTTCTTTCTGTATCGTCTGTGTTCCTGCTAGCCACCCATGCTTTGGGTGCACACAGACTTGCCATAGCGGAGTTGTACCTGTCTGGCACTTTTAAAAATAAAAAAAAACAGAATGTTAAGGGCATGGCGTGCGGCCCGCAGCCAACATGTATTTCCTGTCACGTTACCTCAGCTATCCGGGGCACTGCAATGGGATTTCTTTATGTACCGTCTGTGTGTTTCTGCTATGCACCCACGCTGCGGGTGCACACAGACTTGCCATAGCGGAGTTGTACCTGTCTGTCCCCAAAACACTGACAGACTTGGATAGGTTGCAGAGTGCAGATGGTTTACCCCTTGCTGTCAGGACTCGGGGTCCGGGAAAACTGGAGATCCCTGAAAATACCCGCAACCCCTGTCCCTTCCTACTTGCCCCCCTGGGCTAAGCCCCAGGGCGACAACTGGGCGACGGTCCCTACACTCACTAAGGAAGGGGGACACGGGAACTAACGAACAGACAGGCACTGGAACAAACGACAGCAAGGAGAGTCAGGCAATCCGGGTCAGCAACAAGAGGGTACGCGGTACAAGAGGGTCAGGCAAAGGCAACGTCAGGTCCAAAGGCAGAGGGTCAGTAACAGGAGTCAGAAGTATGCAGTACGCTGGTGTAGCAGGAAATCCAAAACTAACACTGGCACTGGATAGCAGACACCAGCAGGTTTAAATGCTGTCAGAGCTCCCGCCCAAGAAGCTGATTGGGGCGGGGAGCCTGACAGCAGCTGAGTGCACCCAGCAGCACTGGGGAACCCGCCCCCAGCCCTGCAGGAGGCAGGACAGGAGACGCATGTTTGGTTGCCAAGGAACCTAGGACGCGACGCGGGGCAACACCCACCGCGTCCCTGGCAACCCGGCGGCGAGGCGGAGCTCGGCGGCCAGGGGAGGTGACGAGGACCGGGGCCCCCCTGCGCCGCACAGCAGCCGCACGTGTGACAGGACCGGCGGTGCGGGCACGACGGACCCGCGAACCGCCAGTCCTTACAGTACCCCCCCTTCTACGGGGGGCCACTGGACCCCCATGGCCTGGAGCAGGCTTGAGGGGAAAGGCGCTGTGGAACCGTCGAACCAACAGTGGTGCATGTACGTCCCGGGCAGGGATCCATGTACGGTCCTCAGGGCCAAAACCCTTCCAATGTACCAGATACTGTAAAGTACCTCTCACACGCCGAGCATCAATCAAACGCTCTACCTCATACTCCAGTTCCCCCTGTACAAGAGTAGGAGAGGGCGGGCTCTGGGCGGGCAGAACTGGGGTTACATATTTCTTCAGCAGCCCCTTGTGGAAGACGTCATGAATCTTCCACGACTGCGGAAGAGATAGTTTGTATGCAACAGGATTGACCACATGGGAGATGGTGAACGGACCAACGAAGCGGGGAGCCAGCTTTAGGGATGGAACCTTGAGTCTCAAATTTTTTGAGGCCAGTAATACCTGCTCCCCAACCACGAATGGTGCAGAGATCGTGCGTCTTTTATTAGCTTGACCAAGAAGTTTATCCTGGGAACCCTGAAGGTTCTTACGAACCTGGGCCCAAACTGTGCACAGTTCATTAATGGCAGAGTCCGCAGACGGCGTGTCAGTAACTGAGGGAGAAAACGAAAATCGAGGATGGAAACCATAATTACAAAAGAACGGCGACACATGAGAAGACGAATTTACATGGTTGTTAATGGCAAACTCGGCGAGAGGTAGGAAGTTAACCCACAGATGTTGATTGTCAGACGCGAACAGTCGCAGGTATTGGATTAATTCTTGATTCATCCTCTCAGTTTGCCCATTCGACTCGGGATGAAAAGCAGACGAAAAGGACAAGCCAATATTCAATTTCCTGCAGAAAGCTCGCCAGAAGCGAGCGACAAACTGTACGCCTCTATCTGAGACCACGTCCTCAGGAACCCCATGCAACCGCACCACCTCCTTAATAAACATGTCAGATAACAGTTTGGCATTTGGTAACTTGCTCAGAGGAACGAAATGTGCCATTTTGGAGAACCGATCTACAATGACCCAAATGACCGTATTCCCCTGTGACGGCGGCAAATCTGTGATGAAGTCCATGGACAGATGTGTCCAGGGCCTGGACGGAATGGGCAAGGGAAGAAGAGGCCCCTCAGGACGTCTCCTGACACTCTTCCCCCTGGCGCACACCGGACAAGCAGTGACAAAAGCCCGAACATCCCTACTCATATGAGGCCACCAATAAGTTCTGGAAAGTAATTCCTGAGTTCCCCGGATACCGGGGTGACCAGCAAGGACTGAGGCATGCGTCTCTTCTAACACCTTCAACCTTAATGGTAAAGGAACAAAGAGTTTGCCTTCTGGAAGTGCTTCAGGGGCTGATTGCTGTGCATCCTAAATTAACGGTGAGAGGTCAGAGGAGACAGCTGCGAGAACCACCCCAGGGGAAAGGATAGTCTCAGGTTCCGACTCAGGAGGTTCCGGAATACCAAAACTCCTAGATAGGGCATCTGCCTTCACATTCTTGGAACCGGGTCGGTAAGTAACCAGGAAATTAAAACGGGAAAAGAAAAGAGCCCAACGAGCTTGTCGAGCATTCAACCTTTTAGCAGAATCTAAATATACAAGGTTCTTATGGTCTGTGAGTACCATGATCTGATGGCGTGCTCCCTCCAAAAAATGCCTCCACTCCTCGAACGCCCATTTTATAGCAAGTAACTCACGATTGCCTATATCATAATTCTGTTCGGTTGGGGAAAATTTTCTAGAAAAGTAAGCGCACGGTCTAAGATTTGTGAGTGTAGATGGCCCCTGAGAAAGTACTGCCCCTACTCCAAACTCAGAGGCATCCACCTCCACCACAAACGGGCACGACAGGTCTGGTTGGACAAGAACGGGTGCGGAGGAAAAGGCAGCTTTCAAGGTAGCGAAGGCCGCCAGCGCCTCTGGAGACCAGGTACTCACATCTGCCCCTTTCCGGGTGAGATCTGTTAAGGGTTTAGCCACTACAGAAAAGTTCTTGATGAACTTCCGATAATAATTAGCGAAGCCCAAGAAGCGCTGGAGGGCCTTTAGAGTGATGGGTTGGGCCCACTCAGTGATGGCTTTCACCTTCCCCGGATCCATCTGGATATCCCATGGAGTAATGATATACCCTAAAAAGGATATCTTCTGCACCCCAAAAACACATTTTTCAAGCTTAGCAAACAGCTGGTTAGCCCTGAGTCGAGTCAGGACCGTTTGAACATGTACCTGGTGTGTCTCCCAGTCGGGGGAAAAAATCAGAATATCATCTAGATACACTACGACGAACACCCCCATGATGTCCTGAAAAACTGAGTTCATGAAACCTTGAAATACAGCAGGGGCGTTACACAACCCAAAAGGCATGACCAGGTACTCAAAGTGACCGAGGGGCGTATTGAATGCCGTCTTCCACTCATCCCCCTCCTGAATACGAATGAGGTTGTAAGCTCCCCTTAGGTCGAGTTTAAAGAACCACTGGGCACCGGTGACCTGGTTGAGGAGGTCTGGGATGAGCGGAAGGGCGTACTGGTTCCTGACAGTGATTTTGTTTAGCTCCCTGTAATCAATACAGGGTCTGAGACCCCCATCCTTTTTCTCCACAAAGAAGAAACCAGCCCCTACTGGAGACTCGGAGGGACGGATGTGCCCCTGGGACAAACTATCCTGGATATAGTCCTTCATAGATTCCCTCTCCGGAACCGTAACATTATAGATGCGACCTTTAGGAAGTTTGGCCCCCAGAATCAACTCTATCTTACAATCCCATTCTCTATGGGGAGGCAAGGCTTCTGATAGCTGTTTGGAAAAGACGTCCGAAAACTCGGAGAGGTAGTCAGGTAGTTCAACTCCTTCACAGGTGGAGACATCCACCCCCACGGGGCGCACGTGGCTGTCACAGTGAGAACCCCACTTGACCAGTTCCAACGTATCCCAGTTAATAACTGGGTTGTGTTCCCTTAGCCAGGGTAGCCCCAGCACAACATCCACAGACAGGTTCTTCATAACCAAAAATGTACAGGACTCAGTATGTAAGGCCCCAATAGTGAACTGTAACTCCGGGGTAACCAGATTTACGAGACCAGCCTGCAAGGGAGTAGAGTCGACACCAGAGACCAGAATAGGGGGGTCTACACGGAAAAAATACTCAGACAGTTTAGCAACAAATTCAAAATTAACAAAATTAGCAGCAGCTCCAGAATCCAGAAACGCTTGCCCAGCACGGTAGAAAGACCGGAATTCTAAGGTGCAGGGCAACAACATTTTAGACTTTACAGGGAGTACCTTAGCTCCTAGACAGTCCTCCCGACAACTGCCTAGGAGCGGAAGTTTTCCTGCCGCGGCTTTTTCTCACAGGTCACAATGCGATGACCCGGCTCCCCACAGTAGAGACAGAGGTTCATTCTGAGACGATATTCCCGATGTTGCTTCGGGGTCATGGTTCCCAGCTCCATGGGTTCCGTGGAGGGAGGGGTTAAGGTCGGAACCACCGAAGGAGTAGACGTACGGACAGGGCTGGTCCGAGTCGAGCGTCTGGCCCTCAAGCGTCGGTCAGCCCGGATGGCCAGAGACATGGCTTGCTCCAAAGTTCTGGGCTCCGGGTGTGCCACCAAGAGGTCCTTGAGGCCCTCCGACAGACCGGTCAAAAACAGATCCTTTAAGGCCGCGTCATTCCACCCAGACTCCGTGCAGTGTTGGCGAAATTGTGAACAATAGTCCTCAGCCACCTTCCGCCCCTGTCGCAAGGCCAGGAGTTTAGAGACTGCGAAGGCCGCACGGTCAGGCTCGTCATACAGCTGGCCCAAAGCAGTAAAAAAGGCGTCTAGTGACTGTCGGGTGGGGGAGTCAGCTGGTAAGGAGAAGGCCCAATTTTGGGGTTCTCCCCTCAGGCGAGTTATCACGAAACCCACCTTCTGGTATTCTGTGCCAGAGGTGTGGGGTCTGAGGTCAAAATAAAGCTTGCAGCCTTCTCTGAACACAAAAAACTGACTTCTCTCCCCGGAAAAGAAGTCAGGAGGTGTAGCTCGGGGTTCAGAAACCGTACCAGGAGTGGCAGGGAGCTGCATCATATTAGAAGCCCCTCGCTGCTCCTGATGCTGCAGGCGAGCAGTCAGGTCCTGGACCAGGTCCATCAGTATCTGTACCTGGTTGGCTAAAGCCGCCACAGCCTCCATAGTGGGTTTCAAGGTTGCTGGTCGGATGTAGGGATCCGACTTCCGTTCGGCCAGTGTTACTGTCAGGACTCGAGGTCCGGGAAAACTGGAGATCCCTGAAAATACCCGCAACCCCTGTCCCTTCCTACTTGCCCCCCTGGGCTAAGCCCCAGGGCGACAACTGGGCGACGGTCCCTACACTCACTAAGGAAGGGGGACACGGGAACTAACGAACAGACAGGCACTGGAACAAACGACAGCAAGGAGAGTCAGGCAATCCGGGTCAGCAACAAGAGGGTACGCGGTACAAGAGGGTCAGGCAAAGGCAACGTCAGGTCCAAAGGCAGAGGGTCAGTAACAGGAGTCAGAAGTATGCAGTACGCTGGTGTAGCAGGAAATCCAAAACTAACACTGGCACTGGATAGCAGACACCAGCAGGTTTAAATGCTGTCAGAGCTCCCGCCCAAGAAGCTGATTGGGGCGGGGAGCCTGACAGCAGCTGAGTGCACCCAGCAGCACTGGGGAACCCGCCCCCAGCCCTGCAGGAGGCAGGACAGGAGACGCATGTTTGGTTGCCAAGGAACCTAGGACGCGACGCGGGGCAACACCCACCGCGTCCCTGGCAACCCGGCGGCGAGGCGGAGCTCGGCGGCCAGGGGAGGTGACGAGGACCGGGGCCCCCCTGCGCCGCACAGCAGCCGCACGTGTGACAGGACCGGCGGTGCGGGCACGACGGACCCGCGAACCGCCAGTCCTTACAGTACCCCCCCTTCTACGGGGGGCCACTGGACCCCCATGGCCTGGAGCAGGCTTGAGGGGAAAGGCGCTGTGGAACCGTCGAACCAACAGTGGTGCATGTACGTCCCGGGCAGGGATCCATGTACGGTCCTCAGGGCCAAAACCCTTCCAATGTACCAGATACTGTAAAGTACCTCTCACACGCCGAGCATCAATCAAACGCTCTACCTCATACTCCAGTTCCCCCTGTACAAGAGTAGGAGAGGGCGGGCTCTGGGCGGGCAGAACTGGGGTTACATATTTCTTCAGCAGCCCCTTGTGGAAGACGTCATGAATCTTCCACGACTGCGGAAGAGATAGTTTGTATGCAACAGGATTGACCACATGGGAGATGGTGAACGGACCAACGAAGCGGGGAGCCAGCTTTAGGGATGGAACCTTGAGTCTCAAATTTTTTGAGGCCAGTAATACCTGCTCCCCAACCACGAATGGTGCAGAGATCGTGCGTCTTTTATTAGCTTGACCAAGAAGTTTATCCTGGGAACCCTGAAGGTTCTTACGAACCTGGGCCCAAACTGTGCACAGTTCATTAATGGCAGAGTCCGCAGACGGCGTGTCAGTAACTGAGGGAGAAAACGAAAATCGAGGATGGAAACCATAATTACAAAAGAACGGCGACACATGAGAAGACGAATTTACATGGTTGTTAATGGCAAACTCGGCGAGAGGTAGGAAGTTAACCCACAGATGTTGATTGTCAGACGCGAACAGTCGCAGGTATTGGATTAATTCTTGATTCATCCTCTCAGTTTGCCCATTCGACTCGGGATGAAAAGCAGACGAAAAGGACAAGCCAATATTCAATTTCCTGCAGAAAGCTCGCCAGAAGCGAGCGACAAACTGTACGCCTCTATCTGAGACCACGTCCTCAGGAACCCCATGCAACCGCACCACCTCCTTAATAAACATGTCAGATAACAGTTTGGCATTTGGTAACTTGCTCAGAGGAACGAAATGTGCCATTTTGGAGAACCGATCTACAATGACCCAAATGACCGTATTCCCCTGTGACGGCGGCAAATCTGTGATGAAGTCCATGGACAGATGTGTCCAGGGCCTGGACGGAATGGGCAAGGGAAGAAGAGGCCCCTCAGGACGTCTCCTGACACTCTTCCCCCTGGCGCACACCGGACAAGCAGTGACAAAAGCCCGAACATCCCTACTCATATGAGGCCACCAATAAGTTCTGGAAAGTAATTCCTGAGTTCCCCGGATACCGGGGTGACCAGCAAGGACTGAGGCATGCGTCTCTTCTAACACCTTCAACCTTAATGGTAAAGGAACAAAGAGTTTGCCTTCTGGAAGTGCTTCAGGGGCTGATTGCTGTGCATCCTAAATTAACGGTGAGAGGTCAGAGGAGACAGCTGCGAGAACCACCCCAGGGGAAAGGATAGTCTCAGGTTCCGACTCAGGAGGTTCCGGAATACCAAAACTCCTAGATAGGGCATCTGCCTTCACATTCTTGGAACCGGGTCGGTAAGTAACCAGGAAATTAAAACGGGAAAAGAAAAGAGCCCAACGAGCTTGTCGAGCATTCAACCTTTTAGCAGAATCTAAATATACAAGGTTCTTATGGTCTGTGAGTACCATGATCTGATGGCGTGCTCCCTCCAAAAAATGCCTCCACTCCTCGAACGCCCATTTTATAGCAAGTAACTCACGATTGCCTATATCATAATTCTGTTCGGTTGGGGAAAATTTTCTAGAAAAGTAAGCGCACGGTCTAAGATTTGTGAGTGTAGATGGCCCCTGAGAAAGTACTGCCCCTACTCCAAACTCAGAGGCATCCACCTCCACCACAAACGGGCACGACAGGTCTGGTTGGACAAGAACGGGTGCGGAGGAAAAGGCAGCTTTCAAGGTAGCGAAGGCCGCCAGCGCCTCTGGAGACCAGGTACTCACATCTGCCCCTTTCCGGGTGAGATCTGTTAAGGGTTTAGCCACTACAGAAAAGTTCTTGATGAACTTCCGATAATAATTAGCGAAGCCCAAGAAGCGCTGGAGGGCCTTTAGAGTGATGGGTTGGGCCCACTCAGTGATGGCTTTCACCTTCCCCGGATCCATCTGGATATCCCATGGAGTAATGATATACCCTAAAAAGGATATCTTCTGCACCCCAAAAACACATTTTTCAAGCTTAGCAAACAGCTGGTTAGCCCTGAGTCGAGTCAGGACCGTTTGAACATGTACCTGGTGTGTCTCCCAGTCGGGGGAAAAAATCAGAATATCATCTAGATACACTACGACGAACACCCCCATGATGTCCTGAAAAACTGAGTTCATGAAACCTTGAAATACAGCAGGGGCGTTACACAACCCAAAAGGCATGACCAGGTACTCAAAGTGACCGAGGGGCGTATTGAATGCCGTCTTCCACTCATCCCCCTCCTGAATACGAATGAGGTTGTAAGCTCCCCTTAGGTCGAGTTTAAAGAACCACTGGGCACCGGTGACCTGGTTGAGGAGGTCTGGGATGAGCGGAAGGGCGTACTGGTTCCTGACAGTGATTTTGTTTAGCTCCCTGTAATCAATACAGGGTCTGAGACCCCCATCCTTTTTCTCCACAAAGAAGAAACCAGCCCCTACTGGAGACTCGGAGGGACGGATGTGCCCCTGGGACAAACTATCCTGGATATAGTCCTTCATAGATTCCCTCTCCGGAACCGTAACATTATAGATGCGACCTTTAGGAAGTTTGGCCCCCAGAATCAACTCTATCTTACAATCCCATTCTCTATGGGGAGGCAAGGCTTCTGATAGCTGTTTGGAAAAGACGTCCGAAAACTCGGAGAGGTAGTCAGGTAGTTCAACTCCTTCACAGGTGGAGACATCCACCCCCACGGGGCGCACGTGGCTGTCACAGTGAGAACCCCACTTGACCAGTTCCAACGTATCCCAGTTAATAACTGGGTTGTGTTCCCTTAGCCAGGGTAGCCCCAGCACAACATCCACAGACAGGTTCTTCATAACCAAAAATGTACAGGACTCAGTATGTAAGGCCCCAATAGTGAACTGTAACTCCGGGGTAACCAGATTTACGAGACCAGCCTGCAAGGGAGTAGAGTCGACACCAGAGACCAGAATAGGGGGGTCTACACGGAAAAAATACTCAGACAGTTTAGCAACAAATTCAAAATTAACAAAATTAGCAGCAGCTCCAGAATCCAGAAACGCTTGCCCAGCACGGTAGAAAGACCGGAATTCTAAGGTGCAGGGCAACAACATTTTAGACTTTACAGGGAGTACCTTAGCTCCTAGACAGTCCTCCCGACAACTGCCTAGGAGCGGAAGTTTTCCTGCCGCGGCTTTTTCTCACAGGTCACAATGCGATGACCCGGCTCCCCACAGTAGAGACAGAGGTTCATTCTGAGACGATATTCCCGATGTTGCTTCGGGGTCATGGTTCCCAGCTCCATGGGTTCCGTGGAGGGAGGGGTTAAGGTCGGAACCACCGAAGGAGTAGACGTACGGACAGGGCTGGTCCGAGTCGAGCGTCTGGCCCTCAAGCGTCGGTCAGCCCGGATGGCCAGAGACATGGCTTGCTCCAAAGTTCTGGGCTCCGGGTGTGCCACCAAGAGGTCCTTGAGGCCCTCCGACAGACCGGTCAAAAACAGATCCTTTAAGGCCGCGTCATTCCACCCAGACTCCGTGCAGTGTTGGCGAAATTGTGAACAATAGTCCTCAGCCACCTTCCGCCCCTGTCGCAAGGCCAGGAGTTTAGAGACTGCGAAGGCCGCACGGTCAGGCTCGTCATACAGCTGGCCCAAAGCAGTAAAAAAGGCGTCTAGTGACTGTCGGGTGGGGGAGTCAGCTGGTAAGGAGAAGGCCCAATTTTGGGGTTCTCCCCTCAGGCGAGTTATCACGAAACCCACCTTCTGGTATTCTGTGCCAGAGGTGTGGGGTCTGAGGTCAAAATAAAGCTTGCAGCCTTCTCTGAACACAAAAAACTGACTTCTCTCCCCGGAAAAGAAGTCAGGAGGTGTAGCTCGGGGTTCAGAAACCGTACCAGGAGTGGCAGGGAGCTGCATCATATTAGAAGCCCCTCGCTGCTCCTGATGCTGCAGGCGAGCAGTCAGGTCCTGGACCAGGTCCATCAGTATCTGTACCTGGTTGGCTAAAGCCGCCACAGCCTCCATAGTGGGTTTCAAGGTTGCTGGTCGGATGTAGGGATCCGACTTCCGTTCGGCCAGTGTTACTGTCAGGACTCGAGGTCCGGGAAAACTGGAGATCCCTGAAAATACCCGCAACCCCTGTCCCTTCCTACTTGCCCCCCTGGGCTAAGCCCCAGGGCGACAACTGGGCGACGGTCCCTACACTCACTAAGGAAGGGGGACACGGGAACTAACGAACAGACAGGCACTGGAACAAACGACAGCAAGGAGAGTCAGGCAATCCGGGTCAGCAACAAGAGGGTACGCGGTACAAGAGGGTCAGGCAAAGGCAACGTCAGGTCCAAAGGCAGAGGGTCAGTAACAGGAGTCAGAAGTATGCAGTACGCTGGTGTAGCAGGAAATCCAAAACTAACACTGGCACTGGATAGCAGACACCAGCAGGTTTAAATGCTGTCAGAGCTCCCGCCCAAGCAGCTGATTGGGGTGGGGAGCCTGACAGCAGCTGAGTGCACCCAGCAGCACTGGGGAACCCGCCCCCAGCCCTGCAGGAGGCAGGACAGGAGACGCATGTTTGGTTGCCAAGGAACCTAGGACGCGACGCGGGGCAACACCCACTGCGTCCCTGGCAACCCGGCGGCGAGGCGGAGCTCGGCGGCCAAGGGAGGTGACGAGGACCGGGGCCCCCCTGCGCCGCACAGCAGCCGCACGTGTGACAGGACCGGCGGTGCGGGCACGACGGACCCGCGAACCGCCAGTCCTTACACTTGCGTTGTCAATGAGGTATCCGACACCCAAACAGAATGAGTAGTGTGTGGACACATGGAGTCCCCATTGCTATGTCACTCGCAGCACCTTGGGCCACACAATGTGTTTGCTGGGACAGAGGCTGACCCAGGGCCCACTCACATACTTCCCACACCGAGTATTGCTGCATTGTGGAGATGTGTAGAAGTGCTTGGCTGGCAGCGGAGTCCCCTTTATGCCCACATTTGCTGCTCCTGACGGAGGTTGCAAAGGATTGGAATGAAGATGGAACGTCAACCTATTATCAATTCTCAACAGCATTGTGGGCTATCGCTCACACTTTCAAAGAGGGTCGCTACCTGGCCCTGCCAACCCTCTGCAATGTGTGTCTCCGGTTCCTCCTCATGGCAGACGCACTTATAAATAGACATGAGGATGGTGTGACTATGAGGCCAGTGTGTGATATGAGGGCAGCTGAAGGCTGCGCAGGGACACTTTTATGTGCGCTGCGGATGCAAGGTCGTGCGGGGGGATTGGGCAGCATGTAACCCAGGAGAAGAGGCAGTGGTGTGTCCTGCAGGCAGTGATTGTGCTTGGTTGGAGGTAGTGTGGTGCTTAGCTAAGGTGTGCCTTGCAAGTGAGTGTTTGTCCAAAGTAAAAATTGTTGGGGGGGGGGGGCACTCTTGCCGCTATTGTGGCTTAATAGTAAGACCTGGGAACCTGAGATGCAGCCCTGCATGTTCCCCCTCGCCTGCCCTATTCATTTCTGTGCCGTTTCCATCACTTTCGTAGGTTTTGCAGATTTTCACAAATGAAAACCTTAGCAAAAATCGGTCATATACTTCAATGGTGTTCGTTACTCGAAACGAACTCTCGAGCATCGCGGAAAGCTCGATTCGAGCAACGAGCACCCGAGCATTTTGGTGCTTGCTCATCTCTACTAAGCACCACCTTAGCTGCAACCAAGGACAATCACTGCCTGTGGGTGACACCACTGCCTCTTCTCCTGGCTTACATGCTGGCATTGCTGTCCAACCCCCTGCACGACCCTGCATCCACAGCACACACAAGTTTTACTGAGCAGTGTTCAGCTGCGCTCATGCCACACGCTCGCTACATAGCCACACCACCCTCATGTCTATTTAAAAGTATGTACTGGATGAGGAGGAACCGGAGGCACACACTGCAAAGTGTGGACGATAGCCATCAATGCTGTTGAGAATTGATAATAAATTGACATACGATCATCATTCCAATCCTGTGCCACCTCCATCACAAAATTCTCAGGAGCAGCAAATGTGGGCATAAAGTTGACTCAGGTGGCAGCACTTCTACACATCTCCACAATGCAGCAATACTCTGTGTGGGAAACACGTGAGCGGGCCCAGGGTCAGGCTCCGTCCCAACCTCCTTGTGTGACCCAAGGTGCCGCGAGTTACATAGCAATGGGAACTCCATGTGTCCCCACACAATTCATTCTATGCGGTTGTCGGATAGCTCAACACTGCAATGGGAACTCTTTGATTTCCTTGGGCTCGCCTATGCTGTCGGTGCACAAAGATGGAATTACACAGGAAGAAATCAGAGTGCCCAAACATGGCAGTGTTTCACTTCGCCAGAGACCTCTGCCCACATTTCTGACCTAGTCAGTCACTGAATTAGTGCCAGACCGGTAAAACCCTGCGATGGGAAGAATTTGGGCACCCACAGCATAGTCGAGCCTGAGGAACTCAAGCATAGTATTAAAAAAGTGGAAATCAGAGTGCCCAAACATGGCAGATTTTCACACTGCTAAGGTCTCGGCCATGGCCCACATTTCTGTGCTACTCAGTCGGTGTATTTGTGCCAGACAGTTAAAACAACGCAATGGGAAGTCTTTGTGCACCCACAGCATAGGCGAGCCCAAGGAACTCAAGGAAAGTATTACACATAAAGAAATCAGAGCGCCCGAACATGGCAGTTTCAACCTGCCAAGGACCTCAACCTTGGCTCACACCCTCAGTAATCATGGGCATAAAGCAGACTCAGATGCCAGTGCAGTTGTGAATGTCTCATTAATACAGGAACGCTCCTTTTGTTTGGCCCAAACCAGTGTCTCAGATAACTGTGGTGACACGAGAGAAAATACATGTTGCCCAGCGCTGATCCCCAGACCCCAAGAAGGAGGAGGAGGGGGGGGGGGGGGGCATAATAAGGCCGAGAAAGCATGATAGAGGAAGGACCCACAATACTCTGTGTGGGAAGTCTGTGAATGGGCCCTGGGTCATGCTCGGTTCCAGCCTCCACCTTGTGTGACCCAAGGTGCCGCGAGTTAAATAGCAATGGGAAATCCATGTGTCCCCACACAATTCATTCTGTGTAGGTGTCAGCTCTACACTGCAATGGGAAGTCTGTAAGTTCCTTGGGCTTGCCTATGCTGTCGTGCACAAAGATGGTATTACACAGGAAGAAATCAGAGAGCCCAAACATGGCAGAGTTTCACTCCGCCAGAGACCTCAGCCTCGGCCCACATTTCTGCCAGTCAGTGTATTTGTGCCAGATAGGTAAAACACTGCGATGGGAAGTCTTTGTGCACCCACAGTATAGGCAAACCCCAGTAACATTTCTGTACCAAGAGTATAGGCAAACCCCTCAAACCATTGAGTAGAAAAGGTATAGGCAGACCCCAGTAACATTTCTGTAGCAAAAGTATAGGCAGACCCCAGTAACATTTCTGTAGCAAAAGAATACGCAGACCTCTAACATTTCTGTAGCAAGAGTATAGGCGAACCCCTCAAACCATTCAGTAGAAAAGGTATAGGCAGACCCCAGTAACATTTCTTTAGCCAAAGTATAGGCAGACGCCAGTAAGATTTCTGTAGCAAAAGTATAGTTGAACCCCTGTAACATTTCTGTAGCAAGACTATAGTCGAACACCTATGCTAGCAGTATTGGCAATGGCCTGAAAAATTGGTGTACCAAGAATACAAGTGTACCCCTGAAAAATTGCTTAATCGCGAGGGCAGGTGAAGCCCACAAACAGATTTTGAAGACACAGCTCGTTATTGGTTAATTTGTAACAGAGCTTGGAGGCAGCACTCCGCAAAAATTGGTTTAAATATAACTTCTAAAACTTTAAAAACTGATACAACTTTTAAAAGTTTTAAACAGCGCATTTTGGGCTGCATAGAAATTGGCAGTTCAGCGTGATGACATGCTGTTTTAGGAGGGGGAGTAAAAATATAGCTGATAGGGATACACAAAACTATTATTCCCCTTTTTTGGAGAGACAGAGGATGCATTTTTCTCCTGTTGCAGCGAAAAGATTCTTTAGGATCCGCAGCTTTCTGACGGTGGAGAAAAGAAGCCTGGGGAAATCCATCCTTTGTTCAGCTGACAGGCAGGTATGCTTATCCGTGATTATTCCCCCAGCTGCACTAAACACCCCCTCTGACAAGACGCTAGCGGCAGGGCAGGCCAGGACCTCCAGGGCGTACAGCACAAGTTTGTGCCATGTGTCCAGCTTTGACAACCAATAGTTGTATGGAGCAGACGCATCACAGAGGACAGTGGTTTGATCAGCTACATACTCCCTCACCATCTTTTTACAGTGCTCCCTCCGATGCAGCCTTGACTGGGGAGTGGTGACAAAGCCTTGCTGGGGAGCCATAAAGCAGGCAAAGGCCTTGGGGAGTGTTTCCCTGCCTGCGCTGGACATGCTCCCTGATCCCCGTGCCACCCTGCTACTTGGCCCTCTGAACTGTGTCTTCTGCCACTAGCGCTGTCAGATGGGAACTTTAGCATCACTTTTTCCACCAGGGCCCTGTGGTATTGCATCACTCCCGTACCCCTTTCCTCTTCTGGAATGAGAGTGGAAAGGTTCTCCTTATACCGTGGGTTGAGAAGAGTGTACACTCAGTAATCCGTGTTTGGCCAGAATGCGTCTAACGTGAGGATCACAGGAAAGGCAGCCTAACATGAAGTCAGCCATGTGTGCCAGGGTCCCAGAACACAACACATCGCTGTCCTCACTAGGAAGATGACTTTCAGGATCCTCCTCCTCCTCGTCCACAGCCCATACGCGCTGAACACATGAGAGGCAAGCAGCATGAGTACCCACTGCAGTGTGACCAGCTGTCTCTTCCCCCTCCTCCTCCTCCCCCCTTCCTCTTCCTCCTCCTCCACTACAACGCGCTGAGATATAGACATGAGAGTAGTCTGGTTATCAAGCGACATACTGTCACCCCTCATCTCCTGTTTCAACCACAAAGCAGCAGCCTATATGCTTTGCAGCGAACTTCTCAGCAGGCAAAGCAGCGGGATGGTAACGCTAATGATGACCACATCAGCGCTCACCATCTGGGTAGACTCCTCAAAGTTTCCGAGGACCTGGCAGATATCTGCCATCTATGCCCACTCCTCAGTAAAGAATTGCGGAGGCTGACTACCACTCCACCACCCATGTTGCAGCTGGTATTCCACTATTACTCTACGCTGCTCTTACAGCTTGGCCAACATGTGCAGCATAGAAATCCAGTGTGTGGGCACGTCACATAGCAGTCAGTGCTCTGGCAGCTGAAACCAACGTTGCAGGGTCCTCAGGGTGAACTTGCGGAAACGTGCGCAGATGCGGCGCACCTTGCCGAGCAGGTCAGACAAGTGGGGGTAGCTTTTCAGAAACCGCTGAACCACCAGATTGAAGACGTGGGCCAGGCATAGCACGTTTTGTGAGGCTGCTGAGCTGCGGAGCTGCCACCAGGTTACGGCCGTTGTCACATATGACCATGCCCGGTTGGAGGCTCAGCGGCTAATGCCAGAGGTCGATCTGCTCTGTCAGACCCTGCAACAGCTCGGGGGCCGTGTGCCTCTTGTCACCTAAAATGATTAGTTTCAGCACGGCTTGCTGACGCTTGCCCATTGCTGTGCTGCAACGCCGTGCGCTACAGACTGCTGGCGATGTGCTCACACTTCTTAATTGAGAGGTAGACGCGTCAGAGGAGGAGGAGGGGGAGGGTTTGGGGGGGTGGCATAAAACGTCGCAGATACCAGCACCGAGGTAGGACCTGCTATTCTGGCTGTGAGTAGGACGTGAGTAGTCCCTGGCTCTGACTAGGTCCCAGCCTCCACCAAGTTCACCCAATGTGCCATCAGGGAGATATAGTTGCCCTGCCCACCAGTACTTATCCACGTGTCCATGGTTAAGTGGACTTTCTCAGTAACCGCATTGGTGAGGGCACGATTTATGTTGCGGGAGACGTGCTGGTGTAGGGCGGGGCCAGCATACTGAGAAAAATAGTGTCGACTGGGGACCGAGTAGCGCGGGACCGCCGTCATCATGTTTTTGAAAGCCTCCGTTTCCACAAGCCTGTACGGCAACATCTCCAGGCTGAATAAATTGGCAATGTGCACGTTTAAATCTTGTGCATGCGGGTGGGTGGCGGCGTGTTTCCTCTTTCGCTCCAACGCTTGTGTTAGCAACAGCTGAACGCTGCGCTGAGAAACAATGCTGGATGGAGTGGAGTACCGTGGATGTGAGGGTGTGGGTGCAGGTCGGGAGGTGCTCCTGACTGCGTCCTGGGAGGGGGATTGGATCTGTGTGGCAGTTTGGGGCACAGGGGAAGAGGCAGTGGTGTGACCTAGAGTCGGTGAATGTCCTTCGTCCCACCTTGCAGGGTGCTTGGTCATCATATACCTGCGCATGCTGGTGGTGGTGAGACTCGTAGTGGTGGCTCCCCAGCTGATCTTGGTGCAACACACTGTTCGTCGGACGTCCACTATCTCACTGAAAAACATCCACACCTTTGAACACCTAGCCCTCTGCACGGAGGCTTGCCACGAGGGGATTCTTCGCTCTTGCCCTGCCTCTACCCCTGGCCACTCCACTGCCTCTTCCAACATGTCCTGCAGCTGCACTTGCCCCCCCTCTGAAGCTCTGTCCTCAGTTGGCTTAGCAAACCAATTGGGGTCAGTCACCTCATCGTCCAGCTGCTCTTCCTCTGAATCCTCTGTGCACTCCACCCTCGGACTTACTGCCCTTAATACTACCTCACTGACAGACAACTGTGTCTCATCATCCTCATCCACAAGAAGCTCTTGAGACAGTTGCCGGAAGTCCCCAGCCTCATCACCCGGACTCCGGGAACTTTCCAAAGGTTGGTGCATCGGTCACGACAAACTCCTCAGATGAGAGAGGAACCATTTTTTCCCAGTCATGGCAGGGAACCGAGAACAGTTCCTGGGAGTCTTCCTGCTCAGAATATGTCATATTCATGGAGTGAGGAGGCTGGGAGAAAGGGGGAGCAGCAGCCAGAGGATTCAGAGTTGCAGTTCCTAGGCCGGGTGTAATGGGCTGTGTAGAAGACTGGGTGGTCGATACATTGCTGGATGCATTTTCTACCATCCACGTTAGGACCTGCTCGTACTGCTCTGTTTGTAATAAAGGTCTACCACGCGGACCCAAAAATTGTGATATGAAGCTGGGGAGCCCAGAAACTTGCCTCTCTCCTAATTCCTCAGCTGCCGTCTGTAATTCACCACGCCCAGGAACTCGGCCTGTGCCCTCACCTTCACTTGGATGCCCGCGTTTGCATCCGCGTCCACGTCCTTAACCCTTACCCCTACTCCTCATCATGGCAGATTAAGAATAGAGCAGGGCCCAAATAAATTACCGCACTGTACAGCGCTGACAACTGTGGCTAATTTAGCGCACACAGAGACTTGTAGATAGCGGAGGCTCTATGCTGTGACTTGAAAAAATTAACCCGCTGTCTTGCGCTGATACCTAGGGGTAATTTACCGCTCACAGAGACTTGTAGATAAGAGAGGCTGTGTGGAGTGGGAGAAGACTCTAAAGCCAGTGGATAGTGCTGCTAACTGCAGCTATCTCAACCCCACCAAGGAAAGGGTATTGTGAGATGCTCTGCACAGTGGCAGAGCTGAAATACTTTGCAGTGGCCCAGGAAATATTACAGTACTGTTCAGCAGTGAGACCTCTGTCTTATGCACTGCAGACAGAACAATATAACTGAAATAGTTTGCAGTGGCCCAGGAAATATTACAGTACTGTTTAACGCTGAGACCTCTGTCTAATGCACTGCAGACATAGAACAGTATAATTGAAATACTTTGCAGTAGGCTAGGAAATTTTAGAGTGCAGTTTCACGGTGAGAGCTGGTTGTATGGTACTGCAGTCTGAGAACGCTATAACTGCAAGGCTGGGAACAGGCCTAGATGCGTATATAGGCAGCTCTGTCCCTAATCTCTGCGTGGTGTTCGTCTCGAGTAACGAGCATTTCGAGTACCCTAATACTTGAACGAGCATCAAGCTCGGACGAGTGTGCTCGCTCATCTCTATTGTGATACAACAAGTCGGGGGCTTGATACGGGAATATGGGCAAGAATAAATATAACGCAGTAAAATAGGATATGTATTGATTTACAAATCTTGCATTGTCGTATGGTAAGAAACATCGCACTTCGGAATGAAGTGATTGAAAATCATGGTTATTCTCACTCTTGCGTTATTCACAAGTCATGCAACTTTTTTGTCCATGTAAAGCCGGACTAAATGATGCGTTACTTTCATAAATCTGAATTTTATGGATGCAGTGACACCAAATATATTTTCTTTTTCTTTTTTGTTATTATTATTGGAAAATATTTAGTTTTTTTTAAGTCCCCATTGAACTTATGATCATTTGATCGCTCCTGCAGTATGATGTACTACCATATTATTCGATTGTACCGCAATCTCACAGGCAGTCTATCAAACCACATCAAAGGTGCAGCTTGAAAAGCAAACAGCCATGGCAGCACTGGGGGTAATAGTAATCCAATGACACTTCACAGCCTTTTGTCAGGACCAGTGGCTCTCGGGGTCTCCGTACCGGTCCTATCAGCTCGGCTGCTGCGGTGCAGCGCAGGGCAGCCCCGGTCTTTGTGACCTCCCCTGGTCACCGTATTCCTGGCCGCCGCCTGCAGGCACACACTCCCATGCTCGGGGAGCAGGAACCTTGGTAGCTAGGTAGCTGGGGACGTGGCAGGTGCCGTCCCATGTCCCCATTGCCATGACTCCCTGTAACACTTGCTCTGTCTCTGCATGTGTTTAGCAGGCACCGGGGGGTCTTTTTCCAAGCGTCCTGTGACTGGGTCCTGCTGCTGTCTGGCTCCCCGCCACAATCAGCTGCTGGGACGGGAGCTCTGACAGCATTTAAACTGCTCGGTTTCCTTCTGACCTTGCCAGTGTATGTTTGGTCTCCAGCTATACCCGTGTTACCTTGAATTGATGCCCTGTTTTGACTCGCTTGCTTTGGACCTGACTTCGACTTCGCCTGACCCCTTGTACCGCGTTCTCTCCTGTTACTGACCCGGATTGCCTGACCTGCTTTTGTGTTTGTTTGTTTTCCTGTATTTGTCTGAGTCTGATTCCTGCCTTGACTCCTGCCTAGTGAGCCTAGGGACTGTCACCCAGTTGTCGCTCTAGGGCCTAGACTAGGGGGGCAAGTATGTAGGGACAGGGGTTGCGAGTAGGACTAGGGACTTCCACCTGCCCGGACTCCAGTGGTGGCAGATACAAGAGGGTCAGACTATTATATCCGACTGCTATGTTAACTCCCTCCATGGGGGCCATGGTGGCCTTGGCAAACCAGGTCCAGGCCCTGACAAACTTGGTTCAAGACCTGACTACCCGTTTGCAGCAACAGGAGTGGGGGGTTGTCTACGGCTCAGGTTGAGCCTTCCTTTGTTCTGGTGACAATTTCTGAGCCTTGGACTACACTGCCTGATTTCTTTGCTGGTGATAGGAAACAGTTTTGCAAGCTGTATTTTGATCTGTGACCCCACTATTCTGGCACAGTGTACCAGAGGGTAGGAATCATGATTTGCCAACTAATAGGAGATCCTCAAAACTGGGCTTTCTCTTTACCCTCTAACTCTGCTACGCAACAGTCTTTAGACACCTTCTTTTCAGCTCTGGGTCAAATCTATGATGAGCACGGCCATGCTGCCTACGCTGTCTCTCAACTGCTGTCCTTGTGTCAGGGTTGTAAGGTGGCGGAGGACTACTGCTCCCAAATCAGACACCACTGTACTGAGTCGGGGTAAAATGACCCAACCCCCTAAGGATCTGCTGGTTGCCCAATCTGAGCCTAATACCCTGGGGCAGGCAATGTCTGACCGTCGACTGAGGGCCAGACGATCCATTAGGACCAGTCCGGTTCGGTCCACCCATCCATCTCCTTTGTAAACCTGACAACTTCACCTCCCTCCACTGAACCCATGGAATTGGGAATGATGTTGCCTAAACAGCGAAGGGAATACCGACTAAAGAAGAACCTTTGTTTGCATTGAGGAGAGTTTGGTCATTGAATTGCTATCTTTAGGAAGAAGCAACGGCAGGAAAATGTCGGCTCCTAGTAAGTTGTTGGGACGACTGTCTGGGAGCTTAGGTACTTCCAGTTGTGTCTAAAATGTTCTTGCCCTGCGCCTTAGATTTTCTTTCTTTCTCTCATGCAGGCAAGTCTTTGTTTCAGGGGCCACAGCAAATTTTGTTAATTTTGATATTGTGGCTCAGATTTCAGGTTCCTTGGTATGTTTAGATCCTTCGATTCACGTTTCTGGGGTAGACTCCACTCCTTTGCATGCTGGCCTCATCAATTTAGCTACCCCAGAGTTAAAATTTACTGTAGGAGCCTTGCATACTGAGTCTTGCACCTTCCTCTTCATGAAAGACTTGTCTGTGGAAATAGTCTCAGGGCTACCTTGGAAAGCAATCCCGTTATTAATTGGGACACTCTGGATCTGACCAAGTGGGATCCTCGATGTACCAATCACATGTGTCCTGTGAACAGAGATATCTGTTTGTGAGGGTGTTGAGTTACCAGACTAAATCTCCGAATTTTCTGACGTTTTCTCCAAGCAGCTATCTAAAACTTTGCCTCCCCATGGATATTTTGACTGTAAGATTGATCTGATCCCAGGTGCCAAACTTCCTAAGAGTCGGATCTACAACATAACTGTCCCTGAGAGGGAGTCCATGAAGGAGTATATTCAGGACAGTTTGGATAAGGGACAGACCTGACCCTCGGAGTCTCCCAAGGGTGCCAAGTTTTTCTTCGTTGAGAAGAAGAATGGCGGTCTCAGGCCCTGTATTAATTACAGAGAGCTCAACAAAATAACCATTAGAAACCAATATGCTCTTCCACTCATCCTGACCCCCCTCAACCAGGTTTCTGGGGCCCAGTGGTTCTGTAAGCTAGACCTGAGGGGAGCTTATAATCTAATACACGCATAAAGAGTAGGAAGCAGCATTATAAATGAGTTCTTCACAACATCTTATGAAAATAAAAGTTGCTCATCTTTATTCAGGGAGCCAGGGATAAAAATGGCAGAATGTGACGTTTCAGCCGGTGCAACAGCCTTTTTCAAGCTAATGCCTCATAACACAGACTGAACATATATGTAAAAAACCAAGTACCAATCAAATTACAACAAAGAAACAACACCCACAAAGTAAAGGGAAAACCCCTGGCTAGTCACACGTGCAGTATGCAAAAAGCATCAGACTGGGGAATCAACTGACGCTCACGAGGCCTGCCTGGCCCCACGCACGCGTACTACAGATCTCCTCAAAATCGGAGCCTTACTACGACAGTGGGGAAACCCCCAACTGGAAACAAGCGCGATGAACTGCAACACTAGACGAGGAGATCGACAGATGCATCTCCATATTCAGTTCACCTAGTGCTGTCTAAAATATCAATTCAGCCATATATGCTATATGAATAAATAATAATCAAAAACAACAGCAAAAACAAAACCCTAAAAAGCATGTGGCACCAAACCCCTCTTGCACATATCCAGAATGTAAAAAAAATAAGAAAAAAAAAATTGTCCTGCCTACTTATAAGAGAATAAATATACGTCCCCATTCAAACAAAACCAAGAAAAACGGTCAAAATCTTTATTGAAATATACATAAAAATCACATATAGAAGAATGAATAAGCTTGGAAACATAATCAAATCTGTAAATCAAGGCCTGAAAAAAAATATATCTGAGAATTTTAAAACATACAGCCCAAATGTTCCTGTTAGATGCTGCTCTTCAACGATCCACTACAAAAAAAAAAAAAAAAAGAACAATGTTTAAAATAGATAACACTCCTGAAACAAGGAATGTCATGGAAATTCTGCGTACAGCACCAATCAGGCCCACCCTAAAGCCCCGCTGTCGGCGGTAAAAAAGAGACACCACACACAGAAGTCTGGTATAGTTCCTCACACGGGGACATAACTGCGCCCTTTATTACAGATTACATGGGCTCTTATACCCTTTGGTCACGTCACTAGAGATGGGTAATAGTCTCATTGGCTCAAATCCCCCACATAATCATATATGTGATATTCGCAATTCCGCCTGAGGCAGTCAGTGTTAGTCATATACGTAGTTAAACAGTCGTTATCTAGATACGGCGCTTCTGGGAAAACAGCCAAGCACGCGACCTTCGTATCCGGTTCTGTATCATCTCTGAATTTCTGGACACATCTCTCTCATCTTTGGCATATTTGATATGATTTTTAAGGCTACATATTAAGTTTGTTAGCATTGAATAGAACTTGCATACAGGTATAAAAGCATGAAAAAAACATATGGCAATATATACATATACCTTCACAGAAACAACGTACTCAATATTAAGACCTCTGGGATGGAGAGTTCCGAACCGGAAGATCCACTGCAGCTCCAAAAAGTGGAGTCTCCCCTCCCTGTCACCACCCCATATAGAGCGACCGACCCCATGTATTACTTGATAGTGTAGCTGGCTTATGGAATAACCCTCAATTACGAAATGTCTAGCCACCAAGGCACTCATGTCTCGCGTTCTAATTGTAGATTTGTGTTTAGAGATGCGAGATTTGACATCCGTGGTAGTCTCACCAATGTAAAGCAACCCGCAAGGGCAACTAATCATATATATAGCAAAAGATGTACACGTATACCTACCACAGATGTCAAACCTCTCACCAGACCTTGGATGGCAGAAAGAATCACCCCTAATAAGATTGCCACAGCTGGCACAATTGAGGCATGGAGAGCAACCACATTTACCGCCAATCGAAGATGTTTTGATCGCACAGCAAAGGGGACTTCCCTGCTCGTGTTGACCACCAGATCTCTGATGTTAGGCTCACGTCTATAGAGGGGGATTCCAAAACTCCTCGACATGTGGATAGCATTCGCCTAGCATGGGCCAATGTCTTCTCAAAATGTTCGAAAAACGGCCACTAACCGGGCCAAAAACCGAGACAAAGGGCACGCGTTTATATTATGTAGTTTTCAAATTGTATGTAAGCGTCGATTCACATGCCATATAATGGATTTTTGATGACAAATTATCCAACAATCTGTTAGGATACAACTTTCTACCCGACCTGACAAACACAGTTATAATATATTAACTGATAATGATGATATTTCAAGTGTCAAGGGTAAGTACAGATATTCTCATCACCGTAGAATTAGATGGTGGAATTCAAACATGGAATTCAAAAATGTGCGTAAAACTGAATTATGGGTAGTGAATGCACCCCGATATTAGAGGAAGAGTCACCTAGATGAACACTTTTACTTTATAGCTTAACATTTAAGCAAAATAATAAAGTGTGCAAAGCAGCTAAGAGCCATAACATTAACCCCTTCCCGCAGGAGCCTTTTTTGTTTATTTATTTTCATTTTTATCTCCCCACTTCCAAAAAATCTAAACTATTTTTACTTTTCCAGTGGCATGACTTTATGGGGGCTTTTTTGTGGGATAAGTTGTATTTTTCAATGTAAAAGTATTTTGAAACTTTTAACTTCTAAGTAGAGCAAAATGTTGGGAAAAAAACTGTTACATTATATTGGGGGTTCATATCTTTTACATTCATGATGCAGTAACACAGATATATTTATATTGTGGGTCAGTATGATTACAACAATATCAAATTAACATACGTTTTTAATGTAGGGCCACTTTAAAAATTGAAATACCTTTTTTTAAAAAAAAAAAATTGCTTTTAGTCACTAGCTTTTGACACCATAACTTTTCAAATTTTCTATCAATGGCTTTGTGTGGGGCTTGTTCTTTGCGAGATGACCTGTAGTTTTATTGGTACTATTTTGGAGTCTTTGGGGACTTTTTAATTGCTTTTTATTCAATTAACTTTTGAAGACAAGGTAACCAAAAAAAAGCACAATTCTGGCACTACATATTTCGTTTAAAGCACTCACTATGTGCTGTTAATACAGTCTACATCTACCAAGACAACAATATCACTTTTCAGTTGTTTTTTTTTTTCCCAAATAGTTTTTATTGGAGGTTTAACATGAAATTGAATTACAAAGTAAGTCATCACAGTAAACTTGCAGTATATATGAGTATACAGTAAAAGAGTGCAAATATTAGCACATTATTCCGTTCTTAATGGGCATGTAGAGTGAAGACAGCTTTTGTAAAACATAGCAGTCAGGGATACTATGAACAATATATAGAAACGGTAACTTTTACAAGATAACTAGAGAATAGAGATGAGCGAGCACCAAAATGCTTGGGTGCTCGTTACTCGGGATGAAATTTTCGCGATGCTTGAGGGTTCGTTTCGAGTAACGAACCCCATTGAAGTCAATGGGCGACCCGAGCATTTTTGTATATCGCCGATGCTCGCTAAGGTTTCCATTTGTGAAAATCTGGGCAATTCAAGAAAGTGATGGGAACGACACAGCAACTGATAGGGCAGGCGAGGGGCTACATGTTGGGCTGCATCTCAAGTATCCAGGTCCCACTATTAAGCCACAATAGCGGCAAGAGTGGGCCACCCCCCTTCCAACAATTTTTACTTCTGAAAAACCCTCATTAGCAATGCATACCTTAGCTAAGCACCACACTACCTCCAAAAAAGCACAATCACTGCCTGAATGATACTCCGCTGCCACTTCTCCTGGGTTACATGCTGCCCAACTCCCTCCCCCCCCCCCCCACGCACGACCCAGTGTCCACAACGCACACCAAAGTGTCCCTGCGCAGCCTTCAGCTGCCCTCATGCCACACCACCCTCATGTCTATTTATAAGTGCGTCTGCCATGAGGAGGAACCGCAGGCACACACTGCAGAGGGTTGGCACGGCTAGGCAGCGACCCTCTTTAAAAGGGGCGGGGCGATAGCCCACAATGCTGTAGAGAAGCAATGAGAAATATAATCCTGTGCCACCGCCATCAGGAGCTGCACACGTGGGCATAGCAATGGGGAACCTATGTGCCACACACTATTCATTCTGTCAAGGTGTCTGCATGCCCCAGTCAGACCGCGTTTTTTTATAAATAGTCACAGGCAGGTACAACTCCGCAATGGGAATTCCGTGTGCACCCACAGCATGGTGGGCTCCCTGGAACTCACCGGCTGTACATAAATGTATCCCATTGCAGTGCCCTGGACAGCAGAGCTAACGTCAGATTAAATGCAGGTGGGCTTTGACCCACACTGCATGCCCCAACCTGAACGGGGTTTTTAATTCATAGACACAGGCAGGTACAACTCCCTATTGTGAAGTCCCTGTGGACCGACAGCATGGGTGGGTGCCAGGAAGCCACCGGCGGTACATAAATATATCCCATTGCATTGCCCATCACAGCTGAGGTAATGTCATGTTTAATACAGGTGGGCTTCGGCCCACACTGTATGCCCCAGTCTGACTGGGGTTCTTTAAAAGTGGACACATGCAGTTACAACTCCGTGTGGACCGACAGCATGGGTGGCTCCCTGGAACCCACCGGCTGTACATAAATGTATCCCATTGCAGTGCCCTGGACAGCAGAGCTAATGTCAGATTAAATGCAGGTGGGCTTCGGCCCACACTGTATGCCCCAGTCAGACTGGGGTTCTTTATAAGTAGACACAGGCAGGCACAACTCCCTATTGTGAAGTCCGTGTGGACCGACAGCATGGGAGGGTCCCAGGAAGCCACCGGTGGTACATAAATAAATCCCATTGCATTGCCCATCACAGCTGAGGTAATGTCATGTTTAATGCAGGTGGGCTTCGGCCCACACTGCATGCCCCAGTCAGACTGGGGTTCTTTAGAAGTGGACACATGCAGTTACAACTCCGTGTGGACCGACAGCATGGGTGGCTGCCAGGAAGCCACCGGCGGTACATAAATATATCCCATTGCAGTGCCCAACAGAGCTGATGTAACGTCAGCTTTAATGCAGGTGGGCAAAAAATTAATTGGATTACACTGTAGGCGAGGGCCCCAAAAAATTGGTGTACCTACAGTAATAATGTACCTCAGAAAAATTGCCCATGCCCAACCAAGAGGGCAGGTGAAACCCATTAATCGCTTTGGTTAATGTGGCTTAATTGGTAAATAGGCCTGGAGGCAGTTCAGGTGCAAGTTTCAACGCTTTAATGAGCATTGAAACGTATAAAAATTGTTTAGAAAAATTATATGACTGAGCCTTGTGGGCCTAAGAAAAATTGCCCGTTCGGCGTGATTACGTCAGGTTTCAGGAGGAGGAGGAGGATGAATATTATACACAGATTGATGAAGCTAAAAGGTCCACGTTTTTGATGGTGATAGAGAACAATGCTTCCATCCGCGGGTGCAGCCTACGTATTGTTTAGGTATTGCTGCTGTCCGCTGGTGGAGAAGAGAAGTCTGGGGAAATCCAGGCTTTGTTCATCTTGATGAGTGTAAGCCTGTCGGCACTGTCGGTTGATAGGCGGGTACGCTTATCTGTGATGATTCCCCCAGCCGCACTAAACACCCTCTCTGACAAGACGCTAGCCGCAGGACAAGCAAGCACCTCCAGGGCATACAGCGCGAGTTCAGGTCACGTGTCCAGCTTCGACACCCAGTAGTTGTAGGGGGCAGAGGCGTTACGGAGGACGGTCGTGCGATCGGCTATGTACTCCCTCACCATCCTTTTACAGTGCTCCCGCCGACTCAGCCTTGACTGGGGAGCGGTGACACAGTCTTGCTGGGGAGCCAGAAAGCTGTCAAAGGCCTTAGAGAGTGTTCCCCTGCCTGTGCTGTACATGCTGCCTGATCTCCACGCCTCCCCTGCTACCTGGCCCTCGGAACTGCGCCTTCTGCCACTAGCGCTGTCGGATGGGAATTTTACCATCATCTTGTCCGCCAGGGTCCTGTGGTATAGCATCACTCTCGAACCCCTTTCCTCTTCGGGTATGAGAGTGGAAAGGTTCTCCTTATACCGTGGGTCGAGCAGTGTGTACACCCAGTAATCCGTAGTGGCCAGAATGCATGTAACGCGAGGGTCACGAGAAAGGCATGCTAACATAAAAACATGGCTGTCCTCACTAGGAAGATCACTTTCAGGATCTTCCTCCTCCTCCTCCTCCTCAGGCCATACACGCTGAAAGGATGACAGGCAAGCAGCATGGGTACCCTCAGCAGTTGGCCAGCTGCCTCTTCCCCCTCCTCCTCATCCTCCTCATGCTCCTCCTCCTCAACGCGCTGAGATATAGACAGGAGGGTGCTCTGACTATCCAGCGACATACTGTCTTCCCCCGGCTCTGTTTCCGAGCGCAAAGCGTCTGCCTTTATGCTTTGCAGGGAACTTCTCAAGAGGCATAGCAGAGGAATGGTGACGCTAATGATTGCAGCATTACCGCTCACCATCTGGGTAGACTCCTCAAAGTTTCCAAGGACCTTGCAGATGTCTGCTGACCAGGCCCACTCTTCTGAAAATAATTGAGCAGGCTGACTCCCACTGTGCCGCTCATGTTGGAGTTGGTATAGAGTTCCACCATGTGGGCACGTCGCACAGCAGTCGGTGCACTGGCAGATGAAACTGATGTTGCAGGGTGCGCAGGGTGGCAGCGTCCGTGTGGGACTTGCAGAAATGTGCGCAGAGCCGGCGCACCTTTCCGAGCAGGTCTGACAAGCGTGGGTAGCTTTTCAGAAAGCGCTGAACCACCAAATTAAAGACGTGGGCCAGGCATGGTACGTGCGTGAGGCTGCCGAGCTGCAGAGCCGCCACCAGGTTACGGCCGTTGTCACACACGATCATGCCCGGTTGGAGGCTCAGCGGCGCAAGCCAGCGGTCGGTCTGCTCTGTCAGACCCTGCAGCAGTTCGTGGGCCGTGTGCCTCTTCTCTCCTAAGCTGAGTAGTTTCAGCACGGCCTGCTGATGCTTGCCCACCGCTGTGCTGCCGTGCAGCGCGACACTGACTGCTGGCGACGTGCTGCTGCTGACACATCTTGATTGCGAGACAGAGGTTGCGTAGGAGGAGGAGGAGGAGAAGGAGGGTGGTTTAGTAGAGGAAGCATACACCGCTGCAGATACCACCACCGAGCTGGGGCCCGCAATTCTGGGGGTGGGTAGGACGTGAGCGGTCCCAGGCTCTGACTCTGTCCCAGCCTCCACTAAATTCACCCAATGTGCCGTCAGGGAGATATAGTGGCCCTGCCCGCCTGTGCTTGTCCACGTGTCAGTTGTTAAGTGGACCTTGGCAGTAACCGCGTTGGTGAGGGCGCGTACAATGTTGCGGGAGACGTGGTTGTGCAGGGCTGGGACGGCACATCGGGAAAAGTAGTGGCGACTGGGAATTGAGTAGCGCGGGGCCGAGGACAGCGGAGGTGAGGGTGTGGGTGCAGGCCAGAAGACGGTAGTGCCTATGTCCTGAGAGGGGGGTTGGATCTCAGTGGCAGGTTAGGGCACAGGGGAAGAGGCAGTGGTGCAAACCGGAGGCGGTGAACGGCCTTCGTCCCACCTTGTGGGGTGCTTGGCCATCATATGTCTGCGCATGCTGGTGGTGGTGAGGCTGGTGGTGGTGGCTCCCCGGCTGATCTTGGCGTGACAAAGGTTGCACACCACTGTTCGTCGGTCGTCTGCACTCTCAGTGAAAAACTGCCAGACCTTTGAGCACCTTGGCCTCTGCAGGGTGGCATGGCGCGAGGGGGCGCTTTGGGAAACAGTAGGTGGATTATTCAGTCTGGCCCTGCCTCTACCCCTGGCCACCGCATTGCCTCTTCCAACCTGCCCTGCTGCTGCACTTGCCTCCCCCACTGAAGACCTGTCCTCAGTAGGCGTAGCAAACCAGATGGGGTCAGTCACCTCATCGTCCTGCTGCTCTTCCTCCGAATCCTCTGTGCGCTCCTCCCTCGGACTTACTCCAATTACTACTACCTGAGTGATAGACAACTGTGTCTCATCGTCATCGGCCTCCTCCCCCACTGAAAGCTCTTGAGACAGTTGCCGGAAGTCCCCAGCCTCATCCCCCGGACCCCGGGAACTTTCCAAAGGTTGGGCATCGGTCACGACAAACTCCTCTGGTGGGAGAGGATTCGGAACCATTGCTGCCCATTCTGGGCAGGAGCCCGAGAACAGTTCCTGGGAGTCTGCCTGCTCCTCAGAATGTGTCATTGTAATGGAGTGAGGAGGCTGGGAGGAAGGAGCAGCAGCCAGAGGATTCAGAGTTGCAGCAGTGGACGGCGCAGAACTCTGGGTGGTCGATAGATTGCTGGATGCACTTTCTGCCATCCACGACAGGACCTGCTCACACTTCTCATTTTCTAATAAACGTCTACCGCGTGGACCCATTAATTGTGAGATGAATGTGGGGATGCCAGAAACGTGCCTCTCTTCTAATCCCGCAGCAGTCGGCTGCGATACACCTGGATCAGGAGCTCGGCCTGTGCCCACACCCTGACTTGGGCCTCCGCGTCCTCGCCCGCGTCCACGTCCTATAGGCCTACCCCTACCCCTCAGCATGCTGTATTACCAGTAGTGCAGAAACAGAACGCTGTATTTAAATGTGCCGCTTATTGGCCTGTGGCTGGAGGCTGACTTCGCTTACGGAACGCACAGCAGAGCCAGGAAAGAATTTTGCGCAAGCCTGCTGAAACACTTAGCTGGCTGCGTATGAATTAGGACAACTACCCCCAGCAGAGACGCAGTACAGTCAGGACGGTCACAGGCAACCCAAATATTTTTTTCCCCAATTTTTTTGGAAAAGCCCACTGCCTATATAGACTGTATATATCTTTCACTGTCTCTGCCTCACCACCACTACTGGCCCTGGGCTATGTAAAATTACTGCAGACTGTTTCACTCTGGGCAGGATGACAGCGGTGATGTAAGAGGCAACGCAGAGCCAGGAAAGAATTTTGCGCAAGCCTGTGTCGTAGAATTCCTTTGCGGAATCACGGCTTACTCAATTTGGAATGTTTACAGCCCTCCATATTAATTCTGAATTGATAATGCGCATAAGAAGTTCCCACACTGACACGAGGTTCAGCATGCATAGCTTCCTCAATTCTAACTTTAATGATCGGCGTGTAGCCTATTTTAAGAGTTTAACAAATCCGCCCATCTGGGCAGGTCAAAGATTACATAGATACAACGTATTGTTTAATTACTGGATAAGCATCTTGCAATTCTTCCATCCTCCGGTCATCTGTGATTGGCCATCAGGTGGTGGATGAAATGAGTGGGTTGTCTTGGAGCCACGTGGGGTTCCTTCGATATGATTGGATGGTACATCATGAACTATAAATTGCACAAACCTCCCATGTTATTTGCATACGTTTCCAGTAAAATTGCTTGGGTAATTTCTGCGCTTGTCCATGTCTGAGTTACTGTCCTCCAAAATTGCGAAACAGATGGAAAATGTAACGTGTTTATACTATATATTATCTTGTCAGTGTTTTGAGTACAGAAGTTTCATGTCAGCAGAGTTATAAAACAGATACTTTCATATGTAGGAAGTACCTATTGCACAACTGCCATGAACTATATTTGTAGCAAGACAGAAAGCAAATTTGTATACAGAATGTTAAATTGACAACTGTCTACTGCCAAGGCCCACCGATCCATATAGATATATACTGGGCTTCCACCACACCTGCTGTAACACTTACCTGGCTGCATATGAATTAGGACAACTACCCCCAGCAGAGACGCAGTACAGTCAGGACGGTCACAGGCAGCCCAAATATTTTTTTTCCCAAATTTTTTTGGAAAAGCCCACTGCCTATATAGACTGGATGTTTTTCACTGTCCCTGCCTCACCACCACTACTGGCCGTGGACTATGTAAAATTACTGCAGGACGCTATGCTCTGGACGCAATGCTCTGCACGGCCGATATACAAAAAAAAATAAAAAATGTGCATCACTGCAAAAAGCAGCCTCAACAGTACTGCACACGGTCAGATGTGGCCCTAAGAAGGACCGTTGGGGTTCTTGAAGCCTAAAATCAATCCTAACACTCTCCCTATAGCAGCTCCGGCATCAGCAGCACTTTCCCTGATCTCTGTCAGAATGCATCTGTGGCGAGCCACGGGAGGGGCCGATTTATATACTCGGGTGACACCTGATCTCGCCAGCCACTCACTGCAGGGGGGTGGTATAGGGCTTGAACGTCGCAGGGGGAAGTTGTAATGCCTTCCCTGTCTTTCTATTGGCCAGAAAAGCGCGCTAACGTCTCAGATGAAAGTGAAAGTAACTCTAACATCGCGTGGTGCTCGCCTCTAGTAACGAGCATCTCGAACACGCTAATACTTGAACGAGTATCAAGCTCGGACGAGTACGTTCGCTCATCTCTACTAGAGAACATTAGTGCGGCTTGTAAATACACCTCAAGAAGTATACGAGTAGACAACTTTTGGGGATAATATTAATCATATGTCACAAGAAGAATATTTTAGCCAGGGGTTCCAGGTACGAAAAAAACTGGGCATAGATTCTTTTGACAAAGCGAATATTTTTTCATAGATACAATGATCTGACATAATATCAAGTACTTCAACTACTGTTGGAGGAAATGCGGATTTCCACTTTCTGGCTAGGGCCATCTTAGCCACCATCAACACGTGACAGATCAGTTTTCGCTTTGAAGATGGGATAATATTGGTGTTTAGTAGCAGTAGGGCTAACTTGGGTGATTCGGGGGTTGTACAGTTTGAGATTTTCCGGATAGTGTGGAATATTTCTCTCCAGAACGGTTGTATGAGTGGACAGTCCCAAAACAGGTGGATCAAAGTACCGACCTGGCCGCAGTTTCTCCAACAGTGTTTATCAAGGCTGGGGAAGTATCTGCCCATTTTGGAGGGAGTATAATACCATCTGGTTAGTGTTTTATAATGAATTTGGAGGAGATTGGCAGATAGAGGATTTGTTTGCCCAGACGAAGGAGAGCAGCCATTGGTCTAGGTGAAAAGACTTTTTTAAATCGGATTCCCAGTTTAGCAAATGAATTTTCTTTTTAGAGCTCATTTCTCCTGCTAGGATGTCATAGAAATCCCTTGTTAGGGAAGTTTTTTATTGGTTGTTTCTGGAGAGCATGGTAAGGAATTTGTTGGGAAAGGAGTGTTTTATCAAGTTAGTTGCAGAAAGAAGAGAGCGCATTTGGCAGAAGGAATGGTATTCCTTGTCGGAGATCCCATGTCTGGATCTTAAAGTTTGAAAGGGGGCTATTTTTTCCTCCAGATAGAGGTCTGCTATTTGTGTCATTCCCGATCTAGTCCAAGGGGAGATTGTAAGGTCTGGGATAAAATGTGAGGATTTCTAAGGGAAGTTTTAAGCTCTTTTTTTGTCTGTATTTAGCTTTAATTTTAGATTGCATATATTCCAGGCCTGTAATGTTGCTAGCATAGGGGGGGGGGGTAAGGTTTGTAGGTTTGAGTCCAAAGCGGGATAGGATGTCGTTTTGCCTATAGTGATGGCTAATAGAAGAGATTTCAGGTCTCTATTTCTGTTTAGGTTTTTTTCTATGGAGATCCATGGAAGGGTGCCAGTTTTTTCTAAACAAGGGGTGGATAGATTTAAGTTTATGGCTTGACAGTATGCCCATAGGTCAGGGACTCCCAATCCACCCTGTTTACAATTAAGATATAGGATCGTCGATGCTACTCTGGGTTTCTTGTTATTCCAGATGAAGCAGGACAGTTGTTTTTGAAATTCAATTACTTTACTGTGGGGGATTGGGAGGGCTAAGGTGCAGAATAAGTAAAGTAGTTTGGGTAGCATACTTCTCCCAAACCAGGAGTGTTCATTCCTACCCAAAGATATCAGAACTTTATGGATTGAGAGGAGAAGGGGGTCTTGATTGGCTGATACCATTTCGATATAGTAAAGAAGATAGTTATTCCCAAATAAGGTATCGATGTCTTCCATGTGAATTTGAATTCGGATTGAATTGCTTCTTTTAGGGAAGTGGAAACATTAATTCCAAGGATTAGGGTTTTATTTATGCTCAGTTTATAATAAGACACGTTACTGAATTCTGTGATAATATTCTGTAGGGCTCTCAATGAAACTAGGGGGGTTAGACAGAGTTAGCAGGACAGCATCTGCATATAGACTGATTTTATGTTGTCTGCCTCCCATTGAGTAGCCGCTAATGATAGGAGAATTTCTGATCAATTCTGCCATAGGTTCCTTCATCATTATGAATAGTAGTGGGGATAGGGGGCAGCCTTGTCTTGAGCCATTTGTTATTTGGAAAGGGTCAGAGAGCGCTCCGTCCACCAGAGTTCTAGCTGACGGGGAGGAGTAGAGAGCTTTGATTGCTTTAAGGAAATTGTTACCAATGCCAAATTTTTCTAGGACCGCAAATGCGAAGTTCCAATGGAGTCTGTCGAACGCCTTCTCTGCGTCCAGGGCAAGGAGGAGAGAAGACGCTCAACTCGACCCCGTGCCTGCCAGAAGATTAAGGGTTCTCCTCGTACCGTCCGAAGTCTGTCTACCCTTGGTAAAGCCAACTTGATCGCTATGAATTATAGTTGGGAGAATGTGTAGGAGTCTTGTCGCTAGGAGTTTTGAAAAAAATTTTGTATCTGAGTTGAGTAAGGAAATCGGTCGGAAATTTGCTGGGGTATCTGGAGCTTTCCCAGGTTTGGGAATTGTGATGATGGTGGCCTGGAGCATCTCCAAAGGCATGACGCCCGTAGTCATAGCTTTATTCAAGACATTAGTAAGGTGGGGAGATAAAGTTTGGGCATAGATCTTGTAGTATTCATTTCTAAAACCATCGGAGCCAGGGGATTTGAAGTTTTTTAGCAACTTAATGGTTGTGAGAACTTCCTTAATGGTGATGGGTTCGTCTAGGTTGCTTTTTGAAGAGTCTGTTTTTGGAAGAGACAATTTTTGTATAAAGGCATTAATTGTGGATGAGTTTGGTTGAGGAGTAGCTAGATTGTTTTTTAGATTATATAGGTTGGAGTAAAAAGAACTAAATTCGTAAGCAATGTCTTGCGGGTGAGTCAGCTTAATATTAGTCTCATTTGCTTTAAATAGGAATGGAATCTTTGCTTTAACGTGTGCTTGTTTAGCTCTATTTGCCATTAGTTTGGATTGGACTGTTTGTTGTATTGGAAGTAGTAGTTTGCTTTCAAGTTTCTGGTATTTTTGTTATATTCTTCTATAAGTATAACTCTATGTTTTCTTCTGAGTATTGCCAGGTCTACATGGTCTGTATTTTGGGGGGAGTTTTGTAGTCTGGATTCTATAGTGTGGATTTGACTCAGAAGTTCGTCCATTGCTTTTTGTTTATTTCTTATATACTGGGCGTTTAGTTTAATTAAAATTCCTCTAATTGCCGATTTGTGAGCGTTCCAAAAAGTAGAGGGGCTAATTTCTGGGGTTGCATTTAGGTGGAAGTATTCTTTCAGGGATTCGAAGATTAGAGTTTTATTTTTAGGCGATTTGAGTTAGAAGACGTTGTTGCGCCAAATTTTAGTGTTTCCTCTAGGGGGCCCCAACTCTAGTTTTAAAAATATTGGAGAGTGGTCGGACCAGGTCGCTGTTCCTATATCTGATGATTTAATCAACGGTAGGGTCCATCTATCGACAATAAAGAGGTCGATACGAAAAGAGGATTTATGGCGGGGCGAATAATAAGTGAATTCTTTAGAAGATGAGTTCAGACATCTATATGCGTCATATAGGGCTTCTTTGTGAAGCCAAGAAAATAATATAGGGGAAGACCTGAGTTTATTTGTGGAGTCAAGAACTTTGTCAGGTGTAATGTTGAAGTCTCCACAAATTATTAGTTTTCCTATTTGAGATTTTTTAATTTTATTTATAGTTTTGTTTAAGAAATAAATTTGGGACTTATTTGGTGCATTAATATTGGCAATTGTGATAGGAGATTGATCTATGCTGCCAACTAGGATAAGATATCTTCCTTTGGGGTCGGTAAGGCAGGTTTTTAGTGTAAAACTAATGTTGGCTTTAAAAGCAACTAGCACTCCTGCTTGTTTTTTGGGGGCGCACGACATATACATTTGGGGATAATGTTTATTATTAAAGTCTGGACACTTAGTGGAGGAAAAGTGGGTCTCCTGTAAGCAAAGCACGCCTGCTCCCGTCTGCCCGGCTTCTCTCCAAACCGAAGCCCTTTTAAAGGGTGAGTTTAAACTCCTAACATTATGAGAGGTGATTTTAAGTGACATAATTAACCATTATGTAAATGATAAATCTTTGAGGGTACAACAAGGCCGCACAAGTAACAAAAAATAAACAATTAGAAATACATACAAATGAGCATGCATCAGGGTCAGCATTTGGAGAATTTGACATAATGGACTCTTGATGCCTAAAAGAATTGCAAAGAGAAACAAAACATGCATAGAAAACAACAGAAAAGGCAGGGTTTATTGCCTGCATATTCGTGGGGGACATGAAAAGTTTGCCTGAGATTAATTAAACTTCCATTCTGAGGAGCTTATATAGTCGTACTCAAGATGTACGAAAAAGGAGAGTTATTTCCTGTATTTAAAAGTTCAAATAGTAGCTTTAAGTATGGTTCAGACGGGACCAAGAGTTGGGGACCTTGGAGGATCCTTTTCCGGAGGAGTTTTGAGGGTCATCAGGTAGCGAGATATTCCAAGCTGCGAGGGTCTTATTTCCTTCTTGAGGAGATGAAATTATATGGAGCGAGCCCTCTTTGTGGATAAGCCCCACTTATACAGGATTTTATTTGCCCGTAATGCAGATGTAATAGGGGCGAAAGCTCTTCTTGCTTGGATAGTTGCTTGAGAAAGGTCATTTGAATTTTTGAAAAAGGGACGGGGAGAGAGCCTATCTTCCGTGATGCCACCATCATGGCGTCTTTTACATGAAAAAAGTGCACTCTCACAATAACGTCTCTCGGTATTTCTGATGGAAGATACTTTGGTTTAGGGAGCCTGTGGGCTCTGTCTATGATTCGATCGGATTCTGGAATATCTGGAAGAATGGCACAAATGAGTTTTGAGAGAAAATCTTTTAGGTTGGGTTGGCTGATATTTTCTGGGATTCCTCAGAGTTTTATATTATTACGCCTGTTTCTATCTTCTAGGTCGGCGAGCTTGTTTTTAATGGCTGAAACTTCATCTTCCAAGGTGTAATGAGAGTCAATTAAATTGTTATGGGAGGAAGTGAATTCCTCCATCTTATGTTCCAGATGGTCGGTGCGGTCACCAAGTTCTTGTATAGATGAATTAACGGAGGTTGACAATAGATTAGTCATTTTGCATCGACTTCCTGAGGGCAACTACTATGTTTTTAATAAAGAGCTCAGAGGCAGGTTGATCTATGGATGGGAGATTTATAATTGGATCTTCTGTCAAAGTTAGATTGGTGTCAGGAGGAGAAGGAGAGGATACTCTAGGTCTCTGCTTTTCGGGACTAGAGGAGGGAGAAGGATTAGTTTCTCGTTGGTTTTTTGTTATGGGCGCCATCTTGCTTGCCTCGCTATTCTGGCTGCGTAGTTTAAGATCTACACTTACCCTCCTCTGGCGTTGTCCCTGCGGTGGCTGTGACAGTCTGCGGGGAGAAGAGTCTCTGCTGGCATCCTCTGCAATCTTTTCAGATAGGGAAACCTCTTCCAGGAAGGGAGAGGTATCGGGTGCTTCCTCCTCTATAGAAGGATCAGAGAGTGCGGGTGGTGTGTCGGCAGCTGCGGTCTTATCCCGGCCGGCTCCCCGGCCAGAGAAGAAGTCGCATAACTTTTGCGGGGGCGGCTTAGAGATCCTCGGTTTTGACATTACTGCAGTTCATCTGGTGAGTGCTTGATTTTTTGTGCAGATAACTTCCTTTTGCTTGTTGTAGTCGCTTTGGAAGTGATTAAGCTAGCAGAGCTTAGTGAAGTGCGTCCAGCTCAGTCGGCATTCAGGCCACGCCCCGTTTTTTTTGTTTGTTTGTTTTTTTAAATGTTTAAATGATTTTATTTTCTGATGCAATGACAGGGAAAATTGTTTCTTTTTAACTTTTTTTAGTTTTTTTCTAATATTTAAAAAACCTTTATTTTACTTATTTTTACTTTTTGTTAAATTTCTCCAGAGGGTACTTGAACTTGTGATTGTCTGATTGCTTATACAGTGTGATGCAATACCATAGTTACCATACTTTTTCATTTTGCTGTATGTTGATCAACGTTCTTCAGAAGATCTCAGACTGACATGACGCCAACATTGCACCTCACAATTATCAATGGAGACACTTAGTTGGCACTATGAGAATTGACAGCGGCATTTACAAGGGTTAGCAATCATGATCTGAGTTTGTGATCTGCACGAATTGTGACTCTTGTGGGTGAGTGTCGGCTGTTAAAGATAGCCACCACAGACATGGCCTGAAGGAGGAGTAGAATGGCCGCATTCTAGATCAGCTCCTATCCTTACCTGTACAGTGACTAAGAGAGCAATGCTTAGATGACATTTATACAGCCAAATTCAAGTCTTCTGCACCCCTCAACATGCCTAAACAGTCAAGGTACTTTCACTGCCTTAATGGGGGGCAGGAGAGACAGGAACCGGGACATTCACGTGCCATAGAATGGATTTTTTTTATGATAAATCATCCAACAATCTCTTAGGATATCCCTTGTCTTGGAATTTCGAGCACATGGCTTCTACCTGAGTGTCAAATTGAGGTCCATCCACGATCTGGCGCACCCTGAGGGTTTTTCCTTTACTTTGTGGTGTAATACAGTCTTGACTTTCAGGGATTTGTAGCACGCATGCTCTGGGTCCGGGAAGTCTCGCGAGCGCTATCTGACTGATGACAGCCATGAAACATGCTGGGATTCCAGTTAATGACGTCTGGCTGATGCCGTGTGACGCGCGGTGGACTTCTAATTAATAATTCTTATTGTTTATTGTCTTCAGCTGATTCTCCGTGTGATGCTCTCTCCAATGGCCCAATCACGTTAATATTTGTGGGTATTGTTTCTTTGTTGTAATCTGATTGGTACTTGTTTTTTACATATATGTTCAGTCTGTGTTATGAGGCATTAGCTTGACAAAGGCTGTTGCACCGGCCGAAACGTCAAGTTTTGCCATTTTTATCCCTGGCTGCCTAAGTAAAGATGAGCAATAGAGATGATTGAGCACCAAAATGCTCGGGTGCTCGTTGCTCGAGTCGAACTTTTTGCAAAGCTCGACAGCTCGGTTCGAGTAACGAACGCTATTGAAGACAGTGGGGAACTCGAGCATTTTTGTATACGACCGATGCTCCGCATAGGTCATGACTTGTGAAACGCTGGAAAATAATCAAAAGCCATGGAAACACCACAGAAATGGATAGGGAAGGGCAGGGGCAGCATGCATGGCTGCATCTGAGGCTTCCAGGTCCCACTATTATGCCAAAATGGGGGCAATAGTCTGTCATCACCCCCCTAACAATTTACTTCAGAAAAACAATCATTAGCAAGGCACACTTTAGCTAAGCACAACACTACCTGCAACCAAGGACAATCACTGCCTGCGGGTGACACCGCTGCCTCTTCTCCTGGGTTACATGATGTCCAATCCCCTGCATGACCCTGCGTCCACAGCGCACACAAAAGTTTCCCTGTGCAGCGTTCATACCACATGCTCGCTTCATAGCTACACCACCCTCATGTCTATTTCTAAGTGCATCTGCGATGAGGAGGAACTGGAGGCACACACTGCAGAGGGTTGGTAGGGCCAGGCAGCGACTCTCTTTGAAAGGGGGGACGATAGCCAACAATGCTGTTGAGAATTGATGATAGATTGACGTACGATCATCATTCCAATTCTGTGCCACCTCCATCACAAAATTGTCACGAGCCGCAAACATGGGCATAAAGGGGACTCATGTGCCAGCCCAGCACTTCTACACATCTCCACAATGCAGCAGCACATACTAACACCAAAGATTGGTTTGAAGCAGGAGGTGTCGCAAAAGTAATCACCACAGGTATACATTGACCCTGTGAAAGTCTCCTGAAATCACTAAGGCTTCTGTAAATGCCCCAATCCTGTATCTCGGATAACTGGGGTAATTTGTAGCACGAGAGATAATACATGCCAAGCCACGCAAATCCCCAGAGATAAAGTAGATCCCAAGCAGGAGGAGGAGGTGGCATAATAAGCCTGAGAAACCATGACCGAGGTAGGACCCGCAATACTCTGTGTGGGAAGCACGTGAGCGGGCCCTGTGTCCGTCTCGGTCCCAGCCTCCACCTTGTGTGACACAAGGTGCTGTGAATTACATAGCTATGGGAAATCCATGTGTCCCCGCACAATTAATTCTGTGTAGGTGTCAGATAGCTGAACACCATGCTAGGAAAGTCGTCTGTGTCCTACCCAAGTCATTCAGTGTATTTGTGCCATATAACTAAAACACCGTAATGGGAAATCTTTGGGCACCCAGAGCATAGGCGGGCCCATGAAATACAAGGAAAGTAATAAACATGAAGCAATTACAGTGCCCAAGCATGGCAGAATTTCACTCCGCAATCGTTGGCATAAAGCGGACTCTGATGCTAGTACAGCTGTGAACATCTGATTAAATTAGTTAAGGTTGCTTTCATCGCTCCAAAGACTGCATGAACCAGAAAGAAGTTCCACAGGCCAGACCCGGCACAGTTGCATTTCCCCCAGGACTTTGTCCTCTGCCCACACCCTCAGCAGTCATGGGCATAAAGCGGACTCAGATGCTAGTACACCTGTGAACGTCTCATTAAATCAGTTACGGTTGCTTTCATCACTCCAAAGACTGCATAAATCAGGAAGAAAATCCACAGGCCAAACCCTTCGCAGTTGCATTTCCCCCAGGACTTCGTCCTCTGCCGACACCCTCAGCAATCGTGGGCATAAATAGGACTCTGATGCTAGTACAGCTGTGAACGTCTCATTAAATCAGTAACGCTCCTTTTGTTTGGCCCAAACCAGTGTCTCAGAAAACTGTGGTAACACGAAAGAAAATACATGTTGCCCAGTGCTGATCCCCTGACCCCAAGCAGGAGATGGAGGTGGCATAACAAGGCCAAGAAACCATGACCAGGACCCGCTATAGTCTGTGTGGGAAGTATGTGAGCGGGCCCTGGGTCAGGCTCGGTCCTAGCCTCCACCTTGTGTGACCCAAGGTGCGGCGAGTTACACAGCAATGGGAAATCCATATGTCCACACACTATTCATTCTGTGTTGGTGTCAGATAGCTCAACACCGCAAGAAGAAGTCTTTCAGTTCCTTGCACTCGCCTTTGCTGTCAGTGCACAAGGATGGTATTACACAGGAAGAAATCAGAGTGCCCAAACATGGCAGAGTTTCACCCTGCCAAGGACTTTGTTCTCTGCCCACATTTCTGCCCTAGTCAGTCAGTGCATTTGTGCCTGATAGATAAAACACCGCGATGGGAAGTCTTTGTGCATCCACAATATAGGCAAACCTCAGCTACATTCTTGTAGCAAAGGTATAAGTAGACCGCAGTAACATTTCAGTAACACAAGTATAGGCAGACCCCTGTAACATTCCTGTAGGGGAAGTATAGACAGACCCCAGTAACATTCTGTAGCAGTAGTATAGGCAGACCACTGTAAAATTTCTATAGCAGAAGTATAGGCAGACCCCAGTAACATTTCTGTAGCAGAAAAATAGGCAGACCCCAGTAAAATTTTTGCAGCAAAAGTATAGATGGACCCCAGTAACATTTCAGTCGCAAAAGTATAGGCGGACCCCAGTAACATTCCTTTAGCAAAGGTATAAGCAGACCCCTGTAACATCTCTGTAGCAAAGGTATAGGCAGACCCCAGTAATATTTCTGCAGTAAAAGTATAGGCAGACCCCTGTAACATTCCTGTAGCAGAAGTATAGGCAGACTCCAGTAACATTTCTGTAGCAAAAGTATAGGCGGACCCCAGTAACATTTCAGTCGCAAAAGTATAGGCGGACCCCAGTAACATTCCTGTAGCAAAGGTATAGGCAGACCCCTGTAACATTTCTGTAGGAGAAGTATAGGCAGACCCCTGTAACATTTCTGTAGGAGAAGTATAGGCAGACCCCTGTAACATTTCTGTAGCAAGAGTATAGCCGAACCCCTGAAACATTGGTATACCATGAGTGTAGGCGCAGGCCAGAAAAATTTGTTAGATTACAGTATAGGCGATAGCTGGAAAAATTGTAGTACCAAGAGTACAAGAGTATCACTGAAAAATTGTTCAACCGCGAGGGCAGGTGAAAACCATAATTTTTTTTTTAAAGATACAGCTCGCTGTTGCTTAATTTGTAACAGAGCTTGGAGGCAGCCCTGAGAAAAAATTGCTTTCTGTTAAAGTATCAATACTTTAGAAACTTTGAAATATTGTATAAAAATTATAAAGAGCCTTTTGGGCCGCTGAAAAATGGGCAGTTCAGCGTGATGACATGCTGCTTTAGGAGGAGGAGAAGGAGGAGGAATAATAATACTTGATAGTGATTGACAAAGCTAATTCCCCCCTTTTCCAGTGATAGAGAATGTTTTTTTCTCCTGTTGCAGCGAAAAGAATCGTTAGGTTCCGCTGCTCTCTGCCGGTGGAGAAGAGAAATCTGGGGAAATCCAGCCTTTGTTCATCTTTATAAGTGTAAGCATGTCTGCACTGGCAGTTGACAGGCAGATATGCTTATCCGTGATGACTCCCCCAGCTGCACTAAACACCCCCTCTGACAAGACGCTAGCGGCAGGGCAGGCCAGCACCTCCAGGGCGTACAGCGCAAGTTCGTGCCACGTGTCCAGCTTTGACACCCAATAGTTGTATGGAGCAGAGGCATCACGGAGGACGGTGGTATGATCGGTTACGTACTCATCTTTTTGCATTGCTCCTTCTGACTCAGCCTTGACAGGGAAGTGGTGACACAGTCTTGCCTGGAAGCCATAAAACTGGCAAAGGCCCTCTGAAATGTGTCTTTTGCCACTAGCGCTGTCAGACGGGAACTTTAGCATCACTTATTCCACCAGGGTCCTGTGGTATTGCATCACTCTCGTACCCCTTTCCTCTTCGTGAATGAGAGTGGAAAGATTCTTCTTATACCGTGGGTCGAGTAGGGTGTACACCCAATAATCCATGTTGGCCAGAATGCATCTAATGTGAGGATCACGGTAAAAGCAAGCTAACATGAAGTCAGCCATGTGTGCCAGGGTACCAGTATGCAACACATGGCTGTCCTCACTAGGAAGATGACTTTCAAGATCCTTCTCCTCTACAACCCATACATGCTGAAGAGATGAGAGGCAAGCAGGATGGGTACCCTCTGCAGTGTGCCCAGCTGTCTCTTCTCCCTCCTCCTCCTGCTCCTCCCCTCCTCCCCCTCCTCCTCCAAAATGCGCTGAGATATAGATATGAGGGTGGTCTGGCTATCAAGCGACATACTGTCATCCCCTGTCTACTTTTCCAACTGCAAAGCGTCGGCGTTTATGCTTTGCAGTGAATTTCAGAGCAGGCAAAACAGCAGGATGGTAACGCTAATGATTGCAGCATCACCGCTCACCATCTGGGTAGACTCCTCAAAGTGTCCGAGGACCTGGAAGATATCTGCCATCCAGGCCTTCTCCTCGGTAAAGAATTGGGGAGGCTGACTACCACTACGTCGCCCATGTTGCAGCTGGTATTCCACTATTGCTCTACGCTGCTCATACAGCCTGGCCAGCATGTGCAGCATAGAATTCCAGCATGTAGGCATGTCACACAGCAGTCGGGGCTCTGGCAGCTGAAACCGATGTTGCAGCGTCTATGGTGGATTTGCGGAAATGTGCGCAAACGCGGCACCAGTGTCAAGCAGGTCAGACAAGTGGGGGTAGTTTTTAAGAAACTGCTGAACCATCAAATTGAAGACGTGGGCCAGGCATGGCACATGTGAGGCTGGCGAGCTTCAGAGCCGCCACCAGGTTACAGCCATTGTGACACACTACCATGCCCGGTTGGAGGCTCAGTGGCGAAAGCCAGAGGTCGGTCTGCTCTGTCAGACACTGCAACAGCTCGGGGGCTGTGTGCCTCTTGTCACCTAAGCTGGATAGTTTCAGCACAGCTTGCTGACGCTTGCCCACCGCCGTGCTGCCGCGCCGCGTGCTGCTGGCTGCTGGCGACATGCTCACACTTCTTAATTGAGAGGTAGAGGTGGTGGAGGGGGAGGGTTTGGAGGAGGTGGCATAGACCGCTGCAGATACCAGCATCGAGGAAGGACGCGCTATTCTGGGTGTGGGTAGAACATGAGCGGTCCCAGCCTCCACCAAGTTCACCCAATGTGCCGTCAGGGAGACATAGTGGCCTTGCCCGCCAGTACTTGTCCGCGTGTCTGTCGTTAAGTGAATCTTCCCAGTAACAGCGTTGGTGAGGGCACGATTAATGTTGTGGGAGACGTGCTGGTGTTGGGCTGGGACGGCACACCGGGAAAAATAGTGGCGACTGGGGACAAAGTAGAGTGTGACCCCCACCATCATGTTTTTGAAAGCCTCTGTTTCCACAAGCCTGTACGGCAGCATGTCCAGGCTGATTAATTTGGCAATGTGCACGTTTAAAGCTTGTGCGTGCGGGTGGGTTGCGGCAAATTTGCGCTTTCACTCCAACGCTTGTGTTAGTGACAGCTGAACGCTGTGCGAGGTGGAGGTGAGGGTGTGGGTGCAGGCCGGGAGGCGCTCGTGTCTGCGTCCTGGGAGGGGGATTGGATCTGTGTGGCAGGTTGGGGCACAGGGGAAGAGGAAGTGGTGTGACCCGGAGGTGGTGAATGACCTTCGTCCCACCTTGTGGGGTGCTTGGCCATCATAAGCCTGCGCATGCTGGTGGTGGTGAGACTGGTAGTGGTGGCTCCCCGGCTGATCTTGGTGTGACACAGGTTGCGCACCACTGTTCGTCGGTCGTCCGCACTCTCACTAAAACATCCACACCTTTGAACACCTAGCCCTCTACACGGAGGCTTGCCACGAGGGGTGCTTTCAGAAACAGTTGGGGGATTCTTCGGTCTGGCCCTGCCTCTACCCCTGGCCACTCCACTGCCTCTTCCAACATGTCCTGCTTCTGCACTTGCCATCCCCTCTGAAGCCCTGTCCTCAGTAGGCTTAGCAAACCAGGTGGGGTCAGTCACTTCATCCTCCCGCTGCTCTTCCTCCGAATCCTCTGTGCGCTCCTCCCACAGACTTACTGACCTTACTACTACCTCAGTGACAGAGAACTGTGTCTCATCATCATCCTCACCCACAAAAAGCTCTTGAGATAGTTGCCAGAGGTACCCAGCCTCCTCATCCGGATTCCGGGAAATTTCCACTTTTTGGGCATAGGTCACGACAAACTCCTCATCATGGCGGATTAAGAATAGAGCAGGGACAAACTCCTCAGGTGAGAGAGGAACCAGTTTTTCCGGCTCATGGCAGGGACCCGAGAACAGTTCCTGGGAGTCTTCCTGCTAAGAATGTCATTTTCATGGAGTGAGTCAGCTGGGAGGGAGGAGGAGCAGCCGCCAGAGGATTCAGAGTTGCAGTCCCTAGGCCGGCAGTAGTGGACTGCGTAGAAGACTGGGTGGTCGATACATTGCTGGATGCATTTTCTGCCATCCACGACAGGACCTGCTCACACTGTTCTGTTTGCAATAAAGGTCTACCACGCGGACCCATAAATTGTGATATGAAGTTGTGGAGCCCAGAAACTTGCCTCTCTCCTATTCCCGCTGCAGCCGGCTGTGATTTCCCAAGACCAGGAACTCGGCCTGTGCCCACACCCTTACTTGGATGTCCGCGTCCACATCCACGTCCTCGACCCTTACCCCAACTCCTCATCATGGCGGATTAAGAATAGAGCAGGGCCCAAATAAATTACCCCACTGTACAGCACTGACAACTGTTGCTAATTCACCGCACACAGAGACTTGTAGATAGCGGAGGCTCAATGCTGTGACTTGAAAAAATTAACCCGCTGTCTTGCGCTGATACTTAGGAGTAATTTACCGCTCGCAGAGACTTGTAGATAATAGAGGCTGGGTGGCGTGGGAGAAGACTCTAAAGCCAGTGGATAGTGCTGATAACTGCGGCTATCTCATGTCAACCCCACCAAGGAAAGGGTATTGTGAACCGCTCTGCACAGTGGCAGAGCTGAAATACTTTGCAGTGGCCCAGGAAATATTACAGTACTGTTTAGTGGTGAGACCTCTGTCTAATGCACTGCAGACACAAAATGGTATGACTGAAGTCGTTCGCAGTAGGCTAGGAGATGTTAGAGAGAAGTTTCTCAGCGAGAGCTGGTTGTACGGCACTGCAGGCTGAGAATGCTATTACTGAAAGGCTGGGAACAGGCCTAGATGCTAAATGCAAAAATGGATGCATTACAACTCCCAGCAGGCCACAACTATAATGCACGTGGTCAGATGTAGCCCAACGAAGGAGCTTTGGGGTTTTTACATGGAGGATGCAGACAGAGAACGGTATAAATAAAGTCGTTCACAGCAGGCTAGGAAATATTTGAGTGCAGTTTCATGGTGAGAGCTGGTTGTACAGCACTGCAGCCTAAAACCACTATTACTGCAAGGCTGGGAACAGGCCTAGATGCGTAAGACAAAAGTGGATGCACTACAACTCCCAGCCCACCACAAGTATAATGCACACGGTCAGATGTAGCCCTTAGAAGGACCGTTGGGGTTCTTGAAGACAGGATCCTACTCTAACACTTTTCCTATATCAGCAGCAGCTCTTTCACTATACTCTGTATAATACACTGCAGACTGAGAACGCTATAGATGAAATGGCCTGCACAGCCCGAGATGGAAAAAAAAATGGTGCACAACTGCTCCCAGCCAGCCATAACAGTAATGCACACAGTAAGATGTAACCCTAAGAAGGACCGTTGGGGTTCTTGAAGACAGGGCTTACTCTAACACTATTCCTGAATGAGCAGCAGCCCTATCCCTAATCTCTGCCAGCGTGTGTCTGAGGCAAGCCGCGGGCGGCACCAGTTTAAGTACTCGGCGGTCACCTGATCTCACCAGCCACTAACTGCTGGGGGTAGGATAGGGCAGGCACGTCACAGCAAGAAGTGGTGATGCCCTCCCCGCATGTCTATTTGCTAGAAAATGGAGCTAAACATGCCGGGAAGGAAATGCAATTGACTCGAGTACCGCGTGGTGTTCGTCTCGAATAACGAGCATCTCCAGTACCCTAATGCTCGAATGAGCATCAAGCTCGGACGAGTATGCTCGCTCATCTCTAATGAGCAATTTTTATCTTTATAAGATGTTGTGAAGAACTGTTAGTGGTTTTTATTTTGGAGTGCTGCTGTTTATTTCATTGATTTAATTTATCTTTGCTGTAACAGCCTTTAATACACCTCTTGGGCACTTGGAATACCTCATTATGTTTTTTGGGTTATGTAATGCCCCAGCTATTTTCCCAGAGTATATGAATTCCATTTTCCAGGATATCATGGGCATGTTCATTGTGGTATACCTGGATGACAACCTGATTTTCTCCTCTGACTGTGAGACACACCATGTCCATTTACAAACCATGCTGACTCGCCTTAGGGCTAACAAAATGTCCACTAATGTTTTCGGTATCCAAAAAATAGCATTCTTGGGGTACATCATTACACCATGAGATATTCAGATGGATCAGGTAAAGGTAAAACCAATCCAGAAATGGGCTCTCCATGGTAGCTAAGCCTTTAACAGATCTCACCAGAAAGCGGTATGTGTGTACCTGGTCTTCTGATGCTCTTGCGGTCTTCTCTACCCTGAAGGCTGCCTTCTCTTCTGTGCCTGTCCTCATCCAGCTGGACCTACCCTGTCTATTTGTGGTGGAGGTAGACGCCTCCGAGTTTGGAGTTGGAGTGGTACTGTCTCATTGTTCCCCCACACTCATGAACCTTAGACCTTGTGCCTACTTTTCCAAGAAGTTCTCATCTACCAAATAAAATTACATAGACAATTGAGAATTACTAGCTTTTAAGAGGGCGTTTGAAGAATGAAGGCACTTTCTGGAAAGCACACTCCATCACTGTACTCACAGACCATAAAAACCTCATTTAACTAGACTCCGCTAACAGGTTGAATGCTCGGAAAGCCTGCTGGGCCTTGTTCTTTTCACGGTTCAACTTTTTGGTGACTTACAGACCTGGTTCAAAAAATGTTAAGGCTAATGCCCTGTCTAGCAGTTTTGGTACACCGGAACCTTCTGAGTCTGAGCCTGAGAGTATTCTCTCCCAGGGAGGTTCTCGCTGCTGTCTCCTCTGACCTTTCACCTCTTATACACGCTGTTCAATAATCGGCCTCTACAGCCCTTTCGGAAGGCAAATTTGTTGTCAATAATGTTGAAGGTGTTAGAGGAGACACGTGGTTCAGTACTAGCTGGTCACCCCGGTATCAGTGGTACTCAGGAACTACTATCCAGGATTTATTGGTGGTCTCATATGGCCAGGGATGTCTGGTCATTTGCGTCGCTACACCCAGTTTTCCCCAAGGGGAAGAGTCTCAGGAGATGTCCTGAGGGTCCTCTTCTCCCTGTGCCTGTTCCATCTAGGCCATGGTCCCATCTGTCCATGGACTTTATAACAGATCTGCCCCTCTAGCATGGGAACACAATCATTTAGGTCATAGTTGATAGTTTTTCCAAAATGTCATATTCATTCTTCTATGCAAATTACCTGATACCAAACAACTGTTTGACTGTTTATCAGGGAGATTGCTCGGTTACATGGAATTTCAGAGGATATTATCTTGGATAGAGAAGTACAATTTGTTGCTCGCTTCTGGCAAGCTTTCTGCAAAAACCTAAATGTTAACTTGTCTTTTTCTTCTGCATTCCATCCTGAGTTTAACGGATGAACTGAATACATGAATCAAGAATTAATCCAGTAATTATGACTTTTTGTTTCTGATTATCAGTTTCAGTGGGCCAACTACTTGTCAAATTAGCCATGAATAACCATGTTAATTCATCTTCCCAAGTCTCACCGTTTTTCTGTAATTATGTTTTCCATCCCATGTTTACATTTTTCACTCCTTCTGCAGATACATCTACTGATGAACTGTGCACAGTTTGAGACCAGGTTTGTAAGAACCTTCAGGGTTCCCAGGAGAAACTGCTTAGGCAGTCAAATAAAAGATGCACTATCTCTGCATCTTTAGTGGTTGGGGAGCAGGTTTTACTGTCTTCTAAGAATTTGAGACTTGTGGTTCCATCCTTAAAACTTGCTCCTCGTTTTATTGGTCCATTCTCAATCTCTCAGGTTGTTTACCCTGTGGCATATAAATTATCCCTTCCTGGGTCTTGGAAGGTTTACAACGTCTTCCACAAAAGTTTGCTAAAGAGATTTGTGACTCCGATTTTGCCCACCCATGAACCGTTCCCTGCTATGCTGGCCCTTGAAGAATAAGAATATGAGGTAGAGAAAATCGTTGATGCCAGACAAATTCAGGACTCGATTCAATATCTGGTCCACTGGAGAGGGTTTCACCTGAGGATAGGATGTGGGTCCCTGCCAGGGATGTCCATGTGCCACACCTGGTCTGATTCTTCCACAGGGCCTTCCCTCTCAAGCCCGCTCTTGGTCGTGAGGGTCTGGTCTTCCCTAGTAGAAGGGGGGGGGGGGTACTATCAGGACAAGCGGCTCTCGGGGTCTCAGTGCCCGCACCAGCAGTCCTATCACCCGGCTTGCAGGGGTGCGGTGCAGGGGAAGCCCAGTCTTTGTGACCTCCCCTGGCCGCCGTAATCCTGGACACCAGCTCCGGGAGCGCGCTCCCGTGCTCAGGGAGCAGGCACCTAGGTAGCCAGGTTGCTGGGGACACAGCGGGTGCCATCCGGTTGCACTTGCTCTGTCGCTGCCAGTCTTTCGCAGGCACTGGGGGTTTCTGTGATTGAGTCCTGCTGCTGTTAAGCTCCCTGCCCCAATCAGCTGCTGGGATAGGAGTTCTGACAGCATTTAAACTGCTCAGATTCCTTTTGACCTTGGCAGTCTGTTTGGTCTCCAGCTAGGGGCGTAACTATAGGGAATGCAGGGGATGCAGTTGCACCTGGGCCCAGAAGCCTTGGGGGGCCCATTAGGCCTCTTTTCTCCATATAGGGAGCCTAGTACTATGAATAAACTATTATAGTTCGGGGCCCTGATACAGGTTTTGCATTGGGGCCTAGGAGCTTCAAGTTACGCCTCTGTCTTTAGCTACACCCGCATTACCATGAATTGATGCCCTGTTTTGACTTGCTTATTTTAGACCTGACTTCGAATTCGCCTGACCCCTTGTACTGTGTTTTCTCCTGTTACTGACCCGGATTGTCTGACCTGCTTTTGTGTTTGTTTGTTTTCCTGTATTTGTCTGTGAGTCTGACTCCTGCCCTGCATCCCTAGTGAGCCTAGAAAATGGCCGTTACTTACTGACTGAGGAGTGCATATAGATGCATCCTCCTCTCACCATGCAGGTAGCTGACTACCAAATGGAGGAGCCAAGAACACATGTACAGGACACCAATAAAACATCCACTCACACTGCCTCCTGATAATGAGGAGGCAGTGTGAGTGAATGTTTTATTGGTGTCCTGTACATGTGTTCTTGGCTCCTCCATTTGGTAGTCAGCTACCTGCATGGTGAGAGGAGGATGCATCTATATGCACTCCTCAGTCAGCAAGTAACGGCCATTTTCTGTGATTGTTTTTAATTCTTGATTTCCTCTAGTGAGCCTAGGGATTGTCGCCCAGTTGTCACCCTAGGAACTAGCCTAGAAGGGCAAGTAGTTAGGGACAGGAGTTGTGTGTAGGACTAGGGATGTCCACCTGCCTGGCCTCCAGTCGTGACACTCAATCACTTGGGTAGGCCTTTCGGCACCCCTCAAAACCAATTGGGGATTTAAATTCCAGGGTCAGAATTGATACACTGTTAACAACCGCAATCAGCATTAACACTAATCATGCATTGTATGGAGCTCCTGTTCCTCCTCCATACAAACCCCAAACACCTAGAAAGCAATAGCAAAGGGCTAATGTAGTGGGCTATATAATAATACAGAGGAAGGGAATAATATACATGAATGTAATGGGTGAGAAAGTAAAGGTGTAGGAAGAAGTAACAATGACTGGAAATTGTAAGCCAAGGCATACACAGACAGCTGTTTCAGGATAACTGACCCTCATCAGTGTGCAGTGGATTCATAAAGGTGTGTGAGGAGACTTACCAGGACTTATAAAGACTCTCAAGATTTACAATTCCCAGTCATTGTTATAAGACTTGCTTAAAGAGTTTAAGATTGACTTGCAGGAATGCTGCTTTCCAATAGGTGGTGCTGCAGAGGTATTGTTCCATCTTCACATTTGCATATTTCCCAGAGTAGCATGCATGGCTTTTTAGTTGCTCTCCTTAAGGAGAAATGATTCCAGTTCATGACACTCACAAGTCAAGCCAGAAACCAACTGCACACTGATGAGGGGCGATCATCCTGAAACAGCTGTCTGTGAGTGGTTTCTGGCTCTGGCTTACAATTCCTGGTCATTGTTACAAGACTTCTTTAAAGAGTCTAATTTGGCTGACAGGACTGCTGATTTCCAATAGACGGTGCTGCTGAGATATAGTTCCATCTTCCTATTTTGATAATAGCACAACATGGACAGATGTGGAAAGTTCATAGAATGCAACGTCATTGAGCACTAACATTGTAATTGTCTCCCCCAAGGTAATGGTTCTGCATGGTACATACATCCTGTTTCTGATTCTCATTCTCATTGATGGTAGACGTGTTATGGAGCGTGCATGCAAATTAGAACTGATTGGAGAATCGCAGCAAATCACGAAGTCGGGAGATCTGATGCTCGGTGGGATAATACAACTTTCTACCACACCTGAGAAAGGCGTTTATGTTGATTTTACTGATAATGATGATATTTTCCAGTGTCAAGGGTAAGTACAGAAATTCTCATCACTGTAGAATTAGATGGTAGAATTCAAACATGGAATTTAAAAATGTGCGTAAAACTGAATTATGGGTAGTGACTGCACCCCGGTATTAGAGGAAGAGTCACCCAGATGAACGCTTTTACTTTATAGCTTAACATTTAAGCAAAATAATAAAGTGTGCAAAGCAGCTAAGAGCCATAACATTAACCCCTTCCCGCAGGAGCCTTTTTTGTTTTTTTATTTTCATTTTTATCTCCCCACTTTCAAAAAATCTAAACTATTTTTACTTTTCCAGTGGCATGACTTCATGGGGGCTTTTTGTGGGATAAATTGTATTTTTTAATGTAAAAGTATTTTGAAACTATTAACTTCTTAGTAGAGTAAAATGTTGGGAAAAAAACTGTTACATTATATTGGGGGTTCATATCTTTTACATTCATGATGCAGTAAGACAGATATATTTATATGATTACAACAATATCAAATTAACATACGTTTTTAATAGAGATGAGCGAGCACCAAAATGCTCGGGTTTTCGTTACTCGGGACGAAATTATCGCGATGCTCGAGGGTTCGTTTCGAGTAACGAACCCCATTGAAGTCAATGGGCGACTCGAGCATTTTTGTATATCGCTAAGGTTTTCATTTGTGAAAATCTGGGCAATTCAAGAAAGTGATGGGAACGACACAGCAACGGATAGGGCAGGTGAGGGGCTACATGTTGGGCTGCATCTCAAGTTCCCAGGTCCCACTATTAAGCCACGATAGCGGCAAGAGTGCCCCCCCCCCCAACAACTTTTACTTCTGAAAAGCCCTCATTAGCAATGCATACCTTAGCTAAGCACCACACTACCTCCAACAAAGCACAATCACTGCCTGCATGACACTCCGCTGCCACTTCTCCTGGGTTACATGCTGACCAACCCCCCCCCCCCCCCCCGCACGACCCAGTGTCCACAGCGCACACCAAACTGTCCCTGCCCAGCCTTCAGCTGCCCTCATGCTACGCCACACTCATGTCTATTTATAAGTGCGTCTGCCATGAGGAGGAACCGCAGGCACACACTGCAGAGGGTTGGCACGGCTAGGCAGCGACCCTCTTTAAAAGGGGCGGGGCGATAGCCCACAATGCTGTACAGAAGCAATGAGAAATCCAATCCTGTGCCACCTCCATCTGGAGCTGCACACATGGGCATAGCAATGGGGAACCTATGTGCCACACACTATTCATTCTGTCAAGGTGTCTGCATGCCCCAGTCAGACCGCGTTTTTTTATAAATAGTCACAGGCAGGTACAACTCCGCAATGGGAATTCCGTGTGCACCCACAGCATGGGTGGCTCCCTGGAACCCACCGGCGGTACATAAATATATCCCATTGCATTGCCCATCACAGCTGAGGTAATGTCGTGCTTAATGCAGGTGGGCTTCGGCCCACACTGCATACCCCAGTCAGACTGGGGTTCTTTAGAAGTGGACACATGCAGTTACAACTCCGTGTGGACCGACAGCATGGGTGGGTGCCAGAAAGCCACCGGCGGTACATAAATATATCCCATTGCAGTGCCCAACACAGCTGATGTAACGTCAGCTGTAATGCAGGTGGGCTAAAAATTAATTTGATTACACTGTAGGCGAGGGCCCCCAAAAATTGGTGTACCAACAGTACTAATGTACCTCAGAAAAATTGCCCATGCCCAACCAAGAGGGCAGGTGAAACCCATTAATCGCTTTGGTTAATGTGGCTTAATTGGTAACTAGGCCTGGAGGCAGCCCAGTTAAAATAAAAATTGGTTGAGGTGAAAGTTTCAACGCTTTAATGAGCATTGAAACGTATAAAAATTGTTTAGAAAAATTATATGACTGAGCCTTGTGGGCCAAAGAAAAATTGCGCGTTCGGCGTGATTACGTCAGGTTTCAGGAGGAGGAGCAGGATGAATATTATACACAGATTGATGAAGCTAAAAGGTCCACGTTTTTCATGGTGATAGAGAACAATGCTTCCATCTGCGGGTGCAGCCTGCGTATTGTTTAGGTATCGCTGCTGTCCGCTGGTGGAGAAGAGAAGTCTGGGGAAATCCAGGTTTTGTTCATCTTGATGAGTGTAAGCCTGTCGGCACTGTCGGTTGACAGGCGGGTACGCTTATCCGTGATGATTCCCCCAGCCACACTAAACACCCTCTCTGACAAGACGCTAGCCGCAGGACAAGCAAGCACCTCCAGGGCATACAGCGCGAGTTCAGGCCACGTGTCCAGCTTCGACACCCAGTAGTTGTAGGGGGCAGAGGCGTCACGGAGGACGGTCGTGCGATCGGCTACATACTCCCTCACCATCCTTTTACAGTGCTCCCGCCGACTCAGCCTTGACTGTGGAGCGGTGACACAGTCTTGCTGGGGCGCCAGAAAGCTGTCAAAGGCTGTAGAGAGTGTTCCCCTGCCTGTGCTGTACATGCTGCCTGATCTCTGCGCCTCCCCTGCTACCTGGCCCTCGGAACTGCGCCTTCGACCACTAGCGCTGTCGGATGGGAATTTTACCATCAGTTTGTCCGCCAGGGTCCTGTGGTATAGCATCACTCTCAAACCCCTTTCCTCTTCGGGTATGAGAGTGGAAAGGTTCTCCTTATACCGTGGGTCGAGCAGTGTGTACACCCAGTAATCCGTAGTGGCCAGAATGCGTGTAACGCGAGGGTTACGAGAAAGGCATCCTAACATGAATTCAGCCATGTGTGCCAGGGTATCTGTACGCAACACATGGCTGTCCTCACTAAGAAGATCAATTTCAGGATCCTCCTCCTCCTCAGGCCATACACGCTGAAAGGATGACAGGCAAGCAGCATGTGTACCCTCAGCAGTGGGCCAAGCTGTCTCTTCCCCCTCCTCATCCTCCTCATGCTCCTCCTCCTCAACGCGCTGAGATATAGACAGGAGGGTGCTCTGACTGTCCAGCGACATACTGTCTTCCCCCGGCTCTGTTTCCGAGCGCAAAGCGTCTGCCTTTATGCTTTGCAGGGAACTTCTCAAGAGGCATAGCAGAGGAATGGTGACGCTAATGATTGCAGCATTGCCGCTCACCATCTGGGTAGACTCCTCAAAGTTTCCAAGGACCTGGCAGATGTCTGCCAACCAGGCCCACTCTTCTGTAAAGAATTGAGGAGGCTGACTCCCACTGCACCGCCCATGTTAGAGTTGGTATTCCACTATAGCTCTACGCTGCTCATAGAGCCTGGCCAACATGTGGAGCGTAGAGTTCCACCGTGTGGGCACGTCGCACAGCAGTCGGTGCACTGGCAGATGAAACCGATGTTGCAGGGTGCGCAGGGTGGCAGCGTCCCTGTGGGACTTGCGGAAATGTGCGCAGAGCCGGCGCACCTTTCCGAGCAGGTCTGACAAGCGTGGGTAGCTTTTCAGAAAGCGCTGAACCACCAAATTAAAGACGTGGGCCAGGCATGGCACGTGCGTGAGGCTGCCGAGCTGCCACCAGGTTACGGCCGTTGTCACACACGACCATGCCCGATTGGAGGCTGAGCGGTGCAAGACAGCGGTCGGTCTGCTCTGTCAGACCCTGCAGCAGTTCGTGGGCCGTGTGCCTCTTATCTCCTAAGCTGAGTAGTTTCAGCACGGCCTGCTGATGCTTGCCCACCGCTGTGCTGCCATGCCGCGCGACACCGACTGCTGGCGACTTGCTGCTGCTGACACATCTTGATTGCGAGACAGAGGTTGCGTAGGAGGAGGAGGAGGAGGGTGGTTTAGTGGAGGAAGCATACACCGCCGCAGATACCACCACCGAGCTGGGGCCCGCAATTCTGGGGGTTCGTAGGACGTGAGCGGTCCCAGGCTCTGACTCTGTCCCAGCCTCCACTAAATTCACCCAATGTGCCGTCAGGGAAATATTGTGGCCCTGCCCGCCTGTGCTTGTCCACGTGTCCGTTGTTAAGTGGACCTTCCCAGTAACCGCGTTGGTGAGGGCGCGTACAATGTTGCAGGAGACGTGGTCGTGCAGGGCTGGGACGGCACATCGGGAAAAGTAGTGGCGACTGGCAACTGAGTAGCGCGGGGCCGCCGCCGCCATCATACTTTTGAAAGCCTCCGTTTCCACAACCCTATACGGCAGCATCTCCAGGCTGATAAATTTGGCTATGTGCACGTTTAACACTTGAGCGTGCGGGTGCGTGGCGGCGTAGTTGCGCTTGCGCTCCAACACTTGCGCTAGCGACGGCTGGACGGTGCGCTGACAAACATTGGTGGATGAGGCCGAGGACAGCGGAGGTGAGGGTGTGGGTGCAGGCCAGGAGACGGTAGTGCCTGTGTCCTGAGAGGGGGGTTGGATCTCAGTGGCAGGTTGGGGCACAGGGGGAGAGGCAGCGGTGCAAACCGGAGGCGGTGAACGGCCTTCGTCCCACCTTGTGGGGTGCTTGGCCATCATATGTCTGCGCATGCTGGTGGTGGTGAGGCTGGTGGTGATGGCTCCCCGGCTGATCTTGGCGCGACACAGGTTGCACACCACTGTTCGTCGGTCATCTGCACTCTCAGTGAAAAACTGCCAGACCTTTGAGCACCTCGGCCTCTGCAGGGTGGCATGGCGCGAGGGGGCGCTTTGTGAAACAGTTGGTGGATTATTCGGTCTGGCCCTGCCTCTACCCCTGGACACCGCACTGCCTCTTGCAACCTGCCCTGCTGCTGCCCTTGCCTCTCCCTCTGAAGACCTGTCCTCAGTAGGCGTAGCAAACCAGGTGGGGTCAGTCACCTCATCGTCCTGCTGCTCTTCCTCCGAATCCTCTGTGCACTCCTCCCTCGGACTTACTGCCCTTACTACTACCTCACAGATAGACAACTGTGTCTCATCGTCATCGGCCTCCTCACCCACTGAAAGGTCTTGAGACAGTTGCCGGAAGTCCCCAGCCTCATCCCCCGGACCCTGGGAACTTTCCAAAGGTTGGGCATCAGTCACGATATACTCCTCTGGTGGGAGAGGAACCATTGCTGCCCAATATGAGCAGGGGCCCGAGAACAGTTTCTGGAAGTCTGCCCGCTCCTCAGAATGTGTCATTGTAATGGAGTGAGGAGGCTGGGAGGAAGGAGGAGCAGCAGCCAGAGGATTCAGAGTTGCAGCAGTGGACAGTGCAGAACTCTGGGTGGACGATAGATTGCTGGATGCACTTTCTGCCATCCATGACAGGACCTGCTCACACTGCTCATTTTCTAATAAAGGTCTACCGCGTGGACCCATTAATTGTGAGATGAATGTGGGGATGCCAGAAACGTGCCTTTCTCCTAATCCCGCAGCAGTCTGCGGCGATACACCTGGATCAGGAGCTCGGCCTGTGCCCACACCCTGACTTGGGCCTCCGCGTCCTCGCCCGTGTCCACGTCCTCTAGGCCTACCCCTACCCCTCAGCATGCTGTATTACCAGTAATGCAGAAACAGAACGCTGTAATTAAATGTGCCGCTTATTGGCCTGTGGTTGGAGGCTGACTTCGCTTACGGAACGCCAGGAAATAATTTTGCGCAAGCCTGTTGTAACACTTAGCTGGCTGCGTGTGAATTAGGAGGACTACTACACCAAGCACAGCCCCAGAACACTGAGGACAGTCACAGGCAGCCCAAATAGATTTTTTTCCCCAAATGTTTTTGCAAAGGCCCACTGCCTATATTCAATAAATATGTCTTCTGTCCCTGCCTCGCAATATATGTCTTCTGTCCCTGCCTAACCACCACTTCTGGCCCTGGAGTATTACTGCAGGGCGCAATGCTCTGCACGGCCGATATACCAAAAAAAAAAAAGTGCAATACTGCAAAAAGCAGCCTCCACAGTACTGCACACGGTTAGATGTGGCCCTAAGAAGGACCGTTGGGGTTCTTGAAGCCTAAAATACTCCTAACGCTCTCCCTATAGCAACTCCACCAAGACAGCACTTTCCCTAAAGTATGTCAGAACGCATCTGTGGCGAGCCGCGGGAGGGGCCGATTTTTATACTCGGGTGACACCTGATCTCGCCAGCCACTCACTGCAGGGGGGTGGTATAGGGCTTGAACGTCGCAGGGGGAAGTTGTAATGCCTTCCCTGTCTTTCTATTGGCCAGAAAAGCGCGCTAACGTCTCAGAGATGAAAGTGAAAGTAACCCGAACATCGCGTGGTACTCGTCACGAGTAACGAGCATCTCGAACACGCTAATACTCGAACAAGTATCAAGCTCGGACGAGTACGTTCGCTCATCTCTAGTTTTTTTTTTTTTTAAATCGAATTTTTATTGACATTTTGAATATAGACAATCAATGAATCATTAGTAAACAACGTCTCCTGAAATATAGAAACAGGTTACCTTAGAGTGCGAACATACGATAAAAGAGCAAGTAACCCTCTGAGAATTTTTCGAGACATTTTGCAACAGTAATAACGTGGCCTAGGCCACCGGGAGGCAAAAATCCACCATTCAGGGCAACTACCCTATCAGGAATCCTTCCAAAAAGCAACCTAAACAAACCTATAGACACACAAAGAAACAATTTGACAACAACAATAGGGAACAAACAGAGGGAATGGAAGAAAGGTGTGGGAACGGGGGGGCGGGGGGGGGAGGGGGGGGGGGAAGGGGGAGCAGTCTCGCGCACAGTCTACCTTTAAGTGAGATGTGGAACCCAGCGCGTCAGAGCAACTTCAGGCTGCGGGCGCACCACCGGTCAAGAAATTTTTGTGTGGAGAGATCGCTGTGACTAGGGCGTGGAGCTCGTACCTCGAAACCGAGGAGGAGACGTTTTAGTCCGACTCAGTGGACGACCCCCCCTCGAGCAGTGTTGCTCTGATAGAGCGCCACGGGCTCCAAGTTTCCAGGAACCCCTCATGGGAGCCCCTGGAGTAACTGGATAATTCCTCCAGGTTCGAAAGGAGATCCACCCTGTCCCTCCACATCGCCAGAGAAGGGGGGGTTTTTTGATGCCATAGAAGGGGGATGAGCGCCTTAGCGACATCAAGCAGGAAAGCGATCAATTTGTGTTTCTGCGGGTGAAAGGCGGCTGACGGCTTCCACAGAATGACCACCTCAGGGGAAAGAACCAACCCCGGGGCGAGCTTACTCAGCACACATCCGACCTCCCTCCAGAAGGGCACCAGCACCGGGCACTCCCACCAAATGTGTAGGTATGAACCCGTAGCAGAGTCACACCTCCAGCAGGCATCTTGAGATGATAATTTATGATCTGAGAGCCATTGAGGAGTCCTATACCATCTTGATAGTAATTTGTAATGTGACTCCTGAGAGGTAACTCAGGGCGAAATGCCAAATGAGTTCTTGAGTATGACCCTCGTGTCGCTCTCCGAGAGAGTGATCTTGAGTTCCCTCTCCCAAGAAGTGATGAACACGGGTTTTGAGTTACCCGTGGGAGAAATAAATTGCTTACGCATGAAAGCTAGTTTTCTCTTAGAAAAGTTGCTATCATTCAGAGTTTTCTCAAAACTAGTTAATGGTCTGGTCGACTTGTGTTGGGACAAAAACTTTTTAATAACTCCGGTAATGTGTGCTGATACTAAAAAGGGAAGCCCATGACTAGGCAATAGGTCTTTTAGAATGTCTGCAGGGGGCATGTGAGCCCTCGTCTGAATGTCTGAAATTCTTTTATCTGCGAGGATCTGCCAGCTGCCCGCAGAGCAAGGATCTAGGTGCAGATCTAATGTCTTATGCAGGACATTTAAGGGGGTGAGGGGAGAGGGGGAGGGGGCCAACCCGCCTCCCAGTTTATGCCAAGTCTCCATAACTCCTCTAAGAAGGGGACTGGGAGTCCTCCGTCTCCGTAGGACCGGCGCAGGGAACCACAGATCCTGAAGGAGAGTGGGGCCGTACGAAGCTAACGCGAGTTCATGTACTAAATGGTCCTTTAAGGGAAGCACCAACTCCATCCAGAGATTTAATTGGGCAGTTAAGTACAGGTCACGCGGATTAGGGAGATCAACCCCACCGTCCACCCTCCTTTTTTCAAGTAAACTATGGGCCAATCTAGGCCTTTTCCCCTTCCATACATAATTTAGGATGATTGAGTGGAGGGACTTGAAGAAGGAAATGGGGATGTGTATCGGTAGAAGCCGCAGCTTATATAGGATTATTGGCATTACATATGACTGGAGAATGTTTTTTCTCCCCAGCCAGGACAAGAAAGGCAAGTCGTAAGAGCGCAGCAAGTTTTTTATCCTGGGCAGGAGAGGAGTAAAGTTAGCCGAGAACAAGTCTTCTACCTTTTTTGTGAGCTGTATACCTAAAAAATCTATGTCAGCTGCCGCCCACGCAAAAGGGGAGTCTGCTTTCAGCGCTTGGCAGCGGCTAGCCGGAATCGATACGTTTAGAACCTTTGATTTGGAAAAATTTATTTTGAAATTAGAGAGGGTTCCATATTCCTCTAAGAGACTGATGAGATGGGGTAGTCCCCTTTCTGGGTTCGTAACTAAAAAGACAATGTCGTCTGCGTAAGCGGCCAACGACAGAGTCTTTCGGCCCACCTTTAGACCCTGAATGTTGGGATCTAAACGGATCCTCTGCAGGAATGGCTCAAGGGCTAGGATAAATAGCGAGGGGGAGAGGGGGCATCCCTGCCGCGTGCCATTACTGATGTTGAAGGGGGGCGAAAGGATCTTGTTTATTTTAATTCTGGCGTAAGGGGCTGCATATAGAGAAAAGATGGCAGAAATGAAGGTAGGGGGGATTTTGAAGTGCGAGAGAACTGTTTGCATATATAACCAACTAACCCGGTCAAAGGCTTTTTCGGCATCTGAGCCTACTAGAGCCAGTGGGATGTTTTGTGTTTGGGCGTAACTAATTGCGTGGAGGAGTCTAATAGAATTGTCTCTTCCCTCTCTGCCCCTGACGAAACCAGTCTGCTCCGCGTCAACAAGGAATGGGATATATTTTTCTAGTCTTTTTGCGAGAAGTTTTGCCCATAGTTTAACATCAAAATTGATTAAGGATATAGGCCTATAACTTCCGCACGCCTCCGGATCTTTATTATCCTTATGAATCAAAGTAATATGCGCCTCCTGCGCCTGCCTGGGAAGCGATTCTCCCCGTAAAAGGGAGTTGAATAGTTCTGTCAAATGGGGAACCAGACAGGATTGGAAGGCTTTGTAATAAGAGGCCGGTAGCCCATCTGGGCCAGGGCTTTTCCCCGACGGGGAGGATTTCAGGAGGTCCTCTATCTCCTGAGAGGAGACTGGTCTCGTCAGGGTCGCTACAGCACCATCGTCCAGACTGGGGAGGTTCAGCTCACTCAAGAACTTGTGTATCTGTGCGAGGGCGACCTGTCGTCCGTCGGGTGTAAGGGGTTGGTGAATATTATAAAGTTGCGAATAGAAGGCCTGAAACTCTTCCGCTATGTCTGCCGAAGATGTGACCCGACGGCCTGAGCTAGTTTTTATGGAGCTGATAAAGTTTCTTTTTCGAGCTTTTTTAATAAGGGCAGAGGTCCATCTGCTGCCCCTGTTGCCCTGAACATAAACTGTTCTTTGCAGGTATAAGTGTTTCTTATTATACCTCGAGTCAAAGTCTCTTTTTAGCTCTTTCCTTAGGGTAGTCAACCTGTCCAGCGCGGCCTTACATTGTGAACTTTTTGCGGCTTGTTCCAGTTTTGCTATCTGTTGGAGCTTTTCATCTATCGATTTTTGCTGCCTTTTCTTAACTCTGGAGCTCAGAGCAATCAAAAGGCCCCTTACGTAAGCCTTATGGGCTTCCCATGTCACTGGAGTTGAGATATCCTGTGATTTGTTTAAATGGAAAAATTCCTCTAGGAGTGAATTTAAGTGCTGTCTATCCTCTTCTAAGTCTAGGAGCGTGGGATTTAACTTCCATCTCCATTCTCGAGCGGGGGGCGGAGAGAGGTCAATGTCGATGTGGAGCGGAGCATGGTCAGAGATAAGAATGGGGTCGATTTTGGCGCCGGTAACGGAGTTTAGCAGAGACGAAGACACAAAAATATAGTCGAGGCGTTGGAAAGAAAAATGAACATGGGAATAGAAGGTAAAGTCCTTCGTCGTGGGGTTAACATATCTCCAGACATCTATCAGACCCATCTCCGAAAGACTGCGATACAGTCTTCTGAGTTTGGCCTGGGCAATGTGAGATTTCCCCGTCGAGGAGTCAAGAATGGGGTTGAGGGTCAGGTTAAGATCTCCTCCCAAGAGAATTGGGCCATCCGCGAACTGCTTTAAAATCTCTAGCTGATTAATCAGCCAAGGTACTTGCCCTGCGTTTGGAGTATACAAATTAGCTATCGTTACTTTTTGGTTTAGGAGTTTGCCCCTTAAAAAGAGGACCCTCCCCTCTCCATCCGAGTGTTGGGCTTCGCATGTGAAAACTACAGTGTGATGGAAAAGTATAGAGACACCCTTGGAAGCGGATGTCGGGTGCGTGCTGTGGTATCCCTGCGTGAAAAGTTTGCCCGGTAGGGATAAATGTCTATTTCCCCTGAAGTGGGTTTCCTGTAAAAAAAGCAATTTTTGTGCCGTACCTTTTCAGCAGCAGCGCCACGTGATGCCTTTTGGAGGGGGAATTCAGCCCTTTCACGTTAAACGTAGACCATTTCAGAGAGTCGCTCATGGTGAAGTGGAACTAATCCCCGAAGAACTCTGTAATACGTGAAGAGAAACAAATGCGTTAGTCGTAGAAGAACACAAGTCTCCCTCTCCTCCAGTCACTCGGTAGTCTGACTAGGCACGGGAGACTGAGGAGGAAGGGGGGGGCGGGAGGGCTGGAGACACTCGGGATAGGGGGGGGGGGGAAGAGACTCACCAGAGACAGCCGGGGGGGGGAAACAAACCACAGGCACGAAGAAGGAAGAGCGAAGTAGTTTTCTCCTACTGGAGACGACACGGGGGACCTCACTGCGACTGGAGCGTCTATTCGTGACAAAGGCAGGTGAGGTGAGGGAAGGGGTGAGGTAGGGGGTGAGGCGGATTGATCGGGCCTTATAAAATAAAGACCGATCAATTACAGACAGCCTGAACTGCCAGGGGTCTCACAGGATCCTCTAATGAGGACATACGGAAGGAAAGAACAGGCTCCTAGAACCCAGCTGAAGCTGGTCGGGAGAGGAGCCATCCTGTAAAAGAGAAAGCAACGTGAAGACATGTTAAGTCGAACCGATAATACAAACAAACAACAGCCGCGGGGACCGGTTGATCCAAACCTATCCACTAAAGAAAAGTCCACGAACAGCAAAACATCCGAAAGTCTTTCTCTGGTTTTGGAAAACGCTTTTCAAAAAGCGTAAAGTTAGGTCGAGTCAGCACAACCTGTGTGGGGGTGGACCCGAGCTGCGTCGCTCAATAAATTCAGGTGTCCACGCTGCTGGGGGTCTCCTTTGTCTTCTTCTTTTTCCCTCTAGGTGATTTTGCGTTAGAGGCTTGTTGCCATGCCTCAAGGGGAGGTAGTTTTGGCAATTTCGGAAACCCCGGAAGCGGCAGCCAGCACGGCAGGTCTAGAGGGGGTATCTCCAGAAGGGGCCAGGCTTTGTGTAGGTCTTCTGGGGTTCTTATTGTAAGCCTTCTCCCCTTCACGGATATCCCTAACCCGAAGGGGAACAACCAGGCGTAGCGCAAGTCTTTAGCCCTAAGAGCCTCCAGAAGTGGGCGCATAAGTCTTCTTTTATATAAGGTGGAGGGTGCAAGATCTTGAAAAAATTGCAGGGAATGACCCCCAAATTTCAGCTCTTTATGTTCTCTTGCAGCATTAAGGATGGAAAGAGTGTCCTGGAAAGAAAGCAACTTACAAATGACGTCTCTTGGTGGGTCATTCGCGGAAGGAGGGGGTCTGAGCGCCCTATGGATACGCTCGATGCCCAAGTGTTGCGCCTTCACGGGTCCTAGCAGAAGACCAAAAATTTCCGCACCCACCTTAAAGAGGGACTCCGCAGCAACCGACTCGGGGAGCCCTTTTATACGGACGTTGCAGCGCCTGTTTCGATTTTCTAAGTCCTCCTGGGATATTAGGGCGCGATTAAGGTGCTCGTGCTGCTCCCTCAGGACTTGCTCCAAAATCAGGGCGTGCGATGTGATGGAGGAGGCGGAAGTCTCTAGGTCCTCCACCCTGCGCCCCAGGTGTTTAACATCTTCTTTGATTTCAGCAAGGTCTGACATCAGGGGCTGCAGGGCTTTAGCTAAAAGCTGTTTCATGAAGCCTTTAGAGATAGCTTCGCTATCTTCCTCCTCATCCGATGAGGATTCCCCTCCCCTCTCCTTACTTTGATCTGATGAAGCAGCCTCGTGGGCCGGCGCCATCTTGGCCGGCGGGCGCGGAGATCGGGAGTCCCGTTCCTTCAAAAAGCGCTGCATCCCGACTTGATTCTTCTGAGCGCCCGGCGTGCTCAGCTGTTCAGCGCTCCTCTCCCTTGCCGCTTTCCGCATGTTCGCTGTAAGTAGCGTCAGATAGGACCCTGTAAAGACCTCTCACAGCCGGAGCGCAGGTCTCAGGCAGCCATTGCTCTCGGAGGTCAGGCTCCGCCCATCTCTAGTTTTTAATGTAATAGGGCCACTTTAAAAATTGAAACACCTTTCTTTAAAAAATTTGCTTTTAGTCACTAGCTTTTGACACCATAACTTTTTTAATTTTCTATCAATGGCTTTGTGTGGGGCTTGTTCTTTGCGAGATGACCTGTAGTTTCATTGGCACTATTTTGGAGTCTTTGGGGACTTTTTAATTGCTTTTTATTCAACTAACTTTTAAAGACAAGGTAACAAAAAAAAGCATAATTCTGGCACTACATATTTCTTTTAAAGCACTCACTATGTGCTGTTAATACATTCTACATCTACCACGACAACAATATCACTTTTCAGTTGTTTTTTTTAATGATTTTATTTTCTGATGCAATGACAGGGAAAAGTTGTTGTTTTTTTTAACTTTTTTAGTATTTTCTAATTTAAAAAACCTTTATTTTACTTATTTTTACTTTTTGTTAAATTTCTCCAGAGGGTACTTGAACTTGTGATCGTCGGATTGCTTATACAGTGTGATGCAATACCATAGTTACCATACTTTTGCATTTTGCTGTATGTTGATCAACATTCTTCAGAAGATCTCAGACTGACATGTCGCCAGCATTGCACCTTGCAATTATCAATGGAGACATTTAGTTGACACTGTGAGAATTGACGACGACACTTACAAGGGTTAGCATTATAGATGAGCGAGTATACTTGCTAAAGGCAATTGCTCGAGCGAGCATTGCCTTTAGCGAGTATCTACCCCGCTCGAGACTGCAGGTTCGGGTGCTGGCAGCGGGCAGGGAGCTGCGGGGGAGAGTGGAGAGCAACGGAGGGGAGATCTCTCTCTCCCTCTCTCTCCTCCGCTCCCCCCTGCTGACAGCCGCTACCCACCGCTCCCCCACTCCAGCACCCGAACCTGCAGTCTCGAGCGGGGGAGATACTCGCTAAAGGCAATGCTCGCTCGAGCAATTGCCTTTAGCAAGTATACTCGCTCATCTCTAGTTAGCATTCATGATCTGAGTTTGCACGAATTGTGATTCTTGTGGACGAGTGTCGGCTGTTAAAGATAGCCACCACAGGGCATGGCCTGAAAGAGGAGTAGAATGGCCACATTCTAGATCAGCTCCTTTCCTTACCTGTATAGTGACTAAGAGAGCGATGCTAGGACAAAATTTATACAGCCAAAATCAAGTCTTCTGCACCCCTCAACATGCCTAAACAGGCAAAGAGAGCTACTCTTAAGAAGCGAACAGAGTTCTGCAGTGCACAGCCAGGGGTAAAGGAAACTAAAGATCACAGTCCTGAGCCCTTTTACTCCATGTGTGAGATGGAATTGGAAGTACCTTCACTGCAGACAGGTACTGCGGACAGCAGAAACTAGAATCTTCAAAAAGCAGAAGCAGATCCCCTTCTGCTGCTTTCTTTGCTATAAGAACTGCTGAGCACCAAACACTCCTGCCAGCTCAGAATTCTCTGCTCTGCTAGTGTTAGGCTGCAGCAGATCCCAACGAGACCATTCAGATGGCTCTTCCTCAAACATATTGGGCTCTCCCTCTAATGGCTCCCCATCTGCAATGGTGCCTGGAAGACAGGAAGAATGCCTGAATAAAAGCTTTACTAAACAAGGTGTAAAAGACAGATCCCAGGCAACAGGCTCTCACAGCAGAACAGAGTTACTCAAGATGCCCAGGAAATTCTTCCTATAAGCAATAAAAGATTTGTACCTACTACGCTTTTCCTCACAGAAATGACAGATGCTACCAAATTAAGCACTGCTAGTCCACTGAAGCAACGAGCATGCTAATTCTCTTCTCAACATGGCAACACAGACGAACTATCCTCAGAAAACATCCCATCTAGCAATCAGTCTCTCAAATGTTTCTAAAAGAAGCAATGATGGCCCTATATACTTCAATACAAAAACATATTGCCAATGGCCTCACAACCATCGATGTGTCGGTGGAGGCATTAGGATAACGTGTCAACCACACAGAGCGGAAAATGTGAGAATTCGATTCATCCCACAACTCGCTAGTAGACTCCCACAACAACCTGCAAGAAGAAGTGGAGATTTTACAAAACAAATTGGCGGATATTGAAGATCAATACCATAGAAATAGCATCAAAGTGAGAGGCATTCCTGAATTGATGGCACCAACTGAACTAACAGCATTTCTACAGAGCATGATGCAAACCATTCTTTTAAACTGCTCCTGTCTGCATCTCACCACTCGTTGGACACACTGACTGCCAAGAGCTCTAAACATACCAGCCTCCACCCTTCGAGATACCATCACTAGAATCGATTTCTTTTTCCACATCAAAGAGCAACTTATGCAGGCCTCAAAGAAAATACCCACCTTTCCAGCCCCATTCCAGAATCTTAAACGCAATGAACGATAATTAGGTGTTTATTATAAAGCAATCTATGTGCCATTTGTATGTAGGTTTGAAAAAGATGTTTATAGGAGGCATATTGCCATTTACTTGTCTGTCTGTGAGGAATAAGAAAACTCTTACTGTGGACCTAGCGATCTTGAATCTACAAATTCTACTCTGGTCCCTACCGCTAGGAGGGGGTTCCTGTGGATTGATTACATACCATCTTCCTTCAAATAAGTGACTTTTTTCCTATTTGGGAATTGAATATATAGAAACAGTTTAAACCTTCTGTTAGAGTTGGGATTACCACTGGGGGAGCCGGGACCCAGTTGCTGCGAGCTGCTCTTCCAGTGCTGTGGGGGCCCTCCAGTTGTCATGTGACTGTTCTCCGCCCTCTAGGCAGGGAGTTCTGTATAAAATCTGGCTGGTCCAGTCTCTTTTGCCAGTGTTTGGTTTTGACCTTGTCTGCCTGCACCTGCAATTCATCTGACCTGTCTTCTTGTGATTATGACCTCGGTTGTGCATTTTACTCCCTGGCATTAGTCAAATGCACAGCCAGGGTCATAGACTCCCAGTCAATGACTCCCTGTCATTAGAGCAGCTCAGGGACCATCGCCCAGTTGTTTTCCTGAGGCTTAGCCAAGAGGGCAAGTAGGTAGGGACACGGGAGAGGGCTGACAATCTGTCCCCATTAGTCCCCTCACTGAAACACTTGCCTAATTGCTGCTGGGCACCTGTTTTGACCTTCCTGCTTGAACCTGGATATGGAGGCGGTTGCGGCCCTTGCTAATCAGGTGCAAGCCTTAACAGGGTAGGTGCACGATCTGTCCGCTCAGCTCTAGCAACAGGAGCAGACCATTGCTGGTACAGCGGTCACTACTGCTGCAGCCCCGGGTTCGGGGGTTGAACCCAAGATCGCGCTACCTGATGTTTTTTTCTGGTGACCGTCGTACATTCTTCGTTTTCCAGGAAGTGTGCAGATTATTTTTTGAAATACGTCCCCACTTACCGGGTCCGGAATACAAGAGGGAAGTCATTGTAATTTCAAGCCTGAGAGGTGACCCTCAAAACTGGGTGTTCTCGCTGCCCCTCGACTCACAGACTTGCCAATCATCTGATGCCCTTTTTACGGCCCTTGGGCAGATTTATGATGAGCCTGATAGGGTGGGGTATGCCATGTGTAAGTTATTGAGTCTTCAGCAGGGAGGACGTCCCGCGGAACAATTCTGTTCCCAGTTTCGGCAGTTTCGTGTGAAGTCAAGATGGAACAACCGCGCTCTCAAAGATTCATTTCTGACTGGGTCGTCTGAGTCCGTTAAAGATCTGTAGTTGTCCCACCCAGGGAGTCCAATTTGTTGCCCGGTTTTGGATCACTTTTTTGTAAGAATATCGGCATCAGGTTGTTGTTTTCCTCTGCCTTCGACCCGGAGTTTAATGGGCAGATGGAACTATGAACCAGGAACTGGTTCAGTACCTCAAAATACACTTGAGTGATTGTCAGAATCTCTGGGTCAATTATCTAGCGTTAGTTGAACTTGCTATCAATAACCCTACACATTCGGCATCTGACGTGTCTCCTTTCTTCTGTAATTTTGGGTTTAATCCCAGGTGGGAGAAGGTGCATGGGTACTTGGAGCAGTCCAGGGATGTGGTGCTTAGGAGGAGTAGAGGTACACATACTATCTCTGAACCTTTGTCTGTGGGCCAGTTGGTATACTTGTCTTCCAAGAACCTGAAGTTAAAAGTGCCTTCTTTGAAGTTGGCTCCCCGATTTGTGGGCCCTTTTCCTGTCACTAAAGCGATTAGTCCTATAGCGTATGAACTGGCACTACCGGACACATGGAGAATCCACAGAGTTTTCCACAAGTCACTCCTCAAGAGGTCTGTCCCTCAAGTGATTCCCCCCGATTGTCATGTAACTTCTCCCCGCCCAGAGTTGTGTGTTGTGGTTTCTTGTCATCTACTCGGTGCTCACCTGCGGTCTCCCTGTCCCTCTTCCCCTGGGGTCTCTGTCATTAGAGCAGCGCAGGGACCTTCTCTCAGTTGTCGCCCTGGGGCTTAGCCAAGGGGGGCAAGTAGGTAAAGACATGGGAGAGGGCTGGCGTAGGAATTCCCTGACCATCTGTCACCATCAGTCTCCTAACACCTTCCTTTTATGAGTGCAGGAGCTTTTTATAATTTTGTTTATTCTTCTTATGTTCCCTTTAGAGTTTATTTGGATATCCCGCAGCTTTCCTCCATCACATTGGATGCCTATGGCATAAGAGGATCAGACCTGAACAACATATTCTCTAAGTCATTTCAAATTACCAACGACACACACCAAAGGGTGCCCACTGTCCCCACTTATTTTCTCGATGATGATGGAAGCATTAGCAGAGGCCATAAGAACCAATCCTCTTATTAAAGACATATCCCTTAGGGCAAACTCGCACAAAATTAACCTCTTTGCTAACGATGTAATTCTTACCCTAACAAACCCAAAAACCTCATTCTTTCATGTGGTTCTTACTTTGCAGCAATTTGAAGCTATCTCTTATTACAAGGTAAAATCTAGCAAATCACAACTGATGAGAATTCCTTCCAAACTGACTTCCCATCCCAATGGTACGCCTCATCCCTAACCTATCTAGGTATAATATTACCTCCCACAACCAACGACCTACGAGCAGCAAACTTTCCTCCATTAAAAACAGAAATCCCTAGACCACCTGGCTAAATTTGAACTTAGCTGAATGAGTAGAACAAAATATATAAACAACTATATAAAATGCTTATTCTTCCCCAGGTTTTATATCTCCTTAGAACTATCCCAGTGACCATCCTTGAGCCAATATTCTCGGATCTCCACCAAAAAATGAGAAGATTCATTTGGAGGGAAGGGAAATCCAGAGTAGTCTTCGATATTATGATTAGACTCTTAAAATTTGGGAGTCTACCAAACGCTCGCAACTATCACAAAGCCTTTCATATTTACCAAAGCTGGCTTTGGTGCTGTGCAGAACTAAACTAAAACTTGGGCCTCTATTGAGTCATTGCTAGTGGGAGTCTTCATCTGGAGTCTTCCAGTAGTGAAAGCTACTCTGTAGGGGTGGAACTCAATGTGCTCTAAGACAAACTTGGAACCAAATATATCAACAAAAATTCCACTCCCATTACTTAGCTTGAAATACTTAATACCAGACCTTTCTTTGAACAAATGGCCACACAGAGAAACTATGATTATTTCGCATTTGTACCGAGAATATTATATCCTCTCCTTTTCTCAAATACAAGAAAGTTAATGGATTTGACTGAGAACTGTGCTTGCAGTAAAAAATGCCAGGCACTACATAAAGGTCAGCGCAGAGACTTCTGCTGCTTACACTCCGAGCTCTGTGTATTTGCGGCACTAACAGCATGTGCCTACTCAGCTGATCGGTTGGGGCCCCAAGTGACGGACCTCAGCCGATCAACTATTGATGATCTATCCTGAGGATAGGTCATCAACAGTACCCTACCTAGAAAACCCCTTTAGAATCATAGAATGCTAGAGTTTGAAGGGACCTCCAGGGTTATCGGTTCCAACCCCCTTCTCAATGTAGGACACATTAAATCATTCCAGACAGATGTCTGTCCAGCCTCTGTTTGAAGACTTCCATTGAGGGACAACATGTTGAAAAAAGGTTAAAATTAGAGATGAGCGAGCATACTCGCTAAGGCAAACTACTTGAGCAAATTCGATTCGGCTGCCGGCGGGGGCGGGGAGCGTTGGGGAGAGCGGGGAGGAAAGGAGGGGAGATCTCTCTCTCACTCTCCCCCCCCTCCTCCCTGCTCACTCACGCAACTCACTGCTCACCCGCTCCGGCAGACAAATCTTTAGAGACGAGCGGGCAGGTACTCGAATAAGGCACTACTCACTTGAGTAGTTTGCCTTAGCAAGTATGCTCGCTCATCTCTAGTTAAAATCACCTACCTGAGACCTAGACTTTTAAGACTTCTGAAGTGTCCTGTGGTATCTCTTAAATTGTCTTCTTCCCACAGTTCATCCTTGTTCCATCTTTTCCAAGGTAAGTGATGCAGCCACCCATCCACATGATGTAAAACATGATCTATGAGACCAGGTCACCTTTTTCCATTGCTCCAGTTCTGATGCTCAAATGCCGATTATATGCAATTTAAGAGATGTACAGAGGCCACATTGACACTCTGATTGGTCTGTGGGTATGTCACCCCAAACATAGTGAGCTATGATTCCAGGTGTGATCTGACATCTCTATATAATTTCCTGCAAAAACGTTATCAGCAATTTATTCTTTTGTTGCTCTACTAATGAATTGCACCAGATGGACTTTCAGCCACCACATACTAATCAGCCTTGGGTGCCCATGACCCTGTTGTCACTCTCTGGTTGTCCTTCCTTGTATCTGTTTGGTAGATGCTAATCACTGCATATGGGGAACACTCCATAAGACCAATAGTTCTGAACATGCCCATCATACCAAAAAAATAAACAAAAATATATTTAAAAAGATTGATTTTGTAAAATATGGTAATATCTGTTTCTAGGTCTTCTCTTCATCTCCTAAGACATCTTCTGGTCTTCATCTTCACCATAGAAGAAATAAACAGAAGAGCTGACATCTTACCTAATATCACTCTAGGATACAAGATCTATGACTCATGTATGTTAGAACATAAAGCTGTACAGAGTGCACTGAGTATATTGTCAGGAAAAGAGGCAGCTGTCCCCAACTACAGCTATGATGACAAGAACAAAGTGGTGGCTTTTATTGGACACTTGACATCTTCCTCCAGTATGTCTATAGCCGAAATAACTGGGCTCTATGGATATCCACAGGTAATACTAAGGAACTTGTCTCATGAAGACAACTTTTTTTTATAAAAATGTGTGCATTAGTGTACTGTCCTTATTAAAATTTGTCCTGAGCAGTTCTACTTAGGCTGAGGTAAAGTAGCTTATATATTTTTCATTGCAAGCAGGAGAGGCTCTGTCTTGGGCTTCACCTTCGTGGAAACCTGATAATGCTTTTCCCATCTGCCTTTCTAATCCTTTTTCAGGGAGTCATCAGAGAACTTGCACTACTTCTGCTGCTTTGGCTCAATTTCACCTTCAACAATATTTGGGCAATACTGTCAAATTTTGTACCCTTCCATCTGAATTAGCCTGAAACTATTAAGCACTGCTGATGGTGGCATTCTGTGAAAGTATATTGAGCCATATCAAGGATGAACTGGTTGGTCATGACCTCTCTTCTGCTTTCCATAAGTTTTTTTTCCCCTGGCTATCAGAGTGGGGATGCATTTCCTGGAGAGATAACACAGAAAGTAAAATAACCATTGCTTCATCATCTAGCTCTTCACTTCAGCAACATTCCAGCTGCCATTCAATATCAGCCCATGGAAGTGAGTAGCATTGAGTTGTCTGTAGAGGAGTGAAGACAATACCTGAGTCAAGGACTAGTACCCTCATATTATGGGCAGATAGGTCATCTCTAAATCAACTGTTCTGTCTTACTCTGCAGCCCAAAATCTCCAGAACATAGGTGAAAAGGTGGAAGTCACCTTGGGTCTGATGATAAAATGTTAGTTACCATGACTGTGAGTTTAAAAGCTTTTTAACAGTTCAGTATGGCCTTTGATTCAGGCACAATGAAACATTTTATAGAAAATTCATTTGACCAAAGACTTGAGATTCATCTTGTGGCTCTCTAGAAAGCCATCTATCTTATGCTCCTTTTCTCTAACCTTGTCTAACTCTGAACTTTCTCTATTATAAAGGCTCCACATTACCCTACAGTAGGTAGAGATTACAACCATGATTTTTTATATAATTTTATACTAAATATAGGATATCAGGCTTCTGAAAATTCACCAGTCAGCAGACAAAGCAGTACAACAATACAAATATGTGCCCTACAGTGTATGACCAACGATGGCTGACCCCTTTCTATACACAAAAGAGTTGTTGGGTATTTGCAATACATGCATTATTATGTGATACTAATCCTCTCTGGTAGAAATATATCTGGTAGTGACCAGCGGAATTGTTCCCCCGGGTCTTGGTGTTAGGTAGAACTCAAACGTTGATTCAGGGATAATTGTGACTGCCATTATGGAGTTGGGAAGGATTTGTTCCTCCAAATGAGCTAAATTGGTATCTGCCTCGTTTTTTTTTTTATTTTTGCCTTCTTCAGGATTAATAAGGAGGGGGTAGAAACAGGCTGCACTAGATGGACATTGTCTTCATTCAGGCTATGTTACTTTGTAAATAAAAACAAATTTGTGATAAACATTACCGGTCATGAGGTGCTAACTTGATTTTGGAAGCTTACCTAACGATATTTAACTGGGGAAGCATGAGAAATCTAACTAAAATTAGATTGACATACCGTTCTGATAAACCCCCTGTTTTAAAGTTACCTTGATGCTTTGTCCTTACTACAGCATATTGCATTGAATATATCTACAGCCCTTTATTCTGAGGATCAGTGTTGACACTAAGCCAATTCCTGAAACAATGCTGAAATTCTTAGACTGTTCTTATAAAGTTTGCCTATGTGTATACAAAGCTTACTACATTAACACTATGTTTGTTAAAAATGTGGAGTGAATGTATTGATTCCAATATTAGGGTTATATCCTACTGAGCTGCAATATTATTGAGCTTAGTGTTTCCTGGTGTCCCCCGATTCTGGTTCAGAGGATAGAAAGCAGCTCGATCTCCGAAGTGCAATCAGATCACTAGCATTACCCAGAAAATTAATGGTGAATATAATGTTTCTGTAAAGGCCAGAAGGACTTTGTTTCAAAGAATCCTTTGGGAAGTTGTCAGGCCCAGGAATACTAGCAAATTATTTTCATCTTCATGGCAGATATTTAGTGTATAGAACAGTTGGATGTGTTGATGCAGTTCAGGCCTACTGTTTACACATACACAATAAATGGGTAGTAAACGCAAGCCACATTGTTTCACATGTCAGAACGGATTTACACTTATTGTTACCCAGGAGTGCGTCGGTAACAAGAGGGCATCCGCTGCGTCTAGAAGAAAGCAGGTTTCATCACCAACACAGAAGGGGGTTCTTTACTGTAAGAGTAGTGAGACTGTGGAACACTCTGCCTGAGGACGTGGTGATGGCAAAATCCATAGCAGAGACTAAGAGGGGACTAGATGCCTTTCTAGAGTGGAAGGATATTACAGGATATAGATATTAGGTGACCAGCGGGTTTGTAGTTCAGGGTTTTACAGTCAGGTTGGAGCAATCAAAGGTTGATCCAAGGATTATTCTGACTGCCATTATGGAGTCAGAAAGAAATTTTCCCCTAAATGGGCTAATTGGCTTCTGCCTCTTGGGGTTTTTGCCCTCCTCTGGATCAACTAGAGGGTGGAAATAGGCTGAACCAGATGGACATGGTCTTCATTCAGTTTAACTAACTATGTTACTATGTTATATTGTCAGAATCAAACACAGTTTCTTTTGCCCTGTTGCTAGCAGACTTCAGTTTCCACTCTGCATGCACTGTGCTATTAATCACAAAACATCTGTGCCCTTTTATCCTGTCTGGTATTTGTCTAAGTACAAATGAAGTTCACCATGTCTGTGCCCTCCCATGTGATCATGTGTAAATGTTTTAGTATAAATACATCTTTAGATTTGTTCTATTAAGTCTGAGGAAGAACCTTGAGAGGTTTGAAAGCTCACTATAGCATCATGTATTTGTGTTAGCCATTAAAAGGTTTCATATCTAAAAGATTTATTGATTTCTTAGTGAGAACAATCACATTTTGCTCACTAGCTAACACGGTACTAAAGTTTTTTTGTTTTAGCTTAGCTCTGGTGCTATGTATGAGTTTGAGTTTATGTATGTATGAGTTTGGTTCTGGTGCTATATTAATTCACTGAGCTATTCTGGTGAGGCTATGCAGCTTTCTGCAGAAGCAAAATATCCAACCTAAGGTTACACTGTCCTAGACAGCCGTGTGTATGACAAAGGTGCAGAACAAAGTTCAGAGGGGCATGGTTTTAAAGAATCCTTTTGGAGGCTGCAAGGTCCAGGAATGCCAAGCAAACTGTACACAGTACAGTATATTTCCTAATGTATGCAGGTGTTATTGGAAATTATGGACACAGATTAGGAATGGAAGATTGCTGGTTCCTTAGACTTTAAGAATCAGTCTGGCAAGTGCCAAACCCATTGTAGTCTAGGTGATTTACTTAGGCCGCCTGCACACGGGCGGAAATCCCGCCGCGGGATTTTCCGCGGGATTTCTGCCACTGAAAGTTTGCATAGGAGTGCATTACAATACGCACTCCTATGCAGACGGCCGCAGTTTGGCCGCGTGAAATCTCGCGCGGCAAACAAACCGCGGCATGTCCTATTTTTGTGCAGGGCACGCACTCACCCGGCCGCCGGCTCCGGTCTGCGCATGCGCCGGCTGCGCGGCAGCCGGCACATGAAAGAGCCGGGGCCGCCAGGCGCGGGTGAGTACGCGCTTGTCCCTGCAGGCTCTCGGGTCGGGTCCCGCGGCGAGAATTCTCGCTGCCGGATCCGACCCGCTCGTCTGCAGGCGGCCTTATTTGGTGAGAAACTTTACAGTCTCACATATCATTACTGCACCCAGACAATACAATTAATCATAACTAGAGATGAGCGAGCACCAAAATGCTCGGGTGCTCGTTATTCGAGTCGAACTTCCCCGCGATGCTCGAGGGTTCGTTTCGAGTAACGAACCCCATTGAAGTCAATGGGCGACCCGAGCATTTTTGTATGGGACCTATGCTCCGCTAAGGTTTTCATTTGTGAAAATCTGGGAAATTCAAGAAAGTGAGGGGAACGACACAGAAACGGATAGGGCAGGCGAGGGGCTACATGTTGGGCTGCATCTCAAGTTCCCAGGTCCCACTATTAAGCCACAATAGCGGCAAGAGTGCCCCCCCCCCTCCCAACAATTTTTACTTCTGAAAAACCCTCATTAGCAAGGCATACCTTAGCTAAGCACCACACTACCTCCAACAAAGCACAATCACTGCCTGCATGACACTCCGCTGCCACTTCTCCTGGGTAACATGCTTCCCAACCGCCCCACACGACCCAGCGTCTGCTGCACACACAAAAGTGTCACTGTGCTCCCTTCAGCTGCCCCCATGCCACACGCTCACTTCATAGCCACACCACCCTCATGTCAATTTATAATTGCCTCTGTGATGAGGAGGAACCGGAGGCACACACTGCAGAGGGTTGGCAGGGCCAGGTAGCAACCCTCTTTAAAAGGGGCGGGGTGATAGCCCACAATGCAGTTGAGAATCACTGACAAATCGAAGTTCGATCTTTATTCCAATCCTATGCCACCTCCGTCAGGAGCTGCAAATGTCGCCAAGAGTTACGTAGCGATGGGGAATCCATGTGCCACACAGTGTTCATTCTGTCTAGGTGTCAGGTGGCTCAATCCACACTGCAAGGGGAAAGCCATCTGTACTACGCCCCCTTTCCAAGTCACTCAGTGTCTTAGTGGCAGACAGGTAAAGCACCGCGATGGGAACTAAACTAAAACTAAAGCAGCACTATAGGGGGAGCACAGTCTTAGATCCATTTCAGTAGTAGCAGCAGTCTAGACAGGCCCCAGTAACAATTCCGAAGCAGCAGTATAGGGGGAGCACAGTCTTAGTTCCATTTCAGTAATAGTAGCAGTCAAGACAGGCCCCAGTAACAATTCCAAAGCAGCAGTATAGGGGGAGCACAGTCTTAGTTCCATTTGAGTAATAGTAACAGTCAAGACAGGCCCCAGTAACAATTCCGAAGCAGCAGTATAGGGGGAGCACAGTCTTAGTTCCATTTCAGTAGTAGCAGCAGTCAAGACAGGCCACAGTAACATTCCCGTTGCAGCAGTTTAGGGAGATAACAGTCTCTTTCACATTTTAGGAGTTGCAGTATAGACAAGGCCCCAGTTACATTTATGTAGCAAAAGTGTAGGCCAACCCCAAACACCTTCCTGTACCATGAGTGCAGGCGAAGCCCATGAAAATTACTAGGATTACATGCCCAACCAAGAGGGCAGGTGAAACCCATTAATCGCTTTGGTTACGGTGGCTTAATTTGTAACTAGGCCTGGAGGCAGCCCAGTTAAAATAAAAATTGGTTCAGGTGCAAGTTTCAACGCTTTAATGAGAATTGAAACGTAAAAACATTGTTTACAAAAGTCATATAACTGAGCCTTGTGGGCCTAAGAAAAATTGCCCGTTCGGCGTGATTACGTGAGGTTTCAGGAGGAGGAGTAGGAGGAGGAGGATGAATATAATACACAGATTGATGAAGCTAAAAGGTCCCCGTTTTTTATGGTGATAGAGAACGATGCTTCCATCCGTGGGTGCAGCCTACGTATTGCAGCGTATATATGTTTACTCTTTCCCTCTGGCGGGATGACGGCGATCATGTAACGGACACAGCAGAGCCAGGAAACAAATATGCGCAACCTGTAGTCAGACGTAGGTGCGTATGACTGAGCTACTGGAATTCACAGGGCAGAACCAGTCAAGTGGCCAAAGGCCAGTGGTAGGCCTTAAGTATTTTGCTTTAATTTTTTAAAATGGTGAGGTGAAAAACCAGACAGACACCGTATGCAGTGTATTTATGTATACTGTTTCCCTCTGGCGGGATGACGGCGATCATGTAACGGACTCAGCAGAGCCAGGAAACAATTATGCGCAAGCCTGCTGTAACACTTAGCTGGGTAATAATGAGCAACTACTACCCCCAGCAGACACGCAGTAAAGTGTACACGGTCACAGGCTTGGCTGGGTAATAAAGAGCGACTACTACCCCCAGCAGACACGCAGTAAACTGAAGACGGTCACAGGCAGCCCAAATACAGTATTTTTTTCCAATTTTTGGAAACAGCCCACTGCTACATAGCCTGTATATGGATTTCCCTGTTGGAGGATGACTGTGGTTATTGAAAGCACAGTGCAGCCAGAAAAAATTATGCGCAAGGCTGGGTATTAATGAGCGACTACTACCCCCACCAGACACGCAGTGAACTGCAGATGGTCACAGGCTTAGCTGGGTAATAATGAGCGACTACTACCATAGTAACATAGTATGTAAGGCCGAATGAAGACATTGTCCATCTAGTCCAGCCTGCCTATCCTACTGTGTTGATCCAGAGGAAGGCAAAAAACCCCAAGGCCAGAAGCCAATTAGCCCTTTTGGGGGAAAAATTCCTTCCCGACTCCCTAATGGCAATCAGACTGTTCCCTGGTTCAACCCCTAATAGTTCCTACCTGCCTATATACCAGGATTGACACTTAACCTAATATTTATATCCTGTAATATCCTTCTCCAGAAAGACATCAAGTCCCCTTTTAAACTCCTCTATGGATTTTGCCATCACCACTTCCTCCGGTAGAGAGTTCCACAGTCTCACTGCTCTTACAGTAAAGAACCCCTTTCTGTGTTGGTGATGAAACCTACTTTCCTCTAATCGTAGCGGATGTCCTCTTGTTACCGTCGTGGTCCTGGGTGTAAACAGATCGCGCGAGAGATCCATGTGTTGTCCCCTCATGTACTTATACATGGTTATTTGGTCGCCTCTTAACCTTCTTTTTTCTAGAGTAAATAGTCCCAATTTGGATAGCCGCTCTGGGTATTCCAGTCCCGTCATTCCATGTATTAGTTTAGTTGCCCTTCTTTGAACCCCCTCAAGCACTGTGACATCTTTTCTGAGCACTGGTGACCAGAATTGTACGCAGTATTCCATGTGAGGTCTGACAAGTGCCTTACATAATGGAAGGATAATGTTCTTGGCCTTCGCCCCTATACCTCTTTTGATGCACCCCAGGACTTTATTTGCCTTTGCAGCGGCTGACTGGCATTGGTTACTCCAATTTAGTCTATTATCCACTAATACCCCCAGATCCTTTTCCATATCACTTTTCCCTAGTGGTACCCCATTAAGTGAGTATTTGTGACATCTGTTCCTCCTGCCCATGTGCATAGTCTTACATTTTTCAACATTGAACTTCATTTGCCTTTTTACTGCCCAAGCCCCCATCTTATCCAGGTCCGTTTGTAGCCGCACATTGTCCTCCGTTGCATTAATTATATTGTATAATTTTGTGTCATCTGCAAATATTGATATTTTGCTGTGCAGCCCCTCTATCAGGTCATTAATAAATATGTTGAACAGAGTGGGGCCTAATACTGAACCCTGTGGCACCCCGCTAGCGACTGTGGTCCAATCAGAGTACGAACCATTTATTACCACCCTCTGCTTTCACCCTCTACCCCAAGCACACACGCAGTAAACTGAAGACGGTCACAAGCAGCCCAAATATAGTATTTTTTTCCAATTTTTGGGAAAAAGCCCACTGCCTATATAGCCTGTATATGGATTTCCCTGTTGGAGGATGACTGTGGTTATTGAAAGCACAGTGCAGCCAGAAAAAATTATGCGCAAGGCTGGGTATTAATGAGCGACTACTACCCCCAGCAGACACACAGTAAACTATAGACGGTCACAGGCTTAGCTGGGTAATAATGAGCAACTACTACCCCCAGCACACACGCAGTAAACTGAAAACGGTCACAGGCAGCCCAAATAGAGTATTTTTTTCCAATTTTTGGGAAAAAGCCCACTGCCTATATAGCCTGTATATGGATTTCCCTGTTGGAGGATGACTGTGGTTATTGAAAGCACAGTGCAGCCAGAAAAAATTATGCGCAAGGCTGGGTATTAATGAGCGACTACTACCCCCAGCAGACACGCAGTAAACTATAGACGGTCACAGGCTTAGCTGGGTAATAATGAGCAACTACTACCCCCAGCACACACGCAGTAAACTGAAAACGGTCACAGGCAGCCCAAATATAGTATTTTTTTCCAATTTTTGGGAAAAAGCCCACTGCCTATATAGCCTGTATATGGATTTCCCTGTTGGAGGATGACTGTGGTTATTGAAAGCACAGTGCAGCCAGAAAAAAGTATGCGCAAGGCTGGGTATTAATGAGCGACTACTACCCCCAGCAGACACGCAGTAAACTATAGACGGTCACAGGCTTAGCTGGGTAATAATGAGCAACTACTACCCCCAGCACACACGCAGTAAACTGAAAACGGTCACAGGCAGCCCAAATATAGTATTTTTTCCAATTTTTGGGAAAAAGCCCACTGCCTATATAGCCTGTATATGGATTTCCCTGTTGGAGAATAACTGTGGTTATTGAAAGCACAGTGCAGCCAGAAAAAATTATGCGCAAGACTGCAGTAACACCTAGCTGGGTAATAGTGAGTAACTACTACCCCCAGCAGACACGCAGTAAACTGAACACGGTCACAGGCAGCCCAAAGATTTTTTTTTCCAATTTTTTTGAAAAAGCCCACTGCCTATATAGCCAGTATATCTCTTTCCCTGTACCACTGTCCCTGCCTCACCAGTACTGCCCCTATACTCAGTTAAATGACTGCAGACTGAGGACGCTATGGTCTGCACGCCCGATATACAAAAAAAAAAATGTGCAAAACTGCTAAAAGCAGCCTCAACAGTACTGCACACGGTCAGATGTGGCCCTAAGAAGGACTGTTGAGGTTCTTGAAGACAAAGATAACAGCCTAACACTCTCCCTATAGCAGCTACAGCAGGACGGCACTTTCCCTAATGTCTCTCAGCGTGCATCTGTGCCGAGCCGCGGCCGGCCCCAGTTTACATACTCGGGTGTCACCTGATCTCCCCAGCCACTCACTGCAGGGGGGTGGGATAGGGCTGGAACTTCACAGGAGGAAGTTGTAATGCCTTCCCTGTGTTTCTATTGGCCAAAAAATGGTGCAAACTTTTCTGGGAAGAAAATGGAAGTGACTCGAACACAGCGTGGTGCTCGTCTCGAGTAACGAGCATCTCGAGTACCCTAATGCTCGAACGAGCATCTGGCTTGGACGAGTACGCTCGCTCATCTCTAATCATAACTATATTTAAGCAGATCATAATGTCTCCACTCCCAAAAACAAATATGTATGCACAAAGAAGAAAAAACTACCTCTTCTCCAACTCAGACTATTCAAAATCTTATATGGTTGGTGCAGATTTAATGCCTATGGTCTGGGACTGTGTAAAATTGCATGAATTTTGGAATGGAGTACTATTAGTACTTTTGACTTCAAATTTTTAGCATATTTCCTCTTATATTTTTCCCATATAGATCAGCTATGGAGCGATGGATTCCATCTTCAGTAATAAGCTCCAGTTCCCTTCTTTCTACCGCACAGTCCCTGATGGGAAGGCTCAGTATGAGGCCATTGTTCTCCTTCTGAAGCATTTTGGTTGGAGCTGGGTGGGGATTGTTAGAGCAGATGATAAGTCTAGTGAACGGGCCGGCATGGAGCTCTACAGACTCATTATACAAAATGGAATATGTGTTGCTTTTCATGATGTTCTTAATGATGATACATATCACTATAACTTCAATAAAGCTTCATACCAGATGCATAAGATCAGCTGTGATGTTATCATAATTCTTGGAAACTCATTTGGTGTACGGAGGATCCAGCAGATGCTTATTGATGACTACAAGAGTAGGAAAGTATTTATCATTCCCTCATTATTTATTATGTGGAAAAAAGCACAAAATTATTTCTTAAACCACTCACTCCAGATTACTCAACATAGAAGGAACATTCCGGGACTGAAGGATTATCTCCTGGCTGTGGGTCCTTACAAATATCCAGGAATACTCACACATAATATTTGGTACGAGCACTTTGAATGCTGTATTATCCATTCCATGTATGCTTCCTGCAGACCATGTGATGAGACAGATAGCCTCAATAATGTGGACCCCTCCGTGTACGATGTGAATAATTTCCGCTATACCTTTAGTGTCTACTCTGCGGTTTATGCTGTGGCTTCTGCATTACAAGATTTATTTCTAAGTAAATGTCAGGGTCACTTTAAGTCTTGTATATCCAACCAGCTCTTCCACTTAGGTGAGGTAGGTACTAAATCTGACCAATGTTGTGACAGCAGTGATGTAATAAGAAACATTAACACTAGAATTATCTAATAGTGGAAGAGAAAATCCCATCAACCATCATCTTCATCATTATAATCCCCACCAATCATTCACCATCATCGGCCACCATCTTGATCTTGTTCTGTTCCACATTTTCTGCAGGTCAACCAATACCTGAAGAAGATTAATTTCACCACTCCTGGTGGAGAGTCAGTTTACTTTGATCATGAAGGAAATTCTCCTGCAAGTTTTGATCTCTTAAACATGTTTATTTTGAACCAAACTGAGAACATAAGACAAGTTGGGTATTTTCAAGCTAAGGATGGACAATTTCATATAAATGACAGCGAGATTCACTGGGATCCAGGATTCAGCCAGGTAGTGCCATGAACTTGTCTCACCACAGCAGCAGCCATTCTGGCCAATAAATTTGACAGTTGTTTGATCATGTAGCCATCTAATCTTGGTGACCAATTTGACATGGTAATTCTTTCTACAATACTGATATCCAGTAGTAGTAGCTTACTAGGAGTAGCTCTTATCTCTGGTTCAATAGCAGTTGCTCCTTTAAGGGTTTATGTGCAGGATATCTTTATGTTTCTGTAACACAGTGTGCAAAGTCTTACCGCTCTCGATTGGAGCCCAGGTGTGGTAGCCAAGCCGGACTGGAGAGTAGTCAAGTGGAAGCTGGGTTGTTAGCAGGTGGTCTCAGTTGTAGTATATAGGATGAGGCAGGAATCGTAGTCAAGTGGAAGCCTGATCGTTAGCAGATGGTCTCAGTTGCAGTTCAGAGGATAAGGTAGCAGTGGAGCTTGATTACAGGCTGGGAGCTCAATAATCACGCAATGAAGAAGTGGCAGGGCTAGGCTTATATAGGAAGTGCAATCAGGAACAAAGGTGGGGTCAGGACCAGGAGGCAGGAATTAGGTAAATGGGAAACACAGAGCAAGGTTAGGTTTCAGCAATGGAATGGTCCAAGTTCTGTCCTAGCGTAGAGAACTCTTGACTAGTATGCAAAAGGTTGTGGGTTTGATCTCTGACACAGTGCCATATAGTTGCATTCTATATAGAGATGAGCGAACGTACTCGGTAAGGCCGATTTCGCAATCGAGCACCGCAATTTTCGAGTACTTCACTAATCGGGTGAAAAGATTCGGGGGGCACCGTGGGTGAGCGGGGGGTTGCAGAGGGGAGTGGGGGGGAGAGGGAGAGAGAGAGAGCACCCCCCTGTTCCGCGCTGCTACCCCCCGCTCCACCACGCCACGCCCCGCCCCCGTCGACCCCCGAATCTTTTCACCCGAGTAGTGAAGTAACCGAAAATCGTGGTGCTCGATTGCGAAATCGGCCTTACCGAGTACGTTCGCTCATCTGTAATCCTATAACATCATACAATGTGAGTTGCAGAGGTATATTGCAGTATGCAGAGTAAAGCTCAGATATCAGAGCTCTCCTCTAGAGATGAGCGAGCACACTCGTCCGAGCTTGATGCTCGTTCGAGCATTAGGGTACTAGAGATGCTCGTTACTCGAGACGAACAACACGCGGTACTCAAGTCAATTACATGTCCTTCCCCGCATGTTTAGCACCATTTTCTAGCCAATAGACATGTGGGGAAGGCATTACCATTTCCTGCTGTGCCATCCCTATCCCACCCCACAGTAGTGAGTAGTTGGTGAGATCAGGTGACCGCTGAGTATTTAAACTGGTTCCGCCCATGACTCCCCTCAGACGCATGCTGGCAGAGGTTAGGGAAAGTGCTGCTGCTGATATAGGGAAAGTGTTAGAGTAGGATCCAGTGTTCAAGAACCCCAACGGTCCTTTTTAGGACTACTCACTCTTCATAGTATGCATTACTGTTGTGGCTGGCTGGGAGCAGTAGTGCACCATTTGTTTTTCCTTTTTCATCTCGGATTGTGCAGGCCATTTCAACTATAGCGTTCTGAGTCTGCAGTGTATTATGCAGAGTTTAGGGAAAGAGCTGCTTATATAGGGAAAGTGTTAGAGTAGGTTCCTGTCTTCAAGAACCCCAACGCTTCTTCTTAGGGCTACATCTAACCGTGTGCATTATAGTTTGGCTTGCTGGGAGTACTAGTGCATCAATTTTTGTATTACACATCAAGAGCAGTTCCCAGCCTTTCAGTAATAGCGTTCTTAGCCTGCAGTGCCGTACAACCAGCTCTCACCGTGAAATTGCTCTGTAATATTTCCTAGCCTACTGCAAATGACTTCACTTATACCGTTCTGTGTCTGCAGTGCATTAGACAGAGGTCTCACTGCTAAACAGTACTGTAATATTTCCGGGGCCAATGCAAATTATTTCAGCTCTGCCGCTGTGCAGAGTGTCTCACAATACCCTTTCCTTGGTGGGGTTGAGATCGCCGCAGTTACCAGCACTATCCACTAGCTTTAGAGTCTTCTTCCACTCCACACAGCCTTTACTATCTACAAGTCTCTGCGAGCGGTAAATTACCCCTAGGTATCAGCACAAGACAGCGGGTTATTTTTTTCCTAGTCACAGCATAGAGCCTCCGCTATCTCCAAGTCTCTGTGTGCAGTGAATTAAGCCACAGTTGTCAGTGCTGTACAGTGGGGTAATTTTTTCAATAAATGTAGAGCATTTAACAGATGTGTAAAGTGTAACAAACATTTATTAAAGTGAACTTTTTGGCATTGTGTTTGAGTCTTGCAAACTCTAAATTAGATTACCTCCACAATCCCCATATCCCCTTGTGTTTTTCCAGAGAGTTATCTCTCAACACCAACCACTTCTCAAATATACACTGTTCAGCCATACCATCTCTAAACTCTCCAAATGAGTGGGGTGTAGACTCCCTCCAGTGTCTAGCTATGAGGGACTTACCTGTCATCAAGGCGTAGCCCAACAGATATCTAGTACTGGGGGGGGGGGGGGTAATTATTCAAATCAACCAATAACAGGATGAGTTTTGCTTTTCTTTCAATGCAAGTCTTTATTTAGGATATGATCCAGGAGGTTGAGAATTGGACTCCAATAGTTTTTTAATTCAGGGCATGTCCAAAATATGTGGGTAAGAGTATACCTTTGACCACAATTTCTAATAGGCATGGTGTGTAGTACCATCTTAAGTTTATTTTCAATTGCGTTTCTAGGATACCCAGTCCTTTGGTTGAACTGCGTGCCATTTTATATGCTTTTTCCCAAGTTTCAATTGGTATATCCTCGCCTAGCTCTTTTTCCCAGCTAAGCACATGTGTTTTTTTGGATAGATTATTATTACCTGTCAAGATGTCGTAGAAATATCTGGTATCGGATTTCCCTATCAAGGGGTTTGCTGTGATTTTTTTCAAGGACCATAGCTGGGACTTTTGCTTTATGTATAAGCGATTTTTTTTTTTTAGAAAGGCCTTTATTCTAGTACAGTTAAAGAAATCTTTTTGGGATAAGTTACATTTTGAACATATGGCCTCAAAAGGTTTTAGTTCATTTCCTGTCATTAAGTCGTCTAACTTTTTTATCCTCTTCTCTTTCCAATCATCGAGTTTTAAGTCAGTGATAAATAAACTCAATATCTTGAGTGGTAAGTTGGGCTTTTTATAGGTTTCGTATGTTGCCACTTTTCAGGTAAATTCTTTCCAGGTTTCTAAGAAAACTGTCACAGTAGGGGGTGGGTTTTTTAGGAGGATTTTTGTATCTGGGTATCTAGACGTGGCTTCAAGTGATGCAGCGAGTAGTAGTAAGTTCCCTTTGGGGGAGTTGGTAAAGCATGTTTCCATTCCTACCCAGGCCATTGCATTGTCTTTTCTTACCCAATTACTAGCTTGGTTTAAAATAGTGGCTTTAAAGTATTTTTTTAGTTTGGGTATGTCTACACCTCTTTTTCTGCGGTGTTAGGCTAATATTGATAAAGCTAATCGCGGTTTGTTTCCATTCCAGACAAGCGTGGTTAGTTGTTTTTGTAGTTTCTTAAGTGTGTTTTTTGATATAAGGATTGGTAGTACTCTGAAGAGGTATAAGATTTTCGGCAGAATTTTCATTTTATATGTCATGATCCTACCCAACCAAGACAGATTTATATTTTACAGATGATCAACCTCCTTCTGGATTGTTTCTGGGAGTGGTGTATAGTTAATTGCTTCCAACTTGTTGATATTTGCTGACATTAATGTGCCTAGGTACGGGATACTATCTGCCCCGCACTTGAAAGAGAACTCTGATTGAATTGTGAGTTTTAAGTCTTTTGGGACATTTATACCTAGTATTACTGATTTATCGACATTAAGTTTGTAATATGAGATCTCATTAAATTGTCCAAGGATCTGGCAGGTTGCTCTCAGAGACTCGAGAGGGTGAGACAAGATAAGGACAATATCGTCGGCAAATAGGCCAATTTTATGCTGGTGGAAGTGTTTGAGAATTCCTCTCATTTCGAGAGAGGTTATAATTAGTTGAGCCAGTAGCTTCACCATGAGAGCATACAAAATTGGGGAAAGCGGGCATCCCTGGCATGTATCGTTTGTTATTAGGAATTTGTCAGAGAGTGCTCCATCTACCAACACTCTAGCAGTAGGGTAGTAGTAGAGGGCCCGGATGGCATGAATCACCCCCCCCCCCCCCCAAACCGAATCTGTCTAATGCTTGGAATGCATAACCCCAGTGAACCCTATCAAAGGCTTTTTCTGCATCTAAGGCTATCATAATTGTTGGGGATCCAGAATTTTTTGAAGAGTGGATAAGGTTAAGTAGTTTCTCGCGCCGTCCAAGGCCTGCCGCCCCTTTACAAAACCAACCTGATCAGAATGTACAATACTTGGGAGGACGTCAAGCAATCTGTTCGCTAATATTTTTGCATATATTGTGACATCGATATTGAGCAGAGATATCGGTCTAAAATTTGCTGGATTGTCTGGCTCCCTGCCGGGTTTGGGCAGTACCACCACAGTAGCTTGGAGCATTTCTTCAGGAAAAGTTCCTTTTTCCATGGCTGAATTGAAGATTTTCTCGAGGCAGGGAGACAGAGAACCCGAAAACAGCTTATAGTATTCAGCTGAAAATCCATCCGGATCAGGGGCCTCTTGGCTTTTCATAGAAGAGATCATTTCCATTATTTCGGTTGCTGTTATTGGACAGTCTAGTTTGTCGGCTTGAGTTGTATTTATTGATGGAAGTTTAATTCTATTCAAGAATTTTTCTATATCTGCAGTTTTGGGATGAGTAACTTGAGGATCATTTTTAAAATTATATAGTTTGTTGTAAAAGGACCGAAATAGTTCTAACATTTGTTTTGGGTGGGTTACTTTATATTCTTTATTTTTTGAATTCCAAACATACGGGATGTTGGCTTTAATTGTTTTCCTTTTTATCAAGTTGGCCATCCGTTTCGAGGGTTTATTTAGGGAGGCATATAGGTTGGCTCGGTGGAATGTTATTTTCCTGTCATAATCCCCTTGCAGCACTTTGCGTAGCTCTAGTCGTGTTTTAAATAGGTTGTTATAAAGTTGTTGAGTTGCTGAGATCTGTATCTGCCTCTCTAAAAGTTGAATTTTGGTCAATAACGTTTCAGTCCTTATTAATTTTTCTTTTTTTATATCTGGCTCCTATCTTTATAAGAATACCTCTCATGTAGGCCTTATATGCTGTCCAGAGCACTTCGGGGCTGACATCAGGTGTGTTGTTTAAAGTGAAATAGTCATCGAGTGCATTTTGTATATCTCTGTGAAATCTAGGTATTTTCATCAAATACGTGCTGTTTCTCCATATTTTGTTAATATGGCGGTTTCCTTCAAATGCCAGAGAGGTCATTATTGGAGTATGATCTTGTCGTAGAATTCCTTTGCGGAATCACGGCTTACTCAATTTGGAATGTTTACACCCTTCCATATTAATTCTGAATTGATAATGCGCATAAGAAGTTTTCACACTGACACGAGGTTCAGCATGCATAGCTTCCTCAATTCTAACTTTAATGATCGGCGTGTAGCCTATTTTAAGAGTTTAACAACTCCACCCATCTGGGCAGGTCAAAGATTACATAGATACAACGTATTGTTTAATTATTGGATAAGCATCTTGCAATTCTTCCATCCTCCGGTCATCTGTGATTGGCCATCAGGTGGTGGATGAAATGAGTGGGTTGTCTTGGAGCCACGTGTGGTTCCTTCGATATGATTGGATGTTACATCATGAACTATAAATTGCACAAACCTCCCATGTTATTTGCATACGTTTCCAGTAAAAGTGCTTGGGTAATTTCTGCGGTGGCTGTTTCAGACTGTGGTTGTCCGTCTGAGTTATACTGTCCTCCAAAATTGCAAAACAGATGGAAAATGTAACGTGTTTATACTATATATTATCTTGTCAGCGTTTTGAGTACAGAAGTTTCATGTTGGCTTCCCCATGTCAGCAGAGTTATAAAACAGATATTTTCATATGAGCGGAAGTACCTATTGCATAACTGTAAGAACATTATATTTGTAGCAAGACAGAAAGCAAATATGTATACAGAATGTTAAATTGACAACTGTCTACTGCCAAGGCCCACCGATCCATATAGATAAATACTGGGCTTCCACCACAGACCCCCCTTGAAACTATCTGTTTCACTAAACTCGCCCTGCTCTGTCCCACCCCAATCCCCCACCGCTGACCCTAGACTCGCATTGTGTTGTAGACGACTGGGCCTATTACTGCCATGGGGGTATAGGATGGTTCGACATCATCACATTCTGGATCCATGATGACGACGGTTGCGCTGACAGTGGGCTTTTTGTTGGACGTCGTAGTGGGACAGGCGGACCAGGCAGTCATCAGGGACGGAATACACTGTATGCAACGACAAACAGAAATTAGGATGACTATAAAGGTGACAAATATAATCAGGTTAGGAGAGGTGCGACTTTCACTATTTCAGGTAAACACTGCATAACTTGTATAGAACCCCGCCTTCTTGACGTTACCTCGATTCATCAACAAGAGTGCAAAGTCAGGACTATCTAATTACTGATCAATATGACTAAACCCCTGTCTCATTAGTAAGTGCATGATCATATATATTAGTCTGGAAGGAAAGAGCTACAAGCTGATTATTCCCACTTCCCTTTTCCAGAGGCAGCAAGGTAACAGGACCAGGGGCGTTGTAACACCGGCATGTTGCGTGGACATAAGCAGAGTGCACTGCAGATAAAATAAAGCAAAATCTTAGCGAAAACCTATCACAGTGTTCTAAATACACAATGTTTCAAAACTTATTTTATATGTATTTTTCCCTTCTCCTGTTAGGTACCTTACTGAGGAAACCAGACTAAGGTTAGCTCTTTTTAGCTAGTGCGGTCAGCTTCCTAATGGCAACTGCGTCTTTACCTGTGGGTCACGTGTTGTCTGGAATGTAGGTACAAGTCTCCCCTATCATCTTACAGGCACTCCCTTTTTTGGCTAAAATCGTACCTAGTGCCATTCTATTTTGAAAAATCATAGTCGAGGTAGGTCCTATTTGTCGACTAGTCCCTATAAGGCGTTTCTAGTATACCTTATAAATCACTTTTAATTGTAATAAACATAATTAATCTGGTCAACATTTTATTCACCATAATAAATCAGGAAAATTTTTTTAAAAACTCGTCAGGTACCCCCCTTGGCTGTCTTATGACGTCAACGTACATGTGTGGGTCAAAACTATCACCAGGAGCCTCTCCTCTCACTCTAATGTGCTGTACTAGAAGTACATACTAGTAGTGTGCACAGGTACGCACGGCGTGGGACTCCTTAATCTTCACCCACACCAATGTCCCTCCTGGAGATAGTCCTAATGGTGAACACGTCCAGTTCGCCTCACCCTTGCGTCAGGGTTTTCCCACTGCCCGTAAGTCCCTACTCCTAGGAGGGGGGATCCCTACCTCACCTCAGAGGGAGGCCATGGATTCCCTGGGCTCATTTCCGGGCATCCATACCCTCTATCTGTACAAGTTAACACCCCACAGGGTGTGCCCTCGCCGGAACCTAAGGTCTTCTGCACTATCCCTTGGCAAATGGGAATTCCACTGACAATCCATCTTAGGAGATCGGGGCAGGCACAGTACTAGTACATTTCTCCTTTTCTTTGGTAGCGTATGTGGTTGGCATTATCGGAACTGGCTCTTCATCTTTTTTAAACAAGGGAAATATTGGTGAGTTCCCCAAAAATCTCCCTCTACCCTGCCTAATTGCCTGGCAGGTGTAGTTTCCAGGGTAGTCAGTAATACTCTCTCCGGTGCAAAACACTTAAGTAGTTATAGAGTATTCCTTCTTCCATTTCTCACGGACAGTGTAATTAGCGGAAATGTTCGTGAAGAGACTAATAAACCACTCTTCAGCATCTACAGGGAGATTTAGGGGGACCATCCCCGAGTGTAGTCGGGCACTACCGCACACGCAACAGTTAGACTTGTTGCTCCTGTTAGCATTGTACCTCATCAACTCCAACCAGAGATTCTGGTCAGAGTAGCCAGTCGCTACTGTCAAGGTGTCCTCAAAAGGTAGGGTCGGCTATGATCATCATGTTCGTCAAGGTCTTTATCTTACGGCGGAGGGGGTTAATTATGGGCATGGGACTAAGTGAAGGCTTCCATTCGGCTGCATCTACCATACCCCTTATTTTAACCTTCCCTAAGGGATCTGTCCTCCCGTACCGGTATGTCCCCAGACTGTAAGTCCCCCCGTCCCCCGGGCTTGGATCTCCCATGGTTAATGTAAAAACCGCATTAAAACCAAGCAACATACTAAGTTCAGCCTTCCAATACCTGCTGTCCTTATTAATCTCAAGGAGGGTTATACGACTAATTAGGGATTTCCCGCTCTTATCTTTCTTATTTAAGGCACTTCGCGGTTTATAGGACCAGTCTATTCCTGCGTTCCATCCCACTAATCCCCAATAACGGCAGTCTTCTCCCCAGACGTTATCAGTGGCGCAAACATATTGTATTCCCCGGGTATATAAGTCATATAACCAGCTGGACTGAGCTAAATATGGCCTGCGGTGGGATCTTGCGCCTAGACACGGGACCACAGTACAATAGTCGAAGGAATATGCGGCTACTTGAGCATTGAACGAGTTATACTAGAAGGTAACCATACCCCCATATCCTTCCGACTAAGGATTCCAGTTGCCACCCTCCTCTCTCACTAGCCCTATCCAGAGTAATGTCCTTGGCACAACTAAGACTGGTCTCCCGGATCTGAAGCTTTCTTACAGTATGAAGCATGGATGGATCCATGTAAGTCTTTCGGCTAGTTTCACAGCTGTGGCAGTAGTCAGAAGCACCTGGTAGGGGCCATCAAATCGGGGCTCAGGAGGGTGCTTCCTGGGGAACTTCTTGATGCGCACCCAATCCCCAGGCTGCAATATATGTGTCCCAGTGTCTGCCTCTGAGTCTGGAAGAGAACACCTGTGTACCTTCGTTTACCTCATTCACTTCCGGTACCCTGTATCTGCAGATTACCTCATTCATGAGCTTCTGTGTGGTTATCTGCTCATTTACCTTAGTATCCGGGTGGGCCTCCAACCTGAAAAAGACTCGAGCAACAACAAGCACATATTCATACTCCCCAACAGGTGTGAGCTGAATGTGGTCAAATTGGCAATCCCTGAAATGGGTAGAGTGGTCAAGGCAAGTGTTATATGGCCACCTTACTTCTGTCCGGACTCGCATATGGCAAAGATCATGCTAACTGGACAAATGATGCAGCAGCTACAGAGAACCCAGGTGTCACCCATTCTTGTTCAGTGTCGCCGTCATCGCTGCTTTTGATTCTGTGTACCAGTTGGGCCATCATGGGGAACAGGGACCTCTGTAGGCAAGTTCTGTTGATTGTTCGCCATACGCCGTCCTGTTCTGTCGCTCCCGTCTTTTAGCCCATCTGCTTTCTTTCCTCGTTGACTTGTAACTGTAAAGTCCTTGACATATCAAAGTCCAAAGTTTTTATCAAAGTCCAAAGGTTTTATCAAAGTCCAAAGTTTTTATCACTGTCCAAAGGTTTTATCAAAGTCCAAAGTTTTTATCACTGACTCATGCTGTCAGTATCTATTCTTCTTTCTTCCACGGCTTGAGGGCCGCTGCCTTTGCTGTGTTGTCGGCGAGGGTGTCATCTCTCGCTTCTCCGTTGTAGAAATCGGTGTGGATTCTCCATTGCCAGGTAGTAGTAGTAGGGTTTCCATGAGACTCTGCACCGCTGCACCATTCTTAATTGGCTGTCCTACTGAGATAACAAGCTGTCTGGCCTTCCATGTTGGGCCATAATTATGAGCTATGCCAAATGCATTCCAGGAGTCAGTGTAAAAAGTTGCCGACTTACCTTCTACCACTCCACACGCCTCAGTGAGGGCCTCCGGTTCCGCTTCTTGCCCTGAGACATGCGGAGGCAGAGCTTCTGCGTTTAGGACATCTTGTTGTGTGACCTCTGCATATCTGGTTCGGAATCATCAATCCTCACCCTGATACCATCTACAAAAGAAAACTCAAAATATGCATCATTAACAGTGTGTACATCAGTACAATAATGCACAGAATTTTAAACAATTTTAAAAAATAGCTGATCTGCCATACTCAAATCACCTATGCCTCCCCTCCCCCCAGGAATACCTGATTAAAAGAAGAGTAGCCGGATTCAAGGTATTACAACATTGGGAAGAAATATTGGGGGAGGCATGGAAAGAGCACATTGTAGCCGGATCTAATAGGCCAGAGATAAGTGCTTGGGTTGCACTTGCATGAGTATGTTCTGGGTGTCATTTGGGGTGTGGACCACTAGGGGGTAGTCCAATACCAACTTAGAAGATTTGTCAACCATTGCCTGTACTGCTGCCACCGCACAAGCAGATGAGGGAGCTCCTCGAGTCACTGGATCCACCCTCATGGCTGTGGTTGTCCTCCGTGCTTTTGTGTCAATACTGTCATATGGCCGGCAGTATGAAACAAGGCCCAGAAAGGTGGGGAATTTGGCAACGGGTGTATGTACAGGTATGGCCTGCAGAACTTGGTTAGTCTTTGGAGGCCTCCAGGCCTTACAGCCTTCTGCAAGAGAAATTAACAGTGAAATTGTGGCCGGTTGGCAGTTTTTCCAAAGCATCAGCACACAGCACCTGATCTGCGTGGCTGACCCTTCACCCCCTTTTTTTTTTTTTTTTTTTAACTAGGGGGATACTGTTTGACCCAGGGGTGTGTATCTGGGTCTCGTATATATTATCATGGTGGGTATATTCAATTTTCCTATGTCTGTCTTGTAGGTGTCCCATAATTTGTCAGGAACCATGGAAAGCTGAGTTTGGGACAGGAGAAAAAAACAAAACTTTTTCTTCTGGCTATCTAGGATTCTTACCCCCTCCTTGGATAAGAGACGTGTTCTTGCGTCATCTAGCTCCACCCCTCTGAGTGTGGCTAATCACTTACTTCCTTATTCTCTCATTCAATGTTAGCAGTCCTTGGGTACACATCACAACTCAATAAAGATAAAGTCTTATGCATCACACAATTTACATTTTACAAATTACGGGTCAATCTGCCCCGTTCCTCCTGTGGATACCTGGCCTTATCGTTACCTGCTTGTTTCCTATTCCTTGGCTTCTCTACCGTTTCTCTACAGTTTATCTTACTCCCTGTAGTTTATTTATTTATTTTATATTGTCTGTGAATATACGTTACTTGTGCTGGGACTACAGGGCAAGTAACTTCCTCTTTTTAAGTCTCTTGCTCATGTGACAGCCCAGCGACAGGATTATTAGGGAGAACGGCTAATTTTTACTTTTACAACAGTTTTTGTCCCAGACTTCCGGCGACTGGGCAGATGCAGTCTTAGATGCCGGGCATCTCCATCTGATTGGTAATGTACTGCAATTCTCTCTATTCACTAAACTGTTATATTGAACGCTGGTGTCTTTGGCGTGTATTAATACAGACGCCATTGCAGCCCACCTTCACTTCCTCTTTCTGACACTTAGGGAAATTCTAACGTCTAATGCGTAAATTACATATATTATGTTGTAACTTTACTGTCACAGCGGTGACCACCTAACATTGTATGTGGTTACAATTGAATTGGGGACTGCTAACATGTACGCTGTTGGGGACTTGGCAAACATAGATGTATTTTCTTGTGGGCATGATGGGCTACGCAGTCTGTTACAGTTACAGTTTGTATTCTTTAAGAGCCCCCTCAGGATGTGAGTGGCATATAACCTTTTACATTTGTATGACGGACGTATAGTTTATTCCGGTCCGAAGGACCAGGTATGGTTTATTTATTAATTACAGCACAGGAATTGCTTCACTTCTATTAAGAGTTCCACTTCCTCTTTTTAAATGAAGTTAGCAGCCTTTTTTTTTTTTTTTTCTTCCTCCAAACACACTTACGGGCACAAGCCTATACCTCTATGCTATTATTAACGTTTAACAATTCAAAGGCAACACAGTTTAGTAGTCTGTCTTTTACTAGAAGGGATCCAATAATGCAACCTAACCTATAAAGTCCAAACCCACAGAGCGCCGCTGTGTACGGTGCATTATCTTGGCTATAACCAATGCATTCTCATTGCTAACAATCTCTTCTTACAGTTGAGCAGGACTGATACTAATTCTATATAACAACTCAGCAGGATTAGCTCTACACAACAGACAAGCACACTAACTTTATATAAAGGACAGGTAGGACGTTTTAAACACACAGAAAGATTGCTTGATTAATCAATGATAACTTGACTCTCCACCCCTTCCACACTTTTCTGGAGGGTGTAAGAATTAACCTTGGTACATTGTTTGCTGCCTTTCAATTTCAATCATGGCAGCCAGATTCATGATTATAGAAGTCTTCTCAGACGCCGGACACAGTATGCCCCGCCCTAGAGTCTCTAGCATTTCTGTCGCTACACAGTTTATCAATCTACCCTCAGACGGAGGGATCTACTCGTGGACATTTAAACGATAAACAAATATTTGTGGACACACACAAATAGACAGAGCACTAGTACGGCTGGCTTTAGTCTTACTGCCCCTCGGGATCCGGTCTGTCAGTTCCCTTTCTTCGGAAGCCTTTTACCAGACTTTACCGAAGTAGCGATAACTGCCCAGACGTTTGACGGCTTCCTTACTCTTAGGCTTTGTAACCAAACCAGACCAGAGCAGGACAGCCTTTTTGTCAAACTACCCTCACAGGTCCCCTACCCTTAGGTTTTGTAACCAAACCTGGACCGAGTAATCGGGACACCTGCGCAGGGTCAACCCCCCCTTAAGGCAGCTACTGACCTCGCCACTCGACCAGTACTCTCAACACAACAGGCATGTAAACATTCCTTTATATCTTATGACAGGTTCTTATCATGTGATCGAGACTTAAAGAAGTACCTGTCGTCGTGCGTCTCCAAATCTATCGGCCTGGCACGGCACATAGGCAAGCCCGGAGTTAGCCACACAGGTATAGATAATTAATTTATCTTACCGTGTATTTGGTGGGCCCGCTAAGTCCAAGGTTGTCCATGTCCGTGCCTTGTGTCCGATTTCTTCGGAGCCTATCGATCACAGTCCCATCTGGGGTGCCACTGTCGTAGAATTCCTTTGCGGAATCACGGCTTACTCAATTTGGAATGTTTACACCCTTCCATATTAATTCTGAATTGATAATGCGCATAAGAAGTTTTCACACTGACACGAGGTTCAGCATGCATAGCTTCCTCAATTCTAACTTTAATGATCGGCGTGTAGCCTATTTTAAGAGTTTAACAACTCCACCCATCTGGGCAGGTCAAAGATTACATAGATACAACGTATTGTTTAATTATTGGATAAGCATCTTGCAATTCTTCCATCCTCCGGTCATCTGTGATTGGCCATCAGGTGGTGGATGAAATGAGTGGGTTGTCTTGGAGCCACGTGTGGTTCCTTCGATATGATTGGATGTTACATCATGAACTATAAATTGCACAAACCTTCCATGTTATTTGCATACGTTTCCAGTAAAAGTGCTTGGGTAATTTCTGCGGTGGCTGTTTCAGACTGTGGTTGTCCGTCTGAGTTATACTGTCCTCCAAAATTGCAAAACAGATGGAAAATGTAACGTGTTTATACTATATATTATCTTGTCAGCGTTTTGAGTACAGAAGTTTCATGTTGGCTTCCCCATGTCAGCAGAGTTATAAAACAGATATTTTCATATGAGCGGAAGTACCTATTGCATAACTGTAAGAACATTATATTTGTAGCAAGACAGAAAGCAAATATGTATACAGAATGTTAAATTGACAACTGTCTACTGCCAAGGCCCACCGATCCATATAGATATATACTGGGCTTCCACCACAATCTGACCATGTTATTGTGCCTATTTCGGACTTGATTACCGAGGCGATAAGAGATTTGTCTACCAGGCATAGGTCTATGCGAGATAAGGACAGAGAAAAATGAATAGTCCCTGGCAGAAGTGTTAAGACACCTAAACGTGTCGAATAGTGCATTTCCTTTTGTCCAGCTACCTAAGGATACTGCCCCCCCCCCCTTCCTTGTCTCGCTATTCGTAGTGTCGATATATCTTTCTGGCACTAAGTTAAAGTCTCTGTTTATAATTATCAAACCTTTGGCTATATATATATATATATATATATATATATATATATATATATATATATATATATATATATATTTTTTTTTTTTTTAATTTTGTTTAGAAAGTTAAAGGGGTTGTCCCGCGGCGAAATCAAAATTTTTTTTTTCAACATACCCCCACATTGTACCCCATTAAAAACAATCCCTTTGTTATTTAAAAAAAAAAAATCGCTTACCTGCATCCCCGTTCGGGCAATTTCTTCTTTTCTTAAAGATGGCCGCCAGTCCATTCCCAAGGATGTACCGCGGTTTTCTCCCATGGTGCACCGCGGGTCTTCTCCCATGGTGCACCGTGAATGTCTTGCATTCCACTGCCGATTACAGCCACCTAATTGGCTGATCGGCACCACGTGACGGGGCGGGGCTACGATGACGATGCGCAGACCAGCTCTCCGGTGCGAGCACGCCGGAGCGGCCCCAGTCAACACAGCAGAAGACCGTCTAAAGAAGCCAGAAGATGCAGAAATTAGTCAGAGCCATGGAGACGGGGACGCCAGCAACGGAGTGGGTAAGTGTATAACTTCTGTATGGCTCATATTTAATGCACGATGTATATTAAAAGTGCATTAATATGGGCATACAGAAGTGTATAACCCCACTTGATTTCACAGGACAACCCCTTTAGGGCGCCCACCCACTGGCGTTTTTTTTACCTGCGTTTGCGTTTTTCCTGCACAGGCATAGAGATAACATGTGTTCCTGTCCACAGGCGTTTTTTTTTTGGTCCGTTGCGATTTTTAACATAGGAACTGTCAGTTGCATATGTGTCCTTATTTTTCTCTTAATGCACCCATGAATGTCAATGGAAATTAACGGAAAAGCCGCGAAAACGCCGCGAAAAACCGCGAAAACGCCGCAAAAAACGCAGCAAAAAACGCGCCGAAAACGCTGCGTTTTTCACGCACGGAAATCGCAAACGCCAGTGGGTGGGCGCCCTAAATTTGCTTTGAGTTTGGAACATATACATTGACTATTGTAACCTGCGTGTTTTTAATCTACGTTCAATAGATGGGTCTCCTGGATACATACGATATCTGCGCCAAGACGACACGCCTCTCTCCACACCGAGCTTCTTTTAAGGGGGGGTTCAGACCGTTGGCATTTAAAGACATCAACTTCGTAGCCATTCTTGTGTGGTTGAAGATGTGCATAGGAGAACAGGAGATCGGAGGAATCTGCGGATTTCTGCCAAGAAACAAAAACCACGAAAACAAACAAAAACAGCATGTAGATCTAGTATATCAACCTTACTGTGAGAAAAACATATTTCTTTTTTTATTGGGAATGCAGCGTAACACATGACAGACCAGAGAGTAATCATTTCCAGATGGGTAAGAACTCGCTGCATAAGAAGTAAGGTGAGGAAATGACAACTTCGAAAATTTGTCTGAATAAGCTTGCACCTGTATATTCGTTTGGAGGGTAAAGTCACCATATTGAGAGGGCTCAAGATGTCTTGTTTCAAGACGGGTTAAAGACGTGAAGATTCACTAGTTGTAGTGAGTGTCTTTTGGAACTTTAATGAGCCAACATTTTTCTTCTATCTTTGTTTTCCGGGTTTGTCAGGGCCAGGTTTTCCGGAGGAGGACAAGGCGCAATTGGGGATTGTGATGCCCCATGTTTTCAGAGTCTCTGAGGCCGAAGTGGGGTTGTGGAAAATGTGGGTCGTTTTTGCTTTGGTAGCAATAATTTTTGTGGGAAAGCCCCATCTCTAAGGGATGTTCGCCTCTTTCAAGGCTGATGTCACATCCGCAAAGCCCCCTCTTACCTCCATGGTAGCCGGTGATTAGTCTATGAAGATGCGTATGTCGGCGTAGGGGCTTGGAAGTGTCTTTAGTTTTCCTACAGTATTCATGAGGGCTTCTTTAGTGCTGTAGTAGTGTATGTGCACTATAATGTCCCTTGGGCTATTTTCTTTGAGGAATTTCGGAAGGGGCAGCCTATGGGCTCTGTCAATTTTTAATTCCTGTTCTGGGATATCTGGGAGAATCTTTTGGAGAAAAGGCGATACAAATCCCGCAATCTCAGCGTTTGATACTTTCTCAGACACGCCTCGCAGTTTGACATTGTTACATCTGTATCTGTCCTCTAGGTCTGTTAATTTTTGTTTTAGTTTAACAACAGTCCCTTCTAGATCAAAGTGGGTGTCTATCAGAGAGTTGTGGGATTTAACCAATTCTCCCATCTTGGATTCAATTTTTTCCATACGGATATTGACTTCTTGAACTGAAGCGTCAACATGGGGGGTAAAATTTTTTAGATCAGATTTGATAGTTTCACGTAGTGCCATTACAATTTCTCTTATGTAAAGTTCTGAAGCTGGCTGAAAGATTTGCTAAACTGCCCCCTCTTTCGTTTTTATAATCACTTTTGCACATATCAGGGGTGTCTGAGCTAACATCCTCTGACATCTTCTGTCATTGCTTCTCCGGGCTGCCTGTGGGGGAGGGAGTACCCAGCAACAGCGTGTCCGGCATCATCTTATGTCCCCTAGTATGATTTGTATTGTCCCCAGCTCCAAGAGGCTCTTCAGCCGCTGATGCCTCTGCTGCGACTATGTTCTCCTCTGCTTCTCCTGTCTCCCTCCCGACAGCCTGCGGCTCACCTGCATTTGCTACGTCCGAGGTCCCCGGCATCTCCTCCAACAGTGTGCCGCCGGCAGACACGCCCTCTGCCGCCATGTCAGAGAGGGAGCCGCGCGCTGAGAAAAAGTCTTCCAGCCTGGATGGTTTGGCTTTAGCTGTCCTCCTCCTCGACATCGCTGGGTGCCTGGTGAGTTCCCACATCCTGTGATGGTGTTTTTCCCGTCTATTGTCGCTTCGCTGTTGCTTTGAGCTTATTTTGAACGGAGCCTATGCAAAAGCGTCCATTCTGGTGCCTCTCTAAGCCACGTCCCCCCCCCCCCCCCCGGCCCTGCTCTATTCTTAATCCGCCATGATGAGGAGTAGGGGTAAGGGTCGTGGACATGAACGCGGACATCCAAGCGAGGGTGTGGGCACAGGCCGAGTTCCTGGGCGTGGTGAATCACAGCTGGCTGCTGCGGGATTAGGAGAGATGCAAGTTTCTGGGCTCCCCAGCTTCATATCACAATTTACGGGTCCGCATGGTAGACCTTTATTATAAACAGAGCAGAGTGAGCAGGTCCTGTCGTGGATGGCAGAAAATGCGTCCAGCAATGTATCGACCACCCAGTCTTTTATGCAGTTCACTACTCCCGACCTAGGGACTGCAACTCTGAATCCTCTGGCTGCTGCTCCTGCAAACCACCCCCCTCCTCCTCCTCTGCCACCTCTACCTCTCAATTAAGCAGTCGGTAGCACGCTGTGCAGCAGCATGGCTGTGGGCAAGCGTCAGCAAGCCGTGCTGAAACTAATCAGCTTAGGTGACAAGAGGCAAACGGCCCCCGAACTGCTGCAGGGTCTGACAGAGCAGACCGACCTCTGGCTTTCATCACTGAGCCTCCAACCGGGCGTAACCTGATGGTGGCTCTGCAGCTCGGCAGCCTGACACACATGCCATGCCTGGCCCACGTCTTCAATCTGGTGGTTCAGCGGTTTCTGACAAACTACCCCCACTTGTCTGACTTGTTCCGCAAGGTGCGCCGCGTCTGCGCACATTTCCACAAGTCCACCACGGACGCAACCACCCTTAGGACCCTGCAACGCTGGTTTCAGTTGCCAGAGCTCCGACTGCTGTGCGACATGCCCACACGCTGGAATTTTACGCTGCACATGTTGGCCAGGCTGTACGAGCAGCATAGAGCAATAGTGGAAAACCAGCTGCAACTTGGGGGGCGGAGTGGTAGTCAGCCTCCGCAATTCTTTACCGAGGAGTGGGCATGGATGGCAGATATCTGCCAGGTCCTCGGAAACTTTGAGGAGTCTACCCAGATGGTGAGGGGGGATGCGGCAATCATTAGCGTTACCATCCCGCTGCTTTGCCTGCTGAGAAGTTCGCTGCAAAGCATAAAGGCTGACGCTTTGTGGTTGGAACAGGAGACGGGGGATCACATTATGTCACTTGATAGCCAGACTACCCCCATGTCTATATCTCAGTGCATTTTGGAGGTGGACGAGGGTGGGAGAGGAGGATTGGGAAGAGACAGCTGGGCACACTGCACACCCATGCTGCTTGCCTTTCATGTGTTCAGTGTTTATGGGCTGTAGAGGAGAAGAAGGATCCTGAAAGTCATCTTCCTAGTGAGGACAGCGATGTGTTGTGTACTGGAACCCTGGCACACATGGCTGACTTCATGTTAGGCTGCCTTTCCCATGACCCTCGCGTTAGACGCATTCAGGCCAACACCGATTACAGGGTGTACACCCTTCTCGACCAGTGGTATAAGGAGAACCTTTCCACTCTCATTCCCGAAGAGGAAAGGGGTTCGAGAGTGATGCAATACCACAGGGCCCTGGTGGAAAAAGTGATGCTAAACTTCCCATCTGACAGCGCTAGTGGCAGAAGGTGCAGTTCCGAGGGTCAAGTAGGAGGGAGGGCGCGGGGATCAGACAGCATGTCCAGCGCAGGCAGGGGAACACTCTCCAAGGCCTTTGCCAGCTTTATGGCTCTCCAGCAAGACTGTGTCACCACTCCCCAGTCAAGGCTGATTTGGAGGGAGCACCGTAAAAAGATGGTGAGGGAGTATATAGCCTATCATACCACCGTCCTCCATGATGCCTCTGCTCCATACAACTATTGGGTGTCAAAACTGGACACGTGGCACAAACTTGCGCTTTACAACCTGGAGGTTCTGGCCTGCCCTGCCGCTAGTGTCTTGTCAGAGAGGGTGTTTAGTGCAGCTGGGGGAATCATCACGGATAAGCGTACCCGCCTGTCAACTGGCAGTGCCGACATGCTTACGCTCATAAAGATGAATAAAGGCTGGATTTCCCCAGACTTCTCTTCTCCACCGGCGGAAGGCAGCGGAACCTAATGATTCTTTTTGCTGCAACAGGAGAAAAATGCATCCTCTATCACCACAAAAAAAGGGGGAATTAGCTTTGTCAATCACTCTTGCATATAATTACTTCTCCTCCTACCCCTCCTTCTAAAACAGCATGTCATCACGCTGAACTGCCAATTTTCCTGCGGCCTAAAAGGCTTTGTTTAAAAGGTTTTTCCAATTTTTCAAAGTTTCAAAAGTATTGATACTACAACAGAAGTCAATTGTGTTTCACAGGGCTGCCTCCAGGCTCTATTGCAAATTAAGCAACAGCAAGCTGTATCTTTAAAAAATGTTTCTGGGTTTCACCTTCCCTCGCGGTTGAGCAATTTTTTAGGGGTGCACTTGTACTCTTGGTACTCCAATTGTTCTGGCCCTCACCTATACTGTTATCTAACTAATTTTTCCGGCCTTCGCCTACACTCTTGATACACCAATGTTTAAGGTGTTCGCCTACACTCTTGCTACAGAAATGTTACAGGGGTCTGCCTATACCTTTTTACTGAATGGTTTGAGGGGTTCGCTTATACTCTTGTTAGAGTAATGTTACAGGGGTCTGCCTTTACTTTTGCTACAGAAATGTTACTGGGGTCTGCCTGTACTTTTGCTACAGAAATGTTACTGGGGTCCGCCTAGGCTCTTGGTACACCAATGTTTCAGGGGCTCGCTTACACTCTTGCTACAGAAATGTTACAGGGGTCTGCCAATGCCTTTGCTACAGAAATGTTACTGGGATCCGCCTATACTCTTGGAACACCAATGTTTCAGAAGGTTCGCCTATACTTTTGCTACTGAAATGTTACTGGGATCTGCCTATACTTTTTTTTTTCAAATAATTTTTATTGAATTTTATAGAAAGGTAGGAGCATATACATATCATTGCGTATATAAGAAATGGTTAAATACATCGTTACAGATTTACATATTGTGACAAGAGATATTTCAAGTTTCATATTTCACACAACGATATGCTATAAATGTGATAAATTTCTTTTTGTGTTTAAGCGGTAAGAGAAATAAAACAACTAAACAATAGAGATGAGCTAGCATACTCGTCCGAGCTTGATGCTCGTTCGAGTATTAGGGTGTTCGAGATGCTCGTTACTCGAGACGAGCACCACGCGATGTTCGAGTTACTTTCACTTTCTTCCCTGAGAAATTAGCGCACTTTTCTGGCCAATAGAAAGACAGGGAAGGCATTACAACTTCCTCCTGTGACGTTCCAGCCCTATACCACCCCCCTGCAGTGAGTGGCTGGGGAGATCAGGTGACACCCGAGTATTAAAATCTGCCCCGCCCGCGGCTCGTCACAGATGCATGCTGACCGAGATCAGGGAAAGTGCTGTCTTGCTGTAGCTGCTATAGAGAGAGTGTTAGGTGTTATTTTAGTCTTCTAGAACCCCAACGGTCCTTCTTAGGGCCACATCTGACCATGTGCAGTACTGTTGAGGCTGCTGGGAGCAGCGTTGCACAATTTTTTTTTTTTTGTATATCGGGCATGCAGACCATAGCGTCCTCAGTCTGCAGTCATTTTACAGAGTATAGGAGCAGTACTGGTGAGGCAGGGACAGTGGGAAAGGTGAAAGAGATATACTGGCTATATAGGCAGTGTGGTTGTTCCCAAAAACTTCAAAAAAATACAATATTTGGCCTGCCTGTCACTGCCTTCAGTTTACTGCATCTCTGCTGGGGGTAGTAGTTGGTGAATTAATACCCAGCCTTGCCCATAATTGTTTCCTGCCTCTGCAGTGCATTACATACGCGAAGTCAGCCTCCAACAGGGAAATCGAAATATAGTGTATATCACAGGCAGTGTGGTTGTTCCCAAAAAGTTCAAAAAAATACTATATTTGGCCTGCCTGTCACTGCCTTCAGTTTACTGCGTCTCTGCTGGGGGTAGTAGTTGGTGAATTAATACCCAGCCTTGCGCATAATTGTTTCCTGCCTCTGCTGTGCGTTACGTACGCGAAGTCAGCCTCCAACAGGGAAATCAAAATACAGTGTATATCACAGGCAGTGTGGTTGTTCCCAAAAAGTTCAAAAAAATACTATATTTGGCCTGCCTGTCACTGCCTTCAGTTTACTGCGTCTCAGCTGGGGGTATAGTTGGCGAATTAATACCCAGCCTTGCGCATAATTATTTCCTGCCTCTGCTGTGCGTTACGTACGCGAAGTCAGCCTCCAACAGGGAAATCGAAATACAGTGTATATCACAGGCAGTGTGGTTGTTCCCAAAAAGTTAAAAAAAATACTATATTTGGCCTGCCTGTCACAGCCTTCAGTTTACTGCGTCTCTGCTGGGGGTAGTAGTTGGTGAATTAATACCCAGCCTTGCGCATAATTGTTTCCTGCCTCTGCAGTGCGTTACGTACGTGAAGTCAGACTCCAACCACAGGCCAATAAGCGGCACATTTAATTACAGCGTTCTGTTTCTGCTAATCTCGTAATACACCATGCTGAGGAGTAGGGGTAGGCCTAGAGGACGTGGACGGGGCAAGGACGCGGAGGCCCAAGCCAGGGTGTGGGCACAGGCCGAGCTCCTGGTCCAGGTGTATCACAGCCGACTGCTGCGGGATTAGGAGAGAGGCAAGTTTCTGGGGTCCCCAGATTCATCTCACAATTAATGGGTCCACACGGTAGACCTTTATTAGAAAATGAGCAGTGTGAGCAGGTCCTGTCGTGGATGGCAGAAAGTGCATCCAGCAATCTATCAACCACACAGTCTTCTAGGCCGTCCACAGCTACAACTCTGAATCCTCTGGCTGCTGCTCCTCCTTCCTCCCAGCCTCCTCACTCCATGAAAATGAGACATTCTGAGGAGCAGGCAGACTCCCAGGAGCTGTTCTCGGGCCCCTGCCGAGAATGGGCAGCAATGGTTCCTCTCCCACCAGAGGAGTTTATCGTGACTGATGCCCAACCTTTGGAAAGTTCCTAGGGTCCGGGGGATGAGGCTGGGGACTTCCGGCAACTGTCTCAAGAGCTTTCATTGGGTAAGGAGGACGATGACGATGAGACACAGTTGTCTATCAGTGAGGTAGTAGTAAGGGCAGTAAGTCCGAGGGAGGAGCGCACAGAGGATTCGGAGGAAGAGCAGCTGGACGATGAGGTGACTGACCCCACCTGGTTTGCTAAGCCTACTGAGGACAGGTCTTCAGAGGGGGAGGCAAGTGCAGCAGCAGGGCAGGTTGGAAGAGGCAGTGCAGTGGCCAGGGGTAGAGGCAGTGCCAGACCAAATAATCCACCAACTGTTTCCCATGCCACCCTGCAGAGGCCGAGGTGCTCAAAGGTGTGGCAGTTTTTCACTGAGAGTGCAGACGACCGACGAACTGTGGTGTGCAAGGTTTGTCGTGCCAAGATCAGCCGGGGAGCCACCACCACCAGCCTCACCACCACCAGCATGCGCAGGCATATGATGGCCAAGCACCCCAAAAGGTGGGACGAAGGCCGTTCACCGCCTCAGGCTTGCACCACTGCCTCTCCCCCTGTGCCCCAACCTGCCACTGAGATCCAACCCCCCTCTCAGGACACAGGCACGACCGTCTCCCGGCCTACACCCACACGCTCACCTCCGCTGTCCTCGGCCCCATCCAGCAATGTCTCTCAGCGCAGCGTCCAGCCGTCGCTAGCGCAACTGTTTGAGCGCAAGCGCAAGTACGCCGTCACGCACCCGCACGCTCAAGCGTTAAACGTGCACATAGCCAAATTGATCAGCCTGGAGATGCTGCCGTATAGGCTTGTGGAAACGGAAGCTTTCAAAAACATGATGGCTGCGGCGGCGGCCCCGCGCTACTCAGTTCCCAGTCGCCACTACTTTTCCCGATGTGCCGTCCCAGCCCTGCACGACCACGTCTCCCGCAACATTGTACGTGCCCTCACCAACGCGGTTACTACCAAGGTCCACTTAACAACGGACACGTGGACAAGCAGAGGCGGGCAGGGCCACTATATCTCCCTGACGGCACATTGGGTGAATTTAGTGGAGGCTGGGACCGAGTCAGAGCCTGGGACCGCTCACGTCCTACCCACCCCCAGAATTGCGGGCCCCAGCTCGGTGGTGGTATCTGCGGTGGTGTATGCTTCCTCCACTAAACGACGCTCCTCTTCCTCCTCCTACGCAACCCGTGTCTCGCAATCAAGATGTGTCAGCAGCAGCACGTCACCACCAGTCACTGTCGAGCGGGGTGGCAGCACAGCGGTGGGCAAGCGCCAGCAGGCCATGCCGAAACTACTCAGCTTAGGAGAGAAGAGGCACACGGCCCACGAACTGCTGCAGGGTCTGACAGAGCAGACCGACCGCTGGCTTTCGTCGCTGAGCCTCCAACCGGGCATGGTCGTGTGTGACAACGGCCGTAACCTGGTGGCGGCTCTGCAGCTCGGCAGCCTCACGCACATGCCATGCCTGGCCCACGTCTTTAATTTGGTGGTTCAGCGCTTTCTGAAAAGCTACCCACGCTTGTCAGACCTGCTCGGAAAGGTGCACCGGCTCAGCGCACATTTCCGCAAGTCCAACACGGACGCTGCCACCCTGCGGACCCTGCAGCATCGGTTTATTCTGCCAGTGCACCGACTGCTGTGCGATGTGCCCACACGGTGGAACTCGACGCTCCACATGTTGGCCAGGCTCCATGAGCAGCGTAGAGCTATAGTGGAATACCAACTCCAACATGGGTGGCGTAGTAGGAGTCAGGTTCCGCAATTCTTTACAGAAGAGTGGGCCTGGTTGGCAGACATCTGCCAGGTCCTTGGAAACTTTGAGGAGTCTACCCAGATGGTGAGCGGGGATGCTGCAATCATTAGCGTCACTATTCCTCTGCTATGCCTCTTGAGAAGTTCCCTGCAAAGCATAAAGGCAGACGCTTTGTGCTCGGAAACAGAGGCGGGGGAAGACAGTATGTCGCTGGATAGTCAGAGCACCCTCATGTCTAAATCTCAGCGCGTTGAGGAGGAGGAGGGGGAGGAGCATGAGGAGGAGGGGGAAGAGACAGCTTGGCCCACTGCTGACGGTACCCATGCTGCTTGCCTGTCATCCTTTCAGCGTGTATGGCCTGAGGCGGAGGAGGAGGAGTATCCTGAAAGTGATCTTCCTAGTGAGGACAGCCATGTGTTGCGTACTGGTACCCTGGCATACATGGCTGACTTCATGTTAGGATGCCTTTCTCGTGACCCTCGCGTTACATGCATTCTGGCCACTACGGATTACTGGGTGTACACACTGCTCGACCCACGGTATAAGGAGAACCTTTCCACTCTCATACCCGAAGAGGAAAGGGGTTCGAGAGTGATGCTATACCACAGGACCCTGGCGGACAAACTGATGGTAAAATTCCCATCCGACAGCGCTAGTGGCAGAAGGCGCAGTTCCGAGGGCCAGGTAGCAGGGGAGGCGCGGAGATCAGGCAGCATGTACAGCGCAGGCAGGGGAACACTCTCCAAGGCCTTTGTCAGCTTTATGGCTCCCCAGCAAGTCTGTGTCACAGCTCCCCAGTCAAGGCTGAGTCGGCGGGAGCACTGTAAAAGGATGGTGAGGGAGTACGTAGCTGATCGCACGACTGTCCTCTATGACGCTTCTGCTCCCTACAACTACTGGGTGTCGAAGCAGGACACGTGGCCTGAACTCGCGCTGTATGCCCTGAAGGTGCTTGCTTGTCCTGTGGCTAGCGTCTTTTCAGAGAGGGTGTTTAGTGCGGCTGGTGGAATCATCACGGATAAGCGTACCCGCCTGTCAACTGACAGTGCCGACAGGCTTACACTCATAAAGATGGACAAAGGCTGGATTTACCCAGACTTCTCTTCTCCACCAGCGGACAGCAGCGGTACCTAAACAATACGTAGGCTGCACCCGCGGATGGAAGCATCGTTCTCTATCACCATCAAAAACGGGGACCTTTTAGCTTCATCAATCTGTGTATTATATTCATCCTCCTCCTCCTGCTCCTCCTCCTGAAACCTCACGTAATCACGCCGAACGGGCAATTTTTCTTAGGCCCACAAGGCTCAGTCATATAATTTTTGTAAACAATGTTTATACGTTTCAATTCTCATCAAAGCGTTGAAACTTGCACCTGAACCAATTTTTATTTTAACTGGGCTGCCTCCAGGCCTAGTTACAAATTAAGCCACATTAACCAAAGCGATTAATGTGTTTCACCTGCCCTCTTGTTTGGGCATGGGCAATTTTTCTGAGGTACATTAGTACTGTTGGTACACCAATTTTTTGGGGCCCTCGCCTACAGTGTAATCCTAGTAATTTTTATGGGCTTCGCCTGCACTCATGGTACAGCAAGGTGTGTGGGGTTGGCCTACACTTTTGCTTCATAAATGTAACTGGGGCCTTGTCTATACTGCAACTACTGAAATATGAAAGAGACTGTTATCTCCCTAAACTGCTGCAACGGGAATGTTACTGTGGCCTGTCTTGACTGCTGCTACTACTGAAATGGAACTAATACTGTGCTCCCCCTATACTGCTGCTTCGGAATTGTTACTGGGGCCTGTCTTGACTGCTACTATTACTGAAATGGAACTAAGACTGTGCTCCCCCTATACTGCTGCTTCGGAATTGTTACTGGGGCCTGTCTGGACTGCTACTACTACTGAAATGGAACTAAGACTGTGCTCCCCCTATACTGCTGCTTCGGAATTGTTACTGGGGCCTGTCTGGACTGCTACTACTACTGAAATGGAAATAATACTGTGCTCCCCCTATAATGCTGCTGGTGATATGTTACTGGGGCCTGTTCCTAATGCTACCGCTGAAATGTTAATAATTCTGGGCTCTACCTATACCGCTGCTAATGCTATGTCACTGGGGTGTGGAAACGGAGGCTTCCCAAAGACATGATGGTGGCGAGGCCATTTCCCACCAACGCGGTTACTGTTAAGGTGCATATAACCACGGACACGTGGAGAGGACACGTAGTGCCTCAAAAACATCCCCCTCCTCCTCCAACAATGAAAACATTCTTGGCAAATACCTTTGCATTGGTCCGTCTGGTGGCAGTCCAAGAATTTCATCTTTACCGACACAACAAGAGAGCCCCCCCACCATCCCCCCGCCACGGCCCACTGAATCCTGGCCACATACCGAAAACCAGCTAAATAAAACCGCACTACTAGGTCCACAGTCGCCACCACATTCCCACCAACGCGGTTACTGTTAAGGTACATATTAGCAGTCTGACTGGGGCCTGCACTGTGGGCCAAAGCACACCTGCATTGTATGTGACGTTAGCTCTGCTGAGCAGGGCACTGCAATGGCATACATTTATGTACCGCCGATGGGTTCCAGGGAGCCACCCATGCTGTGGGTCCACAGGGACTTCACATTAGGGATTTGTACCTGCCAGTGTGTATGTATTAAAAACCCCGGTCAGACTGGGGCATGCAGTGTGTGCCGAAGACCACCTGCATTTAATCGGACGTAACCTCAGCTGTGCTGAGCAATGCAATGGGATATATTTATGTACCGCCGGTGGCTTCCTGGGACCCACCTATGTTGTCGGTCCACATGGAGTTGAAACTGCATGTGTCTACTTATAAAGAACCCCAGTCTGACTGGGGCATGCAGTGTGGGCCGAAGCCCACCTGCATTAAACCTGACGTTACCTCAGCTGTGCTGGGCACTGCAATGGGATTTATTTATGTACCGCCGGTGGGTTCCAGGGAGCCACCCATGCTGTGGGTCCACACGGACTTCACATTAGGGATTTATTCCTGCCAGTGTGTATGTATTAAAAACCCCGGTCAGACTGGGGCATGCAGTGTGGGCCAAAGACCACCTGCATTTAATCGGACGTAACCTCAGCTGTGCTGGGCAATGCAATGGGATATATTTATGTACCGCCGGTGGCTTCCTGGGACCCACCTATGCTGTCGGTCCACACGGAGTTGTAACTGCATGTGTCTACTTATAAAGAACCCCAGTCTGACTGGGGCATGCAGTGTGGGCCAAAGCCCACCTGCATTTAATGTGACGTTACCTCAGCTGTGCTGGGCACTGCAATGGGATATATTTATGTACCGCCGGTGGGTTCCAGGGAGCCACCCATGCTGTCGGTCCACACGGACTTCACATTAGTGAGTTGTACCTGCCAGTGTCTATGTATTTAAAACCCCGGTCTGACTGGGGAATGCAGTGTGGGCCGAAGCCCACCTGCATTTAGTCTGACGTAACCTCAGCTGTGCTGGGCATTGCAATGGGATATATTTATGTACCGCCGGTGGCTTCCTGGGACCCTCCCATGCTGTCGGTCCACACGGACTTCACAATAGGGAGTTGTACCTGCCTGTTTCTACTTATAAAAAAACCCAGTCTGACTGGGGCATGCAGTGTGGGCCGAAGCCCACCTGCATTTAATCTGACGTTAGCTCTGCTGTCCAGGGCACTGCAATGGGATACATTTATGTACAGCCGGTGGGTTCCAGGGAGCCACCATGCTGTGGGTGCACACGGAATTCCCATTGCGGAGTTGTATCTGCCTGTGACTATTTATAAAAAACCCCGGTCTGACTGGGGCATGCAGTGTGGGCCGAAGCCCACCTGTATTTAATCTGACGTTAGCTCTACTATCCGGGGCACTGCATTGGGACAAACTACAGGAGCAATACAGCGCTAATGAGACGTGCACAGCTACGCTAGCTTAGGAGTCCGCTGTAGTCCCGCGATTGCTGAGGGCTTGTGCAGAGGCCTAGGTCCTTGGTGCAGTGAAAGTCCGCTTCCTGCCTAGGATTGCTGAAGCTGTGGGCCGAGGCCTATGTCGTGGGCACGGTGCAAGTCTGCCATGTTTGGCCGCTCAGATCAATTTTTTGTTCATGTCTTGGGCTTCCTAGGACCCCCTATGCTGTTGGTGCAAACTTAGTTCCCATCGCGGTGTTTGACCTGTCTGGCACAAAGGCACTGACTGACTTGGGTAGAGGGCAGAGCGCTGACGGCTTTCCCCTTGCAGTGTGGATTGAGCTATGCGACACCTTGACAGAATGAATACTTTGTGGCACATGGATTCCCCATTGCTATGCCCACGTTTGCAGCTCCTGATGGAGGTGGCACAGGATTGAAGTTCTCATTGCTTCTGTACAGCATTGTGGGTTATCACCCCGCACCTTTTAAAGAGGGTCACTGCCTGGTCCTGCCAACCCTCTGCAGTGTGTGCCTGCGGTTCCTCCTCATGGCAGACGCACTTATAAATAGACATGAGGATGGTGTGGCTATGAGGCCAGCGTGTGGCATGAGGGCAGCTGAAGGCTGCGCAGGGAGACTTTGGTGTGCGCTGTGGACACTGGGTCGTGCGGGGGGGGGGGGGGGTTGGGCAGCATGTAACCCAGGAAAAGTGGCAGCGGAGTGTCACGCAGGCAGTGATTGTGCTTTGTTGGAGGTAGTGTGGTGCTTAGCTAAGGTATGCCTTGCTAATAAGGGTTTTTCAGAAGTAAAAATTGTTGGGACGGGGGGGCCCTCTGTTGCCGCTATTGTGGCTTAATAGTGGGACCTGTGAACTTGAGATGCAGCCCAACATGTAGACCCTCGCCTGCCCTATCCGTTGCTGTGTTGTTCCCATCACTTTCTTGAATTTCCCAGATTTTCACAAATGAAAACCTTAGCGAGCATCGGCGATATACAAAAATGCTCAAGTCGCCCATTGACTTCAATGGGGTTCGTTACTCGAGCATTTTGGTGCTCGCTCATCTCTACTAAACAATTTTGAACATGTCAGAACTTATTTTTTAGTTCGAATTGCTGCCAATTATTCCAAATGCTGCCAAATTTAGAAAGACAGTTGTTAAATTTTGCATATTTTTTTTCGTAACAGTAGTGGTTTGAAACTGCGCCCAAGAGGTCCCCAATCAAGGGGGGAGAAGCTTTCCTCCACTTTTTGGCTATCATGCTTTTGGCGGTCAACAGGAAGTGGCATATCCATTTTCTTTTCTTTTTTGGTATTTCCTGGCAGCCGATAAGAAGGAGTGCCAATTGAGGCGAACACCCAAGACGAATGCCAGTTATGGATTGTATGTTATTAAATACTTCCTTCCAATAGTTACGGATTTGGGGACAATCCCAAAACAGGTGATATAGGGTGCCTACTTGGCCGCAGTCTCTCCAGCATGAGTTGGAATGGGTCGGAAAAAAATGTGCCATTTTTGAGGGAGTATAGTACCAGTTAATTAATACTTTGTAATGTGTTTGGAGAATGTTGGCAGAGAGAGTGGCTTTATTAGCCCATTCAAAGGCACTCAACCACATTGGGAATGGTATGTTTTCTTTTATTGTCTGTTCCCAATTTAGAAGGTGTCTCTTTTTTGATCTATTGGTATTTTGGGTAATTGCGCTGTAGAAGGTTTTGATTTGGGAAGCTTGGGAGGTTTTGCACTTGGTAAATATGACTTCCAATTCTTTCGGGAAAGAGAAATTGTATATATCAGCGTGTTTGAGAAAGGAGAGATTTTTTATATATGAAAAAGCTTCTGAATCTGGCATATTGAATTTGTTTTGAATTTCCTGAAAGGAAAGAGGTTTGTTTTTATTCAAAATGTCAGAGATGGTTTTAACTCCCCTAGTTGTCCATTTGTTTAAATTTAAATCCCGAATGAAGTAAGAAAGAATTTCAATTGGAAGTTCAATTGGAGGGTCTCTGGAGTCAGCCTCACACCCAAGTGCTAGTTGGTTACAATATTGAAGGGTGCTTGACATTAGTAGAGAGATACTTCGGGGATATAGTGGTGGTGAAATCCTGGGGACCAGAGCTCCAAGGATGGAGGCCTTAATCAAAGAGCCTACGTGTCTGTCTCCGTTTCTATTTTTCTCTATATGGCACCAGGATGGAGCTGGCCGAGATTTCAGCCAGGCACCAGATTGGCTTAAGAGAGAAGCTTTGTAATAGGTTTGGAGGTTGGGCACACCAAGACCCCCCTGTTTCTTATGCTGGTATAATATTGCTGCCGCTAATCTCGGTTTTTTATCACACCAAATAAAATTGAGTAGCTGCTTCTGGAATTTTTGAATCGTGGACAGGGGAATTGGATAGGACAGTGTACGGAAAAGGTATAAGATTTTCGGGAGAATTAACATTTTATAAAGTGCCATTCTGCCAAACCATGAAGGTTCCTTTTTGCTCATTTCTTCCATCTCTGCTTGAAGAGAGATATATAGGGGATCAAAATTTACGGAAATTGTTTCAGATAGGTTTTGACATATCTTGGTGCCTAGGTACGATATTTCAGTTTTCCATTGGAAGGGGAACTCCCTCTGTATATCCATTTTTAAATCAGTTTCTACATTAATTCCCATTATCAGGGATTTGTCAGAGTTTAGTTTGTATAGAGAGGCATTGCTGTATTGGGTGATGCAGTTGTTTACCCCTCTCAGGGAGTTAATAGGGTCTGTCATGGTTATGATGATGTCATCGGCGAAAAGGCCGATTTTGTGTTGTCTTAAGCCCATTGATACACCTCTGATCTCCAGGGAGGTTCTAATCATTTCTGCGAGGGGTGCTATTGTCATGACAAACAACAATGGGGATAGGGGACACACCTGTCGAGTACCATTGGATATATAGAGAGACGAGGACAGTACCCCGTCAACCAAAACTTTGGCCGAGGGTTTTGTGTATAAAGCTTGGACTGCACACAGGAAGCCCTCGCCCACCCCAAACCTCTGGAGCACTTCAAATGCGAAGCCCCGATGTACTCTATCGAATGCCTTCTCTGCATCCAGGGAAAGGAGAAGAGAAGGCGTCCGACTCGAGGCGATCTGCTCCAGCAAATTCTGTATCTTACGAGTACCATCTGTGGCACCTCTTCCTTTCATAAAGCCCACTTGGTCATTATGAATGACCATGGGCAAAACCTCCAGTAGTCTGCTGGCCAAAATTTTAGCATTTTTTTTTTGGTCGGAGTTCAGGAGGGAAATAGGCCTGAAATTTTCTGGAGTTGTAGGGGATTTGCCTGGTTTGGGTATGGTGACGATAGTGGCTTTAAGTATCTCTTCGTGCATAGAGCCCTGTTCCATCACCTCATTAAATAGTGAATCTAGGTGAGGGGATAATAGTTGAGCAAAGTTATTATAGTACTCATTTGAAAGACCATTAGGTCCTGGGGATTTGTGGTTTTTTAGATTTTGTATGGCCTTATGTATTTCTAGTTTTGATATTGGTTTGTTTAATGTGTCTCTGGGGTGGGCTGAAAAGTGTTAAGGTTATCTTTAAGGTTGTAAAGGCTGTTTTAATATTCCCTGAACTGTTCAGCTATCCGCGGAGGGTGGGAGATTTTATCATGGGGGGCATTTTTGCTAGTGATAAATGGGATTTTTGTTTTTAATTGTTTTTTTTGGACAAGGTTAGCCATCAATTTTGAGGGCTTATCCATGTAAGAGTAGAAGTTTGCTTTAAAGTAAGTCAGGCCCCTATTGTAATTGTCTAGAAGCGCTTTTTTTTAATTCCCTCCTCAGGGAGGATAGCTCTATTAGGTGATCGTTTTGTGGAGATTTCTGGTGGAGAGATTCCAATTTTTTTATTTTTCCCAATAGAAGGTCTATCTTTTCTCGTTAGTTTTTATTTTGTTGTATTTTGAGTTTTATTAGCACCCCTCTTATAACTACCTTGTGGGCATTCCACAACGTGGCGTTACTTACATCAGATGTGGAGTTAAAAGAGAAGTATTCCTCTAAAGCTTTGCTGATAATTTTTTGATTCTCAGGGATGTTGTACAGGTTGGTATCGTTTCGCCACATTTTTGATAGGGTACAGGGGGCGCCTACGTTTAATTTTATGTATATCGGCGCATGATCAGACCAAGTGGAGACTCCAATCGTGGAGTCAGTTATTGAAGTGAGGGTTCCTCTATCCACCAAGAACATATCTATCCTCGAGTAAGTTTTATGCCTTGGGGAGAAGAAGGTAAATTCCCTAGAAGAGGAATTGAGACATCTAAATGTGTCGTATAAACCTTCTCTATGTAACCAAGGGTGAAGAACCGGGACATTCCTAATGGATGCAGTGGAGTCCACCTTTTTGTCGGCTATTATGTTGAAGTCCCCACATAATAATAATTTGCCTATAAGGACTTTTCTGATCTTCTTTATTACTTTGTTTAGGAAGGAGATTTGGGATTTCTGAGGTGCATAAATGTTCACCAAAGTAATTGGTGAATTATCTATGGTACCCTGTAGTATCAGGTATCTTCCCTTGTCATCTGAAATTTGTTTATTAAGAGAGAAATGAAGACTATCTCTCAGGGCAATCAGTACTCCAGCGTGTTTTTTATGGGCATTTGAGAAGTAAATATGCGGGTATTGTTTATTTGAAAATTTAGGGCAAGACTGATGGGCAAAATGCGTTTCTTGCAAACATAAGATGTCTATTTTGGTCGCTTTAGCATCCTTCCAGACCATTGAGCGTTTGAATGGGGAATTTAATCCCCTAACGTTCTGGGAGCAGATATTTATATGCATTGTTAAAGTGGGTTGTGAGTGTATTTGTTTGGGATACATTAGCAGCATAGCAGATAAACGATCTTAAAACAAAGATTCAGGCGAAAACAGAAATATGCCTGTTATCATTAAACAATATACAAGTTTCATTGTTCATGTTATTTGTGAGAGCATACTTAAGATAATCTATCTTATTATGTGAAAACATCAATAAGAGCCCTCCAAGGAAAGAGCAATAAAACTGTAAAATTAAACAGTTAAAACTTAAGATAAGAGCGGGGGGCGTGGCCTGGAGAGAGACCGAGACGGCCGTGCTTAACTAGTCTCCGCTCGGCTGCTTCACTCAGCGACTTTCACAGCATACCGGAGGGCTCACTTTACCGTACACCGGCAAGAAGAAACTCCAGGGCACATGGCAGCATCCAGGAGGAGAGCTTCCAAAGCGCAGCCGACGAGGTTGGAGGAGTTTTTCGGCCAGCGCGCTCAGCTCCCTGTAATGGCGGCGGAGGAAGAAGATATGCCGGCAGCTGGCACTCCGGTAAGAAGCTCCCCAGACCCCTCCGAACCTCAGCCCCTTTGTAGGGAGGTTATTCCTAACGTCGGGGAACAGTCAGGGGGACCGGAACAAGGGGAAAAACAGAATAGGGGAGAACATAAAACAAAAATAAGTCTCCCCCTCAGCCGCAGCATAAAAAACAAAATGGCGGCGGCACCTCTGCAGAGAGGCCAGCCTGCCTCGGCTTCCAGCAGCCCTGCCAAACAACGTCAGAAATTAACAGAAGACAGGGAAGAGGAGAATATGGAAGAGGCTCCCCCTATAACTGCTTTAGATGGGGAAATAAGCAACTTAGCCGCTACAGAAAGACCCGCTTCAGAATTGTACATTAAAGAGGCCATCTTAGCCCTAAGGCACACGATTCAAACTGATTTAAAGAGTCTTACCCAGCATGTGGATTCCTCAGTACTAGAAGTTAACAGCAGAATTAACAACACTGAGCATAAAATGGATGAAATGGTCAAATCCCATAATGCTCTGATTGATGCCCACTACGACTTGGAAGGTCTGGTCACCAAGTTACAAAACAAAATAAGTGACTTTGAGGACAGAAATAGGCGCAACAATGTTAAAATAAGAGGGGTCCCGGAAAAAATTGCGAATTCCGAACTGATGGATTATGTCACGCGCTTAACTCAAAAAGTTCTACCAAACACCCCTGTGCAAGAGCTCAAAATTGACAGGGCGCACAGACTCCCACTACCTAAATTCCTGAGAGATAACAGCCCGAGGGATACCATAGTACGCTTCCATTATTTCAGCACAAAAGAGACTCTCATGCAAACTGCAAGAAAAATGGGGGTCCTGCCGAGTCCATATACAGACATACGTCTATTCATCGATTTATCCCAGGCTACGATGGAAGCGAGGCGAAGCTTCGCGGGAGTAACTTTAGCTTTAAGAGAGGCAAAAATTCAATACAGATGGGGTTTTCCCACCAAGATAATTGTGACAAAGGAGAACGCTTCTCACGTTTTTCTTGATCCTACTGCGGCCAAAGCCACTCTGAAAGTGTGGGGTTTAGAGGCGAGAGACCTCCCACCTCCTCGTCCTGCCGGGGAATCGGGAAGAAACCAAAGAAATGGAGCTCGAAACACCTGACTCCTCTCTTCAAAGTTTCACAAAGGATTTGCCATTTCCTGATTTCTTGCCAAAGAATGTTACACTATCCACGGAGCCCGACAGTATTTTGTTCCCACAGGTGTGAGTGATGCTCCTTCTTTCTCACTCCTACGCGAACTGTCGTTCCCCGTAACAAAACTGCAAGTTCCGACTTGCCTAGTCATGTCTTATTGTACCCTTTTGTTGGTTTGCACTTTATCAAGATGTTCGATAACCGTGCGTTATGACTACCCTTTTATTTGCATAACCAGTTTTTGTTTCCCTAGTTTTGTTTACAATCTCTTGATAGGCATCACCTACTATGCTGGATCTCTTGCTCCTAGCTCCGTCCTGCTTCTTATGGGTGAATGGCGCTGAAAGTACTGTCTCTGAACGTTAATGGCTTAAACTCGCCGAACAAACGAAGGGCGGTTTGGAGGGAAGCTCTGCACCACAACGCTGATCTGGTCTGTATTCAGGAAACACACTTGCTTGAGTCGGACAGTAGGCTTATGACACATAGGAAATTTCCCCACTTAGTGTATGCTTGTGCCCCTAAGAAACACGCCGGGGTTATGGTCGCTGTCAGGGACTCTACAACGTTCAAAATTGACACCCAGATATGTGACCCTAAGGGTCGCTTCATAATACTGGTGGGGAACATGAGAGGTACACAGGTCACACTCAAATATTTATGCCCCTAATACAAAACAAGTCCATTTCCTAAACAAGCTTATGAAAAAAATCCGCAAGGTTTCCAAAGGCCCACTGATCCTCTGTGGGGATTTTAACTCGGTGCCTGATGGCAAAATGGACTCCACTCAGGGTCACACAAAAAAGATTCTCCCCTGGGCCGCTGGATACGAGAGATGGCTTTGTATGATACCTTCCGCTGCTTGAACGCATCGGCAAAAGAATACACCTTCTATTCCCACCGTCATAGATCATTTTCGCGTATAGACCTGTGCCTGGTCGACAAGCAAATAATTGCCTCAGTGGCATCAGCAAATATAGGCACGGCAACGTGGTCTGACCACGCGCCGATAACCATGTCAATCCACTTGGGCATCTCCAGCCAGAGGGCCAAGACGTGGAAGAATAACGTGTACCTTTTGAAAGTCCCCGAATATAAAAAAGAGATCAGGTCAAGTTTAGAGGAGTTCTTTGCCATAAATGCCACCCCTGATGTAAACCCACATACTTTATGGAACTCCCATAAAGCGTTTATAAGAGGGGTACTTATAAAACTAGGTGCCAAATACAAAAGAATGAAACGCGACAAGATCGAGTCTTTGGTCGCCAGTATCCACTCGTTGGAGAAGGAACTCCAAGTATCTCCCTCCACGTTTTCCCATAACAAACTCCTTAATGCTAGGTTAGACCTTCGAAAAACCCTACAAGGAGACTTCGAAAAAGAAACTTCCATAAATAAAGCTAACTTATATTCCTCATTAAATAAACCTACAAAGCTGATGGCTTCGCTAGTTAAAAAAAAGGTTATTAAATCTAAAATCCCGTACGTGTGGAGCTCAAAAAAGAAAGAACTCAAACTCTCCCACCCAAAACAGATCGCAGAGAGATTTAGCTCATACTATAAAGATTTGTATAACTTGAAAGACGACAAATCCATAAATCAACCACATAAAAAGGTGATAGAGAAATTTCTAAACAAAATATCACTCCCTAAAATCTCTGTATCACAGACGGCCAAACTAGATAAAGAAATATCTCTGACAGAGGTTCTAGACACCATTCCAATAATGAAAAACCAAAAAGCTCCAGGCCCTGACGGCTTTTCGGCCGAATATTATAAGCTGTTCCAGGGAATATTGGCCCCTCACCTAACTCAACACTTTAATTTGGCCATGCGCAATGGCGCGTTCCCGGAGGAAACCCTTCAGGCAACCATAATAGTGCTTCCCAAAACTGGCAAGCCCCCTGATGACCCAGTCAACTTCAGACCCATCTCCTTATTAAACGTAGATGCAAAAATATACTCAAAGATCCTGGCGGGGAGACTTCTAGAGGTACTCCCTGAGATCATCCATCCCGATCAGGTTGGGTTTGTGAAGGGTAGGCAGGCATCGGATGGCACCCGCAGAGTTATCAACCTCCTTCACTCCTTGAAAACTTCCCGCCTCCCAGTGGTCATGCTCGCACTTGATGCCGAAAAGGCTTTCGATCGTGTCCACTGGGACTACATGTTTTTGACACTGGGAAGGTTTGGACTGGGAGAGGGAATACAGCGGGCTATTCGTGCCCTGTACTCATCACCCTCTGCTAGGGTGTTGGTGGATGGGACTCTGTCTGGGCCGTTCAAAATAACTAACGGCACGAGGCAGGGCTGCCCGCTGTCTCCTATACTATATGTCCTCTCGATTGAACCGTTGGCTGAGGCCATTAGAACTTCGCTGGAGATTAGGGGGATATCGCTGAATCTTCGCCAGCACAAGATCGGACTGTTCGCAGATGATGTGATTCTCACTCTGTCGAACCCGCTTGGCTCTCTGAGGGCAGTTCAGCGTGTCCTCCAGGAATTCGGCGAGGTTTCGCAATATAAATTGAACGTTGATAAGTCCCTGATTATGGGAGTGAATGTTTCGAGGGACTTGAGGAATTCTATAAAGAAGGAGTACCCCTTTCAGTGGAGGGAGGGAGAGCTCCCTTATTTGGGAATTTGTCTGTCTCCTGATACGAAGGACCTGGAGAGAGTTAACTTCCCACCATTGCTGACCTCCATTCAAAATGATCTAGACCGCCTGGCCAGGCTTAACCTGTCATGGTACGGCAGAGTGATGACCTTTAAAATGAAAATATTTCCTAAGATCCTGTACTTCTTCCGTGTTCTGCCGATTAATATCTCATCGGGTACTTTATCTAAATTTCAGAAGCAAATGTCAAACTTCATATGGGAAGGTAAAAAGCCCCGACTGGCGTTGTCCATACTGGCTATGCACCGATCTAAGGGAGGAGTGGACATTCCATGTGTGAAGAATTACTATAAGGCCGCTCTATTGAATCAAACCAGAGGGTGGCTTTCGCAGGATGATAGAATGGGCTGGGCGAGTATGGAAAGCCACTTAGTAAAACTCAGCTCGTGCAGACCAATGCTTGTGGCGGCCTCTCTGGAAAGCATGTCAGGCCACGTGAACATGCCAATTAACTTAATAACTACCGCAAACTACCTTTCCCCTACCACGTATGCCTCTCTTACGGTTTGGAAAGATCTAACTGTAAAATTAGCCACACAGGGCGAATTAGAGGTTCCGCAGATTCCTCTCGAGACATTATGCCTGTTCCTCCCAGATTTGGAGGTAAAAGATTGGAAAAACAAAGGTATAACATTAATAACGGATTTATTGCTAGACAAGGAGGTGAAGCCCTTCAGGCTGTTGGCCTCCCAATACAGTCTACCTCCACAAGACTCATACAGATACATGAGAATTGTTCACTTCCTACACAAATCCCAATTACATACAATCAAGATTCCGCACGAAATAATAGAGAAAATTTCTACCTGTTCCGCGCTGGATAAATCTGAGACGAGGCCCTTTTATGATATATTAACAGGCAACAATACTCTATCTAAAAAGATGCATATGCTGAATTGGGAGAGGGAACTAAAGACAACCATCCCAGTAGATAATTGGAACGCTGCGTTCAAGCTAGCTGGGAAAGCAACTAAGGGGATGGGAATTCTTGAGGTACAAATGAAGACTAATATGCGATGGTATTACTCCCCAGCCCTAATTAGTAACAGATTTCGTAGAGGAGATGGAACCTGCTGGAGAGAGTGTGGAGATAGGGGAACCCTATCTCACATTTTTTGGACTTGCCCAAAATTACAGGTCTATTGGCGTGGAGTGTTGAGTCTCCTGGACAGGAGTCTTCATTCACAGACTAGCTGGAAAGCGGAGCAGGTCTTGCTTTTGGTGGGTTTGGAAGTTTTCCCTCCCCCTTCTAGAAAATTAATAGGCCATGCTTTGATGACGGCAAAGGCTATAATTGCGAAACACTGGAAGAAACTAGATTCCCCAGGGGTACACGAATTTGTTGTCAGGATGGCTGAACAAAAGGTGTTTGAGAGATGGCTGGCGTTCAGAGAAAATAATATACTGAACTATGAGGAGATGTGGAGCGCGTGGAGAGATCCTATATAACTAGTTATAAGTGACCAATCTATGATGCCTTTTTCTTACCTTGTTGGTTACTATGTTATAAGTTGTGTTATGTGATTTTTATGTTCCCTTTAAATAATACACATCTAGAGAATTGGAATCTGAATTCATGCAGCTTGGCAATATATTTACTTACCAGAACCTACATAGGTGTAATACTCAGTTATATATAGTCGATGTTGTACTTATTAAAAAAATTACTGAGGATGATAAAAGAATCTGTCAGAAGAGATTAGCAATGTTTACAATGTCGTGCTGTAACAAATACTGCCTCTTATCTGATCCATGTTTATGTTTTTGTAATATTCGTATTCCTCAATAAAAATTTAATAAACAAAAAAAAACAAAAAAAAAAACTTAAGATAAGAGCAGGTATAAAAACCTGAAACCCATTATGGGGGGGGGGGGGGGGGGGGGAAGTTCGGCTTGTAGACCATCAGCCCGGTATTGAAGGTCAGCGAAAAATGTGTCCAGCATCATATGAGGAAGAAACTTGTGATGTTGTTGCTGTTTTCATGGTGGAGTAGAAGGAAGCGTGCGGCGCTGAGAGGACCTCTGGGGTCTCTGAGGTTTGCCTGACTGTGGCTCTTCTGGTAGTAAGATATTCCACTTGGAAAGGACATTTGTGTCATCTTGTGGTGAATTTAGAGCATGCACTGCGTTATCCTTGTGGACTATTATTTTTGCAGGAAAGCCCCATTTGTAGGGAATTTTTGCAGCTCTCAGAGATGAGGTGATTAGAGAAAAAGCCTTTCTTGCTTGGATAGTATTTTGTGACAGGTCAGTGAAAAGGCTTATATTTGAAAATGGAGATGGTAGGGTGCCCTGCTTTCTTGAAGCTGTCATCAGAGCATCCTTTATATGGTAAAAATGAAATTTGGCGATTACGTCTCTTGGAACTGAGTCTGGTAGAAAGTAATCTGTGCGCTCTATCAATAGTGCAATCTAATTCTGAGGCGTCTGGAAGGATGCTTTTGATTAGCTTGGTGAGGAAGCTTTTTAGATCATGCTGTGGGACACTCTCTGGGATGCCTCTAAACTTAACGTTACACCTCCTGCTCCTATCTTCCAGATCTGTAAGTTTTTTCTTTATGTCTGCTACTTCCTCCTCCAGGGAGTAGTGTGCATCTATTAACTTGTTGCGGGATGTAGTTACTTCTCCCATTTTGGTTTCAATATGGTTGGTCCTCTCTTCTAGATCTGTTATAGAAGTGTTTGACAGAGACTTAATGTCCTTTTGCAAAGATCCCCTTAAGGCTAGGATCATTTGTTTAATAAAATCTTGCGTAGCTAGCATATTAGAAGATGGGACACTTATAATAGGGTCAGGCTCCAATGTGGGGTCTTCTTGCTGTTGGTTAGTATGTGAAGAGAGTCGGGGTCGCTGTTTTTCAGGGCTTGATAAAGGAGTGGAGAGGGAAGATGACGGCTGCGAACCCGACAGCGCCATTTTGCAGCTTTGTGGAGCAGCCCCAGCACTCCCCTCCCAGAAGAATCACTCACCCCTCTTCTGGATGTGGACTTCGGTGTCTCTTCACATTGTATTTCTCGGTCAGCGTTTTATCCTCTCAGGCCGGGTGACCGAGAGGGAGAAACCCATGTGTTTTCTCTGGGGCTTGGAGGCGAGGGGGAGCCCTCTTTGCTTATCGGTCCCTGCCTCCTCGGTCCGCAGATGGTAAAAAAGTCCGAGACTTTGTTGAGTGGCGTTTTGGTGTTTCTTCTTTTAGGCATTTTGTTGCAGAGGACCATCGGGCTGTTTTTGGATGTTTTTGGAGGGGTTAAGGTCTCTCTTGGGCACTGCGAGGACTGTAGGCTGGCAAGGCTCTTTGTCATATGACTGTTCTGGTTCTCTATCAGGCCCCTCCTCCCTCAAAAGAGCTTTCTATTAGGATCAAGTATAGCGAAGGCAGGACAGTGACCGTCTCAATTTAAGGGTGCCTACCCACTGGCGATTTTTTTTCCTGCAATGCTAAATTGCGTTTTGCGTTTTTTCTGAAGAGCAATTAGCATAGAATGTATTCTTGTCCATTTGGGTTTTTTTTTTCGTTTCGTTGCAATTTTTCACATAGGAACTGTCAGTTGCATATGTCTCCTTATTTTTCTCTTAATGCACCCATGATTGTCAATGGAAATTAACGAAAAAAGCGCGAAAAACGCACGGAAAACGTGCAGAAAACGCGTGAAAAACGCTGCATTTTTCACGCACGAAAATCGGCAACGCCAGTGGGTAGGCGCCCTAAAGCTTATTTCAGCTTACACTGCTTCAAGGGAGCTCAATCTGGAAGCTTCAGTGCAGGGGGCCACGGTCTCCAGAAGCCCTATCGCTGGCACTTAATTGTCTCAGAGCTATTGTCTCTGTTATCAGTTCTCTGACTAGCGCTGTCAGTGAGTTTTCCCGATCTCAGCTGTTTTATATAAGTGAACAGCTGTGGTTGGCTGTGTTGTAGCAGGGTGTTCGGGGAGACAACATGTGGGCTGATAATGTCTCCTTCCCTTCTTTCTGCACGCTGCGTTCAGCCGCGGTTGTTAGAGTCCAAAATGGTGCCCCGTTCCCGCGCTTCAGCAGGCTTCTGCTTCTTTTGTGCCCCCTGTTTAATATAGATAGGCAGCTGCTATGGGTTAGCGTGTGTCGGGAGGCACGGGGAGACAGGGTGTATAAGCTGTCTCCTTCACTTTCTCTCTGCTCACTGCGCTCAGCCGCGGCTGCCGGGTTTTAGGATGGCACCCCGTTCCCGCGCTCCGGCGGGCTTCTATTAATAGTGACTCACCGGGAGATTTAGCGGAGGTTACGATGGAGCTCCGTTCTTTTCTTCCTCTCTGCAGGGAATACTGCTAGGGACTGCAAAGCCTTCCAGTGAAGTCCCAGGGGTCTCTACCCCCGCAGACATTGCTGAGCTGTAAAGATCTCTGTCTCTCCCGGCTTCACTTCTCGGAGTCCAGGTACTGCCTCTTTGTTGTAGGGGTCTTTAGGGTTTGTTTGAACCGATTTTTCTTTGCTGGAGATGCTGTTTTAGTAGCTTTAGTTACCGGGTGCGAGCAGAGCTCAGGAAGACATGTCCGCTCAGGTCTGCATCTAGGCCACGCCCCCTAATGACCTATTTTTGATCTTGCTATTGGCAGTGTAGTGATCATAGTGGCCGTTTTTTCTTTTTTCTTGGTATAGTTTCAGGGTTGTTGATCATTGTCAGTTTTACTTTGGGGTGCGCCCCTAAAAAAAGATACCAAAGGGGATTTTAGGGGGAGTTTAGTCCAGAAAAATCTGGGGGAGAGGAACAAGGAGGGAGTTGTAATAGTTTTTGTTCAAATCTAATCAAAGGGGTAGTATGTTCCTTACTAGACTCAATATTCCTATTAGTTAGTAATCTCTTATATTCAGTAGGTGCCATTGCGGGTATTATCTGTTTTTTAGGTGTATTATCAGTGTTACTTGTTTTTTTTAATTGTTCTCGAGATTAGATTTATGGTTCCTACCATTAACAAGATTTTTATTGTTTGGATTTGAATAGGTCTTTGAGTTGTTAGTGCCAAGGTGGATCTAGAATACATTTTTGTTTTGCCTGTCCATGTTGTTATTTTTTTATTTTCCCGGTTTTTGTTTCTAATTTTATTACTAGGGTCATTATTATATGAATAATGTACCTGGAGCTCAGTATTATTAATCTTATTCCTATTATAATCTTGAGAAAAATAATGATTATTTTTAAAATCCACATAGTCACGTACCATTTTAGCTACTTTTTTATGCAATAATGGTATTTCAATGTAATTGGTATAACATGACAAATTAACAAGCAATGATGCGTTAAAAAATACATTAGACAATAGGTTCTGTAATGATATCAACAAATTCTTCCTTTTTTCAATCATTAGGTTTGGAAATGTGTTCAACATAATTAACCAACCATCAGAAAAACCTTTATCTTTAGGGAAGGCAGACTCAAAGTCCTCCTGGAGCAAACAAATTTTCCTGATAGATAAGCAGAAAGCAAAGGTCAAGTGTATGCCTCCATACCTCATTTAAGAGGATTTTCATGGTTTTAGGAGATATTGCATTCTGATTTAAAACCAAGTTCTGTTCAGTGAGCCACAATTCTGTAAATAAATCCTTATACAGGAACGTTTTTAATTCTCCCAAGTTTTCTGTTTTCATTCTTACTGCTTTTTCCACTCTATAGGGTAATGACAGCCATTCTTTTTTGATTATATCAATCGTGACATCTGTCGCCATCTCCTTTAAAGAAAGTCCGGTGCATTAAATAATGCCCGTATAGAAACAAAGGATATTATGAAGAAGCGCCCGATGTTTTCTTTAAATACTGTTATACGGATAACAATAAATGAGTGTTAACTCACCTGGTGCCAGACGAGGATACCCTTAATAAGGCACCTCGCTGACACCGCAATCTATGTTCACTTGTAATGGGTCTTTAATCCATCCGAGATCACACGGAGAGCCGCAGGATCATATCATATGCTACACCGGGTAACCGGGGCTTGGTCAATACAATGCACAGAGGAAAAAATAAAAAATCTGCGCTCCAAGGATCAAAGCGTTCAGACTAAGGAAACGTCCCTTCTTTTTATTAATAATAATAAGTCAGCAAGCAACGCGTTTCGGTAATTATAACCTTTTTCAAGCTCTTTAACAATCACATAACAGCATACTTTTACTACAGAAATGTTATAGGGGTCTGCCTATACCTCTGCTACATGAATGTTACTGGGGTCTGTCTATACTTTTACTATAGAAATGTTACAGGGGTCTGCCTACACTTTTGCTGCAGAAATTTTACAGGGGTCTGCCTACACATTTGCTACAGAAATGTTACTGGGGTCCGCCTATACTCTTGAACAGAATTGTTACAGGGGTTTGCCTATACTGTGGGTGCACAAAGACTTCCTATCGTGGCACAATTAAAATGACTGACTAGAGCAGAAGTGTGGGCCGAGGCCGAGGTCCTTGGCGGTGTGAAATTCTGCCATGTTTGGGCATTCTGATTTCTTCCTGTGTAATACCATCTTTGTGCACCAACAGCATAGGCAAGCCCAAGAAAATCAAAGACTTCCCATTGCGGTGTTGAGCTATCTGACACCTAGACAGAATGAATTGTGTATGGACACATGGATTTCCCATTGCTATGTAACTCGCTGCACCTTGGGTCACACAAGATGGAGGCTGGGACCGAGCCTGGCCCTGGGCCCGCTCACGTGCTTCCCACACAGAGTATTGCTGAATTGTGGAGATGTGTAAAAGTGCTGGCACCTGAGTCCTCCTTATGCCCACGTATGCGTCTCCTGACAATTTTGTGACGGAGGTGGCACGGGATTGGAATGAGGATGATCGTACATCAATTTATCATCCATTCTCAACAGCATTGTGGGCTATCGCCCCCACGTTCAAAGAGGGTTGCTGCCTGGCCCTGCCAACCCTCTGCAGTGTGTGCCTCTGGTTAATCCTCATCCAGTACGCACTTATAAGTAGACATGAGGGTGGTGTGGCTATGAAGCGAGCATGTAGCATGAGGGCAGCTGAATGCTGCGCAGGGAAATCTCTGTGTGTGCTGTGGACACAGGGTCATGCGGGGGAGGGGGGTTGGACAGCAATGCCAGCATGTAACCCAGGAGAAGAGGCAGCGGAGTCGCCCGCAGGCAGTGATTGTCTTTGGTTGCAGGTAGTGTGGTGCTTAGCTAAGATGTGCCAGTGTGTGGGCCTTGGTAATGAGGGTTTGTCCGAAGTAAATTGTTAAGGGGGTGACGCCAGACTCTTGCCCCCATTTTGGCTTAATCGTGGGACCTGGGAGCCTCAGATGCAGGCATGCATGCTGCCCCTGCCCTTCCCTATCCGTTTCTGTGGTGTTTCCTATACAAAAATGCTCGAGTCACCCATTGACTTCAATGGGGTTCGTTACTTGAAACGAGCTGTTGAGCATTACGAAAAGTTCGACTCGAGCAACGAGCATTTGAGCATTTTGGTGCTCGCTCATCTCTATTTTCCTCCGAATACTATACAATACATATGCAGAAGAGAACTCAGATGCCCAACAGCTCCTCCTCATTCAATATAGCCCTATTCAACACTATACATGTCTTAGCCCTCCTCCGAATAATATGATATACATACAGTACATCCTCCACATTCATTACCATATAGAAAATAATTGTGTTGCCCAAGCCCATCTCGGCATACTGTACTATATATACAGAAGGGAAGTCCGATATGTGGGACTGCATTGTGTTTGAAATGTGTCAAATTTTGTCTGACATAGAGCTATGCGGGAAAATCTCAATATCTGTGACACTGGATTTGAAAGGGTTAGTTCAGAAGAGGTTTCAGCTGGTGATGCACTTGTGGAACGTAGTACCAGTACCTTGCGTCATCTAAACTTTAACAGCCCCCTGGGCTAATATTGCAGTGATCGCCTGCTACTCTGGTTGGAAAAGTTCATTAAAAGTGTGGACTCTCCCCAGTTCTCTGTCCTAGTGATATATCTCTAAGTTAGCCTCTTTTGCTATCTTACTGCTTCACTACAACCTTCGGGAGTCTTACTGTTTTGGTCATAAAGACCCAGACACTTTTTAGCGATTTGACCCATTTGGTATTTTTATGGCCTAGTTTTTTATAGACTGCCAAAATCATTTTTGCTGCTTTTTGCCCATCACATTTGGGGCTACTTTATAATACCTCTTATCACATGAGGGGAAAAATGTTTTTTAAATTTAAATTTTAAAGTGCCTCATATTTACAGCACTTGACTCTAATGGGTTAAACAAAATGTTACTAAACAAGAACCCAGTAGATGTTAGGAACTATAATAATGGAGGGGGGGGGGGGCACCATCCACTCCACCTCCCATACAGTTGGGCCAATGTATTCAGCTACTGAGATGATCTCTGCAAGAAGTAGACCACTCTGTTCCAATTGCAGTGGTTAGGGTTGGTATTATAGGTGAAGTTCCTATTCACTTAAGTGGCTCAGTGAACAAAACATTGAGTCCATGGCCATTGGAAATCTTTCCAAATCTCAATCCCATTGATAATCTGTGGTCAATCCTCAAAAAGAATAGGAATCATTATTCGGATTTCTCCCAGAAGATATCCAGCATGCCAGGGCAAAGTACAGAGGTCTTGAAGCCTGTTTGCGCCTTAATGACCAGGCCAAATTTTGCAAATCTGACATGTGTCACTTTAACATGGAAAAACGCCAGAAAGGTTTTGCATATCCAAGCGATTCTGACATTGTTTTTTCGCCACATGTTGTGCTTCATTTAGGCGGAAAAAATAGACCGATAGAAATTGTGTTTATTTATTAAAAGCGCCAAAATTGGGAAAAGTTTGAAAAAATCGTCATTTTTTCACATTTCCAACTGCAATATCTTAAATATGTGCAAACATAATATAGAAATTTTTGCTAAGATTTATATTTCCACCCGTTTACTTTATTTTGGGCGCACATTGGAAAAACTTTCGTTTTTTTTTTAACCATTTAGGAGACGTACAAATTTAACATTACTTTTTAGCATTTTGAGGAACACTTTGTTTTCCTATACCAAGCCAAGATTGGAAAGGCTCATGAGTGTCAGAATAATAGATACCCCCCCAAATGACCTCATTTTAAAAACTACACCCCTTAGTGTATTCACTGAGGGGTGTCATGAGTATTTTGACCCCACAGTTTTTTTTCACGAATTAATTCAATTTAGAGGAGAAAAAGTAAAATTTCATATTTTTGCAAATCTGTCATTTTAAAGACATTTTTTTTTCTATAGTTTACATGAAAATCAGGATTTACACCACAAAATGGATACTCCTATTTCCCCCGTGTTCAGAAATATACCCATTGTGGCCCTATTGTTATATCTGAGTCCACAACGGGGCCCAAAATGAAAGGAGTAGTCAGTGTCTTTCAAAACAGAAATTTTGCTTGAAGTCCTTTTAGGCCCCATAGCACACATGTAGAGTTCTTGAGCACCCAAAACCATAGAAAACCCCCACAAATGACCCCATTTTGAAAACTAGACCCCTTAAGGAATTTATCTAGGGGTATACTGCATATTTTGACCCCACAGTTTTTGAATGAATTCAAACCAAGCAAAAGGAAAAAATTGTGATTTTCGTTTTTTCGGCAATTCTGTCATTTTAAAAACAGCTTTTTTTGTACAGCACACATATGAAGGAAGACTTGCACCCAAAAATGCATACCCCTGTTTGTCCCGTGTTCAGAGACTTACCCATTGTGGCCCTAATCTTATGTCTGGATACACAACGGAGCCCAAAATGAAAGGAGCAACCGGTGGTTTTCGGAACACAAATTTTGCTTGAAGTCCTTTTAGGCCCCATTGCCCACTTGTAGAGTTCTTGAGCGCCCAAAACCATATAGAACCCCCACAAATGACCCCATTTTGAAAACTAGACCCCTTAACGAATTTATCTAGGGATGTACTGCATATTTTGACCCCACAGTTTTTGAATAAATTCAAGCAAAGCAAAAGGAAAAAAATAGGATTTTCATTTTTTGGGCTATTGTGTCAATTTAAAAACAGTTTTTCTTGTACAGCACACATATAAATGAAGGCTTTCACCCCAAAATGGATACCCCTGTTTGTCCCGTGTTCAGAAACATACCCATTGTGGCCCTAATAGACTTACAGGACCCATGGCTAGGCCTACAATGAAAGGAATACCCGTTGGATTTCAGGGTACCACTGAATAAATTTCAGGCCCCATTGCCCACTTATAGAGCCATTGAGCGGCCAAAACTATAAAGAACCCCCTCAAATGACCCCATTTTGAAAACTAGACCCCTTAACAGATTCATCTAGGGGTGTACTGCGTATTTTTACCCCACAGTATTTGAATGAATCTAAGCAAAGCAGAAGGAAAAAGTTACGATTTTCAATTTTTTTGGCAATTTTTTCAATTTAAAAACATTTTTTTTGTACAGTGTACATAGGAATGAAGACGTTCACCCCAAAATGGATACCCCGGTTTGTCCCGAGTTCAGAAACATACCCATTGTGGCCCTAATCTACTTACAGGACGCATGGCAAGGCCTATAAAGGACGGAACACCTGTTTAATTTTAGGGCACAACTGAATAAATTCCAGGCCCTATTGCTTATTTGTACAGAATAAAGATTGACTCCCTAAAAATTCCCCCCCCCTCCGCGCCCTTTTTGGCGTTCGCAAATCTTAGATAAAAGTAAAAATGTGAACTGTGTAGTATTTCCAAAGACAGGGGTAATTACGGAGGCTGGTTGGAATGGGCCCATGGGGCAATAAAACCGGGTATCCCCCCCCCTCCTCTCATGCTTTTTGGGGGTATTTCGTGACCTCAGTGGTGGGTATGGGGTGTAAAAAGTGGCGTTCCGTGAGTCTCCGTAAGCTTGATGAGGTGCGGCGGTCTCACACAGAAGGCGCTCAACAAGGTGCTCCTGAAACTGCAGGAAGGCGAGCGTTCCTGGGGCTTCTTGTAAAATACGTATCACAGGTAGCTGTCTGAACAACGCCGGGCTCACGCGGGTGCAGGCGGAATCCGCTTGCGGAGGCCCACAGCGGATCCCATCTGTGAGCCCGGCTGTGACCCTGCGTACGGCTGCGTAATGTACTGCGCATAACTGCCCACTCACACAGGCGGTCATGCACAGTACACCTTTGTTTGTATTTCCCGCACCGTCGCTTAGCGATGACGGGGGTACCCGCAGCCCGTATACAACGTAGTTGCGTATGGGCTGCGGGTATATCCACGACCATGGAGCACAATGGGCTCTACGTTGCAAATATCCGCAGTAAAATAGAACCTGCTGCGTTCTCTTTTCTGCGAGTGGATTACGCAATTCCGACCCGCTAATGTGAGCGGAATTGTGTAATCCAATGCGATTGATCTGCGTAATACCGTGGATCAGACGCATGCAGAATCCGTAATTCCTATGCGGTCATGTGAGACCGGCCTAAGGTAGATCGCTACCTTTTTATCACGTGACCGAGGACCGTTCAACGAGGCCACCCGTTACTGCTCCAGGCTCTCTGTGACCGTTGGTCGCTGGGAGCAAGGAGATTTTAAATTTCCTGGGCTCCCCGACTGCTGCGCATGTGTCCGGCTTTTTGCCGGCAATCACATGTGCAGAATTCGGGAAGGTCCACGGAGGAAGATCGCATCGGGGTTCAAATACGCAGGCCTCCGGTAAAAAGTTTCATCTCCTCTCACCGATCGCATCAGTGAGGGGAAATGAAACTTCAATTTTTTTTTTTTACTTTTACGTGATCGCCATTATTGGATAATGGCAAACACATGACCAGGAACCGCTCACCGCGGACCCCCATTAAATCTCCATGCTCTTGGCTACGTTTTGTAGCCAGGAGCAGGGAGAATTTAAATTATCCTGGCAATCCACAGCTTTTGCGCATGCGCCCACCATTTTGGCGACGGGCGCGTGTGCAGAAGCTGTGGTAAGGTCCGCGGATAAATCTGGGGGCCTTAGGTACGTACTTTCATCCTCCCTCACGGATATGATCCATGAGGGGAGATGAAACATACGCTTTTTAAACTTTTAAAAACTTTTTTTTACTTTTTTTACACTTTTTTTTCACTTTACATGATCACTGTCATCCATTGGATGACAGTGATCATGTCCCCGGTATAATCTCTCTGCTCCTAGCTACACATGGCAGCCAGGAGCAGAGGGATTTTAAATTTCCCGGGGCTCGAGCCCGTCTGTGCACGCGACCGATGTCAATCATTGGGCGCGCATGCGCAGACGGGGATTCGGGTCCCGGGACATCGGGACACCGCTGAGGACTGGGGGTGAGTATTTTCACCTCCCCTCATGGATCCGATCCATGAGGGGAGGTGAAACTGACTTTTTAAAAACTTTTTTTTAACTTTTTCGCGATCGCCGCTATCCATTGGATAACGACGATCGCGGTACCGGGGACCGCTCACCGCAGTCCCCGCTGACATCTCCTGCCTCCCGGCTACCTACAGGATCCGGGAGCCAGGAGATTTTAAATCTCCCCCGCCGCCGGGCCTTCTGCGCATGCGGCTGACGTAATGCCGCCGGGCGCGCATGTGCAGAAGACCGGCTTCGGGCCCCGGAGCGGCAGGAGAGCGGGGAGCAGCGTGCCGGACCTGGGTGAGTAATTTCAGCTGCTCCGATGGATCCGATCCATCAGAGCAGCTGAATCTTTAACTTTTGTGTACTTTTATTTACTTTTTTTGCGATCGGCGCTATCCATTGCATAGCGCCGATCGCAATGCCGGGGGGGTGTCCGAACAGCCCGGAATGACAGCTCCATGCTGTCAGCTACTTGCGGACACCGACAGCATGGAGCTGTCACGTCCACAGCCCGAGGGGCATTATTCTCTGCAGGAAGCATGTTTTTACGTCCTCAGAGAATAAAGCCCACTTCGGGAGGACGTAAAAACACTATGGGCTGGGGTCGTTAAGGGGTTAAGTGTCAATGCAGTAAACACGGAGTCTTGCCTAAACTTCATGTATTTGGCAGTAAAAGTGTAAAGAAACGTATGATACACATATAATTGTACTTCAGTAAACATAGAAACATCTAACCAAGAGATCTAAAAACACTGAAACAGCAAACTTTGTGAAAACTAAAATTTGTGTCAGCCTCAAAACTTTTGCTCCACGACTGTAGGTTCAATTCTAATCAATGACAACAGAAAGGAGTTTAAGCAAGTACCTCCAGATGTTGTCTTTGGTCTGATTTATTTATTCCCCCCATCAAGCTAGTTACTCATTTTACCAATCTCAGAAGGATTGAAGGCTGAGTCAACCTTGAGCGGGTTACCTGAATCAAGCAGGGATTGAACTCGCAACCTTCAGGTCTTGAGAGAGAGCTTGGGACTGCATTTTTGCTGCCTTAACAATCTGTGAAACACTGGGCTCTGAAGCTAAGATTTGAAGCTAAGACCCAAGTGTTGCAACAGTACAACATCCATTGAAGGACATAAGTTTTAGGGACCTCTGATATAGGATGGACTTACATAATAGGAAATAGCCAAATACGCAGCTGCAGAATTTTGTAATGAAAACCACTAGCAGCCTGCATTGCGTCCTGCAGCCTTTTCCTTCCCGTATGAAAGATCCCTCAGAAGTTTTATGGACTTCCGGTTCAGTACGAATCTTTTGATGAAATTCAGTGAAGTGGCCTAACTAAAGTTTTCAAAAGTTCACTTATCTCTGTATGACACAACACCAAATTCCATGAGCTGCCTTTCTGCTTCCTGAGGTGAACCGTGAAGTGGTGCCCGCATCACCTGACAAAAGGGAAAATCTCGGTAGTATATATAAGAATTTGCTGACAACCTATAGAAAAACTGAATCCATTCCACCTCTTGTCCTCCATAGAAGGCCCCCTCATGTCACATCATGGTGACATCATCACATCTTCTTCACTCCACATATGCTCCGTATTGCTGAGCTCTGCTCTCATGCTCTGATCACATGATGAAGCTATCACAGATTCTTTACTCCCACTTTTACTGACAAAGCAGGCAATCCAATGTATATACTGGCCCATGTGCCATTTTCCACAATTGCCAGGTGGGCATTCTAGCCCTGGAGGTTTTATAGATGATAACCAGCACATTGTAGCAGAAGAACAGGGGCCGTTCTGATACATCAGATTCTTTATCATGCCTCTTTGTAAACAAAAGTTTCCAACATTTCTTTGCAGATCCCACACTCTGCTTGTAGTGAGAGTTGTCTCCCTGGATACAGGAAAGTCCCAATGGAAGGACAACAGCGATGCTGCTACTACTGCGCCCCCTGTCCTGAGGGTGAGATCTCTAACCGGACTGGTGAGTGGAATAGAACTGCAGACTTTCATCTTCATCTACGATTATTTTGCTAAACGGTCATAGTTGAAGTAAACCTCTGGATTCAGAAAGAAGCGGATCGGCCACCAAGCTTGAAGAAGCACGGCGCCAGGTACCATAAATCCCCCCTGCAGTCCCTGGACTGATTTCCCAGGAGGGTCGCTTTAATTAAGTTTCCACCAGACTTTATCCACTTGCTCCTCCTTACATGTAACCTGTTGCGAAAACCACTCCACAGGGCTTGTTAGCCAACTTTTTCATTTTACTTAGCTCATTAGTGACCTCTCCATGGTCTTTTTATGTCCTGGCTTTGAGGGCTTCAATCCCTAGGGTTGTAAAAAAAACACACTCGCCCTGAGGATTGAAGCCACACGGGCTGCCGACATGATAACACCCTGCTGTCAGTTCTCAGAGGCAGCAGAAAACCCGGAGCTGTCAAGGGGAACAACGGATAGTGTCCCCCAGTCATGCGATCACCATTATCCAATGGATAACTACAATCGAATGAAAGAAAACAAAAAGTGAAATTAAGTTAAAGTTTTAGCGCCAATTGCAAATCGGATCTATGAGGGAAGCTGAAACTACTCATGTCTGTCCTCTGAAATGTCTTGCAGTGATCTAGTCCTTTCACACATGAGCACCAAATGTAAAACATCAGGTCCATCCGTAGAAGGCCAGGCAGCCCGGGAGATTTACAATTTGCCTGCTCCTGGCTAGCGTCAGTAGCCGAGAGCAGGGAGATGTCACCAAGAACTGCTGCATGCAGTTCCCGGTCACATGATCGCCATTATCCAATGGATAATGGTGATCATGTAAAGTAAAAAAAGCTAAAAAGTTTGTTTTGCTTCATCTGCCCTGAAATTACGTACCAAGGGGCCCCAAATTTTTCTGCAGTTCTTACTCCAGTTTCTGCGCATGTGCCTGTTGCTAAAATGGCAGATGCATGCGCAAAACCGCGTATTGCCAGAGTAATCAAAAACCTCCCTGCCCCTGGCTATCAAACATAGCCAAGAGCCTGGAGATTTCCCAGGGGGCAACAGTGCACAGTCCCTGGTCACATGATCGCCACTATACAATGGAGAAAAACGGTGATCATGTAAAAGTTTTTAAAAAGTTAAAGTTTCACTTCCCGTCTCAGATCCGATACTTGAGGGGAAGTAAAATTACTTACCTAAGGCCTCCAGCTATGTCCCTAACAGGATCTTTATCCGCAAACTTTTCCCCAGCTTTGGTGCATATCCCCATCGGCAAGATAGCAGATGCAAGCAGGGTAGGGCCAGGGAAATTTAAAATCTCCTGGCTCCTGGCAACCAAAGATAGTTGAGAGCATAGTGCGGTGACCGGTCGCCTCGTTCAGCAGTCCCCGATCACATGATAAAAAGATAGAAATTTATCTTAGGCCAGTCTTACATGACCAGATAGAAATTTGTGGGTTCTGCATGTGTTTGATCCGGGGTAATACACAGATTAACCAAATGCATTGGATTACACAATTCTACTCACATTAGCAGGTGGGAATTACGTAAACCACTCACAGAAAACAGAACGCAACATGTTCTTTCTTACTGCAGATTTCCGTAGCATAGAACCCATTGTGCTTCCTGATCGTAGTTATACCCGCAGCACATTTGCAACTACTTTGTGTATGGGCTGCAGGTACCAGCGCCATCACTAAGCAATGCAACGGGAAATACAAACAAAAAAAGTCGTATTGCATATAACCGCCTCTGTGAGTATGCCGTTTTGCACAGTACATTATGTGATGGTATGCAGGGCCACTGCCGGGGTCACAGCTGGGATCCGCTGCAGGCCTCCACAAGGAGACTCCACATACAGTGGTGTGAGTCCAGCATTATTCAGATCGCTATCTTAATGGGTGATGTACACAAAGTCCCCGGGACAGGGCGCCTCCCTGTAGTTCCAGGAGCAGCTTGCTGAGCGCCTTCTGTTTGAGACAGCTTTTTACAACCCATCCGTGCCACTGAGGTCAATAAATACCCACCAAAAAAGTGTTAGGTTTGCAGCAAGCATGGGCGTAGGAGGGATACCTGGTTTTAATGCCCCATGTGCCCATCCCAATCAGGGAGTTATTTTTTTTTTCCTGCATAAGGGCGCCCACCCACTGGCGATTTTTTTTCCCTGCGAAATTCGCAGCATTTTTTTCTCTGCAGGGGTCTATGGGACTTGTAATGTTAAAATCGCGATCGCGCAAAATCGCAATTTACCGCAAAATCGCGATTTTGCGCGATCGCGATTTTAACATTACAAGTCCCATAGACCCCTGCAGAGAAAAAAATGCTGCGAATTTCGCAGGGAAAAAAAATCGCCAGTGGGTGGGCGCCCTTAGGGAGCAATTGGCCTGGAATTTATTCAGTTGCGCCCTGAATTTCAATGGGTGTTCCCTTTATTAAAGGCCTAGCCATGTGTCCCATAAGCAAATTGGGGTGAAAGTCTTCATTTATATGAGTAATGTATTAAAAAAATGATAGAATTGCCAAAAAAATGTAAAATCTATTTTTTTTTCCTTCTGCTTTGCTCAGATTCAAAATCTGTGGGTCAAAATGCACAGTACACCCCTAGATGAAATCATTAAGGGGTCTATTTTTTAAGATTGGGTTAATCATGGGGGTTCTTTATCGTTTTGGCTACTCAAGGGCTCTGCGAGTGAGCAATGGGGCCTAAAACACCTCCAAGCAAAATGTCTGTTCTGAAAGCCACCGGCTGCTCCTTTCATTTTGGGCCGCGTTATGCATACTGACAGAGGATTAGGGCCACAATGCGCCCTAATGTTTCTGAACTCAGGACAAACAGGGGTATCTATTTTGAGGTGTAAATCCTCATTTTCCTGTGCACTCTGGAAAAAATATGTCTTTAAAATGGCATAGTTTTCCCCTCTAATTTGCATTAACTCCTGAAAAAAACTGTGGTGTCAAACTACTTCTGCCCCCTTCCATGAATATATTAAGGGGTGTAGTTTTTTAAATGAGGCATTTGTGGGGATATCTATTATTAGAGATGAGCGAGCGTACTCGTCCTAGCTTGATGCTCGCTCGAGTATTAGGGTACTTGAGATGCTCGTTACTCGGGACGAGCACCACGCGATACTCGAGTCAATTGTATTTCCTTCCCTGCATGTTTAGCGCCATTTTCTGGCCAATAGACATGCATGGAAGGCATTACCACTTCCTCCTGTGATGTGCCAGCCCTATCCCACCCTCCTGCAGTGAGTGGCTGGCGAGATCAAGTGACCGCCAAGTATTTAAAGCAGTCCCACCCGCGGCTCGCCTCAGACACACGAAGGGAGAGATCAGGGAGAGAGCTGTTCCTGCTGTTCCTGCTATAGGGAGAGTGTTAGGCTGCTGTTAGCATCTTCAAGAACCCCAACGGTCCTTCTTAGGGCCACATCTGACCGTGTGCATTACTGTTGTGGCTGCTGGTAGCAGTTTTGCACTTCTTTTTTTTTTTTTTTTGTTTATTGGGCGTGCAGGCTATAGCGTTAAAAGTCTGCAGTCAATTATACAGAGTATAGGGGCAGTACTGGTGAGGCAGGGACAGTGGTACAGGGAAAGACATATACACGCTATATAGGCTGTTTGCTTTTTCAAACAAATTGAAAAAAAAAAAAACTTCTCTGGGCTGCCTGTGACCTTGTACAGTTTACTGCCTGTCTGCTGGGGGTTGTAGTGGCTCACTATTAACCAGCTAGGCCTTATTGCAGCTTTGCGCATAATTTTTTTCTGGCTGCAGTGTGCGTTACATAACCTCTGTCAGACTCCAACTACAGACCAATAAGCGTCTAATTTTTACACCATTCTTACATACTATGTGTGTGCCGTCAGCTCCACGCACAGCGTGCAGCGGCAGGCCCAGGTAGAGGGAAAGACATATACACGCTATATAGGCTCTTTGGTTTTTCACAAAAAATTGAAAAAAAAAATTCTTTGGGATACCTGTGAACGTTTACAGTTTACTGCCTGTCTGCTGGGGGTTGTAGCCGCTCACTATTACACAGCTAGGTCTTATTGCAGCCTTGCGCATAATTTTTTGCGCACTACAGTGTGCGTTCCGTAACCGCTGTCAGCCTCCAACTGCAGGCCAATAAGCGCTACTCCTCCTCCTCAAACAACAGGTCATCGCACTGAACGGCCAATTTTTCTGCGGCCCAAAAGGCTCATCTACATCCACCAATCTTTTTACAATTTTTCTAAGTTTTTAAAGTATTGACCATGTAACATGAACCAATTTTTTCAACAGGGCTGCCTCCAGGCTCTGTTACAAATTAAGCAACAGTGAGCTGCATCTTTCAAAAAATGTTTATGGGTTTCACCTGCCCTCTTGGTTGATACATTTTTTAGAGGTACACTTGTACTCTTGGTACACTAATTTTTGGCGCCCACGCCTACACTCTTATCCAACTAACTTTTCCGGCCTTCGCCTACGCTCATGGTATCCCAATGTTTCAGAGGTTGGCCTATAGTATTACTACAGAAATTTTACTGGGGTCTGCCTGCCTGCCTATACTTCCTTTACAAGAAAGTTACAGGGGTCTGTCTATACTGCTGCCACTTGAATGTTACAGAGGTCTGCCTATACTTTTGCCACATACATCTTACAGGGGTCTTCCTATACTGCTGCCACAAGGGTGTTACTGGGGTCTGCCTATGCTGCTGCCACAAGGATGTTACTGGGGTGTGCCCATACTTCTGCTACAGAAATGTAACTGGGATCTGCCTATACTTCTGCTACAGAAATGTTACTGGAATCTGTCTATAGTGTTACTACAGAAATGTTATACCGGTCTGCGTATACTTTGGCCACAAAGCTGTTACTGGGCTCTGCCTGCACTGCTGCTACATAACTGTTACTGGGGTTTGCCTATACTTCTGCTAATTAAATGTTATAGGGGTCTGCCTATACTGCTGCCACAAAGATGTTACTGGGGTCTGCTTATACTTCTGCTTCATAAATGGTACAGAGGTCTGCCTATACTGCTGCTACAGAACTGTCTCTGGGGTTTGCCTATACTTCTGCTACAGAACTGATACTGGGGTCTGCCTATACTGCTGCTACAAAACTGATACTGGGGTCTGCCTATGCTGCTGCAACATAACTGTCTCTGGTGTCTGCCTATACTGCTGCAACATAACTGTTACTGGGGTCCGCCTATACTTCTGCTACAGAACTGTTACTGGGGTCCGCCTATACTTCTGCTACAGAACTGTCTCTGGGGTGTGCCTATACTGCTGCTACAGAACTGTCTCTGGGGTCTGCCTATACTGCTGCTACAGAAGTGATACTGGGGTCTGCCTATACTGCTGCTACAGAAGTGATACTGGGGTCTGCCTATACTTCTTGCGTCCCACTAGGAGTGCAACCTCCAAAACAAAGAAAAAGGCACAACTGTGCAAAGGAACAGAAAACTAAGGGGAGTTCTCTCCCTATAAACCCCTAACCCGAGAGGGGGCCCTGCCTACTCGGCAGGCCGATCGCTCCGATAGGTGCGAGCCCGCACTCGTGCCTGGGCCACTGCCAAGTCCCTTCCTGGGAGCCCTTGCACAAAAGAAAGGGAAAACAGATAACCAAATAAAGCAGAAAAGGACTTAGCTGGAATAGAGGAGCTCCAGCCAGGATGTGTTCCTCCGTCGCTGTCCAGCGGCAACTGAAGCATTGATCAGCACAGGGGTCAATGCTAGCACAGTTTAAATAGGAGCTGAGCTAGTCAGCACCAGGTGCTGACTGACATCACTCCTGCAACTACCACACCCCTCAGCTCCAGGAGAAGCAAGGGCACACCCAAAACCTGGTCTGGCTTGCATGCAAGGTGCAGGCCTCAGAACGGCTGCAACACTTCTGGTACCAAAATGGTACTGGGGTCTTCCTATGCTTCTGCTAATGAAATGTTACTGGGGTCTGTCTATACTGTTACTACAGAAATGTTACTGGGGTCTCCCTAGACTTCTGCAACATAACTGTTACTGGGGTCAGCTTATACCTTTGCTACAGGAATATTACAGGGGTCTGTGTATACTATGGGTGCACTAAGTCTTCCCACCGTGGTGTTCTACCTATCAGGGCCAAAGAAAAACTACGACTGACTAGGGCATGGAGTGCTGGCCGCGGCCCACATGTATTTCCTCTCATGTCACCTCAGCTATCCGGAGCACTGCAATGGGATTTCTTTCTGTACCGTCGACACCTAGACAGAATGAATACTGTGTGGGCACATGGATTCCCCATAGCTATGTAACTCATGCCCACGTTTGCAGCTCCTGATGAAGGTGGCACAGAGTTGGAATGAAGATCGAACGTCAATTTCTCATTGATTCTCTACAGCATTGTAGGCTATCGCCCCCCCCCCCCCTTTGAAGAGGGTCGCTGCCTGGCCCTGCCAACCCTCTGCAGTGTGTGCCTCCGGTTCCTTCTCATGGCAGACGCACTTATAAATAGACATGAGGGTGGTGTGGCTATGCAGCCAGCGTGTGGCATGAGGGCAGCTGAAGGCTGCGCAGGTACACTTTTGTGTGCACTGTGGACGCAGGGTCGTGCGGGGGGGGGGGAGGGGTTGGGCAGCATGTAACCCAGGAGAAAAGGCAGCGGTGTGTCCAGCAGGCAGTGTTTGTGCTTGGTTGGAGGTAGTGTGGTGCTTAGCTAAGGTGTGCCTTGCTAATGAAGGTTTGTCTGAAGTATAAATTGTTAGGGGGGCGGGGGGGGGCGCTCACTCTTGCCGCTATTGTTGCTTAATAGTGAGAGCTGGGAACCTGAAATGCAGCCCTGCATGTGGCCCCTCGCCTGCCCTATCTGTATCTGTGTCGTTTCCATCACTTTCTCAGGTTTTGAAGATTTGCACAAATGAAAACCTTAGCGAGCATCAGTCATATACAAAAATGCTCGAGTTGCCCATTGACTTCGAGCATCGCGGAAAGCTCGACTCGAGCAACGTGCACCCGAGCATTTCGGTGCTCACTCATCTCTATCTATTATCTATGAGCCTTTGCAATCTTGGCTTGGAGTAGGCAAACAAAATCTTCCTCAAAATGTTGATTATTAATGTTAAATTGTATGTCTCCTGAATGGTTAAAAAAACTAAAACTTTTCAGATGTGCGTCTATAATAAAGTAGAGAGATGTGTCCAGTTATTCCTTCAAAATACCCTAAGGCTGAGTTCACACAGGGCAGATTTGCCACGGAAATTCCGCCGCGGAAAATCCGCCTGCGGCCGCTAATCTCGGGATTGGCCAGCCATGTGGACGAGATTTCTCAGAAATCTCGTCCACACGGGACGGCCAATCCGCTGTGGTAAGTCAGGCTGGAACCGCGGCTGCAGCTGCGGTTTCACAATATGCAGCATGTCTATTTTTTTTTTATTTCCGCTGCGGCCGCACTCTCCTCTATGAGAGTGCCGGCCGCAGTGGAAGACCGAGTGGCCGGGTCGCTTCAAAGCCGCTGCGGGTTTTTACGCGGCGGTTATCCCGGCGGAAATCTCCCGTTTTTTGCTGCGGCCAAACCGCGGGATTTCTGGCAGGAATACGCCCGTGTGAACCCAGCCTAACAAAAGTCACCAATGATGTGCTAATATCTAAAGCCCCATGATGTTAAACTCCTAGTTCTCTTAGACCTGACATCTGCCTTCTCCATTACTTTCTATTCCTCCCTCTAGAATTATCCTATGCCTACTCCTTTTGTTTATGCACCTACTTCTAGACCTGTCTTTTGCCTTCTCTATTACTCTGTGCTCCTCCTTCTTGACATGTCTTCTGCCTTCTACATTACTCCATGATCCACTCTTTAAAGCTGTTCTCACCTTTTACATTACTCTATGCTCCTCCTTCTAGATCACGTGAGGTAATTAGACCCCTCTACTCTTCCTTGGTCAGACATCATCTGGAATACAGTGTCCAGCTCTGGGCACGCCACTTTAAAAAAGACATAGAGAAACTGGAGAAAGTTCAGAGAAGAGTTACCAAGATGGTGAGCGGTCTACAAATCATGTCCTATGAGGAACGGTTAAAGGATCTGGGAATGTTTAGCTTGCAAAAAAGAAGGCTGAGAGGAGACTTATTAGCTGTCTACAAATATCTGAAGGGCTGTCACAGTGCAGAGGGATCAGCTCTATTCTCATCTGCACACATTAGCTATTAGGCAGTAAGGGGGATCAATGAGTGGAACAGGTTACCACGGGAGGTGGTGAGTTCTTCTTCAATGGAAGTCTTCAGAGGCTGGACAGACATCTGTCTGGGATGATTCAGTGAATCCTGCACTGAGCAGTGGGTTGGACCAGATGACCCTGGAGGTCTGTTAAAACTCTATAATTCTATCCTATCCAGCAGTCTATGCTAGGAAATGTCACAGTTGGTGGTAGGCGACACAAGTGCAAGGATATGTTGTGGAAAACGGATTCACAAAAATATACATTTTTACCACAAACTTTTAATGGTAAAGAAATATGATTAGGCAATGTTAGTGAACGGTTGGAAATGTTACATAACTTTGAGTCTGTTCCATATTTCTGACTGTGGCTAAGTAGAAATTTAAAGTTGGGGTATGGCCTAGCCTGCTAAGGGGAAAGACGCAGTTGCAATGAGATCCAGGGTTGGGAGTGATTTCCTGTTATTTCCTCCTGTCCTGGAGGGTCATCTGCACATGTTAACCCCAACACGGTTCTCCCCTGACCAGCAGGAGAAGTTTAAGACCCTCCATGCTGAAAAAGACGCCGGATAGAGATTGCGGCATACCTGGAGCAGTGCATCCCTAGGTGAGGTGCCGACGCCGAAGCGGAGGCGAGCAGGTCTGAGAAGCTTTGGGCAGCACCGGAAATTCAGAGGCCATGGAGTGTGGCAGTTCCAGCAGCGACCGCATCAGCTGAAGGCAGAGGCACCACTGATCCTAGTCAGAAGGGACTGTGGGAGCACAGCTGGGGGAGAGTGAGAGCTCAGGCCTGGCAGTCCCAGGAATAGAGGTCCCGGGTGACCAGGCAGGAAGTAGAGTAACCATTCTCTGTGTCTGGCTGACAGCCAGCAGTGAGCCAGAACACAACACTTGCTGGACATTAAAGGGGTTCTGTCACTAAAAAAGAAAAATTCTATACTTATTGTGAGGGCTCAGCGGTAGGATCGGTAGCAATCTGGGCATAACCAGTCAGAGACAGTGACACTCTGGATAAAGTCTGTAGTCCAGGCTTCGCCTGGGTTTATTTCAGTACAAAAACAAAGCAAAAACAGGCCTTAACATCAGGTCAACATAAAGTAACTCCTCATCGTCTGAGCACTTACTAGACATAGACCGACCCTGTCTACTCACTTGCAAAACAAATGTTTGCTGCGCACAGCCAGCCAGGCTCTCAGACCTGCAGAGGTCTCAGCACACCTCCTCCAGATCCTGCAGGCCCAGGCTTTATAAGGCCTGGTACAAGCCTCACCTGGTACGTGGGAGTGGCCATCCCACCCTTCGCTTTGACCACTCCAGGAAAGCCGGCCCGGATTATGCGGCTTGGAGCCACTTACACACTACAGCGTGTCAGTAACTTAATGTTACTGACACACGACTGCCGACTTCCTCCACTGAGCCCAGGCTGCTCGGTGGCACGTATCTGCCCAAGTACTCCCTAACGCCTCATAGGAGAGCATCGTAGGCGAAATATATCTGCCCTCCAGCACTTTGCCAGTCACTGTCTCACATTATCTATTCCTCCCCCATCAGTCTACTTACCAGATCTTCACCTCCCTTATCTTCTCCTGTCTCCTGCAGTCCAGGGGGTCACTTCACCTTTACTTGCCTGATTCTGCTCCTTCCTGTGAGGTTGGCAGTCTGCCAATGTACGTTATGTCACAGCTCTCAGGCCAGCAGGGGGACTGCCTATCTTCTTCAGAGATTGCTCATGCAATCTGCCTCTGAAATAGATTACAATTCCTTCCTAGGCAGTTAAGCTACAGCACAGGGATGTGACCTTCACTGACCCAGGAGGAAGAAGTTTGTGATGAGCAGTCTTCATAACAAGCTGGACTCAGCCTGCAGTGAGCTGACCTGGGACACTGGAGAAGCTCAACCAGGAGAAGATGTGATAAGGAGACTGACAGGGAAGGGATAGGTTAGTTTAGATTTTTTTTTTTTTTTAATGACAAAACCTCTTTAAGGACACTTGCTGCAGACCCTAAGCCTCTTGTCCCTGAGCCTCCACAGCTGCTGAAATAAAAACTGGGGAGGAAAAGAAGTGAGGGGGAAAACAGAAATACACTGTGACTGTGCCCCAGCATATAGGGGTGAATTACCTCCTTCCCTCCTCTACTCTGCTCATCACTTGCCAGTTAGAACTGAAAGCTGTGGGCCAGGGAGTGACAACATCAACAGACTTTCTGCTTCCCAACCTGCACAGACCTCCATATACTCCTGAACGCTGACTTCTGATTGTCTCTCTGCTGACATCTAGTAGTGATGTTGTCTCACTGGCATTGCTACACTATGAATATGCCTCATCATCATCAGCTATGTATTAAGTATTGAAGGACCTGTGAATCCCCCCTACAGTACATTATAAGCGCACGCCTGCAGATAATAGTACCCATTAAACAAGCTAAACTTGTGAACAAACCGCAACAATAAGCCCGCAGATCACCCCAATGGACTCCCAATCTAACAAAAGCTGCAGCCCTCAAGCCGCATCCTCCAAGGAGCCCGCATTGGTTTAACCTCCTGCACCCGTTCTGACCATCGTCAACATTCTTAAGGCAATCAGGAGTCCCGCTCTACCCTCACAGAAAGAAAATTGACACCCTACAGTTGGACTTTAGCCTACTAAGAGCGGATGCACCACCGAGATTGAAACCCATGTTTCTAACCTTAGGGACACCAGTCTACATCGCCCTCGGATCACTGCAAACACTCAGTTCCAGTCTTGTAGTGCAGCAAAGGTAGATAGATGATTTGATTTGGAGAATCGCCTGCATCGCAGTAATCTCAGATTTATAGGGCTGCCAAAGGGAGCAGAGGGCAAAAATCCCTGTGACTACCTTGAATCGCTTCTCAAGCAGACGTACCGCCCAGATTCTCTGTCATCTCTACTCTGTGTTGAAAGGGCGCATCACATTCCATCTAGTAACACGCAGCCTGGAGGCCCCATGTGCACCTTCATAGCCCAGATCCTCAACTACAGGGACAGAGATAAAATCCTGGAACTCAATTGCGTGAAGGAGCCGCTGGGGTTGGAGGGGCAAACAGTCTGCATTTTCCCGGATTTTGCTCTGGAGGTGCAGCAGAGGCGACAAAAATTTATGTAGGCAAATAAATTACTGTGCTCCAAGCAGCTTGTTTATGCAATGTTATATCCTGCTAGACTGAAGTTGATCAAGAACAATCACTCTTATTTCTTTGATAGACCAGGAGAGGTTCTGAATTGGATTGAGCAAGACTGAATCCTGTTTTTGGGACATTAATGGTCCTTGAAATGGCTGACTCATTAATCGCTACTGAAGGAGGTTTACTACCCTCTTCCCTACCGCTTTCCTTTTCTCCTCATCAGATTACAACCCTGTGGTTGGCTTGGAGCGAAGGGTAGCAGGTCCTGATTAAAGTCCGAGAGCTTCGCTGATGCATGGCTCCTCGTCTTCTACTGTCCCCCTGCCCATTCCTATGCTGGTAACACTCAGGGTGCAGCACCAGGCTTTTCAGCTAGTACTTGCAGAGAAAATCGTGTGGTCCCTGCACACTTGTGAAACAACCCACACCTGCCATACTTGTGACACTTCACTGAGTCTTCATTCTGTAGACTTCATGGGGTGAGTGTCCTGTCTGATATAGTCAGTGAGGGCACCTTCTGCACTTTCCTACAACTGCTGATAAGCCATCACTTGCCTGAACATTCATACTTCAGATACCACCAGCTAAGACATGTAATCAGGGCTCCGTTTCAGGGTCTGTTCACACCACTGTCCCTGACTCGGTTGTAGGGCCGGGCGCAGATGTGTAACCTTATACATATATAAGCTAGTTTCTACACCCAGTTAATATAGCATCTTGCCCCGATGAAGGAGAGAGTCACCCGGAAGTCGATCAATGATATTCTGGATCTGTTGGGAGAATGGAGACATACCAGCAGGATCTGGCCCCCCTCTGATTAGCGCTAGGGACAGACTTATTCAGGTCAAGTTCTTGCATCGAGTATATTACACTCCCTCCAGACTGCACGTTATGGGTTTGCTTCCTTCAGTGATGTGCTCACAATGCTTGATGGCTGATGGGATCATTATGCATATGTTCTGGGGCTGCAGTGTCCTGTGAGACTACTGGAGAGAGGTTCTCATATTCATGGAATCTCACTTAGAGGCCTGAGGATCATACACCCTGGGGTGTGCCCCTTCGGGCTTGTTGGAAGTCTGTTGGTGTCTGCGGTAACCCGCACCTTATAAGGTGCTGCTATTCCATGCTGAAAAAGATAATATTGTTAAAATGGAGGCACCCGGAGAGGCCAGCCAGGAGATAATGGATCTAGGATGTAAATTCTGTGATTTCTATGTATAAGGTGACGTATATGGCCAGGGGATGCCCAGAGAAGTTTGATAAGATCTGGGGTGCGTGGGTGAGCTGCCCCGCCATGGAGGGGGAGATATTTGTCTGAGTGTCATGAGGTGATGAAGTGGAGAGTGCCCGCTTGACCTAAACACTGTCTTCTGTCCTTTCCTTTTTGCTAAGAGTGTCTTACTTGCTCAAATTTTGGCAATTCTCCAACCTCATTAACATACAAGCTAAGCATACAGTCTGAGGTAAAACAAATATAAAACACGAGTTTATTTACTCTTTAGTATATAAATGTAAGTGAAACAGTTAATTAACATATAGACAAACAGATCACATGGGTAACAAAGATAAGCATTAATACATCACCGGATATTGTAGCATCACTCCGCAATCGGGGGATCTCCAGGTACGATTGGTAGGAGGAATCCGGGAGAATGCCGACACGTCTGTCAAGCCACACATCGAGTCCCAAAGCTCTGCTAAGGATTGTGTTCTTTTATACTACTTTTACATTACGTGGCATATCTGCTTCTGCGCAGTTATGAGTATATACGTCATTCTTATATGACTAATCAGGTTCTACGCATGCTCCATAGATTCTTGGCAATACATATATACTAAATATTTTCTCCATGAAGTTATCAACATCTGCATTCTTTTACTTACAATATCTGATGACTATGAGTCATTCTTGCTGTTTGTCCAAAATATTCCGCTTTTGAGCAAATGTTAGGAGAACATTCAGACAAGTTCATTAGATCACTGAACTAGTTCATTGAGCTTTATGGTAACCCATACGAAAACTAGTCAGTGATTACTATCTACCTATGCCTTTGACAACCATTCAGTTCAATTGCGTCACATACGTATCACATAAGAGTCATGCTGTGTTGTTTGGGGATGGAGGGGTGGCGGGGCGAAGAGGTTACAATGCATTTGCAATCACATTCTCTCCTCTCTTGTGTTAATTACTTGACATAGTTTTGTGTTATCTGAAAATAATGATATTTTACTGCACAATCCTTCTAATAAATATATTAAAAAATACAGGGCCCAATAGTGACCCTGTGGTAACAAACTAGTAATGGTGACCCAATCAAAGCATGCACCATTCATAACAAATAGAGATGAGCGAACGTGTTCTTCCGAGCTTGATATTCGTGCGAATATTAGGGTGTTCGGGATGTTCGTTATTCGTAACGAACACCATGCGGTGTTCTGGTTACTTTCACTTCCTTCCCTGAGACGTTAGCGCGCTTTTCTGGCCAATTGAAAGACAGGGAAGGCATTACAACTTCCCCCTGTGACGTTCAAGCCCTATACCACCCCCCTGCTGTGAGTGGCTGGGAAGATCAGGTGTCACCCGAACATAAAAGTCTGCCCCTCCCGCGGTTCGCCTCAGATGCCTGGTGAGTTAGCTGAGGGACAGTGCTGTTTGTACCGGAGCTGCTGTAGGGAGAGAAATAGCAGTTAGTGTAGGCTTCAAAAACCCCAAAGGTCCTTATTAGGGCCACTGATTGGCTGCTGTTAGCAGTGGCAAATTTTTTTTTCTCAAAATCGCCTCTGCAGACCGTTGCACCCGGCATTAGGGACAGAAGTGCTGCATAGGCAGGGAGAGTGTTAGGAGTGAGTGTAGCCTTCAAGAACCTCAACGGTCCTTTCTAGGGCCATATTTATCCGTGTGCAGTACTGTCCAGGCTGCTGTTAGCTGTGCTGCATTTTTTTTTGCTTCTCAAAATCGCCTCTGCAGACCATTGCACCCTCCATTGATACTGCAGGGAAAGAATTGTATAGGCAGGGCCACAACACAGTTATTATTCATAGAATATACGCAGTGCTGCCTTTTGGTGGAAAAAAACTGAAAACAAATCTATTTGTCCAGCCTCTGTCCGTCCTAAGGGCGGTGGAGACGTGTGAGCTGCGTGAACAACATTGCTAAATCAGACGCACCCAGCTACGCTTTACTGCTGGCTTCGCCATTTGCTTTCCTTAATTGGAAAAAAAAATACCTGCTCTCCAAGAGTTATAATAACTCTGCTACCCTCACGTTCTGTGACACATTAGCAGGGACACAGCACAGTTATTAAACTTCTCATGTTCATTGAATATACGCAGTGCTGCCTTTTGGTGGAAAAAAACTGAAAACAAATCTATTTGTCCAGCCTCTGTCCGTCCTAAGGGCGGTGGAGACGTGTGAGCTGCGTGAACAACATTGCTAAATCAGACGCACCCAGCTACGCTTTACTGCTGGCTTCGCCATTTGCTTTCCTTATTTGGGAAAAAAATACCTGCTCTCCAAGAGTTATAATAACTCTGCTACCCTCACGTTCTGTGACACATAAGCAGGGACACAGCACAGTTATTAAACTTCTCATGTTCATTGAATATACGCAGTGCTGCCTTTTGGTGGAAAAAAACTGAAAACAAATCTATTTGTCCAGCCTCTGTCCGTCCTAAGGGCGGTGGAGACGTGTGAGCTGCGTGAACAACATTGCTAAATCAGACGCACCCAGCTACGCTTTACTGCTGGCTTCGCCATTTGCTTTCCTTAATTGGGAAAAAAATACCTGCTCTCCAAGAGTTATAATAACTCTGCTACCCTCACGTTCTGTGACACATAAGCAGGGACACAGCACAGTTATTAAACTTCTCATGTTCATTGAATATACGCAGTGCTGCCTTTTGGTGGAAAAAAACTGAAAACAAATCTATTTGTCCAGCCTCTGTCCGTCCTAAGGGCGGTGGAGACGTGTGAGCTGCGTGAACAACATTGCTAAATCAGACGCACCCAGCTACGCTTTACTGCTGGCTTCGCCATTTGCTTTCCTTAATTGGGAAAAAAATACCCGCTCTCCAAGAGTTATAATAACTCTGCTACCCTCACGTTCTGTGACACATAAGCAGGGACACAGCACAGTTATTAAACTTCTCATGTTCATTGAATATACGCAGTGCTGCCTTTTGGTGGAAAAAAACTGAAAACAAATCTATTTGTCCAGCCTCTGTCCGTCCTAAGGGCGGTGGAGACGTGTGAGCTGCGTGAACAACATTGCTAAATCAGACGCACCCAGCTACGCTTTACTGCTGGCTTCGCCATTTGCTTTCCTTAATTGGGAAAAAAATACCTGCTCTCCAAGAGTTATAATAACTCTGCTACCCTCACGTTCTGTGACACATAAGCAGGGACACAGCACAGTTATTAAACTTAGATAATTCATTCACTAGAGGCAGTGGGGCCTTTCGTTTTCCAAAAAGGGCAAAAATTATATTTGGCCTGCAGTCTTGCGCCAATTTATTTCCTGCCTGTGAAATCAAATCACTGGTAATACAGCATGCTGAGGGGTAGGGGTAGGCCTAGAGGACGTGGACGCGGCCGAGGACGCGGAGGGCCAAGTCAGGGTGTGGGCACAGGCCAAGCTCCTGATCCAGGTGTGTCGCAGCCGACTGCTGCGCGATTAGGAGAGAGGCACGTTTCTGGCGTCCCCACATTCATCGCCCAATTAATGGGTCCACGCGGGAGACGGTTATTAGAAAATGAGCAGTGTGAGCAGGTCCTGTCCTGGATGGCAGAAAGTGCTTCGAGCAACCTATCGTCTACCCGCAGTTCTGCGCCGTCCACTGCTGCCAATCCGAATCCTCTGTCTGCTGCTCCTCCTTCCTCCCAGCCTCCTCACTCCACTACAATAACACCTGCTCAGGAGCGGGAACACTCCCAGGAACTGTTCTCGGGCCCCTGCTTAGATTGGGCAGCAGCGGTTCCTCTCCCACCAGAGGAGTTTATCGTCACTGATGCCCAACCATTCGAAAGTTCCCGGGGTCCGGGGGAAGAGGCTGGGGACTTCCGCCAACTGTCTCAACAACTTTCTGTGGGTGAGGAGGACGATGACGATCAGACACAGTTGTCTTGCAGTGAGGTAGTAGTAAGGGCAGTAAGTCCGAGGGAGCAGCGCACAGAGGATTCGGAGGAAGAGCAGCAGGACGATGAGGTGACTGACCCCACCTGGTGTGCAACGCTTACTCAGGAGGACAGGTCTTCAGAGGGGGAGTCAAGGGCATCAGCAGGGCAGGTTGCAAGAGGCAGTGCGGTGGCCAGGGGTAGAGGCAGGGCCAGACCGAATAATCCACCAAGTGTTTCCCAAAGCGCCCCCTCGCGCCATGCCACCCTGCAGAGGCCGAGGTGCTCTAAGGTCTGGCAGTTTTTCACAGAGACGCCTGACGACCGACGAACAGTGGTGTGCAACCTTTGTTGCGCAAAGCTCAGCCGGGGAGCCAACACCAACAGCCTCACCACCACCACCATGCGCAGACATATGATGGCCAAGCACCCCACAAGGTGGGACGAAGGCCGTTCACCGCCTCCGGTTTGCACCCCTGCCTCTCCCCCTGTGCCCCAACCTGCCACTGAGATGCAACCCCCCTCTCAGGACACAGGCACTACCGCCTCATGGCCTGCACCCACACCCTCATCTCAGCTGTCCTCGGCCCCATCCAGCAGTGTAGTTCAGCGCACCGTTCAGCCGTCGCTTGCGCAAGTGTTCGAGCGCAAGCGCAAGTACGCCGCCACGCACCCGCACGCTCAAACGTTAACCGTCCGCATAGCAAAATTCATCAGCCTTGAGATGCTGCCGTATAGGGTTGTGGAAACTGAGTCCTTCAAAAGTATCATGGAGGCGGCGGCCCCGCGCTACTCAGTTCCCAGTCGCCACTACTTTTCCCGATGTGCCGTCCCAGCCCTGCACGACCACGTCTCCCGCAACATTGTGCGCGCCCTCACCAACGCGGTTACTGCCACGGTCCACTTAACTACGGACACTTGGACAAGCACAGGCGGGCAGGGCCACTACATCTCCCTGACGGCACATTGGGTGAATTTAGTGGAGGCTGGGACAGAGTCAGAGCCTGGGACCGCTCACGTCCTACCCACCCCCAGAATTGCGGGCCCCAGCTCGGTGCTGGTATCTGCGGAGGTGTATGCTTCCTCCACTAAAGCACCCTCCTCCTCCTCTGTCTCGCAATCAAAATGTGTTAGCAGCAGCATGTCGCCAGCAGTCGGTGTCGCGCGGTGTGGCAGCACAGCGGTGGGCAAGCGTCAGCAGGCCGTGCTGAAACTACTCAGCTTAGGTGATAAGAGGCACACGGCCCACGAACTGCTGCAGGGTCTGACACAGCAGACCGACCGCTGGCTTGCGCCGCTGAGCCTCCAACCGGGCATGGTCGTGTGTGACAACGGCCGTAACCTGGTGGCGGCTCTGCAGCTCGGCAGCCTCACGCACGTGCCATGCCTGGCCCACGTCTTTAATTTGGTGGTTCAGCGGTTTCTGAAAAGCTACCCACGCTTGTCAGACCTGCTCGTAAAGGCGCGCCGGCTCTGCGCACATTTCCGCAAGTCCCACACGGACGCTGCCACCCTGCGCACCCTGCAACATCACTTTAAGCTGCCAGTGCACCGACTGCTGTGCGACGTGCCCACACGGTGGAACTCTTCGCTCCACATGTTGGCCAGGCTCTATGAACAACGTAGAGCTATAGTCGAATACCAACTCCAACATGGGCGGCGCAGTGGGAGTCAGCCTCCTCAATTCCTTTCAGAAGAGTGGGCCTGGTTGGCAGACATCTGCCATGTCCTTGGTAATTTTGAGGAGTCTACCCAGGTGGTGAGCGGCGATGCTACAATCATTAGCGTCACCATTCCTCTGCTATGCATCTTGAGAAATTCCCTGCAAACCATAAAGGCAGCTGCTTTGCGCTCGGAAACGGGGGCGGGGGAAGACAGTATGCCGCTGGATAGTCAGGGCACCCTCCTGTCTATTTCTCAGCGCGTACAGGAGGAGGAGCATGAGGAGGATGAGGAGGAGGGGGAAGAGACAGCTTGGCCCGCTGCTGACGGTACACCGGCTGATTGCCTGTCATCCTTTCAGCGTGTATGGCCTGAGGAGGAGGAGGACGAGGAGGAGGAGGAGGATCCTGATAGTGATCTTCCTAGTGAAGACAGCCATGTGTTGCGTACAGGTACCCTGGCACACATGGCTGACTTCATGTTAGGATGCCTTTCTCGTGACCCTCGCGTTGCACGCATTCTGGCCACGACGGATTACTGGGTGTACACACTGCTCGATCCACGGTATAAGGAGAACCTGCCCACTCTGATTCCCGAAGAGGAAAGGGGTTCGAGAGTGTTGCTATACCACAGGACCCTTGCGGACAAGCTGATGGTAAAATTCCCAGCCGACAGCGCTAGTGGCAGAAGGCGCAGTACCGAGGGCAAGGTAGCAGGGGATGTGCGTAGATCGAGCAGCATGTACATCCCAGGCAGTGCAACAGTCTTTAAGGGCCTGGCCAGCTTTATGGCTCCCCACCAAGACTGTGTCACCGCTCCCCAGTCACGGCTGAGTCGGCGGGAGCACTGTAAAAGGATGGTGAGGGAGTACGTAGCGGATCGCACGACCATCCTTGGTGACGCCTCTGCCCCCTACAACTACTGGGTGTCGAAGCTGGACATGTGGCCTGAACTAGCGCTGTATGCCCTGGAGGTGCTTGCTTGTCCTGCGGCTAGCGTCTTGTCGGAGAGGGTGTTTAGTGCGGCTGGGGGAATCATCACAGATAAGCGTAGCCGCTTGTCAACCGACAGTGCCGACAGGCTAACACTCATCAAGATGAACAAAGGCTGGATTTCCCCAGACTTCTGTTCTCCACCAGCGGACAGCAGCGATACGTAAGCAATACGTAGGCTGCACCCGCGGATGGAAGCTACGTTCTCTCTCACCATCCAAAACGGGGACATTTCTGCTTCATCAATCTGTGTCTAATATTCCTCCTGCTCCTCCTCCTGAAACCTCACGTAATCACGCTGAACAGGCAATTTTTCTTACGGCCACAAGGCTCACTCAAATAATTTTTCAGAACAATTTTTATAAGTTTCAATGCGCTTAAAAGCGTTGGAACTTTAACTTGAACCAATTTTTCGTTACACTGGGCTGCCTCCAGGCCTAGTTACCACTTAAGCCACATTAACCAAAGCGATTAATGGGTTTCACCTGCCCTCTTGGCTGGCCATGGCCAATTTTTCTGATGTACATTAGTACTGTTGATACAGCAATTTTTGTGGGCCCTCGCCTACAGTGTAATCAAATTAATTTTTAGCCCACCTGCATTACAGCTGACGTTACCTCAGCTGTGTTGGGCAATGCAATGGGATATTTTTATGTACCGCCGGTGGGTTCCAGGGAGCCACCCATGCTGTAGGTGCACACTGAGTTTTTAATACATCTGTACACTTCTAAAGAACCCGTCTGACTGGGCCATGCAGTGTGGGCCGAAGCCCACCTGTATTACGCACGACATTACTACCTCAGCTGTGTTGGGCAATGCAATGGGATATTTCTATGTACCGCCGGTGGCTTCCTGGCACCCACCTAGGCAGTGGGTCCACAGGGAGTTTAACCTACATGTGTCCACTTGTAAAGAACCCCAGTCAGACTGGGGCATGCAGTGTGGGCCGAAGCCCACCTGCATTAAGCACGACATTACTACCTCAGCTGTGTTGGGCAATGCAATGGGATATTTTTATGTACCGCCGGTGGGTTCCAGGGAGCCACCCATGCTGTAGGTGCACACTGAGTTTTTAATACATCTGTACACTTCTAAAGAACCCCAGTCTGACTGGGCCATGCAGTGTGGGCCGAAGCCCACCTGTATTACGCACGACATTACTACCTCAGCTGTGTTGGGCAATGCAATGGGATATTTCTATGTACCGCCGGTGGCTTCCTGGCACCCACCCAGGCAGTGGGTCCACAGGGAGTTTAACCTACATGTGTCCACTTGTAAAGAACCCCAGTCTGACTGGGGCATGCAGTGTGGGCCGAAACCCACCTGCATTAACCCTTTCCAGTCCACTGTGTGACCTGTGAAGACATTAGGGTTTAAGGCTGTACAGCTCCGTTGTTGGTAGACGTCCGTCGGGGTTCTCTTACTGTATATTGCCAGCCTCTCTGCTGTCGGAGCCTATCCTACGTGTCAGCTCATGCAGTACTGGCTTTAGCCAGCATATAGCGCCGTTGTATAACAGCAGAAAAAGAGTAAGCCCCCTAGGAAAACCATATACAAATTGGATTGGAAAGGGTTAAGCACAACATTACTACCTCAGCTGTGTTGGGCAATGCAATGGGATATTTCTATGTACCGCCGGTGGCTTCCTGGCACCCACCCATGCTGTAGGTGCACACGGAGTTTTTACTACATCTGTACACTTATAAAGAACCCCAGTCAGACTGGGGCATGCAGTGTGGGCCGAAGCCCACCTGCATTAAGCACGACATTACTACCTCAGCTGTGTTGGGCAATGCAATGGGATATTTCTGTGTACCGCCGGTGGGTTCCAGGGAGTCACCCATGCTGTGGGTCGACAGGGACTTCACAATAGGGAGTTGTACCTGCCTGTGTCTATGAATTAAAAAGCCCGGTCTGACTGGGGCATGCAGACACCTTGACAGAATGAATAGTGTGTGGCACATAGGTTTCCCATTGCTATGCCCACGTGTGCAGCTCCTGATGGCGGTGGCACAGGATTCTATTTCTCATTGCTTCTGTACAGCATTGTGGGCTATCGCTCCGCCACTTTTAAAGAGGGTCGCTGCCTAGCCGTGCCAACCTCTGCAGTGTGTGCCTGCGGTCCCTCGTCATGGCAGACGCACTTCTAAATAGACATGAGCGTGGTGTGGCATGAGGGCAGCTGAAGGCTGCCCAGGGACACTTTGGTGTGCGCTGTGGGGGGGGAGGGGGGGGCGGTTGGGCAGTATGTAACCCAGGAGAAGTGGCAGTGGAGTGTCATCCAGGCAGTGATTGTGCTTTGTTGTAGCTAGTGTGGTGCTTAGCAAAGGTATGCCATGCTAATGAGGGCTTTTCAGAAGTAAAAGTTGTTGGGAGGGGGGGGGGGGCACTCTTGCCGGTATTGTGGCTTAATAGTGGGACCTGTGAACTTGAGATGCAGCCCAACATGTAGCCCCTCGCCTGCCCTATCCGTTGCTGTGTCGTTCCCATCACTTTGTTGAATTGCCCAGATTTTCACACATGAAAACCTTAGCGAGCATCGGCGAAATACAAAAATGCTCTGGTCGCCCATTGACTTCAATGGGGTTCGTTGTTCGAAACGAACCCTCGAGCATCGCGGGAAGTTCGTTCCGAATAACGAACACCCGAACATTTTGGTGTTCGCTCATCTCTAATAACAAACCATTTTTTTTCACTGAGCCAGACCAAGCATTCTCATTTTATGTACCAACTAGAGATGAGCGAGCACCAAAAAGGCTCGAGAGCTCGTTTCGAGTAACGAACCCCATTGAAGTCAATGGGCGACCCGAGCATTTTTGTATATCGCCGATGCTCGCTAAGGTTTTCATTGGTGAAAATCTGCAAAACCCAAGAAAGTGATGGAAACGACACAGAAACGGATAGGGCAGGTGAGGGGCAACATGCTGAGCTGCATTTCAGGTTCCCAGGTCCCACTATTAAGCCACAATAGCGGCAAGGGTGGCCCCCCCACAACAATTTTTACTTCGGACAAACCCTCATTAGCAAGGCACACCTTAGCTAAGCACCACACTACCTACAACCAAGCACAAGTACTGCCTGCGGGACACACCGCTGTCTCTTCTCCTGGGTTACATGCTGCCCAACCCCCCGCACAACCCTGCATCTGCAGCGCACACCAAAGTGTCCCTGCGCAGCATTCAGCTGCCCTCATGCCACACTCTGGCTGCATAGCCACACCACCCTCATGTCTATTTATAAGTGTGTCTGCCATGAGGGGGAACCAGAGGCACACACTGCAGAGGGTTGGAAGGGCTAGGCAGCGACCCTCTTTAAAAGAGGGGGGATAGCCCACAATGCTGTTGAGAATCAATGAGAAATTGACGTTCGAGCTTCATTCCAACCCTGTGCCACCTCCATCAGGAGCTGCAAACGTGGGCATAAAGGGAACTCAGCTGCCAGCCCAGCACTTTTACACATCTCCCCAATGCAGAAATACTCGGTGTGGGAAGTATGTGAGCGGGCCCTCGAACAGCCTCTGTCATAGCAAACACCTTGTGTGGCCCAAGGTGCTGCGAGTGACATAGCAATGGGGACTCCATGTGGCCAAACACTACTCATTCTGTTTGGGTGTCGGATACATAGTAACATAGTAACATAGTAACATAGTATGTAAGGCCGAATGAAGACATTGTCCATCTAGTCCAGCCTGTCTATCCTACTGTGTTGATCCAGAGGAAGGCAAAAAACCCCAAGGCCAGAAGCCAATTAGCCCTTTTGGGGGAAAAATTCCTTCCCGACTCCCTAATGGCAATCAGACTGTTCCCTGGATCAACCCCTAATAGTTCCTACCTGCCTGTATACCAGGATTGACCCTTAACCTAATATTTATATCCTGTAATATACTTCTTCTCCAGAAAGACATCAAGTCCCCTTTTAAACTCCTCTATCGATTTTGCCATCACCACTTCCTCCGGTAGAGAGTTCCACAGTCTAACTGCTCTTACAGTAAAGAACCCCTTTCTATGTTGGTGATGAAACCTACTTTCCTCTAATCGTAGCGGATGTCCTCTTGTTACCGTCGTGGTCCTGGGTGTAAACAGATCCTGGGAGAGATCCATGTGTTGTCCCCTCATGTACTTATACATGGTTATTTGGTCGCCTCTTAACCTTCTTTTTTCTAGAGTAAATAGTCCCAATTTGGATAGCCTCTGTGGGTATTCCAGTCCCGTCATTCCATGTATTAGTTTAGTTGCCCTTCTTTGAACCCCTTCAAGCACTGTGACATCTTTCCTGAGCACCGGTGACCAGAACTGTACGCAGTATTCCATGTGAGGCCTGACAAGTGCCTTATATAATGGAAGGATAATGTTCTCGTCCTTCGCCCCTATACCTCTTTTAATGCACCCCAAGACTTTATTTGCCTTTGCAGCAGCTGACTGGCATTGGTTACTCCAGTTTAGTCTATTATCCACTAATACCCCTAGATCCTTTTCCATATCACTTTTCCCCAGCGGTACCCCATTAAGTGAATATTTGTGACATCCGTTCCTCCTGCCCATGTGCATAGTCTTACATTTTTCAACATTGAACTTCATTTGCCATTTTTCTGCCCAAGCCCCCATCTTATCCAGGTCCGTTTGTAGCCGCACATTGTCCTCCGTTGCATTAATTATATTGTATAATTACCTCATCAACAACACAAGGGGTAAACCATCTGCACTCTGCACCCTACTCAAGTCTGTCAGTGTTCTGGGGAAAGACAGGTAAAACACCTCAATGGCAAGTTTGTGGATACCCGCAGCATGGGTGGCTAGCAGGAACCCACAGACGGTACAGAAAGAAATCCCATTGCAGTGCCCCGGATAGCTGAGGTTACGTGAGAGGAAATATATGTGGGCTGCGGCCAACACTTCATGCCTCAGACAATATTTTTTTTTGGAAAGTGCCTGGCAGTTATAACTGCGCTATGGCAAGTCTGTGGACACCAACAGCATGGGTGGCTAGCAGGAACCCACAGACGGTAGAGAAAGAAATCCCATTGCAGAGCCCCGGATAGCTGAGGTGACATGAGAGAAAATACATGTTGCCCGCAGCCCACACTCTATGCCCCAGACATTCAATTTTTTTTTAAAGTGCCAGGCAGTTATAGCTGCGCCAGGTTACGGCCATTGTCACACACGACCATGCCCGGTTGGAGTCTGAGCGGCGAAAGCCAGCGTTCGGTCTGCTCTGTCAGACCCTGCAACAGTTCGTGGGCTGTGTGCCTCTTCTCTCCTAAGCTGATTAGTTTCATCACGGCCTGCTGATGCTTGCCCACCGCTGTGCTGCGGCGCGACACCGACTGCTGGCGACACCGACTGCTGGTGACGTGCTGCTGACACATATTAATTGCGAGGTAGAGGTTGCGTAGGAGGAGGAGGAGGGGGAAGGTTTACTGGAGGTGGCATACAATGCAGCAGATACCAGCACCGAGCTGGGGCCCACTATTCTGGGGGTGGGTAGGAAGTGAGCGGTCCCAGGCTCTGATTCGGTCCCAGCCTCCACTAAATTCACCCAATGTGCTGTCAGGGAGATATAGTGGCCCTGCCCGCCTGTGCTTGTCCACGTGTCCGTTGTTAAGTGGACCTTGGCAGTAACCGCGTTGGTGAGGGCGCGTACAATGTTGCGGGAGACGTGGTCGTGCAGGACTAGGACGGCACACCGGGAAAAATAGTGGCGACTGGGGACTGAGTAGTGCGGGGCCGCCGCCGCCATCATATTTTTGAAAGCCTCCATTTCCACAAGCCTATACGGCAGCATCTCCAGGCTGATCAATTTGGCTATGTGGATATTTAAAGCTTGAGCGTGCGGGTGCGTGGCGGCGTTTTTGCGCTTTTGCTCAAACGATTCTCTTAGCGACAGCTGGACACTGCGCTGAGAGACATTGCTGGGTGGGGCCAAGGACAGCGGAGGTTAGGGTGTGGGTTGAGGCCGGGAGACGCTCGTGCCTGTGTCTTGAGAGGGGGGTTGGATCTCAGTGGCAGGTTGGGGCACAGGGGGAGAGGCAGGGGTGCAAACCGGAGGTGGTGAGTGGTGAACGGCCTTCATCCCACCTTGTGGGGTGCTTGGCCATCATATGCCTGCGTATGCTGGTGGTGGTGAGGCTGGTGGTGGTGGCTCCCCGGCTGATCTTGGCGCGACAAAGGTTGCACACCACTGTTCGTCGGTCGTCCGCGCTCTCAGTGAAAAACTGCCACAACTTTGAGCACCTTGGCCTCTGCATGGTGGCTTGGTGCGAGGGGGTGCTTTGGGAAACAGTTGGTGGATTATTCGTTCTGGCTCTGCCTCTACCCCTGGCCACCGCACTGCCTCTTCCAACCTGCCCTGCTGCTGCACTTGCCTCCCCCTCTGAAGACCTGTCCTCAGTAGGCTTAGCAAACCAGGTGGGGTCAGTCACTTCATTGTCCAACTGCTCTTCCTCCAAATCCTCTGTGCGCTCCTCCCTCGAACTTGCTGCCCTTACTACTACCTCACTGATAGACAACTATATCTCATCATCATCGCCCTCCTCACCCACTGACAGCTCTTGAGACAGTTGCCGGAAGTCCCCAGCCTCCTCACCCGGACCCCGGGGACTTTCCAAAGGTTGGGCATCGGTCACGACAAACTCCTCAGGTGAGAGAGGATCCATTTTTTCCCACTCAAGGCTGGGACCCGAGAACAGTTCCTGGGAGCCTGCCTGCTCTTCAGAATGTGTCATTTACTGGGAGTGAGGAGGCTGGGAGGAGCAGCAGCGAGAGGATTCAGAGATGCAGCAGTGGACGGCTGGGTGGTTGTTACATTGCTGGATGCATTTTCTGCCATCCAGGACCGGACCTGCTCACACTGCTCATTTTCTAATAAAGGTCTACCGCGTGGACCCATTAATTGTGATATGAAGCTGGGGACCCCAGAAACTTGACTCTCTGCTAATCCCGCAGCAGCCGGCTACGATTCACCTGGAGCAGGAACTCTGCCTGTGCCCACACCCTGACTTGGGCCTCCGCGTCCATGTCCACGTCCTCTAGGCCTAATCCCACCCCTCAGCATGGTGTATTACGAGTAGAGCCGAAACAGAGCGGTGAAAAAAATTTGTCGCTTATTGGCCTGTAGTTGGAGGCTGACTGCGGTTACGGAACGCACAGTGCAGCCAAAAATATTTATGCGCAATGCTGCAGTAACACCTAGCTGTGTAAGAGTGTATTTAATTTAAAGATCCAAGATGCCTATTTTTGTAGCAGGAGAGGATCAACATCTCCTCCTCTGCTATCTAGTTTGATCAATTCGATACCTTGAACATTCAAGCAGTTCTCATCTCCGTTGTGCATATTCCAAACATGATTCGCGACCGAGGTGTTCTCTTTTCTTCTAATATTCCCTATGTGGGCTAGGATGCGTCTTCTTAGTTGTTGTTTTGTCTTCCCTACATATTGTAGGGTACAGGTACACATAATGAGGTAGATTACGTTTTTTGTTTGACAATTGATAAAATCTCTTATGCTATAGGTTACGTTGGTACTAGTAGATGTGAAGTTGTTGCTGCGATGAATAAAGCAACAAGCAGCACATTCTGAACATACAAAGATACCCTTTGGTTTCTGGCTACCTAACCAATTCTGGCGGGCGCTTTCTGGTTTGAAATGGCTTTTTACAACAAAGTCCCGGATGTTTCAACCTCTTCTATAGGTAATGTTGGGATTGTCAGGGAGCATTGGTCCTAGATCTTTATCCTTGAGCAGGATGTCCCAATACTTCCGCAGGATAGACCTGACAGTTGTCATAGGTACCAATAATCCTTAAAGTATCTGTTGTAGGTGTCTTTTTTGGGAACAATAATTGCTCTGTTTTGAGCCCTCGCATGATTAGAGGCCTCGTTTATTACATCTGAAGGGTAATTGCGATCTTTAAACCTCTTGCACAATTTAGATTCTTCTTCCTCGTACGACGTGAGTGAGGAGCAGTTTCTGCGAATTCGCAGAAACTGCCCCTTTGGGATCCCCTTCCTCAACGCATAGGGATGATAGCTGTTCCACAAAAAGAGACTATTGGTCTCAGTGGTTTTCCAAAACAGTTTGGTAGAAATGTAAACATCTTGGTCAATCATAATGGTAACGTCCAGAAACTCAATATTAGTATCACTGATGTTAGAAGTGAACTTAAGGCTGAGATCGTTCTGGTTGAGACAAGACACAAACTCCTGAAATTCATCATGACTGCTTGTCCACAAAATCAGAATGTCGTTGATGTATCTCAGCCATAGTAAGACACATCGCGACCGTTCGACATTGTTGTCTCCGAAGACAACCTTTTCCTCCCACCAGCCCAGGTACAGATTGGCGTACGATGGGGCACAAGATGTCCCCATCGCCGTCCCCCTGAGCTGGTGGAAGTACTTGGAGTTGAAGACCAAGACGTTATAGGTAGAGATGAGCGAACGTGTTCGTCCGAGCTTGATATTCGTGCGAATATTAGGGTGTTCGGGATGTTCGTTATTCGTAACGAACACCATGCGGTGTTCGGGTTACTTTCACTTCCTTCCCTGAGACGTTAGCGCGCTTTTCTGGCCAATTGAAAGACAGGGAAGGCATTACAACTTCCCCCTGTGTTGTTCCAGCCCTATACCACCCCCCTGCTGTGAGTGGCTGGGGTGAACAGGTGTCCGCCGAATATAAAAGTCGGCCCCTCCCGCGGCTCGCCTCAGATGCCGTGTGAGTTAGATGAGGGACAGTGCTGTTTGTACCGGAGCTGCTGTAGGGAAAGAATTGGTAGTTAGTGTAGGTTTCAAGACCCCCAAAGGTCCTTATTAGGGCCACTGATAGCTGTATGTTGGCTGCTGTTAGCAGTGGCAATTATTTTTTTTCTCAAAATCGCCTCTGCAGAGCGTTGCACCCGGCATTAGGGACAGAAGTGCTGCATAGGCAGGGAGAGTGTTAGGAGTGAGTGTAGCCTTCAAGAACCTCAACGGTCCTTTCTAGGGCCATATTTATCCGTGTGCAGTACTGTCCAGGCTGCTGTTAGCTGTGCTGCATTTTTTTTTTCTTCTCAAAATCGCCTCTGCAGTGCATTGCACCCTCCATTGATACTGCAGGGAAAGAATTGTATAGGCAGGGCCACAACACAGTTATTATTCATAGAATATACGCAGTGCTGCCTTTTGGTGGAAAAAAACTGAAAATAATTGTATTTGTCCTGCCTCTGTCCGTCCTAAGGGCGGTGGACACGTGTCGGCTGCGTGTGCAACGCTTAAAAATCAGACGCACCCAGCTACGTTTTACTCCTGGCTTTGCCATTTGCTTTCCTTAATTGGGAAAAAAAATACCTGCTCTGCCAGAGTTAATAACTCTGCTACCCTCACGTTCTGTGCCACATTAGCAGGGCCACAGCACAGTTATTAAACTTCTCATGTTCATTGAATATACGCAGTGCTGCCTTTTGGTGGAAAAAAACTGAAAATAATTGTATTTGTCCTGCCTCTGTCCGTCCTAAGGGCGGTGGACACGTGTCGGCTGCGTGTTCAACGTTTAAAAATCAGACGCACCCAGCTACGTTTTACTCCTGGCTTCGCCATTTGCTTTCCTTAATTGGGAAAAAAAATACCTGCTCTGCCAGAGTTAATAACTCTGCTACCCTCACGTTCTGTGCCACATTAGCAGGGCCACAGCACAGTTATTAAACTTCTCATGTTCATTGAATATACGCAGTGCTGCCTTTTGGTGGAAAAAAACTGAAAATAATTGTATTTGTCCTGCCTCTGTCCGTCCTAAGGGACACAGCACAGTTATTAAACTTAGATTATTCATTCACTAGAGGCAGTGGGGCCTTTCGTTTTCAAAAAAGGGAAAAAATTATATTTGGCTGCAGTCTTGCGCCAATTTATTTCCTGCCTGTGAAATCAAATCACTGGTAATACAGCATGCTGAGGGGTAGGGGTAGGCCTAGAGGACGTGGACGCGGCCGAGGACGCGGAGGCCCAAGTCAGGGTGTGGGCACAGGCCGAGCTCCTGATCCAGGTGTGTTGCAGCCGACTGCTGCGCGATTAGGAGAGAGGCACGTTTCTGGCGTCCCCACATTCATCGCCCAATTAATGGGTCCACGCGGGAGACGGTTATTAGAAAATGAGCAGTGTGAGCAGGTCCTGTCCTGGATGGCAGAAAGTGCTTCGAGCAACCTATCGTCAACACGCAGTTCTGCGCCGTCCACTGCTGCAAATCCGAATCCTCTGTCTGCTGCTCCTCCTTCCTCCCAGCCTCCTCACTCCACTACAATGACACCTGCTCAGGAGCGGGAACACTCCCAGGAACTGTTCTCAGGCCCCTGCTTAGATTGGGCAGCAGCGGTTCCTCTCCCACCAGAGGAGTTTATCGTCACTGATGCCCAACCATTCGAAAGTTCCCGGGGTCCGGGGGAAGAGGCTGGGGACTTACGCCAACTGTCTCAACAACTTTCTGTGGGTGAGGAGGACGATGACGATCAGACACAGTTTTCTTGCAGTGAGGTAGTAGTAAGGGCAGTAAGTCCGAGGGAGCAGCGCACAGAGGATTCGGAGGAAGAGCAGCAGGACGATGAGGTGACTGACCCCACCTGGTGTGCAACACTTACTCAGGAGGACAGGTCTTCAGAGGGGGAGTCAAGGGCATCAGCAGGGCAGGTTGCAAGAGGCAGTGCGGTAGCCAGGGGTAGAGGCAGGGCCAGACTGAATAATCCACCAACTGTTTCCCAAAGCGCCCCCTCGCGCCATGCCACCCTGCAGAGGCCGAGGTGCTCTAAGGTCTGGCAGTTTTTCACAGAGACGCCTGACGACCGACGAACAGTGGTGTGCAACCTTTGTCGCGCAAAGCTCAGCCGGGGAGCCAACACCAACAGCCTCACCACCACCACCATGCGCAGACATATGATGGCCAAGCACCCCACAAGGTGGGACGAAGGCCGTTCAGCGCCTCCGGTTTGCACCCCTGCCTCTCCCCCTGTGCCCCAACCTGCCACTGAGATGCAACCCCCCTCTCAGGACACAGGCACTACCGCCTCATGGCCTGCACCCACACCCTCATCTCCGCTGTCCTCGGCCCCATCCAGCAGTGTAGTTCAGCGCACCGTCCAGCCGTCGCTTGCGCAACTGTTGGAGCGCAAGCGCAAGTACGCCGCCACGCACCCGCACGCTCAAACGTTAACCGTCTGCATAGCAAAATTCATCAGCCTTGAGATGCTGCCGTATAGGGTTGTGGAAACGGAGTCCTTCAAAAGTATCATGGAGGCGGCGGCCCCGCGCTACTCAGTTCCCAGTCGCCACTACTTTTCCCGATGTGCCGTCCCAGCCCTGCACGACCACGTCTCCCGCAACATTGTACGCGCCCTCACCAACGCGGTTACTGCCACGGTCCACTTAACAACGGACACGTGGACAAGCACAGGCGGGCAGGGCCACTACATCTCCCTGACGGCACATTGGGTGAATTTAGTGGAGGCTGGGACAGAGTCAGAGCCTGGGACCGCTCACGTCCTACCCACCCCAGAATTGCGGGCCCCAGCTCGGTGGTGGTATCTGCGGAGGTGTATGCTTCCTCCACTAAAGCACCCTCCTCCTCCTCCTCCGCAACCTCTGTCTCGCAATCAAGATGTGTTAGCAGCAGCATGTCGCCAGCAGTCGGTGTCGCGCGGTGTGGCAGCACAGCGGTGGGCAAGCGTCAGCAGGCCGTGCTGAAACTACTCAGCTTAGGCGATAAGAGGCACACGGCCCACGAACTGCTGCGGGGTCTGACAGAGCAGACCGACCGCTGGCTTGCGCCGCTGAGCCTCCAACCGGGCATGGTCGTGTGTGACAACGGCCGTAACCTGGGGGCGGCTCTGCAGCTCGGCAGCCTCACGCACGTGCCATGCCTGGCCCACGTCTTTAATTTGGTGGTTCAGCGCTTTCTGAAAAGCTACCCACGCTTGTCAGACCTGCTCGTAAAGGCGCGCCGGCTCTGCGCACATTTCCGCAAGTCCCACACGGACGCTGCCACCCTGCGCACCCTGCAACATCACTTTAAGCTGCCAGTGCACCGACTGCTGTGCGACGTGCCCACACGGTGGAACTCTACGCTCCACATGTTGGCCAGGCTCTATGAACAGCGTAGAGCTATAGTCGAATACCAACTCCAACATGGGCGGCGCAGTGGGAGTCAGCCTCCTCAATTCCTTTCAGAAGAGTGGGCCTGGTTGGCAGACATCTGCCATGTCCTTGGTAATTTTGAGGAGTCTACCCAGGTGGTGAGCGGCGATGCTACAATCATTAGCGTCACCATTCCTCTGCTATGCATCTTGAGAAATTCCCTGCAAACCATAAAGCCAGCTGCTTTGCGCTCGGAAACGGGGGCGGGGGAAGACAGTATGCCGCTGGATAGTCAGGGCACCCTCCTGTCTATTTCTCAGCGCGTACAGGAGGAGGAGGAGGAGCATGAGGAGGATGAGGAGGAGGGGGAAGAGACAGCTTGGCCCGCTGCTGACGGTACACCGGCTGATTGCCTGTCATCCTTTCAGCGTGTATGGCCTGAGGAGGAGGAGGAGGAGGAGGAGGAGGAGGAGGATCCTGAAAGTGATCTTCCTAGTGAAGACAGCCATGTGTTGCGTACAGGTACCCTGGCACACATGGCTGACTTCATGTTAGGATGCCTTTCTCGTGACCCTCGCGTTGCACGCATTCTGGCCACGACGGATTACTGGGTGTACACACTGCTCGACCCACGCTATAAGGAGAACCTGCCCACACTCATTCCCGAAGAGGAAAGGGGTTCGAGAGTGTTGCTATACCACAGGACCCTTGCGGACAAGCTGATGGTAAAATTCCCAGCCGACAGCGCTAGTGCCAGAAGGCGCAGTACCGAGGGCAAGGTAGCAGGGGAGGTGCGTAGATCGAGCAGCATGTACATCCCAGGCAGTGCAACAGTCTTTAAGGGCCTGGACAGCTTTATGGCTCCCCACCAAGACTGTGTCACCGCTCCCCAGTCAAGGCTGAGTCGGCGGGAGCACTGTAAAAGGATGGTGAGGGAGTACGTAGCCGATCGCACGACCGTCCTCCGTGACGCCTCTGCCACCTACAACTACTGGGTGTCGAAGCTGGACACGTGGCCTGAACTAGCGCTGTATGCCCTGGAGGTGCTTGCTTGTCCAGCGGCTAGCGTCTTGTCGGAGAGGGTGTTTAGTGCGGCTGGGGGAATCATCACAGATAAGCGTAGCCGCTTGTCAACCGACAGTGCCGACAGGCTAACACTCATCAAGATGAACAAAGGCTGGATTTCCCCAGACTTCTGTTCTCCACCAGCGGACAGCAGCGATACGTAAGCAATACGTAGGCTGCACCCGCGGATGGAAGCTACGTTCTCTCTCACCATCCAAAACGGGGACATTTCTGCTTCATCAATCTGTGTCTAATATTCCTCCTCCTCCTCCTGCTCCTCCTCCTGAAACCTCACGTAATCACGCTGAACGGGCAATTTTTCTTAGGGCCACAAGGCTCACTCATATAATTTTTCTGAACAATTTTTATAAGTTTCAATGCGCTTAAAAGCGTTGGAACTTTAACTTGAACCAATTTTTCGTTACACTGGGCTGCCTCCAGGCCTAGTTACCACTTAAGCCACATTAACCAAAGCGATTCACCTGCCATCTTGGTTGGGCATGGCCAATTTTTACTGAGGTACATTAGTACTGTTGGTACACCAAATTTTTGGGGCCCTCACCTACAGTGTAATTATAGCAATTTGTATGTTCTTCGCCTGCACTCATGGTACAGAAAGGTGTGTGGGGTTGGCCTACACTTTAGCTACATAAATGTAACTTGGGCCTTGGCTATACTAAGGCTACTGAAATGGAACTAAGACTGCGCTCCCGCTATACTGCTGCTTCGGAATTGTTACTGGGGCCTGTCTTGAGTGCTACTATTGCTGACATGGAACGAAGACTGCGCTCCTCCTATAATGCTGCTAGTGATATGTTAGTGGGGCCTGTCCTAATGCTATGGCTGAAATGTTACGAATTCTGGGCTCTGCCTATACCGCTGCTAATGGTATGTCTCTGGGGTGTGGAAACAGAGGCTTCCCAAAGACATGATGGCGGCGAGGCCATTTCCCACCAACCATCCCCCTCCTCCTCCAACAGGGAAAACATTCTTGGCAAATGCCTTTGCATTGGTTCGTCTGATGGCAGTCCAGGAATTTCACCTTTACCGACACAACAAGAGAGCCCCCACACCATCCCCCCGCCACGGCCCACTTAATCCTGGCCGCATTCCGAAAACCAACAAAATACAACCGTGCTACTAGGTCCGCAGTCACCACCACATTACCACCAACGCGGTTACTGTTAAGGTGCATATAACCACGGACACGTGGAGAGGACACGTAGTGCCTCAAAAACATCCCCCTCCTCCTCCAACAGGGAAAACATTCTTGGCAAATGCCTTTGCATTGGTTCGTCTGGTGGCAGTCTAAGAATTTCACCTTTACCGACACAACAAGAGAGCCTTGTCCTTAGATTTTTATACGTGTCTTTGTCTCGTAGGATGGTTTCACACATGTTTATATATTGTTTGCTATCTAGAATAACAATATTTCCTCCCTTGTCGGACATTTTAATGACGATTTTATCATTGTTTTCCAGTCCTTTCAAAGCCTTGAACTCAGAGGGGGTCATATTACCCGGGGATCTCCTACTAGGTTTTAATTCTTTGAGCTCCCTTAATACCAGTTCTTCAAAGATCTCTATCTCTGGACAGTGTATTTGTGATGGATTAGTTTTGTTGGGTAGTTTGAATTCGGTATATGGTGTTTGTACATAATTCTCTAACTCCAGGCTCTCAAGTATACGGAGCCCAGGGAGATCTTTGACTATAAGCCCCAATTCATCCGCTCTTTTTTTGTCCTTAACAGAGAAGAATTTTTTCCATTTAAGTTTCCTGGTGAAGAGGGAGATGTCCTTCGTCCAGACGAACGGCTGGCAGCGGCTCGTCGGTACAAAGGACAGCCCCCTCCTCAAGACCCCGATTTCATGGGCATCCAGAATATGGCTGGACAGATTAATTATCTGCATTTGCCCGACTGGTTCTCGCTTGTGTTGTCACCTAATTGGAGGATTTTAAAGTCTTCTAAAGCTTTCTGATTTTTACTGAGTGTGCTCTTCTCCTCCCCCAGTAGCAGATCGATTAATTAGAGGGAGAATTGGTTGGATAACCCCTCCCACTTGGGCATAAACTGTGTATTGCGACACCTAGGTGGTGGTAGTAGGGGGCTTCTCAGGCCACTTAGTACTATTTTGTGTTCAGCGTATTTTTCTAGTCCTTGGACTTCCCACCAACTACGAACAAATTCTTTATAATCATGCGTTAATGTTTTGAAACAGGTATTAATGGAGGCATTCGGTGTGCTGGGGCTATAGCCCTCCTCTGAGAAAACCGACCCCGCCTCAGTTAGCCAATTAGCGATGTTGATGTTTTCTGATAGAAAACCTGCCATGCCAAATTTAAGTACGTAATTCACAGGGGCAATAGTCTCTTTCTTAAAGAGAGCCCTTCACAAGATAGACTAATTAAAATATAACATTTATTAGAGATATTAAAAAACAAAACCACTATAGGACACACCTACAACATACAACACATAAAAAAACGATTGGTCGACGTATAGATAGTATGTTAAGAGTAACCTACCAAAACTGACCCTATAAAGGAATGTTGGTCGGGGTACTTATCTCATAGACTAGCCGCATTTAATGTACAGGTAACCCCATATGTTTGGGTATTTGTTACCAATTGTAGAGGGGCGTACAGCACATTAAATCAAATAGTATGGTTTTAATCCTCATACAGAGAGTGCGTGATCGCGCCCAAATCTAGTGCTGTTAATATTCGTGCGGTTAGCCAAATAAGGTCTTGATTTGAATTTCTTATTGGAGACAAAAAACTGCCCAAATAAAAAGTACTGATATTTCCTACTAATGCGTGGTCGTGATATTATTCTTTGCCGCGTTTCCCCATATATAAATGGTTCATCAGGAAGTTTCAAATATGAGTAGGAGAATAGATAAGACGTCGATGAGGCAATAATGGATCAGTGTTCAGGGAGACTGACCACTTATAGTGTGCTATCTATCCTCTCTCTCTCTCTAAAGGCATAGTTGTACTAACTCCAGCATTTCTAGTCCTACACACACTATCTTCATTATTTCTTCCCTCTTTCACTAGAGGTATATTTGCACTGGCTCCCACATGGGCGTTGGCTGCACTCCTCATTGCAACCTGTTCACACTGGGGAACATTTCTATCCACATCATAACTAGAAAGCATCCCACAATCGCCCACACATGACATTTCGGGATTAATGGATGTTAGTTCTAGAGATGAGCGAACGTACTCGGACAGGCCCCTTTCCACTCGAACACGGCGATTTTCGAGTACTTCCATACTTGGGTGAAAAGATTCGGGGGGCGCCGTGGGTGAGTGGGGGGTTGCAGCGGGGAGTGGGGGGGAGAGAGGGAGAGCTCCCCCCTGTTCCCCGCTGCTATCCCCCGCTCTGACACACCTCCCCCCAAGCGCCCCCCGAATCTTTTCACCCGAGTACGGAAGTACTCGAAAATAGCGATGCTTGATCGAGTAATTACTCGAAACGAGTACATTCGCTCATCTCTAGTCAGTTCACATTGTGCAGACTCTCCTGCACCGACCTGCAAAGAAGACATGTTATTCATTTTGTCTGGCTTTGCATTATCAGAGTATTCCAGTCCATATTGCATTATTTCCTCAGTCCTTGGAGTGCTCTCCCCACTCCCCCGACTTGATAGGTGCCATTGTTGCCGCTCCTCTGGACCCACGGATGACAGTCATTGAATACAGTACACATCTGCAGTTTTTATAGGAACCTGCACTGGATCCCTTCCCTCCCACAGTTGGAAAGATGGGGAAAGTCTGTGCTCAACACGAATTCTACAGGCAGTCTCTTGCATTTTGTCAGGACCCACGTCACTGTATCATATGGCATATCAAAAGTTAAGCTCACCCCCTTATCAGTCTCTGGACCTCAACGGAGAAATGGCAAAATGTCTGGCATAACAGCAGACTTATCCTGCTGCGGATCCAACTCCACTAACAGTGGGATCCCACGCATCAGCTGGCAGGTTCTGACCTCCAATTTTGCAGAAACTGGCCTCCTGGCCACTAGATTCTCTGGTGCACAACCTTCTGTATTGTCACACCTTCAGATGCAGTCCATTTGTCTCCAGGCAACAGTCTCCTACTGTAGACGCCTGTTGCTCATGGCAACCACAAACTTCGGCCTACTGTCCCTTTAAATGTTGCTCCAGCAGCAACCGTATATTTGGCCTCCTGGCCTTTTAAACTGCAACCAGCAATTGGTACACACTCGGCCTCCTGGCCCTTAAAATGCTGCATGCGGCTGCACTGCTCCCATTAGACTTCACGTGTTGCTCCTGTGCACCACTCCAGATCGTGCCAGCGCATCCTCCAACATATGTGGCAAGTTGGGGTCACTCGCCTGCGGATCGCTGACCTCTCATACATGAAAATGGTGCACCACATGTGTAGAAATGCTCCAGAGATGTGGGTTTGCTTTAGTTCTGGCTCCTGAGAGCCTTTATTTCACAGCAAAACAGCATACAAACACAGTCCATGTGTAATCCTTGGTTCATTACCCCCTGGGTCACCATCACTACCCCACCCGGGGTGTCTTGAGGATGTCTTCTTCTGTCAGATGTGTGACTGACCCAAAACTGGTCTACACGGATCAGGCTCCCAGTTCCTGACGTTGCATCTCCACCACTTCCACTAGTCCACACTGGACCCCAGACTTGCACCTCTTTCAGCTCACCTGAGATGTAACTTCCTCTTGTTTTTGGCAGGAACTGGCTTTTATCTAGTTCCTACTCCACCCGTTGGTGTGAACCCTAGCACCAAAAGTCCTGTCTGCAGCCCTCTACTACACGAAGTTTTATGATAAATTTAAAGCATAGCCCAACTCCTACTCACCCTAACCCAACCCCCACACACACTGTCTTCCCCCATTTTCTTTGAATCTATGTGCCCTTTCTTCCCTTTTTTCAGTTCTTTTTCAGGGGAGAATGTTATTAAAGAAACAGAATTCAACATGAAATCTGTTACACAACTTTATTGTTATTTGAGATCAGTGTTTCTCAACAGGTCATGGTTTGAGGATTTCCTCAGTATTGCACAGGTGATGTAATTATTGGCCATGCCTTAGACATTGCCATAGGTGATCTTACTATAGGATATCCTTAAAATATGACCTGTTGGAGGTACCTGAGGACTGGAGTTGGGAAACACTGTTTTAGATGATCTTGTAACCACATCATTTAAAACATGATTGCAATGTTGAAATTGTTCAAATTATATTACATTATCAAAGTCAATAAAAACCTTTGTCAACTAAAATGTGATTCCATATTATGTCTGTGTTTGCCCTTTGGCCTCCTTCCACATTGAGTTCCTCTTCTAGTGAGTTGTGCACATCCACTAGTGAGTCATGAGCTATGGAGTGCTTCACTATTTTTTCCAGGGCATCGATGCTAGATGAGATTGTAGCTTTTTTTCAAAAGAAGCCTAGAAAACTTCTTTCTCAGAAAAGTCTATTGCTACCATATGAGCAACTTCACCCCTCCCCTACTGTCTCTTTCCTCTTCCCTTGTAGTCTGTTACATATTTAATCATGTTTAATGTTCTTGTTTTTCCTTATGTACTGTAAACTGCTTTTCTTATATACTGTACCCTGCAATTATTGACACTTTGAAAAAGAAACAACCCTAAGTCATTACTTTATCTGGTGCTTCTAATGTATCATGTTTACCTTCACAGATATGGAAAGATGCTTGAAGTGTCCGGAGGATCAGTGGTCGAATGACAAAAGAGATGCCTGCATTCTGAGACCCATTGAATTCCTGTCATACGGAGACACTCTGGGGATTTCTCTTCTTGCTGTGGATGGACTGTTATGTATCTTCACAGCTGTGATATTAGGAATATTTATCACATACAAAGACACAACAATTGTAAAAGCCAATAACCAGAACCTCAGCTTTATACTTCTCCTCTCCCTCATCTTAGCCTTCCTCTGCCCTCTGTTCTTCATAGGAGTTCCCACAAGGATCTCCTGTCTCCTCCGACAAGTGGCTTTTGGAATCATTTTTACAATTGCTGTTTCTGCAGTTTTGGCCAAAACAGTCACTGTGGTCTTGGCCTTTAGAGCTACAAAACCAGACAGGACACTAAGGAAGTGGCTCAGGAGACATGTTTCCACATTTCTTCTAATTATCTGCTCTTCCATTCAGGTTGTGATCTGTGTTTTCTGGTTGTCTTTATCTCCACCATTCCCAGATTATAACACTGAGATAGAGGTTGGGAAGATAATCTTACAATGTAATGAGGGATCTGTCATTGCTTTCTACGTGGTCCTTGGCTACATGGGATTCTTGGCTATGCTGAGCTTTATTATAGCATTTCTAGCCAGGAAGCTTCCAGACGTCTTCAATGAGGCTCAGTACATCTCCTTCAGCATGCTGGTCTTCTGCAGTGTGTGGATCTCCTTCATCCCGGCCTATCTCAGCACCAAAGGGAAATACATGGTGGCTGTAGACGTTTTCGCCATGTCAGCTTCCAGTTCTGGTCTTCTGGGCTGTATCTTCATCCCCAAATGCTACATTATCTTAATGAGACCAGAGTTGAATGCAAAGTCCAATTTAACATTTGGACAAAGAAATCAATAATGGAGAAGCATAAATTGTAGTTCCTATTTTCACTACTTTCCATGTCCATGTTTTCCAGGTTCTTAGTTCCATGTTTTGTCAGTCTGATCAGACAAATGACTTGTATTTGTTACCTTCACTGTTTGTACGCAATAAAGTTTCTGCACTTGCAATGTAAGACCAGTCTCACATGAGCAGATTTTGATTATGAAATTCACCCACACGGAAAATCTGCGGCATGTCGCATCCATTAACAAAAATAGAACATTTGCATGTCCGCTCACATGAACGGACAGTGATTTGCGATTTCCACTTGTGGAAAAAAAAATCACAGCACTTCTTTTTTTTGCATGGAATCCACACGGACAGCTTCCATTGAAGTCAATAGAAGCTGTCTGATTTGCGGCCCTTCCGCAATTTACATATAATAAAATAAATAAATCTTGGTATTTGTATAGCGCCAACTTATTCTGGAGTGCTTCCAGGTAATTATTATTTATGACCCCCCACCTAACTGGGTTCTCATTTTACTGACCTCGGAAGGATGGAAGGCTGAGTCAACCTTGAGCCGGCTACCTGAATCATGCGGGGATTGAACTTGCAACCATCAGGTCATAGGCAAGAGATTACACTCTGCACCACATGAGGCTCTAGTTAGAGGAAAGTTTGTGGATTCCACTTTATCGCCTAGCAACTGTGCGCAAAAAATAAATGATTTGAAAAAAAATGTTTATGCACATGTCCGACAGCAAGCCGTCGAGACCATCTTCATGCAGATGAAATAGAGGTATGCGGGAATGTTGGCTGGGCACAGGATGGGATTCCACTGTAGGCTCCCACATTCGGAATCCGACCTGTTTGTGTGAGGCCGGCCTCATAGATATTCTCATCTAATATAAAAAAAAAAATAGAATAAACACTAAGACAAAGGTACCAAGTTAAATACATTGTTTTATTAATTATTTATGAATTAGTTCTTGCAGCTCACAAATATTCTAGTCATTTTTTTCATAATCCAATGATTTGTTAGAGATACATTTTTTTGTATTTTGATGGATATCCTGACCATCACCTTACTTGTGGTTTCTCCTGTTATTTGTACATTCACATGTAATAAAGAGACAAAAACAAGGGGTGGACAAAGCTACTATGATACAAAAGAAGCATAGAAGAGTGGTGAAGTGCCAGGTTGCTGTGATCCTAATGACACTACAAGGCAAAGACTGCTGCTGTCTGAACTGGAATTAACTTCTGATAGGATGTCTAATGAAGTAGTTAAATGGAATATTGCCTGTCCATAGTGTTAAAACAGTATTACCGTTAATACTTAGTGTGAACAAGAGCAAATATCACCTGACAGCAGAATATGACGTCATGACCTGCAAAAAGCAGAAAGGGGTGTAGCAGCATGGCTATCCAATGGATTTTAGAGTGAGTGAGGCCAGAACCAGCACTTTCTACCTTGCCCACCTATGACAATGTCCGTCTCGCTGATAGACAACCAGCTGATGTACGGGTGTGCTAAGCAATTGACCTCTGTCCATCAAGGACTGATCACCTATTCAGAGTGTGGGTCATCAGTGAAAAAATAGGCAGGCAACCCCTATAAATGAACATAGTAATATAGTATGTAAGGCCTAAAAAACATATGTCCATCCAGTTCAGCCTATTATCCCCAATGTTGATCCAGAAGAAAGCAAAAAAAAAAAACAATGAGGTAGAACTAGAGATGAGCGAGCACCAAAATGCTCGGGTGCTCGTTACTCGAGACGAACTTTTCGCGATGCTCGAGGGTTCGTTTCGAATAACGAACCCCATTGAAGTCAATGGGCGACCCGAGCATTTTTGTATATCGCCGATGCTCGCCAAGGTTTTCGTTTGTGAAAATCTGGGCAATTCAAGAAAGTGATGGGAACGACACAGCAACAGATAGGGCAGGCGAGTGGCTACATGTTGGGCTGCATCTCAAGTTCCCAGGTCCCACTATTAAGCCACAATAGCGGCAAGAGTGCCCCCCCCCCCATCCCAACAACTTTTACTTCTGAAAAGCCCTCATTAGCAATGCATACCTTAGCTAAGCACCACACTACCTCCAACAAAGCACAATAACTGCCTGCATGACACTCCGCTGCCACTTTTCCTGGGTTACATGCTGCCAAATCCCCCCCCCACGACCCAGTGTCCTAAGCGCACACCAAACTGTCCCTGCCCAGCCTTCAGCTGCCCTCATGCCACGCCACCCTCATGTCTATTTATAAGTGCGTCTGCCACAGGAAAAGCAGGCACACACTGCAGAGGGTTGGCACGGCTAGGCAGCGACCCTCTTTAAAAGGGGCGGGGCGATAGCCCACAATGCTGTACAGAAGCAATGAGAAATCCAATCCTGTGCCACCTCCATCTGGAGCTGCACACGTGGGCATAGCAATGGGGAACCTATGTGCCACACACTATTCATTCTGTCAAGGTGTCTGCATGCCCCAGTCAGACCACGTTTTTTTATAAATAGTCACAGGCAGGTACAACTCCGCAATGGGAATTCCGTGTGCACCCACAGCATGGGTGGCTCCCTGGAACCCACCCGCTGTACATAAATGTATCCCATTGCAGTGCCCTGGGCAGCAGAGCTAACGTCAGATGAAATGCAGGTGGGCTTCGGCCCACACTGCATGCCCCAACCTGACCGGGGTTTTTAATTCATAGACACAGGCAGGTACAACTCCCTATTGTGAAGTCCCTGTGGACCGACAGCATGGGTGGGTGCCAGGAAGCCACCGGCGGTACATAAATATATCCCATTGCATTGCCCATCACAGCTGAGGTAATGTCATGTTTAATGCAGGTGGGCTTCGGCCCACACTGCATGCCCCAGTCAGACTGGGGTTCTTTAGAAGTGGACACATGCAGTTACAACTCCCTGTGGACCCACAGCATGGGTGGCTCCCTGGAACCCACCGGCGGTACATAAATATATCCCATTGCAGTGCCCAACACAGCTGATGTAACGTCCGCTGTAATGCAGGTGGGCTAAAAATTAATTTGATTACACTGTAGGCGAGGGCCCCCAAAAATTGGTGTACCAACAGTACTAATGTATGTCAGAAAAATTGCCCATGCCCAACCAAGAGGGCAGGTGAAACCCATTAATCGCTTTGGTTAATGTGGCTTAATTGGTAACTAGGCCTGGAGGCAGCCCAGTTAAAATAAAAATTGGTTGAGGTGAAAGTTTCAACGCTTTAATGAGCAATGAAACGTATAAAAATTGTTTACAAAAATTATATGACTGAGCCTTGTGGGCCTAAGAAAAATTGCCCGTTCGGCGTGATTATGTGAGGTTTCAGGAGGAGGAGGAATATTATACACAGATTGATGAAGCAAAAAGGTCCCCGTTTTTGATGGGGATAGAGAACGATGCTTCCATCCGCGGGTGCAGCCTACGTATTGCTTACGTATCGCTGCTGTCCGCTGGTGGAGAAGAGAAGTCTGGGGACATCCAGGCTTTGTTCATCTTGATGAGTGTAAGCCTGTCGGCACTGTCGGTTGACAGGTGGGTACGCTTATCCGTGATGATTCCCACAGCCGCACTAAACACCCTCTCTGACAAGAAGCTAGCCGCAGGACAAGCAAGCACTTCCAGGGCATACAGCGCGAGTTCAGGCCACGTGTACAGCTTCGACACCCAGTAATTGTAGGGGGCAGAGGCGTCACGGAGGACGGTCGTGCGATCGGCTACGTACTCCCTCACCATCCTTTTACAGTGCTCCCGCCGACTCAGCCTTGACTGGGAGCGGTGACTCAGTCTTGCTGGGGAGCCATAAAGCTGTCAAGGGCCTTAGAGAGTCTTCCCCTGCCTGTGCTGTACATGCTGCCTGATCTCCGCACCTCCCCTGCTACCTGGCCCTCGGAACTGCGCCTTCGGCCACTAGCGCTGTCGGATGGGAATTTTACCATCAGTTTGTCCACCAGGGTCCTGTGGTATAGCATCACTCTCAAACCCCTTTCCTCTTCGGGTATGAGAGTGGAAAGGTTCTCCTTATACCGTGGGTCAAGCAGTGTGTACACCCAGTAATCCGTAGTGGCCAGAATGCGTGTAACGCGAGGGTCACGAGAAAGGCATCCTAACATGAAGTCAGCCATGTGTGCCAGGGTACCTGTACGCAACACATGGCTGTCCTCACTAGGAAGATCACTTTCAGGATCCTCTTGCTCCTCCTCCTCCTCAGGCCATACACGCTGAAAGGATGACAGGCAAGCAGCATCTGTACCCTCAGCAGTGGGCCAAGCTGTCTCTTCCCCCTCCTCCTCATCCTCCTCCTCCTCCTCACCGCGCTGAGATATAGACAGGAGGGTGCTCTGACTATCCAGCAACATACTGTCTTCCCCCGGCTCTGTTTCCGAGCGCAAAGCGTCTGCCTTTATGCTTTGCAGGGAACTTCTCAAGAGGCATAGCAGAGGAATAGTGACGCTAATGATTGCAGCATCGCCGCTCACCACCTGGGTAGACTCCTCAAACTTTCCAAGGACCTGACAGATGTCTGCCAACCAGGCCCACTCTTCTGAAAAGAATTGAGGAGGCTGACTCCCACTGCGCCGCCCATGTTGGAGTTGGTATACAACTATAGCTCTACGCTGCTCATAGAGCCTGGCCAACATGTGTAGCGTAGAGTTCCACCGTGTGGGCACGTCGCACAGCAGTCGGTGCACTGGCAGATTAAACCGATGTTGCAGGGTGCGCAGGGTGGCAGCGTCCATGTGGGACTTGCGGAAATGTGCGCAGAGCCGGAGCACCTTTCTGAGCAGGTGTGACAAGCGTGGGTAGCTTTTCAGAAAGCGCTGAACCACCAAATTAAAGACGTGGGCCAGGCATGGCACGTGCGTGAGGCTGCCGAGCTGCAGAGCCGCCACCAGGTTACGGCCGTTGTCACACACGACCATGCCCGTTTGGAGGCTCAGCGGCGCAAGCCAGCGGTCGGTCTGCTCTGTCAGACCCTGCAGCAGTTCGTGGCCCGTGTGCCTCTTATCTCCTAAGCTGAGTAGTTTCAGCACGGCCTGCTGACGCTTGCCCACCGCTGTGATGCCATGCCGCGCGACACCGACTGCTGGCGACGTGCTGCTGCTGACACATCTTGATTGCGAGACAGAGGTTGCGTTGGAGGAGGAGGAGGAGGAGGAGGGTGCTTTAGTGGAGGAAGTATACACTGCCGCAGATACCACCACCGAGCTGGGGCCCGCAATTCTGGGGGTGGGTAGGACGTGAGCGGTCCCAGGCTCTGACTCGGTCCCAGCCTCCACTAAATTCACCCAATGTGCCGTCAGGGAGATATAGTGGCCCTGCCCGCCTGTGCTTGTCCACGTGTCCGTTGTTAAGTGGACCTTGCCAGTGACCGCGTTGGTGAGGGCGCATACAATATTGCGGGAGACGTGGTCGTGCAGGGCTGGGACGACACATCGGGAAAAGTAGTGGCGACTGGGAACTGAGTAGCGCGGGGCCGCCGCCGCCATCATACTTTTGAAGGACTCCGTTTCCACAACCCTATACGGCAGCATCTCCAGGCTGATAAATTTGGCTATGTGCACGTTTAACGCTTGAGCATGCGGGTGCGTGGCGGCGTACTTGCGCTTGCGCTCAAACACTTGCTCTAGCGACGGCTGGACGGTGCGCTGACAGACATTGCTGGATGGGGCCGAGGACAGCGGAGGTGAGGGTGTGGGTGCAGGCCAGGAGACGGTAGTGCCTGTGCCCTGAGAGGGGGGTTGGATCTCAGTGGCAGGTTGGGGCACAGGGGGAGAGGCAGCGGTGCAAACCGGAGGCGGTGAACGGCCTTCGTCCCACCTTGTGGGGTGCTTGGCCATCATATGTCTGCGCATGCTGGTGGTGGTGAGGCTGGTGGTGGTGGCTCCCCGGCTGATCTTGGCGCGACAAAGGTTGCACACCACTGTTCTTCGGCCGTCTGCACTCTCAGTGAAAAACTGCCAGACCTTTGAGCACCTCGGCCTCTGCAGGGTGGCATGGCGCGAGGGGGCGCTTTGGGAAACAGTTGGTGGATTATTCGGTCTGGCCCTGCCTCTACCCCTGGCTACCGCACTGCCTCTTCCAACCTGCCCTGCTGCTGCCCTTGCCTCCCCCTCTGAAGACCTGTCCTCAGTAGGCGTAGCAAACCAGGTGGGGTCAGTCACCTCATTGTCCTGCTGCTCTTCCTCCAAATCCTCTGTGCGCTCCTCCCTCGGACTTACTGCCCTTACTACTACCTCACTGATAGACAACTGTGTCTCAACGTCATCGTCCTCCTCACCCACTGAAAGGTCTTGAGACAGTTGCCGGAAGTCCCCAGCCTCATCCCCCGGACCCCAGGAACTTTCCAATGGTTGGGCATCAGTCACGATAAACTCCTCTGATGGGAGAGGAACCACTGCTGCCCAATCTGAGCAGGGGCCCGAGAACAGTTCCTGGGAGTCTGCCCGCTCCTCAGAATGTCTCATTGTAATGGAGTGAGGAGGCTGGGAGACAGGAGGAGCAGCAGCCAGAGGATTCTGAGTTGCAGCAGTGGACGGCGCAGAACTGTGGGTGGACGATAGATTGCTGCATGCACTTTCTGCCATCCACGACAGGACCTGCTCACACTGCTCATTTTCTAATAAAGGTCTACCGCGTAGACCCATTAATTGTGCGATGAATGTGGGGATGCCAGAAACTTGCCTCTCTCCTAATCCCGCAGCAGTCGGCTGCGATACACCTGGATCAGGAGCTCAGCCTGTGCCCACACCCTGACTTGGGCCTCCGCGTCCTCGGCCGCGTCCACGTCCTCTAGGCCTACCCCTACCCCTCAGCATGCTGTATTACCAGTAATGCAGAAACAGAACGCTGTAATTAAATGTGCCGCTTATTGGCCTGTGGTTGGAGGCTGACTTCGCTTACGGAACGCCAGGAAATAATTTTGCGCAAGCCTGCTGTAACACTTAGCTGGCTGCGTATGAATTTGGAGAACTACTACACCCAGCACAGACCCAGAACACTGAGGACAGTCACAGGCAGCCCAAATAGATTTTTTTCCCAAAATTTTTTTGCAAAGGCCCACTGCCTATATTCAATCAATATGTCTTCTGTCCCTGCCTAAGCGCTTCTGGCCCTGGAGTATGTCAAAGAACTGCAGAGTGTTGCACCCTTAGAAGCAAACATGTGTTTAGTAGTTATGATTCACATAAAGCTCCAGCTGTGCTAAAGAAAAACCTCCAAAGGGAATTAATAGCCTCAATAAACACAAGTAACTAAAGATACATCAGAGCTCGGATCTCCAGAAAGAGGCGTTTTATTTAGGTCTACAGAAATATCCCTCTGTGTGTGAAGGTAGAATAAAAAGGCCTCCGCTCCGTGTCAGCTCTGGGAGCAAGAACAGAAGTGCAGCTGCGGCATCCTGAGACTCCCGAACACCGAATCTTCACACTAAGAGGTAAGAGACATCCCAACCATATCTCCAGCCTCAGCTTAGCCGGGTGATACACTGTGGTAAACAGGACATCAGGGGTGCAGTGAGATATGGAATAATAGGGAAAGACAGGCAATAAACAATAATAATAATAAACTTTATTTGTATAGCGCCAACATATTCCGCAGCGCTTACATAGACAGGGGGGAATACAGAAAGACAAAATAAAAACATTACAGAGCCACGGTTACATATAGTAATCAGATGCTGGAAACAATAGGGGTGAGGGTCCTGCTCCAACGAGCTTACATTCTACGAATGGTGGGGTGATACAGAAGGTAAAGGGTCTGGAGATGTGCACGGTATGGCGAAGTGGAAGAGTGAGCGATGTTATACACATAGACAATGGTCAGACATTTAGCCGTGTGATGGCAGAAACGGTGTGACTGCAGGAACGGTTTATGATGGCTAGCAGGGATTGCAGTCACTAGGGCAGAGAGCATGTTAACAGGCGGAGTACAGAGGGGTTTGTTTAGGGAATGCGGTATGCCTCCCTGAAGAGGTGCATTTTTAGAGCACGCCTGAAGCTCTGCGAGTCCTGGATTGCTCGGGTAGCCTTTTGTAGTGCGTTCCAGAGGACCGGTGCTGCTCTGGAGAAGTCTTGGAGGCGGGAATGAGAAGTTCGAATGAAAGGGGCACTCAGTCTGGTTTCATTAGCAGAGCGGAGAGCCCGGGCTGGTTGATGGATTGAGATGAGGGAGGCGATATAGGGTGGTGCTGCGCTGTGGAGGGCTTTGTGGATGAAGGTAGCGAGTTTGAATTGAATTCTGTATTTAACGGGCAGCCAGTGCAGTGACTGACAGAGGGCAGAGACGTCCGAGTAGCGGCTGGACAGGAAGATGAGCCTGGCTGCCGCATTCAGGATGGATTGGAGAGGGTAGAGTCTGGTGCAGGGGAGGCCGATCAGCAACGAGTTGCAATAATCGAGCCGGGAGTGGATGAGGGCGACAGTAAGCGTTTTTAACGTCTCCACAGTGAGAAAAGAGCGGATTCTTGCAATGTTCTTGAGGTGCAGCTGACATGTTCAGGCCAGAGATTGTATGTAGGGGGTAAAAGAGAGATCAGAGTCAAATATGACCCCAAGGCAGCGGGCGTGTTGTCTAGGAGTTATGGTGGCGCCACACACTGAGATGGAGATGTCAGGATGAGGTCAGTTAGTGGAGGGTGGAAATACCAGTAAGTCAGTTTTAGAGAGGTTTAGTTTTAGGTGGAGAGAGGACATAGTGTTAGAGACAGCGGACAGACAGTCGGTGATGTTTTGGAGAAAGGGTGCAGAGATGTCACGGGCAGAGGTGTATAGCTGGGTGTCGTCAGCGTACAGGTGGTATTGGAGGCCAAAACTCCTGATGGTTTGTCCAATAGGGGCTGTGTAGATAGACCCCAACAGCAAGGGAAAGAGGAGGGGAGGTAGAGCCAGCAAAGGAGACACTGAAAGAGCGGTCAGATAGGTAGGAGGAGAACCAGGAGAGGGCAATGTCCTTTAGGCCGATGGAGCGAAGCATACTGAGGAGGAGTTTGTGGTCAACAGTGTCAAATGCTGCAGAAAGGTTGAGGAGGATCAGTAGGGAGTAATCGCCCCTCGATTTGGCTGTCAGTAGGTCGTTGGATACCCTAGTAAGGGCAGTTTCTGTCGAGTGTTGAGGTCAGAAGCCAGACTGTAGGGGGTCTAGGAGAGAGTTCTCTGATAAATAGCTTACAAGGTGGGAGTAAACCAAACGTTCTAGTAGTTTGGAGATGAAGGGAAGGTTTGAGATGGGTCGGTAGTTGGCAGCATCGGACGCGTCCAGAGTCGGTTTCTTTAGCAGTGGGGATATGATGGCGTGTTTGAAAGAAGAGGGAAAGATGCCAGAGGTCAGAGAGAGGTTGAATATAGTGGTGAGATGGGAGATGACCACTGGGGAGAAGGAACAGAGGAGGTATGAGGGGAGGGGGTCGCTAGCGCAGGTGGTGGGGCGAGCAGAGAAGAGCAATTTGGAGACTTCTTCCTCTGTCGCTGGTCTGAGTACAGACAGTGAGCAGGAGCTAGATGCAGTGCTCACAAGACTAGGGTCAGGGCTAGTCTGGGGCTGGGAAGTTATTTCCTGACGGATGTCATCAATTTTCTTTTTGAAGTAAGCAGCCAGGTCTTCAGCACTGAGATCTGTCACCGGGGGCTGCGGTTTTGGGCTGAGAAGGGAGTGAAAAGTATCAAAGAGCCGTTTAGGGTTGTGCGATAATGAGGAGACTAGAGAGGTGAAGTAGACTTGTTTGGCATGGTGGAGGGCGAGGTTGTAGGTTCTGAGCATGAATTTGTAGTGGAGGAAGTCTGCGGACGTTTGCGATTTCCTCCACAGCCGTTCAGCACTTCTAGAGCACCGCCGGATGAAGCACGTTTGAGGTGTGAGCCAGGGTTGCCGCGTTCTACATCGAATGGCTCGGGTTCTGGGGGGCGCAGCTTCATCCAGGGCACGTTTGAGAGCGGTGTTGTAGTGAGCGGCAGCCAGGTTGGGGCAGGCGAGGAGAGAGATAGGGGACAGAGAGGACTGTAGGGATTCAGCAAAGTCCTGGGTGTGAATGGCCTTAAGGTTCCTGTAGGTACGGTACGTAGGTGGGTCTGGAGAGATGTTAGGGAGCGTGACAGAGAAAGAGAGGAAGTTATGATCTGAGAGCGGGAGAGGGGAGTTAGTGAAGTTGGAAACAGAGCATAGACGGAAGAAGACCAGATCCAGAGTATTGCCATCCATGTGAGTGGGAGAGGTTGTGAGTTGAGAGAGACCAAGGGAGGAGGTGAGCGAGAGAAGCTTAGAGGCAGATGGGGAGTTGGGGTCATTAGTGGGGATGTTAAAATCACCTAAGATGAGGGTTGGAATTTCACAGGATAGGAAGTGGGGGAGCCAGGCAGCAAAGTGGTCCAAAAACAGGCGAGGAGCACCTGGGGGGCGGTAGATAACTGCTACTCGCATGGACAGCGGACGGAAAAGCCGTAGCATATGTACTTCAAATGATGGAAAAGTGAGTGAGGGTACAGGGGGGATGACCTGGTAGGTGCATTTCGGGGAAAGAAGAGCACCTACTCCTCCGCCACGCCTGTCATCTGGTCTCGGGGTATGGGAGAACTGCAGGCCATTGTAAGACAGTGCAGCAGGGGAGGCCGTGTCAGACTGCTGTATCCACATTTCTGTGAGAGCGAGCAGACTTAAAGATTTAACAGTAAAAAAGTTGTGGATGGTGGGGAGTTTATTACATGCTGACTGGCAATTCCAGAGCGCACATTTAAAGGAGTCAGGGGAGGCTATGCATGGGCTAGCAGTTGGGCTTGGGGATTTTATTAGTGAGTCAGGTAGGGGGTGATAGCTAGGAGCAGTGGAGGGCGGGCCAGGATTGGGAGAGATATCCCCAGCAGCTAGTAGCAGCAGGATAGAGAGGGTTAGAAGATGGCTAGGAGATTTATGAGGATGACTGTTATTTTTGTTAGTGACATTAGGGGGTTTGAGGCTAAGCAAGAAAGTAAAGAGTGCATGCGAGCTGTGCATAGGTGAGGACAGTAGAGAGGGGCTAATGTGAATAGTGTGCCCCAGAGGTGGGCACTTGGAAGAAGTTCTGAAACTGAGAGCAAGGATGAGAACAGAGGTGCCAGCATTAGCTAAAGCTTTGAAGTGTATAGTATTTAGGCAGAGTTTGTAGCCTACCTGTCACCTGTCTCATACCGTGTCGAACTGCCATGGTCAAACTGTATCATACTTTCTCCAGCATACTTCATGCAGCATTATATTCGCGTGGCAGCCACACGCGTGGCATACATGCTTACACTGATATTATAGTGAAAGTTTAAGGTATGACTAGGAAACAGCTGGGAGTGGCTAATCAGGTTCCAATTGACTGGCCAGCTGACTTTAGCATTGCAAACCTAATGACTAAAAGGGGGGGGGGGGGTAAAATTTATTGCTCTCCTTAGATAAGGAAAGCATCTCAGCAAGGATGGGTGAAAGATGCCAAGAGAAGAAGGAAAATAAATAAATGCAATATTTTTCTTCAACAAGATAAAATCTTGCTGAGAAGCACCTGCTCCTTATTGTCTAAAGTCAGGAGGGTCTGGTAGATCCAGAGACTCCTGACTGCCGTCCTAATGTCATCAGGACAACTCTTCAGCCATATATACCGTGGCTGCGCTGTCCTCCCTCTCCTTTCTAATCAGTGCAGATAACACTGGAGATCTCTCACAAATCTCCCCGGGGTGCACATTCTCCTCTGTACTCACAGAAACAAACAAGAGCAAAGATCAAAGGGCTTGCAGTAGCAGCATGTCCGCAGATGATGTCATAACCATGTGACCAGCAGCAACTAGAGGGGGTCATATAATAATACACTTGCATTAGGGGATTTTGTGGTGATAAAATCACTGTCTAACAGGCCAACTGCAGATGTGTGTGCATGTAGCAGAGCTGTATAAGCTGTTTGTGTGCATGTATGTAACAGAGCTATATGTGTTTGCATGTAGCAGAGCTATATGTATGTAAGTGAATTCTGCAGAGCTGTGTGTGTATGTTGCAGAGTTGTGTATGTTGAAGAGCTGTGTGTGTGTGTAGCAGAGTTGTGCATGTTGCACAGCTGTATGTGTATGTTGCAGAGTTGTGCATGTTGCAGAGCTGTGTGTGTATGTAGCAGAGTACTGTATGTTTCAGAGCTGTGTGTGTGCCTATATGTATCAGAGCTGTATAAGCTGTGCATGTACACAGCAGAGTTGTGTGTGCGTGTGTGTACATGTAGCAGAGCTGTATATGTGTAAGTGAATTCTGCAGACCTAGGTGTATATGTAGCAGAGTTGTGTCTATGTAGCAGAGCTGTATGTTGCACACATGTACAATATGCATGCAGCAGTGCTGTATACAATGTGACCTTATGTGCTGGCACCATTGTTTAGATAACATGCTAGGTTGAATAGAAGCTGACCGTGCACTGCAAAAGTCTCTTCTGTACTAGAACACCACAGCTAATGCCATAGCCCTCCACTTTGCTTGATCCCCAGAGACATTTAAATTAGTATGAAATATTTTTTCTATTTTCTGTTGTCTAGACCCGAGGGGAATGGGAGTATTCTATAGTCCAAAAATATGGTAAATAAAGACATAAGTAAATTGGAAGGAGAACAATGTATCATAAAGGGGGCTCAAAAATGTATAAATAAAGATGCACATATAAAAGTTCATGCTATTCATACAAAATTATGCTTAAAATATATAAGTGGCTCAAACACAATATAACATCACTCATGATAAAACCATTTATGAGAAGTGGAAGGTAATCCAGAAGTGAATAGGATGGAACCACATGTACTGCTCAGAGAAGACAAGTAAAAAGGTTTGGAATCTAAAATATATCAGTAGTCCATGGAGAATGTATAAATATATGATATATAGAGATAAACAGTTCATAAATAGAGATGAGCAAGCACCAAAATGCTCGGGTGCTCGTTACTCGAGTCGAACTTCCCGCGATGCTCGAGGGTTCATTTCGAGTAACGAACCCCATTGAAGTCAATGGGCGACCCGAGCATTTTTGTATGGGACCTATGCTCCGCTAAGGTTTTCATTTGTGAAAAACTGGGAAATTCAAGAAAGTGATGGGAAACAGATAGGGCAGGCGAGGGGCTACATGTTGGGCTGCATCTCAAGTTCCCAGGTCCCACTATTAAGCCACAATAGCGGCAAGAGTGCCCCCCCCCCCTACAATTTTTACTACTGAAAAACCCTCATTAGCAAGGCATACCTTAGCTAAGCACCACACTACCTCCAACAAAGCACAATCACTGCCTGCATGACACTCCGCTGCCTCTTCTCCTGGGTAACATGCTGCCCAACCGCCCAACACGACCCAACGTCTGCTGCACACACAAGCGACTACTACCCCCAGCAGACACGCAGTAAACTGTACACGGTCACAGGCTTGGCTGGGTAATAATGATCGACTACTACCCCCAGCAGACACGCAGTAAACTGAAGACGGTCACAGGCAGCCCAAATATAGTATTTTTTTCCAATTTTTGGGAAAAAGCCCACTGCCTATATAGCCTGTATATGGATTTCCCTGTTGGAGGATGACTGTGGTTATTGAAAGCACAGTGCAACCAGAAAAAATTATGCGCAAGGCTGCAGTAACACCTAGCTGGGTAATAAGTGAGCGACTACTACCCCCAGCAGACATGCAGTAAACTGAACACAGTCACAGGCAGCCCAAAGATTTTTCTTTCCAATTTTTTTGAAAAAGCCCACTGCCTATATTGCTAGTATATCTTTTTCCCTGTACCACTGTCCCTGCCTCACCAGTACTGCCCCTATACTCTGTAAAATTACTGCAGACTGAGGAAGCTATGGTCTGCACGCCCGATATACAAAAAAAAAATATATATATATGTGCAAAACTGCTAAAAGCAGCCTCAACAGTACTGCACACGGTCAGATGTGGCCCTAAGAAGGACCGTTGGGGTTCTTGAAGATGAAGATAACAGCCTAACACTCTCTCTATAGCAGCTACAGCAAGACGGCACTTTCCCTAATATCTCTCAGCGTGCATCTGTGGCGAGCCGCGGCCAGCCCCAGTTTATATACTCGGGTGTCACCTGATCCCCCCAGCCACTCACTGCAGGGGGGTGGGATAGGGCTGGAATGTCACAGGAGGAAGTTGTAATGCCTTCCCTGTGTTTCTATTGGCCAGAAAACGGTGCAAAATTTTCTGGGAAGAAAATGGAAGTGACTCGAACATCGCGTGGTGCTCGTCTCGAGTAACGAGCATCTCGAGTACCCTAATACTCGAACGAGCATCAAGCTTGGACGAGTACGCTCGCTCATCTCTATTCATAAACTGCATGTAAATTGTCTCTGATCTGGGTCATTAATACAAAGACCATTACTAGGAAATAAAGGCAGAAAAGCATCTCATCATTCCACAATAAAGGACATAAAACCTTAAAATATGCGGGGCTAATAATAATTATTATTTTATAAGGACGGTATAAAATGCAAATACTGCACATATGGTTCGGATGACATGCAATAATAGATGGACTTCAGTAGCGCACTACTAGGGGCAATTGTGCTCTCCCAAAAGGCAGCTGGATGGGTGCTCAGTTGTGCCATTTTACAGATATGGTGCAAACACCTAGAAAGCAACAGCAAAGGGCTAATGTAGTGGGCTATAGAATAATACAGGGGAAGAGAATGATATACATGAATATATTGGGTGAGAAAGTAATGGTGTAGCTAAGGAAAACACCATCCTGTATGTCCTGAAGAACTTATCGTCTGTATTGGGGTCAGGGAGATAAAAGCGACTTCTTCTCAGCCAGGTGATGGTTATGAGAACTGTAGAAATTGGTCAGTGATTGCGGCCAACATAGTTAAGGATGCCATTGTTGGTGAGATAGTGTGTAGGGAGGACACCAGCCCAGGAGCAGAGGGGCTCAACCCATGGGCAAGGAACTGGAGTTGGAAGGGAAAAGAAAGCCAGGCAGCACGCTAAATTAAACTTTAATATAAAAGGGCGGATGTGTGTTTGTAAATGAGATGACCAGAGGAAAAGGAAAGGGATGTGAGTGGATGCGAAAAGAGGAACAGGGGAAACTGGGGTGTAGCAGTGTTAATCTTCATAAATATTATCAAGAGCCTTATTTAAGACAATGGGCATCAGTGTGTTTGGTTTAAATATCCAGTAGGGTGGTGTTTTTTTTTCTTTTGTCTAATCTATTTATCTCAGCATTTACTATTTGTTCTGTTATAGTGACCCAGAAGGGGCTGATATGCACAGTGGATGTGTATCTTTATATGCTGTCTTTGTTTATGCATCATCTCAGAGGTTGGGTGGTGCAGCCAATGTAAGTGGCAGAGCTATTTTATTTTAAAAAAATCACTAAATTAGAGGAATGATTTACAAAGGTCTGAATTTGGCAAAGTTCCCACTATAGCATGTTTCTTAAAGGTCTCACATTTATTCTGGATGTTATCACATTTGCATTTTCCACAATGAAACAGCCAATAATGTTTGGAAACAAATGCTGATTGGTTCTTTTGGCTGTCATATTCCTTTTGAGATCACTTGGAGCCAGGATACTTTTGGGGGGTTTAGCCATTCTAAAACTAGCATGTGGTTTGGATATATTTTCTTTATAAAGGGGTCCTATTTCTAGTCCAGAGTTTCTTCGAGGAGGTAAATACAAGAGGATGACATAGGTTGTAGGTAGTGATACAATTGTGCTTTACATCTTGCTCTTTAGCTATTACTGTCTGTGGGTTTGAAGTTGGTTTTGGTTATAATCCTATTGCCCTCATTACCTGGAATAAAATCTAGATGTTTAAAGGATAGAGGAGAGATCTATCCAGTGAAAGTTAGGTTCCAATCATTGCAATCCAAATATGTGAAGACTTCAAAGGCTTCTTCAGACTCTTTCCAGATAAACAACCAATCAACTATGTATTGTTTGTAAAGTATGATGCTGCTAGACCATCTGTGATTGGATGCAATTAATATTTTCTCAAAGTTGCCCATAAATAAATTAGCTGAAACTAGGTGTGAAACACATTCCCGTTGTTGCACCCTTAACTTATTTCTAAATTCCGAAGTTCAAGGAGAATATTCTTGAGAATAAAAAGAATGTTGTCTATTATATATAATATAAGACTGTTTACCTTTTAGGTATCAGTGTGTCTTGGGTAAGAACAGTGGACATGACAACACCTAAATCATGCAGGGTTTTTTTTTTAAGCCTGAGGAAGACCCCTGAGTAGGTTCAAAAGCTCACTACAGCATCATGTATTTTGTTAGCCATTAAAAGGTGTTATATCTTTAGGATAACTTGGTTTTTCTTACTGCGAACAATCACATTTTCTCTACTGGCTAACACTGTACTAATTTCTATTGTTTTATTAGAGTACACAAATACACCTAGAGAAGCCCATTTGTATCTAGGTTGCCATGTAATGTTAGGTAACATGCTGATAAGGGAAGGCGAGTATTTCAGAAAGGAATCTAAGTGTATCACATATTTTTGTAACAGTATGTCCATGTAATGAGGTAGATTACTAGGAATGAAATTGATACCAGATATTATATGTCACTCATGAGGTTTGGATGGGTCCTTATGAATTCTAGGGAGATGGTAACAGATTGTTAAGCAAGGATTCTTGATGATGAGAAACTCTTTCTTTTTTGATGAAGAACAGCAATAAAGAAAAGCGGCGCTCCAGTGGTGTAGAATATAAAGATGTATATATGTATGTGATGTTAAAAGATATGGACTCACCCCGACTAAACCGGTCCTGGAGGGTACCGGTTAGTCGCCTTATCCACGAAAACCTTTGTATCAACGTATATAATTCATTGGTGGATCAACGGTCATAGTATGACATCCCAGGGGGAGAGCGGCTTAGAGGAGCTCCAAAAACAAGATTGTTGTGGAGAAAGAGGCAATATAATCACACAGAGAAAAAAAATCCTCAGCGCTCTGTTAGTGTAGGTATATGAGAGACATTGAAGATCTTACTTGTTTGGGGGTGCCGGCTCTGTGGCACCCCTCTTATCCAGGAGAACCTCTATAATGCAAGGAGATGCTTCTTTTTATTAACTTCTTGTTTTTATTGCGACGCGTTTTGGCTCATTCTTAAGCCTTTTTCAAGCATACATGTCATATCACCACATACCTGTATTTATAGTGGGTGAACAAGGAAAGGGCAGGGAAATCAGTATTGTGACGCCCCCATTCTGGGTGTTCACCATATGGCAATGCATCTTATATAAATACAAAATGACCACATTCACACTTAGCCAATACTTCACTGTGTAATGGATGATATTGTGCGCTCCCGCACGGTGTTTTACCATCTTGTGTTACCTTTAATTTTCATCTTAAGAAAGGAGAAGTGTAGGTGACGTGATGACGTTACTGGACGTTCCTATGTACCACCGCATCTCCTCGTACGTAGGGTTATCAGCCCTGAGGGCGCGCATGATGGATTACGCGATGACGTCATGGCGCATGGGGCAGGTCCAGATGTCCTCATAGTCACGTGGTGCCGCGCGACTGCGGGATGATGTCTTCATTTTCTAGCTGTGGCGTGATGTTGATAGGGGTGGAGACTCCTGTGTCATGTGACTCTTTATCACATGATTGGGATGGGTTTGTGGGGCTACACGGTAGTATTGTGGTGCACCCATAGATAGATATATTATCTCTACCATCCGATATAATCACCCACTTTGAATTTAGATAGAGCCTCCATTTCTTTGATTTGTATTTTTAATAGGTGATAATGTGCCTACTTGTACAGTGTATCAAAAATAAGAAATATTAGTAGACACATTTATAAAGCTGGTTTGTTTGTATTAATTATTATTATCCCAAACTATGCTATTGTACATGAGTCCTAATGTATAATATATATGATAACCAAGAAAAATTGTAATTCTTCTTTTATGTTATTGATTGTGAAAAATGATATACTGTATACAATTTAAATCTGTAAATATAGAACATCTGCCTTAATGAAACACTAGAAAAAGTTCATTGAACTAATTTTTAATAAAAAATATTTTATAGTTCTTTTAAAAATATTGGGAAATTTTATAGTTATATTGATAATTTTTAGTGATCAAAAATAAGGAAGATAGATTTATTAAACTAGAGTCCGTTTTATTAATTGTTTATAAATGTATATATGACCCAATCACCTTAGCCAATAACACAAAATTGAATCATTCTATTAAATTGTATACAGTATATCATTTTTCACAATCAATAACATAAAAGAAGAATTACAATTTTTCTTGGTTATCATATATATTATACATTAGGACTCATGTACAATAGCATAGTTTGGGATAATAATAATTAATACAAACAAACCAGCTTTATAAATGTGTCTACTAATATTTCTTATTTTTGATACACTGTACAAGTAGGCACATTATCACCTATTAAAATACAAATCAAAGAAATGGAGGCTCTATCTAAATTCAAAGTGGGTGATTATATCGGATGGTAGAGATAATATATCTATCTATGGGTGCACCACAATACTACCGTGTAGCCCCACGAACCCATCCCAATCATGTGATAAAGAGTCACATGACACAGGAGTCTTCACCCCCTATCAACATCACACCACAGCTAGATAATGAAGACGTCATCCCGCAGTCGCGCGGCACCATGTGACTATGAAGACATCTGGACCCGCCCCATGCGCCATGACGTCATCGCGTAATCCACCACGCACGCCCTCAGGGCTGATAACCCTACATATGAGGGGTATTAACATCATGCCAAGCTAGATAATGAAGATGTCATCCCGCAGTCACGCGGTGCTGACAAGGAAATTAGAGAGGAGATAGTGTTGAGGTTTTAGAGTTGATTCCTATAAATTCTATCATAGCAAATTATCTACTTAGTGGAACATTGCTGATGAAGGTGTTTATATCAACAAACAACTAAAATGTGTTGGCTTTTGTATCTGGGCAAAAAGAGAGACCCTATTATACATATCCTCATAGAATTATAGAATGGTAGAGTTGTAAGGGACCTCCAGGGTCATCGGGTCATACCCCCTGCTCAGTGTAGGATTCACTAAACACTATACAGACATTTGTCCAGCCTTTGTTCGAACACTTCAATTGAAGGACAACTCCCCACCTCCCGTGGTAACCTGTTCCATTCATTGGATAAATCCTGTTCTGTTTGTATAAGAATATGATTAGATGAATCTTAATTTGTAATTGGTTCATCTTAATTCCCAATTGCCTCTTGTAGTATACTCCTGAAGTCTATTTATTAATCATACACGTCATCTAGACCATATGTGGGGCACTTGTACATTATACCATCATTTTAAAATAATAATTATTACCCCCCCCCCCATATTTCAAAGTTTTATATATTTTATTGTGAAATGACAAGATGCTTTTCTGACACCTTTTATTTCCTAGTAACTGTCAGGTTGTACTCTTGGTACCTGTAGTTCTATCATTTCTCAGGAGCACAGTTCCACAGGTGTAGAATTATTGAGCTGGATGGATGTGTTTTGCTCCAGTCGGCCAATCACCACCAGTCTGCTGCACATAAATGCCAGCCCTTCTGACTAGAGGGTGCTGGTTTCATTATTTCCCTCCCTGTGTCATTGTGACTGCATCCCTGCATGCTGTTTGGAGGTGTGAATAGCAACGTGTTCTGTGTATCTGTGCAGGTGGCTGGACCTGAGGTGAACAGTCCTGGTACATGTGGCATGCATTCTCTTGTATGTTGGTGTTAATTGTGTCCTGTTCTGTTTGAATCATTTTCCATCTTAAATGAGCCAGGCCCTTAGGTTCCAGTATGGGGCCATCCCTTTTTGGGACATCACCCTGCTTTCCCTGTGGGTGTTGCAGCTGTTCTGGGATCTTGGCCTTGCTTTCAGGCTGGACCAGGTTTAGCAGTGGCACTGCCTTTCCTTGGGCAGAGGGGCATGGCGTTTGGGTGAGTGATGTCAGTCCTCACCTGTCTCTGAGTGGCCCTGCCCTATATAAGCTATATAAACTATGCTAGAATTAACCTCGGTGCTGGTCAATTTCTGTTTCCTTCTGGATTCCTGCTGAGGAACACAGCCTGCCACTGGAGCTCATCTTACTTGCTGCAGCTAAGTACCACTGATGGTTACCATGTACTGTTCCCTTTTTTATCAGGGCTCCCTGATAAGGATTTTTTAGCGGCCTAGGTACAAGTGTGGGTCCGCACCTGTCTGAAGAGATTGGCCCGCCGTGCAGGCAGGGCTCTCTCCTGGGGTAGAGGTTTGCAGGGAAAGGTATTCACTTAGTTTATGTTTTCATTGCACTGTTATGCTTTTGGTTGTGTCACACAAACGTACTTATTCTTCCGTTTCTTAATGCTGCATGTCCAGTCAAGATGCAACAGATGGACCAGCCCTTACTTACCCAGGGAGATTCTTTGTGCTTATTATGAATCCTTTGAGGCTTTGTCACACCAGCTTGGCGAGCTGGCTGCTGGTTGCTGAGGTTACAGAGTTAAAACAACGGCAACTTGCGCTGCAGGTTTCCAGCAAGGAACCAAAGATTGAACTACACAATTGTTTTTCTGGTGATAGACGGAAATTGAATGTTTTCGAGATCCCTGTAAGCTCTGTTTTAGACTGTATCCAGGGTCTTTGGGGGATGACCCCCAGTGGGTGGGCATTGTAATTTCCCGAGTTCAAGGGGCACCGCAGGCATGGGATTTCTCTTTGCCCCCAATGTCTGAGGTCTTGGCTTCAGTTGATAGTTTTTTTGCATCATTGGGTCTTATCTATGATGACCCAGATAATATATCTGTGGCTTATGGAAATATCAGATGTTTGTGACATGGAGACTTCCCTGTAGAGGAGTATAGTGCTGAGTTTCGACGGTGGGCAATAGAAACTTAGTGGAATTACCCTGCCTTAAAGAGCCAGTTCCATTGTGGTCTGTCTAATAAGATCAAGGACTTACTGGTAGGATATCCAGTACCACGCAGTCTAGATGAGGCTATGTCTCTGGCTACTAAAGATGGGAGATAGATCAGGGAGAGACATCATGAACTTTCTTCAGATTTCCACTTCTTACCAACAGGTGTGGAAGAGCCCATGCAACTTGGGTCACTAGCTGGCGGGGTTAGGAGGAGAAGGAAGGTACTGTTTAAAGGTTGATGCTTTTCCTGTAGTTACATAGGTCATATGGCTCAGTTTTGTCCCAGTCATAATTCCCAGTTGGAAAACAATAACTTGGAGGTTAGAGGAAAGGTCCCTCTAGACCAGTGGTGGCGAACCTATGGCACACGAGCCAGAAGAGGCACGCAGAGCCCTCCCTGCTGGCACGCGACGCCATCGGCCGTCCACCACTAGTGAATTTCGACAGGGGCCGCAGCTCCCAGGTATTCTTGTATTATGTTGCCACCAGAAGTTAGGGGTGGCGACATAATACAGGGGTTTCACATGCTATAACGCCCCCAGCTACTGATAGGCTGGGGGCGTGTGTGGCGTTAGCGGGGTAAGCGTCGACAGCGAAGGAATCGGCAGCGGACTGACCAGAGGGAGCAGCGGCAGCAGGAGACAGAGCGCCGCTGGCAGCAGCAGCAGGGATGCTGGAGGGAGCGCCACCGGCAGCAGGAGATGGAGCGCTGGAGTATGAGAACAGACACTGCCAGCGGAGGCTGGAGGGAGCGGAGGCAGCAGCAGCTGGAGAGCAGGACACGGAGCGGCTGCAGGACAGACTGTGGGGCCGCTGGGGGGTTGTCACTATTACGCAGGGGGGCCGCTGGGGGGGTGTCACTTTACGTGGGGAGCTACTGGGGGGTGTCACTAGTATGCATGGGGGGGAACTGGGGGGTGTCACTAGTACACGGGGAGGCACTGGGTGGGTGTAACTAGTACACGGGGGGGCGCTGGGGGTGTCACTAGTACGCTGGGGGGGCATCACTAGTATGCGGGGGGGGGGGGCACTGAGGTGGTGTAACTAGTATGTGGGGAGCCGCTAGGGGTGTGTCACTAGTACGCTGAGGGGCACTGTGGTTTGTCACTAGTACGCTGGGGGCCGCTGTGGTTTGTCACTGCTATGCTGGGGGAGGGGCACTATTACGCTGGGGGCCACTGTAGGGTGTCACCATTACGCTGGGAGCCGCTGTGGGGTGTCACCATTGTGCTGGGGGCCGCTGTGGGGTGTCACCATTACGCTGGGGGCCGCTGCAGGGTGTCACCATTATACTGGGGGCCGCTGTGGGGTATCACCACTATACTAGGGGCCGCTGTGGCTTCTCACTATTATATTGGGGGCTGCTGTGGTTTGTTACTATTACCGCTGGGGTATGTTTACATGTGGCGGAAATGGGCAGGGCTGTTTCAAAATAGACAGAGTGCAGATTTTGACAGCTTTTTGGATGCGGAAATGCTGCAGAATTTTAAAAAGAAATTTCCGCTGAGGACATTCTGCAGTATTTCCGCATCCAAAAAGCAGTCCAAATCTGTACCCTGTCTATTTTGAAACAGTGCTGTCCTTTTTTAGAATGATGGGGGTAAAATCATACGCTGTGATAAGTCCTGCCCCCTGACGTGTTGGCACTTTGCGAAAAATAAATAGGCTTTGGGTTGCAGTTTGGGCACTCGGTCTCTAAAAGGTTCGCCATCACTGCTCTAGACCATCAAATTTCTTGGGTATTGTCCTCCAGGCTGGTGCTTCATGCTGAGATTCTTTGTGGCAGTGTGGGCAGTCCCATTAGAGTCTTTCTGGATTATGGAGCTAGTATTAATTTAATAGATCAGGATACGGTCAAACATTTTGGCTTAGAAGTAAAGATAGGAGCAGCAAATCGGTGCATAAAATAGCTTAAAGGGGTTGTCCCGCGCCGAAACAGGTTTTTTTTTTTTCAATAGGCCCCCTGTTCGGCGCAAGACAAACCCGATGCAGGGGTAAAAAAAAACAAACGGATAGTACTTACCCGAATTCCCGCGCTGCGGCGACTTCTTACTTACCTTGCTAAGATGGCCGCCGGGATCTTCACCCACGGTGGACCGCAGGTCTTCTCCTATGGTGCACCGTGGGCTCTGTGCGTTCCATTGCCGATTCCAGCCTCCTGATTGGCTGGAATCGGCACACGTGATGGGGAGGAGCTACGAGGAGCAGCTCTCCGGCACAAGTGGCCCCATTCAGAAGGGAGAAGACCGGACTGCGCAAGCGCGTCTAATCGGGAGATTAGACGCTGAAATTAGACGGCACCATGGAGACGAGGACGCTAGCAACGGAGCAGGTAAGTGAATAACTTCTGTATGGCTCATATTTAATGCACGATGTACATTACAAAGTGCATTAATATGGCCATACAGAAGTGTATACCCCCACTTGCTTTCGCTGGACAACCCCTTTAACATCCTCACGTATCCACGGATGTCTTTATTCCAAAAATCCAATTCCACATGACAAACATAATGTTTCGGCTGAGCACCCAGCCTTTTTCAAACTGTTTAATGCTGTGCTCACAACCACATATATACCAACCCTTCACCAATCACTTGCATGCATTGAACAACATTAAAAGCTCACCTGTGTCTCAGGTGAGTCGCAGAGATTCCCAGACCAATGGTGATCCAGCAGTGTCAGCACTGGGGCGTTCCCCTTCATGAGCAACGCGCGCTATAGTACTCGCATCCCTCGGGCGCCATCGCGCATGCACGAAAATTCCACCTAATCTCGCGGGGCCGTCCACTAGAGACTAGTATCAGCAGAGGGGACCGCCATCTTGGCAGAAACTTTCCAATACTGTGCATGCGCAGTGCTCCATACAATTGCATATTTTGCCATTGGCCCTAGTACCGCTATAACTAGAATCAACAGCCTCATCATAATCATATCTTTATGCTCAAGGTGTTTAAGAGTTAGAAAATACTAACAATCAATGCTAACCAACCTCAAAAAAACAACCATCTATATATATAAAGACGAAAGCCCTCATTGACTCACTCACTGACTCACTCACTGACTCACTGACTGACTCGCCAAAAATTCTCCAACTTCCCAATGTCGCAGAAACATGAAATTTGGCAAGAGCACAGAATATGTCCAACATAGGAAAAGTAAATAGGTCCCAACTCGATTATTCAATTCTAGCGCAAAAGAACTAGCGTCCAAATTGTATGTACGGAATCTAATTCTCTCACTTTCTGATGTCGCAGAAACATGAAATTCGGCACAAGCATAGATTATGTACAAAATAGGAAAAGTAAAGCAGTCCCAACTCGATTATTCAATTCTAAGCGCAAAAGAATTAGCGTCCAAATTTTACGTACGGAATCTAATTCTCTCACTTTCCGATGTCACAGAAACTTGAAATTTGGCACACGCATTGATTATGTCATAAATAGGAAAAGTAAAGCTGTCCCAACTCAATTATTCAATTCTAAGCGCAAAAGAATTAGCGTCTGAATTTTTACGTGCATAATCTAATGCTCTCACTTCCCGGTGTTATAGAAACTTGAAATTTGGCATGGGCATTGATTATGTCATAAATAATAAAAGTTAATGGGTCCCAACTCGATTATTCAATTCTAAGTGTAAAATAATTAGCGTCCAAATTTTACGTACGTAATCTAATTCTCTCACTTCCCGATGTCATTTTATATAAAGGAAATGTCGCATGGTTACCTCCACGTGGTGTTTTCTGGGTAATGCAAAGAACCATGCAAAATGGTGAACATATTTTTTTCCTCGGTATCTCTAAAGTAACGACGACTTCATAAGATTTTCTGTGTGAACATCAGATAAACACCAGTACCAAATTAACTCGGGCGAAGCCAGGTATATCAGCTAGTTTAGCATATGATGCAATTCATTTATTAAACATAGCCCAACAAGGAGCACAAAGCAGGTTAGAGGGGCACAAAGATACAGCACAAAAATGAAAAAAATAATGACACATTGATAGGGATGAGCGAGCATACTCGGAAAAGCACTACTCGCTCGAGTAATTGGCTTTATCCGAGTATCACTGTGCTCGTCCCTGAAGATTCGGGTGCCGCTGCCGCTGACAGGTGAGTCGCAGCGGGGAGCAGGGGAGAGCGGGCGGGAGAGAGGGAGAGAGGGAGAGAGAGATCTTACCTCCGTTCCTCCCCGCTCTCCCCTGCAGCTCCCCGCTCCGTGCCGGCACCCGAATCTTCAGGGACGAGCACAGCGATACTCGGATAAAGCAAATTACTCGAGCGAGTGGTGCTTATCCGAGTACGCTCGCTCATCCCTACACATTAATGAACTTTTAAAGTGCCTGGACACCCCATGCTGCACCACCTGATCAGAGTAAGAGATTAATTCTTTGGATTTTCCTATTCCTGTGTACGCCATTGACGCTTCTCAGCTATCTCAGACGTCTGAGGCTTTGTGTGCCTAATGTTCATTTAAAGATTAGGCTGTTTCACACGGAAATTATAACATTATATGTCATGGAATCCCTCCTTACGCAAGTAGTCTTGGGGTTGCCTTGGTTACGCTTACACAACCCGGTAATGGACTGGAAGAAGATGGACATCACAAAATGGAAGCCTGGTTGTCTTTCCTGTTGCATTTCTGTTAATATACCTTCTATTCAGGCAGAAGAGTTACCTGAATTTATCGCTGACTTCCCTGATGTGTTTTCCAAGGAGGGGGCAGATAGATTACCACCGCATAGAAAAGAGGATTGTGCAATTAAACTTCTTCCTGACTGCAAGTTTCCCAAGAGTCACATGTACAACATATTTGCCCACAAGAGACAGGCTCTTGAAGATTATATCCGGGACAGTTTGGGAAAGAATCATATACGATCATCTAGTTCGCTGCTGGCAGCTGGGTTCTTTTTGTGAGGCGGTTTACGTCCCTGTGTTGACTTTAGGGAATTAAACAAAATCACAAAATGCAATCCGTACCCTCTTTCCCTTATCCCAGATCTGTTTTCACAGTTAAATTGCTCCAACTGTTTTCTAAACTGGACTTGCATGGGTCATATAATTTAATCCGGATTAAGGAGGGGGACGAGTAGAAGACTCTGTTTAATACCCCAGAGGGGCATTATGATGCTTTTTGGTCTCACTAATGCCCCTGCTGTATTTCAGTCCTTTATCCATGAGGCTCTGTATAAGTTTGTGGGCAGATTTGTATTGGTATACTTGGATGATATTTTGATCTTTTCCCCTGATTTTGAGTCTCACGTTTCCCATGTTCGCTAGGTCCTCCAAATGTTGTGCCGGAATTGTTTATTCGCCAAAAAGAGAAAATTGTGTGTTTGCTGTACAAGAGATCACATTTTTTGGGCATATAATTACCCAAGAGGATTTCAACATGGATCCTGAGGAGGTTTGAGCGGTTCAGGACTGGGTCCTACAAGAGAATATGAAAGCCCTACAAAGGTTCTCGGGATTCGCTACTATTCCCACAGATTCATTAGGAATTTTTCAGTGATAGTTAAACCTCTTACTGATATGGTAAAGAAGAAATGTTTTCCGTCTAAATGGTCAGCAGAAGCACTGCAGTCATTTCAAAAATTGAAGAAGTGTTTTGCTACGGCTCTGGTTCTGGTGCAGCCAGATTCTCCTCTTTTATTATTGAGGTTGATGCTTCAAAGGTGGGGGTTGGAGCAGTTCTGTCTCAGGGAACTGAGACATTGCAAGATCTCTGCTTGTGTGCAATCTTCCTTAGTAAATTTTTATTTTCTGAGCAAAATGATGATATTGGGGACAGAGAACTGTTGGCAATTAAAAGGGCTTTTCAAGAATGGTGTCATCTTCTAGAAGGGGTGCAACACAGGCTGACGGTTTTCCCTGATCAGAAGAACCTTATATATCTGCAATCAGCTAAGAGACTTAATCCTAGACAGGCACGCTGGTCACTTTTCTTTTCCCATTTCAATTTTTTAGTTACTTATCATCTAAATTGGAAGAATGTAAAGGCCGATGCTCTTTCGAGAAGTTTCCTTCCAAATATATCTGATGTACCTCCTATCCCAATCCTGTTGGAAAGCTTTTTGTTCCAGTTCATCTAAGGTTACAGGTGCTGGCCGAGATTCATAGTTCCGGATTGGCCGGGCATCCAGGAATTAATAAAACCCATAAGCTGCTCTCTAGAATGTTTTGGTGGCCTTCGTTACGACGGGACACCTTCAGTTTTGTTTTGTCTTGTGAGGTGTGCGCCAAAACCAAGTCACCTCGTAGTCGGCCAACCAATAAAATATTACCATTGCCAATTCCTATGAGACCTTGAACCCATTTGTCCATGTGTCATGGATGACCTTTGGGGGTCCACGACGTAATCAATAGGAATGTTTGCATCCTTCCAAATTAATGTTATGAGACTGTGCGCACAGCCTGAAGCAATCACACTGACACAGGTTTAGCGTGTGAAAACTTCCTCATTTCTGCTTTATTTGTGGTTGCGCAGCTTCTTTTAAAGAGTTTAACATTTCTGCCCTTTTTGAGCATGCCAAAGATTGCATAGATACAACGTATTGATTGATTATTGGATAAGCGTCTTGAGATTCTTCCTTCATCCGGTCATCTGTTATTCTTGGCGTTGCCCATCATGTGGTATCAATCCGGAGGGGGCAAGATGAGATGAGTGAGTTGTCTTGGGCACCACGTGTGGATGGTCCGGTATGATTGGAAGTTATGACTTGAACTATTATTAGCATAAATTTCCCGTAAACTGCTTATGTTGACTAGCGCATCTGTTAAAAAGCGGTAATGTTGAAAACCGCAGTTTCGTGTGTCAGACTTATTACAGGTCCACCGTCCACTGCATATGAAATGTATGTCCACTGTCATAGAAATATAGATTTTGCGTATATCCACTACACATGGACTTCATTAGGGATTTACCAGCTTCCAAAGGGACCACAGTTGTTTGGGTGGTAGTGGATCGTTTTAGCAAAATGTGACATTTTGTGGTACTTTCTGGTTTACTGAATGATAAAATACAGGCCAGTTTGTTCAGCCGTTCTTTTGTAATTACAGATTTCACCCATGTTTTTGTCCCCTTTCCAAGCGGGTTTCGTAGGTACCAAGAACAAACGAGTTCTGTTCTGATATTGAGGCTAGGTGGGCTGAGGTTCAGAAAAAAATTACAGCGATCACTTCGGTGGAGCAAGTGAATTGCAGGCAGTCATCGCACTGAGGGTGCGTTATTCTGTGTTGGCGATTTGGTTTGGTTGTCTACCAGAAATATAAAACTCAAGCAACCGTCCGGTAAACTTGGCCCACGATTTATCGGCCCATTTAAAATAATTGAGAAGAGGATAAAGTAGGGAATATCCCCACAATCTCTTGTCTAGTCAATGCAATCCAGTATGATATAATATAAGACTGCAGAACCAGACAATCGCACCAAAATAATTGTCTATTCTTAACCCCTTAACGACCGCCCCATCGGGAAACTACCTCCCTCCATACAGCGCGGGCATCAGCTGTTTATTACAGCTGACACCCGTTCGGCCGATCGTGGCTATTAACCCTTTAAATGCCGCTGTCAATTCTGACAGCGGCATTTAAATCCCCCGAACGCTGTTTGGGGGTCCCTCACGGGCCCCCCGTGGTGAGATCGGGGGAGCTGTGCAGGTGTCACGGCAGCCGGGGGTCTAATGAATGGCCCCAGGGCTGCCTTAGCAGACTGCCTATCAAGCCATCCACACAGGATGGCTTCATAGACTGCCTGTAAAAAAGCAGTATGATGTAATGCTATAGCATTACGTCATACTGCAGGAGCGATCAAAGCATCACATGTTAAAGTCCCCCATGGGGACTTTAAAGTAAAGTTAAAAAAAAAGATCAATCAAGTTTTTTTAATTGTTAAAAAAAAAAAGTTATAAAAGTTTAAATCACCCCCCTTTTGCCATATCCATTATTAAAAAATCAAAATCATAAAATAAAAATCTGTATTTGGTATCGCCGCGTCCGTAAAAGTCCGATCTATCAAAGTAGTGCATTATTTTTCCCGCACGGTGAACGTCGTGTGAAAAAAAAAAAAAAAGAACGCCAGAAATACACTTTTTTAGTTACCCTGTCTCCCAGAAAAAACGCAATAAAAAGTGATCAAAAAGTCGTATGTATTCCAAATTGATACTATCGGAAACTTCAGGACATCGCGCAAAAAATGAGCCCTTGCTCAACTACGTCGACGAAAAAATAAAAAAGGTATTGCGCGCACAAAATGACCACAGAAAATAATTGAAAAAAATTAAATATCTTAAAAAAATAAATAAAAGTACTACAGCAAAAAAAATACTATACAAGTTTGGTATTGTAGCAATCGTACTAACGCATAGAATAAAAATATCAGGTCGTTTTTGTTGCAATTTGTGTGCTGTAGAAACAGGACGCACCGAGAAATGGTGGAATGTCGCTTTTTTTCCATTTCTCTCCGCTAAGAATTTTTTAAAAGTTTTTCAGTATATTATATGGTACAATAAATAGCGCCATTGAAAAATACAACTCATCCCACAAAAAACAAGCCCTCATACAGCGATGTTGATGGATAAATTAAGGAGCTACGGTTTTTTAAAAGGGAGTAGGAAAAAACAAAAATGGAAAAAAGCAAAAAAGCTCTGTCACTAAGGGGTTAAAATAGATCCCAAGTTTGTAAAAAAAAATATGTATATTGGACGGGAAATCCTATAACAGTATAACATAGGTAGAAATACACTACCCAATTCCAAATATATATATACTGATGTGGGTACATTCAACACCTGATCATGACCCAATTGTACGTAAATAATTCCAGATGTCAGAATGGGCTGCAATAAGAACCATTTAGAACCATATAGAATATAGTGCAGGTGTATTATACTGCTGTCTTAGTGATCCTGATGTCGAGAAATGCAACGACAGTCAAGCCAGTAGTTTTTTTAGCGAAAGGAGATTCCTTCTAGCAATAACTCATATATACCAAGAACTCATTTAAAATCAAAGAGTTTGTTAACTGTAGATCATTGAATGTAGCCTATGTTGCGACATGCCCATACCCAAAAAGCTAGCTAGACAAAACTATACAGCAGGTGAAGAGGAGAATTCTAGCTCATGCTGGAAACATCCAAAGAGGCCATAATACACCAAATGAGAACCACATGCACCTTTTCCACGAAAGTAATGCTAATCAGCTAAAATTTCAGGCTTCAAGTCAGTGAGATCATACAGAGAGAGCTGATGTGAACAAAAGACTACTCCAGAAAGAAACAGAATGGATATATAGGGTTGATGGCGTGGATCCAAAGGGTCTGAATGAACTGCTGTCCTTTATTGCTTTTCTATGAACTAGTGCCCTCTTTTACCATACTGTATTAATGCATATATACTATATGTAAATAGAAACCGTAGAAGTCTGTTATTGTCTTGGATTTCTGAGTCTGTCTTGACTGTAGTTAGTTTGTTTGCTGTTATGCCATGATTAGTAGAATGTGGATACCCTCTTAGATAAATACAAACCAAAAATGATATAATATGTTATGCTGCTAAGACCAGATGGTTTTGAATAGGCTGTTGGGCTAGTACTATATGATCAAATACATCTATCATCATTAGTTAGTGAGTTTCATCTTATGGTTTAATTATTAATGCATCGCTTCAGTTGAACAATTTTAACTTCTATGGTAAGCTAGCCGTGTTAGGGATTCCGAATGCCCTGGGAGTATGATGCCAGTATGTTCCTATGGAAACGCTATCGCAGTACAATCCTGTCTAGGCCACATGATCGCATAGTATGAGTGGACATGCCTTCTTTCACATCATGATGTTATGACACTAGACATGAGGTGACCGCCAGTGGTAAATACAATATCAAGAGAACTATGCCACTTCATTCCTATAGGAACGCTAGTGCAGTCCAAACATGTCTAGATTCCATGACCGCATGAGCTGACATGCCCCCTCCCACATCATTACATCATGACTCTACGACATCTGGTGATTGCTAGTGATATGGGAGGCTATACAATACTAAAGACTGCAAAGTCTGGAAAAGATCGGTAGCAGTATCTAATTAGATATGTAACTTCAATAATATGATTGATTAGATCCTGAGGATATTAAATAGCGGAAACATTATACTCCCTATCCACAAAAGATCAACAGGCCATCGGCATGATGTGATTTATACCCACCCGGCTGGGCGGGTTGGTAATGCACGCTCGAATCTCTGTGAGGAGTGTATCCTTTGTTGGCTTCAAAAGAAAACACTGGATCAGAGAGGAGCCATATGTCTCTAGCCTACCATCAAGGCTGGAGGCTCCACTGGATCCTTGTTTGTTATTTCTTGCATTGTCTTTAGATTAGGGCTATGCGCTCAATATACTGTGATATTAGTCACAGAGTTAGAACATGCAGCTAGCCTCTATTATTCTATTGGAATAAGAAATTTTGTAGACTAATGTAATAGTGTTTACCATACACTTAGTAGACACGGATTAGGTTCAATGAAGCTTGGGTTCCTCATGAGTCACCTAATAGAAATGCGTCAAACCCTGTTATGAACCTACTACAAAAAATGAACTATAGAAGCTGTACAACCATTTGCAGTAGCATATCTGTGAATTAGATTGGTATTCTATGTATATAAGGTACCTTTGTCCATCAGGAAACTAAGTTATCTTTTTATCCTACATTAGAAGATACTCTCCTGATGTTGGACATTAGGAGCGATAAAAGAAACGCTATATCTGGATTGGCCTTTAAGAGAGAAATAAACTCTGAGACTGGGTACCTTCAAATAGGTATCCAGTTTGATCATTGTATGATTGCACTAGCCCTGTCTATCCCATAGGAAACTATGTCCAGATGTAGTGTTTCCCTTGTGGAGATAATCTATGAACCAGTGCTGATACCACCTGCACTTTATACTATACGGTACTAAATGGTTCTTATTGCAGCCCATTCTGAGGCCTGGCATCATTTACGTACAATTGGGTTAGGATCAGGTGTTGAATGTACCCACATACTCTGTAGCTGTATATATTAGGAATCGGGTAGTGTATTTCTACCTATGTTATACCGTAATAGGATTTCCCGTCCAATATATACATATATATATATATTTTACAGAATTGGGATCTATTTTAAGAATAGACACTTATTTAGGTTCGATTGGTTCTGCAGCCTTATCTTATATTGTGCTCGACTGCATTGACTAGACAAGAGATGGTGGGATATTCCCTAGTCTATCCTCTTCTATGTTTGTTTGTTTTTTCAAGCAAATTTCAGAGACTTAAATAAGCTATCTTTTAGGAATTAATTCAGTATACATAAATAAGGTGTTAAAGAATATGTTATATACAGAAATGATGAGATCAAGAATCTCCCTTCAAGAGTCTTGTTAATCTAGGGTATGACTACATCATATGTAGGAGATCAGTGGAAGCGGCCTTGCAACAACTGCAAATAGAACATTTTCTGAGGCCAATGTTATATAGGAAGAGTGGTGTTCTGTTTACTTTATGTACCAAATATAAATATGAGATCCTATGAACTTCATTAAGGGAATGTGGATTTTGGTGTGGATTTTCTTCATATATGGGATCATACCTCAACATAGACAGATGTGGAACGTTCATAGAATGTGACATCATTGACCACTATAATTGTGATTGTCTCCCACCAGGTAATGGTTCTGCACAGTACATACATCCTGTTTCTGATCCTCACTCTTATTGATGGTAGACGTGTTATGGAGCGCACATGCAAATTAGAACTGATTGGCGAATCAGAGCACATCACGAAGTCGGGAGATCTGATGCTCGGTGGAATAATACAACTTTCTACCACACCTCACCGACACAATTATATTACATTCGCTGATAATGAGATTATCACATGTGAGGGGTAAGTCCAGAAATTCTCATGACCGCAGAATAAGATGGTGGAATTAAAACACGAAATTCAAAAATGTGCGTAAAACTGCATTATGGGTAGTGACTGCACGCCGGGATTAGAGAAAGACTCAGCTAGATGAATGTTTTTATTTTACAAGTTAAAATTTAGGCGAAGTAATTAAGTGCACACAGCAGCTAAGAGCGACACAAAAACATCAGCCATAACATTAACCTTTCCTGCTCCACCCCTTTTTGTATTTTTGTATTCATTTTGTCCTCCCGGCTTTCAAAAAATCATAAGTTTAAAAATTTTCCGGTGGCATAGCTTTATGGGGCGCTTATTCTTTTTGTGGGCCAAGCTGTATTTTTCAATAGTACCATTAAACATACCATATAAAATATTGGAACATGTTTAAACATTTCTAAGCTGAGAGAAATGGGTTAAAAAATTGCAATGGCATCAACTTGGTTAATTTTTACCATGTTCATGATGCAGTAAAAATAATATATTTATAATGTGGATCAGTATTATTACAGGATTATCCATAGTAATTTACATAGTAACATAGTATGTTAGGCTGAATGAAGACAATGTCCATCTAGTTCAGCCTGTTTAAGACCCCCTTCCTTGTTGATCAGGAGGAAGACAAAAAAAACAAAAAACGAAGAAGCTCATTTTGGAGGAAAAAAATCTTTCCCGACTCCATAATGGCAGTCAGAATAATCCCTGTATCAACATTTAAGTTCTACCTTACTCCAAGGCCCAGATAAATTACCCTGCTGGTCACCTAATGTTTATATCCTGTAATATCATAGCTCTCTATGTGTAGTCACCTCTTAAACTCCTCTATGGATTTCACCATCACCACGTCCTCAGGCACAGAGTTCCACAGTCTCACTGCTCTTACAGTAAAGAACCCCATTCTGTGTTGGTGATGAAACCTGCTTTCCTCTAAACGTAGCGGATGACCTTTTGTTACCGTCGCAGTCCTGGGTATAAACAGATCATGGGAGAGATCCTTGTATAGCCCCCTAATGTATTTATACATTGTTATGTGATCACCCCTTAGCTTTTTTCCAGGGTAAATAATCCCGGTTTTGATAGCCTCTCTGTGTGTTCCAGTCATTTCATTCTATTTATTAGTTTAGTTGCCCTTCTTTGAAACCCCTCAAGGACTTCAACATCTTTCCTGAGCACTGGTGTCCAGAACTGTGCGCAGTATTCCATGTGAGGCCAAACAAGTGCCTTATATAGCGGAAGAATAATGTTCTTGTCCCTCGCCCCAGTACCTTTTTAATGTACCCCAAGGTTTTATTTGCTTTTGCAGCAACTGACTGGCATTGATTGTTTCAGTTAAGTCTACAGTCAACTAGTACCCTCAGGTCTTTTTCCATCTCACTTTTCCCCAGCAGCATCCTATTTAGTGTATATCGGTGACATCCATTTCTCCTGCCCTAGCAACAATCGTCCAATCAGAGTTCGAACCATTTATTACCACCCTTTGCTTTCTAACTCCGAGCCAATTCTTTATCTAGATACACACATTTTCGCCTTGTCCGAATTGTCTCATTTTATATATCAGCCTATATCAGTGTCAAATTGGTCTGACATTATTTGACGCCTCATGAACCCATGCTAATTAGGAGTTATGCTGTTGTTTTCCTTGAGGTATTCTAGGATGGCATCTCTCAGAAACCCCGCAAATATTTTTCAAATTATTGATGTGAGACTTACCAGCCTCTAGTTACCAGGTTCTCCTTTGGACCCGTTTTTGTATATTGGGACCACACTGGCAATGCGTCAATCTAGTGGCACAACCCTGGTCTCAATGGTGTCCCAAAATATAAGAAATAGCGGTCTATCTATCACATTACTTATTTCCCTTAGAACCCTTGGGTGTATTCTATGTGGGCCCGACACCGCACTTCTTCCTGTACTATGCATGCAATACTTAGCAGGGGGTTCATTTTATTCCCCTGCATCTTGTGTGACATTTCTCTTTCATTTATGAATACACTCGAGAAAAAAAAAAAATTAACAGGTTTGCCTTCCCCCATCATGTTCTGTGGTTTCTCTGCATTATTTGTTAAAGGGCTAGTACTTTCAGTGCAAATCCTTTTACTGTTTATATAATTAAAGTATAGTTGAAGGCTATTTTGTGCTCTTTTTGGCGATCAGTCTCTCTGCCTCCTCCCTGACAGTTTTGATCTTTTCCCTACATAATTAGTTTTTAGCGCTTCTTCACTGCCTTCTTGTTTTAGTAGTTTAAACATTTTTTTTCCGTTTATTGCCCCCCTTACAGTCTTGTCAAGCAACATTGGTTTCCTTCTACTTGCAGTTCTTTTATTTTTAAAGTTTATAAACTGTTCACATAAGGGTGACTAGGATGTTTTTAAACTACTTCTATTTGTCACCTGTACTATTATTTCTGAGGAAATTGTCCCATTAAATGTTGCCGATAGTAGTTCTAAACTGATCAAATTTAGCTTTACTGAAGTCTAGTTTTTTTGTTGCTCCTTGATAAGGCTTCCTATTGAATGGCAGCTGGAATTTAATGATATTGTGATCACTATTTCCCAAGTGTCCCTCAGCCTGCACCCCCATTATTCGTCTGGTTTGTTAGTTAATACTAAATCCAGAGCGGCCGTCCCTCTAGTTGACTCCCCCGCACGTTTGGAAACGTAGTTATTAGAGATGAGCGAGCACCAAAATGCTCGGGTGCTCGTTACTCGAGTCAAACTTCCCGCGATGCTCGAGGGTTCGTTTCGAGTAACGAACCCCATTGAAGTCAATGGGCGACCCGAGCATTTTTGTATGGGACCGATGCTCCGCTAAGGTTTTCATTTGTGAAAATCTGGGAAATTCAAGAAAGTGATGGGAACGACACAGAAACGGATAGGGCAGGTGAGGGGCTACATGTTGGGCTGCATCTCAAGTTCCCAGGTCCCACTATTAAGCCACAATAGCAGCAAGAGTGCCCCCTCCAACAATTTTTACTTCTGAAAAACCATCATTAGCAAGGCATACCTTAGCTAAGCACCACACTACCTCCAACAAAGCACAATCACTGCCTGCATGACACTCCGCTGCCACTTCTCCTGGGTAACAACATGCTGCCCAACCGCCCCACACGACCCAGCGTCTGCTGCACACACAAAAGTGTCCCTGCGCTCCCTTCAGCTGCCCCCATGCCACACGCTCACTTCATAGCCACACCACCCTCATGTCAATTTATAATTGCCTCTGTGATGAGGAGGAACCGGAGGCACACACTGCAGAGGGTTGGCAGGGTCAGGTAGCGACCCTCTTTAAAAGGGGTGGGGCGATAGCCCACAATGCAGTTGAGAATCACTGACAAATCGACGTTCGATCTTCATTCCAATCCTGTGCCACCTCCGTCAGGATCTTCAAATGTCGCCAAGAGTTACATAGTTCTGTCGGATGGGAATTTTACCATCAGTTTGTCCACCAGGGTCCTGTGTTATAGCATCACTCTCGAACCCCTTTCCTCTTCGGGTATGAGAGTGGAAAGGTTCTCCTTATACCGTGGGTCGAGCAGTGTGTACACCCAGTAATCTGTAGTGGCCAGAATGCGTGTAACGCGAGGGTCACGAGAAAGGCATCCTAACATGAAGTCAGCCATGTGTGCCAGGGTACCTGTACGCAACACATGTGTTACCATACAGCGCGGCGCGTCGCTCCGGCGTCGGCTCCGGCGGCCTGGAGCCCTGTGTCGAGGTTATCCCAGCAGCTGTGGGCGGCGGCATGGGCGTGTCCGCCCGTAGGGTGCCGCCCGCCCTCCTCCGTTCTTCTTATACAGCAGTGGGCGGAGTTGCCTCCTCCCACTCTCCGCCCCTGGGCGGAACCTTGTGGTTAAAAGACTGGCAGTGAAGTGAGCTCATTGCCAGTTATTGGTTCTGCATGCACCTAGCCAGTCTGTCTGCGGTTCGCCTCAGCCAGTCCCTAGTTGTCGGTCAGCTCCCTCTGGTCCCCTATTACTCTGTCTGTTTGTGTTGGTTCTGTTTGCCTCTAATCTAGTCTGGCCCAGTCAGTACTAGTTGCTATCCAGCACCCTGCCAGTTTGCCTGTGAGTCCCATCTCCAGCCTTGTAAGTTTTGTTGGTCTGATTCATCTGCCTCCTCTGTCGGCACTCTGTTCCCCCCATTAGGTAGTTTCCTGCTTGTCAGTCGCCAGGTCCCTAGCCAGGGCAGGGACCGCCGTCCAGTTGTCCGCCTGGGGTTAGCCAGGGCCGAGGCAAGTAGGCAGGGACAGTGGGGGTGCGGGAGATCAGGGCACCCCAACTGGCGCTCGGGGGGCAGAGTGCCGTAACAACATGGCTGTCCTCACTAGGAAGATCACTTTCAGGATCCTCCTCCTCAGGCCATACACGCTGAAAGGATGACAGGTAAGCAGCTTGGGTACTCTCAGCAGTGGGCCCGGCTGTCTCTTCTCCCTGCTCCTCCTCAGGCTTCTCCCCCTCCACCTCCTCTTCCTCCTCCTCAACGCGCTGAGATATAGACATGAGGGTGCTCTGACTATCCGGCGACATACTGTCTTCCCCCGCCTCCGTTTCCGAGCGCAAAGCATCTGCCTTTATGCTTTGCAGGGAACTTCTCAAGAGGCATAGCAGAGGAATGGTGACGCTAATGATTGCAGCATCGCCGCTCACCATCTGGGTAGACTCCTCAAAGTTTCCAAGGACCTGGCAGATGTCTGCCAACCAGGCTCACTCTTCTGTAAAGAATTGAGGAGGCTGACTCCCACTACGCCGCCCATGTTGGAGTTGGTATTCCACTATAGCTCTATGCTGCTCATAGAGCCTGGCCAACATGTGGAGCGTAGAGTTCCACCGTGTGGGCACGTCGCACAACAGTCGGTGCACTGGCAGATTAAACCGATGTTGCAGGGTCCACAGGATGGCAGCGTCCATGTTAGACTTGCGGAAATGTGCGCTGACCCGGCGCACCTTTCCGAGCAGCTCTGACAAGTGTGGGTAGCTTTTCAGAAACCGATGAACCACCAAATTAAAGACGTGTGCCAGGCATGGCGCGTGCGTGAGGCTGCCGAGCTGCAGAGCCGCCACCAGGTTACGACCGTTGTCACACACGACCATGCCCGGTTGGAGGCTCAGCGGCGAAAGCCAACGGTTTGTCTGCTCTGTCAGACCCTGCAGCAGTTCGTGGGCCGTGTGCCTCTTCTCTCCTAAGCTGAGTAGTTTCAGCACATCCTGCTGACGCTTGCCCACCGCTGTGCTGCCACACCGCGTGGCACCGACTGCTGGCAGCGTGCTGCTGCTGACACATCTTGATTGCGAGACAGAGGTTGCATAGGAGGAGGAGGAGCAGGAGGAGGAGGAGGGTGGTTTAGTGGAGGAAGCATACACCGCCGCAGATACCAGCACCGAGCTGGGGCCCGCTATTCTGGGGGTGGGTAGGACGTGAGCGGTCCCAGGCTCTGACTCGGTCCCAGCCTCCACTAAATTCACCCAATGTGCCGTCAGGGAGATATAGTGGCCCTGCCCTCCTGTGCTTGTCCACGTGTCCGTTGTTAAGTGGACCTTGGCAGTAACCGCGTTGGTGAGGGCGCGTACAATGTTGCGGGAGACGTGGTCGTGCAGGGCTGGGACGGCACATCAGGAAAAGAAGTGGCGACTGGGAACCGATTAGCGCGGGGTCACTGCTGCCATCATGTTTTTGAAAGCCTCCGTTTCCACAAGCCTATACGGAAGCATCCCCAGTCTGATCAATTTGGCTACGTGCACGTTTAACGCTTGAGCATGCGGGTGCGTGGCGGCGTACTTGCGCTTATGCTCAAACAGTTGCGCTAGCGACGGCTGGACGCTGCGCTGAGAGACATTGCTGGATGGGGCCGAGGACAGCGGAGGTGAGGGTATGGGTGCAGGCCGGGAGACGGTCGTGCTTGTGTCCTGAGAGGGGGGTTGGATCTCAGTGGCAGGTTGGGGCACAGGGGGAGAGGCAGTGGTGCAAACCGGAGGAGGTGAACGGCCTTCGTCCCACCTTGTGGGGTGCTTGGCCATCATATGCCTGAGAATGCTGGTGGTGGTGAGGCTGGTGGTGGTGGCTCCCCGGCTGATCTTGGCGTGACAGACCTTGCACACCACAGTTCGTCGGTCGTCTGCACTCTCAGTGAAAAACTGCCACACCTTTCAGCACCTCGGCCTCTGCAGGGTGGCATGGCGCGAAGGGGCGCTTTGGGAAACAGTTGGTGGATTATTCAGTCTGGCCCTGCCTCTACCCCTGGCTACCGCACTGCCTCTTCCAACCTGCCCTGCTGCTGCACTTACCTCCCACTCTGAATACCTGTCCTCAGTAGGCTTAGCAAACCAGGTGGGTCAGTCACCTCATCGTTCAGCTGCTCTTTCTCCGAATCCTCTGTGCGCTCCTCCCTCGGACTTACTCCAATTGCTACTACCTGAGTGATAGACAACTGTGTCTCATCGTCATCGTCCTCCTCACCTACTGAAAGCACTTGAGACAGTTGCCGGAAGTCCCCAGTCTCCTCACCCGGATCCCGGGAACTTTCCAAAGGTTGGGCATCGGTCATGAGAAACGCCTCAGGTGATAGAGGATCCATTTTTGCCCACTCAAGGCCGGGACCCGAGAACAGTTCCTGGGAGCCTGCCTGCTCTTCTGAATGTGTCATTTGCTGGGAGGGAGGAGGCTGGGAGAAGGGTGGAGCAGCAGCGAGAGGATTCAGGAATGCAGCAGTGGACGGCGTAGAAGACTGGGTGCTGACGGTGGATAGTTTGCTGGATGCACTTTCTGCCATCCACGACAGGACCTGCTCACACTGCTCAGTTTCTAATAAAGGTCTACCGCGTGGACCCATTAATTGTGAGATGAATCTGGGGACCCCAGAAACTTGCCTCTCTCCTAATCCCGCAGCAGTCGGCTGCGATACACCTGGACCAGGAGCTCGGCCTGTGCCCACACCCTGGCTTGGGCCTCCGCGTCCTCGCCCGCGTCCACATCCACGTCCTCTAGGCCTACCCCTACCCCTCAGCATGGTGTATTACGAGTAGAGCAGAAATAGAACACTGTAAATAAATGTGCCCCTTATTGGCCTGTGGTTGGAGGCTGACTTCGCTTACGGAACGCACAGCAGAGCCAGGAAACAATTATGCGCAAGCCTGTAGTGAGACCTAGGTGCGTATGACTGAGCTACTGGAATTCACAGTGCAGAACTAGTCAAGTGGCCAAAGGCCAGTGGTAGGCCTTAAGTATTTTGCTTCAATTTTTTAAAATGGTGAGGTGAAAAACCAGACAGACACCGTATGCAGCGTATATATGTATACTCTTTTCCTCTGGCGGGATGGCAACGATCATGTAACGGACACAGCAGAGCCAGGAAACAATTATGCGCAAGCCTGCTGTAACGCTTAGCTGGGTAATAATGAGCGACTACTACCCCCAGCAGACACGCAGTAAACTGAAGATGGTCACAGGCAGCCCAAATATAGTATTTTTTTCCAATTTTTGGGAAAAAGCCCACTGCCTATATAGCCTGTATATGGATTCCCCTGTTGGAGGATGACTGAGGTTATTGAAAGCACAGTGCAGCCAGAAAAAATTATGCGCAAGGCTGGGTATTATTGAGCGACTACTAGTACCACCAGCAGACATGCAGTAAACTGAAGACGGTCACAGGCAGCCCAAATATAGTATTTTTTTTCCAATTTTTGGGAAAAGCCCACTGCCTATATAGCCTGTATATGGACTTCCCTGTTGGAGGATGACTGTGGTTACTGAAAGCATAGTGCAGCCAGAAAAAATTATGAGGAAGGCTGGGTATTAATGAGCGACTACTACCCCCAGCAGACACGCAGTAAACTGAAGACGGTCATAGGCAGGCCAAATATAGTATTTTTTTCCAATTTATGGGAAAAAGCCCACTGCCTATATAGCCTGTATATGGATTTCCCTGTTGGAAGATGACTGTGGTTATTGAAAGCACAGTGCAGCCAGAAAAAATTATGCGCAAGGATGGGTATTAATGAGCGACTACTACCCCCAGCAGACACGCAGTAAACTGAAGACGGTCACAGGCAGCCCAAATATAGTATTTTTTCCCAATTTTTGGGAAAAAGCCCACTGCCTATATAGCCTGTATATGGATTTCCCTGTTGGAGGATGACTGTGGTTATTGAAAGCACAGTGCAGCCAGAAAAAATTATGCGCAAGGCTGCAGTAACACCTAGCTGGGTATTAATGAGCAACTACTACCCCCAGCAGACACGCAGTAAACTGAACACGGTCACAGGCAGCCCAAAGATTTTTCTTTCCAATTTTTTTGAAAAAGCCCACTGCCTATATAGCCAGTATATCTCTTTCCCTGTACCACTGTCCCTGCCTCACCAGTACTGCCCCTATACTCCTAATGACTGCAGACTGAGGACACTACAGTCTGCACGCCGGATATACAAAAAAAAAAATTTGCCAAACTGCTAAAAGCAGCCTCAACAGTACTGCACACGGTCAGATGTGGCCCTAAGAGGGACCGTTGGGGTTCTTGAAGACGAAGATAACAGCCTAACACTCTCCCTATAGCAGCTACAGCAGGACGGCATTTTCCCTAATGTCTCTCAGCCTGCATCTGTGGCGAGCCGTGGCCGGCCCCAGTTTATATACTCGGGTGTCACCTGATCTCCCCAGCCACTCACTGCAGGGGGGTGGGATAGGGCTGGAACTTCACAGGAAGAAGTTGTAATGCCTTCCCTGTGTTTCCTAATACTCGACGAGCATAAAGCTCGGACGAGTACGCTCGCTCATCTCTAGTAGTTATCTTTAATTTTCTAAAAAACGTATTGCTCTTATGAGATTTACAAGTTTTGTCTTCCCATATTATATCCGGATAATTAAAGGGGTTGTCTCACGCCGAAACGTTTTTTTTTTTTTAATTCAATAGGCCCCCCCCTTCGGCGCGAGACAAACCCAAGGGATGGGTTAAAAAAAAAAAAAGTTTATTACTTACCCGAATCCCCGCGCTGCGGCGACTTCTTTCTTCCTTTACCAAGATGGCCGCTGGGATCTTCACGCACGATGCATCGCGCGTCTTCTCCCATGGTGCACCGTGGGCTCTGTGCGGTCCATTGCCGATTCCAGCTTCCTGATTGGCTGGAATCGGCACACGTGACGGGGCGGAGCTACGAGGACCAGCTCTCTGGCACGAGCGGCCCCATTCACCAGGGAGAAGACCGGACTGCGCAAGCGCGTCTAAAAACCCCAGAAGACAGTGAATTTAGACGGATCCATGGCGACGGGGACACTAGCAACGGAGCAGGTAAGTGAATAACTTCTGTATGGCTCATATTTAATGCACGATGTACATTACAAAATGCATTAATATGGCCATACAGAACTGCTGAACCCCACTTGATTTCACGAGACAACCCCTTTAAAGTCTCACATAATAATTACTTCATTGTAGTTTGACACCTCTTCTATTTGTCTTAATAACAAGTTTTCAGCTTCTTCTGTTGTTTTTGGTGGCTTATAGAATACCCCTATCCGGATTTTCCTATTCTTTGCTCCTTGTATTTCTACCCACAGAAATTCCTTGTGTTCATCTCCTACAACTATATCTTCTCATAGCTTCGGCATTAGGAACGATCTAACATACAGGCACACCGCACCCCCTTTCAGGTTCTTCTGAAGAGATTGTAACCCTGTAAGTTCACTGCCAAATCCCACTTATCATCAAACCCTGCTTCTGTTTTATCCACTATGTTGTAATTTCTTTCAGATTTTCTTCTCCCAATTTACTAATCAGACTTCTTGCATTCACTGCATTCAATTTATATGGTGGTTGTTATTTTTTTAATTTTATTGTTCCACCTCTGGTCCTATTAGCTGTTCTGCCAGTTCTAACTGTACTAACCCGACCCCCTGCTCGGCCCTCACTCCCATTACTTGGTCCCAGGTCGCTGTCTACACTATCTACACCCCCCACCCCCCATTTCTCTTGGTGCCCTCCCCACGGGTCTCTAGTTTAAGAATTCCTTCAGCCTTCTTGCCATCTTCTCCTCAGCACAGCTGCACCCTCCCTATTGGGATGCAGCCAATCACTATGGAAGAACCTGTAGTTGACAGCAAAGTCAGGCCAGTTTTCAGGAACATAAACCCCTCCTTCCTACACCAACTCCAGAGGCACTTGTTTACCTCCCTAAGATTCCTCTGCCTTTCTAGTGTGGCTTGTGGTACAGTTGGTATATCTGAGAAAACCACCTTGGAGCTCCTCGCCCAAAGCTTTGGATACAAGGTCCCTGAAATTGCTTTTGAGGGCCCTCCACTGATCTCTAATTTGTTCATTGGTGCCAATGTGCACATTACTGCTGGATCCTCAGTGGCCCCTCCCAGTAATCTGTCAACTTGATCTGCGATGCGTCAAAGTCAAGTGCCAGGTAGACAACACACTGTTCGACAATCCCATGATTTGTGGGAGATTGCCCTATTTATTCCCCTTATAATTGAGTCCCCCAACACTATGACCTGTCTAGCCTGCCCTGCAGTTCAGGTTCTCCTGGTACTGGAGCAGTCATTTCCCTGGCGTTCAGAGGGCATGTTGTGCTGCAGTGGTGCTGGCTCTGTCACGGCATCCCCCTCATCTGCCAACTTTGCAAACTTGTTGGGGTGCGCCAGTTCAGGACCAGCCTCCCTGGTTCACTTCCCACTACCCCTCCTAACTGTCGCCCAGTTAGCTGCCTTATCCCCCTGCTCTTCCGAACTACCATCTACCTCCGCCTCTACCCCAGCGAGTGCAGCTTAGTGAGCAGTAAACTCCTTTCTATGTTGTCAACGTATCTTAGTGTTGCCAGTTGCTCACTTAGATCTAGGATTTGGGCTTCCAAATACACCCTTGATTGGCTGATCAAGGACAGTATACACTGCACAAGTAGCACACTGGATGGCATTGTGAAACATAAAGGACATTCTAAAGGGGGATCTACAAATTCACTTACAGAAGTAATGAAGATTGACTAATCACACTTCAAACTCGCCTCTGCAACCGCTCAGTTTTTTTTTTTTGCTCTTGCTTTCAAACACTTGACTTACAGATGCTGACTAACAGACACTGACTAATAGACATGGAATATAATTATCAGCCTTTGTCAGCAACCAAAGCCATCACCCACCTGGCGTAGGCCTAGCGTCGGGATCTCATAGCACGGTGATCTCACTCTTTGGCCTCCTGCTGCTCTGGGACCAGCTCCTCCTCTCCCCGCTGGACAGATACTCAACTGGCTCCCTCGGTCGGTCTCCTTGCAATGGCTTGAGTGCCATGCTCACATTCCCCTGTTCCTTGCTCCCGTCTCATGTCTGATGTCACTTTTTCCAGTTCCAGCAGGTATCTATTTCATATAGGTTTTTAATGTAGTTCTACTTTAAGAAATGAAATAACAGCGACAATGCACCTTGTGATCATCAATCAGGACATTTAAATGACACTGTGAGAATTGACAGTGGCATTTATAAGGGTTAACAGTCACGATCTAAGTCATCACTAATCATGACTCTTGTGGGCAAGTGTTGGCTGTAAAAGATGCCGTGTATCGAGCACTCAGCACCTGAGCCTACTACATACAGTTACACCCAACTTGCACCCTACATATGCAGCACATATTGAAAATAGGTTATAGGTAGCTGCTTGAGACCTGGACTTTTTAAGACCTCTGTAGTGTCCTGTGGTATCCATTGGGTTTTCTTGTTCCCACATTGAATCCTTGTGCCATCCGTTCTCAGGTAAGTGATGCAGTTGCCCATCTACAGGATGTAACGTATAATTCAACAAACCAGGCTGCCTTCTTCCATTGCTCCATGCCCCAGTTCCGGTGCTCAAATGCCCATTACATGCACTTCCAGGGATGGGCAGGGGTCATGTAGGCACTTTGAATGGTTTGTGGCCTTGCCACCTCATACACAGTGAGCCATGATGCCAGTGTGATCTGACACCTTTCTATCATTATCAGCCATAACCTTATCAGTAATTTATTCTACTGTTGCTCTTCTGTGGTAATGGAACAGATAGACTTCCATCCACTACACATATCAATGAGCCTTGGGTGCCAATGACCATGTTACCAGTCTCCAGTTGTCCAAAAGGTGCATCACTTTGCTAGGTGCTTACCACTATATCATAGAAACACCCTGAAAGACCAGCAGTTCTGGAGATGTGCATTGTGCCTAAAAATGAAAGTATTTTGAAAAAAATCTATTTACATTGAAAAACATGTTATTATTGGTTTCTAGGTCTACTCCTCATCTCTTAAGACATCTCCTGGTCTTCATCTTTGCCATAGAAGAAATAAACAGAAGAGCTGACATCTTACCTAATATCACTCTGGGATACAAGATCTATGACTCATGTATGTTAGAGCATAAAGCTGTACATAGTGCACTGAGTATATTGTCAGGAAAAGAGGAAGCTGTCCCCAACTACAGCTGTGATGACAAGAACAAAGTGGTGGCTTTTATTGGACACTTAACAACTTCCTCTAGTGTGTCCATAGCAGAGATAACTGGGCTCTATGGATATCCACAGGTAATACTAAGGGGGTTGTCTAATGAAGACAACTTTTTTTGCAAAAGTTTTTATATCAATGTGTTGTACATTTTGAACTTTATTCTCAGCAGTTCTACTTGGACCAAGTTAAAGGTGTTTATATATTTTCCTTGCTTGCAGGAGAGGTTCTGTCTTGGTTTTCTCCCTCGTGTGAACCTGATGATGCCGTTTCAGTTTGCCTATCTATTCTTTTTTCAGATAGTTGTCAAAGAACTTATACGGCTTCTGCTGCTTTGGCTCTTATTACCTTTGGCAATGTTTGGGTAATACACTGTCAAATTTCATTCCCTGGCATCTGAATTAGCCTAAAACCATGAAACACTGCTGGTGGTGGCATTCTATGAATGTGTATTGAAGCATATCAAAAATGAACAGCAGGTGGTCTGTTCTCTGCTTACAGCTCCTTGTTCTGCTGCATGGCTGCAAGCTGAATACAAGATATGTAATTAGCTCTCTCTGTGGAGAACACAGCATGCAGTCCCTGCTATCAGCTCTCTGGCCAAGCAATTAATTTTATGCTCACCTAAAAATCATTGTTCTGTCAAAAGTAAACGATGGTAGCATTCACACACAATGATTATTGCTCAAAATACATTGCTTGAGCGAATTTTGGGCAATAATTGCTGCGTGTTGCTGTACAGCTTGATGATAAAATTTTGGTTGCAATTGCTGTGAGTTTTTAACCCCTTAACGACCGCCCCATCGGGAAACTACGTCCTGCTGTTGCAGGACGTGTATGGAGGGAGGTAGCGCCGCTATCTCCCTCTATACAGCGCGGGCATCAGCTGTTTATTACAGCTGACACCCGCGGGCAATAGCTGCGCTCGGCCATTCGGCCGATCGCGGCTATTAACCCTTTAAATGCCGCTGTCAATTCGGTGAGATCGGGGGAGCCGTGCAGGTGTCACGGCAGCCAGGGGCCTAATGAATGGCCCCAGGGCTGCCTTAGCAGACTGCCTATCAAGCCATCCACACAGGGTGGCTTCATAGACTGCCTGTAAAAAAGCAGTATGACGTAATGCTATAGCATTACATCATACTGCAGGAGCGATCAAAGCATTGCATGTTAAAGTCCCCCAAGGGGACTTCAAAGTAAAGTAAAAAAAAAGATCAATCAAGTTTTTTTAATTGTTAAAAAAAAAAAAGTCATAAAAGTTTAAATCACCCCCCTTTTGCCATATCCATTATTAAAAAATCAAAAACATAAAATAAAAATATGTATTTGATATTGCCGCGTCCGTAAAAGTCCGATCTATCAAAGTAGTGCATTATTTTTCCCACACGGTGAACGTCGTGTGAAAAAAAAAATAAAGAACGCCAGAAATACACTTTTTTAGTTACCCTGTCTCCCAGAAAAAACGCAATAAAAAGTGATCAAAAAGTCGTATGTATTCCAAATTGATACTATCGGAAACTTCAGGACATCCCGCAAAAAACGAGCCCTTGCTCAACTACGTCTATGAAAAAATAAAAAAGGTATTGCGCGCACAAAATGACCGCAGAAAATAATTGAAAAAAATTAAATATCTTAAAAAAAAAATAAAAGTACTACAGCAAAAAAAAATACTATACAAGTTTGGTATCGTAGCAATCGTACTGACCCATAGAATAAAAATATCAGGTTGTTTTTGTTGCAATTTGTGTGCTGTAGAAACAGGACGCACCGAAAGATGGTGGAATGTCGTTTTTTTTTCCATTTCTCTCCGCTAAGAATTTTTTAAAAGTTTTTCAGTAAATTATATGGTACAATAAATAGTGCCATTGAAAAATACAACTCATCCCGCAAAAAACAAGCCCTCATACAGCGACGTTGATGGATAAATTAAGGAGCTACGATTTTTTAAAAGGGAGTAGGAAAAAACAAAAATGGAAAAAAGCAAAAAAGCTCAGTCACTAAGGGGTTAAAGCTTATTTACAGTCAGCATTGCCTTTCATGCAGGCACAATGGAAATTTTTAAGAATATTCCTTTGACTCAAGACTTGTGACTCACAAAAAGGTCATATATCTTACTCTCTTTATCTCCAACTGTATCTAACACTAAACTTTCTCCATTGCAAAGGCTCTAAACCAGGCAACGTTACCCTACACTAGGGAGAGATTATAACTAGTATTCTAAAAGTAATTGTACACTAAAGATAAGTTATCAGGGTACTGAGAATTCACTGATCAGGATAGAAAACAGTACAAAAATACAAAGCTGTGCTCTGACGTGTCTGACCAAGGATGGCTGGCACCCTTTACCTATATATATATATATATATATATATATATATATAAAAAGATTTTGCATAGTTACAATACATGTACTATGTCATACCAATCATATCCTGTAAAAGTAAAAATAAATTAACATATGTGTGAAAAAAATTACTGTCATGAATTGCTAATTTTATTTTGAAAGCTATCATAGGTATATTTTACTACACATATGAAAGATCTAAATAAAACCAGATTGAGACACTGTTATGATAAGCCCCCTGTTCTGAAGTAACCTTGATGCTTTGTTCTTACTACAGCATCTTGAACTGAATTTACCCTAAGCAAATTGTGTAACAATGCTGAAATTCTTATAGTAAGCTTCATCTTGCCTTGCATGTATATTTACAAACTTTTTAAGAACATTCTATTAACATTTTATTGTTTACTAAAAATATGGGTTGAATCAAGAGATGAGCGAGCACACTCGTCCGAGCTTAACGCTCGTTCGAGCATTAGGGTACTCGAGATGCTCGTTACTCGAGACAAACACCACGCGGTACTCGATTCAATTGCATTTCCCTTTCCTGCATATTTAGCACCATTTTCTAGCCAATAAACATGCGGGGAAGACATTACCACTTCCTGCTGTGACATGCCAGCCCTCCCCCTCCCCCCACAGTAGTGAGTGGCTGGCGAGATCAGGTGACCGCAGTTACCAGCGCTATCCACTGGCTTTCTATTTTTCTCCCACTCCATACAGCCTTCCTATTAAATAAGCAAGTCCCTGTGAGCGGTAAAAGACCCCTCCGTATCAGCGCAAGACAGCGGTTAAATTTTTTACGATCATAGCATAGAGCCTCCGGTATCCACACGTCTCTATGTGCGGTAAATTAGCCACAGTTCTCAGTGCTATATGGTGGGGTAATTTATTTTGGCCCTGCTCTATTCTTAATCCGACATGATGAGGAGTAGGGGTAAAGGTCGAGGATATGGACGTGGATGCAGGCGTCCAAGTGAGGGTGTGGGCATAGCCAGCTGCTGAGGGATTAGCAGAGTGCCACGTCCCTACAGTCCCCGGCTTCATATCACAAAGTGCCGGTCTGCGTGGTAGACCTTTACTACAAGAAGAGCAGTGCAAGCAGATCCTGTCGTGGATGGCAGATAATGCGTCCAGCAATGTATCAAACCCCCACTCTTCTACGCAGTCCACTTCTCCCGCCCTAGGGACTACACCTCTGAATCCTCTGGCTGCTTCTCCTTCCTCCCAGCCTCCTCACTCCAGGAAAATGAAAGATTCTGTGCAGGCAGACTCCCAGAAACTGTTCTCAGGTACCTGCCCAGGGTGGGAAAAAATGGTTCCTCTCTTACCTGAGGAGTTTGTCGTGACCGATGTCCAACCTTTGGAAAGTTCCCGGAGTCCGGGTGATGAGGCTGGGGACTTCTGGCAACTGTCTCAAGAGATTTTTGTGGATGGGGATGATGAGACACAGTTGCCAGTGAGGTAGTAGTAAGGGCAGTAAGTCCGAGGGAGGAGTTCACAGAAGATTCGGAGGGAAAGCTGCTGGATGATGAGGTGAATGACCCCACCAGGCTTGCTAAGCCTACTGAAGATAGGGCTTCAGAGGAGGAGGCAAGTGCAGCAGCAGGACAGGTTGAAAAAGGCAATGGGGTGGCCAGGGGGAGAGGCAGGGCTAAAGCAAAGAATCCCCTAAGTGTTTCCCACAACACCCCCTCGCGGCAAGCCTCTGTGCAGAGGGCTAGATGTTCAAAGGGGTGGATGTTTTTCAGTGAGAGTGCGCATGACCAACAAACAGTGGTGTGCAACCTCTGCCGCACCAAGATTAGCCGGGGAGCCACCACTACCAGCCTCACCAGCACAAGCATGCACAGGCATATGATGGTCAAACACCGCACAAGGTGGGACGAAGGCCGTTCACCGCCGCCAGGTCACACCACTGCCCCTTCCCCTGTGCCACAACCTGCCACACAGAACCAATCCTCCTCCCAGGATGCAGGCACGAGCGCCTGCCAGCCTGCACTCCCACCCTCACCTCCATGGCCTCTAGCAATGTCTTGCAGTGCAGCGTCGCTAACCCACCCACCCACATGCACAAGCTTTAAACGTGCACATTGCCAAATTAACCAGCCTGGAGATGCTGCCTTACAAGCTTGTGGAAACAGAGGCTTTCAAAAACATGATGGCAGTAGCGGTCCCACGCCACTTGGTCCCCAGTCACCACTATTTTCCCCAGTGTGTGGTCCCCGCGCTACACCAGCACGTCTCCCGCAACATTACTCGTGCCCTCAACAACGCAGTTACTGGGAAGGTCCACTTAACAATAGACACGTGGACAAGTACTGGCGGGCAGGACCACTATATCTCCCTGATGGCACATTGGGTGAACTTGGTGTAGGCTGGGAGCGAGTCAGAGCCTGGGACCGCTCACATGCTACCCACACCAAGAATAGCGGGACCTACCTCGGTTCTGGTAGCTGTGGCGTATTATGCCACATCTTCCAAGTCCCCCCCTCCTCCTCCGCTATCTCCACCTCTCAATTACGAAGTGTGAGCACGTCACCAGCAGTCAGTAGCACACTGTGCGTCAGCACAGCGATGGGCAAGCGTCGGCAAGCCATGTTGAAACTAATAAAATTAGGTGACAAGAGGCACATGGCCCCCAAGCTGTTACAGGGTCTAACAAAGCAGACCGACCTCTGGCTTTCGCCGCTGAACCTCCAACCGGGCATGGTCGTGTGTGACAATGGCCATAACCTGGTGGCTGCTCTGTAGCTTGGCGCAACTTATTTAATCTTGTGGTTCAGCAGTTTCTGGAAAACTACCCCCACTTATCTCACCTGCTTGGCAATGTGCGCCACGTATGCGCACATTTCCGCAAGTCCACCACAGATGCTGCCACCCTCAGGACACTGCTACGTAAGTTTAAGCTGCCGGAGCACTGACCGCTGTGCGATGTGCCTATGTGCTGGAATTCTACGCTGTACATGTTGGCCAGGCTGTACGAGCAGCATAGAGCAATCGTGGAATACCAGCTTCAACATGGGCGGCGTAGTGGTAGTCAGCCTCTGCAGTTCTTTACAGAGTAGTGGGCATGGATGGCCGACATCTGCCAGGTCCTCGGAAACTTTGAGGAGTCTACCCAAATGGTGAGTGGAAATGTGGCCATCATTAGCCTTATCATCCCACTGCTTTGCCTGCTGAGAAGTTCGCTGCATAACATAAAGGACGACACTTTGTAGTTAGAAGAGGAGACGGGGGATGACAGTATGTCGCTTGATAGCCAGAACACTCTCTCGTCTATATCGGAGGGAGGCGGAAGGGAATGGCAAGGAGGAGGGGGAAGAGACTACTGGCTACACTGCAGAGGGTACCCATGCTTCTTGCCTGTCATCTGTTCAGCATATATGAGCTGAAGAGGAGGAGCATCGTCCTAGTGAGGACAGCGATGTGTTGCATACTGGGCTGCCTTTCCAGTGACCCACGCGTTGGACACATTCTTGCCAACATGGATTACTGGGTGTACACCCTTCTTGACCTACAGTATAAGGAGAACCTTTCCAGTCTCATTCCTGAAGAGGAAAGGGGTAAGAGAGTGATGCAATACCACAGGGCTCTGGTGGAAAAAGTGATGCTAAATTTCCAATCTGACAATGCTAGCGGTGGAAGATGCAATTCAAAGGGTGAACTAGCAGGGGAGGCACGGGGATCAGGCAGCATGTCCATCAGGGGAGCACTCTCTAAGGCCTTTGCCAGTTTTATGGCTCCCCAGCAAGACTGTGTCACCACTCCTCAGTCAAGACTGAGTCAAAAGTAGCACTGTAAAAAGATGGTGAGAGAGTACATAGCCAATTGTACCAACGTCCTCCGTGATGTCTCTGCTCTATACAACTCTTGGGTGTCAAAGCTGGACACGTGGCATGAACTTGCGCTGTACGCCCTGGAGGTGTTTGCCTGCCCTGCCGCTAGTGTCTTGACAGAAAGGGTGTGTAGTGCTGCTGTGGGGATCATCATGGATAAGCGTACCGGCCTGTCAACTGACAGTGCCGACGTGCTTACCCTCATAAAGATGAACAAAGGCTGGATTTCCCCAGATTTCTCTTCTCCACCGGTGGAAAGCAGCAGATCTTAAAGAATCTTTTTGCTGCAACAGAAGAAAAATGTATCCTCTATCACCCCAAAAAAGGGGAGAATTAGTTTTGTGTATCCCTGTCAGATATTATTACTCCTCCTCCTCCTCCTAAAACAGCATGACATCACGCTGAACTGCCAATTTCTATGCAGCCCAAAATGCTCTGTTTAAAAGTTTTAAAACTTAAACTTAAAACAATGTTTTGTGGAGGGCTGCATCCAGGCTCTGTTACAAATTAACCAATAACGAGCTGTATCTTCAAAAATTGTTTGTGGGTTTCACCTGCCAATTTTTCACGGGTACACTTATACTCTTGTTACACCAATTTTTCAGGCCATTGCCAATACTGTTAGCAAACTAATTTTTCCAGGCTTCGCTTACACTCTTGGTAAACAAATTTTAACAGGTGTTCGCCTATACTATTGGTACACCAATGTTACAGGGCTCCGCCTATACTCTTGCTACAGAAATGTTACAGGGGTCCGCCTAACAGTTGCTACTGAAAGGTTTGAGGGGTTCGCCCATACTCTTGCTACAGAAATGCTACTGGAGTCCGCCTATACTCTTGCTACTGAATGGTTTGAGGGGTTTGCCTATACTCTTGCTACAGAAATGTTACTGGAGTCCGCCTATACTCGTGCTACTGAATGGTTTGAGGGGTTTGCCTATAGTCTTGCTACCGAAATGTTACTGGTGTCCACCTATGCTGTGGGTGCACAAAGACTTCCCATTGCGTTGTCTTACCTGTCTGGCACAAATACACTGACTGACTTGGGCAGAAATGTGGGCCGAGGCTGAGGTCCTTGGCGCGGTGAAACTCTGCCATGTTGGAGCACTCTGAATTCCTCATGTGTAATACCATGTTTGAGCTCCTTGGCCTTGCCTATGCTGTGGGTGCACAAAGACTTCCTATTGTGGTGTTTTACCTGTCTTACACAAATACTCTGACTAACTAGGGCAGAAACATGGGCCGAGGCCCTTGGCGGGGTGAAACTCTGCTATGTTTGGGCACTCTGTTTTCCTCACGTGTAGTACAATCTTTCAGTTCCTTGGCCTCGCCTATGCTGTGGGTGCACAAAGACTTCCCATCACGGTGTTTTACCTATCTGGCACAAATACAGTGACTGACTTGATCAGAAATGGGGGCCGAGGCCGAGGTCCTTGGCGGGGTGAAACTCTGCCATGTTTGGGCACTCTGATTTCTTACTGTTTAATACCATCTTTGTGCACCCACAGCATAGGCGAGCACAAGGAACTCAAAGACTTCACATTGCGGTGTTGAGCTATCTGACACCTACACAGAATGAATTGTGTGGGGACAGATGGATTTCCCATTGCTATGTAACTCACGGTACCTTGGGTCACACAAGGTGGAAGCTGGGACTGAGCCTGACCCTGGGCCCGCTTAGTGCTTCCCACACAGAGTATTGCTGCATTGTGGAGATGTGTAGAAGTGCTGGCACCTGGGTCCCCTTTATGCCCACATTTGCGGCTCGTGGCAATTTTGTTACGGAGATGGCACGGGATTGCAATAATGATTTTATGTAAATTTATCAATTCTCAAAAGCATTGTGGACTATCGCGCACACTTTCAAAGAGGATCGCTGTCTGGCCCTGCCAACCCTCTGCAGTCTGTGCCTCCTGTTCCTCCACACCCCAGACGCACTTAGAAATAGACATGAGGGTGGTGTGGCTATGAGGCAAGCGTGTGGCATGAGGGCAGCTGATCGCTGCGCTGGGAAAATTTGGTGTGTGCTGTGGACGCAGTGTCATGCAGGGCATTGGACAGCAATGCCAGCATGTAACCCAGGAGAAGAGGCAGCGGTGTCGCCCGCAGGCAGTGATTGTCCTTGGTTGAAAGTAGTGTGGTGCTTAACTAAGATGTGCCAGTGCATGTGCCTTGCTAATGTGGGTTTGTCCCAAGCAAATTGTTAGTGAGGTGACTGCCAGGCTCTTTTCCCCATTTTGGCTTAATAGTGGGACCTGGGAGCCTCAGATGCAGCCATGCATGCTGCCCCTGCCGTTCCCTATCCGTTTCTGTGGTGTTTCCATGACTTTCTGATGTTTTCTGGTGTTTCACAAGTCATCGCCTATGTGGGGCATCGCTTTCATACAAAAATGCTTGAGTCCCCTATTGACTACAATGGGGTTTGTTACTCGAAACGAGCTCTTGAGCCTTATGAAAAGTTCGACTCGAGCAACGAGCACCCGAGCATTTTGGTGCTCACTCATCTCTAGTTGAATCAATTGATACCAAACATAAGGTTGATATTTTACTAAACCGCAATGATATTGAGTTTATGGGTTCCCAATGCTCCCAATTTTGCTTTTTAGAAAATAGGAAGCAGCTGAATCCCTCAAGCAAATATCCTTGGCATTTTACAAAAAAAAGAATGGTGAATGAGATGTTTACTTAGGGGATAGATGGATATGGTTTCAAAGAATACTTTGGGTAGCTGAAAGGTCCAGTGTAATGATCTTGTGCAGATTTAGAGCTTCTTGTTGTAACCCGAGTGGACAGATAGTGTGGTCAGCAAAGCTAGTGGTTGGCAATGGGTAAGTATCAGTTTGCAGTACAAAGGAGCAGGCAGGTAGCATAGTCATAGAAAGGCAAGAGGTCAGATATGGGTAAGTAATAGAGATGAGCGAACGTGTTCTTCCGAGCTTGATATTCGTGCGAATATTAGGGTGTTCGGGATGTTCGTTATTCGTAACGAACACCATGCGGTGTTCTGGTTACTTTCACTTCCTTCCCTGAGACGTTAGCGCGCTTTTTTTGGCCAATTGAAAGACAGGGAAGGCATTACAACTTCCCCCTGTGACGTTCAAGCCCTATACCACCCCCCTGCTGTGAGTGGCTGGGAAGATCAGGTGTCACCCGAACATAAAAGTCGGCCCCTCCCGCGGTTCGGCTCAGATGCCTGGTGAGTTAGATGAGGGACAGTGCTGTTTGTACCGGAGCTGCTGTAGGGAAAGAATTGGTAGTTAGTGTAGGCTTCAAGACCCCCCAAAGGTCCTTATTAGGGCCACTGATAGCTGTGTGTTGGCTGCTGTTAGCAGTGCCATTTTTTTTTTCTCAAAATCGGCTCTGCAGAGCGTTGCACCCGGCATTAGGGACAGAAGTGCTGCATAGGCAGGGAGAGTGTTAGGAGTGAGTGTAGCCTTCAAGAACCTCAACGGTCCTTTCTAGGGCCATATTTATCCGTGTGCAGTACTGTCCAGGCTGCTGTTAGCTGTGCTGCATTTTTTTTTGCTTCTCAAAATCGCCTCTGCAGAGCATTCCACCCTCCATTGATACTGCAGGGAAAGAATTGTATAGGCAGGGCCACAACACAGTTATTATTCATTGAATATACGCAGTGCTGCCTTTTGCTTGTAAAACAAGTGAAAATAATTCTATTTGTCCTGCCTCTGTCCGTCCTAACGCCGGTGGACACGTGTCGGCTGCGTGTGCAACCTGTAAAAATCATACGCACCCAGCTACGTTTTACTCCTGGCTTCGCCATTTGCTTTCCTTAATTGGGAAAAAAAATACCTGCTCTGCCACAGTTATTAACTCTGCTACCCTCACGTTCTGTGACACATTAGCAGGAAAACAGCACAGTTATTAAACTTCTCATGTTCATAGAATATACGCAGTGCTGCCTTTTGGTGCAAAAAAACGGAAAATAATTCTATTTGTCCTGCCTCTGTCCGTCCTAACGCCGGTGGACACATGTCGGCTGCGTGTGCAACCTGTAAAAATCAGACGCACCCAGCTACGTTTTACTCCTGGCTTCGCCATTTGCTTTCCTTAATTGGGAAAAAAAATACCTGCTCTGCCACAGTTAATAACTCTGCTACCCTCACGTTCTGTGACACATTAGCAGGAAAACAGCACAGTTATTAAACTTAGATTATTCATTCACTAGAGGCAGTGGGGCCTTTCGTTTTCAAAAAAGGGAAAAAATTATATTTGGCCTGCAGTCTTGCGCCAATTTATTAGCTGCCTGTGAAATCAAATCACTGGTAATACAGCATGCTGAGGGGTAGGGGTAGGCCTAGAGGACGTGGACGCGGCCGAGGACGCGGAGGGCCAAGTCAGGGTGTGGGCACAGGCCAAGCTCCTGATCCAGGTGTGTCGCAGCCGACTGCTGCGCGATTAGGAGAGAGGCACGTTTCTGGTGTCCCCACATTCATCGCCCAATTAATGGGTCCACGCGGGAGACGGTTATTAGAAAATGAGCAGTGTGAGCAGGTCCTGTCCTGGATGGCAGAAAGTGCTTCGAGCAACCTATCGTCTACCCGCAGTTCTGCGCCGTCCACTGCTGCCAATCCGAATCCTCTGTCTGCTGCTCCTCCTTCCTCCCAGCCTCCTCACTCCACTACAATAACACCTGCTCAGGAGCGGGAACACTCCCAGGAACTGTTCTCGGGCCCCTGCTTAGATTGGGCAGCAGCGGTTCCTCTCCCACCAGAGGAGTTTATCGTCACTGATGCCCAACCATTCGAAAGTTCCCGGGGTCCGGGGGAAGAGGCTGGGGACTTCCGCCAACTGTCTCAACAACTTTCTGTGGGTGAGGAGGACGATGACGATCAGACACAGTTGTCTTGCAGTGAGGTAGTAGTAAGGGCAGTAAGTCCGAGGGAGCAGCGCACAGAGGATTCGGAGGAAGAACAGCAGGACGATGAGGTCACTGACCCCTCCTGGTGTGCAACGCTTACTCAGGAGGACAGGTCTTCAGAGGGGGAGTCAAGGGCATCAGCAGGGCAGGTTGCAAGAGGCAGTGCGGTGGCCAGGGGTAGAGGCAGGGCCAGACCGAATAATCCACCAAGTGTTTCCCAAAGCGCCCCCTCGCGCCATGCCACCCTGCAGAGGCCGAGGTGCTCTAAGGTCTGGCAGTTTTTCACAGAGACGCCTGACGACCGACGAACAGTGGTGTGCAACCTTTGTCGCGCAAAGCTCAGCCGGGGAGCCAACACCAACAGCCTCACCACCACCACCATGCGCAGACATATGATGGCCAAGCACCCCACAAGGTGGGACGAAGGCCGTTCAGCGCCTCCGGTTTGCACCCCTGCCTCTCCCCCTGTGCCCCAACCTGCCACTGAGATGCAACCCCCCTCTCAGGACACAGGCACTACCGTCTCCTGGCCTGCACCCACACCCTCACCTCCGCTGTCCTCGGCCCCATCCAGCAGTGTAGTTCAGCGCACCGTCCAGCCGTCGCTTGCGCAACTGTTGGAGCGCAAGCGCAAGTACGCCGCCACGCACCCGCACGCTCAAACGTTAACCGTCCGCATAGCAAAATTCATCAGCCTTGAGATGCTGCCGTATAGGGTTGTGGAAACGGAGTCCTTCAAAAGTATCATGGAGGCGGCGGCCCCGCGCTACTCAGTTCCCAGTCGCCACTACTTTTCCCGATGTGCCGTCCCAGCCCTGCACGACCACGTCTCCCGCAACATTGTACGCGCCCTCACCAACGCGGTTACTGCCACGGTCCACTTAACTACGGACACGTGGACAAGCACAGGCGGGCAGGGCCACTACATCTCCCTGACGGCACATTGGGTGAATTTAGTGGAGGCTGGGACAGAGTCAGAGCCTGGGACCGCTCATGTCCTACCCACCCCCAGAATTGCGGGCCCCAGCTCGGTGGTGGTATCTGCGGAGGTGTATGCTTCCTCCACTAAAGCACCCTCCTCCTCCTCCTCCTCCTCCTCCTCCTCCTCTGTCTCGCAATCAAGATGTGTTAGCAGCAGCATGTCGCCAGCAGTCGGTGTCGCGCGGTGTGGCAGCACAGCGGTGGGCAAGCGTCAGCAGGCCGTGCTGAAACTACTCAGCTTAGGCGATAAGAGGCACACGGCCCACGAACTGCTGCAGGGTCTGACACAGCAGACCGACCGCTGGCTTGCGCCGCTGAGCCTCCAACTGGGCATGGTCGTGTGTGACAACGGCCGTAACCTGGTGGCGGCTCTGCAGCTCGGCAGCCTCACGCACGTGCCATGCCTGGCCCACGTCTTTAATTTGGTGGTTCAGCGGTTTCTGAAAAGCTACCCACGCTTGTCAGACCTGCTCGTAAAGGCGCGCCGGCTCTGCGCACATTTCCGCAAGTCCCACACGGACGCTGCCACCCTGCGCACCCTGCAACATCACTTTAAGCTGCCAGTGCACCGACTGCTGTGCGACGTGCCCACACGGTGGAACTCTACGCTCCACATGTTGGCCAGGCTCTATGAACAACGTAGAGCTATAGTCGAATACCAACTCCAACATGGGCGGCGCAGTGGGAGTCAGCCTCCTCAATTCCTTTCAGAAGAGTGGGCCTGGTTGGCAGACATCTGCCATGTCCTTGGTAATTTTGAGGAGTCTACCCAGGTGGTGAGCGGCGATGCTACAATCATTAGCGTCACCATTCCTCTGCTATGCATCTTGAGAAATTCCCTGCAAACCATAAAGGCAGCTGCTTTGCGCTCGGAAACGGGGGCGGGGGAAGACAGTATGCCGCTGGATAGTCAGGGCACCCTCCTGTCTATTTCTCAGCGCGTACAGGAGGAGGAGGAGGAGCATGAGGAGGATGAGGAGGAGGGGGAAGAGACAGCTTGGCCCGCTGCTGACGGTACACCGGCTGATTGCCTGTCATCCTTTCAGCGTGTATGGCAGGAGGAGGAGGAGGAGGATCCTGAAAGTGATCTTCCTAGTGAAGACAGCCATGTGTTGCGTACAGGTACCCTGGCACACATGGCTGACTTCATGTTAGGATGCCTTTCTCGTGACCCTCGCGTTGCACGCATTCTGGCCACGACGGATTACTGGGTGTACACACTGCTCGATCCACGGTATAAGGAGAACCTGCCCACTCTGATTCCCGAAGAGGAAAGGGGTTCGAGAGTGTTGCTATACCACAGGACCCTTGCGGACAAGCTGATAAAATTCCCAGCCGACAGCGCTAGTGGCAGAAGGCGCAGTACCGAGGGCAAGGTAGCAGGGGATGTGCGTAGATCGAGCAGCATGTACATCCCAGGCAGTGCAACAGTCTTTAAGGGCCTGGCCAGCTTTATGGCTCCCCACCAAGACTGTGTCACCGCTCCCCAGTCACGGCTGAGTCGGCGGGAGCACTGTAAAAGGATGGTGAGGGAGTACGTAGCGGATCGCACGGCCATCCTTGGTGACGCCTCTGCCCCCTACAACTACTGGGTGTCGAAGCTGGACACGTGGCCTGAACTAGCGCTGTATGCCCTGGAGGTGCTTGCTTGTCCTGCGGCTAGCGTCTTGTCGGAGAGGGTGTTTTGTGCGGCTGGGGGAATCATCACAGATAAGCGTAGCCGCTTGTCAACCGACAGTGCCGACAGGCTAACACTCATCAAGATGAACAAAGGCTGGATTTCGCCAGACTTCTGTTCTCCACCAGCGGACAGCAGCGATACGTAAGCAATACGTAGGCTGCACCCGCAGATGGAAGCTACGTTCTCTCTCACCATCCAAAACGGGGACATTTCTGCTTCATCAATCTGTGTCTAATATTCCTCCTCCTCCTCCTGCTCCTCCTCCTGAAACCTCACGTAATCACGCTGAACGGGCAATTTTTCTTAGGGCCACAAGGCTCACTCAAATAATTTTTCTGAACAATTTTTATAAGTTTCAATGCGCTTAAAAGCGTTGGAACTTTAACTTGAACCAATTTTTCGTTACACTGGGCTGCCTCCAGGCCTAGTTACCACTTAAGCCACATTAACCAAAGCGATTAATGGGTTTCACCTGCCCTCTTGGCTGGCCATGGCCAATTTTTGGGATGTACATTAGTACTGTTGATGCAGCAATTTTTGTGGGCCCTCGCCTACAGTGTAATCAAATTAATTTTTAGCCCACCTGCATTACAGCTGACGTTACCTCAGCTGTGTTGGGCAATGCAATGGGATATTTTTATGTACCGCCGGTGGGTTCCAGGGAGCCACCCATGCTGTAGGTGCACACGGAGTTTTTAATACATCTGTCCACTTCTAAAGAACCCCAGTCTGACTGGGGCATGCAGTGTGGGCCGAAGCCCACCTGCATTATGCACGACATTACTACCTCAGCTGTGTTGGGCAATGCAATGGGATATTTCTATGTACCGCCGGTGGCTTCCTGGCACCCACCCAGGCAGTGGGTCCACAGGGAGTTTAACCTACATGTGTCCACTTCTAAAGAACACCAGTCTGACTGGGGCATGCAGTGTGGGCCGAAGCCCACCTGTATTACGCACGACATTACTACCTCAGCTGTGTTGGGCAATGCAATGGGATATTTCTATGTACCGCCGGTGGCTTCCTGGCACCCACCCATGCTGTGGGTCCACAGGGAATTATAAATGCATCTGTTTCCACTTATAAAGAAACCCAGTCTGACTGGGGCATGCAGTGTGGGCCGAAACCCACCTGCATTAACCCTTTCCAGTCCACTGTGTGACCTGTGAAGACATTAGGGTTTAAGGCTGTACAGCTCCGTTGTTGGTAGACGTCCGTCGGGGTTCTCTTACTGTATATTGCCAGCCTCTCTGCTGTCGGAGCCTATCCTACGTGTCAGCTCATGCAGTACTGGCTTTAGCCAGCATATAGCGCCGTTGTATAACGGCAGAAAAAGAGTAAGCCCCCTAGGAAAACCATATACAAATTGGATTGGAAAGGGTTAAGCACAACATTACTACCTCAGCTGTGTTGGGCAATGCAATGGGATATTTTTATGTACCGCCGGTGGGTTCCAGGGAGCCACCCATGCTGTAGGTGCACACAGCGTTTTTAATACATCTGTACACTTCTAAAGAACCCCAGTCTGACTGGGGCATGCAGTGTGGGCCGAAGCCCACCTGTATTACGCACGACATTACTACCTCAGCTGTGTTGGGCAATGCAATGGGATATTTCTATGTACCGCCGGTGGCTTCCTGGCACCCACCCATGCTGTCGGTCCACAGGGACTTCACAATAGGGAGTTGTACCTGCCTGTGTCTATGAATTAAAAAGCCCGGTCTAACTGGGGCATGCAGACACCTTGACAGAATGAATAGTGTGTGGCACATAGGTTCCCCATTGCTATGCCTATGTGTGCAGCTCCTGATGGCGGTGGCACAGGATTCTATTTCTCATTGCTTCTGTACAGCATTGTGGGCTATCGCCCCGCCCCTTTTAAAGAGGGTCGCTGCCTAGCCGTGCCAACCCTCTGCAGTGTGTGCCTGCGGTTCCTCCTCATGGCTGACGCACTTCTAAATAGACATGAGGGTGGTGTGGCATGAGGGCAGCTGAAGGCTGCGCAGGGACACTTTGGTGTGCGCTGTGGGGGGGAGGGGGGCGGTTGGTCAGCATGTAACCCAGGAGAAGTGGCAGCGGAGTGTCATCCAGGCAGTGATTGTGCTTTGTTGTAGCTAGTGTGGTGCTTAGCAAAGGTATGCCATGCTAATGAGGGCTTTTCAGAAGTAAAAGTTGTTGGGAGGGGGGGGGGCACTCTTGCCGGTATTGTGGCTTAATAGTGGGACCTGTGAACTTGAGATGCAGCCCAACATGTAGCCCCTCGCCTGCCCTATCCGTTTCTGTGTCATTCCCATCACTTTCTTGAATTGCCCAGATTTTCACACATGAAAACCTTAGCGAGCATCGGCGAAATACAAAAATGCTCTGGTCGCCCATTGACTTCAATGGGGTTCGTTGTTCGAAACGAACCCTCGAGCATCGCGGGAAGTTCGTTCCGAATAACGAACACCCGAACATTTTGGTGTTCGCTCATCTCTAGTAAGTAACAGTTTATGGTGTGGATGAGTAGGCAGGTAGTGGACCTTGACTACAGACTGAAAGCTCAAGTAGGATGCAGGGAGGAAGTGGCAGGGCCAGGCTTTTATAGGACATCCAATATGAGAGAACAGGGTGAAGCCAAATAGGAAGCGAGATCAGGAGCAGGAACCAAAGACAACATCATGCAGGTGAGCTACCCAAAATCTCTGATTGTATCCAAAGGCTGAGCAGCTCAGCAGGTAGAGCAGCTCAGCAGGTAGAGCAGCTCAGCAGGTAGAGCTGCTCAGCAGGTAGAGCTGCTCAGCAGTTAGAGCTGCTACCTCAAGATCCTAGGTTTGGGACGTGGCCTGGCCGTGAGAGAAGATGGCGGTGTAACCCCGGTGCTCCATCCAAGAAGTCACCTTACCGCAACTTCACAGCACTCCCCGGAGACCTTTTCAGCATAGAACCCATTCTCCTGTCTCCCCTGCTTCCCCTGCAGACAGCGATGTCTCACCGCAGACATTCCCGCTCCCAGCCGCGGAGGTCAGAGGAGTTCTTCTCAGCGCCGGAGGTAGCTAGAGCTCATCAGGAGAGTGCCCCGAACCGCTCTGCAGCACGATCGGAGAAAGAGGAGAATGACAGTGCTCCCTCCGATACAGCCGCCGGACATTCACCAAACAAAGGTGCAGAAGGAGGGGTGAGTGCCCAATCTATCCCCTCACAGCATATGCATCCGGGAGGGAAACACCAGAGTATGCATTCACTCACAACATCCCCCAAGATGGCGTCCTCTTCATCCCCTCGTGGTGAGGGTACTCTCTTTCCTTCAGACAGTCCTATAAAGCAGAAACCTAGGAATGGAGACCTAAACCCTTCACCTTTCCAAGCTCCACTTATGAGAGAATACATTAAATCTCCCTCCCACTGCTCAGCCTGCCTCTGAGGCATTTATAAAGGACATGATAATGGCCCTATCTACACCAGTTTCACTTCGCTTAATTCTTCTCTCACAGCTACAATAGAGGCAATTGGCGAACGTGTGGCCCATACAGAAAACAAAATGGGCGAAATCACACAGTCCCATAAATCTCTTACAGATGCCCACTACGACCTAGCGGATGAAGTCTCCCAACTTAAATCAAAACTTGCGGATCTTGAAGATAGAAACAGACACAACAATATAGTTTCGAGGCATCCCAGAATTTATCACAACACCTGAAATTGCTAAATACCTGAACCAACTTAAGCGCACACTTCTTCCTGAAGCTCCCCCACAAGATCTAATTATCGATAAAGCGCACAGACTTCCCAGACCTAAATTCATTGCCGAATCGACACCAAGGGACATAATCGCTAGAATTCATTTCTATCACACCAAAGATGCGCTTATGGCGGCTGCCCGGAAATTGAACCAACTTCCATCTCCCTACTCAGACATACGCCTGTACGCAGATCTCTCCCAGGCCACTATGTCTGAAAGGAAAAAATTTACAGAAATAACGACAGCCTTGAGACAAGCTAACATCCCCTATAGATGGGGATTTCCTATTAAAATCCTGATCCGAAAAGATGAGACCACTCACGTCCTAATTAAACCAGAGGATGCTGCTCATCTCTTCAAAATGTGGGGAATTGACTTGCCAGATACTCCTCGCCCTCAACGGGCCCCAAAAACCCCAAGAAGACAACCACATGAGTGGTCTCAGAAGTGAACCCCGACTCCGGGGTTGGATCTCAATAACACCTATTCTAGGTGACTCTGGAAGCTCCGTTCCAGGCGAACTTTTTCGTCCCCCCTTTTCTAGAAGAAACAGGACTGACAATCCGTCAATCCCCTAGTTTCTCTTACTTATTGTTAATAGATTACCCAAATTTTCTTTGCTTTAAGTGTTTAAGCCTACTTTTGCACCTGGTTTGAAATCCAACTATTAGGAACCTACTGGGTACGAAAGCTTTTGTTCTGATATTTGTTTTGTTGTATAGCTTTATTGAAGCTCTACCAATTTATTTCCCCTTTTATCTACAATATTCCACATATCCATATACCTTAAGTGAGATACTAAAATGACAATCAAAATACTATCTCTGAACACCAACGGGTTAAATTCACCATACAAAAGGTCTTCACTTTGGAAGCAAGCCTTGAAATCTAAGGTGGATATCTTATGTGTGCAGGAAACCCAGTTCGCAGCCTCTGCCACCCCAAAGTTTGCTCACAAAAATTTTCCCCACATTTTTCTTCCCTCCTCACCTAAAAAGCAAGCAGGTGTTTTAATAGCAATTAAAGACTCAATACAATTCGATATTATATATCAAGAAACAGACACAAAAGGTAGATATCTGATTCTAACAGGCCACATAAACCAAAAGCCCTTTACACTTATAAACCTGTATGTCCCAAATAAAGGTCAACTACGCTTCTTAAACAAAACCATCAAAAAGATCAGGAGATGCGAGGTGGGTGACCTCATTATATGCGGTGACTTTAATGCGGTGCCTGACAAACTACTAGACTCCACAAGAGGGCCCCTGAGATCGACTCCTTCCCTTTCACCCTGGCTACACAAAGAAGCACTATATGATTCTTTTCGATGTCTGAATGCCTCCTCAAAAGAATTCTCCTTTTACTCTCCCAGATACAGGTCCTTTTCAAGAATAGACCTAATTCTAGTAAATAGATCCGCTCTGTCTCAAGTTACATCAGCCCAAATCGGTAAAACTACATGGTCTGACCATGCGCCAGTTGAGATCTCTATTTCTCTGACAGAGACAACACAAAAACCAAAAAACTGGAAAAACATTGTTTTTCTTTTAAAATTACCCAAATATACTAATATCATCTTGTCCGCTCTGGAAGAATATTTTAAAAATAACAACATCCCTGAAACCTCTCCTCTGACCATCTGGAACGCCCATAAGGCATTCATCAGGGGAGTACTTAATAAAATAAGTGCACAACATAAAAAAGAGAAAAATCGAAATATAAAAAAATAAATCTTGGTATTTGTATAGCGCCAACTTATTACGCAGCGCTTTCAGGTAATTATTACTAATTACCCCCACCAAGCTGGGTTCTCAACAATCAACAATTTGATTGACCAAATTGCCTCCACAGAATCCAGGATCTTAAAAGACCCCTCTGATACCCTTCATAAAGATCTATTTAATTTGAGGCAAAAATTAAGGACTAACTTAATGGATAATTACGATAGAGAGATGAGATCTTCACGAGCAACATTCTACTCCTCCAACAACAAACCCTCATGCATGATGGCCAAAATTGCCAAAAAACAGATACAAAAATCCAAAATTCCCTATGTTCTTGACCCAAGAAAGCCATCAGTAAAATTATCCCATCCCTCCCAAATTGTTGACTCCTTTCGTCAATACTACGAAGAGTTATACAACCTGAAGGATAACAACACCCCACAACCCGAGCCCACTCCATAGAAAATTTCTTAAAAGAAATCAACCTTCCAACTCTTTCTCAAACTTACTTAAAGTCTCTAAACTCTCCGATACTCCCCTCTGAGATCACAAAAACTATTAAAACTTTAAAGCCTCAAAAAGCCCCTGGACCTGATGGGTTCTCTAATGATTATTATAGAATATTCTCCACTATACTGGCATCTCATTTGTACCAAGCTTTCAACCAAGGAATTGCAGACGGGTTTTTCCCCAAAGAAACTTTGGAAGCAACAATCGTAACTATCCCTAAACCAGGCAAAGCTCCTAACACCCCCTCCAATTTTACACCCATCTCCCTATTAAATTGCAAAATTAAGATCTATTCCAAGACCCTAGCACAAAGACTCCTAAACATTTTACCACATATAATACATTCCGACCAGGTGGGATTCACGAGGGGTAGGCAAGCATCTGATGCAACCAGAAAATTTTTAAATCTTCTATATACACTTGAACGAGACAAAAACCCAGCGGTGTTGGTCACACTTGATGCTGAAAAAGTATTCGACCGACTGCACTGGGAATATGCATTTGCCACTCTCCGTAAATTCGGATTCTCGGGCAATATCTTTAGAGCGATCAAAGCCCTCTACACTAATCCTTCGGCAAAAGTCTTAGTTGATGGTACGCTTTCCAACTCTTTCCCCCAAACGAATGGCACTCGGCAGGGATGCCCGCTCTCACCACTACTATTCACAATAATAATGGAGCCCCTAGCCGAAAAAATAAGAACTGACCCGGACATCTATGGCAACCCAGCAGCGCATAGACAACACAAAATGAGCTTATTTGCCGATGACGACCTTCTTATTTTGACAAAACCTCTCCATTCACTGAGAGCCACCCAAAATATCTTGCCTAAATTCACAGAAACATCCTACTATAAACTGAACTCAAATAAATCCCAAATCCTTGGAATACACCTTAAAGAAAGACTAAAGGAAGACATACAAAGAGAATTCCCATTCTAATGGCAAAAAAATACCATTCCCTATTTAGGAATAAACCTCCCCTTCCCTACCTCTGACTTAATACTAGCCAACTTTCCCCAACTCCTCGCAGATGTTCAAAAAGACCTTGACAACTTCCAATCTCACCGTCTGTCATGGCTAGACAGTCACCTTATACAAAATGATAATATTACCAAAAATCCTCCATTATTTCCATACACTCCCTGTGCCAATTCCAAAACATACCTTATCTAGCTTCCAGAAGCAATTATCTAAATTTATATGGCAAAATAAAAGACCCAGAATAGCACTATCTATTCTAACCCTCAATAGATACCAAGGTGGTCTAGGCCTTCCCAGCATAGAATCTTACTATAAATCCACTCTATTAAGCCACTTATTTCCCTGGACACGACACAACTCAAAACTTAATTGGCCATCAATAGAACTGGAACTTAACAAACAAAAACCATTAAAAACTCTGTTAATTGCTACTACCATCTGCGCTTATCTACTTTCTCTAACGAAATTCCTGAAGTCTATGCCCATGTCACTCCCAATGAAAGCTTCGCTTGAGACGTGGAAAGATCTAACATGAAAAGCCATCCAAAATTCACATAATACCCCTCTAAAGATACCATTGGAAATGCTGGAATACTTTATTCCTAACCTACAACTGAAGTCATGGTCAAAAAAAATAATATAAACTATATCTCTGATCTCTACACAAAAAACACCCTCCATACCTTCAAATCAATGACGACATTGTACAACATACCAAGCAATGAGGCTTTTAAATTCACTCAAGTGGCATCCTTCTTACACACCTACAACCTTCAAGACATTAGAACCCCTGACATAATTCTCTCTTTCCTAAACTCCAATATCAAAAAGTTCCCTACTAGGCTATTCTGCGACATCTTTTCGGGGAATTTGAGAACCCCTGGAAAATGTCATCTTATCAACTGGGAAAAAGACTTAAACCAAAACGTTCCTATTACTAAATGGCTCCAACCCTGACACGTTGGTATTACACCCCAACGATTCTGAACAGCAGAGGTCTTTCTACTGACGACCAATGCTGGAGAGGCTGCGGACTTGCAGATTCCATGCTGCATATTTTCTGGTCATGTCCAATTCTTCGCCCCTTCTGGATAGACACTTATAACCTCATTAGCAAAATATCCGGTGTCAAGCTACCCTTTTCTCCAAAATTAGCCCTTCTACTACTTGACCCTGGTGAAATCCACTTCCCCTTGAAAAAACTTATTGGACATATTTTACTAGGTGCCAAAAATCTAATTGCTAGAAAGTGGAAGTCCAACACAATCCCGAATTTAAAAGAACTAACCCAACTTATATCCGAACACAGCATTTTTGAAAGGATCATAGCTCTTCGTAACAATGATATCTCACACTATTATGATATGTGGAACCCATTGCTAAAAATCTTTCCCTGTTAAATATATTTTCTCATTAGATAAGCAAATTTTGGTAGACCTCGTCTTAAAGTCAAGGCTTATCACTTCTTCAATGCATATCCCTTACCCTTACCCCCTACTTTTCCTTCCCTCCCCCCCCCCTCCCTCACACTATGCCCCCCACCCTCCCATCCCTCTTCCCCCTACTTTCCCTAATGCCCCCCCTCCCCACTTAAAAAATAAGGAAATGTGCCTTCTGCTCTAACTGCATACTACACTAGTTATACAATTTTGTATCTTACGAGAGAACCTAATGTTAGAAACGCCTTTATTGGAAATGTCTATCTATATATAACTTGATTGTATATCTCTGCACATATTCAATAAAAAACTATTGTTGGAAAGATCCTAGGTTCAAGTCCTGATAGTAGCATTCCCCCTTCCAGGATGGCCTTCAGACATACCAGGGGCTGGTTTTCCTGGATGTCTTGCTCCCAGGAGTTCTTCTAAGGTATGTGTCCTCTCTACTGCACCAGATATTGCAAGCTTCCTCTAAAAATTCTGGAGTGCAGACTCTTGTCCACTGTATACTCCTCTTCATCTTGGACATTTACGGGTGGAGGCAGTGGTTGATTTCTTTCCAGAAAGATGTTCTCCATGACTGGCTTAAGGAGCAAGACATGAAACATGGGATGAATCTTAATTTTGTTAGGGAGCCTCAAATGTAAACAGCCACTTGGTTAACACTTGTAGTTGTCTGAAATGGTCCTATAAAAATTTTTTTGAACAAACTCTTTTTATTCATATATCAAAAGTCAAAATGAAAATTTTACACAGTAAGCAATTTGTGTTAACTGCATTACAACTTTCGGAGTTGTTTTATACAAGAAAAACATACAATTAGTGTGATTAGAAATTTAATGCAGTTGTAAGACATCGAATATCCATACAGAAACTTAGACAGTAGAGATGAGCGAACGTACTCGGTAAAGCACTACTCGTCTGAGTAATGTGCTTTATCCGAGTATCTCCCCGCTCGTCCTGAAAGATTCGGGGAGCGCCGCGGAGCGGGGAGCTGCAGGGGAGAGCGGCGAGGGACGGAGGGGAGATCTCTCTCTCCTTCTCTCCCGCCCGCTCTCCCCTGCTCCCCGCCGCAACTCACCTGTCAGCAGCGGCGCTCCCCGAATCTTTCAGGACGAGCGGGGAGGTACTCGGATAAAGCACATTACTCGGACGAGTAGTGCTTATCCAAGTACGTTCGCTCATCTCTATTAGACAGTCATAATAGATTTAGCTAAAGAATGCCGATCTTCAAAAAAGAACAAACAGAAACCTTATTGACTAGAGGTAACTGTGATCTCCGGAGTCCTCACGTTACTGTATTCATTCTAAAAAGCAGTGTGGGTGGATCTCTAGATCACTATAAGAGATGTCTGTATGAGACATCTAAATTATTTAATAAACTAAGTAAAGGATGAGACCCACTTCACAACACTAAGTCCAGTTTGAAATCGGTATTTACCTTTTAGATTGGACTACAGGATCTCAGAACTCCCCTCCCCTTCCCAGACAGTTCACGGTAACCACCTCAACCTCTGGTGAGGAAAAGGGGCCGTGGGCTCATCGCTCATTGTGTGGTTTAAACAGCTGCCGCTGAGTAGTGAACGGCGACTGTGTTGTGTGAATGGAGGGGGGCAGGGGAGCAAGAGGAGAGAAATCTCCTGCACTGCCCCACCCCCCTATTCGCTCCATGACCCAGCCAGCTCTGCTATCTCCCGTGAAGGAGCACTGGAGCGCGGAGACACAGGGACGAGTGTTGGGCATCGTTGCCCAACACTTGTCCTGTGTAAATGGGGCTTTAGACCATTTAATGTTATCGGAGCAAAACAATGGTCTGCTGGCACCCCTGAATTTTTTTTTCATGAAAGGGCTTTACATACAAGCCCTTCCCTGAAAAACAATAATTTTAGTGTAAAAAACAAACAAACAAACAAACAAAAACTTACCTCTCCGCCGCTGCCATGTCCCCCGCGGAGATGCAGAACACATCTGCCACATGTGACAGATGTTTCCTTCATCCCTGATAGTAAAAAGAATTTGCTGCTGCTGCACCTGCCACATCTGTGACAGATGCAGCAGAGGAATTCTTCAATTCCCTACCATAGCTGTCACACATGCTAGCTGCGGTAGAGGATTCTGCTGCCGGCACCCATCATTGGATTTCAGGGAAGGGCTTTAACCCCTTAGTGACGGCCCTATCGGGATTCTACGTCCTGGCCCGCTGGGCTTTATTCCCAGAGGACATACAAATCTGCATCCTCTAGGAATAAAGGCCCTGCAGGCTCAGGACGTGATAGCTCCATGCTGTCGGTTACCGGAGGTAGCCAACAGCATGGAGCTGTCATCCCGAGCTGCGGGACCCCACCCCGCATACCGGCAATTGCGTTAAAGTTACAGAAAAGTTAAAAACAATTAAGATTTCAGCTCCCCTTATGGATCATATCCGTAAGGGGAGCTGAGAGTACTCACCCCCGGTCCTCCGCAGCGTCCGGTATCTTCACTCTTCTCCCCGGCCCTGCCGCCGGTGTCTGCGTGTGCGTGCCAGATGCATTACATCACGCACAGAGAACCGTGAGGCCCGGGAAATTTAAAAACTCCCTGCTCCCAGCTAGAATGAGTAGCCGAGAGCAGGGAGCTGTCACCAGGAACTGCTGTATGCAGTTCCAGGTCACATATAAAAGTTAAAAAAAAGTTAAAAAAGTGTAAAAAAAAAAAAAAGATAAAAAGTTTGTTTCATCTCCCCTCATGGATCATATCCATGAGGGGAGATGAAATTAGGTACCTTAAGCCCCCAGATTTATTCGCGGTCCTTGCCCGGCTTCTACACACGCGTCAGTCACCAAAGTGGCGGACGCAGGCGCAAAAGCCACAGATTGGCGCGGTAATTTAAAATCTACTCGCACCTGGCTACTAAATGTAGCCAAGAGCCTGGAGATTTCATGGGGTGCCATGGTACGCTTTTTCCAGTCACGTGATCGCCGTTATCCAATGGATAACGGCGATCACGTAAAAGTAAAAAAAAAGCTCAATTTTGACCTCCTGTCATGGATCGGATCCATAAGGGGAGGTGAAATTACTTGAATAAGGCCACCAGTGAGGTCCCCTGGGGGGATCCTTATCCGTGGACCTTCCCCCAGTTTTGGCGCATGCGCCTGTCACCAAAATGGCAGACGCAAGCGCAGAAGCTGGGGAGGGAAAGAGGAAATTTAAAATCTCCTTGCTCCTGGCTACTAAAGGTAGCCAAGAGCTTAGAGATGTCACGGGGGGCCATGTTGAGTGGTCTTCGGTCACATGATCGCCATTATCCAATGGAAAATGGTGATCACGTAAAAGTCAAAAGACAGTTAAAGATTGACCCCGTTGTACATACGGACAGAAGATTAGGGCCACAATAGGTATGTTTCTGAACACAGGACAAACGGGGGTATGCATTTTGAGGTGTAAATCCTCATTTTCATGTGCACTATAGAAAAAAATCCTGTGTTAAAAATTACGTATTTGCAAAAATATGAAATTTTATTTTTTCTACTCTAAATTGCATTAATTCCTGAAAAGAAACCGTGGGGTCAAAATACTCCTGACCCCCTCAGTGAATACACTAAGGGGTGTAGTTTTTAAAATGGGGTCATTTGTGGGGGTATCTATAATTCTGACACCTATGAGCCTTTGCAATCTTGGCTTGGTGCAGGAAAATAAAGTGCTCCTCAAAATGTTGATAATTAATTAGAGATGAGCGAACGTACTCGGTAAGGCCAATTTCGCAATCGAGCACCGCGATTTTCGAGTATTTCACTACTCGGGTGAAAAGTACTCGGGGGCGCTCCAAGTACTTTTCACTCGAGTAGTGAAGTACTCGAAAATCACGGTGCTCGATTGTGAAATCGGCCTTACCCAGTACGTTCGCTCATCTCTATAATTAATGTTAAATTGCCTCCTAAATGGTAAAAAAAAAAAAAAAGATTTTCAAACGTGCGAAACAGATGGAAATATATATATGAGCAAAAATGTATACAGTATGTTTGCACATATTTGAGATATTACAGTTGAAAATGTGAAAAAATTACGATTTTTTCAAAATGTTCCCATTTTTGGCATTTTTAATAAATATACACAAATTCTGTGGGTCTATTTTTACCACCTTAATGAAGTACAATATGTGGCGAAAAAACAATGTCAGAATCACTTGGATATGCAAAGCCTTTACGGAGTTATGATATGTTAAGTGACATGTCAGATTTCCAAAATTTGGCTCCGTCACTAAAGCGCAAACAGGCTTCGTCACTAAGGGGTTAAATAAAAGCCCTTCCCTGAAAAAACTGTAGAAAGTAGTGTAAAAAACAAAAATATATATATGTTTGCTCACCTCCCTTCAGCTGCCGGGCCTCACAGGCAGCTCTCGCCTGTCATTCATTCAAGTTTTAGTAATATGACAGGTTTTCCTTTATCAAGCATCAATCAAACTGAATGGCTTACAGAAGCTAGCTCAGTTTTCTCTGAGGAATGTTATAACCCTATTATCCCAAATTACCTTATGTACATGTTTCAAAAACCTTACAAGAGAATACAAAGAATTTACGAGATGCTGGTGGGAGGTCCAAGGGCTTCAAAAATCTGCTGAGCAAAAAATAGTTCCCAGAGGTCTGCACAATTCAGTCTTGCCAACCCCACGATTTAGAACAGCAGAATTCATGCTTAGTCCTCCCTTAAACTAATTCAGTTACTATTAGAGGAGGAAAAAATTACCATAGTGAGAGATCAAAAATCCCTAGAGGAACAAGTAGAGCAGGCGAAGAGGTTTTCATCTCACCCTTACTTTCCGTCGAAAGAGAAGATGTTGCAAAATCAACTTGAAAAATACACACATTATATAAAGGAACGTAAGTATAATTTATTTTCAAGACTTCTGAGAACATAAAGCCTATTCTAACGCTAGATCTCTCTCGGAAACTGAAGCCAGCTCTTCGGATCAGGTCCCCTTGGATAGTGACGGCTCTAGGAATCAAAGAACATATTTCCCACCCCACAAAATTTGGGGTGCAGAACCAACCGTGGAAGAGGCAGACCAAGGCAGACCCCTGAAGGTTTACTTGATCAACCTATTTCTCCTTATTTTTTAAGGGGAAACAGGGACCTACACAACCCACGCTAGCCACAGAGGTTATTGATACAACTCACACCTTGATAGAAATACCTTCTAACCCGTCACCAGATGACAAAATGCAGATAATCAATCTCTCTAAATACTAACCAATTAAAATTGAGTTGGGGATTTTGCAGAGGGGGCTGTCCTTCATCCCCACGACCCATTACAAACTGTTCGTCTGGGCAAAGGACATCTCCCTCTTCATTAGAAAATTACGCTGGAAATTTTTTTTCTTCAAAAAGATAGAACCCAAGCCCAAGAGCTAGGCCTATTGCCGGAAGATCTTCAAGGGATACGTATTCTTGAGTCTTTAGAAAATGAAGTTCCTGGATCGGGTCCCATTACGGACCTTAGGTTACCAAATACATCATTACCTCCAACAGTCTACTGTCCCGAACTTGATATGTTCAAGAAATTAGTATGGAGAGATGAAAAAACTTTGCGTCCAAAATCCAAACAATTTTCAAACATAACTAAATCTGAATTTTCTGCACTTGAGAAGCTAAGGAACAACGAAACATTGATCATTAAACTCTCTGATAAGGGTGGCAACGTGGTCCTAATGGATACAAAACAATATGTCTAGACGTGCACCCACATTTTAGAGGATAGGGATACCTATGCAAAATTACAATCTGACTAAACACAACAATTTCTGACTGAGTTTAATAAGCTACTCATTCAAGCAAATGAAAGTAGATTTATTGATGAAACTGAATACCGCTTTATGATCAATAATACCCCAAGAACGTCAAAATTCTATGCACTTCCTAAAGGCCACAAACAGGTCAAAGAAATCTTAAAGAGGTATTGGGATATCCTATTGAATCACAAAGAACTAAATAGTGTGCTCTCTGAAACATCCAGAATTATGTACAGAAGAGGACCAAATATTAGAGACCATTTAGTCAAGAGGCACTATGAACCTAAGAAGCAATCAGAAAATTGGCTTACTAGAACAAGACCAAACGGAACCTTTCTGTGCACAAAATACTCTGCGTGCACTTATATCCAAAAAGTGATTCTTTCTCCTCTAGCACCACAGGAAAGACTTACCGAATGAGAGATTTCATTAATTGTGTCACCAGAAACGTGGTTTATTTAATCACTAGAGATGAGCAAGCACGCTCGGATAAGGCAGTTACTCGAGCGAGCATTGCGCTTCTCGAGTAACTGCATTCTCATCCGAGCAGGCTCGGGCGGCATGGGGGGTGACGGGGGTGAGCAGGGGGGGGAGAGATCTCTCTCATTCCCCCCCCCCCTCCCGAGCCTGCTCAGACCAGAATGCAGTTATTCGAGAAGAGCGATGCTCGCTTGAGTAACTGCCTTATCCGAGTATGCTCGCTCATCTCTATCAATCACCTGTTCGTGTAAGAAACAATATGTAGGCAAGACATGCCAAGAATTTAGGAAAAGAATTTTGGGCCACATTGGCAATATAAGCAGAAAAGAAAGCACTCCCCTATCCAACCATGTTTGGGATGCACATCAAGGCAACTCTGACTGCTTGAAGTTTGTTAATCCCCTCCTTCTACAGAAAGAAGCAGGGTCGATCTTTCAATTGGATACAATCCAACTGAGGGGTTTAAATGAGCAATTCATGTTTAATTGTTTCCTTTGAGAAACAATATTTAGTGAATTTTCTCCCTAGGTTTGTTCTTTCCCTTTATTCTACGAACAAATGGTCTTTTATCAATATAAATTGTGGTTTCATGAGATGTTTCATTGGTAAGACATAAAGTCGTTGACCATTAAGCGGTGCTTGTTGCCCTATTGTAAATCAGCATTGTTATTACTATTCATATTTACGACTATAATAGAGAAATAAAGTGCCATCATCAATTTTTTGACCGCCTGAAAAAATAAACATTATCATTTATGCCTGTACTAGAGATGAGCGAGCACCAAAATGCTCAGTTGCTCGTTACTCGAGTCGAACTTCCCGCGATGCTCGAGGGTTCGTTTCGAGTAACGAACCCCATTGAAGTCAATGGGCGACTCGAGCATTTTTGTATGGGAAATTCACAAAAGTGATGGGAACGACACAGAAACGGATAGGGCAGGCGAGGGGCTACATGTTGGGCTGCATCTCAAGTTCCCAGGTCCCACTATTAAGCCACAATAGCGGCAAGAGCGCCCCCCCCTGCACTGTCAGCATAAAGATCGTTCTCCTCTGCCACAGCTGTAACAGCTGTGGCAGAGAAGAACGATGTTAGCCCACTGAATTCAATGGAGCCGGCAATACGGGAAGCAATGGGCTGCCGGCGAGCGCGGGAGTGAGACCCCCCCCCCCCCCCCGCACTGTGAGCATAAAGATCGTTCTCCTCTGCCACAGGCTAGCGTCAGGGCAGGCCAGCACCTCCAGGGCATACAGCGCAAGTTTGTGCCACATGTCCAGCTTTGACACCCAATAGTTGTATGGAGCAGAGGGATCATGTAGGATGGTGGTATGGTCGGCTATGTACTCCCTCACCTTCTTTTACCAGTGCTCCCTCCGACTCAGTCTTGACTGAGGAGTGGTGACACAGTCTTGCTGGGGAGCTATAAAGCTGGCAAAGGCCTTGGAAAGTGTACAATGACACAACATCGAATGTGCCTAAAAGGCTGTGAGGGACCCATGATACTTTGCCGATTTTCTGAAGAAAGTCCGTAGTATCACGGATGTAGGATTTGACCTTGGTGACATGGTCCCTTAGTACACGGTCAAGGAACCTTGATACATTGCTGAACAAGGATCCACTCCCTGATATAATGGGGCATCCTGGAGGTTCCGAAAGGTTTTTGTGAATTTTAGGGAAGGAATATAGCATAGATATAACAGGAAATTTCGGATAAAGGAAATCACGCAGTTTGGCATCAATAATGCCAGACTGGAATGCCTCCTCCAGATACATATTAAGACCATTCTGGTAAGCCGGTATAGGATTATTGGCAAGTGGGCCAGGCATGGTACATGTGTGAGGCTGCCGAGCTGGAGAGCCGCCACCAGGTTACGGCCGTTGTCACACACAACCATGCCCAGTTAGAGGCTCAGCAGCGAAAGCCAGATGTCGGTCTGCTTTGTCAGACCCTGCAACAGCTCGAGGGCTGTGTGCCTCTTGTCACCTAAGCTGATTAGTTTTAGCATGACTTGCTGACGCTTGCCCATCTCTGTGCTGTCGCGCCGCGAGCTATGGACTGCTGGCGACATGCTCACACTTCTTAATTGAGAGGTAGAGGTGGCAGAGGAGGAGGATTTGGAGGAGGTGGCATAAAACGCCGGAGATACCAGCACCGAGGTAGGACCCGCTATTCTGGGTGTGGGTAGGCACCCAATGTGCCGTCAGGGAGATATAGTGGCCCTGTCAGCCAGTACTTGTCCATGTGTCTGTGGTTAAGTGGACCTTACTAGTAACCGCGTTGGTGAGGGAACGATTTATGTTGCGGGAGACGTGCTGGTGTAGGACAGGGATGGCACACTGGGAAAAATAGTGGCGACTGGGGACCGAGTAGCGTGGGACCGCCGCCATCCTGTTTTTGAAAGCCTCTGTTTCTACAAGCCTGTATGGCAGCATCTCCAGGGTGATTAATTTGGCAATGTGCAAGTTTAAAGGTTGTGCATGCGGGTGGGTGGCGACATATTTGCACTTTCACTCCAACGCTTGTGTTAGCGACAGCTGAACTCTGCGCTGAGAGACATTGCTGGATGGAGTGGATGACAGTAGAGGTGAGGGTGTGGGTGCAGGCCGGGAGGCGCTCGGGCCTGTGTCCTGGGAGAGGGATTGGATCTGTGTGGCAGGTTCGGGCACAGGGGAAGAGGCAGTGGTGTGACCTGGAGGCAGTTAATGGCCTTCACCCCACCTTGTGGGGTGCTTGGCCATGATATGCCTGTGCATGCTGGTGGTGCTGAGGCTGGTAGTGGTGGCTCCCCGGCTGATCTTGGTACAACACAGGTTGCACACCAGTGTTCGTCGGTCATCCATGCTCTCACTAAAAAAAATCCACACCTTTGAACATGTAGCGCTCTGCACGGAGGCTTGCCACGAGGGGGTGCTTTGGGCCTGCCTCTACCCCTGGCCACTCCACTGCCTCTTCCAAGCTGTCCTGCTGCTGCACTTGCCTCCCCCTCTGAAGCCCAGTCCTCAGTAGGCTTAGCAAACCAGGTGGGGTCAGTCACCTCATCGTCCAGCTGCTCTTCCTCCGAATCCTCTGTGCGCTCCTCCCTCGGACTTACTGCCCTTGTCGTGGATTTCCTTTTATGTCCAACGACTTACTCAATTTGGAATGTTTACACCCTTCCAGATTAATTCTGAATTGATTATATGTGCATAAGAAGATTTCACACTGACACAGGTTCAGCATGTATAAGCTTCCTCAATTCTGCTTTATTGTTGGGCGCGCAGCCTCTTTTAAGAGAGTTTAACATATCTGCCCATCTGGGCAGGTCAAAGATTACATAGATACAACGTATTGTTTAGTTATTGGATAAGCATCTTGCAATTCTTCCATCCTCCGGTCATCTGTGATTGGCCATCAGGTGGTGGATGAGATGAGTGGGTTGTCTTGGACCCACGTGTGGTTCCTTCGATATGATTGGATATTACAGCTTGAACTATTAATTGCACAATCCCCCCGTGCTATTTGCATAAGTTTCCAGTAAAACTGCTTGGGTTATTATTGCGGTAGCTGTTTCAGACTGCGGTTATCTATGTCTGATTTCTACTTCTTCTAAAGTCACAAAATAGATGGAAAATGTAACGTGTTTATACTATATATTATCTTGTAAGCGTTTTGAGAACAGAAGTTTCATTAAAGGAAGTAGATACATTGGATACATGAAAGAAGGCATATCTATATTTGTATCAGTAATGGAAAAGTACTGGCATTTAGTATACAGAATAAAAATAGGTTCACTGTCCACTACAAAGGTCCACAGTCCAAAATATAGATATGTTGGGTTTCCACTACAGACCCCCCCTTGAAACTATCTGTTTCACTAAACTCACACTACGTGTCCCTACTCTGTCCCACCCCAATCCCCCACCACTGATCCCAGACTTGCATTGTGTTGTAGACTGGGGCTACCACTGCCATGGGGGTATAGGATGGTTTGACATCATTATATTCTGGATCCATGATGACGACGTTTGTGCTGACAGTGGGCTTTTTGTTGGACATCATAGTGAGACAGGTGGACCAGGTAGTCATCAGGGTTAGAATTCACTGTATGCAACAACAAACAGAAATTAGGACAATTATAATGGCAACAAATATAGTTAGTATCTTTTTTATCAGAGTAACCTGTTGTGTAGAAGCCACCTTCTTGACACTACCTCGATTCATCCACAAAGAGTGCAAAATTAGGGTTATCTAATGACTGATCAACATGACTGAACCTCTGCCCTATTACTACGTGCATGATGATATCTATCAGTCTGGAAGGAAGAAACTACAAGGTGATTATTCCCACTTCCCTTTTCCAGAGGCAGCAAGGTAACAGGACCAGGGGCGTTGTAACACCGGCATGTTGCGTGGCATGAGCAGAGTTCACTGCAGATAAAATAAAGCAAAATCTTAGCGAAAACCTATCACAGTGTTCTAAGTACACAATGTTTTAAAACTCATTTTTTTTCTACTCTGCTGTTAGGTATGTACCTAACTGAGGAAACAGACTAAGGTTAGCTCTTTTTAGTTAGTGCGGTCAGCTTCTTTAATGGCAACTGCGTCTTTACCCGCGGGTCACGTGTTGTCTGGGATGTAGGTACAAGTTTCCCCTATCATCTTACAGACACTCCCCTTTTTAGCTAAAATCATATCTAAGGCCATTCTATTTTGAAAAGTCATAATCGAGGTAGGTCCTATTGGTCGACTAGTCCCTATAAGGCATCTCTAGTATAATTTATAAACCGCTGCTAACTATAATAAACATAATTAATCCAGTCAACATTTTATTTACTATAATGATCAGAAAAATGGACTCGAATCTAGCTTTAACGTGGTCTCTAATTTTTAAAACTCGTCAGGTACCCCCCTTGGCTGTCCTATGACGTCAATGTACATGTGTAGGTCAAAACTACCACCAGGAGCCTCTCTTCTCACTCTAGTGTGCTGTTACAATGCTAGTAGTGTGCACAGGTACGCACGGCGTGGGACTCCCTGATCTTCACCCACACCAATGTCCCTCCTGGAGATAGCCCGGATGGTGGACACGTCCAGGCCGCCAACACTGACCCTACACTACCTAGTGACAAGACTGGAAAGAACCGCCGTACCTATGCAGAAAACAAGGATAGACCAACATGACAGGATAACTACAGAACACAGCAGAGTTGGATCGAGATAAAGTAACTATTGGGGTAACCTCATTATCCTCAATGCTGTCTGACAGGATGGGGAGGAGCATAAGGGCTTTACTAAGGCACACTCCCCTGTCCAATTACTTTCCAGACATGATGTCACATTATTTCACCTATGAAGTGTGTACCTTCATTTACCTTATTCACTTCCGGTACCCTGTATCTGTAGATTACCTCATTCATGAGCTTCTGTGTGGTTACCTGCTCATTTACCTTAGTATCAGGGTGGGCCTTCAACCTGAAAAAGACTCGAGCAACAACAAGCACATATTCATACTCCCCAACAGGTGTGAGCTGAATGTGGTCAAATTCGCAATCTCTGAAATGGGTACAGTGGTCCAGGCAAGTGTTATATGGCCACCTTACTTCTGTCCTGACTCGCATATGGCAAAGATCATGCTAACTGGACAAATGATGCAGCAGCTACAGAGAACCCAGGTGTCACCCATTCTTGTTCAGTGTCGATGTCATTGCTGCTTTTGATTCTGTGTACCAGCTGGGCCATCATGGGGGACAGGGACCTCTGTAGGCAAGTTCTGCTGCTCCCGTCTTTTAGCCCATTTTGCTTTCCTTCCTCGTTGGCTTGTAACTGTAAAGTCCTTAGCATATCAATGTCCAACATTTTGTCAATGTCCAAAGGTTTTATCAATGTCCACAGTTTTTACCACTGACTCATGCTGTCAGTATCTTTTCTTCTTTCTTCCACGGCTTGAGGGCCGCTGCCTTTGCTGTGCTGTCGGCGAGGGTGTCGTCTCTCGCTTCTCCATTGTAGAAATCGGTGTGAACTCTCCATTGCCAGGTAGTAGTAGTAGTAGGGTTTCCATGAGACTCTGCACCATTCTTAATTGGCTGTCCTACTGAGATAACAAGCTGTCTGGCCTTCCATATTGGGCCGTAATCATGAGCTATGCCAAATGCATTCCAGGAGTCAGTGTAAAGAGTTGCCGTCTTACCTTCTACCACTCTACACGCCTCAGTGAGGGCCTTCGCTTCCACTTCTTGCACTGAGACATGCGGGGGCAGAGCTTCTGCGTTTAAGACATCTTGTTGTGTGACCTCTGCATATCTGGTCCGGAGTCATCAATCCTCACCCAGGTACCATCTACAAAAGAAAACTCAAAATATGCATCATTAACAGTGGATTCTAATAACAGTTTTTGTCAGAATCTTGTTGCACAGAATTTTTAAAAAAATTTGAAAAATAGCTGATCTGCCATACTCAGATCACCTATGCCTCCCCTCCCCCATTTGTACCGGAATACCCGATTAAAAGAAGAGTAGCCGGGTTCAAGGTAGTACAACATCGGAAAGAAATATTAGGGGAGGCATGGAAAGAGCACATTGTAGCCGGATCTAATAGGCCAGAGATAAGTGCTTGGGTTGCACTTGCATCAGTATGTCATTTGGGGTGTGGACCACTAGGGGGTAGTCCAATACCAACTTAGATTTGTCAACCATTGCCTGTACTGCTGCCACCGCACAAACAGATGAGGGAGCTCCTCGAGTCACTGGATCCAACCTCATGGAGTAGTATCTCGGTGGCCGTGGTTGTCCTCCGTGCTTTTGTGTCAATACTGTCGTATGGGCGGCAGTATGAAACAAGGCCCAGAAAGGTGCGGAATTTGGCAACTGGTGTAGGTACAGGTATGGCCTGGCCAGGAGAACAACCTTTCTTGCAGAACTTGGTTAGTCTTTGGAGGCCTCCAGGCCTTACAGCCATCTTCTGCAAGGGAAATTAACAGTGAAATTGTGGCCGGTCGGGAGTTTTTCCAAAACATCAGCACACAGCACCTAACATGCGTGGCTGACCCTTCCCCCCCCCCCCCCCCCCACATTTTTATTTTTTTTTAAACTAGGGAGATACTGTTTGATCCAGGGGTGTGTATCTGGGTCTCGTATATATTATCATGGTGGGTATATTCAATTTCCCTATGCCTGTCTAGTGGGTGTCAGGAACCGTGGAAAGCTGAGTTTCCACAGTGGCTATCAGTGCCAATAACAGAGACATGCCTTCCATCTGGGCAGCCTTATTTAAAATGTGATATTCTTTAAGAGAATTCATTATTAATTTAATCTGATCCTGCCGGCAATGTCTCATCAATTTGAGACAGGAGGAAAAAAATAAAACTTTTCCTGGCTATCTATGATTCTCACCCCCTCTTTTGTGGACAGTGCAGGAAGGGATGAAGGATGACCCATTACGTACTTTTGCATCATCTGGCTCCACCCCTCTGAGTGTGGCTGTATACCTACTTCCTTATTTTCTCATTCAACGTTTGCAGTCCTCGGATACACATCACAACCAAATAAAGTCTTATGCATCACACAATTTACATTTTACAAATTACGGGTCAACGTGCCCCGTCCCTCCTGTGGATACCAGGCCTTATTGTTACCTGCTTGTTTCCCATTCTTCGGCTTCTCTGCTTAACCTAGATCTACCTCTTACTCCCTGTAATTATTTATTTTTCTATTAAATTTAACTATTTAAACTAGTTTAAACTATTTAAATTTAACTTCTCTGGGACTGCAGCACCAGTAACTTCCTCTTTTTAAAATCTCTCCCTCCCGTGACAGCCCCTCCTTTCTCTAACACAGAATGGAAAGGGACAGATAAACAGGATTATAAGGGAGAACGTGGCTAATTTACTTTTTCAACAGTTTTTGTCCCAGATTTGTTCCTGGTCGTCCCTCCGGCGACCGGCCAGATGCAGTCTTAGATGCCAGGCATCTCCATCTGATTGGTAATGTACTGCAATTCACATATTGTGTGCCAAAGGTTGCTGAGTGGCTGAGATATTATTCTATCTCCTTATTTACTGAACTGTTATACAACTTAACTGTTATATTGAACGCTGGTGTCCTTGGCATGTGTGGTACCGACGCCATTTCAGCCCGCCTTCTCTTCCTTTGACTGACATTATCGTCTAATGTATAACTACTATGTTGTAACTTTACGGTCACAGCTGTGACCACCTAACATTGTATGTGGTATTTGGCAAACATAGATGTATTTTCTTGTGGGCACGGCGGACTATGCAGTTTGTTACAGTTTGTAACCCTTGTATTCTTAAAGCCCCCACAGGATGTGGGTGGCATATAACTAGTTACATTTGTATGACGGACGTACAACAAAGATTAGATTACATAACAAGACATACGAACAGTAGTTGTTATTTGTCACGGCCAATGGTCTAATCCACCTGCTCTAACAATTTAGTACAATACAGAACGTCCAACTGTGACTCTAGCCACCGGTAAAAATGCACTTTACAATACTTCTATCTTTACCTGCCTTTGTAAGACAGTATAACTCATTATATTCCTTTATTTTATTAAACAACAAAGTTATTTCCTCCTGGAGAATGAGGAAGTAAGGGGGTCTGATGGGGGGGGGGGTGTCTGAGGCTGCAGATTCGGTCAAGCAGCCTTTCTCTCTCACTAAAACGCAGTTAACTCTTTGTATACATTCACTTACGGGCATGAGCCTATACTTTCAACGTTTAACAATTCAACAGCAACACAGTTTAGCAGTCTGCCTTTACTAGAAGGGATCCAATCATGTACATCTAACCTATAAAGTCCAAACCCACAGCGCGCTGCTGTGTACGGTGCATTATCTTGGCTATAACCCAGCCAATGTGTTTTCACTGCCGACAATCCCTTCTTACAGTTGAGTAGGACTGATACTAATTCTATATAACAGACAAACAGACTATTTCTATATAAACAACTCAGCAGGATTAGCTCTACACAACAGACAAGCACACTAACTTTATATAAGGACAGGTAGGACGTTTTGAGCACGCAGACAGATTGCTTGATTAATCAGTGATAATCTGACTCTCCTCATCTTCCACACTTTTCTGGATGGTGTAAGAATTGACCTTGGTACAATGTTTGCTGCCTCTCAATCTCAATCATGGCAGCCAGACTCATGATTATAGGATTCTCCTCAGACGCCGGACACAGTATGTCCGGCCTTAGAGTCTCTAGCATTTCTGCTGCTACACAGTTTATTAATCTACCCTCAGACAGAGGGATCCACTCATGAACATTCAAACGATAAACAAATATTTGTGGACACACACAAATAGACAGCACCAATACGGCTGGCTTAGTCTCACTGCCCCTCGGGATAAGTGTCTGACAGCTCCCTTCTCACGGACCCTACAAGCAGGCCTAGCAGGAGCGGAAATCCCTTATCAGACTTTTCTCTGGCAGTCTCTCCTTTTACTGGGCCCTCCCTAGCAGGCCTCAGGAGTCTCTGCAACAGGCCACCTGAACGGCTCCCTCCTCCCTCAGGAGTGGAAACACCCCGTACAGGCCCTCCCGGGGGCAGCTATTGATGTCACCAATTAACTAGTACTCTCAAGACAACAGGCATGCAAACATTCCTTTTTATGACAGGTTCTATTGAGTGGTCGAGACTTAAAAATTACCTGTCGTGCGGATCCAAATCGATCGGCCTTGACACGGCACATAGGCAAGCTTGGAGTCAGCCACACATGTATAGATAATTAATTTATCTTACCGTGTTCTGATGATTTGTTGGGCCCGCCAAGTCCAAGGTTGCCTATGTCCGTGCCTTGCGTCCGAGCTCTTTGGAGCCTATCGACCAATCCCCGTACGGGCCACCAACTGTCGTGGATTTCCTTTTGTGTCCAACGACTTACTCAATTTGGAATGTTTACACCCTTCCAGATTAATTCTGAATTGATTATATGCGCATAAGAAGATTTCACACTGACACAGGTTCAGCATGTATAAACTTCCTCAATTCTGCTTTATTGTTGGGTGTGCAGCCTCTTTTAAGAGAGTTTAACATATCTGCCCATCTGGGCAGGTCAAAGATTACATAGATACAACGTATTGTTTAGTTATTGGATAAGCATCTTGCAATTCTTCCATCTGTGATTGGCCATCAGGTGGTGGATGAGATGAGTGGGTTGTCTTGGACCCACGTGTGGTTCCTTCGATATGATTGGATATTACAGCTTGAACTATTAATTGCACAAACCCCCCGTGTTATTTGCATAAGTTTCCAGTAAAACTGCTTGGGTTATTATTGCGGTAGCTGCTTCAGACTGCGGTTATCTATGTCTGATTTTTTACTTCTTCTAAAGTCACAAAACAGATGAAAAATGTAACGTGTTTATCTATATATATAAAGCTGAAAGCCCTCACTGACTCACTCACTGACTGACTCACTGACTCACTGACTCACTGACTGACTCGCCAAAAGTTCTCCATCTTCCCAATGTCGTAGAAACATGAAATCTGTCGCAAGCATAGATTATCTCCAAAATAGGAAAAGAAATTGGGTCCCAACTCGATTATTCAATTCTAGCGCAAAAGAATTGGCGTCGAAATTTTACGTACATAATCTAAATCACTCACTTCCCAATGTCATAGAAACGGGAAATTTGGCACGAGCATTGATTATGTCATAAATAGGAAAAGTTAATAGGCCCAACTTGATTATTCAATTCTAGCGCAAAAGAATTGGCGTCGAAATTTTATGTACGTAATCTAATTCTCTCACTTCCCAATGTCATAGAAACATAAAATTTGGCACGAGCATTGATTGTGTCATAAATATGAAAAGCTAATGGGTCCCAACTCGATTATTCAATTCTAAGCGCAAAAGAATTAGTGTCCAAATTTTATGTACGTAATCTAATTCTCTCACTTCCTGATGTCATTTTATATAAAGGAAGCGTCGCATGGTTGCCTCCACGTGGTGTTTTCTGGGTAACGCAGAGAACTATGCAAAATGGTGAACATATCTTTTTTCTCAGTATCTCTAAAGTAACCACGACTTCATAGAATTTTCCATGTGAACACCAGATAAACACCACTACCAAATTAACTCGAGCGAAGCCGGGTATATCAGCTAGTCTATATATATAAAGACGAAAGCCCTCACTGACTCACTGACTCACTGACTGACTCGCCAAAAGTTCTCCAACTTCCCGATGTCGTAGAAACATGAAATTTGGCACACGCATAGATTATCTCCAAAATAGGAAAAGTAATTGGGTCCCAACTCGATTATTCAATTCTAGCGCAAAAGAATTGGCGTCGAAATTTTACATACGTAATCTAAATCTGTCACTTTCCAATGTCATAGAAACTTAAAATTTGGCCCGAGCATTGATTATGTCATAAATGGGAAAAGCTAATGGGTCCCAACACGATTATTCATTTCTATGCGCAAAAGAATTAGCGTCCAACTTTTACGTACGGAATCAAATTCTCTCACTTCCAGGTGTTATAGAAACTCGAAATTGCGCACGAGCATTGATTATGTCATAAATAGGAAAAATTCGTAGGTCCCAACTCGACTATTCAATTCTAGCGTTAAGGAATTGGCGTCGAAATTTTACGTGCGGAATGTAATTTTTTCACTTTCCGGTGTCATAGAAACGTGAAATTTGGCACGAGCATTGATTATGTCATAAATAGGAAAAGCGAATGGGTCCCAACTCCATTATTCAATTCTATGCGCAAAAGAATTAGCATCCAAATGTTACGTACGGAATGTAATTTCTTCACTTTCCGGTGTCATAGAAACAGGAAATTTGGCATGAGCACATTGATTATGTCATAAATAGGAAAAACTAATGGGTCCCAACTTGATTATTCAATTCTATGCGCAAAAGAATTAGCGTCCAAATTTTACGTACGGAATCTAATTTTCTCACTTTCCGGTGTCATAGAAACGTGAAATTAGGACGAGGAGCATTGATTATGTCATAGGTAGGAAAAGTTCGTAGGTCCCAACTCGATTATTCAATTCTAGCGCAAAAGAATTGGCGTCGAAATTTTACATGCGGAATGTAATTTTTTCACTTTCCGGTGTCATAGAAACGTGAAATTTGGCACGAGCATTGATTATGTCATAATTAGGAAAAGTTAATAGGTCCCAACTCGATTATTAAATTCTAGCGCAAAAGAATTGGCGTCGAAATTTTATGTGCGGAATGTAATTTTTTCACTTTCCAGTGTCATAGAGACGGGAAATTTGGCACGAGCATTGATTATGTCATAAATAGGAAACGCTAATGGGTCCCAACTCGATTATTCAATTCTATGCGCAAAAGAATTAGCATCGAAATTTTACGTACATAATCTAAATCTCTCACTTCCCAATGTGATAGAAACATGAAATTTGGCACGGGCATTGATTATGTCATGAATAGGAAAAGTTAATAGGTCCCAACTCGATTATTCAATTCTAGCGCAAAAGAATTGGCATCAAAATTTTACGTGCGGAATGAAATTTTTTCACTTTCCGGTGTCATAGAAACGGGAAATTTGGCACGAGCATTGATTATGTCATAAATAGGAAAAGCTAATGGGTCCCCACTCGATTGTTCAATTCTATGCGCAAAAGAATTAGCGTCCAAATTTTACGTACGGAATCTAATTTTTCACTTTCCGGTGTCAAAGAAACGTGAAACTTGGCACGAGCATTGATTATGTCATAAATAGGAAAAGCTAATGGGTCCCAACTCAATTATTCAATTTTATGTGCAAAAGAATTAGCGTCCAAATTTTACGTGCGGAATGGAATTTTCTCACTTTCTGGTGTCATAGAAACGTGAAATTTGGCACGAGCATTGATTGTCATAAATAAGAAAAGCTAATGGGTCCCAACTCGATTATTCAATTCTATGCGCAAAAGAATTAGCGTCCAAATTTTACGTATGGAATGTAATTTTCTCACTTTCCGGTGTCATAGAAACGTGAAACTTGGCACGAGCATTGATTATCTCATAAATAGGAAAAGCTAATGGATTCCAACTCGAATTTTCAATTCTATGCGCAAAAGAATTAGCGTCCAAATTTTACGTACGGAAAGTAATTTTCTCACTTTCCGGCGTCATAGAAACGTGAAATTTGGCACGAGCATTGATTATGTCAAAAATAGGAAAAGCTAATGGGTCCCAACTCGATTATTCAATTCTATGCGCAAAAGAATTAGCGTCGAAATTTTACATACGGAATCTAATTCTCTCACTTCCTGATGTCATTTTATATAAAGGAAATGTCGCATGGTTACCTCCCGTGGTGTTTTCTGGGTAACGCAGAGAACTATGCAAAATGGTGAACATATATTTTTCCGGTATCTCTAAAGTAACCACGACTTTATAAGATTTTCCGTGTGAACACCAGATAAACACCAGTACCAAATTAACTCGGGCGAAGCCGGGTATATCAGCTAGTACTATATATTATCTTGTCAGCGTTTTGAGAACAGAAGTTTCATTAAAGGAAGTAGATACATTGGATACATGAAAAAAGGCATATCTATATTTGTATCAGTAATGGAAAAGTACTGGCATTTAGTATACAGAATAAAAACAGGTTCACTGTCCACTACAAAGGTCCACAGTCCAAAATTTAGATATGTTGGGTTTCCACTACACCCTTACTATTACCTCACTGACAGACAACTGTGTCTCATCATCATCCTCACGCACAAAAAGCTCTTGAGACATTTGCCGGAAGTCCCCAACCTCATCACCTGGACTCCAAGAACTTTCCAAAGGTTGGGCATCAGTCACGACAAACTCCTCAGTCAGAGAAGAACCATTTTTTCTCACTCATGGCAGGGAACAGAGAACAGTTCCTGGGAGTCTGCCTGCTCAGAATATATCATTTTCATGGAGTGAGGAGGCTGGGAGGAAGGAGGAGCAGCAGCCAAAGGATTCGGATTAGCAGTGCCTAGGCTGGGAGTAGTGGACTGCGTGGAAGACTGGGTGGTCGATACATTGCTGGACACATTTTCTGCCATCCACGACAGGACCTGCTCACACTGCTCTGTTTGTAATAAAGGTCTACCATGCTTAAATTGTGACATGAAGCTGGGGATCTCTGAAACTTGCCTCTCTCCTAATCCTGCAGCAGCCGGCTGTGATTCACCACGACCAGGAACTCGGCCTGTGCCCACACCCTCACTTGGACGTCCGTGTCTGCGTTCACATCCTCGACCCTTACCCCTACTCCTCATCATGGCGGATTAAGAATAGAGCAGGGCCCAAATAAATTACCCCACTGTACAGCACTCACATCTGGGCCCTAATTCACTGCACACAGAGACTTGTAGATAGCGGAGGCTCTATGCTGTAAAAAATTAACCCCCTGTCTAGCTCTGATACCAAGGGGTAATTTACCGCTCGCAGAGACTTGTAGATAATACAGGCTGTGTGGAATGGAAGAAGACTCTAAAGCCAGTGAATAATGCTGGTAACTGCGGCTATCTCAATCCCACCAAGGAAAGGGTATTGTGAGACGCTCTGCACAGCGGCAGAGCTGAAATACTTTGCAGTGGCCCCGGTAATATTACAGTACTGTTTAGCAGTGAGACCTCTGTCTAATGCACTGCAGATACAGGACGGTATAACTGAAGTCATTCACAGTAAGCTAGGAAATATTAGAGAGCAGTTTCACGGTGAGAGCTGGTTGCACGGCACTGCAGCCTGAGAATGCTATTACTGAAAGGCTGGTAACAGGCCTAGATGCGTAATACAAAAATGGATGCACTACAACTCCCAGCAGGCCACAGCTATAATGCACACGGTCAGATGTAGCCCTAAGAAGGAGCGTTGGGGTTCTTGAAGACAGGATTCTACTCTAACACTTTTCCTATATCAGCAGCAGCACTTTCCCTAACCTCTGCAGCATGCGTCTGAGGCGAGCCGCGGGCGGGACCATTTTAAGTACTCAGCGGTCATCTGATCGGCCCAGCCACTCACTGCTGGGGGTGGGATAGGGCTGGCACGTCACAGGAGGAAGTGGTGATGCCTTCCTCACATGTCTATTGGCTAGAAAATGGCACTAAACATGCGGGGAAGGAAATGCAATTGACTGGACTACCACGTGGTCCTCGACTCGAGTAACGAGCATGTCGAGTACCCTAATACTCGAACGAGCATCAAGCTCGGACGAGTGTGCTCGCTCATCTCTAATAATGATTAAAAACAGAACAAATCTTTTTTGGGCTTTGTATTGATAGAGTGATTGCTATAGCTGACGGTCGCAAGCTTACAAAAATCTATGATAAAAGGTCTACTTCTGAAAAGGAAAACACTACACATACCATACACTTGAAATAGATGCTATCAGATGATGTATGATTTTGAGTACAATAAGTATGTTTCACAGAGGAGGCAGAGTGAAAGTCTCCAAATTTAACTAGAAATTGCCCTATCACAGTGGTGACTTAGAGTAAAAGATTCAATTTTTATTTAGACGATTATTAAAATATACACATAGGGGCACAACACATAAAACAAAAAATAAATAAATTAAGGACGTGGTGTGAACCATCCAACCACACCATTGACAGTCACTAAAGGTAAGTGTCCAATCAAGCGATTGTGTGTGTGGGTGTTATAGCATCTGGTCACCAACGACCACAGAGTTTCTTGTCCTACTTATTACCGATTGGGCAGGGAGCAGGAACTTGATTATGTATTAGCACACCGGATACGTGAGATTGGATTATTTCCGGTTGCTACTTCTTGATATTATGTAACCCACACACCATAAGTAGATTCTATTTTAGTGACTCATGTACACGTTTCTTCACGATTATTGCTGAGGAGGATTAGAAGTACTCATCCGATTCTTTATAAGTAGAGAGTCGGAATTGGTCTTTGCCGTGAGAAGCGTCTCACGAGGATTCTAAAGATGTATCACGAAAACCTCAATGAGAGAGCCTCCCAAAGATGTGATGCAGCCTCCCCTCTATTGGTAAGGGTCGTTTTTAGAGCGCCGAAAATAGCAATTTAAAAGCATTTACCTATCCGGCGCGGGCGGGGAAGGTCAGCTGTTCCTCACGGCCGGATCTTCATTTTCGGCCGGCGGATGAATTCCTGACACCGGCGGCACGTCGCCGGCACGTCGTCGACGTGCCGCGCGCATGCGCCGGGCACATCCGCTGAGCCGAAGCAAGGAAGATGCGGCCGTGAGGAAGAGGAGACCTTCCCGGTCCGCTACGGATGGTAAATACTTTAAATTCCTATTTTAGGTCTCCCGCGGATCCGGACGGCTTCCATAGGCTTCAATAGAAGCCCGCGGGAGCCGTCCCCGCGGGAGACCCGCACGAAAATGGAGCATGGTCCAGATTTTTCCATGCTCCATTTTTTTTAAAATCCCTTTTATTGACGATCCGCGGGTATTTATCTACCCGCGGGTGGTCAATGCATCCCTATGGGATGCGGATCCGCATGCGGGAGATCCGCTGCGGATCTTAAATCATATTTTGCCCGTGGACATGAGCCCTTATCCTCCTCAGCAATAATCGTGAAGAAACGTGTACATGAGTCACTAAAATAGAATCTACTTATGGTGTGTGGGTTACATAATATCTGGTGTGCTAATACATAATCAAGTTCCTGCTCCCTGCCCAATCGGTAATAAGTAGGACAAGAAACTCTGTGGTCGTTGGTGACCAGATGCTATAACACCCACACATACAATCGCGTGATTGGACACTTACCTTTAGTGACTGTCAACGGTGTGGTTGGATGGTTCACACCACGTCCTTAATTTATTTATTTTTTGTTTTATGTGTTGTGCCCCTATGTGTATATTTTAATAATCGTCTAAATAAAAATTGAATCTTTTACTCTAAGTCACCACTGTGAGTACAATAAGTACTGGAATTAATAGGACCAATAAGTACAGTCAAGATCTGAGACATACTAACATATTTTGTTAGAACATACAAGTTGTTATGTTTGGGTCATTTATCTAACATGACAATATCACCCACTTGAAGTTTTCCTATCAGACCAGAGTCTTTGTAGTAGCATCTACATTAGACTAGGGTCACTATGTGTGTACTATTAGTACACTGTCAATGTGAGGTTGGTGCTCAGATCCACTTCTAGATGTATGCGCATGTTCAAATTCTTGACAAGTGATTTTGTGAATTATCAATACACTGTCAATGTGAAATGAGTGTTCCATTATAAACCTAAATGAGTGTTCCATTCACACATGACAAGTGACCTTGTTATTACAAGTGTGACAGCCATATGTCTCAGTACCTCAACTAATAAAAACAATTACCATCTGCCTACAAATAGGGGGTTATTTATTGTTTGGGCTTCCTCATTTGGAAATTAGCTTGTTGTCTAATACAGTGGATTTGTATAACCTTGTTCCTTTTTAGAAGTAGGCCCTTTATCATGTTCACCCTGCTTGTCTGATCAGCAGCTTGCAGTCTATTGTTGTCCTCCCTGCTTCTGGATGGCTGGAGCTTTGTGCACAGACATTGCTTTTTGCTGGGACTGTGTGCATTTTATCTAGCATCCTGTTTACCAGGGTGACAGTCAAATATGTCTGAGTCTTCACATCCTCCCGACGGTCGGACATCCCCCCCTGATGATGATTTGGTTCTGCTGCCATGTCCCTCTAGTGTGTCACACAAAGGGCTTTAAAACCAGACTGGAGGCTATGAATCTACATCATCAGTCCACAATCAGGGCTGAAGGTATGTTTATTGTTTTTCACCTTATCTAAAGCTAATTACTTCAATTAGGTTAGCTGTGATCATTCAGTGTCTATTATAACTTTGATATCCAACCTACTAGCAAGAGATAGATAGTGGGGAGAGCTCTGCTAGTGTCTAGAGAGGGAAAGCTCTACTGGTGTTCTGACATCCGATCTACTAGTGAGAGAGAAAGTGGGGCAAGCTCTGCTAGTTTTCTGACATCTCATTTACTACCCTGTTTCCCCGAAAATAAGACAGTGTCTTATATTAATTTTTGCACCCACAGATTGCGCTAGGTCTTATTTTCAGGGAATGTCTTATTTTTCCATGAAGAATTTACATTTATTGTTGAACAAAAAAATTAATATTATATACTGTGCAGTAGTTGTCATCACAAACAAGCATATCCAGACAAACTGTGAATCCTATCAAGAATTTCTTGCTACTACACACTGTCTGGAGACTGTAACAATTACCCCCTAAAGAATCAAAGTGGCACACTGGTTACATGACTCACACACAGGGCCACAAAAAATAAGGGCTGTAAAGTACCTGGCTCCCACACACTGTCTGGAGACTGTAACGATTACCCACAACAGTTCCTGGACCACTTGGGACAATATTGCAACTTCCTGCCACCAGGGAGAGCTAATCACAGCAGACTCACACACAGCAGGGACAGAGCTAGGCCTTACTTTTGGGGGATGCCTCATATTTAGCACTTCAACAAAACCTCTACTGGGTCTTATTTTCAGGGGATGTCTTATTTTCAGGGAAACACGGTAGTGAGAGATAGGTAAAAGGCTCTGATAGTGTCAATATTTTTGCTCCAGATCCACCACAGTTGTGAATTAATGAGAAATGTACTCAGTGACAATCTACCTCAGTTTCAAGGTTTATCAGCCTCCGGAGGATTCAAGTCATGGCTTGGTGAAATGCGTAGTGTCATAGACATAATCTTACTGTTGAACTTCAGAATTCTCTTTACCCAGCCAGAATTAATTGTTTATGCACTTTGAGCCAAAACTTTTTTCCACAAAAAAAATTGGTCTCTTTTTGAGGATCTACAGTGTTTAACCCCCCTCCCCCCAAAAAAGGCAAAGTGTCTTATGTTCTGGGGGGGGGGGGGTATTTTATGCTTGCCTAGCCGATGGTTTTCCAATGTTTGACGCTAGCCTCTGGGACTGCGGCATGCTGCCATGATCTCCGCGTTGACAGCATTCTCTTCCTGCTAATAAATGGGGCTTTGAATACCATGCCTCCAGAAAACAAGTGTTGTGATTGGATTATGAGCACCCCTGGCTCAGCCAATTAGTGCCGGCGCTCGGTTAACCAATTACAGCGATTTAGTGATATCATTCACTGAATGCCTGTGAATGATGGAGCGCTGGTTCTGATTTTCTGAGCCAGCAGTGCTCGTCATCCAATCACAACATTCACATGCTGGAGGAAGGGTATTCAAAGCCCTATTACCAGCATGAGAATGCTGTCAGCACAGAGGACATGGCAGCATGCCGCAGACCCGCGTGAGGGACTGGAATGCCACTGGTTATGTGAGTATTGCTGTTTTCTTTTTTTAAACCTAGTGTAGCTAGAGCTTATTTTCAGTGGAGGGTTTTTATTTCAACACCCCCCTTCCCTGAAAATTAGGGTAGAGACTATTATCAGGACAGGTCTTATTTTCGGGGAAACACAGTATGTTGGAACTGCATGTGTATAGTCATATACATTTGAGAGTGACTGACTCAGAGTATGGAGAGATATAAGGGTTCCTCAAAAAATTGTTGTCACATACCTCTGGATGTTACATTATCGACAGAAAATCACTTTACTGTGAAATTAATACAATTTGTTCTACTGCACTTAACCTCTTTTTTACTAGTTAATTAATGAAGTTTAACATTTTAGGCTTCTTCTGTGAATAGTGCTTAAATAAGTTCCAACTCCTTCTGCCTCAAGTATTTTTTTCCCCTATGAAATTCACTCAGCTGTCCCAAATTCACACATGCAAGCTGCACAGTCAAACAAGTCGCTGGTCAACAGCTGGTAGGAGGGGCACCAGGCAGATGCAGACTGTTAGCAATCTTTTCCATTATGTTTGCCTGGCCAAATGATTATCTTCCTGTGTGCAGCAGAGTCTTATGAATCTACATGAATAATCTTTGCCCTGGCTCTATCTCCTTCATTCTGATGTTATGAGGTGCTGTTGTCAGTCCATCTGTGCCATGGCCACAAAATATCCCTAGAGTCTAGAGTCCATCCAATTGAAAGAGTTTCATCCAAGAGAGTGAGATCCAACAGATAACTGAGACTGTGGATAAATATACCTTTGGAGACGCAAACTGCACAAGTCAAAGGAATTAGGCAAAAATGTAAATCTACTACCACTAACAAGTTGATAATATACACGTTTTCTTCACGTAGGTCATCTGTTATTGCAAAAGTTATTTGAAGTAAAAGAACAAGACCGCACAATTCTGGTGCTTGTTGAAAAAGTACTTTCGGTGTGTGGACTACTCTATTCAAATGAGGCGATCCACCACTGATCAGGAACATGGGCATCATGGTGACAAAACAGGAACTTAATGTAACACAAATTACTAAATGGGATCTCCCTGGGTTAGTAACAAGCTTGGGTTCCTGGCTACTCTTCAGAGTAGACAGTAGAACTTTATGATGAGGTTACTTTTCCATTACCCCGCTTTCTCCTTGGCTGAGGGCCTGCTCCTCAGATGCTGCACAGAATACAGGCAGATTTTCAAGGTGCCATCTAACCTAAGGCTAACAGTGTCCTAAACAACCATGTGGATGACACAGTGGGCAACCAAAGGCCAGAGGAACATGGTTTCATAAAGTACAGCATGTTTTCTAAGACACACTGGTATTATTGGCAATTATGGGCACATCTTAGAGATGAAGGTTTAATGGTTGACATCACTGAGGATTGTCTAATGGGTGGAAAAGAGTTGACAAGTTCCCTTTAAGGGTGAAGAGCGTGGAAGTTCCTTTAGACTTTGAGAGTCTAGCAAGAGCCAAACCATACATCAATAAGCATAACACACATAAAACATGTCATTACTGCACCTAAACAATACAATCAGTCATAACAATTTTTTTTAAATCATATTATATTCAAGATTTTCACTAGTAACAGGGTAAATACAAACTCTTCCAGGGCAAAGCAGAATGCAGGAGATCCGACAGCATATTAAGATTTACAGACAAAGAGTCATAATGCAGGAAGTCAAATCGTAATGGTGAACATTATATATGTTACATCCTGACATGCCCCGAGGGGCAAGGAGAATAGTGATGTAAAACTGAAAGAAAATGTATTCATTAAAATAGAGATAAGGGGTATGGGGGGTGGGAATAGAGGGGAGGTAGAGGATGGACTGGGGAGGGGAAGGGGGGGGTTTGCTCAATTTATTAAGATAGTACGTCCAGGAGTCTCAGGTTTCGCCAGGGAGACCATGTCTTCAAGAATTTATTGTGTGAGTTATTGTGCCAACTCGACAGTTCATCCAGGTTATAGATCATGTCAACCTTCTCCTTCCATTGAGACAGAGAGGGTGGTGCCTCGTGTTGCCAGTGTAGAGGAATCAGAGCCTTGGCTGCGTCAATTAAGAAGGCTATCAGCCTGTCGCTACGAGGGCGAAAAGCTGTTGACGGTCTCCAAAGGAACACCATCTCAGGCATGAGGACAAAGTTTTGTTTAATCCTACCCAGCACCTCTCCTATTCCCCTCCAGAAGGGAGTCAACTTCGTACAGGCCCACCAGATATGCAGATAGGAGCCTTTATCACCATTACATCTCCAGCATCTGCTATGAGGAGCCAATTTGTATGCATAAAGCCATTGCCGTGTCTTGTACCACCTTACTAGAAGTTTATAATGAGATTCTTGAGCAAGGATGCATGGAGAGAGGCCAAAGGAGGTAGCCAGGATTGCTTTGGTGTCACTCTGTGACAAAGAGATGCCCAATTTCGTTTTCCCAGGAGATAATGAAGGAAGGCTTGGTTGTAGCCTGGGGAATAATAAACTGTTGACGAAGGTTTGAGATTTTTCTTGCCCTAGGGTTGGGGTCTTTAATGAGCGTTTGAATAGTGTCCGGGGTCTAGATGATCTGAAGCTCCTAAGGAAGTCCCCTATGACCCTCTCAACCGAGGCTCTGAGCAGGAAAGAGGGGGACCAAGCCGGCAGTAGAGAACAGATTATCTCAGATGCAGGCAAATGTGCTAATAATTGAAGGTCACTGTGAAATCTTTGAATTTCCTCCAAGCGGAGGTAGTGACCAGATCCAATGAAGGGTCTAAAAATCTGCATATAAGACTTAGTGGAAAAACCAGGAAGGGCCTCGGGGCCAGACTATCCCATACGCTATCCCACAACTCGCAAGGACCTCTTAGCAGAGGACAGAAATCCTTTGCTCTATATCTGCTCCTGGCTGGTAACCACAGATCCTCCCATGACCCCTTGGTACTGTGGGTCGTGACTAATTTGGGCAGCAGGCTGTCCCCTCTTGATTGTACTAAACCCATCCAATAGCTCATTTGAGTGGCACGATAATAATCGAATATGTTGGGGAGGTCCATGCCCCCTTTGGAGCTCCTTTTAATCATTAGCCTGTAAGCCAATCTTGGTCTCCTCTGCCTCCACACATATCCCGCAAAGGCCGAACGTAGGGTTTTAAAAAGCTTGGGGATAGATAGATAGGGAGCATCCTAATCCTATAAATAATAATAGGCAATATATATGATTTTAGGATGTTCCTTCTGCCAAACCAGGTATGAATGGGAAATCATAGTCTTTTAAGAGCGTCTTTATCTGGTCTAGCATCGGAACAAAATTGACGGAGTATATGTCTTCTAGCTTTTTGGGTATTTGTATGCCCAAGTAGTCCAGAGATGTCTCCGACCACGCAAACCGGGAGATATTGCTGAGCTTCTTACTACGCGAGTGGGATATAGAGATATTGAGTACTATAGACTTGTCAAAATTAATTTTGAAATTTGAAATTTTGCAAAATGCATTTAAGAGTTCAACCAGTCTACAGAGACCTCTTTCAGGGTTGGTAACTAGGAAGACAGTGTCGTCCGCGAAAGCCGTGGTAGACATAAGATCCCTATAGTCAGCCCCGCGATGTCGGGATCTAACCTGACCTGCACTAAAAGGGGCTCCAGGGCCAAGATAAATAGTGTCGGGGATAGGGGACACCCCTGTCAGGTGCCGTTCTTGATGTTGAAAGGGAGGAACAAGATGTCGTTGACCTTAAGTCTAGCATAAGGACATAGAAGGAAAACATAGCGGACACAAACTGCATTGGGAAATTGTAGTGTAGCAGCGTACTCCTCATATAGCACCAGTCGCTCTATCAAACGCTTTCTCAGCATCAGTTTCAATAAATGCTAGAGGTATGTTGTGGGATTTGGCATATCGCGATGTGTGGAGAAGTCTACGACAGTTATCCTTACCTTACCTTCCCCTCACGAATTTGTCTATTCTCCTAGCAAGGAGTTTCGCCCAAAGTTTGACATCTGAATTAATAAGGGATATGGGTCTGTAGCTGCTGCAAGAGAGCAGGATCTGTATTTTCCTTATGGATAAGAGTAATGTGGGCTTCCTGCGCTTGTCTAGGAAGGGAGGTTCCCCCGAGGAGAGTATTGAAAAGGGCTGTCAGTCTGGGGATTAGTACCCTTTGGAAGGATTTGTAGTAGGGCAGGGACAGACCATCGGGACCTGGACTTTTGTTAGGAGGGCAGGTGGCTAATAGGTCTTTAATCTCTGATTGTGTCACGGGTGTCAACAAGGAGTTAGCATCGTTGTTGCTTAATTTCGGGATGGAAAGGCATTGGAGAAAGGAGTCTATTAGGTTTTTTGCTTTAAGAGCTTCCTCAGATGAGAGGTGTTTTTGGAGGTTGTAAAGGTCTGAATAAAAGAGCTGGAACTCTTTGACGATATCCTTAGTGGAGGTGGCCATTTTCCCAGAATGGGTTTTCATGGAGTTAATTGCATTTATGGCCTGAGCTTTTTTAATTAGAGAAGTCGTGAGTTTGCTTCCTTTGTTCCCTTGGCATATACCATATGTTTCCAGAACAAAGGTTTTTTTGTTGAATTTAGAATCAAGGCAGAGCCGGAGGTCTCTCCTTAGCTCAGTAAGTTCCCCCAGTAAGGATTTTGTTTGAGAGAGTTTAACTCTTTGTTCTAGTTTGGCTATTTGTATAAGTTTCTCATCTATTTCTTTTTGGGTTCTTTTCTTGGCCCTGGAGCCCATGGCTTTCAGCAAAACTCTAACGTAGGCTTTATGAGCTTCCCATACCATGGGTATGCTCGCGTCCCCCTCCAATTTACTGAAAGTATTCTTCAAGTAAATTGGATAAGGAGGAGATATCCTCTTTGGAATCCAATAATGAAGCGTTTAGCCTCCATCTCCATTTTCTAGATTGCTGTTGGAGGGGGCGGATTGTTACATGGATTGGAGCATGGTCAGAGGCAGTCCCTGACTCTATATTAGCCCCCAATAGGAAAGTGAAAAGCCCGGAGGAAACAAAGAGATAGTGTAGTTTTTGGTGGGATAGTTGGACCTGCAACAGGAACGTATAGTCCCTATCTGACGGGTGTAAGAGACGCCAGGCGTCAACCAAGCCCAGTTCTTGTAGGCTTTTGTTTAGTCTCCTCAGTCTCGCTTGGGATATTTGGGAGCAGCCTGTGGAGGAATCCAATAAGGGATTGAGAGTGAGATTCAGATCACCCCCTAGGATGATCTGGCCTACCACAAACTGTTTCAACACCTCTAGCTGGGAAATTAGCCTGGGAACCTGGTCGGCGTTAGGCACATACAAATTGGCTATCGTAATCTGTGTGTTATTGATGGTCCCCTTCAGGAACAAGACTCTGCCCTCACCATCAGTGTACTGCGAATCGCAGGAGAAGCTGACGGTTTTATGGAAGAGTGTTGATACCCCTCTGGAGGCGGATGTAGTGTGGGCGCTATGAAAGTTCTGAAAGAATTGCTTACCTGGCAACGCAAAGCACCTGTCACCCTTGAAGTGGGTCTCCTGGAGTAGTAGGATTTTTGTGCCGTATCTTTTAAGGAGGAGGGCAACATTATGGCGTTTAGCTGGCGTGTTGAGGCCCCAGACGTTAAATGAAGTGAATCGGAGGTCAACCTTAGTTGCTGCTTAAGAAGGAGTAGAAGACAATGACAGATATTATATATATATATATATATATATATATATATATATATATATATATATATATATATATATATATATATATATATATATATATATATATGAGCTGAAAGCCCTCACTGACTCACTGACTGACTCACTGACTGACTGACTGACTGACTCGCCAAAAGTTCTCCAACTTCCCAATGTCGTAGAAACATGAAATTTGGCAGAAGCATAGATTATCTCCAATATAGGAAAATAAATTGGGTCCCAACTCGATTATTCAATTCTAGCGCAAAAGAATTGGCGTCGAAATTTAACGTACATAATCTAAATCACTCACTTCCCAATGTCATAGAAACGGGAAATTTGGCACGAGCATTGAATATTTCATAAATAGGAAAAGTTAATAGGTCCCAACTCGATTATTCAATTCTATGCGCAAAAGAATTGGCGTCGAAATTTAACGTACATAATCTAAATCACTCACTTCCCAATGTCATAGAAACGTGAAATTTGGCAGGAGCATTGATTATGTCATAAAAAGGAAAAGCTAATAGGTCCCAATTCGATTATTAAATTCTATGCGCAAAAGAATTAGCGTCCAAATTTTACATGCGGAATGTAATTTTCTCACTTTCCGGTGTCATAGAAACGTGAAATTTGGCAAGAACATTCATTATGTCATAAATAGGAAAAGTTAATAGGTCCCAACTCCATTATTCAATTCTAGCGCAAAAGAATTGGCGTCGAAATTTTACGTGCGGAATGTAATTTTTTCCCTTTCCGGTGTCATAGAAACTTTGTACCGCCAGTGGGTTCCAGGGAGCCACCCATGCTGTCGGTCCACACGGACCTCACATTAGGGAGTTGTACCTGCCTGTGTCTATGTATTAAAAACCCCGGTCTGACTGGGGCATGCAGTGTGGGCCGAAGCCCACCTGTATTTTATCTGACATTACATCAGCTGTGCAGGGCAATGCAATAGGATATATTTATGTACCGCCGGTGGCTTCCTGGCACCTACCCATGCCTTCGGTCCACACGGAGTTGTAACTGCATGTGTCCACTTCTAAAGAACCCCAGTCTGACTGGGACATGCAGTGTGGGCCCAAGCCCACCTGCATTAAACATGACATTACCTCAGCTGTGATGGGCAATGCAATGGGATATATTTATGTACCGCCGGTGGGTTCCAGGGAGCCACCCATGCTGTTCGTCCACACGGACTTCACAATAGGGAGTTGTACCTGCCTGTGTCTACTTATAAAAAAAACCAGTCTGACTGGGCCATGCAGTGTGGGCTGAAGCCCACCTGCATTTAATCTGATGTTAGCTCTACTGTCCAGGGCACTGCAATGGGATACATTTATGTACAGCCGGTGGGTTCCAGGGAGCCACCCATGCTGTGGGTGCACACGGAATTCCCATTGCGGAGTTGTACCTGCCTGTGACTATTTATAAAAAACCGAGGTCTGACTGGGGTATGCAGACACCTTGACAGAATGAATAGTGTGTGGCACATAGTTCCCCATTGCTATGCCCACGTGTGCAGCTCCTGATGGTGGTGGCACAGGATTATATTTCTCATTGCTTCTGTACAGCATTGTGGGCTATCTTCCTGCCCCTTTTAAAGAGGGTCGCTGCCTAGCTGTGCCAACCCTCTGCAGTGTGTGCCTGCAGTTCCTCCTCATGGCAGATGCACTTATAAATAGACATGAGGGTGGTGTGGCATGAGGGCAGCTGAAGGCTACGCAGGGACACTTTGGTGTGTGCTGTGGACACTGGGTCGTGCGCGCGCGCGGGGGGGGGGGGGGGGGTTGGGCAGCATGTAACCCAGGAGAAGTGTCATGCAGGCAGTGATTGTGCTTTGTTGGAGGTAGTGTGGTGCTTAGCTAAGGTATGCATTGCTAATGAGTGCTTTTCAGAAGTAAAAGTTGGGAGGAGGGGGGGCCCACTCTTGCCGCTATTGTGGCTTAATAGTGGGACCTGGGAACTTGAGATGCAGCCCAACCTGTAGCCCCTCGCCTGCCCTATCCGTTGCTGTGTCGTTCCCATCACTTTCTTGAATTGCCCAGATTTTCACAAATGAAAACCTTAGCGAGCATCGGCGATATACAAAAATGCTCGGGTCGCCCATTGACTTCAATGGGGTTCGTTATTCGAAACGAACCCTCGAGCATCGCAAAATTTTCATCCCGAGTAACGAGCACCCGAGCATTTTGGTGCTCGCTCATCTCTATCCAACACCCTTTAGTAAATTTTCTTGTGTGTTGAGTAGAGATGTAAATAAGCATCTGTCTGTATAAATAAGAAACTAGACCCTTTGTAACACCTCAACACTAGAGATGAGCGAACGTACTCGGATAAGCACTACTTGTCCGAGTAATGTGCCTTATCTGAGTATCGCTGTACTCGTCTTGAAAGATTCGGGGAGCGCTGCGGAGCGGGGAGCTACAGGGGAGAGCGGGGAGGAACGGAGGGGAGATCTTTCTCTCCTTCTCTCCCGCCCGCTCTCCCCTGCTCCCCGCCGCAACTCACCTGTCAGCAGCGGCGCTCCCCGAATCTTTCAAGACGAGTACAGCGATACTCGGATAAGGCACATTACTCGGACGAGTAGTGCTTATCCGAGTACGTTCGCTCATCTCTAGTGTTGAGGTGTTACAAAGGGTCTAGTTTCTTATTTATACAGACAGATGCTTATTTACTATTCACAGAAATTCACAATAAAGGTCAAATAAATGAGAAAAAGATTTTTCCATAGTAGTAAAGATAAATGGGCAGCAGAGGGACATATGATTCCAATAATATTGTTACCTGAAACTGAACAAATATCGCAATTGTGTTTTGTTCATAAAGCTTATCGTACTCCATTAAAGTTATCTCGTATGGGTATTAGATCAAAGTCAAACTGTCAGAAATATTATATGGTTGATGAAGTTGTAATGCATATGGTCTGAGATTGCGTAAAATTGTGTTAATTTTGGAATGGGGTACTATTGGCATTGACTTCAAAATTTTTGTCATAGTTCCTCTTGCATTTTCCCCCTACAGATCAGCTATGGAGCGATGGATTCCATCTTCAGTAATAAGCTCCAGTTCCCTTCTTTTTACCGCACAGTCCCTGATGGGAAGGCTCAGTATGAGGCCATTGTTCTCCTTCTGAAGCATTTTGGTTGGAGCTGGGTGGGGATTGTTAGAGCAGATGATAGGACTAGTGAACGGGCCGGCATGGAGCTCTACAAACTCATTATACAAAATGCAATGTGTGTCGCTTTTCAGGTTATTCATAATGATAAAAGAAATGTCTATAACTTCAATAAAGATTCATACAAGATGAAGAAAATCAGCTGTGATGTTATTATAATTCTTGGCAGCTCAGTTGGTGTACGGAGGATCCAGCAGATGCTTATTGATGACTACAACGGCAGAAAAGTTTTTATCATTTCCTCATTATTCATTATGTGGAAAAAGATACAAAATTATTTCTTGAGCCGCTCACTCCAGATTTCTCTACATAGAAGGAACATTCCAGGACTGAAGGATTATCTCCTGGCTGTGGGCCCTTACAAATACCCAGGAATACTGACACATAATGTTTGGTATGACTACTTTGATTGCTGTATTATCTGTTTTCTGCATACTTTCTGCAGACCATGTAATGAGTCAGAGAGCCTCAAAAATGTGGATCCCTCCGTGTACGATGTGAATAATTTTCGCTATACCTTTAGTGTCTACTCTGCGGTTTATGCTGTGGCTTCTGCATTACAAGATTTATTTCTAAGTAAATGTCAGGGTCACTTTAAGTCTTGCATCTCCAACCAGCTCTTCCACTTGGGTGAGGTAGGTTCTTAGTCTGACCAATGTTGTGACTGCAGTGATGTAATAAGAAACATTGATACTAGAATGATGTATTAGTGGAAGAGAAAATCCCATCAACCATCATCTTCATCATTATAATCCCCACCAATCATTCACCATCATCGGCCACCAGTGATCTTGTTCTGTTCCACATTTTCTGCAGGTCAACCGATACCTGAAGAACATTAATTTCACCACTCCTGGTGGAGAGTCAGTTTACTTTGATCATGAAGGAAATTTTCTTGCAAGTTTTGATCTCTTAAACATATTTGTTTTGAACCAAACTGAGAACATAAGACAAGTTGGATTTTTTCCGGATAATGATCGCCAATTTCATATAAATGACAGTGAGATTCACTGGGATCCAGGATATAGCCAGGTAGTGCCATGAACTTGCTTCATGATTTTTGAAAGTAGCAGCCATTCTGGCCAATGCATTTGATAGTCATATGATCATGTAGGCTTCAGATCTTGGTGACCAATTTGACCCTGTTGTTTTTTCTACAATCCTGCCTGTGTTATGTGACTACAGCCATTAGTAGCTTAGTAGGAGTTAGCTTTTCTCTATGGTTCTACATTAGTTGCTCATTAAAGGAGTTGTCCATTTGCTAACAAATGGCCTATGTACAAGATAAGCTATTAGTAACAGATTAGCAGAAGTCTGTCTCCAAAGATTCCTGCTGATCAGCTGTTTTTTTATGGAAAGTTCAGAGGAGGTATGGAGGATCGGTCCCCAGAACTTCCAGATGGACGAACAACTTGACTAAATTGGGCATCACTTTACCTAAGGGCGGTTTACTGAAAGGGTTAACAAAGTAGTGTTCTAAGCTGGAATCCAGCAGGAAGGATGTGGTAGGCCTGTGGGACATCCTATCTGGTACAAAGCAGAGTCAAATTACTGGAGGACAACATATTTGATGTGAAAGTTGTCCTTTACTCTTGAAGACCAATGGGTAACACAGAGAAGTAAATCAACACAGTCTCTTTTACTTCAGAAGAGGTCTCAGCTATTGATGTGCTTGCTGCTCATAATACCGTTAGCTCATGTACATTTAAACGTGCTTTCAGCGCAACTCCAAGAACCCCCTGGGCTAATATTGCAGGGACCACCTGTCGCTCCCTTAGGTAAAGTTCACTAAAATCAGAAACTTTCATCAGAGGTGCTCTAAGCCGGCAATTATTTTTTAAAATTAATTTAACCAGTAAAAAATAAATACCGATACTGGGCCTTCAATTAAATTACTAGCCAAGCCAGTGAGTAGTATGGCAACCCTCTGCACTGGTCACATGATGGTGACATCTTTACAGCTCCTTAACCCCATTTGTCCTCCATACTGCTGCGCTTCATACTCATGCTCTGGTTACATGAGGATGCCATCATTGCAGACCCTTCACTATACCCTATCCTATATACTGCTGAGCTCTGTCCTCATGTACAGGTCACATGGTGGGGAGATCAATGCAAAACCTTTACTATGACCTATCCTATATACGTCTGAGCTCCGTCTTCATGTACTGGCCACTTGGGGGTGAGATCATTGGAAGGCCTTCAGTATGATCTATCTTAATAATAATAATAAACTTTATTTGTATAGCGCCAACATTTTCCGCACCGCTTACATAGACAGGGGATACAGAAAGACAAAAGTACAAACATTACAGAACCACGGTTACAAAGTAATCAATTGATGGAAACAATAGGGGTGCGGGTCCTGCTCCAACTAGCTTACATACTACAAGTAATGGGGTGATACAGAAGGTAAAGGGGCTGGAGATGGGCACTGTATGGCGAGGTGGAGAGTGAGGGGTGATATACACATAGACAATGGTCAGACATTTAGCCGTGTGACGGCAGAAACAGTATGACTGCAGGAGCGGTTTATGATGGCTAGCAGGGATTGCAGTCAGTAGGTCAGGGAGCATGTTATCAGGCAGAGTACAGAGGGGTTTGTTTAGGGAATGCGGTATGCCTCCCTGAAGAGGTGAGTTTTTAGAGCACGCCTGAAGTTCTGCGAGTCCTGGATTGCTCGGGTAGCCTTTGGTAGTGCGTTCCAGAGGACCGGTGCTGCTCTGGAGAAGTCTTGGAGGCGGGAATGAGAAGTTCGAATGAAAGGGGCGCTCAATCTGGTTTCGTTAGCAGAGCAGAGAGCCCGGGCTGGTTGATGGATTGAGATGAGGGAGGCGATATAGGGGGGTGCTGCAATGTGGAGGGCTTTGTGGATAAAGGTGGTGAGTTTAAATTGAATTCTGTATTTAACGGGCAGCCAGTGCAGTGACCGGCACAGGGCAGAGGCGTCCGAGTAGCGGCTGGACAGGATGATGAGCCTGGCTGCCGCATTCAGGATGGATTGGAGAGGGTAGAGTTTGGTGCAGGGGAGGCCGATCAGCAACGAGTTGCAATAATCGAGCCGGGAGTGGATGAGGGCAACAGTAAGCGTTTTTAGCGTGTCCACAGTGAGAAAAGAGCGGATTCTTGCGATGTTCTTGAGGTGCAGCTGACATGTTCGGGCCAGAGATTGGATGTAGGGGGTAAAAGAGAGATCAGAATCAAATATGACTCCAAGGCAGCGGGCATGTTGTCTAGGAGTTATGGTGGAGGTCGGTTAGTGGAGGGTGGAAATACCAGCAGGTCAGTTTTAGAGAGGTTTAGTTTTAGGTAGAGAGAGGACATGGTGTTAGAGACAGCGGACAGACAGTTAGTGATATTTTGGAGTAAAGGTGCAGAGATGTCATGGGAAGAGGTGTATAGCTGGGTGTCATCAGCATACAGGTGGTATTGGAGGCCAAATCTCCTGATGGTTTGTCCAATAGGGGCTGTGTAGATAGAGAAAAGAAGGGGCCGAGGACAGAGCCCTGGGGGACGCCAACAGCAAGGGGAAGAGGAGGGGAGGTAGAGCCAGCAAAGGAGACACTGAAAGAGCGGTCAGATAGGTAGGAAGAGAACCAGGAGAGGGCAGTGTCCTTTAGGCCGATGGAGCGAAGCATACTGAGGAGGAGTTTGTGGTCAACAGTGTCAAATGCTGCGGAGAGGTCGAGGAGGATCAGTAGGGAGTAATCGCCCCTCGATTTGGCTGTCAGTAGGTCATTGGATACCCTTGTAAAGGCAGTTTCTGTCGAGTGTTGAGGTCGAAAGCCAGACTGTAGGGGGTCTAGGAGAGAGTGCTCTGATAGGTAGCTTACAAGGCGGGAGTAAACCAGCCGTTCTAGTAGTCTGGAGATGAAGGGGAGGTTTGAGATGGGTCGGTAGTTGGCAGCATCAGTCGCATCCAGAGTCGGCTTCTTTAGCAGTGGGGATATGATGGCGTGTTTGAAAGAAGAGGGAAAGATGCCAGAGGTCAGAGAGAGGTTGAATATAGTGGTGAGGTGGGAAATGACCACTGGGGAGAAGGAACGGAGGAGGTGTGAGGGGAGGGGGTCGCTAGCGCAGGTGGTGGGGCGAGCAGAGAAGAGCAATTTGGAGACTTCTTCCTCTGTCGCTGGTCTGAGTACAGACAGTGAACAGGAGCTAGATGCAGTGCTGACAAGACTAGGGTCAGGGCTAGTCTGGGATTGGGAAGTTATTTCCTGACGGATGTCATCAATTTTCTTTTTGAAGTAAGCAGCCAGCTCTTCGGCACTGAGATCCGTCACCGGGGGCTGTGGTTTAGGGCTGAGAAGGGAGTGAAAAGTATCAAAGAGCCGTTTATGGTTGTGAGATAGTGAGGAGACTAGAGAGGTGAAATAGACTTGTTTAGCATGGTGGAGGGCAAGGTTATAGGTTCTGAGCATGAATTTGTAGTGGAGGAAGTCTGCGGACGTTTGCGATTTCCTCCACAGCCGTTCAGCACCTCTAGAGCACCGCCGGATGAAGCGCGTTTGAGGCGTGAGCCAGGGTTGCCGTGGTCTACATCGGATGGCTCGGGTCCTGGGGGGCGCCGCTTCATCCAGGGCATGTTTGAGAGCGGTGTTGTAGTGAGCGGCAGCCAGGTTGGGGCAGGTGAGGAGAGAGATGGGGGACAGAGAGGACTGTAGGGATTCAGCAAAGTTCTGGGTGTGAATGGCCTTAAGGTTCCTGTAGGTACTGTAGGTAGGTGGGTGTGAGCGTGACAGAGAAAGAGAGGAGGTTATGATCCGAGAGCGGGAGAGGGGAGTTAGTGAAGTTGGCAGCAGAGCAGAGCCGGAGGAAGACCAGATCCAGAGTATTGCCATCCCTGTGAGTGGGAGAAGCTGTGAGTTGAGAGAGACCAAGGGAGGAGGTGAGCGAAAGAAGCTTAGAGGCAGATGGGGAGATAGGGTCATTAGTGGGGATGATAAAATCACCTAAGATGAGGGTTGGAATTTCACAGGATAGGAAGTGGGGGAGCCAGGCAGCAAAGTGGTCCAAAAACAGGCGAGCAGCACCTGGGGGGCGATAGATAATTGCTACTTGCATGGAAAGCGGGCGGAAAAGCTGTAGCGTATGTACCTCAAATGATGGAAAAGTGAGTGAGGGTACAATGGGGATGACCTGGTAGGTGCATTTCGGGGAGAGAAGAGCACCTACTCTGCCACGCCTGTCATCTGGTCTCGGGGTATGGGAGAACTGCAGGCCATTGTAGGACAGTGCAGCAGGGGAAGCCATGTCAGACTGCTGTATCCACGTTTCTGTGAGAGCTAGCAGGTTTAGAGATTTAGCAGTAAAAAAGTCGTGGATGGTGGGGAGTTTATTACATGCTGACTGGCAGTTCCAGAGTGCACATTTAAAGGAGTCAGGGGAGGGTATGTATGGGCTAGCAGTTGGGCTTGGGGATTTTATTAGTGAGCCCGGTTGGGGGTAATAGCTAGGAGCAGAGGAGGGTGGGCCAGGATTGGGAGAGATATCCCCAGCAGCTAGTAACAGCAGAATAGTTAGGGTTAGCAGATGATTAGGAGATTTATGAGGAAGACTGTTATTTTTGTTAGTGGCACTAGGGGGTTTGAGGCTAAGCAAGAAGGTAAAGAGTGCATGTGAGCTGTGCATAGGTGAGGACAGGAGAGAGGGGCTAATGTGAATAGAGTGCCCCAGAGGTTGGCACTTGAAAGAAGTTCTGAAATTGAGAGCAAGAATGAGAACAGAAGTGACAACATTTGCGAAAGCTTTTAAGTGTGAAGCATTAAGGCAGAGTTTGTGGCCTACCTGTCACCTACCCTGTCGAACTGCCATGATAGAACTGTATCATACTTTCTCAGCTCATACTTTAATACAGCTCATTCGCGTGGCAGCCACCCGCGTGGCATGCAAGCTTACACTGATCTCATTTGCTGCTGAGCTCTGTGCTCATATACTGGTCTAATGGTGGTGACACCATTGCAAGTCGTTCACTATGACCTATCCTATGTACTCCTGAGCTCCATCCTCATGTACTGGTCACATGGGGTTGAGATCACTGTAAGGCCTTCAATGTAATCTGTTTTATATACTGCTGAGCTCCAGCCTAATCTATTGGTCACATGAAGGTGACATCATTGCAGGGCCTTGCTGAGCTCTGTCCTCATCTACTGGTCACATGGTGGTGACATCATTACAGGTGCTGGGAAATTTGCCATAATTGCCAGTTGGGCAATCCGGCCCTAGTGGTTTTACAGATTATGAAAAGTAAATTGTACCAGGAGCCATACTGATACATCAGATTTATTATTCCTCTTTCTGGACAAAGGATCCTTTTTTTTTCAGATCCCTCGCTCTGCCTGTAGTGTGAGTTGTTTCCCCGGATACAGAAAAGTCCCATTGGAAGGAAAACAGCTATGCTGCTACTACTGCGCCCCCTGTCCTGAGGGTGAGATCTCCAACCAGATTGGTGAGTGGTATAGAGCTGAAGACTCATGTAGCCTGGTACAAAAGCTGCTCCCTAGTGCTTATTAACCAACCTTTTCATATTCCTAAAGGATTCCTAAAATTATAACTTTTTTATTTTTCCATTGGCATAACTGTATTTGGGCATGACTTATGCAGGGCGAGTTGTACGCTTAATGTTGCTATTTTGGGTACATAAAATGCATTATATAATTTTTATTAATTTGTTGGGACTGTTTTATTATTTTATTACTTCTATAATCCACTGAACTACTTATGCATTGTACTGTATTCTGCCTGTCAGTAATATACTGACAGTCAGCCTTTGCAGTTTGCTCCATTCCTGGCTATTACACCAGGGCTTCATTTCTATTGCACAGCTGAAACAGCTGGTAATGGAAAGGGCTTAGTTTCTGAGCCCGTACCATCCTCATGTCACAAATTTACGACTTTCTGAGTAATTTTACCACCTACTAGCACTGGGAGGGAAGGGGTTGAGAGAATTATCCAAGAAGCCTTCTCTCTAGCAGCCCTCTCTGTCCAGGTATTCAACCATCATTTTAGTTCTGTTGCCTTAAAACTCCTCAAACAGCATTTCAAACTGTCCTCTTACCTCTATCAAACTCTTTTTTACTGGCTAAGGTCGGGTTTCCGAACCCACCACTACATTGAACTACCATAACCAAAGTCACCAATGATATGTTAACAGCAAAAGCCTCATGATGTTAATCTGTGCTTCTCCTAGACCTGTCCTCCGTCTTTTCCATAACTCTGTGCACCTCCCTCTAGACTTATCCTCTGTTTTTTACATTACTCTGTACTTCTCCCTTCAGACTTACCCTTTGCTGTCACAGTTTGTAGGCTATTATGGGGTTGTGGCACGGTTGCCTCAATGCCTAGATGGACTGGCTGCTCTTTTCCAGTCTGTTCAACAGGTTGATGTTTATGTTTTTGTTTTTATTGTTTCTTTAGCTATTACTTTGATCGCTTGTCTATATTCCCTCAGTGGTGTCCCTGTCACCGATTATATTCTCTTGTTTCATATATAGATTTCACCCTGGTATTTGGAGAACTCTGTACAATTGCATTGCCTTGGTCATTATTTAAGCCTGCTTTTCGGTCTGGTTGTTACTGATTATTTTCCCAGTCCTTGTAGAGAGAGGACGTGTTCATGGTGATGAGGGTTGTGCTGTAAACCTAACTGGTGGCTTTGTTTAGCAAATAAAAGAAGAAAAACATTTTATTAACAGAGTTAATGGACGAGGCATGAGATGTGGATCTGCCTTTATCAAGGTGAAAATCTCATTTTCAGGCAGGGTGGTTCTTGACTTAGTAGTCAAGGTGAGTTTGTCTCTTCCTCCTTTTATTTTAAATTAAATATGGGAAGTGAAAGGCCAGGTAAAAATATACAGCTGATTAATATATTTGAGAGCCTTGCTATTAGAAGTGGAAATAAAGAACAAAGACAAAAAATCAGAAGGAAACCAGAAGAGCAAGAGACATCGATCACAAACTAAAACATTTCTACACAAATGCCCAGAGCATGGGAAACAAACAAGCAGAATTGGTCCTCCTAACACAAAAAGAGAAATATAATGTCATAGTCATCACGGAAACTTGGTGGAATGATACACGTGTTACTGCAAAGGATGTGTTGGACAAGCACCTGCAGGCTTGCACAATAATTGCTCACAGTGCGGCAGCCAAAGCTAACAAATAATAAATGGGTAGTGTTTACCTAAATACATAACAAATGAGGGAGAGGACCCTGCCTACCACGGCAGACTGATCGTGTCGATAGATGCACTCATTCCTGGGGTCTAAGTAACCCTTCTTGGACAAACTGATAAAGGACAAAACAAAATAAAATCCAGAACTTAGCTTTAGTAGAATAAGCCACAGCTCACAGAGCCATCTGGAGTAAGGAACAGTGGACACCACGCTGTCCAGGGAGCCACTAACTGCCAGCTCAGGCAGTGAGCAACTGACAATTCAGAGCACCCTAGCTTCCTATCCATCCCAGCTAAAAAAGCTTGCTAATCATCCACAGATGTGAGCACATTGCATTACACATGGTAAGCTAGAAGGTGCAGGACCATGTCTAAACCCGGCAGCGATCCCAGCATGGAAAGCAACAACATGATTGGAATACAAGGCTTGGAGGATACAAATTATTTATAAGAAACAAACCTAAATAAAGGGGAGTAGGTGTTGTGCTGTATGTTAGGAAAACATTTATCTCCACCAAGGTTCAAGCATCAGAGCTGGGAGTTCTGTAGAAACTGTTTGGGTAAAAATGCAAGGAGAGAACAACAGAAAGGACACTATTGTAGACATTTAATATAGGCTGCCTGGACAAGCAGAAGATATGGATGATGTTACCATGCAGCGGTTGCTGGTCCTCCCGGGGCGGCAGTGTGCGGGGCCCCACGGTCAGGGCGCGTCCCCCGCGGCTCGTTGTCTGGCTGCCGGGGACACAGGTGCCTGGCTGGCGTGGTGCTGGTGGTGTGTGGCGCTGTGCGCACCTGTGAGTGCAGCTACCATGTACGAGCTCCCTTTTATTATGTTCTGTTGGGAGTTGGCTGTCTCCCTCTCTCTGCCACTGGGCGGAGGCTTTTGTTTAAAGGTCGGGGTGAGACTGGCAATCACTACTAGTCATTGGTTTTTTCTCAGTGTGCTAGCTAGTCTGCCTAGGTCTACTGCTTCAGTCATCTTGTCTGCTATACTTCAGTTCTGCTTAGAATTGTTCGTGTTGGTTATTTACATCTGCCTTTTTGTCAGTATTCTACCCTTTCCATCCAGGTACGCCAGCGTCCCTCTTTCGGTCCATAGTGAGAGTAGGGATCGCCGCCCAGTTGCCCGCCTGGGGTTAGTCAGGAGTGGAGGCAAGTAGGCAGAGACAGGGGTTGTGGGTGAGATCTAGGGCACCTGAGCTGGCGTATCAAGGGTAGTATACCGTAATATAATAACTGGCCCTTAAAATTGCTCTCCAATGGAGGCCATAAGTACCCTCACAAGTCAGTTGCAGGATTTAGTGGTCATGATCCAAAACCTGTCCAGTCGTATGGTGGCCCAGGAGCAGCGGGAGTTAGTGCATGTTTCTACCGCCCCATCTATTTCTGAGCCCATGTGTGTGCTTCCTGAGGTATTTTCAGGGGAGAGGAGAAAGTTTTTTGTTTTTCAGCAGGCATGTAGATTGTATTTTTGGATGCGTCCCCACTCCTCCGGCTCAGAATCCCAGAAAGTTGGATTAATTATGTCCTTACTTCTGGGTCCGCCCCAGACATGGGCCTACTCGTTACCCGAGAGTTCGGCTTGCCTGCAGTCAGTTGATTTGTTTTTTCGGGAACTTGGCGGTATTTATGATGATCCGGACCGTGCAGGGTTGGCGGTATCCCATTTCATGTCTCTACGTCAGGGGCAGCAGTGGGTAGAGGACTATTGCTCTAAATTTAGACTATATGCAGGTGAAACCTTTTGGAATGATAGCGCCCTTAAATATGTGTTTTTGTTGGGTCTTTCTGTAGCGGTTAAGGATCTACTCATTTCTCATCCCGCTCCTGTGACACTCAATGATGCGATGGAATTAGCGATCAAAGCTAACAGGAGGCTGAGATCTAGAAAAGAGGAACGTCAGGCCCGTAAGGCTAGGGAATCCGGCAGACCCACTTGCACTTCTCCCATGCCAACTTCTGGTGCCGAGCCTATGGAAGTGAATCACCTAAGTCCCGAGGAATGGCAACGGTTCCGGATGACTCATTGCCTCTGCCTCTATTGTGGGAAAGCCGGACATCGTGTAGCAACCTGCCCTTAGAAGCATCTACAAAATCAGTCTGAACCGGCGGAAAACTTCACATCCTAGGCAATTTTTGGGAGGATCGGCTAGGATCACAGGTACTCCCTAAGTTGTTAGTGCCTTGTCAGATCGGCTTCCGGAATATCACTCGGTCCGGTCAAGCTTTTAATAATTCCGGGGCTGCCGCCAATTTGATTAGTTTAAGTTTTGTCAGACCTCTGATGACTGAATTCTCAGCATTAAAGATTCCGACATGCTTCACTAGTATTGATTCTACCCCTCTGTCTGCAGGGGTTGTACAATAGAGGACTCCCATGTTACAGTTCACTGTGGGTGTTCTCCCTTCTGAGAATCTGTCATTCTTGGTAATTTAAAACCACAGCAGTTTAGATAGTGCCAAAGGATTAATGGTGGGTTATCCATCTTAACATTTTCATATCCTTCATAGGTGAGGAGAGCTGCAACGACAATGTGGGGGGTTCTCGCAAGGAGAATAGTCCCCAGAAAAGAAGCAAACAACAAGTTCTGAGTAAAAAAAAGTCTGCGCTCATAGAATATGCCAGAAGATAACCCAGAAAAAATCGTCAATCCGGTGAGAAAGAAATTAGAATGGCACTTACTCCGAAGGAGGGGGGTATATTATACAAGAATCCCCCTCCTTGAAGTGCTGGTTCCTCAAGGTCCTCCCGGTCACGGATATTACTGCACAACGAGCGGGGTCGGTCTTCACTTTATTACTGGATAGTACAGGCAACGCGTTTTGGTGTAATAACAACACCTTTCTCAAGCCAATATATATTGCTCAAGCTCAAGCCATATATATTGGCTTAAGAAAGGTGTTGTTATTACACCGAAACGCGTTGCCTGTACTATCCAGTAATAAAGTGAAGACCCAACTCACTTGTTGTGCAGTAATATCCGCGACCGGGAGGACCTTGAGGAACCAGCACTTCAAGGAGGGGGCTTCTTGTATAATATACCCCCTTCCTCCGGAGTAAATTGTGTTCTAATTTCGTTCTCACCGAATTGACGATTTATTCTGGGTTATCTTCTGGCATATTCTATAAGCGCAGACTTTTTTTTACTCAAAACTTGTTGTTTGATTCTTGGTAATGGAAAGGATTTCTGTTGATGTAGTGCTTGGTATGCCCTTGTTGGCACTGCACAATCCCGGATTTGATTGGTCCACTCGGGAATTGACACATTGGGGGTTCTCCTGTCATAATCATTTAGCTACTATATCCATGTGTTCAGCAGATACTATACTTATTCCTGAGTATTTGTCTGATATTCATGATGTATTTTCCAAGCAACTGTCTGAGACTTTGCCTCCCCATAGGGAGTGGGACTGGGGTATTGATTTGATCCCTGACAGTCCAGCTCCTAAGGGAGCCATTTTCAATTTGTCTGGGCATGAGCATGAAGCCCTTAAGTCCTATATTTCGGAGTCTCTGGCCAAACGACATATCAGGCCATCCAGTTCCCCTACCGGGGCAGGTCTCTTATTTGTAGAGAAGAAGGATGGGACATTGAGGCCTTGTGTGGATTATCGGGCTTTGAATAAAATTACAGTGAAGAACCAGTGCCCCTTGCCCCTGATTCCTGATTTCTTGAATCAGGTGGTAGGGGCCCACTGGTTTTCCAAATTGGACTTAAGGGGGGCTTACAATTTAATTCGCATCTGAAAGGGAGATGAGTGGAAGACCATGTTCAACACCTCGTTCGAACATTTTGAATGTCTAGTTATGCCCTTCAGACTTTGTAATGCCCTCGCTGTGTTCCAGGGATTTATGAACACTACTTCCTGGGGGTATTTTTGGTATATCTCAATGACATTCTGGTATACTTCCCAGACTGGGATTCACATGTGCGGCACCTGAGGCTGGTTCTGACCCTTTTGCGTAAGTACCAACTTTTTGTCAAGTTGGAGAAATGCATTTTTGGAGTCTGATAAAGTGGCACCAATTTCTCAATGGGTCAGACCAGATAACCTGAAAGCTCTCCAGTGGGTTTTAGGTTTCGCAAATTTCTACCGTAGATTCATTAAGAATTATTATGTTATTGCTCAACCCCTGACCGATCTTACCAAGAAGGGTGCTGACTTGGCAAGATGGTCGCCAGAGGCCCTAGAGGCTTTTAGTCATCTCAAAAGGGCGTTTACTGCTGCCCCGGTGCTAGTACAGCCTGACGCATGGCTACCATTCTTCATTGAGTTCGATACGTCTGAGATGGGGGCAGGCGCTGTATTGCCTCAGGAAGTCAGCGGGAAACCTGGATATAGTCCATGTGCGTTTTTCTCGTGGAAGCTCAGTTCGGCGGAACGTAACTACGGCGTGGGTAATCGCGAGTTATTGGCGATTAAGTGGTCTCTAGAAGAGTGGCGTCACCATCTGGAGGGGGTAAGGCATCCCATTACCGTGTATACTGAAGGGTTGTACTGTTATTTGGGTAGTGGTCAATAGGTTCTCTAAAATGGCCAGCTTTGTTCCATTGAGTAAATTATCCTTGTCTAAGGACCTAGCTGACCTCTTTATTAAGAAGGTTGTCTGTTTACATGATATTCCCAAGGATATCGTTTCTGATCGGGGAGTACAATTTGTGGCACGTTTCTGGCAGGCTTTTTGTAAATGCATAGATGTTAATTTGTCTTATTCCTCTGCCTTTCACCCTGAGTCCAACGGAAAGACGGAATGTATAAATCAGGAACTTATTCAGTGCCTTCGGTTGTTTGTTTCAGACAATCAGGAACAGTGGGTGAGGTTTTTGGCTTTGGCGGAGTATGCTATAAACAACCATATTCATCATCACAGATTTCCCCTTTTTTCTGCAACTACGAGCTCTACCCCTGCTTTAACTTAGCTGCCCCCATGCCATCTGATAATCCATCAGCAAATTCTTTTACTGAGGGGCTGGATGCAGTCTGGATCCAGGTTCATAAGAACTTGCTGGAATCACAGGAAAAGTTGCGGAAACAAGATGCTGGGAATTGCACAATTTCTGACCCTTTTGTAGTGGGTCAACTAGTTTATCTGTCCACTAAGAGTTTAAAGCTGAATGTACCATCTCTCAAGCTAGCCCTTTGGTTTGTGAGCCCGTTCCCTATTACCAAGATTAACCCGATTACATATGAACTAGCCTTGCCTGACTCCAGGAAAGTGCATAATGTCTTCCACAAGTCGCTATTGAAGAAGTTCATTCCACCGGTATTGCCCATCCACAAACCACCTTCTCCCAGGCTTGTCCAAGGGGAGATGGAGTTCGAGACAGAACGTATTCTGGACTACATGCGGGTACGGTGCACTTACCAGTATTTAATTCACAGAGGCAGAGGGATATAGAAGAAAGGCTTTCTCAAAATATTCACTGGGTATATCCCTTAAAATATAACTTTTATTAATCAATAAATATAAAATGATTGGGAAGATAACGCGTCCCAAATAACCCAAAAATTGATTAAACCCCTAAAAAAGGGGGGTTTTGGGATAGAAATGACAAACTGGGAACAATATCCACAGAAAACCAGCAACCCCACGATATGTGGAGAAAGCTTCTAACAAAAAGGTAAACCCTAATCCGGTAGGAGACAGAGCAAAAAGTTGGAAGAAAAGAGTGAGAACAGCAGCTCCTGTCTTGATCCTTGTTGATGAGACACAATAGGAGCCCGAATATACGTCACCATTGGAGGTGTTCCGTAAACCACTTACCTTGATGGAACGATCATCCTCCTTTCATCTTTTTGTGAAGGACGCATCCTAATATGGTCCTCTAATCTTTATTGGGTGACATCCATCCCCAATGGTGACTGAAAAAGAGTGCATTAGAGTGTCTCACGTTGCAGGATACTTCTGCATTGTAATAGAGGTGTCAATTGCATGTATTTTCTCTGGTCCTTTTCCAGGGTTTAAAATTCTTGCTCTGTGTTTGTTAGTTCCAGTTTGTCTGTTTTTTGTGAGGCCCAATCATTTTATATTTATTGATTAATAAAAGTTATATTTTAAGGGATATACCCAGTGAATACTTACCAGTATTTAGTTCACTGTAAGGGGTTTAGGCCCGAGGAGCCGTCTTGGGTTCTGGCTAAGGATGTCCATGCTCTGCGTCTAGTCCGCCAGTTCCATAGGACCTACCACCTCAAGCTGACTCTGGGTCCAGAGTTCCCCCATAAGAGAGGGGTACTGTCAGGGTTGGTGGCTCTCGGGGTCGCCGTGCCCACACTGCCAGTACTGCCGATCCTGCGGGTAGTGTGCGGCACAGGAGAACCCTGGCACTGGTTACTACTCCTGGCCGCGTGGCTCCTATAAGCCAGAGGGGTGCTTAGGATGCGGCGGCTGCTGCTGCCCAGCGCCGCATTCCTGTTGCTATGACACCCAAATGCACCTCTTGTGTCTTAGTTTGTTCTGCTAGTGCTGGGGGCGGTTCTTTCAGGACTCTGTGATTAATGCTGCTGCTGTCTGACTCTCTGCCCCAATCAGCTTTTGGGGCGGGAGCTCAGACAGCATTTAAACCCCTCAGTTTCTGCCAGACACAGCCAGTGTTTGATTAGGCTTCCTGTCACTCACCAGCGGTTCCCTGCTAATTCTGACTGATAGTTGTATTGACCTCAGCTTTTCCCCAGACCTGACTCCCTTCTTCCCTTGCCTGTACTGCACTTCTTGGACTGACTTATGTGCTTGGACCTTTGGCTTGTCCCTGGACTGGTTTGTTGTTTCCCTTTGTACTATGCTCCGGTTTTTGTCTGTCTGTATTCTCGTTCTCTGTGTCCAGGGACTGTGGTTTCCTGCGTCATTTTCCCTAGCTCAGCGTAGGGACCGTCACCTAGTTGCCACCCTAGGGCCTAGCCCAGGGGGACAAGTAGGTAGGAATAGGGGTTGCGGACTACATTGCAGGGACCCCCAACTTCTGCTTTCCCTGGTTCCCTGACAGGTTTGCTACTTCTTTAGGTGTTACTTTGGTCATTCGTCTGTATTCCCTCAGTGTTTCCCTTATCACTGATTTCCTTCTTTAAAAGTATTTTCCTTCTTTTAGTTGTTAAAGTTAGTAGCTGAGACACCAGATGTGGATCTGGTGATAACCTCGCTTTTAGGCATAGTGGTTCTTGTCTTAGTAGTCAGGGTGAGTTTGTCTCTTCCTCCTTATGTTTAAGCTATATGATTTTTTACTCTGTTCTGCAGTCTGCTCTCTGTGTGAATATGACTTCATGTTTGTCCTGGGCGTGGTGCTTCTTACGCTCAGGAAGAATGTGACATCTGCTTTCCACATTACTTTATGCTTTTTTTTTAGAATAATACTCTGTGTTCCTCCTTACACACCTGTCCTCTACCTTTAATACAGTCAACTACTCACCCCTGTTACAAATTCTCTCCTTTCTTTGCATCAGACTTAATTCTCTCCTGCTTCTCTTCAATTGCCTACAACCAAAACACACTCCCACTTGCACACCACCTTCCCCTTTTGCCTGTTAGGGCTCCTGAACAATTGCGGTTTTTTTTCTTGCGATATAGCTGCCCTTTTTTTCATGCAATATTGCTGCTTTTTTTTCACACAATTGTCAATGGGACTTTCTAATGTTAAAAACGGTTCGCAAGTTGGTGTGTTTCTAACATTAGAAAGTCCCACTGACAATCGTGTGAAAAAAGGCAGCTCTATCACGTGAAAAAAGGCAGCTCTATCATGTGAAAAAAGGCAGCCCTATCACATGAAAAAAAACGCCAGAGTGCAGGAGCAATTAGTCTCTCAAGATTCTGTCACGGTCAAAATGTAAATAAGTGGGGCAGCATAAATTAATGCAAGTAGTTGTAGATAGAAAAAATACTTTATTGTTCCATGGAGCGCATAAAAGGCAACGTTTCGGCCATTTCATTAGCCTTTATCAAGCCACATATCCTGCATGATCACGCAGGATATGTGAAGGAATGTCATGCATGCACTCACAAAAAATTTAACACAGCAGCACAGTGTGTCAGCTAAGGATAAACTGATCTCTCAAGATTTGGTCCACTAGAACTATGGTGTCCATTCTGGAGGCTTCTTGCTTTATACTAACTAGGATTTCGTGCTGTGCATTGGCATACTGAGGTATGTTCACTACTTCTCTTGGGACCCTGGTGAAGAATTGAGCTCATAAATTGTTGGCACCTGCCGCTTAACTGTAGACATCCTCAAGCAACTTGACAATAATGACTACTGTCTGATGCTTGAATTCAGTTCTCAGTAGTACAGTATTGTGAGCATCCCTTCCAAAGGCTTGTTATACAATTGATTAACACTTATAAGGCTAGCTACCCAGCCCATAAGCAAGATCTTAAGCTCATCAAATTTGGTCAGGTTGCTTAGAATTGCACCAACCGGTAAGACCCTTCCAGGCGTTCCACCACGAGTTGAACCTATGAATCTCTCTGTCTAAGATCGTATCCTACTAACTATGCCAGAAATATCGCAGTGGATCGTTGGTGACACAGTTGCCAGAGTATGATGCAGACATCAGTTTCACAAAAACATAAATTTTCATTACAACCTTTTAATGGTAAAGAAATATGGCTGGGATAGTCAATGAATAGTTACAAATGTCACGTAACTTTGTGTTCCACAGTTCTGACTATTGTTAGCTAGCAGCAGCAATTAGTATATATATTTAGCAGTTTATAGTTAGTGCTACAATATTGGTAATGCATGTCAACAAAAGAATATATGGTAAAGTAGTTTAACAGTAGGTGTTAACTCAACAATGGCTGCTTGCCACACACAGTCCAAAGAAAATGGAGAGTTTTCCTAAAGAGAGTCCATAATCAGAGATGAAGATGTTCAAGATTTCCCTAAAGTTTTTGACCCGTAAACAATGAAGTCTCACTCACTTTCCATAAATGAATGCTAAAATGTGTTACTGTATTTGGCTGCCAGGCCTGCGTAGCTTTCATTTGTCTGTCTGAGTGGGCACACTCAGCTTTTGCTAAAGCCTAACCTAGCTTACAACTTCCAAGTGAAATTATTTCTTGGCATCTGCTAACAATCCGTTATCTGTTCTGTGGAGTGATGGCAGTTTTAATCCCACTCTCTCTGTCATGGAGGTAACCTTTCTGTAGCGGTCGTCTCTTGGTCTGTCACACTGTAGCAACCTGCAGAATGACACCTTGCAAGTCTGCCCTTTAACAGCATTCTCTAAGTTCAACTAGTTCTCCTTCAGACAGCATTTCTGCACCTCAGCTGCTCCTATGCTGGTGGCCAGGGTGCTGCCTCCTCCCCATGCCAGTTTACCTATCTTGCTGGAGCCTTGTTGCCTGCTCTCCCTCACCACACTTCTCTTTACTTGTCTTGCCTTAAGGCGCAGAGGAGCTATTCTTCATACCCTTCCAGAATGTTTGAGTTTGTTCTGGAGGTGGTGGACAATACCGTCCTTGTGCTTCTCTATTACTTGGACAGTCTTTTGTCGGCAACATGCTAGTGGCATCACCACTTGATTTACATAGGGGGAGGACTCACTATTAGTGCTTCCAAGTGTGAATTTCACTAAATGCTTTGAGGTCTCAAAATGGGAGGTAAGACGTCACAGGGCAGCACGGGGAGCCATGGCACAGGTGGAGATATGCCGCTGTGACTTGTAGGTAGAGGCACAGCATTCCTACCCTTAATACTCCACAAGAGCTCATTTGTTCTCCTCTTGTCTGCTCCTCACAATATCATCCCCAATAATTCTCCTCTGCAACCCCCATTCTCTGAAATCCATTATCCTAAATGATCAGACTCTGCACAATCTTTGAATCCTTCAAAGGAAACCTGTACATCCACTTCTTCAGAAAAGTCAATAACCTGTATTAATGCTGTTGCCGCTGTGCTGCTATGTGGGCAACTTTTCCCCCTCCTACTGTCTCCTTTCCCTTCCCTTATTAACTGTAAGTCCTTGTGGGCAGGGTCCCTTTGACCTATGTACCAGTCTTTCGCATATTTAATCATGTTTAATGTTCATGTTTTTCTTTATGTACTGTAAACTGCTTTTCTTATATATTGCACCCAGGAATTAATGACAATTAAAAAATATACAAAAATAAGTTACTTTCTATGGTGCTTCTAAGGTAAAATGCTCACCTTCACAGATATGGAAAGATGCTTGAAGTGTCTGGAACATCAGTGGTCAAATGACAGAAGAGATGCCTGCATCCTGAGACCGATTGACTTCCTGTCCTACGGAGACCCTCTAGGGATTTCTCTTCTTGCTATTGCTGGACTGTTTTGTATCTTCACAGCTGTGATATTAGGAATATTTATCACATACAAAGAGACAGCGATTGTAAAAGCCAATAACCAGAACCTCAGCTTTATACTTCTCCTCTCCCTCATCTTAGCCTTCCTCTGCCCTCTGTTCTTCATAGGAGGTCCCACAAGGATCTCATGTCTCCTCCGACAAGGGACTTTTGGAATCATTTTTACAATTGCTGTTTCTGCAGTTTTGGCTAAAACAGTCACCGTGGTCTTGGCCTTTAGAGCCACCAAACCAGACAGGACACTGAGGAGATGGTTTGGGAGACATTTTTCCATATTTCTTCTGATTTTCTGCTCTTTCATTGAGGTTCTGATCTGTGTCTTCTGGTTGTCTTTCTCTCCACCATTCCCAGATTATAACACTGAGGTAGAGGTTGGGAAGATAATCTTACAATGTAACGAGGGCTCACTCATTGCTTTCTACATGGTCCTTGGCTACATGGGATTCCTGGCTGTGTTGAGCTTTATTATAGCATTTCTAGCCAGGAGGCTTCCAGACGTCTTCAATGAAGCTCAGTACATCACCTTCAGCATGTTGATCTTCTGCAGTGTGTGGATCTCCTTCATCCCTGCTTATCTCAGCACCAAGGGGAAATACATGGTGGCTGTAGAAGTATTTGCCATCTTAGCTTCCAGTGCTGGACTTCTGGGCTGTATCTTCATCCCTAAATGTTACATTATCCTTCTAAGACCAGAACTGAATATGAAGCAAAATTTAGTTATTCAAAAGAGAACCAAGAACCTGAAATAATACATCTAGAATTAAGCTACGCAGATTAATAGATCCTCCGATATGTTATTTATTTAAATCTATAACTACAGCATTTCTAATAAGAAGGGAAATTGGATGGACAAAGAGAAGGAATAGAGAAACAAATATATTATGTGGTTTGGTGTATGTTGTATTACAGCCTCACATTTCCCACTTTAAGTAGTTCCTAGATACTAATATTGATGGCAATAGAATAGATAACACTTGTCTACAAAACAAAACTTTTTTTCTTTCACAGGAATATTTAATGCTGATACTAGTAGTTTTCCACCTCCTAAATTCAGATATGATAGTATTTTTCCATCAGGCAAGGTTTTTTTGTGACATACATGTCAAGTTATAAAAAATAAACTAGCTGATATACCCGGCTTCACCCAAGTTGATTTGGTACTGGTGTTCATCTGGTGTTCACACGGAAAATCTTATGAAGTCGTGGTTACTTTAGAGATACCGAGGAAAAACATATGTTCACCATTTTGCATAGTTCTCTGTGTTACCCAGGAAACAACACGGGAGGTAACCATGCAACGTTTCCTTTATATAAAATGACATCAGGAAGTGAGAGAATTAGATTCCATACGTAAAATTTGGATGCTAAATCTTTTGCACTTAGAATTGAATATTCGATTTGGGACCCATTAACTTTTCCTATTTATGACATATTCAATGCTTATGGCAAATTTCATGTTTCTACGACAACGGGAAGTGAGAGAATTAGATTCCGTACGTAAAATTTGGATGCTAAATCTATTGTACTTAGAATTGAATAATCGAGTTGGGACCCATAAACTTTTCATATTTATGACACAATCAATGTCCGTGCCAAATTTCAAGTTTCTATTACACCAAGAAGTGAGAGAATTAGATTTAGTACGTAAAATGTGGACGCTAATTCTTTTGCGCTTAGAATTGAACAATCGAGTTGGGACGCATTAACTTTTCCTATTTATGACATAATCAATGCTCATGCCAAATTTCAAGTTTCTCTGACATCGGGAAGTGAGAGAATTAGATTCCGTACGTAAAATTTGGATGCTAATTCTTTTGCACTTAGAATTGAATTATCGAGTTGTGACCCATTAACTTTTCCTATGCATGACATAATTATCAATGCCCGTGCTAAATTTCAAGTAAGAAAATTAGATTACGTACGTAAAATTTGGACGCTAATTCTTTTGCGCATAGAATTGAATAATCGAGTTGGGACCCATTAATTTTTCCAATATATGACACAATCAATGCCCGAGCCAAATTTCCCGTTTCTATGACACCTGGAAGTGAAAGAATTAGATTACGTACGTAAAATTTGGATGCTAATTCTTTTGCGCTTAGAATTGAATAATCGAGTTAGGACGTATTAACTTTTCTTATTTATGACATTATCAATGCTCATGCCAAATTTCATGTTTCTACGACATCGGGAAGTGAGAGAACTAAATCCCGTATGTAAAATTTGGACGCTAATTTTTTGGCGCTAGAATTGAATAGTCGAGTTGGGACCCATTAGCTTTTACTATTTATGACATAATCAATGCTCGTGCCAAATTTCACGTTTCTATGACACCGGAATGTGAGAAAATTACATTCCGCACGTAAAATTTGGACACTAATTCTTTTGCGTATAGAATTGAATAATCAAGTTGGGACCCATTAGTTTTTCCTATTTATGACATAATCAATGCTCGTTTAAAATTTCAAGCTTCTATGACACCGGAAAGTGAGAAAGTTAGATTACGTACGTAAAATTTGAACGCTTGTTCTTTTGTGCATAGAATTGAATAATCGAGTTGGGACCCATTAACTTTTCCAATATATGAAACAATCAATGCCCGTGCTAAATTTCACGTTTCTATGACACCTGGAAGTGAGAGAATTAGATTCCATACGTAAAATTTGGATGCTAATTCTTTTGCACTTAGAATTGAATAATTGAGTCGGGACCTTTTAACTTTTCCTTTTTATGACATAATCAATGCTCATGCCAAATTTCATGTCTCTACGACATCGGGAAGTGAGAGGATTAGATCCCGTACGTAAAATTTGGACGCTGTTTTTTTGGCGCTAGAATTGAATTGGTACCCATTACGTTTCCGTATTTATGACATAATCAATGCATTTGCCTAATTTCCTGTTTCTACGACATCGGGAAGTTGGAGAATTAAATTCTCTATGCAAAATTTGGACGCTAATTCTTTTGCGCTAAGAATTGAATAGTCGACTTGGGACCTATTAGCGTTTCCTATTTATGACATAATCAATGCTCGTGCCAAATGTCACGTTTCTATGACACCGGAAAGTGAGAAAATTACATTCTGTACGTAAAATTTGGACGCTAATTCTTTTGCACATAGAATTGAATAATCGAGTTGGGACCCATTAGCTTTTCCTATTTATGACATAATCAATGCTCGTTCCAAATTTCGAGTTTCTATGACACCGGGAAGTGAGAGAATTAGATTCCGTATGTAAAATTTGGACGCTAATTCTTTGTGTTACCCAGAAAACACCACGTGGAGGCAACCATGCGACGTTTCCTTTATATAAAATGACATCAGGAAGTGAGAGAATTAAATTCCATACGTAAAATGTGGACGCTAATTCTTTTACGCTTAGAATTGAACAATCGAGGTGGGACCCATTAACTTTTCCTATTTATGACATAATCAATGCTCGTGCCAAATTTCATGTTTCTATGACACCGGAAAGTGAGAAAATTACATTCCGTACGTAAAATTTAGACGCTAATTCTTTTGCGCTAGAATTGAATATTTGAGTTGGGACCCATTAACTTTTCCTATTTATGACATAATCAATGCTCGTGCCAAATTTCACGTTTCTATGAGACCGGAAAGTGAGAAAATTACATTCCGCACGTAAAATTTGGACGCTGATTCTTTTGGGCATAGAATTGAATAATCGAGTTGGGACCCATGAGCTTTTCCTATTTATGACATAATCAATGCCCGTGCCAAATTTCACGTTTCTATGTGAGAAAATTACATTCCGTACGTAAAATTTGGACGCTAATTCTTTTGCGCATAGAATTGAATAATCGAGTTGGGACCCATTAGCTTTTCCTATTTATGACATAATCAATGCCCGTGCCAAATTTCACGTTTCTATGACACTGGAAAGTGAAAGAATTAGATTCCGTACGTAAAATTTGGACGCTAATTCTTTTGCACATAGAATTGAATAGTCGAGTTGGGACCCATTAACTTTTCCTATTTATCACATATCCAATGCCCGTGCCAAGTTTTTAGTTTCTATGACATTGGGAAGTGAGAGATTTAGATTATGTACGTTAAATTTCAACGCCAATTCCTTTGCGCTAGAATTGAATAATCGAGTTGGGACCCAAATACTTTTCCTATTTTGGAGATAATCTATGCTCGTGCCAAAATTCATGTTTCTACGACATCGGGAAGTTGGAGAACTTTTGGCGAGTCAGTCAGTCAGTGAGTCAGTCAGTCAGTCAGTCAGTCAGTGAGTCAGTGAGTCAGTGAGTGAGTCAGTCAGTCAGTCAGTCAGTGAGTCAGTGAGTGCTTTCGTCTTTATATATATAGATTCAATGCCCGTGCCAAATTTAAAGTTTCTATGACACCGCGAAGTGAGAGATTTAGATTATGTACGTAAAAATTTGGCGCCAATTCTTTTGCGCTAAAATTGAATAATCGAGTTGGGACCCAATTACTTTTCCTATTTTAGAGATAATCTATGCTTGTGCCAAATTTCATGTTTCTACAACATCGGCAAGTTGGAGAACTTTTGGCGAGTCAGTGAGTCAGTCAGTCAGTCAGTCAGGGCTTTCGTCTTTATATATATAGATATTTATGTAAGTCAACATTATATGAAATAAAGTTTGCCTAGAAATACGCTTTTGATGATGATTGATGGTATTATTTTGCCTCTGGAATGTCTCTCTTCATAGTCTAGCAATAGTTAGCCAGCATACTAGGACTCGGCTCACATTGGCACCTCTGTTGCAGCGTAGAAATCGGCTGATGAATACCCTCGCCGTGTCGGTCACTGACAGCCCCAATAATTTCTGGGAAGATGTCCAGGTAGGTGTCCAAAAGTGAAGTTTAAAGGACATATTGCATCCCATAGTTTAGTGTGATTACACAAGATCACTCACTATATCACAACAGTTTTTCTGATTTATGATTTCCAAGTAAAGAAGAGGGAACATTTTTTGAATGAAAACCAGGCGGCTTTTTGCAATGGATTTAACAGTTGCTTAAATTTTTCATCATCCATCACTGGTCTTATTTGTGGCCCTATAAAAATTCCTTCTTCCTTCTGCATAACCAAACTTTGGGAAATTTAGATTTCAAATGAACAAAAGCTGCAGAATTGTTATCAATTGTTTTTACAAATTATTTTATTCAGTCCCAGTTTTATATGCAGTGGAGGCAAATATACTTTTCTTCAGGACTCACTTTAGATACATTTGACACTTTTTTTGTCCATGAATAAGTGATGCGTGTTTAGGCCATTGTTTTCGTGTATAGTAATACCTCCTATCACTGCTGTCCCATTCACATATGAAACAGCAGCATTTAGTGTACCTGAGTTGCATTCGAAGCAAAGCAATGACCTTCAAATCCCCCCAGATATCCTATTTATATTTTTCATACTAGATTTTTTTAACAGTTTCATCATTGCATGTCTCTTTCATATCAGCAGCGTGCGCTACAGATATTGATCACATACTGAAAAGGACACTAAATATTAAGGTTATTCATCCAATGGTAAACCATAAAGAACACCTAAATGTAAAAGAAAAAATAGTTGTGGCACACAGGCAGATAGGCACACAGGCAGACAGGCACACAGACAGACAGGCACAGACTTGCTACTAATTCTCCAACTTCCCGATGTCGTATAAACATGAAATTTGGCACAAGCATAGATTATTTCCAAAATAGGAAAAATAAAGGGGTCCCAACTCAATTATTCAATTCTAAGCACAAAAGAATTAGCGTCCAAATTTTATGTATGGAATCTAATTCTCTCATTTCCTGATGTCAAAGCAACATGAGATTTGGTAGGGGCTTTGATTATGTCATAAATAGGAAAAGTTAGTGGGTCCCAATTCGATTATTCAATTGTAAGCGCAAAAGAATAAGCGTCCAAATTTTACGTACGTAATCTAATTCTCTCACTTTCCAATGTCAAACAAATTTGAAATTTGGCACAAGCATTGATTATGTCATAAATAGGAAAAGTTAATGGGTCCCAACTCGATTATTCAATTCTAGCAAAAAAGAATTAGCGTCCAAATTTTACGTACGTAATCTAATTCTCTCACTTCCCAATGTAATATGGCACGAGCATTGATTATGTCGTAAATAGGAAAAGTTAATGGGTCCCAACTCGATTATTCAATTGTAAGCGCAAAAGAATAAGCGTCCAAATTTTACGTACGTAATCTAATTCTCTCACTTTCCAATGTCAAACAAATTTGAAATTTGGCACAAGCATTGATTATGTCATAAATAGGAAAAGTTAATGGGTCCCAACTCGATTATTCAATTCTAGCAAAAAAGAATTAGCATCCAAATTTTACGTACGTAAGCTATTTCTCTCACTTGAAATTTGGCACGAGCATTGATTATGTCATAAATAGGAAAATCTAATGGGTCCCAACTCGATTATTCAATTCTATGCGCAAAAGAATTAGCGTCCAAATTTTACGTACGTAATCTAATTCTCTCACTTCCTGATGTCATTTTATATAAAGGAAACGTCACATGGTTACCTCCACGTGGTGTTTCCTGGGTAACGCAAAGAACCATGCAAAATGGTGAACATATGTTTTTCCTCAGTATCTCTAAAGTAACCACGACTTCATAAGATTTTCCGTGTGAACACCAGATAAACACCAGTACCAAATTAATTGGGGTGAAACCGGGTATAATCAGCCAGTAAAGAATACAGCTGTCTGCTTTCCAAAGAAATCAGCTCCGTGCAAAAGTGCAACAGCATGGCAAACAACTGATCAGCAGTGATCCCAGGTGACAAACCCCCAACAATCTACGACTGATGACTTATCCTAAGGATAGGCCATCACTAGTTTAAAACTGGATGACCCCTTTAAATAGGACCAAACTGTTGAAAGGAAATGTGTCCTATGGAAACAACATCATATGCCCAAAGAACAGGCCAAGGAGCTCACCTGAGTGCTGTGATTCCATCAAACAGCTGATTGGCAGGAGTGCTCTAGGTCAGACACATGAATATCTCATATTGATGACCCATCCCGAGAATAAGTTACATCCAGAAATACTCAAATATGCACTTCATGTCTTTCTTTTTTAAGGGTAGTATTACAAAGTAATATCTTTGATTATCTGACTCCACTATGTCTGTCTTCACCTACTTACTTCTACTTCCAAGTGTATTTCCTCCATATGTACCTTGGCCCTAAATCTTGCCATTATGTTTCAAGGCCGAGTAGCTATGCATGAAAGGGAGGGCCAATAATGTGATGTGGTATGGTAGCCAAGTCATGTGGCCACCACCTAGTTCCAGAGTGTCAGGGAACTATTATTGCACTCCTCAAGGCATGGAACATGGCAAAGAGCTGAAAAATATGATGGTAAATGTTTCCTCCCACAATTTGAGATGGTCATAGCAGCCCAGTTGGCAAAATTTAGGACTGACATAGTAGCATAGTATGTTAAGCCAAAAAAAGATGTATTTCGATCCAGCTCAGTTTATCTACCCACCCTATGTTGATCCAGAGAAAGTAAAAAAAAAAAAAAACAATCAGCTTGAAGGCATTTATTCCCATTTAAGGAAAAGACTCAAGACTCAAATCTACCAATCAGAATAATCCTTGGATTACCGACCTTTCTGAAGTAATTAATGACATATAACTAGAGATGAGCGAGCACCAAAATGCTCGGGTGCTCATTACTCGGAACGAAATTTTCGCAATGCTCGAGGGTTCGTTTCAAGTAACGAACCCCATTGAAGTCAATGGGCGACCCGAGCATTTTTGTATATCGCCGATGCTCGCTAAGGTTTTCGTTTGTGAAAATCTGGGCAATTCTACAAAGTGATGGGAACGACACAGCAACGGATAGGGCAGGCGAGGGGCTACATGGTGGGCTGCATCTCAAGTTCCCAGGTCCCACTATTAAGCCACAATAGCGGCAAGAGTGCCCCCCCCGCACTGTCAGCGTAGAGATCGTTCTCCTCTGCCATAGCTGTAACAGCTGTGGCAGAGAAGAACGATGTTTGCCCATTGAATTCAATGGAGCCGGCAATACAGCAGGTTCCACTGAAAGCAATGGGCTGCCGGCGATCGCAGGATGAATTGTCGGGAAGGGGTTAAATATATAACCCCTTCCCTGCAATTCATCCAGAAGTGTGTTACAATAAAAATATATACCGGCGTATAAGGCGACGGGGCGTATAAGACGACCCCCCAACTGTCACCTTATACGCCGGCAATACAGTGGAGCAAGGAATAAAAATCATTACTTACTTCTTCTGACGTTCTGCGGCGCTCCTGCAGGCTGTTGCTCCCTCCTGGTCCATGGCAGAGTATTGCTTTCTGGACGCAGGGCTTGAAATCCCCGCCTCCAGAAACACAGCCAATCACAGCCATTCAATGGCATCATTGTTATTGGCTGTGATTGGCTGAAGGCACGTGTGTTTCTGGAGGCGGGGATTTAAAGCCCTTCGTAGAGAAATCAATGCTCTGCCGGGAACCAGGAGGGAGCAACAGCCCGCAGGAGCACCGCAGAACACCAGGAGGGAGTGACAGCCTGCAGGAGCGCCGCAGAACGTCAGAAGAAGTAAGTAATGATTTTTATTCTTTGCTCCACTGTATTGCCGGCGTATAAGGTGACAGTTGGGGGGTCGTCTTATATGCCCCGTCGCCTTATACGCCGGTATATATTTTTTATTGTAACACATTTCTGGATGAATTGCAGGGAAGGGGTTATATATTTAACCCCTTCCCGACAATTCATCCTGCGATCGCCGGCAGCCCATTGCTTTCAGTGGAACCTGCTGTATTGCTGGCTCCATTGAATTCAATGGGCAAACATCGTTCTTCTCTACCACAGCTGTTACAGCTGTGGCAGAAAAGAAGGATTTGTCTTCTATATGTTCTCAATGGGGTCGGCGCTGCTGCCGCCGGCCCCATTGAGCGCATATAGAGAAGATTTATGGCCTTAAGAAGGACCTTGGGGTTCTTGAAACCTAAAATACTCCTAACACTCTCCCTATAGCAGCTCCAACACGATACCACTTTCCCTGAACTAATGTCAGAATGCATCTGTGGCGAGCCGCGGGAGGGGCAGATTTCAATACTCGGGTGACACCTAATCTCACCAGCCACTCACTGCAGGGGGGTGGTATAGGGCTTGAACGTTGCAGGGGGAAGTTGTAATGCCTTCCCTGTCTCTCTATTGGCCAGAAAAGCGCGCAAATTTGTCAGGGAAGAAAATGAAAGTAACCCGAACACTGCGTGGTACTCGTTACGAGTAACGAGCATCTCGAACACCCTAATACTCGAACGAGTATCAAGCTCGGATGAGTATGCTCGCTCATCTCTACATATAACATGTAATATTGAACCTCTCAAGAGATCTGCCCAGGCCCCTCTTAAACTCTTTTAGTGAGTTTGCCATCACTACGTCTTCAGGCAGAGAATTCCATAGACTCACTGCTCCTACTAGACATAAGGGATGCCCCCTTGTTACAGTTACAGTCACAGTCCTGGGTATAAATAGACCATGGGAGAGATCTCTCTAGTTAATTTCTAAACTAAACAATCCCAATTTTGATAACCTCTCTGTGTGTTGTAGCCCACCAGTTCCATTTACTACTTCAGTCACTGCCTTTGAGCCCACTAAATCTCTGATATGTCCTTCTTGAGTATCGGTGCCTAAAATTGCACACAATATTTCATGAGTGGTCTGACCAGTGACTTTTAAAGAGGAAGAACAATGTTCCCATTATGTGCTCCTAGACCTTTTTTGATCCTATTTGTTTTGGCGTCAGTTGTCTGACACTGGTTAAGTTTACAGTTAACTAAAATCCCTAAGTTCTTTTCCATGTGAGTTTTACCCAGTGTTTTCCCATTTAGTGTGGTGACATGTATTTCCCTGCGCATGTGCAGAACCTTACTGTGCCATTCTGACATGGTCAGGCAAGCAAGGGGTTGTTAGATAGAGAGGACAATACAGTACAGAGGATTTAGCAGAGAAGTAGTTGAGAAAAACCCAGGGGTCAGGATAAAAGAATCAAGTTCCACAAAAGATTTGTTGATGACATTTAGAGATGAGTGAGCACCAAAATGCTCGGGTGCTTGTTGCTCGAGTCGAGCTTTTTTGAATGCTCTAGAGCTCGTTTTGAGTAACAAACCCCATTGAAGTCAATAGGAGGCTCGAGCATTTTTCCGGTAGCCCATGCTCCGCATAGGGGAGGTTGTGTGAATCACCTGAAAACATCAGAAATTGATGGAAACACCACAGAAATGGATAGGGAACCGCAGGGGCAGCATGCATGGATGCATCTGAGGCTCCCAGGTCGCACTATTAAGCCAAATTGTGGGCAAAAGCCTGGTGGTCACCCCCCTAACAATTTACTTGAGACAGACCATAAGCAACATGGCACACGTGCTGGCACATCTTAGCTAAGCACCACACTAGGTGCAATGAAGGACAATCACCACCTGCGGGGGACACCACTGCCTCTTCTCCTGGCTTACATACTGGCATTGCTGTCCAATTCCCCCAAGAACGCAGGCACGAGTCTGCATCCACAGTGCACACAAAATTTTCCATGCGCATTTTCCAACTGCCCTCATGCCACACGCTCTCTTGATAGCTACACCACCCTCATGTCTATTTATAAGTGCATCTGCGATGAGGAGGAACCAGAGGCACACACTGCAGAGGGTTGGCAGGGCTAGGCAGTGAACCTCTTTGAAAGAGTGGGCAATAGCCCACAGTGCTGATGAGAATTGCTGATAAATTAACGACCGATCATTATTCCAATCCCATGCCACCTTCATCACAAAATTGTCAGAAGCCACAAACGTGGGCATAAAGGGGACTCAGGTGTGAGTACTTCTACACATCTCCACAATGCAGCAGCGCATGCTAACACCAAAGATTGGTTTGAACCTGGAGGTGTCGCAAAAGTAACAGGTATACAGTGACCCTGTGAAAGTCTCATAAAATCAGTTACGCATCCTATGAACGCTCCAATCCAGTATCTTGGATAACTGTGGTAACATGGTACACGAGAAATAATAAATGCCGACCAGCACTGACCCCCAGGGCTGTTTACCAGTGAGGGCATTATACATCAGCGGATATCTGAAAACAGGCAGTGTGCAGTGAGTTGACCTGTTATACAGCCTGGATGCTTGCGAAAGCCTAGTGTGGACTACTAGGCACAACAAACATGTGAACTGCTGTGAACAGCTCATTAATTCAGTTACATTTCTTTTGATTGGTCCAAACCAGTGTCTATGATAACTGTTGTAATATGAGAGCAAATACATGTCGACCACCGCTGATCCCCAGACCCCAAGCAGGAGGAGGAGGTGACATAATAAACCAGAGAAACTGTGGCCTCTGTGTGGGAAGCATGTGAGCAAGTGTGTAGGCGGACCCCAGTAACATTTCTGTAGCAAGAGTATAGGAGAACCCCAGTTACCTTTCAGGAGCAAGAGTATAGGCGAGCCCCTCAAACCTCTCAGTTGCAAGCGTATAGGCGGACCCTAGTAACATTTCAGTAGCAAGAGTATAGGCGGACGCCTGTAACATTTCTGTAGCAAGAGTATAGGCGAACACCTCAAACCATTCAGTAGCAAGATTATACGCGGATCCCCAGTAACATTTCTGTAGCAAGAGTATAGGTGGACCCCTCAAACCTTTCAGTAGCAAGATTAAAGGCGGATCCGCAGTAACATTTCAGTAGCAAGAGAATATGTGAAACTCTTAAACCTTTTAGTATCAAGATAATAGGTGTACCCCTGTTAAATTTTTGTAGCAAGAGTATGGGCGAGGCTCTCAAACCTTTCAGTAGCAAGTGTATAGGAGGAACCCAGTAACATTACTGTAGCAAGAGTTTAGGCAGACCCCAATAACATTTATGTAACAAGTGTATAGGCGGACCCCTGTAACATTTCTGAAGCAAGAGTATAAGCAGACCCCAGTAACCTTTCAGTAGCAAGTGTATAGACGGACCCCAGTAACATTTCACTAGCAAGTGTATAGGCGGACCCCAGTAACATTTCAGTAGCAAGAGTTTAGGCAGATCCCTCAAGCCTTTCACTAGCAAGTGTATAGGTGGACCCCAGTAACATTAATGAGGCAAGAGTATTGGCGAACCCCAGTAACATTAATGTGGCAAGAGTATAGGTGGACCCCAGTAACATTTATGTAGCAAGAGTATAGGCAGACCCCAGTAACCTTTCAGTAGCAAATGTATAGGCGAAACCCTGTAACATTTCTGTAGCAGGAGTATAGGCGGACCTCTCAAACCTTTCAGTAGCAAGAGTATAGGCAGACCCCAGTAACCTTTCTGTAGCAAGAGTATAGGCGGACCCCAGTAACATTTCAGTAGCAAGAGAACAGGCGGACACCTGTAACATTTATGTAGCAAGAGTATAGGCGAACCCCTCAAACCTTTCAGTGGCAAGTGTGTAGGCGGACCCCAGTAACATTTCTGTAGCAAGAGTATTGGCAGAACCCTGTAATATTTCAGTAGCAAGAGTATAAGCGAACCCCTCAAAACTTTAAGTAACAAGTGTATAGGCGGACCTCAGTAACATTTTTGTAACAAGAGTATAGGAGAACCCCAGTAACCTTTCAGGAGCAGGAGTATAGGCGAACCCCTCAAACCTCTCAGTGGCAAGCGTATATGCGGACCCCAGTAACATTTCAGTAGCAAGAGTATAGGCAGACGTCTGTAACATTTCAGTAGCAAGAGTATAGGCGGACGCCTGTAACATTTCTGTAGCAAGAGTATAGGCGAACCCCTCAAACTTTCAGTAGCAAGTGTATAGTCGTACCCCTCTTACATTTTTGTAGCAAGAGTGTGGGCGAACCTCTCAAACCTTTCAGTAGCAAGAGTATAGGAGAACCCTAGTAACATTTCTGTAGCAAGAGTATAGGCGGGCCCCTCAAATCTTTCAGTAGCAAGTGTATAGGCGGACGCCAGTAACATTTATGTAGCAAGAGTGAAGACAAAGCCCTCAAACCTTTCAGTAGCAAGAGTATAAGCGGACCCCTGTAACATTTCTGTAGCAGTAGTATAGGCGAACCAATCAAACCTTTCAGTAGCAAGATTATAGGCGGATCCCCAGTAACATTTCTGTAGCAAGAGTATAGGCGGACCCCTGTAACATTTCAGTAGCAAGAGAATAGGTGAAACTCTTAAACCTTTTAGTATCAAGATAATAGGTGTACCCCTGTTAAATTTTTGTAGCAAGAGTATGGGCGAGCCTCTCAAACCTTTCAGTAGCAAGTGTATAGGAGGAACCCAGTAACATTACTGTAGCAAGAGTTTAGGCAGACCCCAATAACATTTATGTAACAAGTGTATAGGCGGACCCCTGTAACATTTCTGTAGCAAGAGTATAAGCAGACCCCAGTAACCTTTCAGTAGCAAGTGTATAGACGGACCCCAGTAACATTTCACTAGCAAGTGTATAGGCGGACCCCAGTAACATTTCAGTAGCAAGAGTTTAGGCAGATCCCTCAAGCCTTTCACTAGCAAGTGTATAGGTGGACCCCAGTAACATTAATGAGGCAAGAGTATAGGTGGACCCCAGTAACATTAATGAGGCAAGAGTATAGGTGGACCCCAGTAACATTTATGTAGCAAGAGTATAGGCAGACCCCAGTAACCTTTCAGTAGCAGGTGTATAGGTGGAACCCTGTAACATTTCTGTAGCAGGAGTATAGGCAGACCTCTCAAACCTTTCAGTAGCAAGAGTATAGGCAGACCCCAGTAACCTTTCTGTAACAAGAGTATAGGCGGACCCCAGTAACATTAATGTGGCAAGAGTATAGGTGGACCCCAGTAACATTTAAGTAGCAAGAGTATAGGCAGACCCCAGTAACCTTTCAGTAGAAAGTGTATAGGCGGAATCCTGTAACATTTCTGTAGCAGGAGTATAGGCGGACCTTTCAAACCTTTCAGTAGCAAGAGTATAGGCAGACCCCAATAACCTTTTTGTAGCAACTGTATTGGCGAACCCCAGTAACATTAATGTGGCAAGAGTATAGGTGGACCCCAGTAACATTTATGTAGCAAGAGTATAGGCAGACCCCAGTAACCTTTCAGTAGCAAATGTATAGGCGAAACCCTGTAACATTTCTGTAGCAGGAGTATAGGCGGACCTCTCAAACCTTTCAGTAGCAAGAGTATAGGCAGACCCCAGTAACCTTTCTGTAGCAAGAGTATAGGCGGACCCCAGTAACATTTCAGTAGCAAGAGAACAGGCGGACACCTGTAACATTTATGTAGCAAGAGTATAGGCGAACCCCTCAAACCTTTCAGTGGCAAGTGTGTAGGCAGACCCCAGTAACATTTCTGTAGCAAGAGTATTGGCAGAACCCTGTAATATTTCAGTAGCAAGAGTATAAGCGAACCCCTAAAAACTTTAAGTAGCAAGTGTATAGGCGGACCTCAGTAACATTTCTGTAACAAGAGTATAGGAGAACCCCAGTAACCTTTCAGGAGCAAGAGTATAGGCGAACCCCTCACACCTCTCAGTGGCAAGCGTATATGCGGACCCCAGTAACATTTCAGTAGCAAGAGTATAGGCGGACGCCTGTAACATTTCTGTAGCAAGAGTATAGGCGAACCCCTCAAACTTTCAGTAGCAAGTGTATAGTCGTACCCCTCTTACATTTTTGTAGCAAGAGTGTGGGTGAACCTCTCAAACCTTTCAGTAGCCAAGTGTATAGGCGGACCCCAGTAACATTTCAGTAGCAAGAGTATGGGCAAACGCCCTTAAACTTTTTAGTAGCAAGAGCATAGGCAGACCCCAGTAACATTTCTGTAGCAAGAGTATAGGCGAACCCCTGAAATCTTTCAGTAGCAAGTGTGTAGGCGAACCCCAGTGACATTTCTGTAGGAAAAGTATAGGCAGACCCCAGTAACATTTGTGTAGCAAGAGTATAGGCGGACCCCAGTAACATTTCTGAAGCAAGAGTATAAGCGAATCCCTGAAACATTGGTGTACCAAGAGTGTAGGCGAAGGCCGGAAAAATTGGTGTACCAAGAGTACAAATGCACCCCTGAAAAATTGCTCAACCGCGAGGTCAGGTGAAACCTATTAACATTTTTTAAAGATACAGCTCGCTGTTGCTTAATTAGTAACAGAGCCTGGAGGCAGCCCTGTGAACAAATTGGTTTCTGTTGAAGTATCAATACTTTTGAAAATTGTAAAAAACTTTTAAACAGAGCCTTTTGGAGCGCAGAAAAATTGGCAGTTCAGCTTGATGACATGCTGTTATAGGAGGAGGAATAGGAGTAATAATATCCGAGAGTGATTGACAAAGCTAATTCACCCTTTTTTGTGGTAATAGTGGATGTTTTTTTCTCCTGTTGCAGCGAAAAGAATCATGCAGCTTTGACACCCAATAGTTGTATGGAGCAGAGGCATCACGGAGGACGGTGGTATGATCGGCTATGTACTCCCTCATCATCTTTTTACAGTGCTCCCTCTGACTCCGCCTTTACTGGGCAGAGGTGACACAGTCTTGCTGGGGAGGCATAAAGCTGGCAAAGGCTTTGAAGAGTGTTCCCCTGCCTGCGCTGGACATGCTACCTAATCCCCGCGCCTCCCCTGCTACTTGGCCCTCGGAACTGCGTTTCTTGCCACTAACGCTGTCAGATGAGAACTTTAGCATCAGTTTTTCCACCAGGGCAATATGGTGTTGCATCACCCTCGTACCTCTTTCCTCTTCTGGAATGAGAGTGGAAAGATATTCCTTGTACCGTGGGTCGAGTAGGGTGTATACCCAATAATCCGTATTGACCAGAATGTGTCTAACTTGAGGGTCACAGGAAAGGCAGCCTAACAAAGTCAGCTATGCATGCCAGGGTCCCAGTACGCAACACATCGCTGTCCTCACTAGGAAGAAGACTTTCAGGATCCTTCTCCTCTACAGCCCATACACGCTGAACAGATGAGAGGCAAGCAGCATGGGTACCCTCTGCAGTGTGCCCAGCTGTCTCATCCCCCTCCTCCTCCTCCTCCCTGTCCCCCTCCTCCAAAACGCGCTGAGAAACAGACATGAGGGTGGTCTGGCTATCAAGCGACATACTGTAATCCCCCGTCTCCTGTTCCAACCGCAATGTGTCAGCCTTTATGCTTTGCAGCGATTTTCTCAGCAGGCAAAGCAGCGGGATGGTAACGCTAATGATTGCCGCATCGCTCACACCATCTGGGTAGACTCCTCAAAGTTCCCGAGGACCTGGCAGATATCTGCCATCCATGCCCACACCTCAGTAAAGAATTGCGAAGGCTGACTACCACTCCGCCGCTGATGTTGCAGCTGGTATTCCACTATTGCTCTACGCTGCTCGTACAGCCTGGCCAACATGTGCAGTGTAGAATTCCAGCGTGTGGGCATGTCACACAGCAGTCAGTTCTCTGGCAGCTTAAACCGACATTGCGGAAATGTGCGTAGACGCAGCGCACCTTGCCGAGCATGTCAGACAAGTTTGGGTAGTTTTTCAGAAACCACTGAACCACCAGATTGAAGACATGGGCCAGGCATGCCACGTGTGTGAGGATGTCGAGCTGCAGAGCCGCCACCAGGTTATGGCCGTTGTCACACACGACCATGCTCGTTTGGAGGCTCAGCGGCGAAAGCCAGCGGTCGGTCTGCTCTGTCAGACTCTGCAACAGCTCGGGGCCGTGTGCCTCTTATCACCTAAGCTGATTAATTGCAGCATGGCTTGCTGACGCTTGTCCACCGCTGTGCTGCCACAGAGCACGCTACGGACTGCTGACGACATGCTCACACTTCTTAATTGAGAGGTAGATGTGGCAGAGGAGTAGGAGGGGGAGGGTTTGGAGGAGGTGGCATAAAACGCCACAAATACCAGCACCAAGGTAGGACTCGCTATTCTGGGTGTGGGTAGGACGTGATCGGTCCCAGGCTCTGACTTGGTCCCAGCCTCCACCAAGTTCACCCAACGTGCCGTCAGGGAGATATAGTGGCTCTGACCGCCAGTACTTGTCCACATGTCCGTAGTTAAGTGGACCTTCCCAGTAACCGCGTTGGTGAAAGCGCGATTTGATGTTGCGGGAGAAGTGCTGGTGTAAGGTTGGGACGGCACACTGGGAAAAATAGTGGCAACTGGGGACCGCTGCCGCCATCATGTTGCGGAAAGCCTCCGTTTCCACAAGCCTGTACGGCAGCATCTCCTGATTAATTTGGCAATGTACACGTTTAAAGCTTGTGCGTGCGGGTGGGTGGTGGCGTATTTGCGCTTTCCGCTCCAACGCTTGTGTTAGCGACAGCTGAACGCTGCACTGGGAGACCGGGAGGCGTTCGTGCCTGTGTCCTGGGAGGGGGATTGGATCTGTGTGGCAGGATGGGGCACAGGGGAAGAGGCAGTAGGGTGACCCCGAGGCTTTGAATGGCCTTCATCCCACCTTGTGGGGTGCTTGGCCATCATATACCTGCGCATGCTGGTGGTGGTGAGGTTGGTAGTGGTGGCTCCCCTGCTGATCTTGGTGTGACACAGTGTTCGTCGGTCATCCGCGCTCTCACTAAAAAACATCCACACCTTTGAACACCTAGTACTCTGCACGGGAGGCTTGCCGCGAGGGGGTGCTTTGGGAAACACTTGGGGGATTCTTTGCTCTGGCCCTGCCTCTACCCCTGGCCACTCCACTGTCTCTTCCAAGCTGTCCTGCTGCTGCACTTGCCTCCCCCTCTGAAGCCCTGTCCTCAGTAAGCTTAGCAAACCAGGTGGGGTCAGTCACCTCATCGTCCAGCTACTTTTCCTCCGAATCCTCTGTGCACTCCTCCCTTGGACTTACTGCCCTTACTACTACCTCACTGACAGACAACTGTGTCTCATCATCCTCATCCACAAAAAGCTCCTGAGACAGTTGTCGGAAGTCCCCAGCCTCATCACCCGGACTGCGGGAACTTTCCAAAGGTTGGGCATCGGTCATGACAAACTTCTCAGGTGAGAGAGGAACCAGTTTTTCCCACTCATGGCAGGGACCCGAGAACAGTTCCTGTGAGTCTGCCTGCTCAGAATATGTCATTTTCATGGAGTGAGGAGGCTGGGAGGAAGGAGGAGCAGCAGCCAGAGGATTCAGAGTTGCAGTCCCTAGGCCGGGAGTAGTGGAATGTGTAGAAGACTGGGTGGTCGATACATTGCTGGACGCATTTTCTGCCATCCACGACAGGAGCTGCTCACACTGCTCTGTTTGTAATAAAGGTCTACCACGCGGACCCGTAAATTGTGATATGAAGCTGGGGAGCCCAGAAACTTGCCTCTCTCCTAATCCTGCAGCAGCCGGCTGTGATTCACCACGCCCAGGAACTCGGCCTGTGCCCACACCCTCACTTGGACGTCCGCGTCCACATAATCGACCCTTACCCCTACTCCTCATCATGGCGGATTAAGAATAGAGCAGGGCCCAAATAAATTACCCCACTGTACAGCACTGACAACTATGGCTTAATTCACAGCACGCAGATATTTGTAGATAGCGGAGGCTCTATGCTGTGACTTGAAAGAATTAACCCGCTGTCTTGCGCTGATACCTAGGGGTAATTTACCGCTCGCAGAGACTTGTAGATAGTAAAGGCTGTGTGGAGTGGGAGAAGACTCTAAAGCCAGTGGATAGTACTGGTAACTGCGGCTATCTCAACCCCACCAAGGAAAGGGTATTGTGACACGCTCTGCACATCGGCAGAGCTAAAATACTTTGCAGTGGCCCAGGAAATATTACAGAACTGTTTAGCGGTGAGACCTCTGTCTAATGCACTGCAGACACAACGCAATAACTAAAGTCATTTGCAGTAGGCTAGGAAATATTACAGAGCAATTTCACTGTGAGAGCTGGTTGTGCGGCACTGCAGCCTGAGAACACTATTACTGAAGACTAGGAACAGGCCTAGCTGTGTCATACAAAAATTGATACACTACTACTCCCAGCCAGCCACAATTATAATGCACACGGTCAGATGTAGCCCAAAGAAGGTTCGTTGGGGTACTTGAAGACAGGATCCAACTCTAATACTTTCCCTATATAAGCAGCTCTTTCCCTAAACTCTGCATAATACACTGCAGACTGAGAACGCTATAGTTGAGATGGCCTGCACAGCCCGAGATGCCTAAAAAAAAGTTGGTGCACTACTGATCCCAGCCAGCCACAACAGTAATGCTCACTCTGAAGAGTGAGTAGGCCTAAGAAGGACCTTTGGGGTTCTTGAAGACAGGATCCTGCTCTAACACTTTCCCTATATCAGCAGCAGCACTTTCCCTAACTTCTGTCAGCATGCGTCTGAGCTGAGCATCGGGTAGGACCAATTTAAGTACTTGGCGGTTACTTGATCGGCCCAGCCACTCACTACTGTGGGGTGAGATAGGGCTGGCACGTCACAGCAGGAAGTGGTAATGCCTTCCCTGCATGTCTTTTGGCTAGAAAATGACGCTAAACATGCAAGGAAGGAAATGCAATTGACTCGAGTACCCCGTGGTGTTCGTCTTGAGTAACGAGCATCTCGAGTACCCTAATGCTCGAACAAGCATCAAGTGCGGACGAGTGTCCTCGCTCATTTCTAGTGCTAATAACTGCGGCAACTTCACCGCACCCAAGGAAAGGGTATTGTGCAAAGCTCTGCCCAGGGGCAGAAAGCTATATAGCCAGTGGATAGTGCTGATAACTGCGGATACTTCACCCAACACATAGAATGGCATCTGTAAAATGCTGTTCTGTAGTGGCCTAGGAAATATGTGCGTACTATTTAGCGATGAGATTGAGCTCTCTGCCTAAGGCACTGCACACATAGAATGGTGCATCTGCAATGATTGACCGCTCTTTCAGTGTCCCCTTTGCTGGTTCTATCTCTGCTCCACTTCCTCTCGCTGTCGGGGTACCCCAGGACTCGGTCCTTGGTCCCCTTCTCTTCTCTATCTATACTGCCCCAATTGGACAAACCATCCACAAATTTGGACTCCAATACCATCTCTACGCTGATGACACCCAACTATACACCTCCTCTCGTGAGATCTCTGGACCATTCCTCCAAAATATCACTGACTGTCTGTCCGTTGTCTCTAACACTATGTCCTCCCTTTTTCTCAAACTAAACCTCTCTAAAACTTACCTCCTTGTCTTTCCACCTTCTAACCGACCTCCCCTCAACATCTCCATTCCAGTGTCTGGCACCATCATAACCCCCAGACGGCATGCCCGATGCCTTGGGGTCACACTGGATTCTGACCTCTCCTTTGCCCCCCATATCCAATCTCTGGCCCAAACATGCCTCATGCACCTCAGAAATATTGCTAAAATACGTCCGTTCCTAACCACGGATATGCTAAAGACGCTCGTGGTTGCCCTCATCCACTCCCGGCTTGACTACTGCAACTCACTACTCATTGGCCTCCCCCGCACTAGACTTGCTCCGCTCCAATCCATACTAAATGCAGCACCTAGACTCATTTTTCTATCCAGTCGTTATTCAGACGCCTCTGCGTTATGCCAGTCGCTGCATTGGCTGCCCATCCACTGCAGAACTAAATTTAAACTCCTCTACCTCACTCACAAAGCTCTGCATGGCGCTGCACCACCATACATCGCCTCCCTACTGTCAGTACACCACCCAGCGCGCTCACTCCGATCGGCTAACACCCTCAGACTAAACGCCCCTGTAATACGAACCTCTCATGCTCGCCTACAGGACTTCACTAGAGCAGCACCCATCCTCTGGAACGCTCTACCCCAAGGCATCCAGACAATTCCCGATGCACGAAATTTCAGACGTGCCCTAAAAACGCACCTCTTTAGGGAAGCATACCAAATCTCCTGACCTAGTCCCTCGCCCCTCCCTATGGTGCTCCACCCTGTTTGCCTTCTGATAAATGATCTGTACATAAAATTTCCTATTGTCTGTTTCCCCACCCCCTGCACCTCCTGTACCACCCTCAACCCATTTGTGTCTAACCCAATGTATCTCACATTGTAATTGTTGCAATTGTTATATTGTTTTGCATTTATCCATGCCTGAAAGCGCTGCGGAATAAGTTGGCGCTATACAAATAAAGATTATTATTATTAATATCTGCAGTGACCCAGGAAATATTTGCATACTATTTAGCGATGAGATTAAGCTGCTATAACTCTAATGCTCTGCAGAGGGATATATGTAAAAAAAAAATGAAAAAACTAGTGCACTACTGCTCCCAGCCAGCCACAACTATAATGCACACGATGCATAGTATCCCTAAGATGGAACATGGGGGTACTTGAAGACAGGATCCTACTCAAACACTTTCCCTCAACTCTGCCTAATGCACTGCAGACTGAGAGCTGTAGTAACAGTTCTAATAACTGGGGCAAGTTCACCGCACCCAAGGAAAGGGAATTTTGCGACGGTCTGAACAGGGGCACAAAGCTATACAGCCAGCGGATTGTGCTGATAACTGCGGCAACATCACCCAACACATAGAATGGTATCTGTGAAATGCTGTTCTGCAGTGGGCCAGGAAATATTTGTGTACTATTTAGTGATGAGAGTGAGCTGCTATAGCTGTAATGCTCTGCAGAGGGATGGATGTTAAAAAAAACAAAACTGGTGCAATACTGCTCCCAGCCAACCACAACTGTAATGCACAGGATGAGGAGTAGCCCTAAGAAGGACCATTGGGGTTCTTGAAGACAGGATCCTACGCTAACACTTTCTCTATATAAGCAGCAGCACTTTCCCTAACCTCTGCCAGCATGTGTCTGAGGTGAGCCGTGGTCGGGACAAATTTAAGTACTCGGCGGTCACCTGATCTTGCCAGCCACTCACTACTGTGGGGTGGGATAGGGCTGGCACGTCACAGCAGGAAGTGGTAATGCCATCCCCGCATGTCTATTGGCTAGAAACTGGCGCTAAACATGCGGGGAAGGAAATGCAATTGACTCGAGTAGCGCGTGGTGTTCTTCTCGAGTAACGAGTATCTCGAATACCCTAATACTCGAACAAGCTTCAAGCTCGGACGAGTGTGCTCGCTCATCTCTAATTAGAATACAACGTTTGAAGTACACAACTTATTAATAAGAAACTGACCAAAAAAGAGGGTAGGAGGTGTAGACATGAGAGTTTTGACACATTATGGCAACCCAACAATTTATTCTTACATCCTCCTGTGGCATAATACTAAGATACCCGAATTCCTGAACATTCAGGACCCTGTAGTGTGGCTTCTATTTTTTTTTTTTTATATCTTTTTCATATAATAAATCCTAGGGCACTTAAATCCTTTCAAACGCTGAAAATCTGATCCACCCAATAATATGTTTTTCTGTTATATACAACTATATCAAACATACCACTGTCAATATGAGGCTCAACCCCTAGAATACCCAGACTGCCTAGAACATAATTGATGGGTAGCCCCAGATGCAGCATATCTGCCATATTTAGTGGCCTTATAACATTTCTCCAAGATACAGTATTGACCTCCAGTAGGGCCAATGAGAATTAATTGTGGGCGGCATTTCTGAAAGTGAGCAATTGGACATCCTGGTGGGGCTCAAAATTGTTCCTTTACAATACCGTGAATGAGCCATGCAATCATACATAAAGCCTATGTGGCAACTGCTAGAATATCCAACATTTACCCTTATAGTACGGATATTTGCTCCAATTGTACAGTGGTGCAAGGGTTGATCCGGCCATGCCTTTATATACAGAGCATCTGGGGGCAAGTAATGATTTAATGGAGGTCATTGTCCTGCTCACTTTTAAATAGTTCCTATTAGGCTGCTATGACCTTCTGTAACCATCTGTTCCCCAGTACCAATTACTCCATGAGACATTATTCAAGTGATAGCTTGAATTTGGATGAATGATGTTGTTACCTCCCTCGCACAGTGGCTAAGTAGTGCAAACACCTCCATGTGTCCTTTTAACTGGAATGATTACCTTTCATGAAATCATTCAAATGCACTGAATGGCATGTGAGAATTGTGAAATTGTCAATCATTGTTCAGTTTTAGGGTGCATTCACACGAACGTATATCAGCTCGGTTTTCACGCCGAGCCGATATACGTTGTCCTCGTGTGCAGAGGGGGGAGGATGGAAGAGCCAGGGCCAGGAACTGTGCTCCCGCCCCCTCTCTGCCTCCTCTCCGCCCCTCTGCACTATTTGCAATGGGGAGAGGCGGGATGGGGGAGGGGCTAATTCCCTGACCTTAGCCCCGCCCCCGTCCTGCCTCCTCTCATTGCAAATAGTGCAGAGGGGTGGAAAGGAGGCAGAGAGGGGCGGGAGCCTCAGTTCCTGCTTCTGGCTCTTCCATCCTCCCCCCTCTGCACACGAGGACAACGTATATCGGCTCGGCGTGAAAACCGAGCCGATATACGTTCGTGTGAATGCACCCTTAGCCTGCCTAAAAAACAGTGTCGGCTTGGGCACTTATTATACCCTTTAAACAATGCTCATTCAGTACTTCACAAAATTATGTGAAACACTGAATTTTAAGAGTTCGAGGACGTCTAAATGGGCTGCCTGATTGCGATCGAACTAGTGATGACATCACCAGCTCGTTCTGTTGGGCAAACGAGAATCTTGAGATTCTTGGCCATTGTAAAATGGCCGTCACCTTATAAAAAATGCAAATACGAATGATGGAAAAATATCTCTACAGCACCATCTATTGGAAGGCAGAATACCTTCAATTCAAAGTGACCTTATAACAAGTCATCAATGATTGGGAATATAAAACCAAGCCAGAAACCATGCTTGGCCCTCATCAGTGTGCAGTAGGATTCTGGCTTAGTCAGTGAGAGGCCCATGTCTATGCATGGTTTCTGGCTAAGTTTTATATTCCCAATCATTGATGACTTGTTATAAGGTTACTTTGAATTGAAGGAATGCTGTCATCCAATAGATGGAGCTGTAGAGGTATTTTTCCATCATTCTTATTTGCAGAAATTTCCCAGAGGCGCATTGCCTTATAAGTCTCCTTACTCAACTTTTAGGTGTCCATACACACCTTCTGGGTGCTCTCCTTGGGGAGAGACTATATCGTCCCCTGACCCACTCACCCCCTAGGTGTCTCCACACATTTTTTGCTCTTCTTATAAAAAATAAAAGTTATCTATCTCCACCAGGGGGTTCCAGACAAATAATATGCTGTATGGCTCTACTGCATCCCCTCCCTACTTAAAACATGCATTGTCTGGCTCGGCTTATGTGTGCCCACTCTCTTTTGGATGTTTCCAGTAAGTCTGTTTTATGTTTCTTTGGGTTGGTTGTGGGTGTCGATATCATATATTCCTGACCTAAAGTTACCATATTATGTCTGGGTAGCGCTATTATTGTGATCATCATTAGTTGTTCAATCCTGTGAGGTTATTTGGTTTACTTCTCCGTTCTGTCATCAAAGTCAAGCTGGCAAGTCATTTAGACATCTAGTCATTAAGCCATTTGGTTTACTCTTCTCTGAATCTTGGGGTTTGCTCACCCATATGTTTATGGTCTCCTTATCTGTATGCCTCAATGATTTCATTGTATCCAGGTGTGTTACCAAGCGTTCAGTGAATAAGGTTCAGATACATTTTTAAAGAAAGAGTTGAGTGCAACACAATTTTATTAATAGCAATCTGTTAACTCAGAAATTCATACCGTGATATTGTATACACTTTTTTATCAGATTAACAAAGGTTAAGTTCCTACGTCACCAAGGGGCCTTGAGAATATCATCCATCCGGACATCAGTTGGGGAAGCATCAGAGAAGACAGAGAAAATCCCTGAGAAAATCCCAACACTGCGCCTGGTGTTCGCTAGTAACAGGCACAGAGCTTATGTCTCGATTGGGACTTTTTATACACAGTATAAAGTATTTTATATGACCTAGTGTTATATATACAGCGCATGCGCACTGTGAAGTTCACAGCTTATGGGTCATCAATCTGAAACACACTGTAATGGTTGTGATCGGGTTCGGAGTCTTAGCAGAGCGTGGTCAGGGGATGCTACAAGTCAGTACAAGGGTAATATCAGTTGCAGTTCAGAGAAGCAGGCAAATGGTGGAGCTTGACTACAGGCTTGGAGCACAATAATCACGCAAAGGGAAAATGGAAGGGGCAGGCTTTTATGGGGCATCTAATCTGGGAGAATAAGGTGGAGCCAAATAGGAAACTGGATCAGGAGCAGGAAACAAGTACAAGGTTATGCAGGGGAGCTATCTAAAGGGCTGGATAGCTCAGTAGGTAGAGACGCCGCCTGGAGCACTGGAGCTCCTGGGCTTGACTCCTGACACACACAGTCTGGAGCTGCCAACTCCAAAATACATGTGGGACAGAGTAATAAGACTTATTCCCAGACCATGGTGGTAGTATGCCTAGAAGGTGGTAAATCTACAAAAACAAGTTGTATAGACTACAAAATTCAATAAGGAAGCATGCATGGCTGCAACAAAATGGTGGCTGCAAATAGCCATCCAAACATATTTGACTTACAGCAGGTAATTCCGTAATGTATTTTCCGTACTGTGTTTTGGTCTTACTTTGCAATATGTTTGTTTTACTTACGAGATACCGCAAAGACACAGGCTTTCTTTTCAGTTAGATATATTACTGTATTGTATTGGTACCATACACTATGGACATCTGATGTGTCATGCACCTCAATCTCTGCGACTAGCAAGGAGGTCCCTGAACTTCAGCAGCCTGTCTTTACAGACAGAATAAGTTATCATGCACATAAAGCTCCAGCTGTGCTAAAGAAAAACCACAGAAAATTACTAACATGAATAAACACAAGTAACTAAAGATACATCAGAGCTCGGATCTCCAGAAAGAAGCGTCTCATCCAGGTCTACAAAAATATCCCTCTGTGTGTGAAGAGAGGATAAAAAGGCCTCCGCTCCGTGTCAGCTCTGGGAGCAAGAACAGAACTGCAGCTGCGGCATCCTGAAACTCCGGGACACCGAATCTTCACACTAAGAGGTAAGAGACATCCCAGCCCAATCTCCAGCCTCAGCTTAGCTGCGTGATACACTGTGGTAAACAGGACATCAGGGGTGCAGTGAGATATGGAATAGTAGGGAAAACACAGGCAATAAACAAGAGAAGGAAAATGAATAAAATATTTTTCTAACTATAAGATGCAGTTTATCTATATATATAAAAATGAATGTATGTCTGTCTGTGTGTGTTTCTGTCGGTTTGTCCTTTATGCGCTACTACACCATTCAACCGATCGCCATAAAACTTTAGGAAGTTGTTGAGTACACTGCTGGGAAGATTACTGGCATTGTACATCTATCCTATAATGAATGGCGCGCATACGAGCGTCGTCGAGAGTTATGCCCCCCCCACCGTAGATCGTTCAATTTCCATTATTGCCACTAATTCTCTCACTTCCCGATGTCTAATAAACATGAAATTTGGCACGAGCATTGATTATGTCATAAATAGGAGAACCTAATGGGTCCCAACTCGATTATTCAATTCTATGCGCAAAAGAATTAGCGTCCAAATTTTACGTACGGAATGTAATTTTCTCAATTTCCGGTGTCATAGAAACGTGAAATTTGGCACGAGCATTGATTATGTCATAAATAGGAAAAGCTTATGGGTCCCCACTCGATTATTCAATTCTAAGCGCACAAGAATTAGCGTCCAAATTTTACGAACAGAACCTAATTCCATCACTTCCCAATGTCATACAAACTTGAAATTTTGCACGAGCATTGAATATGTCATAAATAGGAAAAGCTAATGGGTCCCAACTTCATTATTCAATTCTAAGTGCCAAAGAATTAGTGTCCAAATTTTACATACGAAATCTAATTTTCTCACTTTGCGATGTCATAGAAACATGAAATTTGGCATGAGCATTGATTATGTCATAAAAAGGAAAAGTTAATGGGTCCCAACTCGATTATTATATTCTAAGCGCAAAAAAATTAGCGTCCAAATTTTACGTACTAAATCTAATTCTCTCACTTCCCATTGTAATAGAAACTTGAAATTTGGCACAAGCATTGATTATGTCATAAATAGGAAACGTTAATAGGTCACAACTCGATTATTTAATTCTAAGCGCAAAAAAATTTGCGTCTAAATTTTACGTACGGAATCTATTTTCTCACTTCGCGATGTAATAGAAACATGAAATTTAGCATGCGCATTGATTATGTCATAAATAAGAAAGGTTAATGGGTCCCAACTCAATTATTTAATTTTAAGCGCAAAAGAATTAGCGTCCAAATTTTACGTACGGAGTCTAATTCTCTCACTTCGCGATGTCATAAAAAACATGAAATTTGGCATAAGCATTGATTATATCATAAATAGGAAAAGCTAATGGGTCCCAACTCGATTATTCAATTCTAAGCGCAAAAGAATTAGCGTCCAAATTTTACGTACGGAATGTAATTTTCTCACTTTCTGGTGTCATAGAAACGTGAAATTTGGCATAAGCATTGATTATGTCATAAATAGGAAAAGTTAATGGGTCCCAACTCAATTATTATATTCTAAGCGCAAAAAAATTAGCGTCCAAATTTTACGTGCGAAATCTAATTCTCTCACTTCCCAATGTAATAGAAACTTGAAATTTGGCACAAGCATTGATTATGTCATAAATAGGAAAAGTTAATAGGTCACAACTCGATTATTTAATTCCAAGCGCAAAAAAAATGCGTCCAAATTTTACCTACGGAATCTAATTTTCTCACTTCGCGATGTAATAGAAACATGAAATTTAGCATGCGCATTGATTATGTCATAAATAAGAAAGGTTAATGTGTCCCAACTCGATTATTTAATTTTAAGCGCAAAAGAGTTAGCGTCCAAATGTTACGTACGGAGTCTAATTTTCTCACTTCGCGATGTCATAAAAAACATGAAATTTGGCATAAGCATTGATTATGTCATAAATAGGAAAAGTTAATGGGTCCCAACTCAATTATTTAATTCTAAGCGCAAAAGAATTGGCGTCCAACTTTTACGTACGTTATCTAATTCCATCACTTCCCAATGTCATAGAAACTTGACATTTGGCATGAGCATTGATTATGTCATACATAGGAACAGCTTATAGGTCCCAACTCGATTGTTTAATTCTAAGCGCAAAAGAATTAGTGTCCAAATTTTACGTGCAGAATCTAATTTTCTCACTTCCCGATGTCATATAAACATGAAATTTAGCATGAGCATTGATTATGTCATAAATAGGAAATGTTAATGGGTCCCAACTCAATTATTTAATTGTAAGCGCAAAAGAATTAGCGTCCAAATTTTGCGTACGGAATCTAATTCTCTCACTTCCCGATGTAATTTGGCACGAGCATTGATTATGTCATAAATAGAAAAAGTTAATAGGTCCCAACTCGATTATTCAGTTCTAAGCGCAAAAAAATTAGCATCCAAATTTTACATACAGAATCTAATTCCATCACTTCCCAATGTGATAGAAACTTGAAATTTGGCACGAGCATTGATTATATCATAAATAGGAAAAGCTAAGGGGTCCCAACTCGATTACTCAATTCTAAGTGCCAAAGAATTAGCTTCCAAATTTTACGTACGGAGTCTAATTTTCTCACTTTGTGATGTCATAGAAACATGAAATTTGGCATGAGCATTGATTATGTCATAAATAGGAAAATTTATTGGGTCCCAACTCGATTTTTCAATTTTAAGGGCAAAAGAAATTAGCGTCCAAATTTTCCGTGCAAAATCTAATTCTCCCACTTTCCAATGTCATAGAAACATAAAATTTTATGTGAGCCTTGATTATGTCATAAATAGGAAAAGCTAATGGGTCCCAACTCGATTTTTCAATTCTAAGAGCAAAAGAATTAGTGTCCAAATTTTACGTGCAGAATCTAAATTTCTCACTTCCCGATGTCATAGAAACATGAAATTTGGCATGAGCATTGAATATGTCATAAATAGGAAAAGTTAATGGGTCCGAACTCGATTATTTAATTCTAAGCGCTAAAGAATTGGCGTCCAACTTTTAAATACGGAATTTAATTCCATCACTTCCCAATGTCATACAAACTTGAAATTTGGCACAAGCATTGATTATGTCATAAATGGGAAAAGTTAATAGGTCGCAACTCGATTGTTCAATTCTAAGCGGAAAAGAATTGGTGTCCAAATTTTACATGCAGAATCTAAATTTCTCACTTCCCGATGTCATATAAACATGAAATTTAACATGAGTATTGATTATGTCATAAATAGGAAAAGTTAATAGGTCCCAACTTGATTATTCAATTCTAAGCGCAAAAGAATTAGCGTCCAAATTTTACCTACGGAATATAATTCTCTCACTTCCCAATGTAATTTGGCACGAGCATTGATTATGTCATAAATAGGAAAAGCTAATGGGTCCCAACTCGATTATACAATTCTTAGCGCAAAAAAATTAGCATCCAAATTTTACGTACGGAATCTAATTTTCTCACTTCGCGATGTCATAGAAACTTGAAATTTGGCATGAACATTGATTATGTCATAAATAAGAAAAGTTAATGGGTCCCAACTCGATTATTTAATTCTAAGCGCAAAATAATTAGCGTCCAAATTTTATGTACGGAAACTAATTCTCTCACTTCCCAATGTAATAGAAACTTGAAATTTGGCACGAGCATTGATTATGTCATAAATAGGAAAAGTTAATGGGTCCCAACTCAATTATTCAATTCTAAGCGCAAAAGAATTAGCGTCCACATTTTACGTACCGAATCTAATTCTCTCACTTCCCGATGTGATTTGGCACGAGCATTGATTATGTCATAAATAGAAAAAGTTAAAGGGTCCCAACTCGATTATTGAATTCTAAGCGCCAAAGATTTAGTGTCCAAATTTTATGTACCGATTCTAATACTCTCACTTCCCGGTGTCAAAGAAACTTAAAATTTGGCCCGAGCATTGATTGTGTCATAAATAAGAAAAGTTAATTGGTCCCAACTCGATTATTTAATTCTAAGCGCAAAAAAATCAGCGTCCAAATTTTACGTACGGAATCTAATTCTCTCACTTCCCAATGTAATAGAAACTTGAAATTTGGCACGAGCATTGATTATGTCATAAATAGGAAAAGTTAATAGGTCACAAATCGATTATTTAATTCTAAGCGCAAAAAAATTAGCGTCCAAATTTTACGTGCAGAATCTAATTTTCTCACTTTGTGATGTAATAGAAACATGAAATTTGGCACGAGCAATGATTATGTCATAAATAGGAAAAGATAATGGGTCCCAACTCGATTATTTAATTCTAAACGCAAAAGAATTAGCGTCTAAATTTTACGTACCGAATCTAATTCCATAATTTTCTAATATCATAGAAACATGAAATTTGGCACGAGCATTGATTATGTCATAAATAGGAAAAGCTAATAGGTCCCACCTCGATTATTCAATTCTAAGCGCCAAAGAATTAGTGTCCAAATTTTACGTGCGGAATCTAATTTTCTCACTTCGCGATGTCATAGAAACATGAAATTTGGCCCGAGCATTGATTATGTCATAAATAGGAAATGTTAATGGGTCCCAACTCGATTATTCAATTCTAAGCGTAAAAGAATTAGCGTCCAAATTTTACGTACAGAATCTAATTCTCTCACTTCCCAATGTCATAAAAACTTGAAATTTGGCACGAGCATTGATTATGTCATAAGTAGGAAATGTTAATGGGTCCCAACTTGATTATTTAATTCTAAGCACAAAAGAATTAGTGTCTAAATTTTACGTACGGAATCTACTTTTCTCAGTACGCGATGTCATAGAAACATGAAATTTGGCATGAGCATTGATTATGTCATACATAGGAAAAGTTAATGGGTCCTAACTCGATTATTTTATTCTAAGCGCAAAAAAATGAGTGTCCAAATTTTACTTAGGGAAACTAATTCTCTCACTTCCCAGTGTAAAAGAAACTTAAAATTTGGCACGAGCATTGATTATGTCATAAATAGGAAAATGTATTGGGTCCCAACTTGATTCTTCAATTCTAAGCGTAAAAGAATTAGCGTCCAAATTTTATGTACGGAATCTAATTCTCTCACTTCCCAACGTCATAGAAACTTGAAATTTGGCACGAGCATGTATTATGTCATACATAGGAAAAGCTAATGGGTTCCAACTAGGGATGAGCGAACGTGTCCGTTACGGACACATCCGCACCCGGACACCGGCTTTGCCGAACACTGCAGTGTTCGCGCGTAAGTGTCCGGGTGCCGCCGGGGGACGGGGAGATGCGCGGCGGCGCGGGCGGCAGTAGCGGGGAACAGGGGGGAGCCCTCTCTCTCTCCCTCTCCCCCCCACTCCCCGCCGCACCCCCCCGCGCTGCCACGGCGGCCCCCGAACTTTTTCGCCCGAACACTGAAGTGTTCGCAAAGTTCGGTGTTCGGGCGAAAAAGGGGCGGAGCCGAACGTGTTCGCTCATCTCTAGTTCCAACTTTATTATTAATTCTAAGCGCAAAAGAATTAGCGTCCAAATTTTACGTACGGAATCTAGTTTTCTCACTTCGCGATGTCATAGAAACATGAAATTTGGCATGAGCATTGATTATGTCATAAATAAGAAAAGTTAATGGGTCCCAACTCGATTATTTAATTCTAAGCGCAAAATAATTAGCGTCCAAATTTTATGTACGGAAACTAATTCTCTCACTTCCCAATGTAATAGAAACTTGAAATTTGGCACGAGCATTGATTATGTCATAAATAGGAAAAGTTAATGGGTCTCAACTCGATTATTCAATTCTAAGCGCAAAAGAATTAGCGTCCACATTTTACGTACCGAATCTAATTCTCTCACTTCCCGATGTGATTTGGCACGAGCATTGATTATGTCATAAATAGAAAAAGTTAAAGGGTCCCAACTCGATTATTGAATTCTAAGCGCCAAAGATTTAGTGTCCAAATTTTATGTACCGATTCTAATACTCTCACTTCCCGGTGTCAAAGAAACTTAAAATTTGGCCCGAGCATTGATTGTGTCATAAATAGGAAAAGTTAATTGGTCCCAACTCGATTATTTAATTCTAAGCGCAAAAAAATCAGCGTCCAAATTTTACGTACGGAATCTAATTCTCTCACTTCCCAATGTAATAGAAACTTGAAATTTGGCACGAGCATTGATTATGTCATAAATAGGAAAAGTTAATAGGTCACAAATCGATTATTTAATTCTAAGCGCAAAAAAATTAGCGTCCAAATTTTACGTGCAGAATCTAATTTTCTCACTTTGTGATGTAATAGAAACATGAAATTTGGCACGAGCATTGATTATGTCATAAATAGGAAAAGATAATGGGTCCCAACTCGATTATTTAATTCTAAACGCAAAAGAATTAGCGTCTAAATTTTACGTACCGAATCTAATTCCATCATTTTCTAATATCATAGAAACATGAATTTTGGCATGAGCATTGATTAGGTCATAAATAGGAAAAGCTAATAGGTCCCACCTCGATTATTCAATTCTAAGCGCCAAAGAATTAGTGTCCAAATTTTACGTGCGGAATCTAATTTTCTCACTTCGCGATGTCATAGAAACATGAAATTTGGCCCGAGCATTGATTATGTCATAAATAGGAAATGTTAATGGGTCCCAACTCGATTATTCAATTCTAAGCGTAAAAGAATTAGCGTCCAAATTTTACGTACAGAATCTAATTCTCTCACTTCCCAATGTCATAAAAACTTGAAATTTGGCACGAGCATTGATTATGTCATAAGTAGGAAATTTTAATGGGTCCCAACTCGATTATTTAATTCTAAGCACAAAAGAATTAGTGTCTAAATTTTACGTACGGAATCTACTTTTCTCAGTACGCGATGTCATAGAAACATGAAATTTGGCATGAGCATTGATTATGTCATACATAGGAAAAGTTAATGGGTCCTAACTCGATTATTCTATTCTAAGTGCAAAAAAATGAGTGTCCAAATTTTACGTACGGAAACTAATTCTCTCACTTCCCAGTGTAAAAGAAACTTTAAATTTGGCACGAGCATTGATTATGTCATAAATAGGAAAATGTATTGGGTCCCAACTTGATTCTTCAATTCTAAGCGTAAAAGAATTAGCGTCCAAATTTTATGTACGGAATCTAATTCTCTCACTTCCCAACGTCATAGAAACTTGAAATTTGGCACGAGCATGTATTATGTCATACATAGGAAAAGCTAATGGGTTCCAACTTTATTATTAATTCTAAGCGCAAAAGAATTAGCGTCCAAATTTTACGTACGGAATCTAGTTTTCTCACTTCGCGATGTCATAGAAACATGAAATTTGGCATGAGCATTGATTATGTCATAAATAGGAAAAGTTAATGGGTCCCAACTCGATTATTTAATTCTCAGCGCAAAATAATTACCGTCCAAATTTTACGTACGGAATCTCATTCCATCACTTCCCAATGCCATAGAAACTTGAAATTTGGCACGGGCATTGATTATCTCATAAATATGAAAAGTAATTGGCCCCAACTCGATTATTTATTACTATACGCTAAAGAATTAGCGTCCAAATTTTATGTACCGAATCTAATTCTTTCACTTCCCGATGTAATTTGGCACGAGCACTGATTATGTCATGAATAGGAAAAGTTAATGGGTCCCAACTCAATTATTCTATTCTAAGCGCAAAAAAATTAGCGTCCAAATTTTACGTACGGCATCTAATTCTCTCACTTCCCAATGTAATAGAAAGTTGAAATTTGGTACGAGCAGTGATTATGTCATAAATAGGAAAAGGTAACAGGTCCCAACTCGATTAATTAATTCTAAGCGAAAAAAATTAGCGTCCAAATTTTACGTACGGAATCTAATTTTCTCACTTTGCGATGTAATAGAAACATGAAATTTGGCATGAACATTGATTATGTCATAAAAAGAAAAAGTTAATGGGTCCCAACTCAATTATTTAATTCTAAGCGCAAAATAATTAGCATACAAATTTTACGTACGGAATCTTATTCCATCACTTCCCCATGTCATAGAAACTTGAAATTTGGCACGAGCATTGATTATGTCATAAATAGGAAAAGTTAAGAGGTCCCAACTTGATTGTTCAATTCTAAGCGCAAAAGAATTAGTGTCCACATTTTACGTGCAGATTCTAAATTTCTCACTTCCCGATGTCATATAAACATGAAATTTAGCGTGAGTATTGATTATGTCATAAATAGGAAAAGTTAATGGGTAACAACTCGATTATTCAATTCTAAGTGGAAAAGAATTAGCGTCCAAAATTTACGTACGGAATCTAATTTTCTCACTTCGCGATTTCATAGAAACATGAAATTTGGCATGAGCATTCAATATGTCATAAATAGGTAAAGTTAATGGGTCCCAACTCGATTATTCAATTCTATGCGCAAAAGAATTAGCGTCCAAATTTTACGTACGGAATGTAATTTTCTCAATTTCCGGTGTCATAGAAACGTGAAATTTGGCACGAGCATTGATTATGTCATAAATAGGAAAAGCTTATGGGTCCCCACTCGATTATTCAATTCTAAGCGCACAAGAATTAGCGTCCAAATTTTACGAACAGAACCTAATTCCATCACTTCCCAATGTCATACAAACTTGAAATTTTGCACGAGCATTGAATATGTCATAAATAGGAAAAGCTAATGGGTCCCAACTTCATTATTCAATTCTAAGTGCCAAAGAATTAGTGTCCAAATTTTACATACGAAATCTAATTTTCTCACTTTGCGATGTCATAGAAACATGAAATTTGGCATGAGCATTGATTATGTCATAAAAAGGAAAAGTTAATGGGTCCCAACTCGATTATTATATTCTAAGCGCAAAAAAATTAGCGTCCAAATTTTACGTACTAAATCTAATTCTCTCACTTCCCATTGTAATAGAAACTTGAAATTTGGCACAAGCATTGATTATGTCATAAATAGGAAACGTTAATAGGTCACAACTCGATTATTTAATTCTAAGCGCAAAAAAATTTGCGTCTAAATTTTACGTACGGAATCTATTTTCTCACTTCGCGATGTAATAGAAACATGAAATTTAGCATGCGCATTGATTATGTCATAAATAAGAAAGGTTAATGGGTCCCAACTCAATTATTTAATTTTAAGCGCAAAAGAATTAGCGTCCAAATTTTACGTACGGAGTCTAATTCTCTCACTTCGCGATGTCATAAAAAACATGAAATTTGGCATAAGCATTGATTATATCATAAATAGGAAAAGCTAATGGGTCCCAACTCGATTATTCAATTCTAAGCGCAAAAGAATTAGCGTCCAAATTTTACGTACGGAATGTAATTTTCTCACTTTCTGGTGTCATAGAAACGTGAAATTTGGCATAAGCATTGATTATGTCATAAATAGGAAAAGTTAATGGGTCCCAACTCAATTATTATATTCTAAGCGCAAAAAAATTAGCGTCCAAATTTTACGTGCGAAATCTAATTCTCTCACTTCCCAATGTAATAGAAACTTGAAATTTGGCACAAGCATTGATTATGTCATAAATAGGAAAAGTTAATAGGTCACAACTCGATTATTTAATTCCAAGCGCAAAAAAAATGCGTCCAAATTTTACCTACGGAATCTAATTTTCTCACTTCGCGATGTAATAGAAACATGAAATTTAGCATGCGCATTGATTATGTCATAAATAAGAAAGGTTAATGTGTCCCAACTCGATTATTTAATTTTAAGCGCAAAAGAGTTAGCGTCCAAATGTTACGTACGGAGTCTAATTTTCTCACTTCGCGATGTCATAAAAAACATGAAATTTGGCATAAGCATTGATTATGTCATAAATAGGAAAAGTTAATGGGTCCCAACTCAATTATTTAATTCTAAGCGCAAAAGAATTGGCGTCCAACTTTTACGTACGTTATCTAATTCCATCACTTCCCAATGTCATAGAAACTTGACATTTGGCATGAGCATTGATTATGTCATACATAGGAACAGCTTATAGGTCCCAACTCGATTGTTTAATTCTAAGCGCAAAAGAATTAGTGTCCAAATTTTACGTGCAGAATCTAATTTTCTCACTTCCCGATGTCATATAAACATGAAATTTAGCATGAGCATTGATTATGTCATAAATAGGAAATGTTAATGGGTCCCAACTCAATTATTTAATTGTAAGCGCAAAAGAATTAGCGTCCAAATTTTGCGTACGGAATCTAATTCTCTCACTTCCCGATGTAATTTGGCACGAGCATTGATTATGTCATAAATAGAAAAAGTTAATAGGTCCCAACTCGATTATTCAGTTCTAAGCGCAAAAAAATTAGCATCCAAATTTTACATACAGAATCTAATTCCATCACTTCCCAATGTGATAGAAACTTGAAATTTGGCACGAGCATTGATTATATCATAAATAGGAAAAGCTAAGGGGTCCCAACTCGATTACTCAATTCTAAGTGCCAAAGAATTAGCTTCCAAATTTTACGTACGGAGTCTAATTTTCTCACTTTGTGATGTCATAGAAACATGAAATTTGGCATGAGCATTGATTATGTCATAAATAGGAAAATTTATTGGGTCCCAACTCGATTTTTCAATTTTAAGGGCAAAAGAAATTAGCGTCCAAATTTTCCGTGCAAAATCTAATTCTCCCACTTTCCAATGTCATAGAAACATAAAATTTTATGTGAGCCTTGATTATGTCATAAATAGGAAAAGCTAATGGGTCCCAACTCGATTTTTCAATTCTAAGAGCAAAAGAATTAGTGTCCAAATTTTACGTGCAGAATCTAAATTTCTCACTTCCCGATGTCATAGAAACATGAAATTTGGCATGAGCATTGAATATGTCATAAATAGGAAAAGTTAATGGGTCCGAACTCGATTATTTAATTCTAAGCGCTAAAGAATTGGCGTCCAACTTTTAAATACGGAATTTAATTCCATCACTTCCCAATGTCATACAAACTTGAAATTTGGCACAAGCATTGATTATGTCATAAATGGGAAAAGTTAATAGGTCGCAACTCGATTGTTCAATTCTAAGCGGAAAAGAATTGGTGTCCAAATTTTACATGCAGAATCTAAATTTCTCACTTCCCGATGTCATATAAACATGAAATTTAACATGAGTATTGATTATGTCATAAATAGGAAAAGTTAATAGGTCCCAACTTGATTATTCAATTCTAAGCGCAAAAGAATTAGCGTCCAAATTTTACCTACGGAATATAATTCTCTCACTTCCCAATGTAATTTGGCACGAGCATTGATTATGTCATAAATAGGAAAAGCTAATGGGTCCCAACTCGATTATACAATTCTTAGCGCAAAAAAATTAGCATCCAAATTTTACGTACGGAATCTAATTTTCTCACTTCGCGATGTCATAGAAACTTGAAATTTGGCATGAACATTGATTATGTCATAAATAAGAAAAGTTAATGGGTCCCAACTCGATTATTTAATTCTAAGCGCAAAATAATTAGCGTCCAAATTTTATGTACGGAAACTAATTCTCTCACTTCCCAATGTAATAGAAACTTGAAATTTGGCACGAGCATTGATTATGTCATAAATAGGAAAAGTTAATGGGTCCCAACTCAATTATTCAATTCTAAGCGCAAAAGAATTAGCGTCCACATTTTACGTACCGAATCTAATTCTCTCACTTCCCGATGTGATTTGGCACGAGCATTGATTATGTCATAAATAGAAAAAGTTAAAGGGTCCCAACTCGATTATTGAATTCTAAGCGCCAAAGATTTAGTGTCCAAATTTTATGTACCGATTCTAATACTCTCACTTCCCGGTGTCAAAGAAACTTAAAATTTGGCCCGAGCATTGATTGTGTCATAAATAAGAAAAGTTAATTGGTCCCAACTCGATTATTTAATTCTAAGCGCAAAAAAATCAGCGTCCAAATTTTACGTACGGAATCTAATTCTCTCACTTCCCAATGTAATAGAAACTTGAAATTTGGCACGAGCATTGATTATGTCATAAATAGGAAAAGTTAATAGGTCACAAATCGATTATTTAATTCTAAGCGCAAAAAAATTAGCGTCCAAATTTTACGTGCAGAATCTAATTTTCTCACTTTGTGATGTAATAGAAACATGAAATTTGGCACGAGCAATGATTATGTCATAAATAGGAAAAGATAATGGGTCCCAACTCGATTATTTAATTCTAAACGCAAAAGAATTAGCGTCTAAATTTTACGTACCGAATCTAATTCCATAATTTTCTAATATCATAGAAACATGAAATTTGGCACGAGCATTGATTATGTCATAAATAGGAAAAGCTAATAGGTCCCACCTCGATTATTCAATTCTAAGCGCCAAAGAATTAGTGTCCAAATTTTACGTGCGGAATCTAATTTTCTCACTTCGCGATGTCATAGAAACATGAAATTTGGCCCGAGCATTGATTATGTCATAAATAGGAAATGTTAATGGGTCCCAACTCGATTATTCAATTCTAAGCGTAAAAGAATTAGCGTCCAAATTTTACGTACAGAATCTAATTCTCTCACTTCCCAATGTCATAAAAACTTGAAATTTGGCACGAGCATTGATTATGTCATAAGTAGGAAATGTTAATGGGTCCCAACTTGATTATTTAATTCTAAGCACAAAAGAATTAGTGTCTAAATTTTACGTACGGAATCTACTTTTCTCAGTACGCGATGTCATAGAAACATGAAATTTGGCATGAGCATTGATTATGTCATACATAGGAAAAGTTAATGGGTCCTAACTCGATTATTTTATTCTAAGCGCAAAAAAATGAGTGTCCAAATTTTACTTAGGGAAACTAATTCTCTCACTTCCCAGTGTAAAAGAAACTTAAAATTTGGCACGAGCATTGATTATGTCATAAATAGGAAAATGTATTGGGTCCCAACTTGATTCTTCAATTCTAAGCGTAAAAGAATTAGCGTCCAAATTTTATGTACGGAATCTAATTCTCTCACTTCCCAACGTCATAGAAACTTGAAATTTGGCACGAGCATGTATTATGTCATACATAGGAAAAGCTAATGGGTTCCAACTAGGGATGAGCGAACGTGTCCGTTACGGACACATCCGCACCCGGACACCGGCTTTGCCGAACACTGCAGTGTTCGCGCGTAAGTGTCCGGGTGCCGCCGGGGGACGGGGAGATGCGCGGCGGCGCGGGCGGCAGTAGCGGGGAACAGGGGGGAGCCCTCTCTCTCTCCCTCTCCCCCCCACTCCCCGCCGCACCCCCCCGCGCTGCCACGGCGGCCCCCGAACTTTTTCGCCCGAACACTGAAGTGTTCGCAAAGTTCGGTGTTCGGGCGAAAAAGGGGCGGAGCCGAACGTGTTCGCTCATCTCTAGTTCCAACTTTATTATTAATTCTAAGCGCAAAAGAATTAGCGTCCAAATTTTACGTACGGAATCTAGTTTTCTCACTTCGCGATGTCATAGAAACATGAAATTTGGCATGAGCATTGATTATGTCATAAATAAGAAAAGTTAATGGGTCCCAACTCGATTATTTAATTCTAAGCGCAAAATAATTAGCGTCCAAATTTTATGTACGGAAACTAATTCTCTCACTTCCCAATGTAATAGAAACTTGAAATTTGGCACGAGCATTGATTATGTCATAAATAGGAAAAGTTAATGGGTCTCAACTCGATTATTCAATTCTAAGCGCAAAAGAATTAGCGTCCACATTTTACGTACCGAATCTAATTCTCTCACTTCCCGATGTGATTTGGCACGAGCATTGATTATGTCATAAATAGAAAAAGTTAAAGGGTCCCAACTCGATTATTGAATTCTAAGCGCCAAAGATTTAGTGTCCAAATTTTATGTACCGATTCTAATACTCTCACTTCCCGGTGTCAAAGAAACTTAAAATTTGGCCCGAGCATTGATTGTGTCATAAATAGGAAAAGTTAATTGGTCCCAACTCGATTATTTAATTCTAAGCGCAAAAAAATCAGCGTCCAAATTTTACGTACGGAATCTAATTCTCTCACTTCCCAATGTAATAGAAACTTGAAATTTGGCACGAGCATTGATTATGTCATAAATAGGAAAAGTTAATAGGTCACAAATCGATTATTTAATTCTAAGCGCAAAAAAATTAGCGTCCAAATTTTACGTGCAGAATCTAATTTTCTCACTTTGTGATGTAATAGAAACATGAAATTTGGCACGAGCATTGATTATGTCATAAATAGGAAAAGATAATGGGTCCCAACTCGATTATTTAATTCTAAACGCAAAAGAATTAGCGTCTAAATTTTACGTACCGAATCTAATTCCATCATTTTCTAATATCATAGAAACATGAATTTTGGCATGAGCATTGATTAGGTCATAAATAGGAAAAGCTAATAGGTCCCACCTCGATTATTCAATTCTAAGCGCCAAAGAATTAGTGTCCAAATTTTACGTGCGGAATCTAATTTTCTCACTTCGCGATGTCATAGAAACATGAAATTTGGCCCGAGCATTGATTATGTCATAAATAGGAAATGTTAATGGGTCCCAACTCGATTATTCAATTCTAAGCGTAAAAGAATTAGCGTCCAAATTTTACGTACAGAATCTAATTCTCTCACTTCCCAATGTCATAAAAACTTGAAATTTGGCACGAGCATTGATTATGTCATAAGTAGGAAATTTTAATGGGTCCCAACTCGATTATTTAATTCTAAGCACAAAAGAATTAGTGTCTAAATTTTACGTACGGAATCTACTTTTCTCAGTACGCGATGTCATAGAAACATGAAATTTGGCATGAGCATTGATTATGTCATACATAGGAAAAGTTAATGGGTCCTAACTCGATTATTCTATTCTAAGTGCAAAAAAATGAGTGTCCAAATTTTACGTACGGAAACTAATTCTCTCACTTCCCAGTGTAAAAGAAACTTTAAATTTGGCACGAGCATTGATTATGTCATAAATAGGAAAATGTATTGGGTCCCAACTTGATTCTTCAATTCTAAGCGTAAAAGAATTAGCGTCCAAATTTTATGTACGGAATCTAATTCTCTCACTTCCCAACGTCATAGAAACTTGAAATTTGGCACGAGCATGTATTATGTCATACATAGGAAAAGCTAATGGGTTCCAACTTTATTATTAATTCTAAGCGCAAAAGAATTAGCGTCCAAATTTTACGTACGGAATCTAGTTTTCTCACTTCGCGATGTCATAGAAACATGAAATTTGGCATGAGCATTGATTATGTCATAAATAGGAAAAGTTAATGGGTCCCAACTCGATTATTTAATTCTCAGCGCAAAATAATTACCGTCCAAATTTTACGTACGGAATCTCATTCCATCACTTCCCAATGCCATAGAAACTTGAAATTTGGCACGGGCATTGATTATCTCATAAATATGAAAAGTAATTGGCCCCAACTCGATTATTTATTACTATACGCTAAAGAATTAGCGTCCAAATTTTATGTACCGAATCTAATTCTTTCACTTCCCGATGTAATTTGGCACGAGCACTGATTATGTCATGAATAGGAAAAGTTAATGGGTCCCAACTCAATTATTCTATTCTAAGCGCAAAAAAATTAGCGTCCAAATTTTACGTACGGCATCTAATTCTCTCACTTCCCAATGTAATAGAAAGTTGAAATTTGGTACGAGCAGTGATTATGTCATAAATAGGAAAAGGTAACAGGTCCCAACTCGATTAATTAATTCTAAGCGAAAAAAATTAGCGTCCAAATTTTACGTACGGAATCTAATTTTCTCACTTTGCGATGTAATAGAAACATGAAATTTGGCATGAACATTGATTATGTCATAAAAAGAAAAAGTTAATGGGTCCCAACTCAATTATTTAATTCTAAGCGCAAAATAATTAGCATACAAATTTTACGTACGGAATCTTATTCCATCACTTCCCCATGTCATAGAAACTTGAAATTTGGCACGAGCATTGATTATGTCATAAATAGGAAAAGTTAAGAGGTCCCAACTTGATTGTTCAATTCTAAGCGCAAAAGAATTAGTGTCCACATTTTACGTGCAGATTCTAAATTTCTCACTTCCCGATGTCATATAAACATGAAATTTAGCGTGAGTATTGATTATGTCATAAATAGGAAAAGTTAATGGGTAACAACTCGATTATTCAATTCTAAGTGGAAAAGAATTAGCGTCCAAAATTTACGTACGGAATCTAATTTTCTCACTTCGCGATTTCATAGAAACATGAAATTTGGCATGAGCATTCAATATGTCATAAATAGGTAAAGTTAATGGGTCCCAACTCGATTATTTAATTCTAAGCGCAAAAGAATTGGCGTCCGACTTTTACATACGGAATCTAATTCCATCACTTCCCAATGTCATAGAAACTTGAAATTTGGCACAAGCATTGATTATGTCATAAATGGGAAAAGTTAATAGGTCGCAACTCGATTGTTCAATTCTAAGCGCAAACGAATTGGTGTCCAAATTTTACGTACGTAATCTAATTCTCTCACTTCCCAATGTAATAGAAACTTGAAATTTGGCACGAGCATTGATTATGTCATAAATAGGAAAAGTTAATGGGTCCTAACTAGATTATTCAATTCTAAGCGCAAAAGAATTAGCGTCCAAATTTTACGTGCGGAATCTATTCTCTCACTTCCCGATGTAATTTGGCACGAGCATTGATTATATCATAATTAGGAAAAGTTAAAGGGACCCAACTCGATTGTTCAATTCTAAGCGCCAAAGAATTAGCGTCCAAATTTTATGTACCGAATCTAATTCTCTCACTTCCCGGTGTCAAAGAAACTTGAAATTTGGCCCGAGCATTGATTGTGTCATAAATAGGAAAAGTTAATGAGTCCCAACTCGATTATTATATTCTAAGCGCAAAAAAATTTGCGTCCAAATTTTACGTACGGAATCTAATTCTCTCACTTCCCAATGTAATAGAAACTTGAAATTTGGCACGAGCATTGATTATGTCATAAATAGGAAAAGTTAATAGGTCACAACTGGATTATTTAATTCTAAGCGCAAAAAAATTATCGTCTAAATTTTACGTACGGAATCTAATTTCATCATTTTCTAATGTCATAGAAACATGAAATTTGGCATGAGCATTGATTATGTCATAAATAGGAAAAGTTAATGGGTCCCAACTCGATTATTTAATTCTAAGCGCAAAAGAATTAGCGCCCAACTTTTACATATAGAATCTAATTCTCTCACTTCCCAATGTCATAGTAACTTGAAATTTGACACGAGCATTGATTATGTCATAAATAGGAAAAGCTAATGGGTCCAAACTCGATTATTCAATTCTAAGCGCAAAAAAATAGGCGTCCAAATTTTATGTACGGAATCTAATACTCTCACTTCCCGATGTCATAAAACATTGAAATTTGGCACGAGCATTGATTATGTCGTAAGTAGGAAAAGTTAATGGGTCCAAACTCGATTATTTAATTCTAAGCACAAAAGAATTAGCGTCTAAATTTTACGTACGGAATCTACTTTTCTCAGTACGAAATGTCATAGAAACATTAAATTTTGCATGAGCATTGATTATGTCATAAGTAGGAAAAGTTAATGGGTCCGAACTCGATTATTTAATTCTAAGCGCAAAAGAATTAGCGTCCAAATTTTACGTACGGAATCTAATTCCATCACTTCCCAGTGTGATTTGGCACGAGCATTGATTATGTCATAAATGGAAAAAGTTAAAGGGTCACAACTCAATTATTCAATTCTAAGCGCCAAAAAATTAGAGTCCAAATTTGACGTACGGAATCTAATTCTCTCACTTCCCGGTGTCATAGAAACTTGAAATTTGGCACGAGCATTGATTATGTCATAAATAGGAAAAGTTAAAGGGTCCCAACTAGAGATGAGCGAACGTAATCGTCCGAGCTTGATACTCACTCGAGTATTAGCGTGTTCGAGATGCTCGTTACTCGTAACGAGCACCACGCGATGTTCGGGTTGTTTTCACTTTCATCTCTGAGACGCTAGCGCGCTTTTCTGGCCAATTGAAAGACAGGGAAGGCATTACAACTTCCCCCTGCGACGTTCAAGCCCTATACCACCCCCCTGCAGTGAGTGGCTGGCGAGATCAGGTGTCACCCGAGTATAAAAATCGGCCCCTCCCGCGGCTCGCCTCAGATGCGTTGTGACATAGCTGAGGGAAAGTGCTATCGTGTTGGAGCTGCTGTAGGGAGCGTGTTAGGAGTTAGTGTAGGCTTCAAGAAGCCCAATGGTCCTTCTTAGGGCCACATCTAAACGTGTGCAATACTGCGGAGGCTGCTTTTTTGCAGTGTTGCACTTTTTTTTTTTTTGCTATATCGGCCGTGCAGAGCATTGCGCCCTGCAGTAATACTACAGGGACAGAAGTGGTGGTTAGGCAGGGAGAGTGTTAGGAGTGATTGTAGGCTTCAAGAACCCCAACGGTCCTTCTTAGGGCCACATCTAACCGTGTGCAGTACTGTGGAGGCTGCTTTTTGCAGTGTTGCACATTTTTTTTTTTTTTTTGCTATATCGGTCGTGCAGAGCATTGTGCCCTGCAGTAATACTACAGGGACAGAAGTGGTGGTTAGGCAGGGGCAGAAGACATATTAATATTATTGATTGAATATAGGCAGTGGGCCTTTTCTAAAAATTATTGGGCAAAAAATCTATTTGGCTTGCCTGTCACTGTGCTGCTCAGTGTTCTGGGTCTGTGTGTGCTGGGTGTAGTACTTCAACAAAATCATACGCAGGCAGCTAAGTGTTACAGCAGGCGTGCGCCAAATTATTTCCTGGCGTTCCATAAACGAAGTCAGCCTCCAACCACAGGCCAATAAGCGGCACATTAAATTACAGCGTTCTGTTTCTGCACTACTGGTAATACAGCATGCTGAGGGGTAGGGGTAGGGGTAGGCCTAGAGGACGTGGACGCGGGCGAGGACACCGAGTCAGGGTGTGGGCACAGGCCAAGCCAGTGCATTAGCCAGGGGTAGAGGCAGGGCCAGACCGAATAATCCACCAACTGTTTCCCAAACCGCCCCCTCGCACCATGCCACCCTGCAGAGGTCAAGGTGCTCTACGGTGTGGCTGTTTTTCACAGAGACGCCTGACGACCGACGAACAGTGGTGTGCAACCTTTGTCGCGCCAAGATCAGCTGGGGAGGCACCACCAGCATGTGCATGCATATGATGGCCAAGCACCCCACAAGGTGGGACGATGCCCGTTCACCGCCTCCGGTTTGCACCACTGCCTCTCCCCCTGTGCCCCAACCTGCCACTGAGATCCAACCCCCCTCCGAGGACACAGGCACTACCGTCTCCTGACCTGCACCCAACCCTCACCTCCGCTGTCCTCGGCCCCATCCAGCAATGTCTCTCAGTGCAGCGTCCAGACGTTGCTAGCACCACTGTTTGAGCGCGAGCGCAAGTACGCCGCCACGCACCCACACGCTCAAGCGTTAACCGTGCACATTGCCAAATTGATCAGCCTGGAGATGCTGCCTTATAGGCTTGTGGAAACGGAGGCTTTCAAAAGCATGATGGTGGCGGCGGCCCCGCGCTACTCAGTTCCCAGTCGCCACTACTTTTCCCGATGTGCTGTCCCAGGCCCGCACGACCACGTCTCCCGCAACATTGTACGCGCCCTCACCAACGCGCTTACTGCCAAGGTTCACCTAACAACAGAGACGTGGACAAGCACAGGCGGGCAGGGCCACTATATCTCCCTGACGGCACATTGGGTGAATTTAGTGGAGGCTGGGACAGAGTCAGAGCCTGGGACCGCTCACGTCCTACCCACCCCCCGAATTGCGTGCCCCAGCTCAGTGGTGGTATCTGCGGCGGTGTATGCTTCCTCCACTAAACCACCCTCCTCCTCCTCCAACGCAACCTCTGTCTCGCAATCAAGATGTGTGAGCAGTAGCACGTCGCCAGCAGTCGGTGTCATGCGGCGTTGCAGCACAGCGGTGGGCAAGCGTCAGCAGGCCGTGCTGAAACTACTCAGCTTAGGAGATAAGAGGCACACGGCCCATGAACTGCTGCAGAGTCTGACAGAGCAGACCGACCGCTGGCTTGCGCCGCTTAGCCTCCAACCGGGCATGGTCGTGTGTGACAACGGCCGTAACCTGGTGGCAGCTCTGCAGCTCGGCAGCCTCACGCACGTGTCATGCCTGTCCCAAGTCTTTAATTTGGTGGTTCAGCGCTTTCTGAAAAGCTACCCACACTTGTCATACCTGCTCGGAAAGGTGCGCCGGGTCAGCGCACATTTCCGCAAGTCCAAGATGGACGCTGCCACCCTGCGGACCCTGCAACATCGGTTTAATCTGCCAGTGCACCGACTGCTGTGCGACGTACCCACACGGTGGAACTCTACGCTCCACATGTTGGCCAGGCTCTATGAGCAGCGTAGAGCTATTGTGGAATACCAACTCCAACATGGGCGGCGTAGTGGGAGTCAGCCTCCTCAATTATTTACAGAAGAGTGGGCCTGGTTGGCAGCCATCTGCCAGGTCCTTGGAAATTTTGAGGAGTCTACCCAGATGCTGAGCGGGGATGCTGCAATCATTAGCGTCACCATTCCTCTGCTATGCCTCTTGAGAAGTTCCCTGCAAAGCATAAAGGCAGACGCTTTGCACTCAGAAACGGGGGCGGGGGAAGACAGTATGTCGCTGGATAGTCAGAGCAACCTCTTGTCTATATCTCAGCGCGTTGAGGAGGAGGGGGAGGAGCATGAGGAGGAGGGGGAAGAGACAGCTTGGCCCACTGATGAGGGGACAGATGCTGCTTGCCTGTCATCCTTTCAGCGTGTATGGCCAGAGGAGGAGGAGGAGGAGGGGGAGGAGCATGAGGAGGAGGGGGAAGAGACAGCTTGGCCCACTGCTGAGGGGACAGATGCTGCTTGCCTGTCATCCTTTCAGCGTGTATAACCAGAGGAGGAGGAGGAGGAGGATCCTGAAAGTGATCTTCCGAGTGAGGACAGCCATGTGTTGCGTACTGGTACCCTGGCACACATGGCTGACTTCATGTTAAGATGCCTTTCTCATGACCCTCGCGTTACACGCATTCTGGCCACTACGGATTACTGGGTGTACACACTGCTCAACCCACGGTATAAGGAGAGCCTTTCCACTCTCATTCCAGAACAGGAAAGGGGTTCCAGAATGATGCTATACCACGGGGCGCTGGTGGACAAACTGTTGGTAAACTTCCCATCCCACAGCGCTAGTGGCCGAAGCCGCAGTTCCGAGGGCCAGGTAGCAGGGGAGGCGCAGAGATCAGGCAGCGCAGGCAGGGGAACATTATCCAAGGCCTTTGCCAGCTTTATGGCTCCCCAGCAAGACTGTGTCACCGCTCCCCAGTCAAGGCTGAGTTGGCGGGAGCACTGTGAAAGGATGGTGAGGGAGTACGTAGCTGATCGCACATTCGTCCTCCGTGACGCCTCTGCCCCCTACAACTACTGGGTGTCGAAGCTGGACACGTGGCCTGAACTGGCGGTGTATGCCCTGGAGGTGCTTGCTTGTCCTGCGGCTAGCGTCTTGTCAGAGAGTGTGTTTAGTGTTGCTGGGGGAATCATCATGGATAAGCGTACCCACCTGTCAACCGACAGTGCCGACAGGCTTACACTCATCAAGATGAACAAAGCCTAGATTTCCCCAGACTTCTCTTCTCCACCAGCGGACAGCAGCGATACCTAAACAATACGTAGGCTGCACCCGCGGATGGAAGCATCGTTCTCTATCACCATCCAAAACTGTGACCTTTTTGGTTCATCTATCTGTGTACAATATTCCTCCTTCTCCTCATGCTCCTCCTCCTGAAACCTCACATAATCACGCCGAACGGGCAATTTTTCTTAGGCCCACAAGGCTCAGTCATATAATTTTTCTAAACAATTTTTATACGTTTCAATGCTCATTAAAGCGCTGAAACTTGCACCTCAACCAATTTTTATTTTAACTGGGCTGCCTCCAGGCCTAGTTAGTTACCAATTAAGCCACATTAACCAAAGTGATTAATGGGTTTCACCTGCCCTCTTGGTTTGGCATGGGCAATTTTTCTGAGGTACATTAGTACTATTGGTACACCAATTTTTGGGGGCCCTCGCCTACAGTGTAATCAAATGAATTTTTAGCCCACCTGCATTACAGCTGACGTTACATCAGCTGTCCAGGGCACTGCAATGTGATACGTTTATGTACAGCTGGTGGGTTCCAGGGAGCCACCCATGCTGTGGGTGCACACGGAATTCCCATTGCGGAGTTGTACCTGCCTGTGACTATTTATAAAAAACCGCGGTCTGACTGGGGCATGTAGACACCTTGACAGAATGAATAGTATGTGGCACATAGGTTCCCCATTGCTATGCCCACGTGTGCAGCTCCAGATGGAGGTGGCACAGGATTGGATTTCTCATTGCTTCTGTACAGCATTGTGGGCTATCGCCCCGCCCCTTTTAAAGAGGGTCACTGCCTAGCCGTGCCAACCCTCTGCAGTGTGTGCCTGCTTTTCCTGTGGCAGACGCACTTATAAATAGACATGAGGGTGGCATGTGGCATTAGGGCAGCTGAAGGCTGGGCAGGGACAGTTTGGTGTGCGCTGTGGACACTGGGTCGTGGGGGGGGGGGGGGATTTGGCAGCATGTAACCCAGGAGAAGTGGCAGCGGAGTGTCATGCAGGCAGTGATTGTGCTTTGTTGAAGGTAGTGTGGTGCTTAGCTAAGGTATGCATTGCTAATGAGGGCTTTTCAGATGTAAAAGTTGTTGGGGGGGGGCACTCTTGCTGCTATTGTGGCTTAATAGTGGGACCTGTGAACTTCATATGCAGCCCAACATGTAGCCCCTCGCCTGCCCTATCTATTTCTGTGTCGTTCCCATCACTTTCTTGAATTGCCCCGATTTTCACAAATGGAAACCTTAGAGAGCATCAGCGATACACAAAAATGCTCGAGTCGCCCATTGACTTCAATGGGGTTCGTTACTCGAAACGAACCCTCGAGCATTGCGAAAATTTCGTCTCGAGTAATGAGCACCCGAGCATTTTGGTGCTCGCTCATCTCTAGTCCCATCTCGATTATTCTATTCTAAGCGCAAAAAAATGAGTGTCCAAATTTTACTTAGGGAAACTAATTCTCTCACTTCCCAGTGTAAAAGAAACTTGAAATTTGGCACGAGCATTGATTATGTCATAAATAGGAAAATGTATTGGGTCCCAACTCGATTCTTCAATTCTAAGCGTAAAAGTATTAGCGTCCAAATTTTATGTACGGAATCTAATTCTCTCACTTCCCAATGTCATAGAAACTTGAAATTTGGCACGAGCATTGATTATGTCATAAATAGGAAAAGTTAATGGGTCCCAACTCGATTATTAAATTCTAAGCGCTTAAGAATTAGTGTCCAAATTTTATGTACCGAATATAATTCTCTCACTTCCTGGTTTGATTTGGCATGAGCATTGATTATGTCATAAATAGGAAAAGTAAAGGGTCCCAACTCAATTATTAAATTCTAAGCGCCAAATAATTAGCGTCCAAATTTTATGTACGGAATGTAATTCTCTCACTTCCCGGTGTCATGGAAACTTGAAATTTGGCACGAGCATTGAATATGTCATAAATAGGAAAAGCTAATGGGTCCCAATTCCATTATTCTATTCTAAGCGCAAAAAAATTAGCGTTCAAATTTTACGTACGGAATCTAATTTTCTCACTTCGCAATGTCATAGAAACATGAAATTTGGCATGATCATTGATTATGTCATAAATAGGAAAAGTTAATGGGTCCCAACTCGATTATTTAATACTAAGTGCCAAAGAATTACCGTCCAAATTTTACGTACGGAATCTTATTCCATCCCTTCCCAATGTCATAGAAACTTGAAATTTGGCACGAGCATTGATTATGTAATAAATATGAAAAGTAATTGGCCCCAACTCGATTATTTAATACTATACGCTAAAGAATTAGCGTCCAAATTTTATGTACCGAATCTAATTCTCTCACTTCCCGATGTAATTTAGCACGAGCACTGATTATGTCATGAATAGGAAAAGTTAAAGGGTTCCAACTCGATTATTCATTTCTAAGCACCAAAGAATTAGCGTCCAAATTTTATGTTCCAAATCGAATTCTCTCACTTCCCAGTGTAAAAGAAACTTGAAATTTGGCACGAGCATTGATTATGTCATAAATAGGAAAAGTTAATGGGTCCCAACTCGATTATTCTATTCTAAATGCAAAAAAATTAGCGTCCAAATTTTACGTACGGAATCTAATTTTCTCCCTTCCCGATGTCATAGAAACATGAAATTTGGCATGAGCATTGATTATGTCATAAATAGGAAAAGTTAATAGGTCCCAACGCGATTATTTAATTCTAAGTGCAAAAGAGTTAGCGTCCAAATTTTATATACGGAATCTAATTCCATCACTTCCCAATGTCATAGAAACATGAAAACTTGGCATGAGCATTAATTCTGTCATAAATAGGAAAAGTTAATAGGTCTCAACTCGAATATTTAATTCTAAGTGCCAAAGAATTAGCGTTCAAATTTTACGTACGGAATCTAATTCTCTCACTTCCCAATGTAATTTGGCACGAGCATTGATCATGTCATAAATGGGAAAAGTTAAAGGGTCTCAACTCGATTATTCAATTCTAAGCACCAAAGAATTAGCGTACAAATTTTATGTAGCAAATCTAATTCACTTCCCGGTGTCATAGAAACGTGAAATTTGGCACGAGCTTTGATTATGTCATAAGTAGGAAAATTTAATGGGTACCAACTCGATTATTCTATTCTAAGCGCAAAAAAAATTAGCTTCCAAATTTTACGTACGGAATCTAATTCTCTCACTTCCCAATGTAATAGAAACTTGAAATTTGGCACGAGCATTGATTTATCATAAATAGGAAAAGCTAATGGGGCCCAACTCGATTGTTCAATTCTAACTGTAAAAGAATTAGCGTCCAAATTTTACGTACGGAATCTAATTCTCTCACTTCCCAGTGTCATAGAAACTTGAAACTTGACGCGAGCATTGATTATGTGATAAATAGGAAAAGCTAATGGGTTCCAACTCGATTATGCAATTCTAAGCGCCAACGATTTAGCGTCCAAATTTTACGTACAGAATCTAATTTTCTCGCTTCCCGATGTCATAGAATCATGAAATTTGGCATGAGCATTGATTATGTCATAAATAGGAAAACATAATGGGTACCAACTTGATTATTCAATTCTAAGCGCCAAAGAATTAGCTTCCAAATTTTATGTACGTAATCTAATTTTCTCGCTTCTCAATGTCATAGAAACATGGAATTTAGCAGGATAATTGAATATGTCATGAATAGGAAAAGCTAATGGGTCCCAACTCGATTATTCAATTTTAAGCGCAAAAGACTTAGCGCTCAAATTTTATGTACGTAATCTAATTCTCTCACTTCCTGATGTCACAGAAACTTGAAATTTGGCAGGATCATTGAATATGTCATAAATGGGATAAGCTGGTCGGTGGCAACTCGATTATTCAATTATAAGCGCAAAAGAATTAACGTCTAAATTTTATGCACGGAATCTAATTCTCTCAGTTCCCAATGCCATAGAAACTTGAAATTTGGCACGACCATTGATTATGTCATATATAGGAAAAACTAATGTGTCCAAACTTGATTATTTTTTAATTCTAAGCGCAAAAAATTAGCGTCCAAATTTTACGTACGGAATCTAATTGTCTCACTTCCCGATGTCATAGAAATGTCAAATTTAGCAAGAGCATTGATTATTTCATAAATAGGAAAAGCTAATGGGTCCCCACGTGATTATTCAATTATGTGCACAAAAGAATTAGCGTCCAAATTTTACATACAAAATCTAATTCTCTCACTGCCTGATGTCATAGAAACATGAAATTCGACAGGATCATTGAATATGTCATAAATAGGAAAAGCTAATGAGTCCCAACTCGATTAATCAATTCTAAGCGCAAAAGAATTAGTGTACAAATTTTATGTACGTAATCTAATTCTCTCACTTCCCAATGTCATAGAAATGTCAAATTTAGCAAAAACATTGATTATTTCATAAATAGGAAAAGCTAATGGGTCCAAACTCGACTATTCAATTCTAAGCGCAAAAGAATTAGCCTCCAAATTTTACATACAAAATCTAATTCCCTCACTTCCTGATGTCATAGAAACATGCAATTTGGCAGGATCACTGAATATGTCATAAATAGGAAAAACTAATTCCTCCTAACTCGATTATTCAATTCTAAGCGCAAAAGAATTAGCGTCCAAATTTTATGTACGTTGCCTAATTCTCTCACTTCCCAATGTCATGGAAACATGAAAGTTGGCAGGATCATTGAATATGTCATAAATTGGAAAAGATAATGGGTCCCAACTCGATTATTCAATTCTAAGCGCAAAAGAATTAGTGTCCAAATTTTTCGTACATAATCTAGTTCTCTCACTTTCCAATGTCAAAGAAACTTGAAATTTGGCAAAAGCATTGATTATGTCATAAATAGGAAAAGCTAATGGGTCCCAACTCGGTTATTCAATTCTAAGCGCAAAAGAATTAGCGTCCAAATTTTTCATACAAAGTCTAATTCTCTCACTTCCTGATGTCATAGAAACATGAAATTTGGTAGGATCATTGAATATGTCATAAATAGGAAAAGCTAATGAGTCCCAACTCGATTATTCAATTCTAAGCGCAAAAGAATTACCATCCAAATTTTATGTACGTAATCTAATTCTCTCACTTCCCAGTTTCGTAGAAACATGAAATTTGGCACAGGCATTGATTATGTCATAAATACGAAAAGCTAATGGGTCCCAACTCAATTATTCAATTCTAAGAGTAAAAGATTTAGCGTCCAAATTTTACGTGCAGAATCTATTTCTCTAGAGATGAGCGAGTACCAAAATGTCCGGGTGCTCATTGCTCGAGTCGAACTTTTCAGAATACTCGAGAGCTCGTTTCAATGGGCTCGAAGTCAATCGGCGACTCGAGCATTTTTGTATGGGACCGTTGCTCTGTATAGCTGATGACTTGTGAAACACAAGAAAACATCAGAAAGTCATAGAAACACCGCAGAAACAGATAGGGAAGGGCAGGGGCAGCATGCATCACTGCATCTGAGGCTCTCAGGTCCCACTATTAAGCCAAAATGGGGGCAAGAGTCTGGCGGTCACCCCTCTAACAATTTATTTGGACAAACCCTCATTAGCAAGGCACACGCGCTGGCACATGTTAGCCAAGCACCACACTGCCTGCAACTAATCACTGTCTGCCGGTGACACCGCTGCCTCTTTTCCTGGGTTACATGCTGGCATTGCTGTCCAACCCCATGCATGAGCCTGCGTCCACAGCGCACACAAAAGTTTCCCTGTACAGCCTTCAGCTGCCCTCATGCCACACGCTTGCTTCACCCTAATGTCTATTTATAAGTGCGTACTGGATGAGAAGGAACCGGAGACACACACTGCAGAGGGTTGGTAGGGCCAGGCAGCGACCCTCATTGATAATGTGGGCAAAAGCCCACAATGCTCTTGAGTATTGATGATAAATTGAAGTACGATCATCATTCCAATCCCGTGCCAACTCCGTCAGAAATGATCAGGAGCCGCAAAAATGGGCATAAACAGGACTCAGGTGCCAGCACTTCCACGCATCTCCATAATGCAGTAGCACATACTAACACCAAAGATTGGTTTGAAGCAGGAGGTGTCGCAAAAGTAACGACCACAGGTGTACAGTGACCCTGTGAAAGTCTCATGAAATCATTAACGCTTCCTGTGAATGCTCCAATCCTGTATCTCAGATAACTGTGGTAATTTGTAGCACGAGAGATAATACATGCCGACCAACGCAGATCCCCAGACCCCAAGCAGGAGGAGGAGGTGGCATAATAAGCCTGAGAAGCCATGATTGAGGTAGGATCCGCAATACTGGGAAGCACGTGAGCGGGCCCTGGGTCATGCTCGGTACCAGCCAACACCTTGTGTGACCCAAGGTGCTGTGAGTTAAATAGCAATGCAAAATCCATGTGTCCCAGCACAATTTATTCTGTGTAGGTGTCAGATAGCTGAACATCACGCTAGGAAAGCCGTCTGTACCCTACCCAAGTCATTCAGTGTATTTGTGAGAGATAGCTAGAACACCGCAATAGGAAATCTTTGTGCACCCATAGCATAGGCGAGCCAATGAAACCCAGGGAAAGTATTAAACATGAAGCAATTAAAGTGCCCAAACATGGCAGACTTTCACTCCGCCGAGGACCTCGGCCTCTGCCCACACCCTCAGCAATCGTGGGCATAAAACGGACTCAGATGCTAGTACAGCTGTGAACATCTCATTAAATCAGTTACGGTTGCTTTCATCACTCCAAAGACTGGATGAACCAGGAAGAAGTATCACGGGCCAAACCTGGCCCAGTTGCATTTCACCCAGGACTTCGTCCTATGCCTACACCCTCAGCAATCGTGGGTATAAAGCGTACTCCGATGCTAGTACAACTGTGAATGTCTCATTAATACAGTAACGCTCCTTTTGTTTGGCCCAATCCAGTGTCTCAGATAACTGTGTAACACGAGAAAAAATACATGTTGCCCAGTGCTGATCCCCAGACCAGAAGCAGGAGGAGGAGGTGGCATAGCAAGGCCAAGAAACCATGACCGAGGTAGGACCCGCAATAGTCTTTGTGGAAAGTATGTGAGCGGGCACTGGGTCAAGCTCGGTCCCAGCATCCACCTTGTGTGACCCAAGGTGCAGCGAGTTACAGAGCAATGGGAAATCCATGTGTCCTCACACTATTCAATTTGTGTAGGTGACAGCCTATGCGGTCAGTGCACAAAAATGGTATTACACAGGAAGAAATCAGAGTGCCCAAACATGGCAGAGTTTCATCCCACCAAGTCAGTCAGTGTATTTGTGACAGATAGGTAAAACACTGCGATGGGAAGTCTTTGTGCACCCACAGTATAGGCTGACCCCTATAACTTTTCTGTAGCAAAAGTATAGGCAGACCCCGGTAACATTTCTGTAGCAAAAGTATAGGCAGACCCCTGTAACATTTCTGTAGCAGAAGTATAGGCAGACCCCTGTAACATTTCTGTAACAGAAGTATAGGCAGACCCCTGTACAATTGGTGTACCATGAGTGTAGGCGAAGGCAGGAAAAATTGGTGTACCAAGAATACAAGTTTACCCCTAAAAAATTGCTCAACCGCGAGGGCAGCTGAAACCCTTAAACATTTTTTAAAGATACAGCTCGCTGTTGCTTAGTTTGTAACAGAGCCTGGAGGCAGCCCTGTGAAAAAAATTGGTTTCTGTTAAAGTATCAATACTTTTGAAACTTCTAAAAACTGTAAAAAGATTATAAACAGAGCCTTTTGGGCCGCAGAAAAATTGGCAGTTCAGCGTGATGACATGCTGTTTTAGGAGGAGTAGTAGTAGGAGTAATAATATCCGAGAGTAATTGACAAAGCTAATTCCCCCTTTTTTCCGCTGATAGAGAATGCTTTTTTCTCCAGTAGCAGCGAAAAGAATCATTAGGTTCTGCTGCTTTCCGCCGGTGGAGAAGAGAAGTCTGAGGAAATCCAGCCTTTGTTCATCTTTATGAGTGTAAGCATGTCGGCACTGGCAGTTGACAGTCGGGTACGCTTATCTATGGTGATTCCCCCTAGCTGCACTAAACACCCTCTGTGACAAGACGATAGCAGCAGGGCAAGCCAGAACCTCCAGGGCGTACAGCGCAAGTTTATGCCACATGTCCAACTTTGACACCCAATAGTTGTATGGAGCAGAGGCATCATGGAGGACGGTGGTACAATTGGTTACGTCCTCCCTCACCCTCTTTTTACAGTGCTCCCTCCGACTCCGACTCTTGACTGGGAAGTGGTGACACAGTCTTCTGTGGAGCCATGAAGCTGGCAAAGGCCTTCGAGAGTGTTCCCCTGTCTGCGCTGGACATGCTGCCTGATGCCTGCGCCTCCTCTGCTACTTGGCCCAATGGAACTGCGTCTTCTGCAGCTAGCGCTGTCAGATGGGAACTTTAGCATCACTTTTCCACCAGGGCCCTGTGGTATTGCATCACTCTCGTACCTTTTATCTCTTCAGGAGTGAGAGTAAAAAGGTTATCCTTATACCGTGGGTTGAGAAGGGTGTACACCCAGTAATCCGTGTTGGCCAGAATGCGTCTAACGTGAGGGTCACGGGAAAGGCAGCCTAACATGATGTCAGTCATGTGTGCCAGGGTACCAGTACGCAACACATCGCTGTCCTCACTAGGAAGATGACTTTCTGGATCCTCCTCCTCCACAGCCCATACACGCTGAACAGATGAAAGGGCAAGCAGCTTGGGTACCCTCTGCAGTGTGCCCAGCTGCCTCCTCCCCCTCCTGCTCCTCTCCCTCCTCCTCCAGATATAGACATGAGGGTGGTCTGGCTATCAAGCGACATACTGTCATCCCCCGTCTCCTGTTCCAACCACAAAGCGTCGGCCTTTATGCTTTGCAGCGAACTTCTCAACAGGCAAAGTAGCGGGGTGGTAACGTTAATGATTGCAGCATCGCCGCTCACCATCTGGTCAGACTTCTCAAAGTTTCCGAGGACCTGGCAGATATCTGCCATCCATGCCCACTCCTCAGTAAAGAAATGCAGAGGCTGACTACCACTATGCCACCCATGTTGCAGCTGGTATTTCACTATTGCTCTACGCTGCTTGCACAGCCTGGCCAAAATGTGCAGCGTAGAATTCCAGCGTGTGGGCACGTCGCACAGCCTTCGGTGCTCTGGAAGCTGAAACTGATGTTGCAGGGTCCTCAGGGTGGCAGTGTCCGCGGTGGACTTGCGGAAATGTGCGCAGACGCGGCGCACCTTGCCGAGCAGGTCAGACAAGTAGGGGTAGTTTTTCAGAAACCGCTGAACCACCAGATTGAAGACGAGGGCCAGGCATGGCACATGTGTGAGGCTTTCAAGCTGCAGAGCCGCCACCAGGTTACGGCCGTTGTCACACACAACCATGCCTGGTTGGAGGCTCAGCGACGAAAGCCAAAGGTTGGTCTGCTCTGTCAGAACCTTCAGCAGCTCGGGAGCCATGTGCCCCTTGTCACCTAAGCTGATTAGTTTCAGCACAGCTTGCTGACGCTTGCCCACTGCTGTGCTGCTGTGCCTCGTGCTACCGACTGATGGCGACGTGCTCACACTGTTTAATTGAGAGGTAGAGGTGGCAGAGGAGGAGAAGGGTTTGGAGGAGGTGGCATAAAACGCTGCAGATACCAGCACCGAGTTAGGACCCGCTATTCTGGGTGTGGGTAGGACGTGACTCAGTCCCAGCCTCCACCAAATTCACCCAATGGGCCGTCAGGGAAATATAGTGGCCCTGCCCACCAGTACTTGTCCACATGTTCGTGGTTAAGTTGACCTTCCCAGTAACCGCGTTGGTCAGGGCACGATTTATGTTGCATGAGACATGCTGGTGTAGGGCTGGGACGGCACACCAGGAAAAATAGTGGCGACTGGGGACCGAGGATCGCCTCCGCCAAAATGTTTTTGAAAGCCTCCGCTTCCACAAGCCTGTACGGCAGCATCTCTAGGCTGATTAATTTGGCAATGTGCTCGTTTAAAGCTTGTGCATGCAGGTGTGTGGCAGCGTATTTGTGCTTTCGCTCCAACGCTTTTGTTAGCGACATATGAACGCTGCGCTGAGAGACATTGCTGGATCAAGTGGAGGACAGTAGAGGTGAGAGTGTGGGTGCAGGCCGGGAGGCGCTCGGGCCTGAGCCCTGGGAGGGGGCTTGGATCTGTGTAGCAGGTTGGGGCACAGGGGAAGAGGCAGTGGTGTGACCTGGAGGTGGTGAATGGCCTTCGTCCCAACTTGTGGGGTGCTTGGCCGTCATATGTCTGTGCATGCTGGTGGTGGTGAGGCTGGTAATGGTGGCTCCCTGGCTGATTTTGGTGCGACACAGGTTGCACACCACTGTTCGTCGGTCATCCGCGCTCTCACAAAAAAAAATCCACACCTTTTAACACCTAGCCCTCTGCACGAAGGCTTGCCGCAAGGGGGTGCTTTAGGAAACAGTTGGGGGATTCTTTGATCTGGCCCTTCCTCTGCCCCTGGCCACTCCACTGTCTTTTTTAACCTGTCCTGCTGCCGCACTTGCCTCACCCATGAAGCTCTGTCCTCAGTAGGCTTAGCAAGCCAGTTGGGGTCAGTCACCTCATCGTCCAGCTGCTCTTCCCCCGAATCCTCTGTGCGCTCCTCCCTCGGACTTACTGCCCTTACTACTACCTCACTGACAGAGAACTGTGTCTCATCATCATCCTCACGCACAATAAGCTCTTGAGGCATTCGCTGGAAGTCCCCAGCTTCATCACCCGGACTCTGGGAACTTTCCAAAGGTTGGGCATCGGTCACGACAAACTCCTCAGATGAGAGAGGAACCAGTTTTTCCCACTCCTGGCAGGGACCCGAGGACAGTTCCTGGGAGTTTGCCTGCTCAGAATATGTCATTTTCATGGAGTGAGGAGGCTGGGAGGAAGGAGGAGCAGCAGCCAAAGGATTCAGAGTTGCAGTCCCTAGGCTGGGAGTAGTGGACTGTGTAGAAGACTGGGTGGTTGATACATTGCTGGACACATTTTCTGCCATCAAAGACAGGACCTGCTCACACTGTTCTGTTTGTAATAAAGGTCAGGATTTAAGGTCATTATACAAAGGTCTACCATGCGGACCCGTAAATTGTGATATGGAGCTGGGGACCCCAGAAACTTGCCTCTTTCCTAATCCCACAGCAGCCGGCTGTGATTCACCACGACCAGGAACTCGGCCTGTGCCTACACTCTCACTCGGATATCCACGTCCTCGACTCTTACCCCTACTCCTCATCATGGCGGATTAAGAATAGAGCAGGGCCCAAATAAATTACTCCACTGTACAGCACTGACAATGGTGGCTCACACAGAGACTTATAGATAGCAAAGGCTTTATGCTGTAAAAAAGTAACCCGCTGTCTTGCGCTGATACCTAGGGGTAATTTACTGCTCGCAGAGACTTGTAGATAATAGAGGCTGTGTGGAGTGGGAAAAGACTCTAAAGAAAATGGATAATGCTGGTAACTGCGGTTATCTCAACCCCACCAAGGAAAGGGTGCAGAGCTGAAATGCAAAGCTGAAATACTTTTTAGTGGCCCTGGTAATATTACACTACTGTTTAGCGGTGAGACCTCTGTATAATGCACTGCAGACACAAAACGGTATAACTGAAGTCATTCGCAGTAGGCTAGGAAATGTTAGAGAGCAGTTTCACAGTGAGAGCTGGTTGTACAGCACTCCATCCTGGGAACGCTATTAATGACAGGCTGGGAACTGGCCTTGATGCATAATACAAAATTGGATGCACTGCAACTCCCAGCAAGCCACAACTATAATGCACACAGTCAGATGTAGCCCTAAGAAGGACCGTTGGGGCTCTTGAAGACTGGATCCTACGCTAACACTTTCCCTATATCAGCAGCAGCTCTTTCCCTAAACTCTACATAATACACTGCAGACACAGAACAGTATAACTGAAATAGCCATCACAGCCCGAGATGGAAAAAAAATGGTGCACTACTGCTCTCAGCCAGCCACAACAGTAATGCACACTATGAAGAGTGAGTAGCCCTAAGAAGGACCGTTGGAGTGCTTGAAGACTGGATCCTACTCTAACACTTTCCCTATATCAGCAGCAGCACTTTCCCTAGCCTCTGCCAGCATGCATCTGAGGCAAGCCGCAGGTGGGACCAGTTTAAGTACTCGGCGGTCACCTGATCGGCCCAGCCACTCACTACTGTGGAGTGGGATAGGGCTGGCACATCACAGCAGGAAGTGGTAATGCCTTCCCTGCATGTCTATTGGCTAGAAAATTGTGGTAAACATGCGGGGAAGGAAATGCAATTGACTCGAGTACCCCGTGGTGTTCGTCCCGAGTAACGAGCATCTCGAGTACCCTAATGCTCGAACGAGTAGCAAGCTCGGAAGAGCAGGCTCGCTCATCTCTAATAGTAGCATAGCTTGTTAGGCTGAACGGAGATAATGCCTATTTAGTTCACCGTGTTTCTACCTCCTTTGTTGATCCAGAGAAAGGGTCTGCAACATTCTGGAATACATGACTTTTTAATCATTTTTATTGCATTTTTTCTTGGAAGCATGGTGATCAAAAAAGCGCAATTCTGGCATTGTGCATTTTTTTCCTGACTACATACACCATGCGGAATAAATAATGTGTTAGTTTGATAGATTGGACTTTTATGGACACAGCAATACAAAATATATAATTGTTTGTTTTTAATATCTCAAATATTGGAAAATGATTTTTTTAACTTTTAATAATATTTACTATTTCTAATAATTAATAGAGATGAGTGTGCACCAAAATGCTTGGGTGATCGTTACTCGAGCCAAACTTTTTGTAATGTTCAAGAGCTCATTTCGAGTAATGAATCCCATTGAAGTCAATTGGAGACTCAAGCACTTTTCAAGGTGACCCATGCTCTGCATAGGGGAGGGTGTGTGATTCACCTGAAAACACCAGAAAGTGATGTAAACACCACATAAATGGATAAGGAACAACAGGGCAGCATCTGAGGCTCCCAGGTCCCACTATTAAGCAACATTGTTGGCAAGAGCCTGGCCGTCACCCCCCTAACAATTTACTTGGGACAGACCATAATCAGCAAGGCACATGCACTGGCACATCTTAGCTAAGTATCACACAAGGTGGAATGAAGGCCAATCACCGCCTGTGGTTGACACCACTGGCTCTACTCCTGTGTTACATGCTGGCATTGCTGTCCAATCCCCTCCAAGACACAGGCACGAGCCTGCGTTCACAGCATACTGAAAATTTTCCCAGCGCAGTGTCCAGCTGTCCCCATTCCAGACAGGGTAAGGCGCACCCCTTTGCCTTCTCAGTAGTCCATAGCATACTGAAATTTTTCCTGCGCAGCATCCAGCTGTCCTCATGCCACACGGTTGCTTGATAGCTACACCACCCTCATGTATATTTGTCATCGCATGCCGCCTCCATCGCAGGATTTCATTAGCCACAAACGCCAGCATGGGGGGCTCAGAGACCAGTACTTCTACATTTTTAATGACGAAAAAAACCCATTTTAAAAAGAATTTTTTTTTTACCAAGGCTGCACATTAGAATCTAAAAGATTTTTTGAGTGAGAGTGCAAGGTATTTGTTTACCAAGAGTATAGGTAAACTCCTGAAACATTTGTTTACCAAGAGTATAGGTGAACCCCAGAAACAATTGCATTACCGAGAGTATAGGCAAACCCCTCAAAAATTTGTGTACCAAGAGTATAGGTGAACCCCTGAAAGATTTGTATACCAAGAGTTTAGGCGAACCCCTGAAAGATTTGAATACCAAGAGTATAGGCGAACCCCTGAAAGATTTGTGTACCAAGAGTATAGGTGAACCCCTGAAAGATTTGTATACCAAGAGTATAGGCAAACCCCTGAAAGATTTGTTTACCAAGAGTATAGGTGAACCCCTGAAAGATTTGTATACCATGAGTATAGGTGAACCCCTGAAAGATTTGTATACCAAGAGTTTAGGCGAACCCCTGAAAGATTTGAATACCAAGATAATAGGCGAACTCCTGAAAGATTTGTTTACCAAGAATATAGGTGAACCCCTGAAACAATTGCATTACCAAGAGTATAGGCGAACCCCTCAAAAATTTGTGTACCAAGAGTATAGGTGAACCCCTGAAAGATTTGTATACCAAGAGTTCAGGCGAACCCCTGAAAGATTTGTATACTAAGAGTATAGGTGTACCCCTGAAAGATTTATTTACCCAGAGTGCAGACATGGCACGTGTGTTAGTCTGCCAAGCTGCAGAGCTGTCAACTAAGCTCAGGAGTTTCAGCACAGCCTGTTGACACTTCCCCATGGCAGTGTTGCAGCGCCTCCAACTACCGACTGAAGGGGATGTGCTCACAGATTGTAAGTGAGAGGTGGAGGAGGGGGGGGGGGTTGAAGGAGGTGGCATAATAAGCTGGAGAAACCATACATGGGGTAAGACCCACAATCCTCGGTGTGGGTAGCACGTGAGCTGACCCAGAGTCAGACTAGGTCCCAGCCTCCACCAGGTTAACACAATGTGCCTTCAGGGAGATGTAGTGTCCCTGCCTGCCAGCACTTGTTCACGTGTGGGTGGCTAAGATGCTTGATAAAGACCAGCAATGGTCGAAACGTCGCTGCCTGTACCATCTATTTTTATGGAATTGGAATAAAAGATCGTCTTTTTTATCATCTCCCTGTCTGCTGCGGATCTTCCTTATATCACAAGTCTGCAACATATAGAGGTTGGTCCACCTTTACTGATCGGCTGTGCAGAGAATTCTTCCCCATGTTTGGGTATTAAGAGCGGTGCTGCGGGATCTCTTTATTCATACAAGTGGTTAAGTTATTCCGTGACACGTGCTGTTGTAGAGCGGGACAGCACAGCGTCAAACATAGTGGTGACTGGGGACCGAGTAGCGAGGGACGGCGGCGGCAATGAGGTTGCAGAAAGTCTCAGTTTCTGCCAGCCTATATGGCAGCATCTCCAGGTTCAGCAGTTGGGAGATATGCATGTTTAGGGATTGTGCATGCGGTAGGTGGCTGCATATTTACGCTTGCACTCTAATGTTTGTGTTATGGACAGCTGAACTCTGCGCTGGGACACATTGGTGGAGGCATTGGAGGACCATGCAGGTGAAGGGGTGGGTGCAGGGCAGGAGATGCTCATGTCTGCAGTCTAGGAGGGGGATTGCGTCTCAGTGCCAGCATGTGACACAGGGGAAGAGGCAATGGTGTGACCCGCAATCGGTAATTGGCCTTCGTTCTATCTAGTCAGGGGCTTAGCTATCATATGCCTGTGCATGCTGGTGATGGCTCCTCTGCTAATCTTGGTGCAGCACAGGAGGTGCTGTGGGGAACAGTTGGGGGATTACTTGCTCTGGCCCTGCTTCTCCCCCTGGCCACCCCACTGCCTCTTTCAACCTGTTCTGGTGCTGCACTTGCCTCCTCCTCTGAAGCGCTGTTTTTAGTAGGCTTAGCAACCTAGGTGGGGTCAGTCACCTCATCATCCACCAGCTCTTCCTCTGAATCCTCAGTCTACTCCTCACTCAGACTTATTGCCTTTACAACAACCCTGACAGACAACTGTGTCTCACCATCATCATCATCAACAAAAACCTCTTGAGACACTACTTGGAAGTTCCCACCCTCATCACGTTGAGACTGTGAAAGGTCCAAATTTGGGCATCGGTCACGACAAACTCCTCAGGTGGCTCAAGAACCTTTGTTTGTGACTCAGGGAAGGAACCTGTGAACGGTTCCTGAGAGTAGGCCTGTTCTGAATCTCTCCTTTTCCTGGAGTGACCAGGCTAGGAGGAAGGAGGATCAGCATGAGAATTCACAGGTCCAATCCCTTGGCCAGCCTGAGCGGACTGCGTGAAAGACTGGGTGGTGGATAAATTACTGGACGCATAATCTGCTATCCACATCATCACCTGATCGCACTGTTGTGATTTTAATAATCGTCTACCACTTGGACCAGCAACTTAGACATGAAGCTATGGTGCATAGATACGCGGCATCCTACTTCTCCCTCAGCAGCAGGCACTTTTTCACCTCGCCCAGGACTTCGGTCTCTACCCACACCCTCATTCGGACGCAGAGGTACACGTCCTTGTCCTCAAACCTTACCCCTAGTGTTGATCATGTTGTATAATGCATTGCATCAAAATGCTACGCAAACTGCAAGGTATTTTGCGTATGCTTCAAGCCAAAAATAGACAGTGTAAAATTTGTACAGTCTGGTTATATAGTGTGGATCGAGAGGACATAGATTAAGGGTATTTTGCATATGCTTTAAGCCAAAAATAGACAGTGTAAAATGCTTACAGTCTTGTTTTATAGTGCAGATCGAGAGAACACACACTTGGGCCTATTTCTATATAGTCTGTGTACACAAGTAGCAGTATGCTGTGTAGAATCGGTAACAGTATGCAGTATACAGCCGGGGTGTTTGTGAATGCTTTGTGTGCACTACTGGCCCAAGGCAGCTAAACTGATGCTGCACAAAAGTGGAGTTGTAGTCCTAAAAAGGACTGTTGGGTTCTTAGAAGATGTATCCCTGCCTAAATGATCCTTCTAACCTTCACTAACGCACTCCCTGGTTGACAGCAGCTCTGTCTCTCAGCTAATCCAGCCTCCGTGTGAGGCGAGCATCAGCTGGCCTCAGATTTTATTATCCTAGGTCACCTGATCTGGCCAGCCAGTCACTGCTATAGCCATGCACAGGATTGGCATGTCATAGGAGAAGGTGCCAAAGACCTCTCTGCATGTTCATTGGCTAAAAAAGTCGGTAAACATGAGGGTGAAATTTTCTCTAACACCACGTGGTGCTTGCTCGAGTACTTTCGAGTATGCTAATGCTCGCTCATTTTTAATAATAAAAAATGTTGGTACTTGTGGGTTATCTGTCACCACTAATTTATATACCCTTTCACCTCTATCTTGCAGGCTTTTGCCACATTTATACCACCTAAATAATATTATAAATATTTATAGTTGTGAGAAATGAAAATAGCTTAAGAAATAAATGATGTTTTTTTTCACACATATTTATTGGTGAAACATTTGTGAAATTAATTTTAAAAAATATGATAACAGATAACCCAAAAGTATCACACTTTTAAAACTAGAAACGCACAACAAAAAAGCAGTGGGCTCTGTACAATGAGGGAACCTGCTAATGAGGTGCGCAATCTGTATGACTTGGAGAGAAGAGGATGCAACTGAGTAGGAAAGGGCTGCAAGCAAGCATCAGCGGCACCCTAGGAAATAGGAATGAACATCCTATCCAAAATGTTATTAAAATGAATACCAAAAGGGACCAAACATATTAAAACCATTTAAAACACAGAAAAAGACAGGTGACTACTGTAGCCAAGAAAGACCACACAAAAAATACTACATCAATGGTGGCTGCACAAATAATCCAAAGCAAGTCCACAATGCTGTTGAGAATTGATGATAAATTGACATACGATCATCATTCCAATCCCGTGCCACCTCCGTCACAAAATTGTCAGGAGCCGCAAACGTGGGCATAAAGGGGACTCAGGTGCCAGCACTTCTACACATCTCCACAATGCAGCAATACTCTGTGTGGGAAGCACGTGAGCGGGCCCAGGGTCAGGCTCGGTCCCAGCCTCCATCTTGTGTGACCCAAGGTGCCGCGAGTTACATAGCAATGGGAAATCCATGTGTCCCCACACAATTTATTCTGTGTAGGTGTCAGATTGCTAAACACCACAATGGGAAGTCTTTGAGTTCCTTGGGCTTGCCTATGGCAGAGTTTCACCCCGCCAAGGACCTCGAATCATATTTCTACCATAGTCAGTCAGTCCCTTACCCCTACTCCACATCATGGCGGATTAAGAATAGAGCAGGGCCCAAATAAATCACCTCGCTGTACAGCACTGACAACTATGGCTTAATTCACCGCACACAGAGACTTGGAGATAGCGGAGGCTCTATGCCATGACTTGAAAAAATTAACCTGCTGTCTTGCCTGGAAACCGGCCTAGATGCGTAATACAAAAATTGATTCACTACTACTCCCAGCCAGCCACAACTATAATGCACATGGTCAGATGTAGCCCTAGGAAGGAGCGTTGGGGTTCTTGAAGGCAGAATCCTACTCTAACACTTTCCCTATATCAGCAGCAGCTCTTTCCTTAAACTCTGTATAATACACTGCAGACTGAGAATACTATAGATGAAATAGCAAATAGCCTGCACAGCCCGAGATGCTTAAAAAAGAAATTGGTGCACTACTGCTCCCTGCCAGCCACAACAGTAATGCACACTATGATGGGTAGCTCTAAGAAGGACCATTGGGCTTCGTGAAGACAGGATCCTACTCTAACACTGTCCCTATATCAGCAGCAGCCCTATCCCTAAGCTCTGCGAGCATTTGGCTGAGGCGAGTCGCGGGCGAGACCATTTTAACCCCATAGTGACGGCGCTATCGACTTTCTACTTCTTGCTGTTGCAGGATGTGTATGGAGGGAGATAGCGCCCCTATCTCCCTCCATACAGCGTAGGCGTCAGCTGTTTATTGCAGGTGACACCCGCGGGCAATAGCTGTTAACCCTTTAAATGCAGCTGTCAATTCTGACAGCGGCATTTAAATCCCCCAAACGATGTTTAGTGGTCCCGTACGGCCCCCCTGGTGAGTTCAGGGGAGCCGTGCAGGTGTCATGGCTGCCAGGGGCCTTTAGAAAGGCCCTAGGGCTGCCTGAGCAGACTGCCTATCAAGCCATCCCCGTGGGGTGGCTTGATACACTGCCTGTGAAAAAGCAGTATGATAATATGCTATAGCATTACGTCATACTGCAGGAGCGATCAAAGCATCGCATGTTAAAGTCCCCCCTGGGGACTGAAAGAGAGTTTTAAAAAAAGAACAATAAAGTTTTAGTTATTATTAAAAAAAAAAAAGTAATAAAAGTTAAAAAAAAAACCCTTTTGCCATATTTGCAATAAAAAAATCAAAATAATAAACCAAAAATACGTGTTTGGTATCACTGCGTCCATAAAAAGTCCGATCTATCAAAGTAATGATAGATTTACCCAGCGTGAACGTAGTCCAAAAAAAAAAAATAGAGAACGCCCGAAATGCACTTTTTTGGTAACCCTTTCTGCGAGAAAAAATGTAATAAAAGGTGATCAAAAAGTCAACTGTATGCGAAATTGGTACCAACGGAAACGTCAAGACATACCGGACAAAATGAGCCCTCAAATAACTACGTTGCCAAAAAAAGTTACCGTGCGCAGAAAACGGACACAGAAAATAATTTTAAAAAATTAAATATCTTAAAAAAAACCCACTATATAAGTTTGGTATCGTAGTAATCGTACTGACCCATAGAATAAAAATATCAGGTCGTTTTTGTTGCCGTTTGTATGCCGTAGAAACAGGACGCACTGAAAGATGGTGGAATGTTGTTTTTTTTTTCCATTTCTCTCCGCTTAGAATTTTTTAAAAGTTTTTCAGTAAATTATATGGTACAATAAATAGTGCCATTGAAAAATACAACTCGTCCCGCAAAAAACAAGCCCTCATACAGCAACGTTGATGGATAAATGAAGGAACTACGTACTAAGTACTCGGCGGTTACCTGATGGGCCCAGCCACTCATTACTGTGGGGGAAGGGAGAGGGCTGGCACGTCACAGCAGGAAGTGGTAATGCCTTCCCCGCATGTCTATTGGCTAGAAAATGGCGCTAAACATGCGGGGAAGGAAATGCAATTGGCTTGAGTACTGCATGGTGTTCAACACGAGTAACGAGCATTTCGAGTACCCTAATGCTCGAACGAGCATCAAGCTCGGATGACTGTGCTCGCTCATCTCTACTTGCAGCCTTTTTATTTTCAGTTGCAAATTTTTTTAACTAATCTAAAAAAATTTCGGGGGAACTTGTGATGGTTTGATCACTCCTGCAGTATAATGTAATACCAAAGAATTATAATTATACCACAAGTTGACAGGCAGTCTATGAAGTCACACCACAGACACAGCTTGGCAATCAGCCATGGCAGCAACGGGGGCCTTCTGTAGGTCCAGGCTGACAAATGGAACCTTGTGATCTCACCCTGTGATGGCTTCATAGAGCTAAAAGGGGCTTCTTCTCAGCCAGGAGATAGTTGTAGGAGCTGTAGAAACTTGCTGGTGATTGCACCCTCCATAGTTAAGGATGCCATCGTGTGGGAGAAAGCGCAGGAAATGAAATGAGTAGGTGAATTCTGGGGCTAGAGCAGACAGGGTGAGGGGCAGAGAATGTAATTGGGGCACAAAGCAAGCTTAAGAGTGTCAGATAGGCTGGACAAAAAAGGGTAGCATAAAAAAGAGTGTGGCTGATGGGTGCGGTGTAGCAGTGTTAACCTTCATAAATATTAAGGGAAGGCATCTCTATCAGAAAGGAATCTAAGCATATCACGTATTTTTTAACAGTATGTCCATGTAATGAAATACTGGTAATGAAATTGATACCGGATACAATAGTTCTGCCGGGAGGGTTGAAATGGAGTTATGAATTTTAGAGAGATGGTAAAAGATTGGCAAGCGATGATTCTCATTGGCGCAAACTTTTTCTTTTCAGGCAGTGGTCAGATGAGCGTTTTTTTTTTTTGTGCGCACCGTTTTGCGTAAAACAAATGCCCTGCACAGATGTGCAAAACCATTTGACCAAGGCTCTGTGCTACAGGAGCAGCTGTGCTTGTAGAGGTGCAGCTGCTCCATGAAGGTCCCCTCATCACTAAGCACTGTGATAGCACTGTCACAGTGTTCAGTGATGAGGGTACTGCAGCAGGGACGAAAGATTTCCCTGCCAGAGGATTGCAATGTTCTCCCATTGCTTTCAATGGAGCCGACGCTGCTGCCACCCCATTGAAAGCAATGGGATGCAGGCAATCCCCGCATTGATTTATATGTCAAGGCCGTGCCTGAAAACAAGCCCTAGCTGAATTCAAAAATCCAAAAAAATTAATACATCACCTAACAGCACTGTTGGGGCTGTGGTGCTTTTTCTCTCTGTCTCCCTGGCAGTGTTCTTCAGCATTTTCTTCTGGCTGGGGATTTAAAAATAACCACCTCCTGGAAGCACTGCCTCTGATTGGCTGAGCGCTGTGACTCATCAGAGGCAGCACTCAGCCATTCATTGTATGACAGCTGAGCACTGCCTCTGATTGGTCACAGCGGTCAGCCTATCAGAGTCAGCGCTTTAAGGAGGCAGGAGTTTTTAGATCCCTGGCCAGAAGAAAATGCTGAAGAGCACTGCCAGGGAGCCAGAGAGAAGTGGTAAAGCCCTGACAGTGCTGCTAGGTGACGTATTAATTTTTTTTTTTCATTCAGCTAGGGCTTGTTTTCAGGGAAGGGCTTAAATTTCAAGCCCTAACTGAAAATCACTGTGGGTGTTGTCTGCATCACATTGCTTTCAATGTGGTGTCAGCAGCTCCGGCCTTATTGAAAGCAATAGAAGAACATCACTATTCTCTGCCACAGCTGTGACAGCTGTGGCAGTGGATTCTGGCACCCCCGCTGCAGTCCCCTCATCACTGAACAGTCCCTGTAACATCACAGGATGCTACTCGCAGCACAGACCTTATTGGCGCACGCATGCCCTATCTTTTGCAGGTGTGAGTATTTTGTGAACACTTCATAGGAAAACAATAGTTCTAATAGAGGCACTTTTTTTGCACACATGGGTGTGCAAAAAAAGCTCGTATGACCAAGCCCTTAGGTGAGAATTTTGACTGTGAAAGTTTAATGCATGTGATTAATAAATTCCTTCTGGTTAGCCAAAGTAGGATTGTGGGATATAGTATTTGGTGTCTGACAAGATGCGCATAGCCTCACCGATGTAGGTAATTTTGCCTGTAGAATGATCCCACCACCTTTGTCAGCATTGCTTATAAGAAGGTCTTGATTGTTAGCTTGTCATTGAACCACTAGGTGTTCATATGTGCTGAGATTATTGCTAATGTATATTTTTTATCTCTTTGAATTCCATGCTCACTAGATTAAAAAAACTCTCAATGATGTTGCCACTGTGGTGAGAGGGGTAAAAAGTAGAATTAGATTTTAAGTTGGCTTGAATTGTTGTAGCGTTCAGGCGCTGGATTGGAGCCATTGTAGCAGCAGGTCTAGAGAGTAGTCCAGGAAAGCCAGAGCTCGGTATCTGTAGGTTTTGGTTCACAGTACAAATAGAAAATGCGGGTAGAGTTGTTGAGAAGGAAAGCCAGAGGTCGGTATCTGTAGATCATTATTTTGATAGCAGACAAGCAGGCAGAAGTGGAGCTTGATCAAGGCTGTGGAGCACAATAATCACGTGCTGGAGGAGAGACCAGACCAGGTTTTTATGATGTCAAAAATTAGTATCGGGGGGACCAAGAGAAACACAAGAGCATGGCTATATGTTCAGCAGAGGAGCTGTCCAAGTCCCGGATGTCTTAGTTTGAAGGTATTACTATCAACAAACAACTCAAATTTGTTGGTCTTTGTAATTAGGCAAAAAGAGAAACTCTTATAAAGAAAACCCTGTTCTGCATGTGTGAGAATGTGATTAGAAAAAATTTAAACTTTTTGTTTTGTTGTGATTCTCAATTGTCTCTTGTAGTGCACTACTGAAGTCCATCTATTAATCATACATGTCATCTGGACCATGTGTGCAGCACTTGTACATTATACCATCATTATATAATAATTATTATTAGCCCCGCATATTTTAAGGTTTTATGTCCTTTTTTGTGTAATGAGAAGATGCTTTTCTGACACCTTTTATTTCCTATTACTGTTCTTGGTATTAATGATTCAGATCAGAGATGCTTTAGATGGATTTTATCAACTACTTATCCCTATATGTCATATATCTATATATAATACATTTCCCATGGACTACTGATATATTTTAAATTCTCCTTCTCTGAGCATTGTATATGTTTTTTTCTTAAACCCTTATAATATGGATTGTTTTTTGGAATACCTTTGATTTATTTATATCGTATATGTTATTACATTTTAATAAATTCACCAAATCATGTAATCTAAGACACAATTTACTCTTCCCTGAAACCAACCAAACTCCCTCCCAGCCTCCCTCTTCACTTACAAAGAGGAAAGAAAGTTCATCACAATGTCTAAGCCATCATATATTACACAATACATGGCTATATATATATATATATATATATATATATATATATATATACTCATAAAGTACCTATACTTTTGCTACAGAAATGTTACCGTGGTCCGCCTATACAATTTCTACTGAATGGGTTGAGTGGTTCGTCTATACTCTTGCTACAGAAATGTTACAGGGGTCTGCCTATACTCTTGCTATAGAAATGTTACTGGGGTCCGCCTATACTTTTGCTACAAGAATGTTACAGGGGTTCGCCTATACTTTTGCTACAGAAATGTTACTGGGGTCCGCCTATACTATTGCTACAGAAATGTTACAGGGGTCTGCCTATACTTTTGCTGCAGAAATGTTACTGGCATCCGCCTATACTCTTGCTACAGAAATGTTACTGGGGTCTGCCTATGCTGTGGGTGCACAAAGACTTCCCATCGCGGTGTTTTACTTATCTAGCACAAATACACTGACTGACTAGGGCAGAAATGTGGGCCAAGGCCGAGGTCCTTGGCGGAGTGAAATTCTGCCATGTTAGGGCGCTCTTCTTTCTTTCTGTGTAATACCATCTTTGTGCACCGACAGCATAGGCGAGTCCAAGGAACTCAAAGACTTTCCACAAGGGAGCATGTGGCATGAAGCCAGCTGAATGCTGTGCAGAGAAAATTTTGGGTGCGCTGTGGACGCAGGGTCGTACTTGGTGGTTGGACAGCAATGCCAGCATGTAACCCAGAATAAGAGGCAGCGGTGTCACCCGCAGGCAGTGATTGTCCTTGGTTGCAGGTAGTGTGGTGCTTAGCTAAGGTGTGCCAGTGCGTGTGCCTTGCTAATGAGGGTTTGTCCGAAGTAAATTGTTAGGGGGGTGGCGCCAGACTCTTTTTCCCATTTTGGCTTAATAGATGGACCTGGGAGCCTCAGATGCAGCCATGCATGCTGCCGCTGCCCTTCCCCATCCATTTCTGTGGTGTTTCCATGACTTTCTGATGTTTCACAAGTCATCACCTATGCGGAGCATTGGTCCCATACAAAAATACTCGAGTTCCCCATGGACTTCAATGGGGTTCGTTACTCAAAACGAGCTCTCGAGCATTGTGAAAAGTTTGACTCGAGCACCCGAACATTTTGGTGCTCGCTCATCTCTAATCCATATGAGCTTCATTCAGGAAATACACATTTGGGTGTGGATTTTATCGATATGTGTGATTATTACCCAACATGCACAGATGTTCATAGAATGGGACGTCATTGACCAGTATAATTGTGATTGTCTCCAACCAGGTAATGGCTCTGCACAGTACATACATCCTGTTTCTGATCCTCACTCTTATTGATGGTAGACGTGTTATGGAGCGCTCATGCAAATTAGAACTGATTGGAGAATCACAGCACATCACGAAATCGGGAGATCTGATGCTCGGTGGAATAATACAGCTTTCTACTGAAGCTGACAAAGCCAGTTACAGATCATTTACTAATAATGATGTGATTACCTTGTGTAGAGGGTAAGTACAGAAATTTTCCACACTGTAGAATTGGATGGTTCACGATGCAGTAAAACAGACATATTTATATTGTGGGTCATTTTGATTAAAGAGATATCGAATTCATCTAGATGGTCAATGTAGTGTTATGTTAAAAACAAAAATACCTTTTTAAAAAATTTGCCTTCTGTCACAACTTTTGACCCTTAAAACTTTTTAAAAAATTTTTTGGCGATGAATCTGTGTTTGGCTCATTTTTTGCAAAGTGACCTGCAGTTTTAGGCCTCAGTCACACAGGTGTCTTTATGTGCGTATGCTACCTGCGTTTGTCATCCGCATCTATATAGAACCAATGCTTTTGAATGTCAGCAGTCACATGCCCGATATTTACCTGTGCACAAAAATGCATAGCGGTAAATATAGGGCAGTGGGTTTATAAACGCAGGTAACAGCAGCATCCATCTTTTTTGGATTCGCTCAATGCGGTCGGCGGCAACAGCACGACCCCATTGAGAACATATAGTGAAGAATGCGATCCTCTGGCACAGCTGTGACAGCTATGGCAGGGGAGCGCAATGTTCTCCCATTAATTTCCATGGAGCCGCCGCTACAGTCGGCTCCATTGAAAGCAAGTGACTGCTGGCAAGCCGTGCAGTGAAAAATATATATATACTCCCCTCTCTGCAGCTGCTAAGGCTTAGGCGCGTCCAGCCGGGTCTTCTCCCGCACTGCTCTGAAGTGCTTTCAGCAGGCGGGGATTTAAAATCTCCGCCTGCTGAAAGGGCTGCCTCTGACTGGCAGAGCATTGCGACCAATCAGAGGCAGCTTTCAGCTATTGAATGACAGCTGAGAACTGCCTGTGATTTGTCCCTGCGCTCAGCCAATCAGAGGCAGCACTCACTCATTCATTGAATTCAGCTATTGATTGGATTCAATGAATGGGTGAGTGCGGCCTCTGATTGGCTGACTGTCTGACATTTGTAGGTAGATTGGGGCTACAATGGGTAAATGGGTATGCTTCTGAACATGGGACAAACATGGGTATCCATTTTGGGATGAAAGTTTTCATTCCGATGTACGCTGTACAAATAAACCTATTTTTAAATGACACAATTGCCAAAAAAAGAAAACCATATTTTTATCTTTCTGCTTTGCTTAGATTCATTAAAAAAACTGTGGGGTCAAGATATGCAGTAGACCCCTAAATGAATTCATTAAGGGATCTAGTTTTTAAAATGCAGTCATTTGTGGGGGTTCTCTGTCGTTTTGGCCACTCAAGAGCTCTACAAGTGGGCAATGGGACCTAACATGCCTTCAAGCAAAATGTCTGTACTGAAAGCCTTCGGCTGCTCCTTTCATTTTGGACTTCGTTGTGCATATTTTAAGGTGTAAATTCTCATTTTTATGTGCACTATAAAAAAAACTGCCTTTAAAATGATGTATTTGCAAAAATATGTAATTTTATTATTTCTCCTCTAAATTGCATTAACTCCTGAAAAAAAAAATAATTGTGGGGTCAAAATACTCCTGACACCCCTCACTGCAGTTTTTAAAATGGGGTCATTTGTGGGGGTATCTATCATTCTTACACCTATGAGCGTTTGCAATCTTGGCTTGGTGTAGGAAAACAAAGTGTTCTTCAGAATGCTGACAATCAATGTTAAATTTATGCGTCTCCTAAATGGTTAAAAAAAAGAGTTTTTCAATTGTGCGTCCACAATAAAGTAAACAGATGCAAATATATATCTTATCAAAAAATTGGACAGTATGTTTGCACATATTTGAGATATTGCAATTGAAAATGGGATTTTTCAAAATGTTCCCATTTTTGGCACTTTTAATAAATATACACAAATTCTATTGGTCTATTTTCATCACCTGAATGAAGTACTATGTGTGGCGAAGAAACAATGTCAAAATAACTCGGATATGCAAAACCTTTACTGAGTTATTCTATGTTAAAGTGACACATGTCAGATTTCTAAAATTTGGCTTGGTCATTAGGTGCAAACAGGCTTAGGCCTCTAAGGGGTTAAGCCCTCTAAAGTGTCCTTTGGTGTCCATTTTGTTGTCTTGTTTCCACAGTGTATCTTTGTTCCAACTCTTTCCAGGAAAGTGATGCAGCCGCACATCCACATGAAGTAAAACATAATTTATCAGACCACACCGCCTTCTTCTATTGCTCCATGATCCGGTTCTGATGCTCACATGTCTATTATATACACCTTTATGGATGGGCAGGGGCCACATGGGCACTCTGACTGGTCTGCGGCTTTCCCGCTCCATACACAGTGATCTGTGATGCTCAATGTAATTGGACATTTTTCTATTATTGCCAGCCAAAACGTTATCAATAATTTATTCTATTGTTGCTTTTCTGTGGAATTGGACCCAAAGGACTCTCACCCACCAGAAGAGAAGTAAAAGGCCAAGAAAAAATATACAGCTAATGAATACAAACCTTGCTATTAGAAGTGAAAAGAAAGGACAAATACAAAAATAATCAAATGGAAAGTAGAGGAGCAAGAGACCCCGATCACAAACTATAATATTTCTACACAAATGCACAAAGCTAGGAAACAAACAAGGAGAATTGGAGCTCCTAACATAGGAAGAGAAATATGATGTCATAGACATCATGGAAACTTGGTGGGATGATACACGATTGGATACAAGGCTTAAAGGATACAACTTACTTATAAGTAACAGACCTAAAAAAGGGGGGAGGTGTTTTGTTGTATGCTAGGAGAGCATTCATCTCCACAGAAACTGTTTGGGAGAGAACAACAGAAAGGACACCATTGTGGGCATTTATGGATACGCAGAATATATGGATAAAATCTTTCTACATTATGGTCAAGTTCTCAAAAAGTATGACATAGTGATCATGAGAGATTTTAACTATCCAGACATTTGTTGGGAATCTGAGTAAAGGTAATGGATCCAACAAATTCTTATCTGCTCTTGCTGACAACTTTATCTTCCAAAAGGCAAAAGAGAAAACAAGGGGATCTGCTATCTTGGACCAAATTCTTACCAACAGGGAGGGAATGGTTGAGGAAGTAAGGGTGGCTGGGACCTTAGGAGGCAGTGATCATGATATTATTTTGGATAATAAGGGAGTAAGATCTGAGAAGACTGATACTTCAAGGTTGGATTTCAGAAAGGCAGATTTTAGAGGGTAGGAATAATCCAATGTCTGGATGTTCTTAAGGACAGAAATGTCCAAGAAAGTTGGGAAATATTGCAAAATTAGATTCTCAAAGCACAATCGTTACCAATCCCTAAAAGAAGGAAGAAAATGAATCATTTAAAGAGACCAAGATAGATCAGCCCAGTAACCACGTCAAGGTTCCTTGTCTGTAGTGAGTCCCTATACTACTATATATATGTCACAGAAGGGGAAATATAAAAACATAAAAACAATCACAGAAAATGGCCATATACTGACTGACTAAGGAGGGCAGATAGCTGCATCCCCTCATCATGCAGGGAGCAGACTACCAAATGAGGGAGCTAATTACACCTGTATCTTGGTCAAAATCCAACTAATACCTTGCATTTATTATCTATTATTCACATGCAGTGTGGCTTTAAAATGCCAGGGGGAGCCCAGGGTGGCAGTACCAATGTGGTTCACTTTTAGAGGTACAGGGCAACCCGACAAACTATTATGGCATCATTTATAGGTTGCTGGTCTGCATGGTGCTCTACATGTATCAGAAGGTTTGCCATTTTGTATCCACTCTGCGTGGGTGTATAAACCAAGCAGATACCCCCTCTATATTAAGAGCCTATGTGAGTGGCTGTTTCATCAGTGTCCCTCACAGGTGTAATTAGCTCCCTCATTTGGTAGCCTGCTACCTGCATGATGAGAGGATGCAGCTATCTGTCCTCCTTAGTCAGACAGTATATGGCAATTTTCTGTGAATGTTTTTATGTTTTTATATTTCCCCTTTGTGACATACTCTAGAAATCTAGAGCACCACTTCAGTAAAGATACACCCAGTGCTTAGTAGATCCTCTAGACCCTAGGTGGATCAGTTGCAAGATATCATCCATGCTTAGCTGGGGGAGTTATCTAGAGATGAGCGAGCGTGCTCATCCGAGCTTGATGCTCGTTCGAGCACTAGCATACTCAAAAGTATTCGTTACTCGAGCGAGCTCCACGCGGTGTTCGAGAAAATTTCACCCTCTTCTCCTCACATGTTTAGCGTCTTTTTTAGCCAATGAACATGCAAATAAGGTTTTGGCACCTCCTGCTATGACTTGCCAACCCTGTGCACATCTATGGCAGTGAGTGACTGGCCGGATCAGGTGACCTAGGATCATAAAAACTCAGGTCACCTGATGCTCGCCTCACACGGAGGCTGGATTAGCTAAGCGATAGAGCTGCTGTGAATGAGTGAGAGCGTTAGTGTAGGTTAGAGGGAGCGTTTATGCAGGGATACATCTTCAAAGAACCCAGCAGTCCTATTTTAGGACTACAACTCCACTTTTGCACAGCATCAGTTTGGCTGCCTGGGACCAGTAGTGTGCACAAAGCATTCACAAGCATCCCCGCTATATACTGCCAACTGTTACCGGTTCTATACAGTATACTGCTACTGATGTACACAGACTATATAGAAATAGGCACAAGTGTGTGTCCTGTCGATCCACACTATATAACAAGACTACCCATTTTGCACAGTCTGTTTTTGGCTTAAAGCATACGCAAAATACCCCTGTGTGTGTCCTGTGGATCCACACTATATAACAAGACTGTACGCATTTTACACTGTCTATTTTTGGCTTAAAGAGTATGAAAAATATCCTTGTGTGTGTCCTGTCAATCTGCACTATATAACAAGACTGTACTCATTTTACTCAGTCTATTTTTGGCTTAAAGCGCACGCAAAATACCCCTGTGTGCGTACTGTAGATCCACGCATTTTACACTGTCTATTTAAAGCATACGCAAAACGCTATGCAGTTTGTGTAGTGTTTTGACACAGCGCATTAAACATGATCAACACTAGGCGTAAGGGTCGAGGATTAGGACGTGGGCGTGGACGTGGGTGTCCGAATGAGGGTGTGGGCAGAGGCTGAGGTCATGGGTGGGGTGAAACAGTTCCTGCTGCTGAGGGAGATGTTGAACGCCGCGTATCTACGCTCCCCAGCTTCATCTCACAGTTTGCAGGTCCAGGTGGTATACCATTATTAAAACCACAACAGTGCAATCAGGTTGTGACGTGGATAGCGGATATCGTCCAGTAATTTATCCATCACCCAGTCTTCTGTAGTGGAAACCCAATATATATCTATATGGATCGATGGGCCTTGGCAGTAGACAGTTGTCAATTTAACATTCTGTATACATATTTGCTTTCTGTCTTGCTACAAATATAATGTTCTTACAGTTATGCAATAGGTACTTCCGCTCATATGAAAATATCTGTTTTATAACTCTGCTGACATGGGGAAGCCAACATGAAACCAATCTATATATATATCTATTTTTCCGACTGTTCGTGCCTTTAAGAGAAGTATAACTCAGACATAGATAACCGCAGTCTGAAACAGCTACCGCAATAATTTCCCCAGCAATTTTACTGGAAACAGACACGAATAACATAGGAGGTCTATGCTATTATTAACTCATGATGTAACATCCAATCATATCGAAGGAACCACACGTAGGGCCAAGACAACCCACTCATCTAATCCACCACCTGATGGCCAATCACAGATGACCGGAGGATGGAAGAATGGCAAGATGCTTATCCAATAATTAAACAATACGTTGTATCTATGTAATCTTTTGACCTGCCCATATGTTAAACTCTTTAAAAGAGGCTACGGGCCCAACATTAAAGTAGAACTGAGGAAGCTTATACATGCTGAGCCTGAGTCAGTGTGGAAACTTCTTCTGCGCATATAATCAATTCAGAATTAATCTGGAAGGGTGTAAACATTCCAAATTGAGTAAATTGTGGACAAAAAGCATATCCACGACACTTCCACGCAGTCCACTCACGCTAGCAAAGATATTGAACCAGTGAATCCTCACGCTGATCCTCCTTCTTCCTCCCAGCCTGGTCACTCAGGAAAAGAAGAGATTCAGAACAGGCATACTCACAGGAACTGATCTCAGGTCCCTGCCCGGAGTCGCAAACAATGGTTCATGAGCCACCTGAGGAGTTTGTCGTGATTAATGCCCAAACTTTGGACCTTTCACAGTCTCAGGATGATGAGGGTGGGGACTTCCAAGTAGTGTCTCAAGAGGTATTTGTTGATGATGATGAGACACATTTGTCTGTCAGTGAGGTTGTTGATAGGGGAGTAAATCTGAGGGAGGAGCAGACTGAGGATTCAGAGGAAGAGTTGGTGAATGATGAGGTGACTGACCCCACCTGGGTTGGAAAGCCTACTGAAGACAGTGCTTCAGAGGGGAAAGGCAAGTACAGCACCAGAACAGGTTGGAAGAGGCAGTGGTGTGGCTAGGGGGAGAATCTGGTCCAGAGCAAGTAATCCCCCAACTTTTCCCCACAGCACCTCCTCGCGACGAACTCCCGTGCAGAGTGCTAGGTGTTCGAAGGGCTGGATGTTTTTTAATGAGAGTGCAGACGACTGACTAACAGTGGTGTGCAACCTGTGCCGCACCAAGATCAGCAGGGAAGACACCACAACCAGCCTGAACACCACCAGCATGCATAAGCATATGATGGCCAAGCACCAGACAAGGTGGAACAAAGGCCATTCACCACCTGCGGGTCACACAATTGCCTCTTCCTCTGTGTCACATGCTGGCACTGAGATGCAATCCCCCTCCCAGGATGCAGGCCAGAGTGTCTCCCGCCTTGCATCCACCCCTTCACCTCCACGGTCCTCCAATGCCTTCACCGATGTGTCCCAGTGCAGCATTCAGCTATGCATAACACAAACAAGCGCAAATATGCAGTCACCCACCCGCATGCACAATCGCTAAACGTGCATATCTCCAAACTGCTGACCATTCAGATGCTGCAATATAGGCTAGTAGAAACTAAGGCTTTCTTCAACCTAATGGCGGCTGTCCCTCACTACTCGGTCCGCAGTCGCCACTATTTTTCCAGCTGTGCCGTCCCCGCCCTACTCCAACACGTGTCATGGAATATCAACCATGCCCTCACCAAAGCAGTTACTGGGAAGGTCCACTTAACTACCGACACGTGGACAAGTGCTGGCAGGTAGGGACACTACTTCTCCCTGATGGCACATTGAGTTAACCTGGTGGAGGCTGGGACCAAATCTGACCCTGGGTCTGCTCACGTGCTACCCACACCGAGGATTCCGGGCCCTACCTCGGTCATGTTTTCTCCGGGTTACTATACCACCTCCTCCACCCCCCCTCCTCCTCCACCTCTCAATTACCATCTGTGAGCACGTCGCTTTCAGTCAGTAGCTTGAGGCGCTGCGCACTGCTGCGGGGAAGCGTTAGCAGGCTGTGCTGAAACTCCTGAGCTTAGGTGACAAGAGACACCCTGGCTTGTTACAGGGTTTGACGGAGCAGACCGACCTCTGGCTTTCGCCACTGAACCTCCAACCAGGCATGGCCGTGTGTGACAATGGGCGTAAACTGGTGGCGGCTCTGCAGCTCGGCAGACTAATACACGGGACATGCCTGGCCCACATGTTCAATCTGGTTGTTCAGCTCTTTCCTAAAAACGACCCCAATTTGTCTCAGCTGCTCAGCAAGGTGTCGCGTGTGCGCACATTTCAGAAAGTCCACCACAGATGCTGTCACCCTCAGGACATTGCAACAGCGCTTTCAGCTGCTAGTTCACTGACTGTTGTGCGACATGCCAATGCGCTGGAATTCAACTTTGCAAATGTTGGCCATGGTTTACGAGCAGCGTAGAACCATTATTGAATACCAGCTGCAACACGCCCGTCGGAGTAGTAGTCAGCCTCTGCACTTCTTCACAGAGGAGTGAGCATGGATGTCTGACATCTGTCAGGTGTTAGGAAACTTTGAGGAGTCAATACAAATGGTAAGCGGCGATGCCACCATTATCAGTGTAGCCATCCCGCTGCTTTGCCTGCTAAGAAGGTCGCTGCTAAGCATTAAGGCCAATGCTTTGCGGATAGAACAGGAGATGGGGGATGACACCCTCAGGTTGTATCTCAGGGTATATTGGTGGAGGAGGAGGGGAGGATGAGGGTGAAGAGACTACTGCCCACACTGCAGAAGGTACACATGCTACTTCCTTCACATCTGTTCAGCATGTATGGGCTGAAGAGGATGAGATCCATCCTCCTAGTGAGCACAGAAATGTGTTGCGTACTAAGACTCTGGCACACATGGCTGACTTCATGTTAAGCTGCCTTTACCATAACCCTCACGTTAGACGCATTCTGGCTAACCTGGATTACTGTATTTCACCCTTCTCGACCCACAGCATAAGGAGAACCTTTCCACTCTCATTCCTGAATAGGAAAGGAGTAAAAAAGTGATGCAATACCACAAGGCCCCGGTAGGAAAGCTGATACTAAACTTCCCATATAACAATGCTACAGGTAGGGGACCTAGTTCAGAGGGCCAACTAGCAGGGAAGATGAGGGGAACAGGCAGTATGTCCAGCGCAGGCAGGGGAACACTCTCCAAGGCCAGTTTTAGGTCACCCCAGCCAGACTGTGTCACCAATCCCTAGTCTAGGTTAAGTAGGAGGGAACAGTGTAAAAAGATGGTGAGGGAGTACATAGCCGACCGTACCAATGATCCCTTTGCTCCATACAACTATTGGGTGTCAAAGCTGGACACGTGGCACAAACATGTGTTGTACACCTTGTAGGTGCTGGCCTGACCTGCTGCTAGTGTGTTATCAGAGAGGGTGTTTAGTGCTGCTGGGGGTATTATCACAGATAAGCGTACCCACCTGTCAACTGACAGTGCCAACAGGCTTACACTTATTGGAATGAACAAAGCCTGGATTTCCCCAGACTTGTCTTCTCCACCAGTGGAAAGCAGCTTAACATAAAGTATCTTTAAGCTGAAACTGGAGAACCATGCACCCTCTATCACCCCAAAAAAGGGTAGAAGTAGCTTGGTCTATCCTCCTCTGATCCTCCTCCTCCTAAACCAGATTGTCAGCACGCTGAGCAGCCAATTCTTCAGAGGGCCAAAAGGCTATTTTAAACTACTTTTTTCGGAGGGCTGCCTCCAGGTACTCACCCCCACTGGTTCCAGCTTCATACACCCACAGAGTCCACAAATGTATCCCAACGCAGTGTCCAGCTATCTGACACAGAGACAGAATGAATTGTCCCGCTTTGGCCACTATAATTTATTTATAGTACGTGCTGTCTTTCCCTGGGGCACTGGTTAAAAAGCCCCTCGGTGAAAGGCAGGGGCTGGGACAGGCGGTAGCTTGCCTGTTGGTGGACCACCACCTGGATCCCATTAAGCAAGTACAAGCTCTATGTTAAAAAAAATATTTAAGGGGGTTCACCTGCACTCTTGGTAAACAAATCTTTCAGGAGTACACCTATACTCTTGGTACACAAATGTTTTAGGGGTTTGCCTGTACTCACGGTAAACAAATCCTTCAGTGGTTCACCTATACTTTTGGTAAACAAATACCCTGCACTCCTCAAAAAATCTTTCAGGTTCTCATCTGCAATCTTGGCAAAAAAAATTATTTTTAAAACTGGTTGTTTTCTTAATTAAAAATGTAGAAGTACTGACCTCTGAGTCCCACCCTATGCTGGTGTTTAGGGCTAATAAAATGCTGCAACAGGTGGCATGGGATGGCACTAGAGATGAGCGAGCACACTCATCTGAGATCGATGCTTGTTCGAGCATTAGGGCACTTGAGATGCTTCTTACTCAGCACGAGCACCACGTGGTACTCAAGTCAATTGCATTTCCTTCCCCGCATGTTTGCACCATTTTCTAGCCAATAGACATGCTGGAAAGGCATTACCACTTCCTTCTGTGACATGCCAGCCCTATCCCACCCCACAGTACTGAGTGGCTGGCCCGATCAGGTGACCGCCGAGTACTTAAACTGGTCGCCTCAGACACATGCTGGTAGAGGTTAGGGAAAGTGCTGCCACTGACATAGGGAAAGTATTAGAGTAGGATCCAGTCTTCAAGAACTCCAACAGTCCTTCTTAGAGCTACTCACTCTTCATAGTGTGCATTACTGTTGTGGCTGGCTGGGAGCAGTAGTGCACCATTTTTTTCCCCATCTCAGGCTGTGCGGGCCATTTCAGCTATACTGTTCTGTGTCTGCAGTGTAGTATGTAGAGTTTAGGGAAAGAGCTGCTGCTAATATAGGGAAAGTGTTAGAGTAGGATCCTGTCATCAAGAACCCCAACGGTCCTTCTTAGGGCTACATCTGACCATGTGGATTATAATTGTGGCTTGCTGGGAGTAGTAGTGCATCTTTTTTTGAATTATGCATCAAGGCCAGTTCCCAGCCTGTCAGTTATAGCGTTCTCGGGCTGCAGTGCCGTACAACCAGCTCTCACCGTGAAACTGCTCTTTAATATTTCCTAGCCTACTGTGAACGACTTCAGTTATACCGTTCTGTGTCTGCAGTGCATTAGACAGAGTGTTGGGGCACAGCCACTTCTATAGGTAAAGTTATATACACTATACAGTCCACATCCTCCGTGCAAGAACCCCAAAGCTCCTTCTTAGGGCTACATCTGACCGTGTGCATTATAGTTGTAGCTTGCTGGGAGTAGTAGTGCATCAATTTTTGTATTAGGCATCAAGGACCTAGGCTAGTTTCCAGCCTGTCAGTAATAGAGTTCTCAGGCTGCAGTGCCGTACAATCAGCTCTCACCGTGAAACTGTTCTCTAATATTTCCTAGCTTACTGCGAATGACTTCAGTTATACCGTTCTCTGTCTGCAGTGCATTAGACAGAGGTCTCACCGCTAAACAGTACTGTAATATTTCCTGGGCCACAGCAAAGTATTTCAGCTCTGCTGCTGTACAAAGCGGCTCATAATACCCTTTCCTTGGTGGGGTTGATATAGCCGCAGTTACCAGCACTATCCACTGGCTTTAGAGTCTTCTCCCACTCCACACGGCCTCTATTATCTACAAGTCTCTGCGAGCAGTAAATTACCCCTTGGTATCAGAGCTAGACAGCGGGTTAATTTTTTCAAGTCACAGCATAGAACCTCCGCTATCTACAAATCTCTGTGTGCGGTGAATTAAGCCACAGTTGTCAGTGCTGTACAGTGTGGTAATTTATTTGGGCCCTGCTCTTATCTTAATCTGCCATGATGAGGAGTAGGGATAAGGGTCGAGGATGTAGACGTGGATGCGGACGTCCAAGTGAGGGTGTGGGCACAGGCCGAGTTCCTGGTCGTGGTGAATCACAGCTGGCTGCTGCGGGATTAGGAGAGAGGCAGGTTTCTGGGGTCCCCAGCTTCATATCACAATTTACGGGTTCCCCGTGGTAGACCTTTATTACAAACAGAGCAGTGTGAGCAGGTCCTGTCGTGGATGGCAGAAAACTCGTCCACCCAGTCTTCTACGCAGTCCACTACTCCAAGCCCCTAGGGACTGCAACTCTGAATCCTTTGGCTGCTGCTCCTCCTTCCTCACAGCCTCCCCACTCCATGAAAATGACATATTCTGAGCAGGCAAACTCCCAGGAACTGTTCTGGGGTCCCTGCCATGAGTGGGAAAAACTCATTCCTCTCTCACCTGAGGAGTTTATTGTGACTAATGCCCAATCTTTGGAAAGTTCCCGAAGTCCGGGTGATGAGGCTGGCGACTTCCAGCAACTGTCTCAAGAGCTTTTTGTGAATGAGAATGATGAGACACAGTTGTTTGTCAGTGAGGTAGTAGTAAGGGCAGTAAGTCCGAGGGAGGAGCGCACAGAGGATTCGGGGGAAGAGCAGCTGGACCATGAGGTGACTGACCCCACCTGGTTTGCTGAGCCTACTGAGGACAGGGCTTCAGAGGGGGAGGCAAGTGTAGCAGCAGGACAGGTTGGAAGAGGCAGTAGGGTGGCGAGGGGTAGAGGCAGGGCCAGAGGGAAGAATCCCCCAACTGTTCCCCAAAGCACCCCCTCGCACCAAGCCTCCGTGCAGAGGGCTAGGTGTTCAAAGGTGTGGATGGGTTTTAGTGAGAGCGCGGACGACCGACGAACAGTGGTGTGCAATCTGTGTCGCACCAAGATCAGCCGGGGAGCCACCACTACCAGCCTCACAACCACCAGCATGTGCAGACATATGATGGCCAAGCACCCCACAAGGTGGGACGAAGGCCATTCACCGCCTCCGGGTCACAACACTGCCTCTTCCCCTGTGCCTCAACATGCCACACAGGTCCAATCCCCCTCTCAGGACACAGGCACGAGCACCTCCAAGCCTGCACCCACACCCTCACCTCCACCATCCTCTACTCCATCCAGCAATGTCTCTCAGTGTAGCGTTCACCTGTCACTAACACAAGCGTTGGAGCAAAAGCGCAAATACGCCGCCACCCACCCGCATGCACAAGCTTTAAGTGTGTACATTGCCAAATTAATCAGCCTGGAGACGCTGCCATACAGGCTTGTGGAAATGGAGGCTTTCAAAAACTTGACGACGGCGGCGGTCCCGCACTACTCGGTCCCCAGTCACCATTTTTTTTTCCCAGTGTGCCGTCCCAGCCCTACACCAGCACGTCTCCCGCAACATAAATCGTGCCCTCACCAATGCGGTTATTGGCAAGGTCCACTTAACCACGGACACGTGGTCAAGTAGTGGCGGGCAGGGCCACTATATCTCCCTGACGGCACATTGGGTGAATTTGTTGGAGGCTGGGACCGAGTCAGAGCCTGGAATCGCTCACGTCCTACCCACACCCAGAATAGGGGCCTACTTGGGTGCTGCTATCTGCGGTGTTTGATGCCACCTCCTCCAAGCCCTTCCCCTCCTCCTCCTCTGTAACCTCTACCTCTCAATAAAAAAGTGTGAGCCTCCAACCGGACATGGTCGTGTGTGACAACGACCGTAACCTGGTGGCGGCTCGGCAGCCTCACACACGTGCCATGCCTGGCCCACATCTTCAATGTGGTGGTTCACAAGTTTCTGAAAAACTACCCCCACTTGTATGACCTGCTTGGCAGCGGGAAGAGACAGCTGGGCACACTGCAGAGGGTACCCATGCTGCTTGCTTCCCATCTATTCAGCGTGTATTGGCTGTAGAGGAGGAGGATCCTGAAAGTCATCTTCCTAGTGAGGACAGCGATGTGTTGTGTACGGGTACCCTGCCACACATGGCTGACTACATGTTAGGCTGCCTTTCCCGTGACCCTCGCGTTAGACGCATTCTGGCCAGCACGGATTACTGGGTGTACACCCTTCTTGACCCACGATATAAGGAGAACCTTTCCACTCTCATTCCCGAAGAGGAAAGCGGTACGAGAGTAATGCCATATCACAGGGCCCTGGTGGAAAAAGTAATGCTAAAGTTCCCATCTGACAGCGCTAGTGGCGGAAGACGCAGTTTGAGGGCCAAGTAACAGGGTAGGCTAGATCAGGCAGCATGTCCAGTGCAGGCAGGGGAACACTCTCCAAGGCCTTTGCCAGCTTTATGGCTCCCCAGCAAGACTGTGTCACGACTCCCCAGTCAAGGCTGAGTCGGAGGGAGCACTGTAAAAAGATGGTGAGGGAGAACGTAGCCGATCGTGCCACCGTCCTCTGTGATGCCTCTGCTCCATACAACTATTGGGTGTCAAAGCTGGACATGTGGCACGAACTTGTGCTGTACGCCCTAGAAGTTCTGCCCTGCTCTGCCGCTAGCGTCTTGTCAGCTGGGGTAATCATCACGGATTAGCTTACCCGCCTGTCAACTGCCAGTGCCAACATGCTTACACTCATAAAGATGAACAAAGGCTGGATTTCCCCAGACTTCTTTATCAAATACACTCACTGACTAGGGCAGAAATGTGGGCCGAGGTCCTTGGCGGGGTGAAACTCTCCCATGTTTGGGCACTCTGATTTCTTCCTGTGTAATACTATATTTGTGCATTGACAGCATAGGCGAGCCCAAGGAACTCAAAGACTTCACCTTGCGGTGTTGAGCTATCTGAAACCTACGCAGAGTGAATAGTGTGTGGACACATGGATTTCCCATTGCTATGTAACTCGCGGCAACTTGGGTCACACAAGGTGGAGGCTGGGCCCGCTCACATACTTCCCACACAGATTATTGCGGGTCCTACCTCAGTCATGGTTTCTTGGCCTTGTTATGCCACCTCCTCCTCCTGCTTGTCGTCAGGGGATCAGCACAGGGCAACATGTATTTTCTCTCGTGTTACCACAGTTATCTGAGACAATTGTTTGGGCCAAACAAAAGAAGTGTTCCTGCATTAATGAGATGTTCACAGCTACACTAGCATCCGAGTCCGCTTTATGCCCACGATTACTGAGGGTGTGAGCCGAGCTGGAGGTCCTTGGCAGGGTGAAACTGCCTTGTTTGGGCACTGTGATTTCTTTATGTGTAATAGTTTCCTTGGGTTCCTTTGGCTCTCCCATGCTTTGATTGCACAAAGACTTCCCATAGCGGTGTTTTACCGGACTGGCACAAATACTCTGACTGACTTGGGTGGGGTGCAGACTGTTTTCCTATTGCCGTTTTTTTTTGCCTATCTGGCACAAATACACTGAATGACTAGGGCAGAAATTTGGGCCGAGGTCCTTGGAGGGGTGAAACTCTGCCATGTTTGGGCACTCCGATTTCTTCATGTGTAATACCGTCTTTGAGTTTTATGGGCTCACCTATGCTGTGGGTGCACAAAGACTTCCTATTGCACTGTTTTGCCTGTCTGGCACAAATACACTGACTAACTTGAGTACGGTGCAAAGTGCAGATGGCTTTCCCATTGCGTTGTTCAGCTTTCTGACACCTACACAGAATGAATTGTGTGGGGACAGATGGATTTCCCATTGCTATGTAACTCAGGCACCTTGGGTCACACAATTGCGGATCCTACCTCGGTCATTGTTTCTCTGGCTTTTAATGCCACCTCCTCCTCCTGCTTGGGGTCTGGGGATCAGTGTTGGTCGACATGTATTTGCTCTCGTGTTAGCACAGTTATCTGAGACACTGGTTTGGACCAATAAAAAGAAGCGTAACTGATTTAATGAGACGTTCACAGCTGTACTAGCATCGGAGTCCGCTTTATGCCCACAATTACTAAGGCTGTGGGCAGAGGCCGAAGTCCTAAGGAAAATGCACCTGCGCCAGGTTTGGCCTGTGGAACTTCTTCGTGGTTTATCCAGTCTTTGGAGCGATGAAAGCAACCGTAACTGATTTAATAAGATGTTCACAGCTGTACTAGCGTCCGAGTACTGGGCGGAGTGAAAGTCTGGACACTGTAATAGCTTCATGTTTAATACTTTCCTTGGGTTTCATGGGCTCGCCTATGGTGTGGGTGCACAAAGATTTACCATTGCGGTGTTTTAGCTATCTAGCACAAATACACTGAATGAGACTTTCACAGGGTCACTGTGACCCTGTGGTGGTTACTTTTGCGACACCTCCTGCTTCAAACCAATCTTTAGTGTTAGTATGTGCTGCTGCATTGTGGAGATGTGTAGAAGTGCTGGCACCTGAGTCTCCTCTATGCCCACATTTGCGGCTCCTGACAATTTTGTGACGGAGGTGGCACGGGATTGGAATGATCGTACATAAATCTATCATCAATTCTCAACAGCATTGTGGGCTATCACCCACACTTTCAAAGAGGGTCGCTGCCTGGCCCTGCCAACCCTCTGCAGTGTGTGCCTCCGGATCCTCCTCATCCAGTATGCACTTATAAATAAACATGAGGGTGGTGTGGCTATGAAGCGAGCGTGTGGCATGAGGGCAGCTGAACGCTGCGCAGGGAAACTTTTGTGTGTGCAGTGGATGCAGGGTCGTGCGTGGGGGTTGGACAGCAATGCCAGCATGTAACCCAGGAGAAGATGCAGCGGTGTCACCCGCAGGCAGTGATTTGTCCTTGGTTGCAGCTAGTGTCGTGCCTAGCTAAGGTGTGACCTGCTAATAAGGGTCTGTCACAAGACAATTGTTAGGGGGGTGACTGCCAGGCTCTTGCCCCTATTTTGGCTTAATAGTGGTACCTGGAGCCTCTGATGTAGCCATGCATGTTGCCCCTGCCGTTCCCTATCCGTTTCTGTGGTGTTTTCATGACTTTCTGAGGTTTTCCGGTGTTTCACAAGTCATCAACTAAGTGGAGCATCGATCCCATACAAAATGCTCGAGTCGCCCATTGACTTCAATGGGGTTCATTACTCGAAACGAGCGCTCGAGCATTACGAAAAGTTCAACTCGAGTACCGAGCACCCGAGCATTTCGGTGCTCACTCATCTATAGATCACACCTATACATTCATTTGTCTGCAATTTTTTTAGCTATAAAGTACAATTTTAAAAGGATCACACGGCATACGGAAATGTATCCCAGCGTGGTGTCCATCTTTGGCCACTCATTTCTTTACAGTTCATGCTGTCTTTTTTCCTGGGGCACTGGTTAACAAGACCCTTGGGGAGAGGCAGGGGCTGGGACAGGCGTTGGCTTGTCTATCAGTGGACCGCCACCTGAATCCCATTAAGCAAGTACGAGCTGTCGCTCAAAAAATCTATCAGGTTTTTACCTGCACTCTTGGTAAACAAATCTTTCAAGGGTGCACCTATACTCCTGGTAAACAAATCATTTTAGAGGTTCACCTATACTCTTGGTAAACAAATCTTTCAGGGGTTCACCTGCACTCTGGGTAAAAAAACTTTTGTTTTGGAATGCTTTGTTGAATTGTGAAGATGTGTAGAAGTACTGGCATCTGAGTCCCCTTTATGCCCTCGTTTGTGGCTCATGAAATTTTGTGACGAAGGTGGCACAGGATTGCAATTATGATCATATGTTAATTTATCAGCAATTCTCAACAGCATTGTGGGCTATCACCCACAATTTCAGAGAGGGTCGCTGTCAGGCCCTGCCAACCCTCTGCATTGTGTCTCCTGTTGCTCCTCATCCAATACACACTAATAAATAGACATGTGGGTGGTGTGCTATCAAGCGACCGTGTGGCATGAGGACAGCTGAACGCTATGCAGGGAAAAATTTCAGTACGCTTTGGCCTACTGGGTAGGTGAAGGGGTGCGCCCTACCCCATCTGGGATGGGGACACCTGGACGCTGCGCTGGTTAAAATTTCAGTATGCTGTGGACTACTGAGTAGGCGAAGGGGTTCGCCTTACCCCGTCTGGGATGGGGACAGCTGGATGCTGCGCTGGGAAAAATTTCACTACGCTGTGAACGCAGGCTCGTGCCTGCGTCCTGGGGGGATGAGACAGCAATGCCAGCATGTAACACAGAATAGGCAGTGGTGTCACCTGCACGCGGTAATTGACCTTCATTCCACGTAGTATAGTGCTTAGGTAAGATGTGCCAGCGCATGTGCCTTGCTGATTATGATCTGGCCAACTAAATTGTTAGGGGGTGACCACCTGGCTCTTCCCCACAATTTGGCTTAATAGTGCAACCTTGGAGCCTCAGATGCATCCATGCATGCTGCCCCTGCTGTTCCCTATCCATTTCTGTGGCGTTTTCATCATTTTCTTATATTTTCAGGTGAATCACACAACGTCCCCTATGCAGAGCATGGGGCACCTTAAAAAGAGTCTTTCATTGCTCTCAAGCATTACAAAAAGTTTGGCTCGCGTAACGAGCACCCTGGCATTTTGGTGCTCGCTCATTTCTAGAGTTATTCCATCATACTGCTCCCCAGTGATTGATTCCACCTTTAGAACATTATTTCAGTGGGGGTACATCTAGTGCCCAGAAAGTGTTCTAAAATCTAATTGCATCTAAATATCATTCTATTTTGGGAAACCAAGATAGTTTTTTTTTTGTTTTTTTCCCACAAACTCATCGATAGTGGCTATCTCAGGTTTACATTAGGGTATCAATCTCTATTGGTACTATTTATGTTTAGGTGTTAATCTTAAATATCCTTCATATGCTTTTATATATTACATGAATTAAAGGTTATTTTTAGTTAGTCTAGTCCAGTGGTGGCGAACCTATGGCATGCGTGCCAGAGGCAGCACCCAGAGCCCTCCCTGCTGGCACGCGCCGCCGTCGGGCGCTCACCACGTTAGTGAATACTGGCCGGGGGCCGCAGCTCCCCTGCCGATATTCACTCAGCTGCGCTGCTGGCGGCGCTGATCCCGGTGCACACTGTGACGTCAGTATGCAGCCGGGATCCTCCTCCCCCCTCACCTGACGTCTCTTACTTGGTTCTGCCAGAGTAGGGAAGGAGGCGTCCGGCAGCACAAACTGACATTACAGTGAGCACCTGGGATCTGCGCCAGCAGCAGCGCCGAGCAGAGGAGGAGGGGGTAAGTATATGGGTCTCAAGGGGGGCACTATTACTACTGGGGCTAATATATGGGATACTATTAGTAATAGTGTCCCCTATATTGGCCCCAGTAGTGATAGCATTATTACTAGGACCACTGTGGGGGTCACTATTACTACTAGGGCCACTGTGGGGGTCACTATTACTACTGGGGCCACTGTGGGGGTCACTATTACTACTGGGGCCACTGTGGGGGTCACTATTACTACTGGAGCCACTGTGGGGGGGGGGGTCACTATTACTACTGGGGCCACTGTGGGGGTCACTATTACTACTGGGGCCACTGTGGAGGGTCTCTATTACCACTGTGGCCACTGTGGGGGGTCACTATTACTACTGGGGCCACTGTGGGGGTCACTATTACTACTAGGGCCACTGTGGGGGTCAATATTATTACTGGGGCCACTGTGGGGGTCACTATTACTACTGGAGCCACTGTGGGGGGGTCACTGTTACTACTGGGGCCACTGTGGGGGGGAGTCACTTTTACTACTTGGGCCTCTGTGGGGGGGTCGCTATTACTACTGGGGCTGCTGTGAGGGGTGGGTCACTATTACTACTGGGGCTGCTGTGGGGGGTCACTATTACCACTGGGTGGCAATGTGGGGGGTCACTATTACCACTTGGGGCTGCTGTGGGGGGGGGGGCACTATTACCACTGGGGCTGCCAGGGGGGTAACTATTAACACTTGGGCTGCCAGGGAAAGTGTCACTATTGTCACTATTACTGCTGGGGCTGCCATGTGGGGGACACTATTACCACTGGGGCCGCTGTGGGGAGTCACTATTACCACTAGGGCTGCTGCTGCGGGGAACACTATTATTACTGGGGTATATTTACACGTGGTGGAAATGCTGCAGAATATCCACAGCAGAAATTTCTGTGGCAAATTCTGCAGCATTTCTGCATCCAAAAAGCAGTCAAAATCTGCACCCAGTCTATTTTGAAACAGCCCTTTCCTTTTTATAACAATGGAGGTAAAATCATACATTGTGATAAGCCCTGACTCCTGGCATGTTGGCACTTTGCTATAAGTAAGTGGGTTTTGGGTTGCAGTTTGGGCACACGGTCTCTTAAAGGTTCGCCATCACTGGTCTAGTCTGTGAAAGAGTGTCTGTCAATAAAAAGGTTATTGATGGGTGATTTATTAATAGGGCCTTTGTTTTCTCCAGGTTGAGGGTGTAATTTTTGGAAGTCTTGGAATACCAGCGAGAGAGTGAGAGTTGGATTTTTGACAATCAAGAGGATATCATTAGCAAAAGTTGTCACTGACATGTTGGTGTGGTATGGGTGGGCTGTTTGTTGTAAGGTTGGCAATTGGAAATGGTGCAGTAGGGGATCTAATGAGAGATTAAAAAGCAGGGGTGAAAGAGGGCAGCCCTGTCTGCCCCCCTGAATATATCTATGCGGTGAGTATTATCCCCATTTATTGTAAGGGTGGTATGAGAATTCAAAAGCTTGCCAAAGCATCTCTTTCTCAGGGTAGAATGCAGAAAGGGCCAAGATACCTTATTAAATGCTTTTTCTGTGTCCAGGCTAAGGGGAAACGTTTCAGGGGCATTTGGATATTTAGCGTCCATGGTGGCTGTGATGGTTGGTTGGGTATTCTTGGTGAATTGTCTTTGGCCAGTGAAGTCTCTTCGGATTAGTGAATAATGGTCGGGAGTATCTTTTGGAGGCGATTGGCCAGGAGTTTTGCTAAGTATTTGTATAGTAGTTCAATGATGAAATTGGGCGATCTGATGGTGCCAATGTAGTCTCCACCCAATGGGTTTAAGCATAAAGACAATTCTAGAGTCAAGGAGCATATCAACCTGAACCTGTTTATTATTGTGAGCATAAGTTCTACTTGCAGGATTTTGTAGTATTCATTACTATATTCATCAGGGCCGGGGGTTTTGCTATTTGGCAAGGTTGTCACCACTGCACTTACTTCGTCTTCAGTGAATGGTGATTCCAGGAGGTTGGTTTATTCAAACATGAGTTTGGGTAGCTTAATGGTGTCTTGCCAGGCTTCAATATCATTTATGTTATTGTGGGATGCCCTATAAAAGTCTTCAAAATAGATCTGCATAATCTCTTACAAGTGTCTGTTGAAAGTGTTTGTCGCCTGTTGAGGGGTTGGTTAGAGCTAGAATCTGTGAATTAGCTATATGGGCCAAAAGTTGACTTTTGACAAAAGATTCCAATGCTTGCTTTGTTTGGTCTTAGGATGTCATGTTATGCTAGGAGGGGAGTGAGCATACTGCTGCTGTGCAGACAGTAGGGAGAGTTGTAGTTTAGAGAATTAAAGTTGGATCTGTTTGCGTTTATGGGAAGTGTAGCTTATTATGTGTCCTTATATTACTGACTTAGATGCAGCCCAAAATAAAGTGGGGTCGTCTATGTGATCGATATTATCATCAAGATAATTGATTCAGTGTGTTTTTAAATATGAAGGGAAGAACCAGATTTTTGTTTTCCTTTGTGGTACCCTACTGCAGAAGGATAAGAGAATCTGAGCATGGTCTGAGATTATAATAAGGAGTATAGAAGCATCCAAGCTTTTACAAATAGCGGGAATGATAGGAGAAAAAAGTCTATTCTTGAGAAGCTATGATGCGCTGAAGAGCAGTATGTGTCTTCTCTTCAGGTAGTGTTAACCATATACCAGGGGTTACAAAGCGATAGTGTTTCCATGAGATGTAGGAGATCCCTAGAGGCCTGCGTGTGTGTATTATTTTGTGAAGATCTATCGAGAATTGTGTGAATTATGCTATTAAAGTTTCCTCCAAAAAGAGGTTGGAGTCTTGCCTTTGGAGCATTAAGGAAGCGAGCTTTGTGAAAGTCTGTATTGGATTTGTTTTGGGCATATGTGTTAAGGGTGTAATGCTCATTGTAAATACAAACTTTTAGTAGTAGGTATCTACCCTCCTTGTCTGTCAGTTCTTCTTTAATGTAATATGGCAGGCCTCTATGGAAGAGAATGGCCACTCCTCAAGAGTGTGATTAGCAGTGTAACAGGAGTCCAAACAGGGGTCCCCCGTGTTGGGAGTCTAGTGCATCTTCTGCAGGTAGATAACATCAGGTTGAAGGCGTTTCAAGTGAGTCTGAACCTTCTTATTTTATTGTCATGTTAAGGCCTGCAGCATTCCATAACACCATCTTAATGTCATGGGAAGTTGAGTATTCTTGTCCTGATGTGTCTCCTACATTTGTCATCATGATAAATGATTTGGGCTATGCATTGTGCAGTTGTGGTGTATCTTAGCCCCCCGTCATCCCAGCAAGTGATGGTAGGTTGATATAGGCATGATAGGGAATCCGTGCGCCACCAGTCCAGAACTATGGAGTAGCAGGAGAGAGAAACATATTAGTGTCAATATATTATCAACACAAACATAGAGAAACACATTCATAGGTTAACCTATAGACTGATGTGAGGCCTAAGCCTCATCACTTAAACAGTGAGGAAAGGGGAAAAGAGAGTTCACAATTTCAGTCCAGAGGTATAAGTATCGCATCAAAATGTCAGATATGTAACTGATGTGGAAATGTGTACATCTCCCGAATGGTCATTTATTGCTATTTGACATCCTCCTGGTGATGAAAATGTTGGCTCGCTGATGGGGATCATCAATGAATAGTTGTCGGCCATTATCTGGCACTTTTAGGAAACAATAGCTGGAACTTTATGGCCTTTTCTAGGAGATTGCGGCAGGTTGGGCTTTACAAAGGCAAAAAATACCCATAATACCACATAATTACAAAAAGTAAGTAATAGATAAAAAATTTCATAATAAATAAATTCAAATACAAAATTTCATCTATAATATTTACAACAATTTGTTATATAAAGTATTCCAGGATAGAAAAGGTGATTGTGAATGATACAGCTGTAAATTATGGCATTGTTAATCTATCAGTGTAGTCAGATTTTTTTTCTAGCTTTTTTAAACCGTGGGAGATCAAGCTCTTTAATTTGAATATCTAGTACATCCCTTTACTCCTAAGTAGAAAGAATAAACCTGGTCTGATTTTTTCCAACAGTGCTACTTTTAAGGCCATAAAGTTCTCATTGTGCATATTGGCAAAATGTCTAGACACGCTACGGTTTATAAAACCTTTAATTACTATGTTGTTTATTAAGTCATGTACAAAAGCTGTTGGTAGTGTGACCTATATAGCGTAGTCCACAGGGGAGTTTATAAAATAATTAACGTAACATGTTGCGCAATTTAGTAGAGATGTAATTTTATGGGGTGGTTTTACCAAAAATCAATGGAACCTCTGTTCCTCCATGTGCTATGTTACAACACTTGCATCTGGGCAGGCCACATTTAAACACTCCTTGTATCAGGCTCATGTCTAGGAAAGTACTATTCATGTTAGCGTTTTTCCTGGTGTTCTAAGAAGTATTTCTATTCTCATTCTTATTTTTATTTTTGCTGTTGCGTTTATGTGGGCAAGATGGGGCTATCAAATCTTTTATAGTTTTATTTCTGCGGAAGGTGAGCGACGCTTTTCTGGTAGAACTTTCTGTAGGAGTGGCTCCTCCTTCAGAATATTCCAATGCTGGTTGAGGATTTTCCGTATTTCCACATGTTGCACGTTACATTTTATGATAAATCTCGATTCCCATCTTCCTCTTTCTGTCTGAGGGGCATCCGTGTACTTTTGGTTCAGCGCTCTGTTGTAGACTGCTTCTACAAAAATTGTGGGGTACCTTTTCTCTTAAAATTTTCTCTTCAAAATCGAAGATTGGGATATGAAGTCTCCTATTTCCGAGCAGTTTCTTCATATTCTGACAAACTGGCCATACAGAATGTTATTTTTCCATATTTTTGCATGGCAACTCGCAGAATTGAGGTAACTATTTGTGTCAGTTTGTTTAAAATGGGTTCTGGTACTAATATTGTCTCCTTTGATAAATATTCTACGTCTAAAAAAATAGCTAAAGACTGACTAAAACCTCCTGTAAGTTCTTATCCCCAAGTATTAAAATGAAGTCTCCTAATGAAGTCAGTAAGGCCCACGCTGTCACCTTCCCATATTTAAAAAAATGTCATCAATAAAACAAAGATAAAATGTAATATTAGGTTCGATAATTCCCTCTTCAAAAGCCCCCATAAATAGGTTAGCACAGACTGGCACGAATTTTGTGCCCATAGCAGTGCCTTTCTTCTGTAAAAAATATTGATTTTTGTAAGTAAAATAATTATTATTTAAAATAAATTTTATTGCTTGTAAAATGAAATCCTGATCTTGATCTGGTTTTCTTCTGTCTCTGCTCTGCTTCCAACTTCGCTAATTCCCCTTTCTCGCTCTTGGACTATAACCTCCTCTCTTTCTCTGTCAATCTTCCTAGTATCTCCCAGCCCCTCCTTCATACCATACACACAAAAACTTTCAGGCTATTCACATCAAAAATTTTGCAGAGTCTCTACAGTCTCCTCTGTCCCTTATCTCTCTCCTCTCCTGCCCCAGCCTTGCTGCCGTACACTACAGCACCACTCTCAAGCATGCCCTGGATGAAGTGTTGCCCCCCGTAACCCAAGCTATTGGATATAGACTGCAGCAACCCTGGCTCACGCCTCAAATGCAATTCATCTTGCGGTCCTCCAGGTGTGCTGAATGGCTGTGGAGGAAGTCTCAAAAGTCCGCAGACTTCCTCCACTTTAAATTCATGCTCAGAACATACAACCTCGCCCTCCACCGTACCAAACAAGTCTACTTCACCTCTTTCATCTCTTCACTATCCCATAACCCTAAAAGACTCTTTGACACTTTCCACTCCCTTCTCAGCCCAAAACTTCAGCCCCCCCCTGACAGATCTCAGTGTTGAAGAGCTGGCTGCTTACTTGAAAAAGAAAATTGACAACACTTGGCAGGTAATAACCTCCCAATCCCAGACTAGCCATGAGTCTAGTCTCGTCAGTACTGGATCTAGCTTCTGTTCACTCTCTGTACTTAGACCAACAGCAGAGGAAGAGGTCTCCAGATTGCTTTCCTCCGCTTGCCCCACCACCTGCAGTAACCTGGTTGTCATCTCCCACCTCACCACTATATTCAATCTTTCTCTGACCTCTAACATTTTCCCCTCCTTATTCAAACACTATCATAACCCACTGCTAAAGAAACCAACTCTTTACTCGACTGATGCTGCCAACTATCGACCATCTTCAACCTCCCCTTCATCTCCAAACTACTAGAATGCTTGGTTTACTCTTACCTTATAAGCTATCTCTTACTCTCCACCTCGCCATACTGCACACATCTCCAGCCCCTTTACCTTCTGTATCCCACACAATTTGTAGTATGTAAGCATGTTGGAGCAGGACCCTCACCCCTATTGCTTACATCAATTGAATACTTCATGTAACCGTGGTCTTGTTTTATTTCCCCTGTCTTGTAAGCGCTGCAGAATATGTTGGCGTTATATAAATAAAGATTATTATTATTATAGAGGAATCTCTTGAGAAAAAAGTGAACAGCTGTGATATTTTTTTCATGCCGTATATTTGAATATATATAGCAGTTACATCTAAGGGCTGACACCAACTGGCATTTTATTCTATCTTGCGCTTCGAGAGCAAGTGAAAGCACTCGCATCGCAGCACAAGAAGAACGCTGGAAAAATGATAGAACATCACCAGTTTTCACTGGGGCCAGCGGCAGCAGCGCTAGCCCCATTGGAAACATAGGGAAAATACCCCAGACTTCTGTCACAGCTGTCACAGGGCTTCATCCTCGTGGGGACTGCAGGGATAAAAGAATCCTCTGCCACAGCTGTGGCTGAAGGGCAGCATGCTATCCCATTGCTATTAATGGGATTGGCGCTGCTGACGGTCCCATTGAAAGCAGTGGTTTGTGGCAACCCCCGCAGTATGATTTTTGGGGAAGGGCTTGAAATATAAGCCGTTCCCTGAAAATCATCCTTAACTGGTTAAAAAAAGAAAACAAAAATGTACTCACCTCTCCGCCTCTCAGATGCCTCCTCCGGCTGGCTCCCCGACACTGCTGTCCAGCACTTTCAGCAGGCAGGGATTTAAAAATCCCTGCCTCCTGAAAGGGCTGTGCTGATTGGCTATTGGCTGAGCGCTCAGCCAATTATAGCTAGTGCTTAGCTATTCATGAATGAATGATGATTCATTCAGTTAATGGTGATTTTCAGGAAAGGGCTTACATTTCAAGCCCTTCCCCGAAAATCATACTGCGGGGAATGCCACAAACCACTGCTTTCAATGGGACCAGCAGCAGCGCCGATCCCATTAAAAGCAATGGGATAGCATGCTGCACTTTCGTGACAGCTGTGGCAGAAGTCCGCGGTATTCTACCTATGTTTTTAAAGGGGCTAGCGCTGCTGCCGCTGGCCCCATTGAAACACTGGCGATGTTCCAGCATTTTTCTTGCACTGTGAGGCGAGTGTTTTCACTTGCTCTCACAGTGCAAGATAGGTGAGTGTCCACCTTCACATAAGATGTAATTTTGTTGCCATTGAACTCTTTTAAGTGCTTCCAGAAAGTCCCCGCAATTTTAGTGTAAGATGGTAAGGAGGTGACAACCCTTTGATGATCTACGTATTCTGACAATGCACATGTGGCCAGCCCCATCCCTGCTATGATCAGCCGTCCTGGTGGTTTTACTGTTTTTACGAATTTTTGGCAGGAAATAAAAATATGGTGTTTCCGGTTGTTAGATAAGTATATAATTTCTCTCATCTCTAGTGAGGCAATTTCTTTCCAAAGCGTCATCAATCAGGGGTTGTAGCTCCAGGACTGTTTTATTGGTCAGGTTATAGTTTAAGATATAAGCAAAGGTATCCCACTAAGTAAGTATAGCCTGTTTAACCCTTTCTAATCTGAAAGACATTCTGATTGAAGGCTGTGCAGCTTCGATGTTGGAAGACGTCCAACAGAGTATATTTTTTCTGTATATTACTGGCCATTTTGTTTTTGGGGGCCTCTCGAACATGTCCCACATCGCCGTACTGGCTCTAGCCAGCAGATGGTGCCATAGTATAATGGCAGAAAGGGAAAGCCGCCTAGGAAACCCTGAATCCAAAATTGGATTGCAAAGGGTTAAAATGTAGTTTCCAGACCTTACTCATGTAAATGCACACCAAACAGTGGTAAACAATGCAGACTACTATAACACTGTTCTTAAATAACATAACCCAAGAAGGGACCTGCCTATTTGCAAGTAACCCGCCCTCAGAATAGTGAAGCTGACCGCGTACCTAGGTCACTAGCTCACCGAATACCACTTCCACTAGAGCGGGAAGATAAACGCATACAAAACCTGTACCAGATTATTCAGAAATAGAGCGCTCCCAGAACCGTCGGAACAGTGCCCATGATCATTTTGCTAATCTCTGACTGTCCTTCCTTGTATCACATTGGGTAGGTGCTATCCCCTACATATGGGAAACACCCCACAAAACTAGCAGTTCTGAAGATGCCCATTGTACAAAAATAAAAATATTTTTTAAAAACTGATTTTGGTAAAATATGGTAATATCTGTTTCTAGGTCTTCTCTTCATCTCCTAAGACATCTCCTGGTATTCATCTTTGCCATAGAAGAAATAAACAGAAGAGCTGACATCTTGCCTAATATCACTCTGGGATACAAGATCTATGACTCCTGTATAGAACATTATGCTGTACAGAGTGCACTGAGTATATTGTCAGGGAGAGAAGAGGCCATCCCCAACTACAGCTGTGATGAGAAGAGCAAAGTGGTGGCTTTTATTGGACACTTGATATCTTCCTCCAGTCTGTCCATAGCAGAGATAACTGGGCTCTATGGATATCCACAGGTAATACTGAAGGACTTGTCTTATGAAAATAACTTCTTTGTAAAAATGTGTGTATCAGTGTGCTCTACATTTTGAACTTTATCCTCACCAGTTCTACTTGGACCAAGTTAAAGTTGCTTATATGGCCTTGTATCAGAGTGCAGAAAGATGCATGGTGGATCGACTGCCATTAAAGTGTAATAAAAACCCTCATTTCAGGGACCTGAGAATCCTGCAATTCACCCCTGACAGCTCTACAGACCACCGGACAAGAAGAGAAACAAACAGAGTGGCAGACCACATCCTGGAGCGGCTGTGATGACTGGCGGCCTGCTTGTTGCCTGAGACTGCGGGCTTCTCTATAGCCAGTCCTGGCATCTGCACACTCTTGGTCTCGGGGAGGAAAGCCAGTGGAAGCCTACACTGCCAGAGTAAAATCTGCAATCCCGCTATAGGACCCCGACATCCATAGGAGCTGTGCCGTCAGAGTGGAGAAGAGGCAAGACACTGCAGGGACTGCCATCTTTCCACGCCAGGGGAAGAGCAGATAATATTCAGCAAGAACCCTGGCAGAGGCTTATCAAGCTGCAGAGACTGCTCGCATTCCAGTGACAACTGCACCCACACCAAAAGATCCACCACTCTACTCCAGATGAACATGGGCTATGACAGGTTCAACCAGATGACCAACTGGGCTGAACTTCACTCCAGCTCAGACCAGAACGGACTTGGGCACGTGAGCAAATAATCTTTGGGGAAGTGCCATTATAGGGCATTGGAGGATGGACACATGTGACACTGGTAGGTTGGGGCCCGTGTTGCGGTTGTCCATAATGTTAGGGGCCTAAGGTCCACTTGTGCTCAGTTGCAATGTTTTTGGCTCAATATGGCTAAATTTTGCCCCGCTTTCCCCCCTCCTTTTTTATAGGCCTTCTGCAGCTACTTCTATCCCTCTCAAAGGGATTTTTGGCTGCGCCAAGAATGGCATGTGGAATGCACTCTAGAGTAAGATAGATGATTATTGGAGACAGGGGATATTAACCCCTTCCCCAGTTACTAAGCGTAAAACCCTGTAAATATTTATATACCCTTAAAACCAATGCAAGTCTAGCCCTGCTTTTCATGTTTCATATATAGATGACTGTCGAACACCCGCTATTGGGGAACAATTTCATTCATTCCTGGTTGGATCTTAAGATCCAATTCCTTGTTTTACAGTTTCGGATTTAACCAAGTCTGAACTGTAAGTTACTATTCTGCCTTTCTTTAACTAGGTCGTCAAGTCAGTCCAACATTACACAATTCTCCAGATTGCTATCATGAACTCTGCTTTAAGGGGTGTCTGCTGGCTGTCTATATCCTGTCCTTATGGTCCATATTCTTTCACATAATGTATGGTTCTTTAATTCCCTTAGAAGAGAATTATAGAACCATAGAATGGTAGGGTTGGATGAAACTTCCCACTGCTCAGTGCAGGTTTCACTAAATCACCCCAGAGATGTTTGTCCAGCCTTTGTTTGAACACTTCCATTGAAGGAGAACTCACCACCTCATGTGGCAACCTGTTCCACTCATTGATCACCCTCACTGTCAGAACGTTGTTATTTAATATCTAATCTGTGTCTCCTCCCTTTCAGTTTCATCCCATTGCTTCTAGTCTTTACTTGTGCAAATGAGAATAGGACTGATCCCTCTGCATTGTGACAGCCCTTCAGATATTTGGAGACAGCTAATAAGTCTCCTCTCAGACTTCTTTTTTGCAAGCTAAACATTCCCATATCCTTAAACTGATCCTCATAGGACATGATTTGCAGACCACTCACCATTTTGGTAACTCTTGTCTAAACTTGCTCCTGTTTGTCTATGTATTTTTTAAAATGGGTGCCTGGAACTGGACACAGTATTCCAGATGACTAAAAAATGACTAGGTCTGACTAAGAAAGAGTAAAGGAGGCTATATACTTCACGTGATCTAGACTTAATACATCCCAGAATTGTGTTTGCCTTTTTGGCTGCTGCATCACATTGTTGACTTATGTTCAGTTTATGATTAGAGATGAGCGAACGTACTCGTAATGAGTACTTACGCACCCGAGTACCGCCATTTTCGAGTACTTCAGTACTCGCGCATAAAGATTCGGGGGGTGCCGGGGGGCGGGGAGAGGCGCGGTGGTGCGGGGGGTAGCAGCGGGGAACAGGGGGGAGCCCTCTCTCTCTCCCTCTCCCCCCCACTCCCCGCTGCAACCCCCCGCGCCGCCACGGCGCCCCCGAATTTTTTCGCCCGAGTACGGAAGTACTCGAAAATCGCGGTACTCGGGCGAAAAAGGGGCGGGGCCGAGCACGTTCGCTCATCTCTATTTATGATCTATTAGTATACCCAAGTCTTTTTCCCATGTGCTGCTTAGCCTAATTCTTTCCATTATGTTTGTGTTTCCTTCATTTTTCTTCCCTAGATATAGGACTTTGTATTTCCCTTTATTAAATACCATTCTGTTAGTCGTCCACTGTTCAAGCTTTTCTAGATCTTTTTGAATACTCTCTTCCCTAATGTTAGCTATCCCTCCTAGCTTTGTGTCATCTGCAAATTTGATCAGTTTCCCACCAATTCCCTCTTCCAGATCATTTATAAAAAATGTTGAACAACACTGGACCTAGGACAGAGCCTTGTAGTACCCCACTTGATACATTCTTCCACTTGGATGTGCAGCCATTTATGACCACTCTTTGAGTATGATCACTCAGCCAGTTGTGAATCCACCTAACAGTTGCCTTATCAATCCCATTTTTGGTCATTTTTTCAATAAGTATGGTATGAGATACTTTGTCAAATGCTTTACTAAAGTCAAGATAAACTATATCCACCGCATTTCCCTGATAAACCCAGTTGGTGATTGTGTCATAGAAGGTCATTAGATTCATCTGGCATGATTTGTTTGTTACAAACCCATGCTGGCTCTGGTTAATTACTCCATTTTTATCCAAGTACTTGCATACATGGTGTTCAATACTTTGTTCAAATATCTTTTTCGGTATAGAAGTCAGGCTCACAAGACTGTAGTTTCCTGGATCCACCTTCTTCCCTTTTTTGAAGATAGGGACAACATTTGCCCTTTTCCAATCTTCTGGGACTTCTCCTGTTCTACAGGAATTTCCAAAGATTATGGTGAGTGGTTCAGCAATTACCTCCACTGCTTCATTTAGTATCCTAGGATGTAATTCATCTGGACCTTGAGACTTGAATTCATTTAAGCTAGCTATGTGTTCCCTCACCATCTCTCTGCTTATAGATAGCCTGCATTCTTTTGCTCCCCTGATAGCACAGGGAAGAACAGTTAATGTTCCATCAACTTTCTGAGAGAAAACTGATGCAAAATAGGAATTTAAATAGAGATGAGCGAGCGTACTCGGCCACGCCCCTTTTTTGCCCGAGCGCCGCGATTTTCGAGTATTTCCGTACTCGGGCGAAAAGATTCGGGGGCGCTGTGGGTGAGCGGGGGGTTGCAGCAGGGAGTGGGGGGGGGAGAGGGAGAGAGAGAGGGCTCCCCACCTGTTCCCCGCTGCTACCCCCCACTCCGCCACGCCTCCCCCCGCCCCCCGGCGCCCCCTGAATCTTTTCACCAGAGTACGGAAGTACTCGAAAATCACGGTGCTCGATCGAGTAATTACTCGAAATGAGTAGGATCGCTCATCTCTAAATTTAAATGTTCGGCCTTCTCAACCTCATTCTTAACCAATTCACCATTTTCCTCTTGTAAGCATCCATTAGCATCTTTGACTTTTCTTTTGCTTTTGACCCCCCAAATCAGTTTTTATTGTTTTTGACCTCTACTGCAAGCCTCAATTCATTATTAGCTTTGAATTTTTCTGACACTTGCCCTACAGTTTCTGCAGACCACATTATATTCTTCTTTAGATATTTCCCCCTCTTTTCATTTGATAAACATATTTTTCTTCCTTTTTAACATGTGTGCAAGTTCTGTGTTCATCCATCCTGTTCTCTTTAAATACTTCCTTTTCTTCCTTCTTTTAAGGATTGTTAATAGAGATGAGCGATCGTACTCGTCCGAGCTTGATGCTCGTTCGAGTATTAGGGTGTTCAAGATGCTCGTTACTCGAGGCGAGCACCACGCGATGTTCGGGTTACTTTCACTTTCATCTCTGAGACATTAGCACGCTTTTCTGGCCCATAGAAAGACAGGGAAGGCATTACAACTTCCTCCTGTGATGTTCCAGCCCTATCTCACCCCCCTGCAGTGAGTGGCTGGGGAGATCAGGTGTCACCCGAGTATTTAAATCTGCCCCGCCCGCGGCTCGCCACAGATGCATTCTGACATAGATCAGGGAAAGTGCTACTGATGCTGCTGCTATAGGGAGAGCGTTAGGAGTTATCTTAGGCTTGAAGAACCCCAACGGTCCTTCTTAGGGCCACATCTGACCGTGTGCAGTACTGTTGAGGCTGCTTTTAGCAGTGTTGCACTTTTTTTTTTTGTATATCGGGCGTGCAGAGCATTGCGTCCTGAGTCTGCAGTCATTGTACATAGTATAGGGCCAGTACTGGTGAGGCAGGGACAGTGGGAAAGGTGAAAGAGATATACTGTCTATATAGGCAGTGGGCTTTTTCAAACAAATGTGGGGAAAAAAAAATATTTGGGCTGCCTGTGACTGTCCTCAGTGTACTGCGTGTCTGCTGGGGGTAGTAGTCCTAATTAATACGCAGCTAAGTGTTACAGCAGGCTTGCGCAAAACTGTTTCCTGGCTCTCCGTTGCCCGTGACATCACCGCCGTCATCCCCTCCACAGTGAAACAGTATACATATATACGCTGCCTACAGTATCTGTCTGCTGGCTCAGCTCAGCCTTTCAAAAAAATAGAAGCAAATCACTTAAGGCCTACTAGTGGCGTTTGACCACTTGACTGCTTGGGCGCTGTGAATTCCAATAGCTCAGTCATACACACCTACGTCTCACTACAGGCGTGCGCAAAATTCTTTCCTGGCTCTGCTGTGCGTTCCGTAAGCGAAGTCAGCCTCCAACTACAGGCCAATAAGCGGCACATTTAATTACAGCGTTCTGCTTCTGCTCTACTCGTAATACACCATGCTGAGGGGTAGGGGTAGGCCTAGAGGACGTGGATGCGGGCGAAGACGCGGAGGCCCAAGTCAGGGTGTGGGCACAGGCCGAGCTCCTGGTCCAGGTGTATCGCAGCAGACTGCTGCGGGATTAGGAGAGAGGCACGTTTCTAGCGTCCCCAGATTCATCTCACAATTAATGGGTCCACGCGGTAGACCTTTATTAGAAAATGAGCAGTGTGAGCAGGTCCTGTCGTGGATGGCAGAAAGTACATCCAGCAATCTATCGACCACCCAGAGTTCTACGCCGTCCACTGCTGCAACTCTGAATCCTCTGGCTGCTGCTCCTCCTTCCTCCCAGCCTCCTCACTCCATTACAATGACACATTCTGAGGAGCAAGGCAGACTCCCAGGAACTGTTCTCGGGCCCCTGCCCAGAATGGGCAGCAATGGTTCCTCTCCCACCGGAGGAGTTTGTCATGACCAATGCCCAACCTTTGGAAAGTTCCCGTGGTCCGGGGGATGAGGCTGAGGACTACCGGCAACTGTCTCAAGAGCTTTCAGTGGGTGAGGAGAACGATGACGATGAGACACAGTTGTCTATCACTCAGGTAGTAGTAATTGCAGTAAGTCCGAGGGAGGAGCGCACAGAGTATTCGGAGGAAGAGCAGCAGGTCGATGAGGTGACTGACCCCACCTGGTTTGCTAAGCCTACTGAGGACAGGTCTTCAGAGGGGGAGGCAAGTGCAGCAGCAGGGCAGGTTGGAAGAGGCAGTGCGGTGGCCAGGGGTAGAGGCAGGGCCAGAACGAATAATCCACCAACTGTTTGCCAAAGCGCCCCCTCGCGCCATGCCACCCTGCAGAGGCCGAGGTGCTCAAAGTTCTGGCAGTTTTTCATTGAGAGTGCAGACGACCAACGAACAGTGGTGTGCAACCTTTGTCGCGCCAAGATCAGCCGGAGAGCCACCACCACCAGCCTCACCACCACCAGCATGCGCAGGCATATGATGGCCAAGCACCCCACAAGGTGGGACGAAGGCCGTTCACCGCCTCCGGTTTGCACCACTGCCTCTCCCCCTGTGCCCCAGCCTGCCACTGAGATCCAACTCCCCTCTCAGGACACAGGCACTACCGTCTACTGGCCTGCACCCACACCCTCACCTCCGCTATCCTCGGCCCCATCCACCAATGTCTCTCAGCGCACCGTCCAGCCGTCGCTAGCGCAAGTGTTTGAGCGCAAGCGCAAGTACGCCGCCACGCACCCGCACTCTCAAGTGTGAAATGTGCACATAGCCAAATTGATCAGCCTGGAGATGCTGCCGTATAGGCTTGTGGAAACGGAGGCTTTCAAAAGCATGATGGCGGCGGCGGCCCCGCATTACTCGGTTCCCAGTCGCCACTACTTTTCCCGATGTGCCGTCCCAGCCCTGCATGACCATGTCTCCCGTAACATTGTACGCGCCCTCACCAACGCGGTTACTGCCAAGGTCCACTTAACAACGGACACGTGGACAACCACAGGCGGGCAGGGCCACTATATCTCCCTGACGGCACATTGGGTGAATTTAGTGGAGGCTGGGACCGAGTCAGAGCCTGGGACCGCTCACGTCCTACCCACCCCCAGAATTGCGGGCCACAGCTCGGTGCTGGTATCTGCGGCGGTGTATGCTTCCTCCACTAACCAACCCTCCTCCTCCTCCTACGCAACCTCTGTCTCGCAATCAAGATGTGTCAGCAGCAGCACATCGCCAGCAGTGAGTGCCGCGCGGCGTGGCAGCACAGCGGTGGGCAAGCGCCAGCAGGCCGTGCTGAAACTACTCAGCTTAGGAGAGAAGAGGCACATGGCCCACAAACTGCTGCAGGGTCTGACAGAGCAGACCGACCGCTGGCTTTCGCCGCTGAGCCTCCAACCGGGCATGGTCGTGTGTGACAACGGCCGTAACCTGGTGGCGGCTCTGCAGCTCGGCAGCCTCACGCACGTGCCATGCCTGGCCCACGTCTTTAATTTGGTGGTTCAGCGCTTTCTGAAAAGCTACCCACGCTTGTCAGACCTGCTCTGAAAGGTGCGCCGTCTCAGCGCACATTTCCGCAAGTCCCACACGGACGCTGCCACCCTGCGCACCCTGCAACATCGGTTTAATCTGCCAGTGCACCGACTGCTGTGCGACGTGCCCACACGGTGGAACTCTACGCTCCACATGTTGGCCAGGCTCTATGAGCAGCGTAGAGCTATAGTGGAATACCAACTCCAACATGGGCGGCGCAGTGGGAGTCAGCCTCCTCAATTCTTTACAGAAGAGTGGGCCTGGTTGGCAGACATCTGCCAGGTCCTTGGAAACTTTGAGGAGTCTACCCAGATGGTGAGCGGCGATGCTGCAATCATTAGCGTCACCATTCCTCTGCTATGCCTCTTGAGAAGTTCCCTGCAAAGCATAAAGGCAGACGCTTTGCACTCGGAAACGGAGGCGGGGGAAGACAGTATGTCGCTGGATAGTCAGAGCACCCTCATGTCTATATCTCAGCGCGTTGAGGAGGAGGGGGAAGAGACAGCTTGGCCCACTGCTGAGGGTACCCATGCTGCTTGCTTGTCATCCTTTCAGCGTGTATGGCCTGAGGAGGAGGAGGAGGAGGTTCCTGAAAGTGATCTTCCGAGTGAGGACAGCCATGTGTTGCGTACTGGTACCCTGGCACACATGGCTGACTTCATGTTAAGATGCCTTTCTCATGACCCTCGCGTTACACGCATTCTGGCCACTACGGATTACTGGGTGTACACACTGCTCAACCCACGGTATAAGGAGAGCCTTTCCACTCTCATTCCAGAACAGGAAAGGGGTTCGAGAGTGATGCTATACCACAGGACCCTGGCGGACAAGTTGATGGTAAAATTCCCATCCGACAGCGCTAGTAGCAGAAGGCGCAGTTCCGAGGGCCAGGTAGTAGGGGAGGCGCGGAGATCAGGCAGCATGTACAGCACAGGCAGGGGAGCACTCTCCAAGGCCTTTTCCAGCTTTCTGGCTCCCCAGCAAGACTGTGTCACAGCTCCCCAGTCAAGGCTGAGTCGGCGGGAGCACTGTAAAAGGATGGTGAGGGAGTGCGTAGCCGATCGCACGACCATCCTCCGTGACGCCTCTGCCCCCTACAACTACTGGGTGTCGAAGCTGGACACGTGGCCTGAACTCGCGCTGTATGCCCTGGAGGTGCTTGCTTGTCCTGCGGCTAGCGTCTTGTCAGAGAGGGTGTTTAGTGCGGCTGGGGGAATCTTCACGGATAAGCGTACACGCCTGTCAACCGACAGTGCCGACAGGCTTACACTCATAAAGATGAACAAAGCCTGGATTTCCCCAGACTTCTCTTCTCCACCAGCGGACAGCAGCGATACCTAAACAATACATAGGCTGCACCCGCGGATGGAAGCATCGTTCTCTATCACCATCAAAAACGGGGACCTTTTAGCTTCATCAATCTGTGTATTATATTCATCCTCCTCCTCCTGCTCCTCCTTCTGAAACCTCACGTAATCACGGCGAACGGGCAATTTTTCTTAGGCCCACAAGGCTCAGTCATATAACTCTTGTAAACAATGTTTATACGTTTCAATGCTCATTAAAGCGTTGAAACTTGCACCTGAACCAATTTTTATTTTTACTGGGCTGCCTCCAGGCCTAGTTACAAATTAAGCCACATTAACCAAAGCGATTAATGGGTTTCACCTGCCCTCTTGGTTGGGCATGGGCAATTTTTCTGAGGTACATTAGTACTGTTGGTACACTAATTTTTGTGGGCCCTCGCCTACAGTGTAATCCTAGTAATTTTTAGCCCACCTACATTAAACCTGACATTACCTCAGCTGTGCTGAGCACTGCAATGGGATATATTTATGTACCGCCTGTGGCTTCCTGGGACCCACCCATGCTGTCGGTCCACACGGAGTTGTAACTGCATGTGTCCACTTCTAAAGAACCCCAGTCTGACTGGGGCATGCAGTGTGGGCCGAAGCCCACCTGAATTAAACCTGACGTTAGCTTTGCTGTCCAGGGCACTGCAATGGGATATATTTATGTACCGCCGGTGGGTTCCAGGGAGCCACCCATGCTGTCGGTCCACACGGAGTTGTAACTGCATGTGTCCACTTCTAAAGAACCCCAGTCTGACTGGGGCATGCAGTGTGGGCCGAAGCCCACCTGCATTTAATCTGACGTTACCTCAGCTGTGCTGGGCACTGCAATGGGATATATTTATGTACCGCCGGTGGCTTCCTGGGACCCACCCATGCTGTCGGTCCACACACACTTCACAATAGGGAGTTGTACCTGCCTGTGTCTACTTATAAAAAACCCCAGTCTGACTGGGGCATGCAATGTGGGCTGAAGCCCACCTGCATTTAATCTGACGTTAGCTCTGCTGTCCAGGGCACTGCAATGGGATACATTTATGTACAGCCGGTGGGTTCCAGCCGGTGGGATCCATTGCTATGTCCACGTGTGCAGCTCCTGATGGAGGTGGCATAGGATTGGATTTCTCATTGCTTCTGTACAGCATTGTGGGCTATTGCCCAGCCCCTTTTAAAGAGGGTCGCTGCCTAGCCGTGCCAACCCTCTGCAGTGTGTTCCTGCGGTCCCTCCTCATGGCAGACGCACTTATAAATAGACATGAGGGTGGTGTGGCATGAGGGCAGCTGAAGGCTGTGCAGGGACAGTTTGGTGTACGCTGTGGACACTGGGTCGGGCGCGGGGGGGGGGGGGGGTTGGGCAGCATGTAACCCAGGAGAAGTGGCAGCGGAGTGTCATGCAGGCAGTGATTGTGCTTTGTTGGAGGTAGTGTGGTGCTTAGCTAAGGTATGCATTGCTAATGAGGGTTTTTCAGAAGTAAAAATTGTTGGGAGGGGGGGCCCACTCTTGCCGCTATTGTGGCTTAATAGTGGGACCTGGGAACTTGAGATGCAGCCCAACATGTAGCCCCTCACCTGCCCTATCCGTTGCTGTGTCGTTCCCATCACTTTCTTGAATTACCCCGATTTTCACAAATGGAAACCTTAGCGAGCATCGGCGAAATACAAAAATGCTCGAGTCGCCCATTGACTTCAATGGGGTTCGTTACTCAAAATGAACCCTCGAGCATCGCGAAAATTTCATCTCGAGTAACGAGCACCCGAGCATTTTGGTGCTCGCTCATCTCTAATTGTTAATGTTTGTGCTTTGAGAATCATTTTGCAGTGTTTCCCAACCTTTTTGGACATTTCTGTCCTTAAGAACATCCAGCCATTGGATTCTTCCTACCCTCTTTCTGAGTTCATTAAAAACTGTCTTTCTGAAATCCAACCTTGAGGTCTGAGTCTTCTCAGGTCTTCCTCCCCTTTTTATCCAAAATTCAAGGATAGCATGATCACTGCCTCCTAAGGTCCCAGCCACCTTTACTTCCTCAACCATTTCCTCCCTGTTGGTAAGAATTTGGTCCAAGGTAGCAGATCCCCTTGTTTCCTCTTTGACCTTTTGGAAGATAAAGCAAGAGCTGATAAGAATTTGTTGGATCCATTACTTCTAACTGAAAAAGGTTCCCAACAAATGTCTGGATGGGTAAAATCTCCCATGATCACTATGTTGGGCTTCTTTGAGAGCTTAGCCATCTGATGTAGAAAGAGTTTTTCCATATCTTCTGCTTGTCCAGGTGTCGTATAGTAAATGCCTACAATAACATCCTTTCTGTTGCTCCCTCCTTGCATTCTTACCCAAACAGTTTCTACAGAACTAGCATGCTCTGAAGCTTGAATCTTGATGGAGATTAATATTTTCCTAACATACAATACAACACCTCCTACCCCTTTTTAGGTCCTTTTTGTTGTAAATAAAATGTATCCTTCAAACCTTGTATTCCAATCATGTGTATCATTTCACCAAGTTTCCGTGATGCCTATGACATTATATTTTTCTTTTTGTGTTAGGAGCTCCAATTCTCCTTGTTTGTTTCCCATGCTCTGGGCATTTGTGTAGACACATTTTAGTTTATGATCGATGTCTCTTGCTCCTCTACTTTCCTTCAGAATTTTTTGTCTTTGTTCTTTCTTTCCACTTCTAAAAGCAAGGTTCTCAAATGTATTAATTAGCTGAATCTTTTTACCTGGCCTTTCAGTTTCCTTACTATATTGTTCTAGTGTAAAGCTCTCCTAATGAGTGAAGCAAGGCACACACCAAATATATGCTTACCTGTTTTTGTAAGGTGGAACAAGTTTCTACCATGCAGTCCAGCGCATAAGTTATTCATTCCCTAGTCTAGAAATCCAAATCTTTGCTGATAGCACTATCGATGTAGCCAGTTGTTCACCTCTGGAATCCTGTTCCATCTTTTTATTCCATGGCCATCCATTGGGAGGATGGATGGGAAGACCATGTGATCCAAGTTCCTTCACCTTCTTCCCAAGGTCTTCAAGGTCTCTGTAGATAGTTGCAAGGTCCTTTTTTTGCAGTGTCATTTGTCCCTACATGTATTAATAGGAATGGGTGATGTTCTGTAGGGAAACAGGCTTTCCTATCATATTGGAAAACATCTCCCAGACATAATTTGCATCCAGGAAACCCATTTTTCTCAGCCCTCTGCCCCTACCTACTTTCATCCACAGTATTCCAGATTTCTTGCTACATCGGCTCCCACAAAACACTGGGGATGTTGACGCTCTTTTGCAATTTCCTACCCCTACATATAAATCAAGTAGATGCAAGCAAAGAGGGGCAGTTTTGCATAGTTTCAGGGACACTACATGACCAACAGGTTGTACTTGTTAATGTTTAAGCCCCCTCCGAGAACCCACTGCATACACTCCTGCTTCTGAGCCACAAGCTTACACTGTCAACAACAGCCAAACTAGTTTGGCGGAAGATTTTAAGCTTCCATTCTCCCCGTGATTGGACAGAATAGCTTCCAATGCCGATAGGTTTCCCATGGTCCAGAAAAGGAGGTGGACATATGACTTAGAATTAGAGATGAGCGAACGTGTTCTTAACGAGGACTTACGCACCCGGACACGGCTTTTCCGAGGACTTCAGTGTTCGCGCGTAAAGATTCGGGGGGCGCCGGGGGGCGGGGAGAGGCGCGGCGGCGCGGGCGGCAGCAGCGGGGAACAGGGGGGAGCCCTCTCTCTCTCCCTCTCCCCCCCCACTCCCCGCCGCACCCCCCCGCGCTGCCACGGCGACCCCCGAACTTTTTTCGCCTGAGCACGGAAGTCCTCGCAAAGTTCGGTGTTCGGGCGAAAAGGGGCGGGGCCGAACACGTTCGCTCTTCTCTACTTAGAATCCCTCCTGGTGGCTGACTGCTGGAGAGAGTCCCACGGCACTATAAGAGGATACACTTACTACTCCCCGATGGCCCAATTGCACTCCAGGTTAGACTACCTAATAATTGTCACTTCTTTCTTAGCAATGTTGGCCCAGATCAGACACATCCCTTGCTCCTGGTCAAAGACAAAATAATTTTTAGCTTCTGTTTTATTGGCAAACACCCACCTAAGATCCAAGGGTGAAGATCTGGGGAGGGTGCAGCTGTGCTGGGGGAGAAGATGGCTAGAAGGCTGGAGGAGTGTTTAAACTAGGGACAGGGAGGGGGGAGAAATAAGGGGGTAGTCAGCGTAGCTAGTGACCTGGGTCTAAGCAATGGGAATGGGGGTCGAGCATGAGGAGGGGTTAGTACAGTTAGAACTGTCAGATCAGCCAATAGTGTCATTAGTAACTAAATGAATTTAAAGAACAAAAAAACTGTATAAATTGTATGACCAGAAATGCAAGAAGTCTGATCGGTAAAGTGGGTGAGCTTGAAGCGAGAATGACTGATGAAAACTATGATATTGTCGGAATAACGGAAACATGGCTTGATGATAAGTGCGATTGGGCGGTGAATTTACAGGGTTACAATCTCTTCAGAAGAGACCGTGGAAACTAGAAAGGGGGAGGGGTATGTCTGTACGTCAAACCGTACTTTTTGACGAGGCTACGGGAAGATATAGGTGCAGGAGATGAACACGTGGAATCTCTATGGGTAGAAATACAGAGAAAAAAAAATAACAAAATCCTGCTATAGAGCACCAAAAGCAATAGAAAAAACTGAAATCTTACTATTAAGGCAGATAGAAGGTGTCAAAGCGCAACAAAGTAATTATCATGGGGGACTTTAATATTCCGGATATAACATTGGAAAACGAAACCTGCAATTCTCATAGGGGTGATACATTTTTGAGAACAATTAAACTACCTTATTCAACTTGTGCAGGAACCAACTAGAGGGAGAGCCATTCTGGACTTAGTACTAACTAACAAACCGGACCGAGTCATCGGGGTACAGGTTGAGGGGCACTTGGGGAACAGTGACCACAATATAATCAACTTCCAGCTCTCATTCAATAAGAAGCCTTATCAGGGAGCGACAAAGAAACTAAACTTTAGTAAAGCAAAATTTGATCAGCTTAGAACTACTATCGGTAACATTATTTAGAAAAAAAGATTTTTATCCCACCTTAGACGGCTTCTAGCTCCTGGTTCCATGCAGCAGGTGCGTCTCCAAGTGCTTGTACAGCCTTGCAGTCACTTTGGCTTTTTTCACAAGTAATTTCCATAGAAGGGGAGGCACTGGTGTGAGAAACTTGCTGCTTTATTGTTTAAAAATTGTGCATATTCACAGATAAACAAGGAGCGGTTTCAACTCTGTCAAAAGCCTCGATCACCTCTGCATGCACTCTGTTCACAAACCTTTAAAAAGCCTTAAAGGGGTTGTCCCGCGCCGAAACAGGTTTTTTTTTTTTTTCAATAGCCCCCCCCGTTCGGCGCGAGACAAACCCGATGCAGGGGTTTAAAAAAAAAAACGGATAGTACTTACCCGAATCCCCGCGCTCTGGTGACTTCTTACTTACCTTGCGAAGATGGCCGCAGAGATCTTCACCCACGGTGGACCGCAGGTCTTCTCCCATGGTGCACCGTGGGCTCTGTGCGTTCCATTCCCGATTCCAGCCTCCTGATTGGCTGGAATCGGCACACGTGACGGGGCGGAGCTACGAGGAGCAGCTCTCCAGCACGAGCGGCCCCATTCAGAAGGGAGAAGACCGGACTGCGCAAGCGCGTCTAATCGGGAGATTAGACGCTGAAATTAGACGGCACCATGGAGATAGGGACGCCAGCAACGGAGCAGGTAAGTGAATAACTTCTGTTTGGCTCATATTTAATGCACGATGTATATTACAAAGTGCATTAATATGGCCATACAGAAGTGTATACCCCCACTTGCTTTCGCGGGACAACCCCTTTAATTAACTGATTAAAACCAAACTGTGAATTTTAGCCCTTAATATGCCTAGTAGCCAGACTAACTCTTTCTGTCAGTCTCTCCCCAGTCAATGCTATCATTCACCTCACTACAATATATGCATATGGTTCCATAAATATTTGTAGGGTAACTGGTTAATATCTTATAATAGAAAAAAGAATCACTGCATGTTATTTATTACATGGAAACAGATCAGATTTATAAATGTGCAGAAGCGCTTTAGCCATCCATTATTTTTATCAGATGTGATTCCATAAACATTTTTATAATGATTAATCGATATTTTAATATTGGGACAAAGGATTAATTGATATAATTTTATGTATAGAATCTGCTTATATATGAAGACAGATTGAAACTGCATATGGAGATTAATTAGGTTATTGCTCAATTAGTTTATGTAGGTTAGTATATATAGAGGAGGTCAGTTTTACAATTCCTGCCCCTTGGGTATCTGGTATTCAGCGTTAGTATCCAGAACGCCTCTCTTCTAAACACTCGTGCCCGGCTGACCTCACCTCCTCTGTTACCATTAGTAACTTGCTCTATCCCAAACAATGTAAAGCTATTCAAACTCCCTGATGTGTCTCCAGGAAGTGCTTTGCTGCTCCTGAACTATTGGTGTTGCCATTTTTGATGTATCACACATGTTCCGCAATGCGGGTTCTGATTTTGTGTGTCGTACAACCAATGTAGTTCTTATTACATTCAGCGCATGAGATTACATAGATTGCATTACTGGTGTTGCAATTCATGTAGGTTTTAATTTTATATTCTTTAGATCCCTCACTATCCATGAAGCTAGTTTTTCTGTTATCAGCCGGATGACATATGCTGCATCGAGAGTTACCACACCTAAAAAAACCATTGTTTTTCAGCCATTGTTTTTTTCATTCCTGATTTAAAGGTGCTTGGAGACAGCATGTCCCCTAAATTCCTGCTTTTTATAGACACGACCATAACCCCTTCATCTAAAATACTATCTACTGTATCATCTTGACGCAGGATTGGCAAAAATTTGAAAAAAATATTTTTTATTTTATAAAAACCTCGACTATACGCTGTGGAAAAAACCTTTTTTCTTTATTTTATTTTTATTTCTCTTATTATTGAGTAAGGTCTCCCTATCCATTGTATCAATTCTGTTAAGGTTTTTTTCAAAGCTGATTTTTTGTAACCTCTCTCCCCTAATCTCTCTATAATCCCATTTTTTGTTTTGTCATATAGATCCTTACTGGTACATGCTCTTTTTGCTCGTATCATTTCCCCTGTTGGAATAGCCATCGATGTATGTCTGGGATGACTGCTGCTAGCGTGTAGAGATGAGCGAACCTACTCGTTTCGAGTAATTACTCGATCAAGCACCGTGATTTTCGAGTACTTCCGTACTCGGGTGAAAAGATTCGGGGGGTGCCGTGGGGCTGGGGGAGGCGTGGCGGAGCAGGGGGTAGCAGCGGGGAACAGGGGGGAGCCCTCTCTCCCTCTCCCCCTCACTCCCCGCTGCAACCCCCCACTCACCCACGGCGCCCCCCGAATCTTTTCGCCCGAGTACGGAAGTACTCGAAAATCGCGGTGCTCGGGTGAAAAAGGGTCGTGGCCGAGCACGCTCGCTCATCTCTACTAGCGTGCAAAGCAGTATTCCCCGCTGTTTCTTTCCTAAACAAACATGTCTCTATTTTGCCAGTGGAGACATTACCTCTTAGGGTTAAAGGGGTTGTCCCGCGGCAGCAAGTGGGGTTATACACTTCTGTATGGCCATATTAATGCACTTTGTAATGTACATTGTGCATTAATTATGAGCCATACAGAAGTTATCAAAAGTTTTATACTTACCTGCTCCGTTGCTGGCGTCCTCGTCTCCATGGTGCCGACTAATTTTCGGCCTCCGATGGCCAAATTAGCCGCGCTTGCGCAGTCCGGGTCTTCTGCTGTCTTCAATGGGGCCGCTCGTGCAGAATGCCGGCTCCGTGTAGCTCCGCCCCGTCACATGCCGATTCCAGCCAATCAGGAGGCTGGAATCGGCAATGGACCGCACAGAAGAGCTGCGGTCCACGGAGGGAGCAGACCCCGGCGGCCATCTTCAGCAGGTGAGTATGAAGACGCCGGACCGCCGGGATTCAGGTAATCACTCTCCGGTTTGTTTTTTTAACCCCTGCATCGGGGTTGTCTCGCGCCGAACGGGGGGGGGGGGGGGGGGGGGGTTAAAAAGAAAAACCCGTTTCGGCGCGGGACAACCCCTTTAAGTCTAGAAATGAAATTTCTATATCATTTTGTGTAACCACAAATTGTAGGTTGACCAAATTGTCATTGATGTATTCAAGAAATTCTGATATATCAATAGTATCATTACCCAAGTCTGTACCCTTATCCCAGATGATAACTATGTCATCAATAAATCTAGCATACCACACCATGCGGCCCGCATACAGATTTCTGTGGTTGAAAATAAAAAAATGCTCCCACCAGCTCATCGTGAGATTTGCTATGGATGGTGAAAATTTGGACCCCATTGGGGCTCCAGATATCTGTAAAATAAATTCATTATCAAAAGAAAAAAAATTGTGTTTCAACAAAAATTCCGTGCCCAAAACAATGAATTCCTTCAACTCATCGCTGTAATTACTAAAGGACTGTAAATGAAATTGAACAGCTTCCAATGCCGCATGGTGTGGTATGCTAGAATATAAGTCTTTAACATCACATAAGACCCACTGGTAACTACTTCTCCATTCAACCTGTTGCAATTGTTGCATTACATGTTTACTGTCTTTTAAGAAACCCGGGACTCTACAAACTAATGGTTGCAGGAATCGATCCCCCCACGAACTAAGACGTTCACAGGGTGAATCGATCCCTGCAACTATGGGGCGAAGGGGAGGTGGAAATACCCCTTTATGAATCTTGGGAAGACCATGAAATACAGCCATAACCGGATGTTCAGGGCATAGATATGATTTTTCCTTCTCATTTAGGAAACCTAGTTGTGACCCCGTATGCAACAATCCATTCAGCTCCGCAAGACAATCTTGTCTTGGATTATTTTTGATTACTCTATACACCTTGGTGTCATAGAATATTCTTCTGATGAGTGTTGCATACAGATCACTGTCCATCAGGACTACATTACCACCTTTATCTGACTTCCTTATTGTCACATTCTTATTTGATATTAGAGTTTTTAAACCTCTTTTTTCTTTTTGGCTGAGATTATCTTTCTTGGTTGTTGTTTCATTACTCTTCTTAATCTTCATTAATTCCTTTTCTATCACTTGTTGAAATTCTTCCATGTGTTTAGTTTTCGAAGTCAAAGGATAGAAATTTGGGTTTGGCATGCGAAAATCGATTTTGTTGACATTGCTGATTAAATTTTGATGCCCATTTTCGTTTTCTAGGTCAGTTAGATCATTCAAAGCCATTATTTCATTGAAGCTTTTGTTGTTATATTCGTTGTTACCAATTGGAAAGTCTTTGTTGTTAAATATATTCAGTTCTTGTTCTTCCTGTACATTATAAAAATGTTTTTTTACTGTTAATGTCCTGATGAACTTATTCACATCCATTAATGTGTCAAATAAGGAAAAATCCTCACTGGGAGAAAAATTCAAACCTTTGTTGAGAATGCGTATCTGGTGTTCCGATATCACATAAGGGGTTAAAGGGGTTGTCCCGCGCCGAAACGGGTTTTTTTTTTTTTAAACCCCCCCCCCCCGTTCGGCGCGAGACAACCCCGATGCAGGGGTTAAAAAAACCACCCGCACAGCGCTTACCTGAATCCCGGCGGTCCGGCGTCTTCATACTCACCTGCTGAAGATGGCCGCCGGGATCCTCTGTCTTCATGGACCGCAGGGCTTCTGTGCGGTCCATTGCCGATTCCAGCCTCCTGATTGGCTGGAATCGGCACGTGACGGGGCGGAGCTACACGGAGCTACACGGAGCCCCATTCAGAAAAGAAGAAGACCCGGACTGCGCAAGCGCGGCTAATTTGGCCATCGGAGGGCGAAAATTAGTCGGCACCATGGAGACGAGGACGCCAGCAACGGAGCAGGTAAGTATAAAACTTTTTATAACTTCTGTATGGCTCATAATTAATGCACAATGTACATTACAAAGTGCATTATTATGGCCATGCAGAAGTGTATAGACCCACTTGCTGCCTCGGGACAACCCCTTTAACACAATGATGTTGTTCTTGTATCTGCTTGAGTATCTCCTTCCTTGCGTTCCCCAGTTTTTTTGAAACTTTTTTCTGGTCCCTTCTCCTGAAGGGCCTGGTTCTGGGCTTGACATGCTGCAACTTGAGGAGTCCCTCTCAGTGGTGTTTCCTTCCGTGTCGGTTGTTGAAAAGGTTACTTTATGATGAGCTCTTTTTCTAGAGTGTCTCCTTTTCAGAATAGGTTTAAATCTCCCTTTATCAGATTTTCTTCTGTTCCAATTATAAATTTCTTTTGTTTCATAATCCCTTTTGTCCCGTTCTAACTTATTTTTCTTTATTTGCATAATTGATTCTTCCATTTTAGAGATGTTATTTTTTAGTTTTTTTATTGATCATTTCCAACTCTTCCGGTTTTACCATATTACTCAATGTGCTTTCCATGTCTTTAATGTCAATTTTCAACTGATTTAATTTAATAGTTTCATATTCCACAATCAGTTTCATCAAATTAACAGAGCACTCAGAGAGTATATCAAACCATCTTTGTTTAAATTCCTCACAATATTCAAATGTGGTTTCTTTCTTGAGTCTTAAACCCCGTGGAATCATAATGAGTTCTATATATTTGCTGAGACTGTGCATGTCCCACCAAATTTTTGCTTCTTTCTTTTTTGTTTTTTCCAGTGTATTTAATATACATCTTGTATTATCATTGGTGGTGGGATCACCTGCAGTGTGATTGAACAACTCAGCAAGTTTTGCAAATCTTGCTTCTGCCTCAGAGTCCATGGTAAATGTGACTCTTATGAAAGGGTTACATGCACTTTTTCACAAGTATATGAAACTTGGATAAATGAAATGGAACTAGGAAGATATTCAGACTTCCTGGAGCATTAAACCGTGGCAATAAGGAATGGGAAATGACCGCTTGCAAACAATGTTTAGAAAAAAAGATTTTTATCCCGCCTTAGACGGCTTCAAGCTCCTGGTTCCATGTTATTGGTAACATTAATTTGGGCAATACGCTCAAAAATATCAGTACAGACGACAAATGGGAAAAGTTGAAAAAGATCCTAATCCCCTCATGTGAGCAGTTCATTCCCTTTAAAAATAAAAGAACTATAAGTAAGAGAAACCATTGTGGCTCGACAAGACTGTAAGGGGGGCAATAAATGAAAAAAAGAAAGCATTCAAACTACTAAAGCAACAAGGTAGCGAAGACGCGCTAAAATCATACAGGGAAAAAAAAACAAAATATGCAAAGATAAGATCAAAATTGCTAAGGAGGAGGCTGAAAGACTGATCGCCAAAGAGAGCAAAAATAACCCTAAACTATTTTTTAACTATATTAACAGCAAAAGGATTTGTACTGAGAGCACTGGCCCTTTAACAAATAATGCAGGAGAAATCATTGAAGATGATGGAGGGAAGGCAAATCTACTAAATAGTTTCTTTTCAAACATATTCACGAACGAATAAGAAATGCCATATGAAATGCAGGGGACCAAAATGAACCCCTCACAAAATATCTCATACCTAACGCAGGAGGAAGTGCAGAACCGGTTAGAGAAGATTAAAATTAGAGATGAGCGAACACCAAAATGTTCGGGTGTTCGTTATTCGTAACGAACTTCCCGTGATGCTCGAGGGTTCGTTTCGAACAACGAACCCCATTGAAGTCAATGGGCGACCAGAACATTTTTGTATTTCGCCGATGCTCGCTAAGGTTTTCATGTGTGAAAATCTGGGCAATTCAGGAAAGTGATGGGAATGACACAGTGACGGATAGGGCAGGCGAGGGGCTACATGTTGGGCTGCATCTCAAGTTCCCAGGTCCCACTATTAAGCCACAATACCGGCAAGAGTGGGCCCCCCCCCCTCCCAACAACTTTTACTTCTGAAAAGCCCTCATTAGCATGGCATACCTTTGCTAAGCACCACACTACCTCCAACAAAGCACAATCACTGCCTGCATGACACTCCACTGACACTTCTCCTGGGTTACATGCTGCCCAACCGCCCCCCCTCCCCCCCACAGCGCACACCAAAGTGTCCCTGCGCAGCCTTCAGCTGCCCTCATGCCACACCACGCTCATGTCTATTTAGAATTGCGTCTGCCATGACGAGGGACCGCAGGCACACACTGCAGAGGTTGGCACGGCTAGGCAGCGACCCTCTTTAAAAGTGGCGGAGCGATAGCCCACAATGCTGTACAGAAGCAATGAGAAATAGAATCCTGTGCCACCGCCATCAGGAGCTGCACACGTGGGCATAGCAATGGGGAACCTATGTGCCACACACTATTCATTCTGTCAAGGTGTCTGCATGCCCCAGTCAGACCGGGCTTTTTAATTCATAGACACAGGCAGGTACAACTCCCTATTGTGAAGTCCCTGTCGACCCACAGCATGGGTGGCTCCCTGGAACCCACTGGCGGTACACAGAAATATCCCATTGCATTGCCCAACACAGCTGAGGTAGTAATGTCGTGCTTAATGCAGGTGGGCTTCGGCCCACACTGCATGCCCCAGTCTGACTGGGGTTCTTTATAAGTGTACAGATGTAGTAAAAACTCCGTGTGCACCTACAGCATGGGTGGGTGCCAGGAAGCCACCGGCGGTACATAGAAATATCCCATTGCATTGCCCAACACAGCTGAGGTAGTAATGTTGTGCTTAACCCTTTCCAATCCAATTTGTATATGGTTTTCCTAGGGGGCTTACTCTTTTTCTGCTGTTATACAACGGCGCTATATGCTGGCTAAAGCCAGTACTGCATGAGCTGACACGTAGGATAGGCTCCGACAGCAGAGAGGCTGGCAATATACAGTAAGAGAACCCCGACGGACGTCTACCAACAACGGAGCTGTACAGCCTTAAACCCTAATGTCTTCACAGGTCACACAGTGGACTGGAAAGGGTTAATGCAGGTGGGCTTCGGCCCACACTGCATGCCCCAGTCAGACTGGGGTTCTTTACAAGTGGACACATGTAGGTTTAACTCCCTGTGGACCCACTGCCTGGGTGGGTGCCAGGAAGCCACCGGCGGTACATAGAAATATCCCATTGCATTGCCCAACACAGCTGAGGTAGTAATGTCGTGCGTAATACAGGTGGGCTTCGGCCCACACTGCATGCCCCAGTCAGACGGGTTCTTTAGAAGTGTACAGAAGTATTAAAAACTCAGTGTGCACCTACAGCATGGGTGGCTCCCTGGAACCCACCGGCGGTACACAAGAATATCCCATTGCATTGCCCAACACAGCTGAGGTAGTAATGTCGTGCGTAATGCAGGTGGGCTTCGGCCCACACTGCATGCCCCAGTCAGACTGGGGTTCTTTACAAGTGGACACATGTAGGTTTAACTCCCTGTGGACCCACTGCCTGGGTGGGTGCCAGGAAGCCACCGGCGGTACATAGAAATATCCCATTGCATTGCCCAACACAGCTGAGGTAGTAATGTCGTGCGTAATACAGGTGGGCTTCGGCCCACACTGCATGCCCCAGTCAGACGGGTTCTTTAGAAGTGTACAGAAGTATTAAAAACTCAGTGTGCACCTACAGCATGGGTGGCTCCCTGGAACCCACCGGCGGTACACAAAAATATCCCATTGCATTGCCCAACACAGCTGAGGTAGTAATGTCGTGCGTAATGCAGGTGGGCTTCGGCCCACACTGCATGCCCCAGTCAGACTGGGGTTCTTTACAAGTGGACACATGTAGGTTTAACTCCCTGTGGACCCACTGCCTGGGTGGGTGCCAGGAAGCCACCGGCGGTACATAGAAATATCCCATTGCATTGCCCAACACAGCTGAGGTAGTAATGTCGTGCGTAATACAGGTGGGCTTCGGCCCACACTGCATGCCCCAGTCAGACGGGTTCTTTAGAAGTGTACAGAAGTATTAAAAACTCAGTGTGCACCTACAGCATGGGTGGCTCCCTGGAACCCACCGGCGGTACACAAAAATATCCCATTGCATTGCCCAACACAGCTGAGGTAACGTCAGCTGTAATGCAGGTGGGCTAAAAATTAATTTGATTACACTGTAGGCGAGGGCCCACAAAAATTGCTGTATCAACAGTACTAATGTACATCCCAAAAATTGGCCATGGCCAGCCAAGAGGGCAGGTGAAACCCATTAATCGCTTTGGTTAATGTGGCTTAAGTGGTAACTAGGCCTGGAGGCAGCCCAGTGTAACGAAAAATTGGTTCAAGTTAAAGTTCCAATGCTTTTAAGCGCATTGAAACTTATAAAAATTGTTCAGAAAAATTATTTGAGTGAGCCTTGTGGCCCTAAGAAAAATTGCCCGTTCAGCGTGATTACGTGAGGTTTCAGGAGGAGGAGCAGGAGGAGGAGGAGGAGGAATATTAGACACAGATTGATGAAGCAGAAATGTCCCCGTTTTGGATGGTGAGAGAGAACGTAGCTTCCATCCGCGGGTGCAGCCTACGTATTGCTTACGTATCGCTGCTGTCCGCTGGTGGAGAACAGAAGTCTGGCGAAATCCAGCCTTTGTTCATCTTGATGAGTGTTAGCCTGTCGGCACTGTCGGTTGACAAGCGGCTACGCTTATCTGTGATGATTCCCCCAGCCGCACTAAACACCCTCTCCGACAACACGCTAGCCGCAGGACAAGCAAGCACCTCAAGGGCATACAGGGCTAGTTCAGGCCACGTGTCCAGCTTCGACACCCAGTAGTTGTAGGGGGCAGAGGCGTCACCAAGGATGGTCGTGCGATCCGCTACGTACTCCCTCACCATCCTTTTGCAGTGCTCCCGCCGACTCAGCCGTGACTGGGGAGCGGTGACACAGTCTTGGTGGGGAGCCATAAAGCTGGCCAGGCCCTTAAAGACTGTTGCACTGCCTGGGATGTACATGCTGCTCGATCTACGCACATCCCCTGCAACATGGCCCTCGGAACTGCGCCTTCTGCCACTAGCGCTGTCGGCTGGGAATTTTACCATCAGCTTGTCCGCAAGGGTCCTGTGGTATAGCAACACTCTCGAACCCCTTTCCTCTTCGGGAATCAGAGTGGGCAGGTTCTCCTTATACCGTGGATCGAGCAGTGTGTACACCCAGTAATCCGTAGTGGCCAGAATGCGTGCAACGCGAGGGTCACGAGAAAGGCATCCTAACATGAAGTCAGCCATGTGTGCCAGGGTACCTGTACGCAACACATGGCTGTCTTCACTAGGAAGATCACTTTCAGGATCCTCCTCCTCCTCCTCCTCCTCCTCCTCCTCAGGCCATACACGCTGAAAGGATGACAGGCAATCAGCCGGTGTACCGTCAGCAGCGGCCCAAGCTGTCTCTTCCCCCTCCTCCTCATCCTCCTCCTCCTCCTCCTCCTGTACGCGCTGAGAAATAGACAGGAGGGTGCCCTGACTATCCAGCGGCATACTGTCTTCCCCCGCCCCCGTTTCCGAGCGCAAAGCAGCTGCCTTTATGGTTTGCAGGGAATTTCTCAAGATGCATAGCAGAGGAATGGTGACGCTAATGATTGTAGCATCGCCGCTCACCACCTGGGTAGACTCCTCAAAATTACCAAGGACATGGCAGATGTCTGCCAACCAGGCCCACTCTTCTGAAAGGAATTGAGGAGGCTGACTCCCACTGCGCCGCCCATGTTGGAGTTGGTATTCGACTATAGCTCTACGCTGTTCATAGAGCCTGGCCAACATGTGGAGCGTAGAGTTCCACCGTGTGGGCACGTCGCACAGCAGTCGGTGCACTGGCAGCTTAAAGTGATGTTGCAGGGTGCGCAGGGTGGCAGCGTCCGTGTGGGACTTGCGGAAATGTGCGCAGAGCCGGCGCGCCTTTACGAGCAGGTCTGACAAGCGTGGGTAGCTTTTCAGAAAGCGCTGAACCACCAAATTAAAGACGTGGGCCAGGCATGGCACGTGCGTGAGGCTGCCGAGCTGCAGAGCCGCCACCAGGTTACGGCCGTTGTCACACACGACCATGCCCGGTTGGAGGCTCAGCGGCGCAAGCCAGCGGTCGGTCTGCTGTGTCAGACCCTGCAGCAGTTCGTGGGCCGTGTGCCTCTTATCGCCTAAGCTGAGTAGTTTCAGCACGGCCTGCTGACGCTTGCCCACCGCTGTGCTGCCACACCGCGCGACACCGACTGCTGGCGACATGCTGCTGCTAACACATCTTGATTGTGAGACAGAGGAGGAGGAGGAGGAGGAGGGTGCTTTAGTGGAGGAAGCATACACCTCCGCAGATACCAGCACCGAGCTGGGGCCCGCAATTCTGGGGGTGGGTAGGACGTGAGCGGTCCCAGGCTCTGACTCGGTCCCAGCCTCCACTAAATTCACCCAATGTGCCGTCAGGGAGATGTAGTGGCCCTGCCCGCCTGTGCTTGTCCACGTGTCCGTAGTTAAGTGGACCGTGGCAGTAACCGCGTTGGTGAGGGCGCGCACAATGTTGCGGGAGACGTGGTCGTGCAGGGCTGGGACGGCACATCGGGAAAAGTAGTGGCGACTGGGAACTGAGTAGCGCGGGGCCGCCGCCTCCATGATACTTTTGAAGGACTCCGTTTCCACAACCCTATACGGCAGCATCTCAAGGCTGATGAATTTTGCGATGCGGACGGTTAACGTTTGAGCGTGCGGGTGCGTGGCGGCGTACTTGCGCTTGCGCTCGAACACTTGCGCAAGCGACGGCTGAACGGTGCGCTGAACTACACTGCTGGATGGGGCCGAGGACAGCGGAGATGAGGGTGTGGGTGCAGGCCATGAGGCGGTAGTGCCTGTGTCCTGAGAGGGGGGTTGCATCTCAGTGGCAGGTTGGGGCACAGGGGGAGAGGCAGGGGTGCAAACCGGAGGCGGTGAACGGCCTTCATCCCACCTTGTGGGGTGCTTGGCCATCATATGTCTGCGCATGCTGGTGGTGGTGAGGCTGTTGGTGTTGGCTCCCCGGCTGAGCTTTGCGCAACAAAGGTTGCACACCACTGTTCGTCGGTCGTCAGGCGTCTCTGTGAAAAACTGCCAGACCTTAGAGCACCTCGGCCTCTGCAGGGTGGCATGGCGCGAGGGGGCGCTTTGGGAAACACTTGGTGGATTATTCGGTCTGGCCCTGCCTCTACCCCTGGCCACCGCACTGCCTCTTGCAACCTGCCCTGCTGATGCCCTTGACTCCCCCTCTGAAGACCTGTCCTCCTGAGTAAGCGTTGCACACCAGGTGGGGTCAGTCACCTCATCGTCCTGCTGCTCTTCCTCCGAATCCTCTGTGCGCTGCTCCCTCGGACTTACTGCCCTTACTACTACCTCACTGCAAGACAACTGTGTCTGATCGTCATCGTCCTCCACAGAAAGTTGTTGAGACAGTTGGCGGAAGTCCCCAGCCTCTTCCCCCGGACCCCGGGAACTTTCGAATGGTTGGGCATCAGTGACGATAAACTCCTCTGGTGGGAGAGGAACCGCTGCTGCCCAATCTAAGCAGGGGCCCGAGAACAGTTCCTGGGAGTGTTCCCGCTCCTGAGCAGGTGTTATTGTAGTGGAGTGAGGAGGCTGGGAGGAAGGAGGAGCAGCAGACAGAGGATTCGGATTGGCAGCAGTGGACGGCGCAGAACTGCGGGTAGACGATAGGTTGCTCGAAGCACTTTCTGCCATCCAGGACAGGACCTGCTCACACTGCTCATTTTCTAATAACCGTCTCCCGCGTGGACCCATTAATTGGGCGATGAATGTGGGGACGCCAGAAACGTGCCTCTCTCCTAATCGCGCAGCAGTCGGCTGCGACACACCTGGATCAGGAGCTTGGCCTGTGCCCACACCCTGACTTGGCCCTCCGCGTCCTCGGCCACGTCCACGTCCTCTAGGCTTACCCCTACCCCTCAGCATGCTGTATTACCAGTGATTAGATTTCCCAGGCAGGAAATAAATTGGCGCAAGACTGCAGGCCAAATATAATTTTTGCCCTTTTTGGAAAACGAAAGGCCCCACTGCCTCTAGTGAATGAATAATCTAAGTTTAATAACTGTGCTGTGTCCCTGCTTATGTGTCACAGAACGTGAGGGTAGCAGAGTTATTATAACTCTTGGAGAGCAGGTATTTTTTTTCCCAATTAAGGAAAGCAAATGGCGAACCCAGCAGTAAAGCGTAGCTGGCTGCGTATGATTTAGCAATGTTTTTCACGCAGCTCACACGTCTCCACAGGCGTAAGGACGGACACAGGCTGGACAAATAGATTTCTTTTCAGTTTTTTCCCACCAACAGGCAGCACTGCGTATATTCAATGAACCTGAGAAGTTTAATAACTGTGCTGTGTCCCTGCTTATGTGTCACAGAACGTGAGGGTAGCAGAGTTATTATAACTCTTGGAGAGCAGGTATTTTTTTTCCCAATTAAGGAAAGCAAATGGCGAACCCAGCAGTAAAGCGTAGCTGGCTGCGTATGATTTAGCAATGTTTTTCACGCAGCTCACACGTCTCCACAGGCGTAAGGACGGACACAGGCTGGACAAATAGATTTCTTTTCAGTTTTTTCCCACCAACAGGCAGCACTGCGTATATTCAATGAACCTGAGAAGTTTAATAACTGTGCTGTGTCCCTGCTTATGTGTCACAGAACGTGAGGGTAGCAGAGTTATTATAACTCTTGGAGAGCAGGTATTTTTTTTCCCAATTAAGGAAAGCAAATGGCGAACCCAGCAGTAAAGCGTAGCTGGCTGCGTATGATTTAGCAATGTTTTTCATGCAGCTCACACGTCTCCACAGGCGTAAGGACGGACACAGGCTGGACAAATAGATTTCTTTTCAGTTTTTTCCCACCAACAGGCAGCACTGCGTATATTCAATGAACCTGAGAAGTTTAATAACTGTGCTGTGTCCCTGCTTATGTGTCACAGAACGTGAGGGTAGCAGAGTTATTATAACTCTTGGAGAGCAGGTATTTTTTTTCCCACTTAAGGAAAGCAAATGGCGAACCCAGCAGTAAAGCGTAGCTGGCTGCGTATGATTTAGCAATGTTTTTCACGCAGCTCACACGTCTCCACAGGCGTAAGGACGGACACAGGCTGGACAAATAGATTTGTTTTCAGTTTTTTCCCACCAACAGGCAGCACTGCGTATATTCAATGAACCTGAGAAGTTTAATAACTGTGCTGTGTCCCTGCTTATGTGTCACAGAACGTGAGGGTAGCAGAGTTATTATAACTCTTGGAGAGCAGGTATTTTTTTTCCCAATTAAGGAAAGCAAATGGCGAACCCAGCAGTAAAGCGTAGCTGGCTGCGTATGATTTAGCAATGTTTTTCACGCAGCTCACACGTGTCCACCGCCCGTAAGGACGGACAGAGGCTGGACAAATAGATTTGTTTTCAGTTTTTTCCCACCAACAGGCAGCACTGCGTATATTCTATGAATAATAACTGTGTTGTGGCCCTGCCTATACAATTCTTTCCCTGCAGTATCAATGGAGGGTGGAATGCTCTGCAGAGGCGATTTTGAGAAGCCCAAAAAAAATGCAGCACAGCCAACAGCAGCCTGGACAGTACTGCACACGGATAAATATGGCCCTAGAAAGGACCGTTGAGGTTCTTGAAGGCTACACTCACTCCTAACACTCTCCCTGCCTATGCAGCACTTCTGTCCCTAATGCCGGGTGCAACGCTCTGCAGAGCCGATTTTGAGAAAAAAAAATTCCCACTGCTAACAGCAGCCAACACACAGCTATCAGTGGCCCTAATAAGGACCTTTGGGGGGTCTTGAAGCCTACACTAACTACCAATTCTTTCCCTACAGCAGCTCCGGTATAAACAGCACTGTCCCTCATCTAACTCACACCGCATCTGAGGCGAGCCGCGGGAGGGGCCGACTTTTATATTAGGCGAACACCTGATCTCGCCAGCCACTCACAGCAGGGGGGTGGTATAGGGCTTAAACGTTGCAGGGGGAAGTTGTAATGCCTTCCCTGTCTTTCAATTGGCCAGAAAAGCGCGCTAACGTCTCAGGGAAGGAAGTGAAAGTAACCAGAACACCGCATGGTGTTCGTCACGAATAACGAACATCCCGAACACCCTAATATTCGCACGAATATCAAGCTCGGACGAACGCGTTCGCTCATCTCTAATTAAAATCGATAAATCGCCAGGCCCAGATTGAATACACCCAAGGCTACTAAGGGAACTAAGTGACGAGATAGCTAGGCCGCTATAGCTAAAATTTAAGGATACTATCAAGGTTGTACCACTGGACTGGCGGATTGCCAATGTGGTTCCAATTTACAAAAAGGGGTCCAAAAGTGAGCCTGGTAACTACAGACCGGTAAGTTTCACTTCAGTAACTGGAAAAATATTTGAGGGGTTTCTGAGAGATGCCATCAAAGAATACCTGAAAAAGAACAACAGAATAACTCCTCACCAGCATGGGTTCATGAAGGGTCGATCATGTCAGACCAATCTGATCAGCTTCTACGATGAAGTAAGCTCTGAGCTCGACCTGGAAGAGTGTATTGATCTCGTATATCTGGACTTCTCTAAAGCATTTAACATCGTGCAGCACAATAGGCTGATATATAAAATGAGGCAGCTCGGATTGGGTGAAATGGTGTGTATCTGGGTAAAGAACTGGCTCAGAGATAGAAAGCAGAGGGTGGTAATAAATGGTTCATACTCTGATTGGGCCACCGTCGTTAGTGGGGTGCCACAGCATTCAGTATTGGGCCCTATTCTGTTCAATATGTTTATTAACGACCTGATAGAGGGGCTGCACAGTAAAATATCAATATTTGCCGATGACACAAAGGTGTCGCCTAAGTATTTAATGCTAGATGCCGGCCATTTAAAGGGGAATTCTTTTTTAATGTGCTTGACTGTGTAAATTGGAGTTGAGATATTTAATGCTTCGGATTTCTCCTAATTAACTTTAAAGTTTGAAATATTGCCAAATTGTTCAAAGATCTCCAGTATTGCAGAGAAGGCCTCGTCTGGGTTGGTCATGAGTATTAGGAGGTCGTCCGCGAATGCTGCTGTAGTATGTGAAATCCTTAGCCCCTTTATATCTGGGTGTTGTCTGATTCGTTGTAGTAGTGTCTCCATGACTTAAACAAAAAGGGTGGGAGAGAGTGGGCAACCCTGTCTGGTCCCATTTGTAATAAGGAAGGGGTCTGAGAGTGTTCCACTTACATGGATTCTGGCAGAGGGTTTTGAATACAGTGTGAATATTACAGTTATAAATTGGTTAGGGAAGCCAAACTTCATCAGAGCGTTTTCCATAAAATCCCAACTCACTCTGTCAAAAGCCTTTTCGGCATCTGTTCCTAGTAGGACCAGTGGTATTTTGTTATGTTTAGCGTAGTGAATAGCGTTGATAATGCGAGATGTGTTGAGCTTCCCTTACCTGCCTGTCACAAATCCCACCTGGTCTGGGTGAATTAATTTAGTGAGTAGAGGTGATATACGTTGGGCCAGAAGTTTTGCCCAGATTTTAAGGTCCACGTTTAGCAGGGATATAGGTCTATAGTTGCTACATTGTTCTGAGTCTTTGCCTTCTTTCGGAATCAAAGTGCTGAATGCTTCAAGAGCTTGTTTGGGGAGATTTGCGCCTGACAGAAGTGAGTTGCACCAATTTGTGAGGGCTGGAAGGAGTTGTTTAGAAAAGGTCTGATAGTATAAAATTGGCAAACCATCTGGTCCCGGGCTTTTCCTGTTGGGAATAGATGTGAGAATTTTTTCAACCTCAGAGGTGGTAAACGGATTTAGTAAGTTGGAGTTATCATCCTCAGATAGGTTAGGTAATTTAAGGGTCTCCATGAAGGCTTGCGTTATATTGTTAGATTGCTTGTTTCTCTCATTTTGGGTGTTATTAGTAAGGTTGTATAGGTTTTGATAACATTTTTCAAACTCTATAGCAATTTTGTTTGTGGATTCAGCTGTGTAGTTTCAGCACGGCTTGCTGACACTTGCCCACCGCTGTGCTGCCGTGCCATACCGACTGCTAGCGACGTGCTCACACTTCTTAATTGAGAGGTAGAGTTGGTGGAGGGTGAGAAGGGGGAGGGTTTGGAGGAGGTGGCATAAAATGCCGAAGATACCAGCACCGAGGTAGGACCCGCTATTCTGGGAGTGGGTAGGACATGAGCGGTCCCAGGCTCGGACTCGGTCCCAGCCTCCACCAAATTCACCCAATGTGCCGTCAGGGAGATGTAGTGGCCCTGCCCACCAGTACTTGACCCCGTGTCCGTGGTTAAGTGGACCTTCCCAGTAACCGCATTGGTGAGGGCACGATTTATAATTTATGTTGGACACGATTTATGTTCACTTATTATGGAATCCTTAGTCTATATTAACGCAATATCGTCGATATAACGACCATACCACACCATGCGGCTAACAAACGGATTTTCTTAACAAAAAATCTATGATATTTCCCACCATCCCATCACTAAATTAGCGATGGTAAGTGAGAATCGGGAGCCCATAGGGTCTCCGACACCTGTAAGTAATACGCATTGTCAAGAAGAAAAAAAATTATGATGTAGTAAAAATTCTACTGAAAGTATAATAAATTCCTTAGCTTCATTGGTATAAATGCTATAATGATTCAAATGATATGTAACCGCAGATATAGCCGCATAGTGTGGTATGCTTGAATAAGGCCTCCTTCCCACGAGCGTGACGGGCTCCGCCGCGTAATATTACGCAGTGAAGCCCGTCACGGCGCCCCCCAGAGCCCCTATACTTACCTGCGGGAGATAGCGTGAAAACGCTTCCCCGCCCACCGCCGTCGCGTGACACACCCACTGCATCACGTGACGCGGCCGGCAGTGTCACGTGACGCGCCGGCCGCGTCAAATGACGCTGCGGCGGTAGGTGGGGAAGCGTTTTTTCATGCTATCTCCCGCTGGTTACAGCGGGAGATAGCGTGAATGGACGGCTTCCATTGACTGCAATGGAAGCCATCAGCGCGTACAGCCCGTCCTCACCGGCAGCAAATAGAGCATGCTGCGGGTGAGGACGGGAGAAATCGCGGTGCGAAATTCCGCGGTGGAATTACGCATCGTGAGCATTGTGCTATTAGGTTCAATAGAACCTAATAGCAGGGGGCCACGCAGCGGATTTTTGCCGCGAATTTACGCGGCGTAAATCCGTTCGTGGGAAGGAGGCCTAAAGGTCTACCACGTCGCAAAGGAACCAACAATAATCTTCTCTCCATTCTCTAGTTTCCAACTGTTGGATAATTGATTTGCTGTCCTGAAGAAACCCAGGTAATCTCCTACACTGGGGTTGCAGGATCGATCCACCCACGAACTTAAACGTTCACTTAAACTTAAACCCTGCAACAATTGGACGAAAAGTGGTAGAAAAACATTTTTATAGGTTTTTGGAAACCCATGGAATATGGTAATCGCAGGATTTTCAGGGCATAAATACTGACTTTCTCTTTCCTCCAAAACCCCCAATTCCACTCCGATCTTTAATAAATCACCTAGTTTTTCTAAACAGCCAATCATAGGATTATGGTCCAATTTTCTGTAGATATTCTCGTTGGCCAAAATTTTATTGTTTTGTAATGCATAAAAATTAGAGTTCATCACTGTAATATTACCTCCTTTGTCTGATTTCCTTATTATAAAGCTCTTGCTCATAATCAAATCCTTTATTTTTTTTACTTTATATGTGAGATATTATGTGTGTGCTGTCATTTTCTTTCTTCGTGTTATTTTTGTCTTTGAGATTTTTTAATTCTTTTTCCAAGGTGAATTGGAAATTGTCCATGAATTTAAAATGCGACTCTTTAGGGTAAAAATTGGGATTAGGAATCCGATATTTAATCTTTTTAATTTCTTCTACTGAGATATCTTCCATTACAATGCGGTTTTCCTTCTCTAAGTCTAATAGGTCGATAGTGGTCATTATTTCCCTTACGGTTTTATTTTCAAAGTCATTGGTGACATCCTGCATTGCCTTTGTGGTATCTCCCTTACACATTTCAAACCCTTGTTCTTGTTTGAATCGGAAGTGTTGTTTGACTGCAAGCACTCTAATAAACTTATTTATGTCCATCAGTGGATTATAGACATCAAAATCACTTTCTGGAGCAAAACCCAGCCCCCTTTCCAAAATACTCAATTGGCTTTTCGACGGGATAATTGGGGATAAAATGATAATGTTATCACCTAAATCTTTCTGTTCCGATTTGGATATCTTTTTGTTTGTATATTTCCGACACTGTTTTTTTTGTGCACGGTGATTTCTCTTGCGATTCTCTTGTGTCATGGATTCCGGGCTTGACAAATTGCAACTTGACAAATCTCTCTGTCGTGTACCCCTCCGTATCTGTGGTTGAGTATGTAACCTTATTTTGTCTTTTATATTGATGATTATTTTTAATCCATTTTTAATGACATGATATTTTGGGCTTAAGGACGCAACGATCTTTGGCGGATTTTCTTTTCCATTTTTCAAAAGTCATAACTTTATTTTTCCGTCGGCGCCACTTTTGGGTACATTGACTATATTGTAAAACTTTTATCTTTTTTTTCATGATAGCAGGGAGAGAACGCATCAATTCTGCCATAGACTATAGCATAAATGCCACAATCCTTTTTTTCTGCGGGTCGGTACGGTTACAACAATAACAAAATTCTTACATTTTTTTAGGTTTTTCCACTTTTTTGCAATAAAACCCCTTTTTTTGGAAATCTTTTTTTTGCTAAGTCGCTGCATTCAAAGTCCTGTAACTTTTTTATTTTTTTATGTACGGAGCTCTATGAAGACTTATCTTTTGCAACACGAGCTGTTGTTTTTATTGATACCATTTTGGGTACATACCGCTTTGTTTTATCACTTTTATTGTGTTTTTAGTGAGGCAAAATGCTAAAAATGAGCATTTTGCCTCAGTTTTTTAGTGTTTTTTCCGTGCACAGTAAAAAGCATGTGCAACTTATTGTATGCGTCGTTACATATGCGGGCAATACCAAATATGTGGTGTTTTAATTTTTTTAACCTTTCTTTATGCTAATATAAGAAAAAGCATTAAAAAAGGGGTTTTTTTACATTTTTATTTTTTATTCAATTTTTTAATCTTTTTCTACACCATTTGGGTCCCTCTGAGGGACTTGCAGCACTGACCCAATGATCGCTGTGATAAGGCATGGCAGAGCTACTGCTTATACAGCGATCATAGGCTATGGCACTACAGGACGCCAGTGTCTCGCTTCCTGTTGCCATGGCAACCGGCCCGGCTCTCGCGATGTTATTGCAAGAACCAGATGTAGTCACAGAGGGAGGGTCCTCCCTCTGTGAACCCTTCCCATGTCGCGATCTACATAGACTGTGTGACTGACAGCCGGCTCCCGCTGCGGGATAACGCGAGATCATAAGTGATCTCGCGCTATCCCCAGGACGTACGTTTACGCCCTCTTGCGGGAAGTACCCCGCTGCCAGGACGTAAACTTACGCCTTGGAGCGGGAAGGGGTTAATACCGATCTATAATTCTTTTGATTATAATTTCTTTTCCAATTGTACACTTCATTTCTTTTTTATAATCTCTCTCATCATGTTCAAGTTTGTTCTACTTTACAAACAAATTTTTTTCCATTTTCACTAAATTATCCTTGATTTTTTTTTGTTGATTTTCTCTAGAGAGAACCAGAAAAAAAAGAACTTAAGACATGGTGGGACTATCCTTTCTGTATGTATATCGCACTAGATTGAGTTTTTAAATATATTTAATAAAGGTTATATTTCAGAGATTAAGAATCCTCACAGTGAAGATATTTGAGTTATCCAGTTGATTCTTCAGCCCCAGTGAAAAAAAAAAGTGCAACAGTGTATAAGAGAGCGGAATAATGTTCCATATAAGATTATGTATTCATTTATTAGTTTTTTAATATATTTGGAAATTTCCTTAGATCTACATACATAATTAATTATCAGCAAGTCATATCCACAGAATATAACACATATCTTTAATGTATGGTGTGATGCTTTTTCCATGAGGAAGGAATCAGCGCACAACTAGATAAATAATTAAAGGGTTAATGGAACAGTTGTTTTTAATTAGTTTTTAACATTTAAATGAACAGGAGATGACATTGATGTTAGAGGTGATCAAGATTCAACTGAATCGAAACACGTCCCTCTTTGTTTCATGAGCACTATTCTTTAATAAAGCAGTTGTAATTAGAGATGAGCGAGCACACTCGTCCGAGCTTGATGCTCGTTCGAGCATTAGGGTACTCGAGATGCTCGTTACTTGAGTCGAACAACACGCGGTACTCAAGCCAATTGCATTTCCTACCCCGCATGTTTAGCGCCACTTTCTAGCCAATAGATATACGAGGAAGGCGTTACCACTTCCTGCTGTGACGTGCCAGCCCCCCCCCCCCAGCAGTGAGTGGCTGGGCTGATCAGGTGACCGCCGAGTACTTAAACTGGTCGCCTCAGACACATGCTGGCAGAGGTTAGGGAAAGTGCTGCTGCTGATATAGGGAAAGTGTTGGAGTAGAATCCAGTCTTCAAGAACTCCAACGATCCTTCTTAGGGCTACTCACTCTTCATATTGTGCATTACTGTTGTGGCTGGCTGGGAGCAGTAGTGCACCATTTTTTTTTAAGCATCTCGGGCTGTGCAGGCCATTTCAGCTATACTGTTCTGTGTCTGCAGTGCCGTAGGCATAGCTGAGGGAAAGAGCTGCTTACATAGGGAAAGTGTTAGAGTAGGATCCTGTCTTCAAGAACCCCAACAGTCCTTCTGAGGGCTACATCTGACCGTGTGCATTACTGTTGTGGCTGGCTGGGAGTAGTAGTTCATCAATTTTTGTATTACGCATCTAGGCCTGTTCCCAGCCAGTCAGTAATAGCGTTCTCAGCCAGCAGTGCCATACAACCAGCTCTCACGATGAAATTGCTCTCTAATATTTCCTAGCCTACTACTAACGACTTCGGTTGTACTGTTCTGTGTCTGCAATCGCAGAAAATGGCCGTTACTTACTGACTGAGGAGTGCATATAGATGCATCCTCCTCTCACCATGCAGGTAGCTGACTACCAAATGGAGGAGCCAATAACACCTGTGCAGGACACCGATAAGACAACCACTCACACAGCCTCTTGATAATGAGGGGGGGTGGATGCTTGGTGTACACTCCCACACATAGTGGATACAGGGTGCCAGACCATTCTGATATATGTAGTTCACCATGCAGACCAGCAACCTATTAATGACTCCATGATAATTCAGCGGGTTGCCCTGCATTTCAAACAGTGAACCACATTGGTACTGCCACCCTGGGCTCCCCCTGGAGTCTTAAAGCCACACTGCATGTGAATGATAGATAATAAATGCAAGGCATTGGTTGGATGTTGGCCAAAATACATGAGCCAACTAACCACTTCACGGTTCCTTGCGTTGTAGTGGGTCCCTACACTAATATAAATGCGTCACAGAAGGGGAAACAAAAAATTTAAAACAATCACAGACTATGGCCGTTACTTACTGACTGAGGAGTGCAGATAGATGCATCCTCTCACCATGCAGGTAGCTGACTACCAAATGGAGGAGCCAATAACACCTGTGCAGGACACCGATAAGACAACCAGTCACACAGCCTCTTGATAATGAGGGGAGTGGATGCTTGGTGTATACTCCCACACATAGTCAGTAATAGCTTTCTCAGCCTGCAGTGCCGTACAACCATCTCTCACCGTGAAACTGCTCTCTAATATTTCCTAGCGTACTGCAAGCGACTTCAGTTATACCGTTCTGTGTCTGCATTACATAACACAGAGTGTAGGGACACAGCCACTTCTATAGGGAAAGTTATACAGTCATGATCCTCCGTGCAAGAACCCCAACGCTCCTTCTTAGGGCTACATTTGACCGTGTGCATTATAGTTGTGGCTTGCTGGGAGCAGTAGTGCATCAATTTTTGTATTACGCATCTAGGCCTTTTCCTAGCCTTTCAGTAATAGCATTCTCAACTCTCACCGTGAAATTGCTCTCTAATATTTCCTAGCCTACTGTATACGACTTCATTTATTCTGTTCTGTGTCTGCAGTGCATTAGACAGAGGTCTCACCGCTAAACAGTACTGTAATATTTCCTGGGCCACTGCAAAGTATTTCAGCTCTGCCGCTGTGCAGAGAGTCTTACAATACCAGTCCTTGGTGGGGTTGAGATAGCCGCAGTTACCAGCACTATCCACTGGCTTTAGAGTCTTCTCCCACTTCATACAGCCTCTATTATCTACAAGTCTCAACGAGCGGTAAATTAGCCACAGTTGTCAGTGCTGTACAGTGGGGTAATTTATTTGGGCCCTGCTCTATTCTTAATCCGCCATGAGGAGGAGTAGGAGTAAGGGTCGAGGATGCGGACGTCCAAGTAAGGGTGTGGGAACAGGCCAAGCTCCTGGCCTGCATGAATCATAGCCAGCTGCTGCGGGATTAGGAGAGAGGCAAGTTTCTGGGCTCCCCAGCTTCATATCACAATTTACAGGTCAGCGTTGTAGACCTTTATTACAAATAGAGCAGTGCGAGCAGGTCCTGTCGTGGATGTCAGAAAACGCCTCCAGCAATGTATTGACCACCCAGTCTTCTACGCAGTCCACTACTTTCGGCCTAGGGATTGCAACTCTGAATCCTCTGGCTGCTCCTCCTTCCTCCCAGCCTCCCCACTCCATAAAATGGCATAATCTGAGCAGGCAGACTCCCCGGAACTGTTCTCAGGTCCCTGCCATGAGTGGGAAAAAACAGTTCCTCTCTCACCTGAGGAGTTTGTCGTCACCAATGCCAAACCTTTAGAAAGTTCCCGGAGTCCGGATGATGAGGCTGGCGACTTCCGGCAACTGTCTCAAGAGCTTTTTGTGGATGAGGATGATGAGACACAGTTATCTGTCAGTGAGGTAGTAGTTAGGCACTAAGTCCGAGGGAGGAGCGCACACAGGCTTCGGGGGAAGAGCAGCTGGACCATGAGGTGACTGACCCCACCTGGTTTGCTAAGCCTACTAAGGTCAGGGCTTCAGAGGGGGAGACAAGTGCAGCAGCAGGACAGGTTGAAAGAGGCAGTGGAGTGGCCAGGAGTAGAGGCAGGGCCAGAGCGAAGAATCCCCCAAATGTTTCCCAAAGCACCCATCGTGGCAAGCCTTCATGCAGAGGGCTAGGTGTTCAAAGATGAGGATGTTTTTTAGTGAGAGGGCGGACGACCGACGAACAGTGGTGTGCAACCTGTGTCACACCAAGATCAGCCGGGGAGCCACCACTTCCAGTCTTACCACCACTAGCATGTGCAGGCATATGATGGCCAAGCACCCCACAAGGTGGGACGAAGACGGTTCACCGCCTCGGGGTCACATCATTGCCTCTTCCCCTGTGCCCCAACCTGCCACACAGATCCAATCTTGTTCCCAGAACACAGGCACGAGCGCCTCCCGGACTGCAACCACACCCTCACCTTCAACATCCTCCACTCCATCCAGCAATGTCTCTCAGCGCAGCATTCAGCTGTCGCTAACACAAGCGTTGGAGCGAAAGCGCAAATACACCGCCACCCACCGGCACGCACAAGCTTTAAACGTGCACATTGACAAATTAATCAGCCTGGAGGTGCTGCCATACAAGCTTGTGGAAATGAAGGCTTTCAAAAACATGATGGCGGCGGAGGTCACACGCTACTAGGTCCCCAGTCGCCACTAACTTTCACAGTGTGCCGTCCCAGCCCTACACCAGCACATCTCCCGAAACATAAATCGTGCCCTCACCAATGCGGTTACTGGGGAGCTCCACTTAACCTCGGACACGAGTCAGAGCCTGGGACCGCTCACATCCTTCCCACACCTAGAGTAGCGGGTCCTACCTCGGTGCTGGTATCTGCGGTGTTTTATGCCACCTCCTCCAAACCCTCCTCCTCCTCTTCCTCAGCCACCTCTACCTCTCAATTAAGAAGTGTGAGCACGTCGCCAGCAGTCGGTAGTGCGCGGCGCGGCAGCACAGCGGTGGGCAACCGTCCCAAGCTGTGCTGAAACTAATCAGCTTAGGTGACAAGAGGCACACAGCCCCCGAGCTGCTGCAGGGTCTGACAGAGCAGACCGACCTCTGGCTTTCGCCGCTGAGCCTCCAGCCGGGCATGGTCGTGTGTGACAGTGGCCGTAACCTGGTTGCATCTGTGCAGCTCAGCAGCCTCACACACGTGCTATGCCTGGCTCACGTCTTCAATCTAGTGGTTTAGCGGTTTCTGAAAAACTATCCTCACTTGTCTGACCTGCTCGCCAAGGTGCGCCGTGTCTGCGCACATTTCCGCAAGTCCACCACGGATGCTGGCACCCTGAGGACCCTGCAACATCCGTTTTAGCTGCCAGAGCACTGACTGCTGTGCGACATGCCCACATGCTGGAATTCCATGCTGCACATGTTGGCCAGGCTGTATGAGCAGCGTAGAGAAATAGTGGAATACCAGCTGCAACATGGGAGGCTGATTGGTAGTCAGCCTCCGCAATTCTTTACAATGGAGTGGGCATGGATGGCAGATATCTGCCAGGTCCTCGGAAACTTTAAGGAGTCTACCCAGATGGTGAGCGGCGATGCGGCAATTATTAGTATTACCATCCCGCTGCTTTGCCTGCTGAGAAGTTCACTGCTAATCATAAAAGCCGACGTTTTGCAGTTGGAACAGGAGATGGGGGATGACAGTATGTTGCTTGATAGTCAGACCACCCTCATATCTATATCTAAGCGCGTTTTGGAGGAGAAGGAGGAGGGGGAGGACAAGAGCAGAAGGAGGGGGGAAAGAGACAGCTGGCCACACTGCAGAGGGTTCCCATGCTGCTTGCCTCTCATCTGTTCAGCGTGTATGGGCTGAAGAGGAGGAGTAGGAGGATCCTGAAAGTCATCTTCCTAGTGAGGACAGCGATGTGCTGCATACTGGTACCCTGGCACACATGGCTGACTTCATGTTAGGCTGCCTTTCCCGTGACCTTCGCGTTAGGCGCATTTGGGCCAACCCGGATTACTGGGTGTACACCCTTCTCGACCCACGGTATAAGGAAAACCTTTCCACTCTCATTCCCGAAGAGGAAAGGGGTGCGAGAGTGATGCAATACCACAGGGCCCTGGGGAAAAAAAGTGATGCTAAACTTCCCATCTGACAGTGCTAGTGGCAGAAGACGCAGTTCAGAGGGTTAAGTAGCAGGGAAGGAGCGAGGATCAGGCAGCATGTCCAGAGCAGGCAGGGGAACACTCTCCAAGGTCTTTGCCAGCTCCCCAGTCAAGGCTGTCACCACTCCCCAGTTAGGGCTCAGTCGGAGGGAGCACTATAAAAAGTTGGTGAGGGAGTACGTAGCCGATCGTACCGCCATCCTCTGTAATACCTCTGCTTCATACAACTATTGGGTGTCAAAGCTGGACATGTGGCACAAACTTGCCCTGTTCGCCCTGGACATTCTGGCCTTCCCTGCCACTAGCGTCTGGTCAGAGAGGGTGTTTAGTGCAGCTGGGGGAATCATCATAGATAAGCATATCCGCCTGTCAACTGCCAGTGCCGACATGCTTACACATAAAGATGAACAAAGGCTGGATTTCCCCAGACTTCTCTTCTCCACCAGCGGAAAGAAGCGGAACCTGATATTTTTTTTCGCTGTAACAGGAGAAAAATGCATCCTCTATCATAACAAAAAAAAGGGGAATTAGCTTTGTCAATCACTCTTGGATATTATTACTCCTCCTCCTACTCCTCCTCCTAAAACAGCATGTCATCACGCTGAACTGCCAAGTTTTCTGCGGCCCAAACGGCTCTGTTTAAAAGTGTTTTACAATTTTTCAATGTTTCAAAAGCTTTGATGCTTTAACAGAAACCATTTTTTTCACAGGGCTGCCTCCAGGCTCTGTTACAAATTAAGCAACAGCGAGCTGTATCTTTAAAAAATGTTTATGGCAGTCACCTGCCTTCGCGGTTGAGCAATTTTTCAGGGGTGCACTGGTACTCTTGATACACCAATTTTTCTAGCCTTCGCCTACACTCTTGGTAACAAATTTTTTTCAGGTGTTAGCCTATACTCTTGGTACACCAATGTTTCAGGGGTTCGCCTACACTCTTGCTACAGAAATGTTACAGGGGTCTGCCAATACTTTGCTACAGAAATGTTACTGGGGTCCGCCCATGCAGTTTCTACTGAATGGTTTGAGGGGTTCACCTATACTTTTGCTACAGAAATGTTACTGGGGTTCGCTTACATTTCTGCTACAGAAATGTTACTGGGGGTCTGCCTATACTCTTGATACAGAAATGTTACTGGGGTCCGCCTATGCAGTTTCAACTGAATGGTTTGTGGGATTCACCTATACTTTTGATACAAAAATGTTACTGGTGTCCGCCTATACTTTTGCTACAGAAATGTTAGTGGTCTGCCTATACATTTGCTACAGAAATGTTACTGGGGTCCGCCTATACTCTTGCTACAGTGAGCGGGCCCAGGGTCAGGCTCCGTTCAGCCTCCACCTTGTGTAACCAAAGGTCCCGCGAGTTACTTAGCAATGGGAAATCCACATGTCCCCAAACAATTCATTCTGTGTTGGTGTCAGATAGCTCAACACCGCAATGGGAAGTCTTTAAGTTCCTTGGGCTCACCTATGTTGTCAGTGCACAAAGATGGTATTACACAGGAAGAAATCAAAGTGCCCAAACATAGCAGAATTTCACCCTGCCTAGGGCCTCTGCCCACTTTTCTGCCCAAGTCTGTCAGTGTATTCGAGCCAGACAGGTAACACAATGCAATAGGGAGTTTTTGTGTACCCACAGCATAGGCGAGCCCCTGAAACCCAAGGAAAGTATTACACATAACGAAAACAGAGCACCCAAACATGGCAAACTTCACCCCGCCAAGGACCTTGGCCCACATTTCCACCCTAGTTGGTCAGTTTATTTGTGCCAGACAGGTAAAAAACTGCAATGGGAAATCTTTGTGCACCCACAGCATAGGCGAGCCCAAGGAACTTAAAGATGGTATTACACATAAGGAAATCAGAGTGCCCTAGTCGGTCAGTGTATTTGGGCCAGACAGGTAAAACACCTCTATGGGAAGTCTTTGTGTATCCACAGCATAGGTGAGCACCTGGATCGCAAAGAAAGTATTACACATAAAGAAATCAGAGCGCCCAAACATGGTAGTTTCACCCTGCCAAGGACCTTGGTCTCGGCTCACACCCTCATTATATGTGGGCATAAAGCGGACTCGGATGCTTGTGCAGCTGTGAACATCTCATTAATGCAGTAATGCTCCTTTTGTTTGGCCCAGACCAGTGTCTCAGATAACTGTGGTAACAAGGGAGAAAATACATGTTGCCCAGCGCTGATCCCCAGACCCCAAGCAGGAGGAGGAGGTAGGATATTAAGGCCGAGAAACCATGACCGAGGTAGGACCCGCAATACTCTGTGTGGTAAGTACCTGAGCGGGCCCTGGGTCAGGCATGGTCCCAACCTCCACCTTGTGTAACCCAAGGTGCCGTGAGTTAAATAGCTATGGGAAATCCATGGGTCCCCACACACTTCATTCTGTGTAGGTGTCAGATAGCTCAACCCCGCAAGGGGAAGTATTTGAGTTCATTGGGCTCGCCTATGCTGTGGGTGCACAAAGATGGTATTACACAGGAAGAAATCAAAGTGCCCAAACATGGCAGAGTTTTTCCCCACCAAGGACCTCGGCCTTGGCCCACAATTTTTTTCCAAATCAGTCAGTGTATTTGTGCAGATAGGTAAAACACTGTGATGGGAAGTCTTTGTGCACCCACAGCATAGGCAGACCCTAGTAACATTTCTGTAGCAAAAGTATAGGCGGAGCCCAGGAAAATTTCTGTAGCAAAAGTATAGGCGGAGCCCAGGAACATTTCTGTAACAAGAATATAGGCGAACCCCTCAAACCATTCAGTAGAAAACGTATAGGCAGACCCCAGTAACATTTCTGTAGCAAAAATATAGGCGGACCCCAGTAAAATTTCTGTAGCAAGAGTATAGGCAGACCCCAGTAATATTTCAGTAGCCAAAGTATAGTCAGACCCCAGTAACATGTCAGCAGACAAAGTATAGTCAGACCCAAGTAACATTTCTGTGGCAAGAGTAAAGGCAAACCCCTTAAACCATTCAGTAGAAAAGGTATAGGCAGACCCCAGTAACATTTCTGTAGCAAGAGTATAGGGGGACCGCAGTAACATTTCCGTAGCAAGAGTATAGGCGAACCCCTCAAACCATTCAGTAGAAAAGGTATAGGCAGAGCCTAGTAATATGTCAGTAGCCAAAGTATAGGCGGACCCCAGTAACATGTCACTAGCCAAAGTACAGTCAGACCCCAGTAACATTTCAGTAGCCAAAGTATAGGCGGACCCCAGTAACATTTCTGTAGCAAAAGTATAGGCAGACCCCAGTAACATTTCCGCAGCAAGAGTATAGGCCAACCCCTCAAACCATTCCGTCGAAAAGGTATAGGCAGACCCCAGTAACATTTTGGTAGTAAGAGTATAGGCTGACACTAGTAACATTTCTGTAGCAAAATTATAGGCATACCCCTGTAACATTTCTGTAGCAAGAGTATAGGCGGACCCTAGTAACATTTCTGTAGCAAGAGCATATGCAAACCCCTTAAACCATTCAGTAGGAAAGGTATAGGCAGACCCCAGTAACATTTCAGCAGCCAAAGTATTCGTGGACCCCAGTAACATTTCTGTAGCAAAGGTATAGCAGACCCCAGTAAAATTTCAGTAGCCAAAGTATAGGGGGACCCTGTAACATTTCTGTAGCAAGAGTATAGGTGGACCTCAGTAACATTTCTGTAGCAAAAGTATAGGTGAAGCCCTCAAACCATTCAGCAGAAACTGCACAGATGGACCCCGGTAACATTTCTGTAGTAAGAGTGTAGGCAAACCCCTGAAACATTGGTGTACCAAGAGTATAGGCAAACCCCTGAAAAAATTTAGAGGTAGACGTAGCGGAGGAGGAGAGGGAGGGTTTGGAGGAGGTGGCATAAAACGTCGCAGATACCAGCATCGAGGTAGGACCCGCTATTATGGGTGTGGGTAGGACGTGAGCGGTCCCAGGCTCTGACTCGGTCTCAGGCTCCACCAAGTTCACCCAATGTGCCTTCAAGGAGATATAGTGGCCCTGCCAGCCAGTATTTGCCCACATGTCCGTGGTTAAGTGGACCTTCCCAGTAACTGCGTTGGTGGCGATTGGGGACTTAGTAGCGTGTGACCGCCGCCGCCATCATGTTTTTGAAAGCCTCTGTTTCAACAAGCCTGTTCTGCAGCATCTCCAGGCTGATTAATTTGGCAATGTGCAGGTTTAAAGCTTCTGCATGTGGTTGGGTGGTGGCATATTTGTTCTTTCGCTCCAACGCTCTTGTTAGCGACAGCTGAACGCTGCACTGAGAGACTTTGCTGGATGGAGTGGAGGACGGTGGATGTGAGGGCGTGGGTGCAGGCCAGTAGGCGCTCGTGTCTGTGTCCTGGGAGGGGGATTGGATCTGTGTGGCAGGTTGGGGCACAGGGGAAGAGGCAGTGGTGTGACCCAGAGGTGGTGAATGGCCTTCTTCCCACCTTGTGGGGTGCTTGGCCATCATATGCCTGCGCATGCTGGTGGTGGTGAGGCTGGTAGTGGTGGCTCCCCGGCTGATGTTTGTGCGACACAGCTTGGACACCACTGTTCGTCGGTTGTCCATGCTCTCACTAAAAATCATCCACACCTTTGAACACCTAGCCCTCTGCATGGAGGCTTGCTGTGAGGTGGTGCTGTGGGAAGCAGTTGGTATTCTTCGATCTGGCCCTGCTTCTACACCTGGCAACTTCAATGCCTCTTCCACCTGTCCTGCTGCTGCACTTGCCTACCCTCCTGAAGCCCTGTCCTCAGTAGGCTTAGCAAACCAGGTGGGGTCAGTCACCTCATCGTCCTACAAATCCTCTGTGCGCTCCTCCCTCAGACTCACTGCCCTTACTACTACCTCACTGACAGACAACTGTGTCTCATCATTCTCATTCACAAAAAGCTCTTGAGACTGTTGTTGGAAGTCCCCAGCCTTATCACCTGGACTCCGGGAACTTTCCGAAAGTTGGGCATCACTCACGACAAACTCTTCAGGTGAGAGAGGAACTGTTTTTCCCACTCATGGCAGGGACCCGAGAACAGTTCCTCGGAGTTTGCCTGCTCAGAATATGTCATTTTCATGAAGTGAGGAGGCTGGGAGAAAGGAGGAGCAACAGCCAGAAGATTCAGAGTTGCAGTCCCTAGGCCGGGAGTATTGGACTGCGTAGAAGACTGGGTGATCGATACATTGCTGGAGTTGTTTTCTGCCATCCACGACAGGACCTGCTCGCACTGCTCTGTTTGTCATGAAGGTCTACCATGCGGACCCGTAAATTGTGATATGAAGCTGGGGAGCCCAGAAACTTGCCTCTCTCCTAATCCCGCAGCAGCTGGCTGTGATTCACGCTGGCCAGGAGCTCGGCCTGTTCCCACACCCTCACTTGGATGTCCACGTCCTCGACCCTTACTCCTACTCCTCATCATGGCGGATTAAGAATAGAGCAGGGCAATCAACAAATATAAATGTCATTAAAATGTATGACGTGGAATGTGCGAGGATAAGGAACCCCAGCTAAAAGAACAGCAGTGTTCTCACACATCAGGCAATTCACCCCACATATTGTAGGCTTGCAGGAGACGCATTTGATCCCAGACAGGATGGATTGTCTCAAAAAGCCCTGGGTCCAGTGGTCATGCCATTCTTTTCACACCTCGTACTCTAGGGGCGTTTCTTTTTTGCTTCACCGTACTTTGCGTTGGAACCCGATAAACACCCGTAGAGACCCAGAGGGCCGGTTTATTTTTGTACATGCTGAGATCAATGCTAAACAATATGTCATTTTATGTGTCTACCATCCCCCACATGACAACGCACACGTATTACAAGCAGCAGTTATATTTGCACATCAATACCCACTAGCAGAAGTCATATGCATGGGAGATTTCAACCAGGTTATGGACCCCATAAAAGACAGGTTTAGTACCCAACAAATACAAGCAAGCACACAAGACTCTCCAATGAAACAAATGTTTAGCGGAGTGGGATGTGTTGACCTATGGAGATTCAAACACCCAGACAGCCAGGAATACACGTGTCATTCCCCCGGTAGAGGATCATTATCTCGTATAGACTACATTTTCGGGTCTCCAGCGCTTACTCCATATCTAGCTTGAATAACACATGGCGCCAGGGGGATATCGGACCATAGCCCGATCCTCCTCACCATACAATTCCCGGGACAATACTTCGTTCCCACCTGGAAACCTAATCCCTTCTGGCTAAAATTAATAGGAGCACAAGATCGAATACCAGACCAGATACACATGTTCATACAAACACATGAGCAAGAAACAGGAGACTTATTAAAATGGGACACCATGAAGGCCTACCTCAAGGGCTGCTTCAGATCAACTATATCTTACATAAAAAGAAAAACCTCACAAGACGACCTCCAACTGGAACAGCAGATGCTCGAAGCAGAGCAACAATACATTACAAACCCCACAGATACTAATAAGATGCAATGGCTTGGACTAACCCGTCTCTATAAACACCAATTACACGTTAAAGCTAAGAGGAAACTCTTCTTTACAAAACAATATTTCTTTGAATTAGGAAACCAGTCCAGCCACTTCTTAGCTAATTTAATTAGGCAAAACGGGCAGTCTAATTCAGTGCTCAAGATCAAAGCAACCGATGGCCAACTACTTACAGAAGCCCAATCTATTGTAAACAGATTTAAAGAATACTATACCAAATTATACACCTCCTCAAATAATAAATCAGTACTAGATAATTTGAAGTACTTAGAAGACCTGATGTTCCCAACTCTTTCAATGGAACAGGTAGAATTATTAGAAGCGCCAGTTACAATATAAGAAATCCAGCAAGCAATACAAGAAATGGCAATAAATAAGTCCCCAGGACCGGACAGTCTTCCTTACGAAGTGTACCGCAAGTATATGGAACAACTAGCCCCATTACTATATGAAACCTGGAAGTGGGGAGCCAGGGAAAACTCTCTCCTACCATCCTTTTATGATGCATCTATAATAGTATTACTAAAACCAGACAAGGATCCGTTCGAGTGCGATTCATATAGACCAATATCGCTGCTTAATGTGGACTATAAAATATTAACTAAAGTATTAGCCACCAGGCTGAATACAGTAATTCTTTCCATCGTTCATAAAGATCAAACAGGATTTATGCCTGGGAGATCGACTACAATTAACATACGCAGAACTCAAATAATAACACAACTTTGCAGAATATATGACGAACCCTGGGCAATAACTTCATTAGATACAAAAAAGCGTTCGATTCCCTGGAATGGAATTTTTTGGAGGCTTGTCTGACTCATTTTGGTTTTGGACCACAATTTATGAAGTGGATTAGGCTAATATACAGAGCGCCCATGGCCAATGAAGTGGTTAACGGTGTACCATCAGAGAGATTCCCACTATCGAGAGGAACGCGTCAAGGGTGTCCCCTCCCCCTGACACTATTCGCAATAGCAATAGAGGCACTTGCCATCAGAAGTAACCCCGAAGTGACAGGAGTACAATGGGAAAACGAGGAGAATAAAGTTGGACTATATGCCGACGATATGATTCTATATCTTCGTAATTCCGAATATTCCCTTCCACGAGCTTTGGAGAGAATAAACGGCTTTTTCGAACACTCTGGACTACACATAAACTGGTCTAAATCAGCAATAATGCACACTAAGCGAAACCCAGCAGAGATCCCATGTGTACTAACTAGCGGATTAATAGAGATAACCAAATTTAGATACCTCGGAGTGAATATAGTAGAAGATCACGAAAACACTATAGCTGAAAATATAGACCCCCTATACGATGTATTAAATAAAATTAAAAGTTGGTCCGGACTGCCCCTTTCTGTAGCCAGACGCATAAATTTAATTAAAATGGTAATACAGCCCAAATGCTTATATTCCTTACAGCACACACCAGTTAAAATACCAGAGAAATACTTCAAAATGTTAAACTCCCTGAGCGAGCATACTCGTCCGAGCTTGATACTCGTTCGAGTATTAGGGTGTTCGAGATGCTCGTTACTCGTGACGAGTACCACGCGGTGTTCGGATTACTTTCATTTTCTTCCCTGAGAAATTTGTGCGCTTTTCTGGCCAATAGAAAGACAGGGAAGGCATTACAACTTCCCCCTGCGACGTTCAAGCCCTATACCACCCCCCTGCAGTGAGTGTCTGGCGAGATTAGGTGTCACCCGAGTATTAAAATCTGCCCCTCCCGCGGCTCGCCACAGATGCATTCAGACATAGTTCAGGGAAAGTGCTGTTGGTGCCGGAGCTGCTACAGGGAGAGCGTTAGGAGTATTTTAGGCTTCAAGAACCCCAACGGTCCTTCTTAGGCCATAGAAATCGCAGATCGCACCTATGTGCGATCGGCGATTTCTGTTCTCTTCTCTATATGCGCTCAATGGGGCCAGCGGCAGCAGCGCCGACCCCATTGAGAACATATAGAAGACAAATCATTCTTCTCTGCCACAGCTGTAACAGCTGTGGCAGAGAAGAACGATGTTAGCCCATTGAATTCAATGGAGCCAGCAATACAGCAGGTTCCACTGAAAGCAATGGGCTGCCGGCGATCGCGAGATGAATTGTCGGGAAGGGCTTAAATATATAAGCCCTTCCCTGCAATTCATCCAGAAATGTGTTACAATAAAAATCATTACTCACTTCTCCTGGTGTTCTGCGGTGCTCCTGCAGGCTGTCGCTCCCTCCTGGTCCCCAGGAGAGCATTGCTTTCTCTACGAAGGGCTTTAAATCCCCACCTCCAGAAACACACGTGCCTTCAGCCAATCACAGCCAATGATAATGATGTCATTGAATGGCTGTGATTGGCTGACGGCGTGTGTTTCTGGAGGCGGGGATTGGTCAAATGTAGCCCTAAGAAGGAGCGTTGGGGTTCTTGCATGGAGAATCAGGACTGCATAGTGTATAACTTTCCCTATGGAAGTGGCTGTGCCCCAACACTCTGTTACGTACTGCAGACACAGAACGGTATAACTGAAGTCATTTGCAGTAGGTTAGGAAATATTAGAGAGCAGTTTCATGGTGAGAGCTGGTTGTACTGCACTTCAGGCTGAGAACACTATTACTGACAGGCTGGGAACTGGCCTTGATGTGTAATACAAAAATTGATGCACTACTACTCCCAGCAAGCCACAACTATAATGCACACGGTTAGATGTAGCCCTAAGAAGGACCATTGGGGTTCTTGAAGACAAGATCCTACTCTAACACTTTCCCTATATCAGCAGCAGCTCTGTCCCTAAACTCTGCCTTATGCAATGCAGACACAGAACAGAATAGCTGAAATAGCCTCCACAGCCCGAGATGCTTAAAAAAAAATCGATGCACTACTGCTCCCAGCCAGTCACAACAGTAATGTATACTATGAAGAGTAGCCCTAAGAAGGACCATTGGGGTTCTTGAAGACAGGATTCTACTCTAACACTTTCCCTATATCAGCAGCAGCTCTTTCCCTAAACTCTACATAATACACTGCAGACACAGAACAGTATAGCTGAAATAGCCAGCACAGCCCGAGATGGAACAAAAATGGTGCACTACTGCTCCCAGCCAGCCACAACAGTAATGCACACTATGAAGAGTGAGTAGCCCTAAGAAGGACCGTTGGAGTGCTTGAAGACTGGATCCTACTCTAACACTGTCCCTATATCAGCAGCAGCACTTTCCCTAGCCTCTGCCAGCATGCATCTGAGGCGAGCCGCGGGGCGGGACCAGTTTAAGTACTCGGCGGTCATCTGATGGGCCCAGCCGCTCACTACTGTGGGGAGGGGAAGGGCTGGCATGTCACAGCGGGAAGTGGTAATGCCTTCCCTGTATGACTATTGGCTAGAAAATGGCGCTTAACATGCGGGGAAGGAAATGTAATTGACTCGAGTACCGCCTGGTGTTCGTCCCGAGTAACGAGCATCCCGAGTACCCTAATGCTCGAACGAGTGTGCTTGCTTATCCCTATAAATAATATATTAAACTAACTCTACAGGCCAGTACTATTATACCAATACCACATTTTAATAGTTGTTTTCTTTTTTGCGACTTTTTCACAGTTTAGAAAAAAAAGTAATAAACGTTTAAATCCCCCTCCTTTTGCCATATCTAAAATAAAAAAATATAAATCATAAAAGAAAAATACATTTGGTATCACCGCATTCGAAAAAAATCAGATCAATCAAAGTTGTGCATTATTTACCCCACACGGGAACGTAGTCCGAAAAAAAAGAACGCCAGAGAAGCACTTTTTCAGTCACCCTGTCTCCCAGAAAAAATGCAATAAAAAACGATCAAAAAGTCATATGCAGTCTGAATTAGTACTAACAGGACATCCCAAAAATATGAGCCCTTGCTCAAGTACATCAATGGAAAAGTAAAATGTATTTGTGCGCACAAAAAGACGCTTCTATTAAAACCAAAGCATTCCCTATGGTGTGTGCACATGTCCGTGCTTTACAGGCATGCGCCTGCAAAGGTAGCGCATGCGTGCACCACAGGGATTGCTGCTGCCGGCGGCTCCATTGAAGACAATGGTCTGCCAGCACCCTGTAATTGTTTTTCAGGGAAGAGCTTGTTTTTCACAGGAAAATAAAAAATTCTTACCTGTCTGCCGCTGCCGTGTCCCCGCGGGGATGAAGAACACATCTGCCGCATGCGACAGATGTTTCCTTCATCCCCGCAAGGAAAAAGAATTCCACGCTGAACCTGCCACATCTGTGACAGACGCAGCAAAGGAATTCTTAATCCCTGTGGGGAATAAAGAATTCCCTAAATAGCTGTCACAGATGACAGCTGCGGTAGGGGATCCAGCTGCCGGCATCCTGCAATTGCCCTACCCTGAAAAACAAGGTAAAATGGTGAAAAAAATAATAAACACCACATGCTTACCTTGTTTACGCTGCTGGGCTCAGCCAAGTCCTCTCAGCGCTGGTGCAGCCCCTCAATGTAGCTCTTTCAGCAGGGATCCCCGGCTGCTGAAAGCTGTTTCTGATTCGCTAAGGTGCTCAGCCAATCACAGGCAGCTCTCGCTTGTCAGTCATTCAGTGAGAGCTGCCCATGATTGGCTGAGGTGCTCAGACAATCACAGACAGCTGCTTCTGATTGGCTGAGCACCTCAGCCAATCACAGCTAGCTCTCACTGAATGCTCTGGTAGAGTTTTTTTTATTCCCCACAGGGATGAAGAATTATTTTGCTGCATCTGTCACAGATATGACAGGTGCAGCATGGAATTCTTTTTCCTTGTGGGGATGAAGGAAACACCTGCAGCATGTGGCAGATGTATTCTTCATCCCAGCGGGGACATGGCAGCAGACGACAGGTACATTTTTTTTTTCTAAACACTAAAATTCTTGTTTCTTAGGGAAGAGCTTGTATATAAAGTCCTTCCAGAAAAACAACTACGCGGTGCGCGCAGACTATTGTCTTAAATGGAGCCGCCAGCAGCACCCGTGTCTCCATTGAAGCCAATGCGTGCATTATTTATTTATTTTTTTACACTAAAATTATTGTTTTTCAGGGAAGAGCCTATATGTAAAGCTCGTCCTTGAAAAACGATTACGGGGTGACTGCAGACCATTGCCATCAATGGAGCTGCCGGAAGCAGCCGTGGCCCTATTGAAGGCAATGCACGGACCTGCATTCACGAGTGTTTTTGCACGTACATGGGTACGCATTTATGTACGCACCTATGTACGTACAAAAAGACGCTCGTGTGAAGCCACTTGTAGTGTTTGTTTTCCTGCCCTCCTCTCGGGTGTTTTTCCTTTTGACTGCTGAATTGGCGGAGAATAGTATCACGTTGTGCTACCTGGTATGCAGCATGTGCTGAAGGCGTCAGCTATTTTCGGCTTAGTTATATTATCAGGATAGAATAATATAGGATGCACTGCCTAGTGAGTAGTGTGTTGTTCCCCCAGATGTACTGCCTGGATAGAGTACTCACACCTTGGCTATCAGAAAAGAGTAGTCAGGCTGGCCAGCAAATCCTTGTTCTGGGTATTCAGGTGAAATACAACAGGTAACAGGAAATTATGGGGAATGTGCTAAGTAATGGTGCTGCCCGGTATATAACAGGTGGAAAAATGCGTTTTATCAGTGTGTATGTGCAGGACACATTCTAACTGACTGACATGACACGAGAATAGAGAAATTCTTTGTCAGACTACCAATTATGTTGTTAAACTACTATCCTTTTGTGTAATGTGTGTTTTATCACCTTCTAGTCATAGTTCTACTTGGACACTCAGGGCTCCCACCCACTGGCGATATTTTCTCCACTGCGTTGCGATTCTAAAGTTTAAGTCTCGCATCGCAGTGCGAGAAAAAAATCGGCATCACGCCGACATATAGCCAGTCTTTTCAATGGGGCCAGCGGCAGCAGCTCTAGCCCCATTGAAAAGAGATGGAGAATGCCGGGGACTTCTGCCACAACTGTGACAGCTGTGACAGCTGTGACAGGAGTTTCCTTCATCCCTGCAGGGACCGTGGGGATGAAGGAATCCTCTGCCACAGCTGTCACAGCTGTGCCAGAAGTCCCCGGCATTCTATTCCATTGCTTTCAATGGGATCGGCACTGCTGTCAATCCCATTTAAAGCACTGCTTTCTGCAAGCCATGCATAATGATTATTGGGGAAGGGCTTGAAATATAAGTGTGTGAAAAAAGTGTGAAAATTTTTAAAAAAAAATCATACTCACCTCTCCTGCACTCAGCCGCGTCCTCCGGCTGGCTCCCCGGCACTGCTATGAAGCTCTTTCAGCAGTTGGGGATTTAAAAAGCCCCGCCTCCTGAAAGAGCTGTGCAGATTGGCTGAGGGCTCAGCCAATAGCAGCTACTGCTTCATGAATGAATAGCTAAGAGCTATGTGTGATTGGCTGAGCGCTCAGCCAATAGCTAAGCGTTAGCTGCTATTGGCTGAGCCCTCAGCCAATCTGCACAGCTCTTTCAGGAGGCGGGGATTTTAAAATCCCGACTGCTGAAAGAGCTTCATAGTAGTGCCGGGGAGCCAGCAAAAGGATGTGGCTGAGCGCAGAAGAGGTGAGTATGATTTTTTTCATTTTTTTTCACACTTATTGATGATTATCAGGGAAGGGCTTATATTTCAAGCCCTTCCCCGATAATCATTCTGTGGGGCTTGGCTGAAACCATTGATTTCAATGGGATCGGCAGCAGTGCCGATCCCATTGAAAGCAATAGAATAGAATGCCGTGGATTTCTGCCACAGTTGTCACAGCTGTGACAGAAGTCCGCGGCATTCTCCCTATGCTTTCAATGGGGCTAGCGCTGCTGTCGCTAGCCCCATTGAAAGCACTTGCAATATGCCGGTTCTATACCGGCCTCTTTCTTGCGTTGCGATGCGAGATTTTTCTCGTGCTCTCGCAGCGCAAGAAAGAAAATATCGCCAGTGGGTGGGATCCCTCAGAGATATACTTTTTAATTACTAATGACTTATATTCTAATATTTGAAGTTAATGATTCTGTCTGCTTTATAATATTTTTTGGCAATATTTGAAGTAGTAGCAGTGCTGAAATAGCTATGTGAAAGGAAAAAACAAGGTTAGAAGGAGAGATAAGAGTCATGTTATGTGAGGGAGGGGTGAGTGTGTCTGTGTGAAAACTAAAGAATTTCTAACAATGAACAAATGTGTTGGATGAATTGCAGGTTTTGAATTGATTGTGGTTTTAGAACTACGCAGTATTCTGATTGTGTGCAGAATAGTAGAGCTGTCTAACGCTTCATGTATATGGTGAGACTGTCATTACTATATAAAAGATGTAATGTAATGTAGTATCAGTATATAGGGAGATACCGCAGTGGGGGATATAAAAGGCAAAACGTTGCCTGGAAAGAATATAAGAAAGCCTTCTAAAAAGGTGTCTGAAGGTGTGATTTATAATGTCTGTGCGATGCGAATACAATTCTTTGACTCCTCCCAAGTGGGAGGGGGAGTTTTCTTACACACAGTATGAGTATATGTGTTGTGTAGGAGATGCGGACACTGAGTTAGTAACTGTTAAGTGCGAGCAATAAGAAGCAGACAACTGGCCAGAATCAAAGAGGTGGAGCTAGATGGTGTAAGGGTGCATAATGGGTCACCCTCTTGTCCACAAAGTAAGGTGGGGGGGGGGGGGTGTTGGATGACAGGAAAAGTTTTTTCCCAAATCTGATGAGGCATTGCAGGCAGAATCAGATTAATAATGAATTTGCTTAAAGGATGTCCCATTTCCAATGTGGATAGCTGTTTGGGGATTATGTTGCCCTCTTATAGCTTTTCCCCTTTTAAATGAATAAAACTCTCAGAATTAAATTATTTCTGCTGCCCATGGTCCCCATATAGTTCCAAATTCAGCTACTTTCCTTCCACTAAAATATGAAAAGGGGGAAATAATGTGTGCTAATTAAGCTCATCCCTGACCCCTTGTGGCTGTGTGACTCTACACTCTGTACTGCCATTGGTATAGCATCTCTCTCATTGGTTGGGGTATGGTAATATCTTCTGATGTATTTATGGGGAACATAAAAGGATAAATGGGTTTAGATTATTTGTTATTCGGTTAATGAATTTTCAACACCCCGAATTCAAAAATGAAGTATATGGATTAGAATTGTTTGCGTTTTTCATTCTACAGTATGGAATATAGTGGATTTTTAGTTAGAGGCCCCCTGACAATAAGCTGACTACGGGTTGCCCAACTGCTGTGGGCCCAGTGACCAGCTGTAATATGTTGATACCAAGAGAACTGAAGAGTAAAGTATGTTTACACAACAAATTTGAGAAACAATTATAATAAAGGGCAGTAAAAATGGCAAAGAGAAAAACAAAGTGTGTTAAACTCTCATGATATGAGGATGCGTCAAGGGAACTTTAAAATGATAGAAAGAAAGTATCTGCTGATATTCTCTTTTATTTCCAGGTTGGCTTGATCTCAGGGGTAATACAAGCATGTGACAAGTTTAATGGAAGCCATTGCCATGTCCATGGAGGTTGAGACCATTGGAAGGTCTCTGGATGTGGCCTCGAAATTCTGCATTATTGGACATTTTATAGGTTTATAAGAGTAGAGATGATTCCAGAAGAGTAGGAGCCCAGAAGTTAATTGGCTGATGTGTATCTTGAATAATCCCATTGTAGTCATGCCTCCAGATAATAATCCCATTGTAGTCATGCCTCCAGATATCTACATGGTGCGCAGGGATAGGGCAAACAAATGGCTTACATTAAGTACAGCAGGGTTATATATTCACCTGTCATGTTCATGCTTCATATGAGGATTTCTTATACATGAGCCCCTTAAGCACATCCCCTTTAAGAAGGTAGTAGGTAATAGGAAAAAAAAACCCTGATAGCAACCTCCATATGATATCCATGGGGGATGGGGCAGCAAAATAAGTTTCTCAGTATATTTTTCATTTATCCCATTTTTAGGATAAACAAGTGGAAGTTGCGGGGTGATTAAACACATGCAGATAATCACTGTCCACTCAGATAGGAACAAGTGTTATATTTCTGTTAGCTCTACAAATAGGTTAACAGTAAGTGAAGCCTGATGTTATTAGAATTATTCAAGCTATATTTAGATATCACTGCTAATTACTATGTTTATCCTATATACTGGATGTACAACATCTGTCCCATCACAACCTTGGAGTTATCAGCACCACTTATGTTTCCTCTTATCTATGCCTGTGCATATTTTAAGTGTCAGTGTTCACTGCAGTCTTCCGGCATTCTATTCTGGAATTCATGAATTATTCCTGAATCAAAAGTTCAGGATAAGCCGTGTTAGAGATTTGTCTAGAACAAATAGAGCTGTAGTGCATCTACTGGTAGCAAGAAGCATAATAAGTAAGTTTTTGTCAGTATGATATAGTTTTTTTTATAAATCTTGTAGTATACGTTCCAACTTCAGAGCTAGCTATTTAATGAATTGATACCAGTAATATATATTTTTTTTCACACATTTTTGGATTGATTTTCAGGGAAGCGCTAATATTTGAAGCCCTTCCCGGAAAATCACTGCAGCGCTTGCCAGCAGCTCATAGCTTTCAATGGAGCCTTCTGTAGTGCCGGTTCCATTGAATTCAATAGGAGAACATCATAATCCTCTGCCACAGCTGTAACAGCCACAGCAGGAGATAGTGGGAAACACCCGTGTGACCCAGCCCTTTTGAGCGGATAAACACTGCTAGCAGTGTTTTTTTCCGCCATGACACCCACTTAAGTCACGCAAATTTTTGACCGCATCAGTTAGGCGTTCAAAAATTTGTGCATCAAAACGCCCTTGTGACTGAGCCGTAAGTGGGAGGAATAACCACTCCTTTCCTGAGGAGGCTGGAGATGATGGCACTCGCTGCAGTGGGTGGACCGGCATTAAGGTAAGCATTAACCTGAGGTACACTTTTGGAATCATATTCGATTTCACACCTTTTGTGGCGCAGTGGAAATTTTTGTTGTTTTTTTGTTGAACCATTGGGTAAACCAATCTAGAATGCAGAGGCAGTGTTTCTTGGTTTTTATACAAGTCCACAAAGATATTTCTGGAGAGCCTTGTGTGGTGCAGAGCATTGGGGCAGCAGCAATTCAGTACTAAATTCTCATTCATGACCTGAATGTTGTAGGTTCAATCACTGCGTGGTTCAGGTAACCGGCCCAAGGTGACTCAACCTTCCATCAGTAAAATGAGTACCCAGCTTACTGGGGGAATAGAACATGACTGGGGAAGGCAATAGCAAGCCACCCGCAAAAACAGTCTGTTTGCAGGAGACTTTGCTTTTGCATACTTTAGATCTCTACCAAAGCTCATATCAAGGATGTAACTCCTGTAACTCCAGAGAGACACAGTAGACGGACTCTCCTTAACTACGGTATGGCTGCTAACTTGGTTTCACCTCGATTGAGTGTTTTTTTTTTTTCTCTGTTGCTTATTGAAGGAATGAGTCTGAAAGAGGAACTATGACTGGTAGAAGAAAGAAGAATGGACCACACACTGACGGGGTCTGGAGGAAGGATGAACTCCTCAGCGTTCCTACCACGTTTTACACCATGATGTCACACCTAAGTCATAAGCTATTCCATCACTCTGAGGAGGTACTGTGTGGTATAGAGTCTTCTGTTTGATTTGTCCTAGGGTTGAACAGTACTGTGACCTGGTTTGTACTAAGCTACATGGTATGCACCTTTTACAATCAAGACCAACTGGTCAATGTACTCATGTCCTCCTCACTGCGAGCCAAACTAACGGTTTCAGGGACTGCAGATGACTGCATACAGCTACCAGCCATGGTCACTTGGAGTTTATATCAGTTTGCAGAAACCTCTTCTCAGTTAGATGTGTGGCTTGTAAAATAAAATAAATAAACATGCCAACGCCAAACCTACAGCTGACAGATTGACAAATGAAGCAATTATACATATATGTATGTGTTGCTGTGAAGGAAGGCAGAAGCCTGGAGCTGCTTCCTCTGTTACCTGTGACTACATAAAACTGAGTACAGCAGTTTTATATTTATTTCTTCTTGTTTTCTGTTATTCCCCTATCCCTCATATGGTTAACTAGTGGCCGAGGTTTGAAGTTAGGTTCGTCCTTGTCAGGACGGTTAATCTGCTGGTTAGGCAGGTCCCTTCCCTGTTTTAGTTTTAGGGAGAGTTTGTTCCCTTGTATGCTGTTATTTTTATTGTTTTGTACTGTTTAATATCGAGTAGCATAGTGTTTTCAGGTTATGTATCCATATGTACCTATATGGTGTACCAGAAGTCATGGAAAATATTAGAGGTACACATTCCCTTGGTCCTCTACTCAGTCAGAGTTGAGTCCCTAGGAAATTATGTTTGGTAGGGCCCATGTAATAGGCCTATACTTTTTTCAGCCCCAATTAGGTAAAACGAGAAAAGTTTAGTACTGTGTTAACCAGTGGGGAAAAACGTGACTGTATATATAATATGCGTCTTTGGATCTCTTCCAATAGCCATTAGCCTGACAAAGAACCCAATGTAGGTTCAAAAGCTCACTTTGACATCATGTTTTTTCATTAAGGTCTTATATCTACAAGATCATTTTGTTTCTCTTACTGAGAACAGTCACATTTTACCCCAGTCCTGGTATGAGTCTCACTTCTCACGTGATTATTTTATGTTAAATAGTTAACTGTTACTCATAAATGTGTTTTCCTCGATTCCAGATCTATACTTTAAGGTGTGCTTTAAAATGACTGGGTTGTCCTCAGAAGGACATATTGAGGGAAAAGTTCAGAACGCAGTTTTGATGGACCATACCAGATCCAATTGACGACTGCCACTCCAGTCAAATTGAAAAGAAAAGATAATTGGGTCCACGCCAACTACTGTATGCGAGTCTCCATCTGAAAGAATCAAATAGCTGCCAGACTATGCATGTCTTTTAGGTTATGATTATAGTACCATGGGTTTGGGCTAGAATAATATGTTAGAAAATAATTGAGAGAATATGTGTGTTAAAATCATGAAGTACTTGTAGAAAAATGAAGAACATTTTTTGTGCCCACAGAGCTGCAATTGATGTTCCTATAATATCCTCCTCTATGCATTTGTGTGTATACCCCTCATTACCCCATTATGAAGGAGGCCAAGTCATGTAAAGATTTTTTTTTGTATGTATTCATGTGTATATGCATGTGTATATATTTTCCAAAAGTAGATACACATGGCTCGGTGACCCCTGGTTAGTTCTCATGACCCGGGATCATCATGCCATCTCATTTCTGCAGGAAGAAGTGTCCCTATAGACTGTATCACTCCTGGACAGGATGTGCGTGTGCAGAACTCACTAATAATGTAGTGCCTCTGTTTCCAAATCACATCCACTATGGGGATTACAATGGGCTACCTAATAAAATACTATACAATATGTGAAATAAAATGGTAGAAAATGGGGTCAGAGTTATACTCTGCCCTTTTAAATGACAAATTGTCTGGAGCCCCAGATCAGCCGGTAGTAGTTATGCTAAATTTTGCATTACCGCATAATGGTCAGTCATAAATGGTGAGCTCTGAGTGCATACTGTCCAGGGAATGTTTATGGACTAGGCCTACTAGATGATTTTATTTGCCCAATCACACTATGAATGAGAGATTAGTTAATGCAAATTGCCGATTGTCTAGATCATAAAACGCTCTGAATATTAGGGCTAGGTAACTAATGCAATTCAAGATTAATTATTAGCTTGGGGAGCATCACTAGTGGGGGTCTGGGGACTGGCTATAACTAATGGCAGGGTAATGAATGGTACATCATGTGATATGGTAGGAGCACTTAATACTGCCTTATAGACCTTTGACTTGTTACTGGTGGATGTACAAGGTACTTAGGATGCTGTTCTACAGAACAGAGCTACAATTAAGTTGTTGCATTCAGTGCATATATGATCTAGTATATTATACAATGATTGGGCCACGAGTCCATTAATAAACAGATTTGTAATTTATGCTTGTTAAGTAGAAAAATAGGATTTTGTTTTTTAGTGAAATCCAACTTGGATATGACTAAATGGTTGTGTCATGCTTCATCATCTATCCCAGCATGCAGCAGACATGACTCCTCTGCTCTCTGAGTCAGGGTTAGAATAGAGGCCTTAGGGACGAGCTGGAACCACCCTACATGGGTGTAATCAGAGGACTATGGATGGTTGGGTAAGACAACACATTCCCTAGTGGTTAGCTCAAGTTTTTGGGATAAGGGAAGAGGTCACGTCTTTGACTGTATGGGGAGGAGCTGGGTATCATGATAAATCAGCCGCAAAAGGGGGAACTGTTAGTGAAATGTTGAATCTTATGCATAGCCATTTTGTAAGCAAGTAGCCATCTTCTGTGTTTCGTTTCACTGTATTCACTTTACTCTTTCACCAGAGTTTATGGATATTAAATGATTATTTAATAAGCCTTGAGCGAATCACTAAGGCCCCCTGTCCATGGGCGTGATTTTGCCGGCGGTAAATTGCCAGCGAATCACTGTCTGAAGCTTTCCATAGTGTTGCTATGGAAAACACTGTCCTGGTGTCCGCGAGCAGAGAATCATTGTGATTTTCCGCTTGCAGACGGCAATTCGCAGCATGCTGCAAATTTCCTTTATTCTCCATGGTCAGCCTATCTGTCAGATTGACTAACCGCAGAGATTTGTCTGCTCCCATGTGGCAGCTCCTGCGGCAGAGATTCACCGCGGGATTTCCCAATGCCCGTGGACAGGGGACCTTAGGCTTTTGTTTCAGAAGAAGGCACTATCGCCTTTAGAGTGGTCAGTGGGTCAAACTAACATGTTTACATATGTTCATAAACATTCTATGTAAACAACTTATTTTACTGTTCCAAGAAGTTCATCATAATCATGTATAGTCAACTCTGCCCCTGTGTGTGTTTGGCTGGCATTTTAGATGTTAAATCCTTTATCTTGTATATATTATATTTTGTTTATGTTTCTTTGATCAATGGTAACAAATAAAATATAACAGATTTGAATTATTGTAATGAAGCATGTGACCCTATAAAAGGGTCACTTGTCACTCAAATAAACAGATTACTTTGGACCATATTGAATGCCTTGTGATTTATTGTTAGTCTCTTGAGCTCAGCTTACCTCTAAGCAATTTAATTTGGACCTCGATGGCATATTGTATAGCAAATATTGGTTTCCACTAATAATCACATTGAGTTGTCCTAAACTCAAGGATTTAACATGCGCAGTGCCCTCTTATTGTGAGCAAATGGATCATCATCGAACAACTGTTCTATATGACGCTGCAGCCAAAAACCTCCAGGACCTAGGTGAGAAGAAAAGGCCACCTTGGGTCCGATGATAAAATTTTGGTTCACATTACTTTAAGTTTCTTAAGCTTCTCAACAGTTTATTATAGCCTTTCATTCAGGCACAATGGAAAATTTTATGTAAAATTCTTTTGACTAAAGACTTAGGATTCATTTTCTGACCATCAAAAAGGCCATATATCTTACTCTCTTCTGCCCTTATCTACCTGTGAACTTTCTCCATTGCAAAGGCCCTAAACAAGGCCACATTGTACTAGGGAAATATTATAACCATCATTCTTAAAGTAAATTGTAACTAAAAATAGGTTGTTGTTGGGGTTTTGAGAATTCAGCAGCCAGGAATCAAAGCAGTATAACAATGCAAAGATGTGCCCTAGAGTGCCTAACCAATTGTGGTGCAACAGGGTTAATGCAAAAGGCTATCAAGGGTCTGTCATGTGGCAGGGTGGCTTTACTAATCTGAGGGTCCTGCGCTACCCACCATACACTTTTGTTAAGGGAGCTGCTTCAGTTATACAGAGTGCAGGATTGACTTCTAACGCTGAGATTTTGTAAAACAACTTAAAAATGTATTGCAATTGGTTGTGTACATTCCAGGTTACAGCAGTCAATTAAAGCATAATGTGAGGTATTACAAAACAGCAGTAGATGAATGATCATTTGGTTATCGTGACTTTACAGTTGACTGCTTTAATATAGTTATTGAAGCGACCATCTATAATGCTCTTTGGAATGTCTTTTACTTGGTTGGTAGCAGGAATATATTTTGCTAACCGTTAGATTCAATTCTTAACATGCACATTCCAATTTAGATTAACCTCTGCTGTGGGGCTCCACTGAAATTGCATTACAATATCCACGTGTTACTCACAATTCAGTTCCGTAAGTGATACCTGGAAGGACGCATGCAGAGTTGATGCATCAGCATAGTAGCTGACTGGCACTGTTCCCACCGGAGGTGAGAAAACAGCAGACACAGAGAGGTCCTTGTACAATTTCTCCTCTATGTCTATAGCTTCATATCTGTTCCTCAGAGGTCACAACACAGTAATTACCTTCACAGCATGGACTGGCACAAAAATCAGGATATCCAAAAATTGCAGGGTGGGTTAGGGATCCAGGAGCTGTCTATCTCGGGTCATTGTTCAAAGCTCACATGTTACTTCTCTCCCTTCCCCCTCAAAGAGGCAACTCACTCTCCCTGCTGTTGGGTCCCTCCCACATTCCTGGGGGTTGTGGAACTCTGTAATATCTGCCGAAGGTTTGCTTGATAACCTAAATCACATCTCATCTGTACAATTTAATCCTTATATCTCTGCATATCCTGAGCTTATGCAATGTTCTGCAAATATAAGGCAGTGCAATGCAAGATACAAACAATATATATTATGCATGTGAAAAATATGCTTTATGCAACCACACAACAAGTTTGCACTGAGGTGTAACAGGGATTGTGGTTCTGGGACACTACACAATGAAGGCTAACTCCTTTATTTATACAAAGGCGTTATTAGGTAGTTATAATACATGCTTTATGATGTCATACCAATAACATCTGGTAGAAATAAGAATAAAAGAATACATGCATGATAAACATTATCAGACATGAAGGGCTTGCTATATTCTACAATGTACATGTGAGAGATCTAACTAAAACCAGATTGAGATACTCTTCTGATAATCCCGCTTATTGCTTTGTCCATACTACAGCATCTTGCACTGAATTTACCCTCAGCTCTTTTCTCTGATGATCCACATTGAGACAAAGCCAATCCCTGTAACAATGCTGAAATTCTTAGAGTGTTCTTTAAAATTTTGCAAATGTGTAAACAAGGCAAGATGACGCTTTCTACATCAACATCATGTTTGTTAAAAATATTGGTTGTATCTATTGATACCAAATGTCAGGGTCATATCTTACTGAATTGCAAGGATACTGAGCTCAGGGGTTTCTGGTGTCCCTGATGTTTGTGTTCAGAATCCATCTGTGCAGGCCTGCTATTTTCTGGTGAAAAACTGTAGTCATGATAAGACAATCCCTTTAAGTTGGTGCAAAGTCATGAAGTTTATGATCTCTATTGGTATTTTTTTTAATTAGATCATTTTTATTGAAATTCGATTTTTGAATACAATTGCCCCTTATTTTTTACATATTTACAGATAAGCATAAAAATAATATACATAAAACATGTCATTACTGCGCCAAAACAATACAATCAATCATAAGCAGATTATGATCTCCCCACACTGAACAAAGAAAAATATTTAGACACATACAAAGAGAAATAAAAACTACCTCTTCTCCACCTCCTCTCCTTACCCCCTCTAAATCCCATCAGCTTTTCTACAATACCGCAACCAGCAACCAATATGAACTATCCCTTCGATATATTAGACCAGCATCCCTCAAATTTCCTCAAACTGAGTCACACAGCCTCTTTTATATACCTTCCTTTCTAAGGACAAACCCTCTCTTTTCTTTGTAACAAAACCTCCTACTGTCGGGGGGGGGGGGGGGGGGGGCAGACTGCATCCAATGGAGAGGAATCTGCTTTCGCTCCTGATACAATGTTCTCTCAATTCCAAAAAGAGTGTGCCTATCAAGCCCGTAAATAATACCAGGTATATAAGTTCTAGCATAAGGAGCAATGTCGACAAGATAGATATTTTTTAGATTGGAAACCCTTCAAAGGGATAAACGGTCTGGAGGGTCGGCAATTCCAAATGTTTGGATGTATTATTTCGCATCTCAATTGCAACAGTTGAAAAGGGAGAGGAGACAAATGGAGTGCAGTTAAATGGCAGATTAGTTTCTAAAATCACAGGCTGCACGAAGCCCGATAACAGTATTTAAGAGGGATAAAAGGAAGAAAAAGAGACGATATCCAACAATTATTTTAATTAAATTATGGAATAAACATAAGGAAATTTTGCAGTTAATTGGATTTACTACATGCGCACCCCTCTGAAGGAACCTTACATTTTTAATTTGGAGGGACTTTAACCATGAGAAAAAAGAGGGTCTTTTTTATAGTTTGAACTATGGGTAAACCTTTATGGTCTAACGCCTTTTGGTGAAATTTCTTCTGGCGTTTCGAAAGGTGTAATATATTATTTATATAGAAAGATGCTTCTTTACTAGAGATCAGTGAGCACCAAAATGCTCGGGTCGAACTTTTCATAATGCTCGAGAGCTCATTTCGAGTAATGAACCACATTGAAGTCAATGGGAGACGCAAGCATTTTTCAAGGTGACCCATGCTCCATATAGGGGAGGTTGTGTGAATCACCTGAAAACATCAGAAAGTTATAGAAACATCACAGAAACGGATAGGGAACAGCGGGGGCAGCATGCACGGATGCATCTGAGGCTCCCAGGTCACACTATTAAGCCAAATTGTGGGCAAGAGCCTGGCAGTCACCACTCTAACAATTTAGTTGGGACAGACCATAATCAGCAAGGCACACGCGCTGGCACATCTTAGCTAAGCACCACACTAGGTGCAACCAAGGCCAATCACCACCTGCGGGTGACACCACTGCCTCTTCTCCTGTGTTACATGCTGGCATTGCTGTCCAATTCCCCCAGGATGCAGGTATGAGTCTGCGTCCACAGTGTACTCCAATCTTTCCCAGCGCAGCGCTCAGCTGTCCTAATGCCACACGCTCGCTTGATAGCCACACCACCCACATGTCTATTTATAAGTGCGTATTGGATGAGGAGAAATGGGAGACATACACTGCAGAAGGTTGGCAGGGCCTGGCAGCGACCCCCTTTAAAATTGTGGGCGATATCCCACTATACTGATCAGAATGGATGATAAATTAACGTATGATCAGAATTCCAATCCAATGCCACCTCTGTGACAATATTGTCTGGAGCCACAATTGTGGCCATAAAGGGGATTCACATGCCAGTACTTCTACCCATCTCCACAATTCCGCAATGCATTCTAAAACCAAAGATTTGTTTGAAGTAGGAGGTGTCACAAAAGTAGCCACCACAGGTATACAGTGAACCTGTGAAAGTCTCATTGAATCAGTTACGCTTCCTTGGATCGCTACAAGGACAGTGTGATCCATGAACAAATTTGAGTACCCAAAGCAGGACCCCGCACTGTGCAGCAGATCTTGAGCAGATTCTACATACTGAAGAGCGCTGACCCCCAAGGATGCGTGTGTTTCTCAGGCCTAAACCATTCCATCTGTTTATGGCTCTGGGTATTTTACGCCTGCTTAAATCCAAAAATAGACAGTGTGCAATGAGTTCTGTCTTGCTATACAGTGCGGATCAGAATTCCAATGCCCATGCGACCTCCATCACAAAATTGTCAGGAGCCATAAAGCGGACTCGGACGCTAGTGCTTCTAACCATCTGCACAATTCAGCAACGCATTCTAAAACAAAAGATTTCTTTTAAGCAGGAGATGTCACAAAAGATGCCACTACAGTGAAACTGTCAATTTCTCATGAAATCAGTTATGCTTCCTTTAATCTCTGCAAGCACAGCATAAACCATGAAGAAATTTGAGTGGCCAAACCAGGCACAGTTGCATCTCGCCCAGGACCTTGGTCTCTGCCCACATCCTCATTCGGGTGCCCACATCCACGTCCTCGTCCTCAACCCCTAGTCTTCATCATATTGTATAATGCGCTGTGTCAAATGCTACTCAAACTGCGAGGTATTTTGCGTACGCTTTCAGCCAAAAATTAGCAGTGTAAAATGTGTACAGTTTTGTGTGTCCTCTCGATCTGCACTATATAACCCTTGGGCCTATTATGCAAATTATTTCAGCCAAAAACAACTACAAAAATAAGTTAGTTCCTATATAGTCTGTGTACACCAGTAGTAATATACTGTATAGAACCGGTAACAATATGCAGTATACAGCCTGATGCTTGGGAATGCTTTGTGAGCACTACTGGTCCCAGGCAGCCAAACTGATGATGCATACAATGAGAGGAGTTATAGTCCTAGAAAGGACTGTTGGGTTCCAGTAATTTCAATACTATGCCACCTCCATCACGAAATTGTCAGGAGTAGAGATGAGCGAGCACCAAAATGCTCGGGTGCCCGTTACTCGGGACAAAATTATCGCGATGCTCGAGGGTTCGTTTCGAGTAACGAACCCGATTAAAGTCAATGGGCGACCCGAGCATTTTTGTATATCGCCGATGCTCGCTAAGGTTTTCATTTGTGAAAATCGGGGCAATTCAAGAAAGTGATGGGAACGACACAGCAACTGATAGGGCAGGCAAGGGGCTACATGTTGGGCTGCATCTCAAGTTCCCAAGTCCCACGATTAAGCCACAATAGGGGCAAGAGTGGACCCCCCCCAACAACTTTTACTTCTGAAAAGCCCTCATTAGCAATGCATACCTTAGCTAAGCACCACGCTGCCTCCAACAAAGCACAATCACTGCCTGCATGACACTCCGTTGCCACTTCTCCTGGGTTATATGCTGCCCACGGCCCCCCCCACCCCCCCCCCCCCGCACGACCCAGTGTCCACAGTGCACACCAAACTGTCCCTGCGCAGCCTTCAGCTGCCCTCATGCCACACCACACTCATGTCTATTTATAAGTGCGTCTGTCATGAGGAGGAAGAACCGCAGGCACACACTGCAGAGGGTTGGCACGGCTAGGCAGCGACCCTCTTTAAAAGGGGCGGGGCGATAGCCCACAATGCTGTACAGAAGCAATGAGAAATCCAATCCTGTGCCACCTCCATCAGGAGCTGCACACGTGAGCATAGCAATGGGGAACCTATGTGCCACACACTATTCATTCTGTCAAGGTGTCTGCATGCCCCAGTCAGACTGCGGTTTTTTATAAATAGTCACAGCCAGGTACAACTCCGCCATGGGAATTCCGTGTGCACCCACAGCATGGGTGGCTCCCTAGAACCCACCGGCGGTACATAAATATATCCCATTGCATTGCCCATCACAGCTGAGGTAATGTCGTGCTTAATGCAGGTGGGCTTCGGCCCACACTGCATGCCCCAGTCAGACTGGGGTTCTTTAGAAGTGGACACATGCAGTTACAACTCTGTGTGGACCGACAGCATGGATGGGTGCCAGGAAGCCACTGGCGGTACATTAATATATCCCATTGCATTGCCCATCACAGCTGAGGTAATGTCGTGCTTAATGCAGGTGGGCTTCGGCCCACACTGCATGCCCCAGTCAGACTGGGGTTCTTTAGAAGTGGACACATGCAGTTACAACTCCCTGTGGACCCACAGCATGGGTGGGTGCCAGGAAGCCACCGGCGGTACATAAATATATCCCATTGCATTGCCCATCACAGCTGAGGTAATGTTGTGCTTAATGCAGGTGGACTTCGGCCCACACTGCATGCCCCAGTCAGACTGGGGTTCTTTAGAAGTGGACACATGCAGTTACAACTCCCTGTGGACCCACGGCATGGGTGGGTGCCAGGAAGCCACCGGCTTATATCCCATTGCATTGCCCATCACAGCTGAGGTAATGTCGTGCTTAATGCAGGTGGGCTTTGGCCCACACTGCATGCCCCAGTCAGACTGGGGTTCTTTAGAAGTGGACACATGCAGTTACAACTCCGTGTGGACCCACGGCATGGGTGGCTCCCTGGAACCCACCGGCGGTACATAAATATATCCCATTGCATTGCCCATCACAGCTGAGGTAATGTTGTGCTTAATGCAGGTGGACTTCGGCCCACACTGCATGCCCCAGTCAGACTGGGGTTCTTTAGAAGTGGACACATGCAGTTACAACTCCCTGTGGACCCACGGCATGGGTGGGTGCCAGGAAGCCACCGGCTTATATCCCATTGCATTGCCCATCACAGCTGAGGTAATGTCGTGCTTAATGCAGGTGGGCTTCGGCCCACACTGCATGCCCCAGTCAGACTGGGGTTCTTTAGAAGTGGACACATGCAGTTACAACTCTGTGTGGACCGACAGCATGGATGGGTGCCAGGAAGCCACTGGCGGTACATTAATATATCCCATTGCATTGCCCATCACAGCTGAGGTAATGTCGTGCTTAATGCAGGTGGGCTTCGGCCCACACTGCATGCCCCAGTCAGACTGGGGTTCTTTAGAAGTGGACACATGCAGTTACAACTCCCTGTGGACCCACAGCATGGGTGGGTGCCAGGAAGCCACCGGCGGTACATAAATATATCCCATTGCATTGCCCATCACAGCTGAGGTAATGTTGTGCTTAATGCAGGTGGACTTCGGCCCACACTGCATGCCCCAGTCAGACTGGGGTTCTTTAGAAGTGGACACATGCAGTTACAACTCCCTGTGGACCCACGGCATGGGTGGGTGCCAGGAAGCCACCGGCTTATATCCCATTGCATTGCCCATCACAGCTGAGGTAATGTCGTGCTTAATGCAGGTGGGCTTTGGCCCACACTGCATGCCCCAGTCAGACTGGGGTTCTTTAGAAGTGGACACATGCAGTTACAACTCCGTGTGGACCCACGGCATGGGTGGCTCCCTGGAACCCACCGGCGGTACATAAATATATCCCCTTGCAGTGCCCAACACAGCTGATGTAACGTCAGCTGTAATGCAGGTGGGCTAAAAATTAATTGGATTACACTGTAGGCGAGGGCCCCCAAAAATTGGTGTACCAACAGTACTAATGTACCTCAGAAAAATTGCCCATGCCCAACCAAGAGGGCAGGTGAAACCCATTAATCGCTTTGGTTAATGTGGCTTAATTGGTAACTAGGCCTGGAGGCAGCCCAGTTAAAATAAAAATTGGTTCAGGTGAAAGTTTCAACGCTTTAATGAGCATTGAAACGTATAAAAATTGTTTACAAATATTATATGACTGAGCCTTGTGGACCTAAGAAAAATTGCCCGTTCGGCGTGATTATGTGAGGTTTCAGGAGGAGGAGCAGGAGGAGGAGGAGGAATATTATACACAGATTGATGAAGCAAAAAGGTCCCCGTTTTTGATGGTGATAGAGAACGATGCTTCCATCCGCGGGTGCAGCCTACGTATTGCTTAGGTATTGCTGCTGTCCGCTGGTGAAGAAGAGAAGTCTGGGGAAATCCAGGCTTTGTTCATCTTGATGACTGTAAGCCTGTCGGCACTGTCGGTTGACAGGTGGGTACGTGATGATTCCCCCAGCCGCACTAAACACCCTCTCTGACAAGACGCTAGCCACAGGACAAGCAAGCACCTCCAGGGCATACAGCGCGAGTTCAGGCCACGTGTCCAGCTTCGACACCCAGTAGTTGTAGGGGGCAGAGGCGTTACCGAGGACGGTCGTGCGATCGGCTACGTACGCCCTCACCATCCTTTTACAGTGCTCCCGCCAACTCAGCCTTGACTGGGGACCGGTGACACAGTCTTGCTGGGGAGCCAGAAAGCTGGCAAAGGCCTTGGATAATGTTCCCCTGCCTGCGCTGTACATGCTGCCTGATCTCTGCGCCTCCCCTGCTACCTGGCCCTCGGAACTGCACCTTCGGCCACTAGCGCTGTCGGATGGGAAGTTTACCATCAGTTTGTCCACCAGCGCCCTGTAGTATAGCATCATTCTGGAACCCCTTTCCTCTTCGGGAATGAGAGTGGAAAGGTTCTCCTTATACCGTGGGTCGAGCAGTGTGTACACCCAGTAATCCGTAGTGGCCAGAATGCGTGTAACGCGAGGGTCACAAGAAAGGCATCCTAACATGAAGTCAGCCATGTGTGCCAGGGTACCTGTACGTAACACATGGCTGTCCTCACTCGGAAGATCACTTTCAGGATCCTCCCCCTCCTCCTCTTCCTCCTCTGGCCATACACGCTGAAAGGATGACAGGCAAGCAGCATGTGTACCCTCAGCAGTGGGCCAAGCTGTCTCTTCCCCCTCCTCCTCATGCTCCTACCCCTCCTCCTCCTCCTCCTCAACGCGCTGAGATATAGACAGGAGGGTGCTCTGACTATCCAGCAACATACTGTCTTCCCCCGCCTCCGTTTCCGAGTGCAAAGCGTCTGCCTTTATGCTTTGCAGGGAACTTCTCAAGGGGCATAGCAGAGGAATGCTGATGCTAATGATTGCAGCATCCCAGCTCAGCATCTGGGTAGACTCCTCAAAGTTTCCAAGGACCTGGCAGATGTCTGCCAACCAGGCCCACTCTTCTGTAAAGAATTCAGGAGGCTGACTCCCACTACGCCGCCCATGTTGGAGTTGGTATTCCAGAATAGCTCTACGCTGCTCATAGAGCCTGGCCAACATGTGGAGCGTAGAGTTCCACCGTGTGGGCACGTCGCACAGCAATCGGTGCACTGGCAGATTAAACTGATGTTGCAGGGTCCGCAGGGTGGCAGCATCCATCTTGGAGTTGCGGAAATGTGCGCTGACCCGGCGCACCTTTCCGAGCAGGTATGACAAGTGTGGGTAGCTTTTCAGAAAGCGCTGAACCACCAAATTAAAGACATGGGCCAGGCATGGCACGTGCGTGAGGCTGCCGAGCTGCAGAGCCTCCACCAGATTACGACCGTTGTCACACACGACCATGCCCGGTTGGAGGCTCAGCGGCGCAAGCCAGCGGTCGGTCTGCTCTGTCAGACCCTGCAGCAGTTCGTGGGCCGTGTGCCTCTTCTCTCCTAAGCTGAGTAGTTTCAGCATGGCCTGCTGACGCTTGCCCACCGCTGTGCTGCCGTGCCGCGCGACACCGACTGCTGGCGACGTGCTGCTGCTGACACATCTTGATTGCGAGACAGAGGTTGCGTAGGAGGAGGAGGAGGGTGGTTTAGTGGAGGAAGCATACACCGCCGCAGATACCACCACCGAGCTGGGGCACGCAATTCGGGGGGTGGGTAGGACGTGAGCGGTCCCAGGCTCTGACTCTGTCCCAGCCTCCACTAAATTCACCCAATGTGCCGTCAGGTAGATATAGTGGCCCTGCCCGCCTGTGCTTGTCCACGTGTCCGTTGTTAAGTGGACCTTGGCAGTAACCGCGTTGGTGAGGGCGCGTACAATGTTGCGGGAGACGTGGTCGTGCAGGGCTGGGACGGCACGTTGGGAAAAGTAGTGGCAACTGGGAACCGAGTAGCGCGGGGCCGCTGCCATCATGCTTTTGAAAGCCTCCGTTTCCACAAGCCTATACGGCAGCATCTCCAGGCTGATCAATTTGGCAATGTGCACGTTTAACGCTTGAGCGTGCGGGTGCGTGGCGGCGTACTTGCGCTTGCGCTCAAACAGTGGTGCTAGCGACGTCTGGATGCTGCGCTGAGAGACATTGCTGGATGGGGCCGAGGACAGCGGAGGTGAGGGTGTGGGTGCAGGCCAGGAGACGGTAGTGCCTGTGTCCTGAGAGAGGGGTTGGATCTGAGTGGCAGGTTGGGGCACAGGGGGAGAGGCAGTGGTGCAAACCGGAGGCGGTGAACGGCCTTCGTCCCACCTTGTGGGGTGCTTGGCCATCATATGCCTGCGCATGCTGGTGCTGGTGGCTCCCCAGCTGATCTTGGCGCGACAAAGGTTGCACACCACTGTTCATTGGTCGTCAGGCGTCTCTGTGAAAAACTGCCACACCGTAGAGCACCTTGACCTCTGCAGGGTGGCATGGCGCGAGGGGGCGCTTTGGGAAACAGTTGGTGGATTATTCGGTCTGGCCCTGCCTCTACCCCTGGCCACCGCACTGGCTCGGCCTGTGCCCACACCCTGACTTGGGCCTCCACGTCCTCGCCCACATCCACGTCCTATAGGCCTACCCCTACCCCTCAGCATGGTGTATTACCAGTAGTGCAGAAACAGAAAGCTGTAATTAAATGTGCCGCTTATTGGCCTGTGGTTGGAGGCTGACTTTGCTTACGGAACGCCAGGAAATAATTTTGCACAAGCCTGCTGTAACACTTAGCTGGCTGCGTATGAATTAGGAGGACAACTACACCCAGCACAGACCCAGTACACTGAGGACAGTCACAGGCAGCCCAAATAGATTTTTTTCCCCAAATGTTTTTGGAAAGGCCCACTGCCTATATACACTGTATATGTCTTCTTTCTCTGCGTCACCACTACTGGCCCTGGAGTATGTCAAATAACTGCAGACTGTTGCACTGTGGACTGGAATACAGCGGTGATTTAACAGCCAACACAGAGCCAGGAAATAATTTTGCGCAAGCCTGCTGTAACACTTAGCTGTCTGCATGTGAATTAGGAGGACTACTACACCCAGCACAGACCCAGAACACTGAGGACAGTCACAGGCAGCCCAAATAGATTTTTTTCCCAACACAGAAGCCCTGCGGTCCACCGAGGGTGAAGATCCCGGCGGCCATCTTCACAAGGTAAGTCAAAAGTCGCCGGAGCGCGGGGATTCGGTAAGTACTGGACGGTTTGTTTTTTTTATGCCTGCATCAGGTTTGTCTCGCGCCGAATGGGGGGGGGGGGGGGCTATTGAAAAAAAAAAAACGTTTCGGCGCGGGACAACCCCTTTAATTGTGCTTAGCTCATAGAGTATTCAGTTCATAGAGTTTATTTCACTTCATTACAGTTGTTTAACAAGAGCATTATATTAAACATCGTCTGAAATATTACATGGATGGTGCAGATGTAATGCATGTCGTCTGGGATTGTGTAGAATTGCATGAATTTTGGAATGGGGTACTGTTGGCATTATAGACTTTAAATTTTTGTCATAGTTCCTCATATATTTTCCCTTATAGATCAGCTATGGAGCGATGGATTCCATCTTCAGTAATAAGCTCCAGTTCCCTTCTTTCTACCGCACAGTCCCTGATGGGAAGGCTCAGTATGAGGCCATTGTTCTCCTTCTGAAGCATTTTGGTTGGAGCTGGGTGGGGATTGTTAGAGCAGATGATAAGTCTAGTGAATGGGCCGGCATGGAGCTCTACAGCCACATGGTACGGAATGGAATATGTATCGCTTTTCAGGATGTTGTTAATGAGGATACATTTTACTATGACTTCAATAGAAATTCATACAAGATGCATAAGATCAGCTGTGATGTTATCATAATTCTTGGAAACTCATTTGGTGTACGGAATATCCAGCAGATGCTTATTTATGACTACAAGAGTAGGAAAGTATTTATCATTCCCTCATTATTCATTACGTGGAAAAAAGCACAAAATTATCTCTTGAGCCGCTCACTCCAGATTACTCAACATAGAAGGAACATTCCAGGACTGAAGGATTATCTCCTGGCTGTGGGTCCTTACAAATACCCAGGAATACTGACACATAAAGTTTGGTACAAATACTTTGAATGCTGTATTATCCATTCTATGCATGCTTTTTGCAGACCATGTAATGAGACAGAGAGCCTCAATAATGTGGATCCCTCCATGTACGATGTGAATCATTTCCGCTATACCTTTAGTGTCTACTCTGCGGTTTATGCTGTGGCTTCTGCATTACAAGATTTATTTCTAAGTAAATGTCAGGGTCACTTTAAGTCTTGTGTCTCCAACCAGCTCTTCCACTTGGGTGAGGTAGGTGCTACATCAGACCAATGTTGTGACTGCAGTGATGTAATAAGAAACATCGATACTAGAATTATGTATTAGTGGGATAGAAAATCCCATCAACCATCATCTTCATCATTATAATCCCCACCAATCATTCACCATCATCGGCCACCACTGATCTAGTTCTGTTCCACATTTTCTGCAGGTCAACCGATACCTGAAGAACATTAATTTCACCACTCCTGGTGGAGAGTCAGTTTACTTTGATCATGAAGGAAATTCTCCTGCAAGTTTTGATCTCTTAAACATATTTGTTTTGAACCAAACTGAGAAGATAAGACAAGTTGGATATTATCAAGATAAGGATGGACAATTTCATATAAATGACAGCGAGATTCACTGGGATCCAGGATTCAGCCAGGTAGTGCCATGAATTTGCCTCACCACTTTACACCGTAGCAGCGATTCTGGCCAATGCATTTGATAGTCATTTGATCATGTAGCCATCAGATCTTGTTGACCAATTTGGCCCTGCTGCTCTTTCTGCAATCCTGCTTCTGCTATGTGACAGCATCTAGCAGTAGTTTAGTAGTAGTTAGCTCTTCTCTCTGGCTCTGAGCAATTGCTCATTAAAGGGGTAGTCCTGTGGTAAACTATTAATGGCCTATTGCAGGATAGGCCATCAGTAACAGATTAGCAGAGATCTGTCTCCACAGATCCCTGGCGATCAGTTGTTTGCTATGCAAAGTTCAGAACAGGTACAGAGGATCGGTCTCAGAGGGTTCCAGATGGAGGTCCTCTTGAGCTAGATTTGGCAGTTCACTACAAGTTTAACAAAGAAGTGCTCTAGACTGGAATCCGGCTGCATGTGGTAGACCTGTAGAGCATTCTACCTGGTACACAGATGAGTTGCAGCATATTTGTTGTATAACTCGCTTTATTGCACCCATTCATGGAGGGTATCAGGCATTCGGTACCAAAGTCTAGTATTCAGGGACTGATCACTAGCATGAGAGCACTGGGGTTGTTTACTTTCTGGGAAAACATAGTTTGCTGAGAGCCTCCCTCCTGGGAGTGGGTTTACCAACCACTGACTGCTTCGGCCTCTCATTCTGTTGTGTTATGTCATCTCAGCCAAATATCCACCTATAACTAAAGGGGCACAGCAGGGGTCAGTAATGCCAGAAGCAGAGTCGGTACTGCTTCTGCCTCTGCTGTTTCAGTAACAGGATTGTCCCTAGTTTCTTCCAGGGGACTGATGAGGCTTTCAGTTAGAGGGCATCCTCAGCCAAATTGGGCATCACAACACCCAAGGTCGATTCACAGGGAGGGTAAAGACAAAACCGCACTAGACTGGAATCCAGCAGGAAGGATGTGGTTGACCTGTAGAACGTCCCACCTGGTACTTAGCAGAGTTGTAGCACCTGTGATTCCAAGGTCAAATCAATCAAGGACCACAAGTGTGCTGTATAACTTATTGTTTACTCTTTAGGGCCAACGGATAACAGAGGATGTATAGCAACACAGTCTCTTATCAGAAGAGGTCTCAGCTTGTGATGTGCTTACGAATGCAATAGCAGTACTGCTTGTTCGCAGACTCGAATTGCTTCCTGGGCTAATAAAAGTCAGGACTCTAATTACTTCCTTAATCTAGCACTCTCTCTCTCTATAGCTATATATATAAAATTGAATGTATGTCTGTCTGCGTGTCTGTCTGTCTGTTTGTCCTTTATGCGCTACTACACCATTGATCCGATCGCCATGAAACTTTGGGCAGTTGTTGAGTACACTCCTGGGAAGATTATAGGCATAGTACATTTATGCTTTGATAAATGGCGCGCGTGCGAGCATCGTCGACAGTTACGCCCCCCCACGTAAATTGTTCGATTTCCATCATTGCCACTAATTCTCTCACTTCCCGAGGTCGTAGAAACATGAAATTTGGCACGAGCATTGATTATGTCATAAATAGGAAAAGATAATGGATCCCAACTCGATTATTCAATTCTAAGTGCAAAAGAATTAGCGTCCGAATTTTACGTACGGAATTAATTTTCTCACTTCGCGATATCATAGAAACTTGAAATTTGGCACGAGCATTGATTATGTCATAAATAGGAAAAGCTAATGGGTCCCAACTCCATTATTAAATTCTAAACGCAAAGGAATTGGCGTCCAAATTTTACGTACAGAATCTAATTTTCTCGCTTCTCAATATCATAGAAACTTGAAATTTGGCACGAGCATTGATTATGTCATAAATAGGAAAAGCTAATGGGTCCCAATTCGATCATTCAATTCTAAGCGCCAAAGAATTAGCGTCCAAATTTTAGATATGGAATCTAATTCTCTCACTTCCTGATGTCATCTATATATATAAAAATGAATGTATGTCTGTCTGTCTGTCCTTTATGCATTACTACACTAGATATATAAAAACAAATGTATGTATGCATGTCTTTCTTCGCAGCAACGCGCGGCGGGTAAGCTAGTCTATATATATAAAGCTGAAAGCCCTCACTGACTGACTGACTGACTCACTGACTCGCCAAAAGTTCTCCAACTTCCCGATGTCGTAGAAACATGAAATTTGGCGCAAGCATAGATTATCTCCAAAATAGGAAAAGAAATTAGGTCCCAACTCGATTATTCAATTCTAGCGCAAAAGAATTGGCGTCGAAATTTAACGTACATAATCTAAATCACTCACTTCCCAATGTCATAGAAACGGGAAATTTGGCACAAGCATTGATTATGTCATAAATAGGAAAAGCTAATGGGTCCCAACTCGATTATTCAATTCTATGCGCAAAAGAATTAGCGTCCAAATTTTACGTACGGAATCTAATTTTCTCACATTCCGGTGTCATAGAAACGGGAAATTTGGCACGAGCATTGATTATGTCATAAATAGGAAAAGCTAATGGGTCCCAACTCCATTATTCAATTCTATGCGCAAAAGAATTAGCGTCCAAATTGTACGCGCGGAATGTAATTTTCTCACTTTCCGGTGTCATAGAAACGGGAAATTTGGCAGGAGGATTGATTATGTCATAAATAGGAAAAGCTAATGGGTCCCAACTCGATTATTCAATTCTATGCGCAAAAGAATTAGCGTCCAAATTTTACGTACATAATCTAAATCTCTCACTTCCCAATGTCATAGAAACATGAAATTTGGCATGGGCATTGATTGTGTCATAAATATAAAAAGTTAATAGGTCCCAACTCGAGTATTCAATTGTAAGCGCAAAAGAATTAGTGTCCAAATTTTATGTACGTAATCTAATTCTCTCACTTCCTGATGTCATTTTATATGAAGGAAACGTCGCATGGTTACCTCCACGTGGTGTTTCCTAGGTAACGCAGAGAACTATGCAAAATGGTGAATATATGTTTTTCCTCAGTATCTCTAAAGTAACCATGACATCATAAGATTTTCCGTGTGAACACCAGATAAACTCCAGCACTAGAGATGAGCGAGCACCAAAATGCTCGGGTGCTCGTTACTCGAGACGAAATTTTCGCGATGCTCGAGGGTTCGTTTCGAGTAACGAACCCCATTGAAGTCAATGGGCGACCCGAGCATTTTTGTATTTCACCGATGCTCGCTAAGGTTTTCATTTGTGAAAATCGGGGCAATTCAAGAAAGTGATGGGAACGACACAGAAACGGATAGGGCAGGCGAGGGGCTACATGTTGGGCTGCATCTCAAGTTCACAGGTCCCACTATTAAGCCACAATAGCAGCAAGAGTGGCCCCCCCTCAACAACTTTTACATCTGAAAAGCCCTCATTAGCAATGCATACCTTAGCTAAGCACCACACTACCTCCAACAAAGCACAATCACTGCCTGCATGACACTCCGCTGCCACTTCTCCTGGGTTACATGCTGCCCAACCCCCCCCCCCACGACCCAGTGTCCACAGCGCACACCAAACTGTCCCTGCCCAGCCTTCAGCTGCCCTCATGCCACGCCACCCTCATGTCTATTTATAAGTGCGTCTGCCAGAGGAAAAACAGGCACACACTGCAGAGGGTTGGCACGGCTAGGCAGCGACCCTCTTTAAAAGGGGTGGGGCGATAGCCCACAATGCTGTACAGAAGCAATGAGAAATCCAATCCTGTGCCACCTCCATCTGGAGCTGCACACGTTGGCATAGCAATGGGGAACCTATGTGCCACACAGTATTCATTCTGTCAAGGTGTCTGCATGCCCCAGTCAGACCGCGGTTTTTTATAACTAGTCACAGCCAGGTACAACTCCGCCATGGGAATTCCGTGTGCACCAACAGCATGGGTGGCTCCCTGGAACCCACCGGCGCTAGCTAAATATATCCCATTGCAGTACCCAACACAGCTGATGTAATGTCGTGCTTAATGCAGGTGGGCTTCGGCCCACACTGCATGCCCCAGTCAGACTGGGGTTCTTTAGAAGTGAACACATGCAGTTACAACTCCCTGTGGACCCACAGCATGGGTGGCTCCCTGGAACCCACCGGCGGTACATAAATATATCCCATTGCAGTGCCCATCACAGCTGAGGTAATGTCGTGCTTAATGCAGGTGGCCTTCGGCCCACACTGCATGCCCCAGTCAGACTGGGGTTCTTTAGAAGTGGACACATGCAGTTACAACTCCCTGTGGACCTACGGCATGGGTGGCTCCCTGGAACCCACCGGCGCTACCTAAATATATCCCATTGCAGTGCCCAACACAGCTGATGTAATGTCATGCTTTATGCAGATGGGCTTCGGCCCACACTGCATGCCCCAGTCAGACTGGGGTTCTTTAGAAGTGGACACATGCAGTTACAACTCCCTGTGGACCCACAGCATGGGTGGCTCCCTGGAACCCACCGGCGGTACATAAATATATCCCATTGCAGTGCCCAACACAGCTGAGGTAACGTCAGCTGTAATGCAGGTGGGCTAAAAATTGATTTGATTACACTGTAGGCGAGGGCCCCCAAAAATTGGTGTACCAACAGTACTAATGTACCTCAGAAAAATTGCCCATGCCCAACCAAGAGGGCAGGTGAAACCCATTAATCGCTTTGGTTAATGTGGCTTAATTGGTAACTAGGCCAGGAGGCAGCCCAGTTAAAATAAAAATTGGTTGAGGTGAAAGTTTCAACGCTTTAATGAGCAGTGAAACGTATAAAAATTGTTTAGAAAAAGTATATGACTGAGCCTTGTGGGCCTAAGAAAAATTGCCCGTTCGGCGTGATTATGTGAGGTTTCAGGAGGAGGAGCAGGAGGAGGAGGAGGAATATTGTACACAGATTGATGAACCAAAAAGGTCACCGTTTGGGATGGTGATAGAGAACGATGCTTCCATCCGCGGGTGCAGCCTACGTATTGTTTACGTATCGCTGCTGTCCGCTGGTGGAGAAGAGAAGTCTGGGGAAATCCAGGCTTTGTTCATCTTGATGAGTGTTAGCCTGTCGGCACTGTCGGTTGACAGGTGGGTACGCTTATCCGTGATGATTCCCCCAGCCACACTAAACACACTCTCTGACAAGACGCTAGCCGCAGGACAAGCAAGCACCTCCAGGGCATACAGCGCCAGTTCAGGCCACGTGTCCAGCTTCGACACCCAGTAGTTGTAGGGGGCAGAGGCGTCACGGAGGACGATCGTGCGATCGGCTACGTACTCCCTCACCATCCTTTCACAGTGCTCCCGCCAAGTCAGCCTTGACTGGGGACCGGTGACACAGTCTTGCTGGGGAGCCATAAAGCTGGCAAAGGCCTTGGATAATGTTCCCCTGCCTGCGCTGTACATGCTGCCTGATCTCTGCGCCTCCCGTGCTACCTGGCCCTCGGAACTGCGCCTTCGGCCACTAGCGCTGTCGGATGGGAAGTTTACCAACAGTTTGTCCACCAGCGCCCTGTGGTATAGCATCATTCTGGAACCCCTTTCCTCTTCCAGAATGAGAGTGGAAAGGTTCTCCTTATACCGTGGGTCGAGCAGTGTGTACACCCAGTAATCCGTAGTGGCCAGAATACGTGTAACGCGAGGGTCACGAGAAAGGCATCCTATAATGAAGTCAGCCATGTGTGCCAGGGTACCTGTACGCAACACATGGCTGTCCTCACTCGGAAGATCACTTTCAGGATCCTCCTCCTCCTTCTCCTCTGGCCATACACGCTGAAAGGATGACAGGCAAGCAGCATCTGTCCCCTCAGCAGTGGGCCAAGCTGACTCTTCCCCCTTCTCCTCATGCTCCTCCCCCTCCTCCTCCTCCTCCTCCTCTGGCCATACACGCTGAAAGGATGACAGGCAAGCAGCATCTGTCACCTCAGCAGTGGGCCAAGCTGTCTCTTCCCCCTCCTCCTCATGCTCCTCCCCCTCCTCCTCCTCCTCCTCAACGCGCTGAGATATAGACAGGAGGGTGCTCTGACTATCCAGCGACATACTGTCTTCCCCCGCCCCCGTTTCCGAGTGCAAAGCGTCTGCCTTTATGCTTTGCAGGGAACTTCTCAAGAGGCATAGCAGAGGAATGGTGACGCTAATGATTGCAGCATCCCCGCTCAGCATCTGGGTAGACTCCTCAAAGTTTCCAAGGACCTGGCAGATGGCTGCCAACCAGGCCCACTCTTCTGTAAAGAATTGAGGAGGCTGACTCCCACTACGCCGCCCATGTTGGAGTTGGTATTCCACAATAGCTCTACGCTGCTCATAGAGCCTGGCCAACATGTGGAGCGTAGAGTTCCACCGTGTGGGCACGTCGCACAGCAGTCGGTGCACTGGCAGATTAAACTGATGTTGCAGGGTCCGCAGGGTGGCAGCGTCCGTCTTGGAGTTGCGGAAATGTGCGCTGAGCCGGCGCACCTTTCCGAGCAGGTATGACAAGTGTGGGTAGCTTTTCAGAAAGCGCTGAACCACCAAATTAAAGACATGGGCCAGGCATGGCACGTGCGTGAGGCTGCCGAGCTGCAGAGCCGGCACCAGGTTACGGCCGTTGTCACACACGACCATGCCCGGTTGGAGGCTCAGCGGCGCAAGCCAGCGGTCGGTCTGCTCTGTCAGACCCTGCAGCAGTTGTGGGCCGTGTGCCTCTTATCTCCTAAGCTGAGTAGTTTCAGCACGGCCTGCTGACGCTTGCCCACCGCTGTGCTGCCACACCGCGCGACACCGACTGCTGGCGACGTGCTGCTGCTGACACATCTTGATTGCGAGACAGCGGTTGCGTAGGAGGAGGAGGAAGAGGGTGGTTTAGTGGAGGAAGCATACACCGCCGCAGACACCACCACTGAGCTGGGGCACGCAATTCGGGGGGTGGGTAGGACGTGAGCGGTCCTAGGCTCTGACTCTGTCCCAGCCTCCACTAAATTCACCCAATGTGCCGTCAGGGAGATATAGTGGCCCTGCCCGCCTGTGCTTGTCCACGTGTCTGTTGTTAAGTGGTCCTTGGCAGTAACCGCGTTGGTGAGGGCGCATACAATGTTGCGGGAGACGTGGTCGTGCAGGCCTGGGACGGCACATCGGGAAAAGTAGTGGCGACTGGGAACCGAGTAGCGCAGGGCCGCCGCCGCCATCATGCTTTTGAAAGCCTCCGTTTCCACAAGCCTATAAGGCAGCATCTCCAGGCTGATCAATTTGGCAATGTGCACGGTTAACGCTTGAGCGTGCGGGTGCGTGGCGGCGTACTTGCGCTTGCGCTCAAACTGTGGCGCTAGCGACGTCTGGACGCTACGCTGAGAGACATTGCTGGATGGGGCCGAGGACAGCGGAGGTGAGGGTGTGGGTGCAGGCCAGGAGACGGTAGTCCCTGTGTCCTCAGAGGGGGGTTGGATCTCAGTGGCAGGTTGGGGCACAGGTTGGAGAGGCAGTGGTGCAAACCGGAGGCTGTGAACGGGCATCGTCCCACCTTGTGGGGTGCTTGGCCATCATATGCCTGCGCATGCTGTTGGTGGTGCCTCCCCAGCTGATCTTGGCGCGACAAAGGTTGCACACCACTGTTTGTCGGTCGTCAGGCGTCTCTGTGAAAAACTGCCACACCGTAGAGCACCTTGACCTCTGCAGGGTGGCATGGCGCGAGGGGGCGCTTTGGGAAACAGTTGGTGGATTATTCGGTCTGGCCCTGCCTCTACCCCTGGCCACCGCACTGGCTCGGCCTGTGCCCACACCCTGACTTGGGCCTCCGCGTCCTCGCCCGCGTCCACGTCCTATAGGCCTACCCCTACCCCTCAGCATGCTGTATTACCAGTGATTTCCCAGGCAGCAAATAAATTGGCGCAAGCCTGCAGGACAAATACAATTTTTCCCTTTTTGGGAAACGGAGGGCCCACTGACTATATTCAATCAGATAAGATATGTGTTGCACAGAAATGCAGTTATATGAAGTGCAGCAGAGCGGAGACTTTTCACAGGCAGCAAATAAATTGGCGCAAGCCTGCAGGACAAATAGAATATTTCACTTTTTGGGAAACGGAGGGCCCACTGACTATATTCAATCAGATAAGATATGTGTTGCACAGAAATGCAGTTATATGAAGTGCAGCAGAGCGGAGACTTTTCACAGGCAGCAAATAAATTGGCGCAAGCCTGCAGGACAAATAGAATGTTTCCCTTTTTGGGAAACGGAGGGCCCACTGACTATATTCAATCAGATAAGATATGTGTTGCACAGAAATGCAGTTATATGAAGTGCAGCAGAGCGGAGACTTTTCACAGGCAGCAAATAAATTGGCGCAAGCCTGCAGGACAAATAGAATGTTTCCCTTTTTGGGAAACGGAGGGCCCACTGACTATATTCAATCAGATAAGATATGTGTTGCACAGAAATGCAGTTATATGAAGTGCAGCAGAGCGGAGACTTTTCACAGGCAGCAAATAAATTGGCGCAAGCCTGCAGGATAAATAGAATGTTTCCCTTTTTGGGAAACGGAGGGCCCACTGACTATATTCAATCAGATAAAATATGTGTTGCACAGAAATGCAGTTATATGAAGTGCAGCAGAGCGGAGACTTTTCACAGGCAGCAAATAAATTGGCGCAAGCCTGCAGGACAAATAGAATGTTTCCCTTTTTGGGAAACGGAGGGCCCACTGACTATATTCAATCAGATAAGATATGTGTTGCACAGAAATGCAGTTATATGAAGTGCAGCAGAGCAGAGACTTTTCACAGGCAGCAAATAAATTGGCGCAAGCCTGCAGGACAAATAGAATGTTTCCCTTTTTGGGAAACGGAGGGCCCACTGACTATATTCAATCAGATAAGATATGTGTTGCACAGAAATGCAGTTATATGAAGTGCAGCACAGCAGTTACTTTTCCCAGGCAGGAAATAAATTGGCGCAAGACTGCAGGACAAATACAATTTTTCCCTTTTTTGGAAATGGAGGGCCCACTGACTATATTCAATCAATAATATATGTCTTCTGGCCCTGCCTACACAATTCTCTCCCTGTAGTATTACTGCAAGGCGCAATGCTCTGCAGACAGCCGATTTTGAAAAGAAAAAAATATGCAACACTGCTAACAGCAGCCTGCACAGTACTGCACACGGATAGATGTGGCCCAAAGAAGGACCGTTGGGGTTCTTGAAGCCTACACTCACTCCTAACACTCTCCCTACCTAACCACCACTTCTGTCCCTGTAGTATTACTGCAAGGCGCAATGCTCTGCAGACTGCCGATTTTGAAAAAAAAAAATTTGTGCAACACTGCTAACAGCACCCTCCACAGTACTGCACACGGATAGATGTGGCCCTGAGAAGGACCGTTGGGGTTCTTGAAGCCTACACTCACTCCTAACACTCTCCCTACAGCAGCACCAGCAGCAGCACTTTCCCTCAGCTAACTCAGTCACAAGGCATCTGAGGCGAGCCGCGGGAGGGGCCGACTTTTATACTCGGGTGACATCTGATCGCCCCAGCCACTCACAGCAGGGGGGTGGTATAGGGCTTGAACGTCACAGGGGGTAGTTGTAATGCCTTCCATGTCTTTCAATTGGCCAGAAAAGCGCGCTAACGTCTCAGAGAAGAAACTGAAAGTAACCGGAACATCGCGTGGTACTCGTTAAGAGTAACGAGCATCCCGAACACCCTAATATTCGCACGAATATCAAGCTCGGACGAGTACGTTCGCTCATCTCTAATTTCTATAGCAAGAGTATAGGCGGACCCCAGTATCATTTCTGTAGCAAGAGTATAGGCGGACCCCAGTAACATTTCTGTAGCAAGAGTATAGGCGAACCCCTCAAACCATTCAGTAGAAAAGGTGTAGGTGGACCCTAGTAAGATTTCTGTAGCAAGACTATAGGCGGACCCAAGTAACATTTCTGTAGTAAAAGTATAGGCAGACAACGGTAACATTTCTGTAGCAAGAGTATAGGCGAACCCAAGTAACATTTATATAGCAAGAGTATAGGCGGACCCCAGTAACCTTTCTTTGGCAAAACTATAAGCGAACCCCTCAAACCATTCAGTAGAAACTGCATATGCGGACCCCAGTAACATTTCTGTAGCCAAAGTATAGGCAGACCTCAGTAACATTTCTGACGCAAGAGTATAGGTGGACCCCAGTAACATTTCTGTAGCAAGAGTATAGGCGGACCCCAGTAACATTTCTGTAGAAAGAGTATAGGCGAACCCCTCAAACCATTCAGTAGAAAAGGTGTAGGTGGACCCTAGTAAGATTTCTGTAGCAAGACTATAGGCGGACCCAAGTAACATTTCTGTAGTAAAAGTATAGGCAGACAACGGTAACATTTCTGTAGCAAGAGTATAGGCGAACCCAAGTAACATTTATATAGCAAGAGTATAGGCGGACCCCAGTAACCTTTCTTTGGCAAAACTATAAGCGAACCCCTCAAACCATTCAGTAGAAACTGCATAGGCAGACCCCAGTAACATTTCTGTAGCAAAAGTATAGGCAGACCCCAGTAGCATTTCTGTAGCAGGAGTAGAGGCGGACCCCAGTAACATTTCTATAGCAAGAGTAGAGGCAGACCTCTGTAACATTTCTGTAGCAAGAGCATAGGCAGACCCCAGTAATATCTCTGTAGGAAAGGTATAGGCAGACCCATGTAACATTTCTGTAGCAAAAGTATAGGCAAAACCCTCAAACCGTTCAGTAGAAACTGCATAGGTGGACGCTAGTAACATTTCTGTTGCAAGAGTATAGGCGGAACCCAGTCAAATTTTTATAGCAAGAGTATAGGCGGACCACAGTAGGATTAATGTAGTAAGAGTATAGGCGGACCCCAGTAACATATCTATAGCAAGAGTATAGGCGGAGCCCAGTAACATTTCTGTAGCAAGAGTATAGGCGGACCCCAGAAACATTTCTGTAGCAAAAGTATAGACAAAACCCTCAAACCATTCAGTAGAAACTGCATAGGCGGACCCCAGTAACAATTCTATAGCAAGAGTTTAGGCGGACCCCAGTTTCATTTTATAGCAAGAGTATAGGCGGCCCCCAGTAACATTTCTGTAGGAAGAGTATAGGCGGTCCCCAGTAACATTTCTATAGCAAGAGTACAGGCAGACCATAGTAACATTTCTGTAACAAGAGTATAAGTGGACCCCAGTAACATTTCTGTAGCAAGAGTATGGGCGGACCCCCAATAACATTTCTGTAGCAAAAGTATAGGTGAAACCCTCAAACCTTTCAGTAGAAACTGCATAGGCGGACCCCAGTAACAATTCTATAGCAAGAGTTTAGGCGGACCCCAGTTTCATTTTATAGCAAGAGTATAGGCGGCCCCCAGTAACATTTCTGTAGGAAGAGTATAGGCGGTCCCCAGTAACATTTCTATAGCAAGAGTACAGGCAGACCATAGTAACATTTCTGTAACAAGAGTATAAGTGGACCCCAGTAACATTTCTGTAGCAAGAGTATGGGCGGACCCCCAATAACATTTCTGTAGCAAAAGTATAGGTGAAACCCTCAAACCTTTCAGTAGAAACTGCATAGGCGGACCCCAGAAACATTTCTGTAGCAAGAGTATAGGCAGACCCCAGTAACATTTCTATAGCAAGAATAAAGGCACACCCCAGTATCATTTCTGTAGGAAGAGTAAAGGCAGACCCCAGTAACATTTCTGTAGGAAAAGTATAGGCGAGCCCCTCAAACCATTCAGTAGAAACTGCTTAGGCGGACCCCAGTAACATTCCTGTAGCAAGGGTATAGGCGGACCCCAGTAAAATTTCTGTAGCAAAAGTATAGGTGAACTCCTTAAACCATTCAGTAGAAACTGCATAGGCGAACCCCAGTAACATTTTTATAGCAAGAGTATAGGCGGAACCATTAACATTTCTATAACAAGAGTATAGGCGGACCCCAGTAACATTTTTTATAGCAAGAGTATAGGCAGACCCCATTAGCATTTCTTTAGCAAAAGTATAGGCGGACCCCAGTAACATTTTAAAGAAAGAGTATAGGCGGACCCCAGTAGCATTTCAATTGCAAGAGTATAGGCGGACCCCAGTAACATTTCTGTAGGAAGAGTATAGGCGGGCCCCCGTAAAATTTCTATAGCAAGAGTATGGGCAGACCATAGTAACATTTCTGTAACAAGTGTATAAGCAGACCACAGTAACATTTCTATAGCAAGAGTATAGGCGGACCCCAGTAACATTTCTGTAGCAAGAGTATAAGTGGACCCCTGTAACATTTCTGTAGCAAAAGTATAGGCGGACCCCAGTAACATTTCTGTTCAAAAGTATAGGAGAAACCCTTAAACCATTCAGTAGAAACTGCATAGGCGGACCCCAGTAACATTTCTGAAGCAAGAGTATAGGCAGACCCCAGTATCATTTCTGTAGAAGAGTATAGGTGGACCCCAGTAACATTTTTATAGCAAGAGTATAGGCGGACCCCATTAACATTTCTATAGCAAAAGTATAGGCGGACCCCGGTAACATTTCTGTAGGAAATGTATAGGCGCACCCCTCAAACTATTCAGTAGAAAATGCATAGACGGACCCCAGTAACATTTCTGTAGCAAGAGTGTAGGCAGACCAATAACATTTCTATAGTAAGAGTATAGGAAAACCCAGTAAAATTTTTATAGCAAAAGTATAGGCGAACCGCTCAAACCATTCAGTTGAAACTGCATAGGCGGACCCCAATAACATTTCTATAGCAAGAATATAGGCAGACCACAGTCACATTTCTGTAGTAACAGTACAGGCACACCCCGATAACATTTCTGTACCAAGAGTATAGGTGCACCCCAGTAACATTTCTGTAGCAAAAATATAGGTGAACCCCTCAAACCATTCAGTAGAAACTGAATAGGCGGACCCCAGTAACATTTCTTTAGCAAAAGTATAGGCGAACCCCTCAAAGTATTCAGTAGAAACTGCATAGGCAGACCCCAGTAACATTTCTGTAGCTAGAGTTAAGGCATATCCCAGTAACATTTCTTTAGCAAAAGTATATGCGAATCCCTGTAACATTTCCGTAGCAAGAGAGTAGGCGAACCCCTCAAACCATTCAGTAGAAAAGGTGTAGGCAGACCCTAGAAAGATTTCTGTAGCAAGACTATAGGCGGACCCAAGTAACATTTCTGTAGTAAAAGTATAGGCAGACAATGGTAACATTTCTGTAGCAAGAGTATAGGCGAACCCAAGTAACATTTATATAGCAAGAGTATAGGCTGACCCCAGTAACCTTTCTTTAGCAAAACTATAAGCGAACCCCTCAAACCATTCAGTAGAAACTGCATAGGCGGACCCCAGTAACATTTCTGTAGCCAAAGTATAGGCAGACCCCAGTAAAATTTCTGTAGCAAAGGTATAGGCAGACCCCAGTAGCATTTCTGTAGCAGGAGTAGAGGCGGACCCCAGTAACATTTCTATAGCAAGAGTAGAGGCGGACCTCTGTAACATTTCTGTAGCAAGAGCATAGGCAGACCCCAGTAATATCTCTGTAGGAAAGCTATAGGCAGACCCATGTAACATTTCTGTAGCAAAAGTATAGGCAAAACCCTCAAACCATTCAGTAGAAACTGCATAGGCGGACCCTAGTAACATTTCTGTTGCAAGTGTATAGGCGGAACCCAGTCAAATGTTTATAGCAAGAGTATAGGAGGACCACAGTAGGATTAATGTAGCAAGAGTATAGGCGGACCCCAGTAACATATCTATAGCAAGAGTATAGGCGGACCCCAGTAACATTTTAAAGCAAGACTATGGGCGGACCCCAGTATCATTTTATAGCAAGAGTATAGGCGGACCCCAGTAACATTTCTGTGGGAAGAGTATAGGCGAACCCCTCAAACCATTCAGTAGAAAAGGTGTAGGCAGACCCTAGTAAGATTTCTGTAGCAAGAGTATAGGCGAACCCAAGTAACATTTATATAGCAAGAGTATAGGCGGACCCCAGTAACCTTTCTTTAGCAAAACTATAAGCGAACCCCTCAAACCATTCAGTAGAAACTGCATAGGCGGACCCCAGTAACATTTCTGTAGCCAAAGTATAGGCAGACCTCAGTAACATTTCTGAAGCAAGAGTATAGGTGGACCCCAGTAACATTTCTGTAGCAAAAGTATAGGCAGACCCCAGTAGCATTTCTGTAGCAGGAGTAGAGGCGGACCCCAGTAACATTTCTATAGCAAGAGTAGAGGCGGACCTCTGTAACATTTCTGTAGCAAGAGCATAGTCAGACCCCAGTAATATCTCTGTAGGAAAGGTATAGGCAGACCCATGTAACATTTCTGTAGCAAAAGTATAGGCAAAACCCTCAAACCATTCAGTATAAACTGCATAGGCGGACCCTAGTAACATTTCTGTTGCAAGTGTATAGGCGGAACCCAGTCAAATTTTTATAGCAAGAGTATAGGCGGACCACAGTAGGATTAATGTAGCAAGAGTATAGGCGGACCCCAGTAACATATCTATAGCAAGAGTATAGGCGGACCCCAGTAACATTTTAAAGCAAGACTATGGGCGGACCCCAGTATCATTTTATAGCAAGAGTATAGGCGGACCCCAGTAACATTTCTGTAGGAAGAGTATAGGCGGTCCCCAGTAGCATTTCTATAGCAAGAGTACAGGCAGACTATAGTAACATTTCTGTAACAAGTGTATAAGCGGACCACAGTAACATTTCTATAGCAAGAGTATAGGCGGACCCCAGTAACATTTCTGTAGCAAGAGTAGAGGCGGACCCCAGAAACATTTCTGTAGCAAAAGTATAGACAAAACCCTCAAACCATTCAGTAGAAACTGCATAGGCGGACCCCAGTAACATTTCTATAGCAAGAGTACGGGCAGACCATAGTAACATTTCTTTAACAAGAGTATAAGTGGACCACAGTAACATTTCTATAGCAAGAGTATAGGTGGACCCCAGTAACATTTATGTAGCAAGAGTATAGGCGGACCCCCAATAACATTTATGTAGCAAAAGTATAGGTGAAACCCTCAAACCATTCAGTAGAAACTGCATAGGCGGACCCCAGAAACATTTCTGTAGCAAGAGTATAGGCAGACCCCAGTAACATTTCTATAGCAAGAATATAGGCACACCCCAGTATCATTTCTGTAGAAAGAGTAAAGGCAGACCCCAGTAACACTTCTGTAAGAAAAGTATAGGCGAGCCCCTCAAACCATTCAGTAGAAACTGCATAGGCGGACCCCAGTAACATTTCTGTAGCAAGAGTATAGGCGGACCCCAGTAACATTCCTGTAGCAAGGGTATAGGCGGACCCCAGTAAAATTTCTGTAGCAAAAGTATAGGTGAACTCCTTAAACCATTCAGTAGAAACTGCATAGGCGGACCCCAGTAACATTTCTGTAGCAAGAGTATAGGCGAACCCCAGTATTATTTTTATAGCAAGAGTATAGGCAGACCCCATTAGCATTTCTTTAGCAAAAGTATAGGCGGACCCCAGTAACATTTCTGTAGGAAGAGTATAGGCGGTCCCCAGTAACATTTCTATAGCAAGAGTACGGGCAGAACTAAGTAACATTTCTGTAACAAGAGTATAAGTGGACCACAGTAACATTTCTATAGCAAGAGTATAGGTCGACCCCAGTAACATTTCTGTAGCAAGAGTATAGGCGGACCCCCAATAACATTTCTGTAGCAAAAGTATAGGTGAAACCCTCAAACCATTTAGTAGAAACTGCATAGGCGGACCCCAGAAACATTTCTGTAGCAAAAGTATAGGCAGACCCCAGTAACATTTCTATAGCAAGAATATAGGCACACCCCAGTATCATTTCTGTAGGAAGAGTAATGGCAGACCCCAGTAACACTTCTGTAGGAAAAGTATAGGCGAGCCCCTCAAACCATTCAGTAGAAACTGCATAGGCGGACCCCAGTAACATTTCTGTAGCAAGAGTATAGGCGGACCCCAGTAACATTCCTGTAGCAAGGGTATAGGCGGACCCCAGTAACATTCCTGTAGCAAGGGTATAGGCGGACCCCAGTAAAATTTCTGTAGCAAAAGTATAGGTGAACTCCTTCAACCATTCAGTAGAAACTGCATAGGCGGACCCCAGTAACATTTCTGTAGCAAGAGTATAGGCGAACCCCAGTAGTATTTTTATAGCAAGAGTATAGGCAGACCCCATTAGCATTTCTTTAGCAAAAGTATAGGCGGACCCCAGTAACATTTTAAAGCAAGATTATAGGCGGACCCCAGTAACATTTCTGTAGCAAGAGTATAGGCAGACCCCAGTATCATTTCTGTTGCAAAAGTATAGACAAAACCCACAAACCATTTAGTAGAAACTGCATAGGCGGACCACAGTAACATATCTCTAGCAAGAGTATAGGCAAACCCCAGTAACATTTTAAAGAAAGAGTAAAGGGGGACCCCAGTAACATTTTATAGCAAGAATATAGGCGGACCCCAGTAACATTTCAGTAGGAAGAGTATAGGCGGTCCCCCGTAACATTTCTATAGCAAGAGTACGGGCAGACCATAGTAACATTTCTGTAACATGTGTATAAGCGGACCACAGTAACATTTCTATAGCAAGAGTATAGGCGGACCCCAGTAACATTTCTGTAGCAAGAGTATAGGTGGCCCCTAGTAACATTTCTGTAGCAAAAGTATAGGCGAAACCCTCAAACCATTCAGTAGAAACTGCATAGGCGGACCCCAGTAACATTTCTGAAGCAAGAGTATTGGCGGACCCCAGCAACATTTCTATAGCAAGAGTATAGGCAGACCACAGTATCATTTCTGTAGCAAGAGTATAGGCGGACCCCAGTAACATTTTTTATAGCAAGAGTATAGGTGGACCCCATTAACATTTCTATAGCAAAAGTATAGGCGGACCCCAGTAACATTTCTGTAGGAAATGTATAGGCGAACCCCTCAAACCATTCAGTAGAAAATGCATAGACGGACCACAGTAACATATCTATAGCAAGAGTATAGACGGACCCCAGTAACATTTCTGTAGCAAGAGTGTAGGCAGACCAATAGCATTTCTATAGTAAGAGTATAGGAAAACCCAGTAAAATTTTTATAGCAAAAGTATAGGCGAACCCCTCAAACCATTCAGTTGAAACTGCATAGGCGGACCCCAGTAACATTTCTATAGCAAGAGTACGGGCAGACCATAGTAACATTTCTTTAACAAGAGTATAAGTGGACCACAGTAACATTTCTATAGCAAGAGTATAGGTGGACCCCAGTAACATTTATGTAGCAAGAGTATAGGCGGACCCCCAATAACATTTATGTAGCAAAAGTATAGGTGAAACCCTCAAACCATTCAGTAGAAACTGCATAGGCGGACCCCAGAAACATTTCTGTAGCAAGAGTATAGGCAGACCCCAGTAACATTTCTATAGCAAGAATATAGGCACACCCCAGTATCATTTCTGTAGAAAGAGTAAAGGCAGACCCCAGTAACACTTCTGTAAGAAAAGTATAGGCGAGCCCCTCAAACCATTCAGTAGAAACTGCATAGGCGGACCCCAGTAACATTTCTGTAGCAAGAGTATAGGCGGACCCCAGTAACATTCCTGTAGCAAGGGTATAGGCGGACCCCAGTAAAATTTCTGTAGCAAAAGTATAGGTGAACTCCTTAAACCATTCAGTAGAAACTGCATAGGCGGACCCCAGTAACATTTCTGTAGCAAGAGTATAGGCGAACCCCAGTATTATTTTTATAGCAAGAGTATAGGCAGACCCCATTAGCATTTCTTTAGCAAAAGTATAGGCGGACCCCAGTAACATTTCTGTAGGAAGAGTATAGGCGGTCCCCAGTAACATTTCTATAGCAAGAGTACGGGCAGAACTAAGTAACATTTCTGTAACAAGAGTATAAGTGGACCCCCAATAACATTTCTGTAGCAAAAGTATAGGTGAAACCCTCAAACCATTTAGTAGAAACTGCATAGGCGGACCCCAGAAACATTTCTGTAGCAAAGGTATAGGCAGACCCCAGTAGCATTTCTGTAGCAGGAGTAGAGGCGGACCCCAGTAACATTTCTATAGCAAGAGTAGAGGCGGACCTCTGTAACATTTCTGTAGCAAGAGCATAGGCAGACCCCAGTAATATCTCTGTAGGAAAGCTATAGGCAGACCCATGTAACATTTCTGTAGCAAAAGTATAGGCAAAACCCTCAAACCATTCAGTAGAAACTGCATAGGCGGACCCTAGTAACATTTCTGTTGCAAGTGTATAGGCGGAACCCAGTCAAATGTTTATAGCAAGAGTATAGGAGGACCACAGTAGGATTAATGTAGCAAGAGTATAGGCGGACCCCAGTTACATATCTATAGCAAGAGTATAGGCGGACCCCAGTAACATTTTAAAGCAAGACTATGGGCGGACCCCAGTATCATTTTATAGCAAGAGTATAGGCGGACCCCAGTAACATTTCTGTGGGAAGAGTATAGGCGAACCCCTCAAACCATTCAGTAGAAAAGGTGTAGGCAGACCCTAGTAAGATTTCTGTAGCAAGAGTATAGGCGAACCCAAGTAACATTTATATAGCAAGAGTATAGGCGGACCCCAGTAACCTTTCTTTAGCAAAACTATAAGCGAACCCCTCAAACCATTCAGTAGAAACTGCATAGGCAGACCCCAGTAACATTTCTGTAGCCAAAGTATAGGCAGACCTCAGTAACATTTCTGAAGCAAGAGTATAGGTGGACCCCAGTAACATTTCTGTAGCAAAAGTTAAGGCAGACCCCAGTAGCATTTCTGTAGCAGGAGTAGAGGTGGACCCCAGTAACATTTCTATAGCAAGAGTAGAGGCGGACCTCTGTAACATTTCTGTAGCAAGAGCATAGTCAGACCCCAGTAATATCTCTGTAGGAAAGGTATAGGCAGACCCATGTAACATTTCTGTAGCAAAAGTATAGGCAAAACCCTCAAACCATTCAGTATAAACTGCATAGGCGGACCCTAGTAACATTTCTGTTGCAAGTGTATAGGCGGAACCCAGTCAAATTTTTATAGCAAGAGTATAGGCGGACCACAGTAGGATTAATGTAGCAAGAGTATAGGCGGACCCCAGTAACATATCTATAGCAAGAGTATAGGCGGACCCCAGTAACATTTTAAAGCAAGACTATGGGCGGACCCCAGTATCATTTTATAGCAAGAGTATAGGCGGACCCCAGTAACATTTCTGTAGGAAGAGTATAGGCGGTCCCCAGTAGCATTTCTATAGCAAGAGTACAGGCAGACTATAGTAACATTTCTGTAACAAGTGTATAAGCGGACCACAGTAACATTTCTATAGCAAGAGTATAGGCGGACCCCAGTAACATTTCTGTAGCAAGAGTAGAGGCGGACCCCAGAAACATTTCTGTAGCAAAAGTATAGACAAAACCCTCAAACCATTCAGTAGAAACTGCATAGGCGGACCCCAGTAACATTTCTATAGCAAGAGTACGGGCAGACCATAGTAACATTTCTTTAACAAGAGTATAAGTGGACCACAGTAACATTTCTATAGCAAGAGTATAGGTGGACCCCAGTAACATTTATGTAGCAAGAGTATAGGCGGACCCCCAATAACATTTATGTAGCAAAAGTATAGGTGAAACCCTCAAACCATTCAGTAGAAACTGCATAGGCGGACCCCAGAAACATTTCTGTAGCAAGAGTATAGGCAGACCCCAGTAACATTTCTATAGCAAGAATATAGGCACACCCCAGTATCATTTCTGTAGAAAGAGTAAAGGCAGACCCCAGTAACACTTCTGTAAGAAAAGTATAGGCGAGCCCCTCAAACCATTCAGTAGAAACTGCATAGGCGGACCCCAGTAACATTTCTGTAGCAAGAGTATAGGCGGACCCCAGTAACATTCCTGTAGCAAGGGTATAGGCGGACCCCAGTAAAATTTCTGTAGCAAAAGTATAGGTGAACTCCTTAAACCATTCAGTAGAAACTGCATAGGCGGACCCCAGTAACATTTCTGTAGCAAGAGTATAGGCGAACCCCAGTATTATTTTTATAGCAAGAGTATAGGCAGACCCCATTAGCATTTCTTTAGCAAAAGTATAGGCGGACCCCAGTAACATTTCTGTAGGAAGAGTATAGGCGGTCCCCAGTAACATTTCTATAGCAAGAGTACGGGCAGAACTAAGTAACATTTCTGTAACAAGAGTATAAGTGGACCACAGTAACATTTCTATAGCAAGAGTATAGGTCGACCCCAGTAACATTTCTGTAGCAAGAGTATAGGCGGACCCCCAATAACATTTCTGTAGCAAAAGTATAGGTGAAACCCTCAAACCATTTAGTAGAAACTGCATAGGCGGACCCCAGAAACATTTCTGTAGCAAAAGTATAGGCAGACCCCAGTAACATTTCTATAGCAAGAATATAGGCACACCCCAGTATCATTTCTGTAGGAAGAGTAATGGCAGACCCCAGTAACACTTCTGTAGGAAAAGTATAGGCGAGCCCCTCAAACCATTCAGTAGAAACTGCATAGGCGGACCCCAGTAACATTTCTGTAGCAAGAGTATAGGCGGACCCCAGTAACATTCCTGTAGCAAGGGTATAGGCGGACCCCAGTAACATTCCTGTAGCAAGGGTATAGGCGGACCGCAGTAAAATTTCTGTAGCAAAAGTATAGGTGAACTCCTTCAACCATTCAGTAGAAACTGCATAGGCGGACCCCAGTAACATTTCTGTAGCAAGAGTATAGGCGAACCCCAGTAGTATTTTTATAGCAAGAGTATAGGCAGACCCCATTAGCATTTCTTTAGCAAAAGTATAGGCGGACCCCAGTAACATTTTAAAGCAAGATTATAGGCGGACCCCAGTAACATTTCTGTAGCAAGAGTATAGGCAGACCCCAGTATCATTTCTGTTGCAAAAGTATAGACAAAACCCACAAACCATTTAGTAGAAACTGCATAGGCGGACCACAGTAACATATCTCTAGCAAGAGTATAGGCAAACCCCAGTAACATTTTAAAGAAAGAGTAAAGGGGGACCCCAGTAACATTTTATAGCAAGAATATAGGCGGACCCCAGTAACATTTCAGTAGGAAGAGTATAGGCGGTCCCCCGTAACATTTCTATAGCAAGAGTACGGGCAGACCATAGTAACATTTCTGTAACATGTGTATAAGCGGACCACAGTAACATTTCTATAGCAAGAGTATAGGCGGACCCCAGTAACATTTCTGTAGCAAGAGTATAGGTGGCCCCTAGTAACATTTCTGTAGCAAAAGTATAGGCGAAACCCTCAAACCATTCAGTAGAAACTGCATAGGCGGACCCCAGTAACATTTCTGAAGCAAGAGTATTGGCGGACCCCAGCAACATTTCTATAGCAAGAGTATAGGCAGACCACAGTATCATTTCTGTAGCAAGAGTATAGGCGGACCCCAGTAACATTTTTTATAGCAAGAGTATAGGTGGACCCCATTAACATTTCTATAGCAAAAGTATAGGCGGACCCCAGTAACATTTCTGTAGGAAATGTATAGGCGAACCCCTCAAACCATTCAGTAGAAAATGCATAGACGGACCACAGTAACATATCTATAGCAAGAGTATAGACGGACCCCAGTAACATTTCTGTAGCAAGAGTGTAGGCAGACCAATAGCATTTCTATAGTAAGAGTATAGGAAAACCCAGTAAAATTTTTATAGCAAAAGTATAGGCGAACCCCTCAAACCATTCAGTTGAAACTGCATAGGCGGACCCCAGTAACATTTCTATAGCAAGAGTACGGGCAGACCATAGTAACATTTCTTTAACAAGAGTATAAGTGGACCACAGTAACATTTCTATAGCAAGAGTATAGGTGGACCCCAGTAACATTTATGTAGCAAGAGTATAGGCGGACCCCCAATAACATTTATGTAGCAAAAGTATAGGTGAAACCCTCAAACCATTCAGTAGAAACTGCATAGGCGGACCCCAGAAACATTTCTGTAGCAAGAGTATAGGCAGACCCCAGTAACATTTCTATAGCAAGAATATAGGCACACCCCAGTATCATTTCTGTAGAAAGAGTAAAGGCAGACCCCAGTAACACTTCTGTAAGAAAAGTATAGGCGAGCCCCTCAAACCATTCAGTAGAAACTGCATAGGCGGACCCCAGTAACATTTCTGTAGCAAGAGTATAGGCGGACCCCAGTAACATTCCTGTAGCAAGGGTATAGGCGGACCCCAGTAAAATTTCTGTAGCAAAAGTATAGGTGAACTCCTTAAACCATTCAGTAGAAACTGCATAGGCGGACCCCAGTAACATTTCTGTAGCAAGAGTATAGGCGAACCCCAGTATTATTTTTATAGCAAGAGTATAGGCAGACCCCATTAGCATTTCTTTAGCAAAAGTATAGGCGGACCCCAGTAACATTTCTGTAGGAAGAGTATAGGCGGTCCCCAGTAACATTTCTATAGCAAGAGTACGGGCAGAACTAAGTAACATTTCTGTAACAAGAGTATAAGTGGACCACAGTAACATTTCTATAGCAAGAGTATAGGTCGACCCCAGTAACATTTCTGTAGCAAGAGTATAGGCGGACCCCCAATAACATTTCTGTAGCAAAAGTATAGGTGAAACCCTCAAACCATTTAGTAGAAACTGCATAGGCGGACCCCAGAAACATTTCTGTAGCAAAGGTATAGGCAGACCCCAGTAGCATTTCTGTAGCAGGAGTAGAGGCGGACCCCAGTAACATTTCTATAGCAAGAGTAGAGGCGGACCTCTGTAACATTTCTGTAGCAAGAGCATAGGCAGACCCCAGTAATATCTCTGTAGGAAAGCTATAGGCAGACCCATGTAACATTTCTGTAGCAAAAGTATAGGCAAAACCCTCAAACCATTCAGTAGAAACTGCATAGGCGGACCCTAGTAACATTTCTGTTGCAAGTGTATAGGCGGAACCCAGTCAAATGTTTATAGCAAGAGTATAGGAGGACCACAGTAGGATTAATGTAGCAAGAGTATAGGCGGACCCCAGTTACATATCTATAGCAAGAGTATAGGCGGACCCCAGTAACATTTTAAAGCAAGACTATGGGCGGACCCCAGTATCATTTTATAGCAAGAGTATAGGCGGACCCCAGTAACATTTCTGTGGGAAGAGTATAGGCGAACCCCTCAAACCATTCAGTAGAAAAGGTGTAGGCAGACCCTAGTAAGATTTCTGTAGCAAGAGTATAGGCGAACCCAAGTAACATTTATATAGCAAGAGTATAGGCGGACCCCAGTAACCTTTCTTTAGCAAAACTATAAGCGAACCCCTCAAACCATTCAGTAGAAACTGCATAGGCGGACCCCAGTAACATTTCTGTAGCCAAAGTATAGGCAGACCTCAGTAACATTTCTGAAGCAAGAGTATAGGTGGACCCCAGTAACATTTCTGTAGCAAAAGTTAAGGCAGACCCCAGTAGCATTTCTGTAGCAGGAGTAGAGGCGGACCCCAGTAACATTTCTATAGCAAGAGTAGAGGCGGACCTCTGTAACATTTCTGTAGCAAGAGCATAGTCAGACCCCAGTAATATCTCTGTAGGAAAGCTATAGGCAGACCCATGTAACATTTCTGTAGCAAAAGTATAGGCAAAACCCTCAAACCATTCAGTATAAACTGCATAGGCGGACCCTAGTAACATTTCTGTTGCAAGTGTATAGGCGGAACCCAGTCAAATTTTTATAGCAAGAGTATAGGCGGACCACAGTAGGATTAATGTAGCAAGAGTATAGGCGGACCCCAGTAACATATCTATAGCAAGAGTATAGGCGGACCCCAGTAACATTTTAAAGCAAGACTATGGGCGGACCCCAGTATCATTTTATAGCAAGAGTATAGGCGGACCCCAGTAACATTTCTGTAGGAAGAGTATAGGCGGTCCCCAGTAGCATTTCTATAGCTAGAGTACAGGCAGACTATAGTAACATTTCTGTAACAAGTGTATAAGCGGACCACAGTAACATTTCTATAGCAAGAGTATAGGCAGACCCCAGTAACATTTCTGTAGCAAGAGTAGAGGCGGACCCCAGAAACATTTCTGTAGCAAAAGTATAGACAAAACCCTCAAACCATTCAGTAGAAACTGCATAGGCGGACCCCAGTAACATTTCTATAGCAAGAGTACGGGCAGACCATAGTAACATTTCTTTAACAAGAGTATAAGTGGACCACAGTAACATTTCTATAGCAAGAGTATAGGTGGACCCCAGTAACATTTATGTAGCAAGAGTATAGGCGGACCCCCAATAACATTTATGTAGCAAAAGTATAGGTGAAACCCTCAAACCATTCAGTAGAAACTGCATAGGCGGACCCCAGAAACATTTCTGTAGCAAGAGTATAGGCAGACCCCAGTAACATTTCTATAGCAAGAATATAGGCACACCCCAGTATCATTTCTGTAGAAAGAGTAAAGGCAGACCCCAGTAACACTTCTGTAAGAAAAGTATAGGCGAGCCCCTCAAACCATTCAGTAGAAACTGCATAGGCGGACCCCAGTAACATTTCTGTAGCAAGAGTATAGGCGGACCCCAGTAACATTCCTGTAGCAAGGGTATAGGCGGACCCCAGTAAAATTTCTGTAGCAAAAGTATAGGTGAACTCCTTAAACCATTCAGTAGAAACTGCATAGGCGGACCCCAGTAACATTTCTGTAGCAAGAGTATAGGCGAACCCCAGTATTATTTTTATAGCAAGAGTATAGGCAGACCCCATTAGCATTTCTTTAGCAAAAGTATAGGCGGACCCCAGTAACATTTCTGTAGGAAGAGTATAGGCGGTCCCCAGTAACATTTCTATAGCAAGAGTACGGGCAGACCATAGTAACATTTCTGTAACAAGAGTATAAGTGGACCACAGTAACATTTCTATAGCAAGAGTATAGGTCGACCCCAGTAACATTTCTGTAGCAAGAGTATAGGCGGACCCCCAATAACATTTCTGTAGCAAAAGTATAGGTGAAACCCTCAAACCATTTAGTAGAAACTGCATAGGCGGACCCCAGAAACATTTCTGTAGCAAAAGTATAGGCAGACCCCAGTAACATTTCTATAGCAAGAATATAGGCACACCCCAGTATCATTTCTGTAGGAAGAGTAATGGCAGACCCCAGTAACACTTCTGTAGGAAAAGTATAGGCGAGCCCCTCAAACCATTCAGTAGAAACTGCATAGGCGGACCCCAGTAACATTTCTGTAGCAAGAGTATAGGCGGACCCCAGTAACATTCCTGTAGCAAGGGTATAGGCGGACCCCAGTAACATTCCTGTAGCAAGGGTATAGGCGGACCCCAGTAAAATTTCTGTAGCAAAAGTATAGGTGAACTCCTTCAACCATTCAGTAGAAACTGCATAGGCGGACCCCAGTAACATTTCTGTAGCAAGAGTATAGGCGAACCCCAGTAGTATTTTTATAGCAAGAGTATAGGCAGACCCCATTAGCATTTCTTTAGCAAAAGTATAGGCGGACCCCAGTAACATTTTAAAGCAAGATTATAGGCGGACCCCAGTAACATTTCTGTAGCAAGAGTATAGGCAGACCCCAGTATCATTTCTGTTGCAAAAGTATAGACAAAACCCACAAACCATTTAGTAGAAACTGCATAGGCGGACCACAGTAACATATCTCTAGCAAGAGTATAGGCAAACCCCAGTAACATTTTAAAGAAAGAGTAAAGGGGGACCCCAGTAACATTTTATAGCAAGAATATAGGCGGACCCCAGTAACATTTCAGTAGGAAGAGTATAGGCGGTCCCCCGTAACATTTCTATAGCAAGAGTACGGGCAGACCATAGTAACATTTCTGTAACATGTGTATAAGCGGACCACAGTAACATTTCTATAGCAAGAGTATAGGCGGACCCCAGTAACATTTCTGTAGCAAGAGTATAGGTGGCCCCTAGTAACATTTCTGTAGCAAAAGTATAGGCGAAACCCTCAAACCATTCAGTAGAAACTGCATAGGCGGACCCCAGTAACATTTCTGAAGCAAGAGTATTGGCGGACCCCAGCAACATTTCTATAGCAAGAGTATAGGCAGACCACAGTATCATTTCTGTAGCAAGAGTATAGGCGGACCCCAGTAACATTTTTTATAGCAAGAGTATAGGTGGACCCCATTAACATTTCTATAGCAAAAGTATAGGCGGACCCCAGTAACATTTCTGTAGGAAATGTATAGGCGAACCCCTCAAACCATTCAGTAGAAAATGCATAGACGGACCACAGTAACATTTCTGAAGCAAGAGTATTGGCGGACCCCAGCAACATTTCTATAGCAAGAGTATAGGCAGACCACAGTATCATTTCTGTAGCAAGAGTATAGGCGGACCCCAGTAACATTTTTTATAGCAAGAGTATAGGTGGACCCCATTAACATTTCTATAGCAAGAGTATAGACGGACCCCAGTAACATTTCTGTAGCAAGAGTGTAGGCAGACCAATAGCATTTCTATAGTAAGAGTATAGGAAAACCCAGTAAAATTTTTATAGCAAAAGTATAGGCGAACCCCTCAAACCATTCAGTTGAAACTGCATAGGCGGACCCCAGTAACATTTCTATAGCAAGAATATAGGCAGACCACAGTCACATTTCTGTAGTAACAGCACAGGCACATCCCGGTAAGATTTCTGTACCAAGAGTATAGGTGCACCCCAGTAACATTTCTGTAGCAAAAATATAGGTGAACCCCTCAAACCATTCAGTAGAAACTGCATAGGCGGAGCCCAGTAACATTTCTGTAGCAAGAGTGTAGGCAGACCAATAACATTTTTATAGTAAGAGTTTAGGCGGACCCCTGTAACATTTCTATAGCAAGAGTATAAGTGGACCCCAGTAACATTTCTGTAGCAAAAGTATAGACAAAACCCTCAAACCATTCAGTAGAAACTGCATAGGCGGACCCCAGTAACATTTCTATAGCAAGAGTACGGGCAGACCATAGTAACATTTCTTTAACAAGAGTATAAGTGGACCACAGTAACATTTCTATAGCAAGAGTATAGGTGGACCCCAGTAACATTTATGTAGCAAGAGTATAGGCGGACCCCCAATAACATTTATGTAGCAAAAGTATAGGTGAAACCCTCAAACCATTCAGTAGAAACTGCATAGGCGGACCCCAGAAACATTTCTGTAGCAAGAGTATAGGCAAACCCCAGTAACATTTCTATAGCAAGAATATAGGCACACCCCAGTATCATTTCTGTAGAAAGAGTAAAGGCAGACCCCAGTAACACTTCTGTAAGAAAAGTATAGGCGAGCCCCTCAAACCATTCAGTAGAAACTGCATAGGCGGACCCCAGTAACATTTCTGTAGCAAGAGTATAGGCGGACCCCAGTAACATTCCTGTAGCAAGGGTATAGGCGGACCCCAGTAAAATTTCTGTAGCAAAAGTATAGGTGAACTCCTTAAACCATTCAGTAGAAACTGCATAGGCGGACCCCAGTAACATTTCTGTAGCAAGAGTATAGGCGAACCCCAGTATTATTTTTATAGCAAGAGTATAGGCAGACCCCATTAGCATTTCTTTAGCAAAAGTATAGGCGGACCCCAGTAACATTTCTGTAGGAAGAGTATAGGCGGTCCCCAGTAACATTTCTATAGCAAGAGTACGGGCAGACCATAGTAACATTTCTGTAACAAGAGTATAAGTGGACCACAGTAACATTTCTATAGCAAGAGTATAGGTCGACCCCAGTAACATTTCTGTAGCAAGAGTATAGGCGGACCCCCAATAACATTTCTGTAGCAAAAGTATAGGTGAAACCCTCAAACCATTTAGTAGAAACTGCATAGGCGGACCCCAGAAACATTTCTGTAGCAAAAGTATAGGCAGACCCCAGTAACATTTCTATAGCAAGAATATAGGCACACCCCAGTATCATTTCTGTAGGAAGAGTAATGGCAGACCCCAGTAACACTTCTGTAGGAAAAGTATAGGCGAGCCCCTCAAACCATTCAGTAGAAACTGCATAGGCGGACCCCAGTAACATTTCTGTAGCAAGAGTATAGGCGGACCCCAGTAACATTCCTGTAGCAAGGGTATAGGCGGACCCCAGTAACATTCCTGTAGCAAGGGTATAGGCGGACCCCAGTAAAATTTCTGTAGCAAAAGTATAGGTGAACTCCTTCAACCATTCAGTAGAAACTGCATAGGCGGACCCCAGTAACATTTCTGTAGCAAGAGTATAGGCGAACCCCAGTAGTATTTTTATAGCAAGAGTATAGGCAGACCCCATTAGCATTTCTTTAGCAAAAGTATAGGCGGACCCCAGTAACATTTTAAAGCAAGATTATAGGCGGACCCCAGTAACATTTCTGTAGCAAGAGTATAGGCAGACCCCAGTATCATTTCTGTTGCAAAAGTATAGACAAAACCCACAAACCATTTAGTAGAAACTGCATAGGCGGACCACAGTAACATATCTCTAGCAAGAGTATAGGCAAACCCCAGTAACATTTTAAAGAAAGAGTAAAGGGGGACCCCAGTAACATTTTATAGCAAGAATATAGGCGGACCCCAGTAACATTTCAGTAGGAAGAGTATAGGCGGTCCCCCGTAACATTTCTATAGCAAGAGTACGGGCAGACCATAGTAACATTTCTGTAACATGTGTATAAGCGGACCACAGTAACATTTCTATAGCAAGAGTATAGGCGGACCCCAGTAACATTTCTGTAGCAAGAGTATAGGTGGCCCCTAGTAACATTTCTGTAGCAAAAGTATAGGCGAAACCCTCAAACCATTCAGTAGAAACTGCATAGGCGGACCCCAGTAACATTTCTGAAGCAAGAGTATTGGCGGACCCCAGCAACATTTCTATAGCAAGAGTATAGGCAGACCACAGTATCATTTCTGTAGCAAGAGTATAGGCGGACCCCAGTAACATTTTTTATAGCAAGAGTATAGGTGGACCCCATTAACATTTCTATAGCAAAAGTATAGGCGGACCCCAGTAACATTTCTGTAGGAAATGTATAGGCGAACCCCTCAAACCATTCAGTAGAAAATGCATAGACGGACCACAGTAACATATCTATAGCAAGAGTATAGACGGACCCCAGTAACATTTCTGTAGCAAGAGTGTAGGCAGACCAATAGCATTTCTATAGTAAGAGTATAGGAAAACCCAGTAAAATTTTTATAGCAAAAGTATAGGCGAACCCCTCAAACCATTCAGTTGAAACTGCATAGGCGGACCCCAGTAACATTTCTATAGCAAGAATATAGGCAGACCACAGTCACATTTCTGTAGTAACAGCACAGGCACATCCCGGTAACATTTCTGTACCAAGAGTATAGGTGCACCCCAGTAACATTTCTGTAGCAAAAATATAGGTGAACCCCTCAAACCATTCAGTAGAAACTGCATAGGCGGAGCCCAGTAACATTTCTGTAGCAAGAGTGTAGGCAGACCAATAACATTTTTATAGTAAGAGTTTAGGCGGACCCCTGTAACATTTCTATAGCAAGAGTATAAGTGGACCCCAGTAACATTTCTGTAGAAAAACTATAGGCGAACCCCTCAAACTATTCAGTAGAAACTGCATTGGCAGACCCCAGTAACATTTCTGTAGCTAGAGTATAGGCATATCCCAGTAACATTTCTTTTGCAAAAGTATAGACAAATCCCTGTAACATTTCCGTAGCAAGAGTATAGGCGAACTCCTCAAACCATTCAGTAGAAACTGCATTGGCGGACCCCAGTAACATTTCTGCAGCAAGAGTATAGGCGGACCCCAGCAACATTGCTCAACCGTGAGGGCAGGAGAAGCCCATAAACATTTTTTAAAGATATAGCTCGCTGTTGCTTAATTTGTAACAAAGCCTGGAGGCAGCCCTGTGAAAAAAATGGTTTCTGTTAAAGTATCAATACTTTTGAATTTTGAAAAATTGTAAAAAACTTTTAAACAGAGCCTTTTGAGCCACAGAAAAATTTGCAGTTCAGCGTGATAAAATGCTGTTTTAGGAGGAGGAGTAGGAGTAATAATATCTGAGAGTGATTGACAAAGCTAATTCCCCCTTTTTTTGTGGTGATAGAGGATGCATTTTTCTCCTGTTGCAGCAAAAAGAATCATTAGGTTCCGATTCTTTCCGCCGGTGGAGAAGAGAAGTCTGGGGAAATCCAGCCTTTGCTCATCTTTATGAGTGTAAGGATGTCAGCACTGGGAGTTGACAGGCGGGTACGCTTATCTGTGAAGATTCCCCCAGCTGCACTAAACACCCTCTCTGACAAAATGCTAGTGGCAGCGCAGGCCAGCACCTCCAGGGCGTACAGCGCAAGCTCGTGCCACGTGTCCAGCTTTGACACCCAATTGTTTTATGGAGTAGAGGCATCACAGAGGATGGTGGTACGATCGGCTACGTACTCCGTCACCATCTTTTTACAGTGCTCCCTCTGACTCAGCCTTGACTGGGGAGTGGTGACACAGTCTTGCTGGAGAGCTATAAAGCTGGCAAAGGCCTTGGAGAGTGTTCCCCTGCCTGCGCTGGGCATGCTGCCTGACCCACGCTCCTTCCCTGCTACTTGGCCCTCTGAACTGCGTCTTCTGCCACTAGCGCTGTCAGATGGGAACTTTAGCATCACTTTTTCCACCAGGGTCCTATGGTATTGCATCACTCTCGTACCCCTTTCCTCTTCAGGAATGAGAGTGGAAAGGCTCTCCTTATACCATGGGTCGAGAAGGGTGTATAACCAGTAATCCGTGTTGGCCACAATGCGTCTATTGCGAGGGTCATGAGAAAGGCAGCCTAACATGAAGTCAGCCATGTGTGCCAGGGTCCCAGTACGTAACACATCGCTGTCCTCACTAGGAAGATTTCTTTTAAGTATCCTCCTCATCCTTCTCTTCAGCCCATACACGCTGAACAGATGAGAGACAAGCAGCATGGGTACCCTCTGCAGTGTGGACAGCAGTCTCCTCCCCCTCCTCCTCCTCCTCCTCCTCCTCCAAAACGCATGGAGATATAGACATGAGGGTGGTCTGGCTATCAAGCGACATACTGTCATTCCCCATCTTCTGTTCCAACAGCTACGTGTCGGCCTTTATGCTTAGCAGCGAACTTCTCAGCAGGCAAAGCAGCAGGATGGTTACGCTAATGATTGCCTCATCGCCGCTCACTGTCTCGGTAGACTCCTCAAAGTTTCCAAGGACCTAGCAGATAACTGCCATCCATGCCCACTCCTCAGTAAAGAATTGCGGAGGCTGACCAGCATTCCGCCGCCCATGTTGCAGCTGGTATTCCACTATTGCTCTACGCTGCTCATGCAGCCTGGCCAACATGTGAAGCATAGAATTCTAGCGTGTAGGGCACCTCACACAGCAGTCGGTGCTCTGGCAGCTGAAACTGATGTTGCAGGGTCCTCAGGGTGGCAGTGTCCGTGGTGGACTTGCGGAAATGTGTGCAGACGCAGCGCACCTTGCCAAGGAGCTGAGACAAGTAGGGGTTGTTTTTTAGAAACCGCTGAACCACTAGATTGCAGATGTGGGCCAGGCATGGCACGTGTGTGAGGCTGCCGAGTTGCAGAGCCGCCACTAGGTTACAGCCGTTGTCACACATGACCATTCACGGTTGGAGGCTCAGCAGCAAAAGCCAAAGGTCAGTCTGCTTTTTGTCAGACCCTGCAGCAGCTCTGGCGATATGTGCCTCTTGTCAACTAAGCAGATTGGTTTCAGCATGGCTTGCTGACGCTTGCCCACCGATTGCTGCCATGCCGCCCGCTACCAACTGCTGGTGACGTGCTCACACTTCTTAATTGAGATGTAGACGTAGCGGAGGAGGAGGAGGGAAAGGGTTTGGAGGAGGTGGCATAAAACATCACAGATACCAGCACCGTGGTAGGACCCGCTATTCTGGGTGTGGGTAGGACGTGAGCGGTCCTAGGCTCTGACTCGGTCCCAGCCTCCACGAAGTTCACTCAATGTGCCGTGAGAAAGATATAGTGGCCCTGCCCGCCAGTACTTGTCCACGTGTCTGTGGTTAAGTGGACCTTCCCAGTAACTGCATGGTGAGGGCTCGATTTATGTTGCCGGAGACATGCTGGTGTAGGGCTGGGACGGCACACTGGGAAAAATATTGGCGACTGGGGACCAAGTAGCGCAGGTCCGCCACTGCCATCATGTTTTTGAAAGCCTCCATTTCCACAAGCCTGTACGGCAGCATCTCCAGGCTGATTAATTTGGCAATGTGCATGTTTAAAGCTTGTGCGTGCAGGTGTCTGGCAGCGTATTTGCGCTTTTGCTCTAACGCTTGTGTTAGCGACAGCTGAATGCTGCGCTGAGAGACATTGCTGGATGGAGTGGAGGACGGTGGAGGTGAGGGTGTGGGTGCAGGCCGGGAGGCACTCGTGCCTGTGTTCTGAGAGGGGGATTGGATCTGTGTGGCAAGTTGGTGCAACGGGGAAGAGGCAGTGGTGTGACCCAGAGGCCGTGAATAGCCTTCGTCCCACCTTGTGGGGTGCTTGGCCATCATATGCCTGTGCATGCTGGTGGTGGTGAGGATGGTAGTGGTTGCACACCACTGTTCGTCGGTCGTCCGCGCTCTTACTGAAAAACATCCATACCTTTGAACACCTAGCCCTCTGTGCGAAGGCTTGCCGCTAGGGTGTGTTTTGGGAAACAGTCGGGGGATTCTTCGCTCTGGCCTCACCTCTACCCCTGGCCACTCCATTGCCTCTTCCAACCTGTGCTGCTGCTGCACTTGCCTCCCACTCTGAAGTCCTGTCCTTAGCAGGCTCAGCAAACCAGGTGGGGTCAGTCACCTCATCGTCCAGCTGCTCTTCCTCCGAATCCTCTGTGTGCTCCTCCTTTGGACTTACTGCCCTTACTATTACCTCACTGACAACTGTGTCTCATCAACCTCATTCACAAAAATCTCTTGAGACGGTTGCCAGAAATCCGCAGCCTCATCACCCAGACTCCGGAAACTTTCAAAAGGTTGGGCATCGGTCACGACAAACTCCTCAGGTGAGAGAGGAACCGTTTTTTCCCACTCATGGCAGGGACCCGAGAACAGTTCTCAGGAGTCTTCCTGCTCAGATTATGTCATTTTCATGGAGTGAGGAGGCTGGGAGGAAGGAGGAACAGCCAGAGGATTCAGAGTTGCAGTCCCTAGCCTGGGAGTAGTGGACTGCGTAAAGTGTGGGTGGTCAATGCATTGTTGGACGTGTTTTCTGCCATCCACAACAGGACCTGCTCGCACTACTCTGTTTGTAACAAAGGTCTACCATGCGTACCCGTAAATTGTGATATGAAGCTGGGGAGTCCAGAAACTTGCCTCTCTCCTAATCCCCCAGCAGCCGGCTGTGATTCACCATGCCTAGGAACTTGGCCTGTGCCCACACCCTCACTTGGACGTCCGCGTCCTCGACCATTACTCCTCATCATGGCAGATTAAGAATAGAGCAGGGCCCAAATAAATTACCCCACTGTACAGCACTGACAACTGTGGCTTAATTCACCGCACACAGAGACTTGTAGATAGCGGGGGCTCTATGCTGTGACTTGAAAAAATTAACCCGCTGTCTTGTGCTGATACCTAGGGGTAATTTACCACTCGCAGAGACTTGTAGATAATAGAGGCTTATGGAGTGGGAGAAGACTCTAAAGCCAGTGGATAGTGCTGGCAACTGCGGTTATCTCAACCCCACCAAGGAAAGCGTATTGTGAGACGCTCTGCACAGCGGCAGAGCTGAAATACTTTGCAGTGGCCCAGCAAATATTACAGTACTGTTTAGCGGGGAGACCTCTGTCTAATGCACTGCAGACACAGAACGGTATAACTGAAGTCATTTGCAGTAGGCTAGGAAATGTTAGTGTGCAGTTTTACGTGTGAGAGCTGGTTGTATGGCACTGCAGGCTGAGAACGCTATTACGGAAATGCAGGGAACAGGCCTAGATGCGTAATACAAAAGTTGATGCACTACTGCTCCCAGCCAGCCACAAGTGTAATGCACACAGTCAGATGTAGCCCTAACAAGGACCATTGGGGTTCTTCCACGGAGGATCAGGACTGTATAACTTTCCCTATAGAAGTGGCTGTGTCCCTAAACTCTGCGTTATGCACTGCAGGCACAGAACGGTATAACTGAAGTAGTTTGCAGTAGGCTAGGAAATATTAGAGAGCAGTTTCACGGTGAGAGCTGGTTGTACGGCACTGCAGGTTGAGAACGCTATTACTGAAAGGCTGGGAACAGGCCTAGATGTGTAATACAAAAATTGATGCACTACTGCTCACAGCCAACTGTAAAGCACACGGTCAAATGTAGCCCTAAGAAGGAGCGTTGGGGTTCTTGCACGGAGGAGCAGGACTGTATACCTTTCCCTACAGAAATGGCTGTGTCCCTAAACTCTGCATTATCCACTGCAGACACAGAATGGTATAACTGAAGATGTTTGCAGTAGGATAGAAAATGTTAGAGTGCAGTTTCATGGTGAGAGCTGGTTGTACGGCACTGCAGGCTGAGAACACTTTTACTGAAAGGCTGGGAACAGGCCTTGATGCGTAATACGAAAATTGATGCACTACTGCTCTCAGCCAGCTACAACTATAATGCACACGGTGAGATGTAGCCCTAAGAAGGACCGTAGGGGTTTCTTGTACAGAGGATCAGGAGGACTGTATAGTGTATAACTTTCCCTATAGAAGTGGATGCGTCCCTAAACTCTGCGTTATGCACTGCAGACACAGAACGGTATACTTGAAGTCGTTTGCAGTAGGCTAGGAAATGCCTACTCTTGCATGGAGGATCAGGAGTCCTCTAAAACTTTCCCTATATAGGCAGCTCCGTCCCTAAACTCTGCGTAATACACTGCAGACCAAGAACGCTACAGTTGAAATGGCCTGCTTAAAAAAACAAATTGGTGCACTACTGCTCCCAGCCAGCCACAACAGTAATGCACACTATGAAGAGTAGCCCTAAGAAGGACCATTGGGGTTCGTGACGACAGGATCTTACTCTAACACTGTCCCTATTTCAGCAGCAGCACTATCCCTAAGCTCTGCCAGCATGCGTCTAAGGTGAGCCGCGGGCGGGACCTGTTTAAGTACTCGGCGGTCACCTGATCGACCCAGCCACTCACTACTGGGGGGGGGGGGGGGGCAGAGGGCTGGCACGTCACAGCTGGAAGTGGTAATGCCTTCCCCGGATGTCTTTTGGCTATAAAATGGCGCTAAACATGCAGGGAAGGAAATGTAATTGACTTGAGTGCCACGTGGTGTTCATCTCGAGTAACGAGCATCTTGAATACCCTAATACTCGAACGAGCATCAAGCTCGGACGAATGTGCTCGCTCATCTCCAGTTACAACCCTTTCTGGGATTCGCTAAATACTAGAATCATAGAGTTGGAAGGGACCTCCAGGGTTATCGGGTCCAACCTCCTGCTCAGTACAGGATTTACAAAATGACCCCAGACAGATATTTTTGTCCAGCCTTTGTTTGAACATTTCCATTGAAGGAGAACTCACCTCCTCCCATGGTAACCTTTTCCACTCATTGATCACTCTCACTGTCAGAAAGATTTTTCTAATATCTAATATGTGTCTCTTCCGTTTTAGTTTCATCCCATTGCTTCTAGTCTGATGTGAGTACCTGGTCTTCTGATGTGCCTGCGGCTTTCTCCACCCTGAAGACTGCCTTCTCCTCTGCGCCTGTCATCATTTAACCTGAGCCAACCTGTCCATTTGAAGCAGAGGTAGATGCCTCCGAGTTAGGTCCCTCCACACTCATGAATCCCAGACTATGTGCCTACTTTTCCAGGAAGTTCTCATCCATGGAACAAAATTACAACATGGGTAGCTGGGAAATACATGTTATTAAGTGGGCATTTGAGGAATGGAGGCGCTTTTTGGGGGGAGCATGCCATCAGATCACAGTGCTCACTGACCATAAACATCTAATTTATGTGGACTCAGCTAAGAGGTTGAATGCTCGGCAAGCCCATTGGGTCTTGTTCTTTTCACACTTCAACTTTTTCGTTACTTACCAACCCCGCTCGAAAAACGTTAAGGCAGATGCCTTGTCCAGGAGTTTTGGACCTTGAAAGCAACTGAATCTGAGCCTGAGACTATTCTCTCCCCCAGGGTGGTTCTTGCTGCTGTCTCCTCTGGCCTTTCACCTCTGATACACACTGCTCAGAAATCAGCCCCTGAAGGCCTTCCAGAAGGCAAACTTTTTGTTCCCTTGCCATTAAGGTTGAATGTGTTAGAGGAGATGCATGAGTCAGTCCTAGCTCGTCACCCTGGTATCAAGGGTACTAAGGAACTACTCTCCAGAATTTATTAGTGGCCCAATAGACATCCTGAAGGCTATCTTCTCCCCTTGCCTATTCCATCCAGGCCATGGTCCCATCTGTCCATGGACTTTATAACTGATTTGCCTCCCTCGCGTTGGAACATGGTCGTTTGGGTTATAGTTGACAGTTTCACCAAGATGTCACATTTCATTCCTCTTTGCAAGTTGACTCATGTAAAATATTTATCAGAAAGATTTATTAAGGTGGTTGTTTGGCTACATGGGATTCCAGAGGATATTGTCTCCGATAGAGAGGTACAGTTCGTTGCCCGCTTCTGGCAGGCTTTCTGTAAAACCTAAATGTTAATTTGTCTTTTTGTTCGGCTTTCCATTCTAAGTCTAATGGACAAACGGAACTCATGAATCAAGAATTAATCCACTACCTATGACTTTTTGTTTCTGATAATCAGTTTCAGTGGGCAGACTATTTACCTCTCTCCCAATTCGTCATCAACAACCATGTTAATTCGTCTTCCCAAGTCTCGCCATTTTTCTGTAATTATAGTTTCCATCCACGGTTTAAATTTTCCACTCCGTCCACGTCGGGCACTCCATCGGCTGATACATTTACGGAGGAACTGTGTACGCTTTGGGCCCAGGTGCATAAGAGCCTTCAAGGTTCCCAGGAGAGCCTGCTTAGGCAGTCAAACAAAAGATGCAGTATTTCTGCACCTTTTGTGGTTGGGGAGCAGGTCTTACTGTCTACTAAGAACTTGAAGCTTAAGGTTCCATCTTTAAAACTTGCTCTTCGATTCGTTGGTCCATTCACCATCTTACAGGTGTTTAAACCGGTGGCTTATAAATTGTCCCTTCCTCAAGGTTTATGATGTCTTTCACAAGGGTTTACTTAAGAAGAACGTAACCCTAGTACTGCCCACCCTCTTCTACACTGGTACAGGGGGAACTGGAGTACGACGTGGAAAGACTGATTGATACCAGTCAGGTTAGACATGCATTACAGGACTTGGTGCACTGGAAGGGTTTTGCCCCGGAGGACCGAATGTGGATGCCCGCAGGGAACGTGTATGTGCCACGTTCGGTCTGACCGTTCCACAGGGCCTTCTCTAAGCCCGCTTGGGGCTGAGGGGGTCCGGTGTCCCCCCGTAGAAGGGGGGGGGGACTGTCAAGACCAGTGGCTTGCAGGGCCTCCATGCCCACACCTCCGGCCCTATCACCCGGGCTGCAGCTGTGTGGTGCAGGGGAGCCCCAGTACTGGTACCCTCCCCTGGCAGCCATAATTCTGCTCGCCACTGGGTTGCTAGGACCCGGTGGGTGCCGCCCCATGCCGCGACCCCATCGCCATGATGACCACGTGTGTGTTCTTGGCGTCCATCCCCAGAGCCTCAGTGATTGAACTCTAAAAGCAAAAGGTTATAAGGAGGCGCCTTGATGCTATTGATATAACATGTTATATTATATTAACATGAGGAAAAAATGAGTATTTAACTCACCTGGTGTCAGCCGAGGACACCTTACAACAAGGCACCTCGCTGACACCGCAATCCAAGTTCGCTTATAAGATAGTCTTTTATTCCATCCAACCTTCGTCGGAGAGCAGCGGGGCAATCCAAATAAGCTACACCGGGTAACCGGGGCTTAATTCAAATAGACCACGAGGAAGAAAAAACGACTGTCCGCGCTCCTAGGGATATCAGACTCTGATCCGGGATAATAAATTCCTTTTTTTTATTGGAAAAACATACAGGGATCTGCGAGCAACGCGTTTCAGTAGATACAACTACCTTTCTCAAGCTCTACACAATTACGACTAACATACAACACAGCTACTTACCACGTAGCTGCATGATTAATCATGCAGCTACGTGGTAAGTAGCTGTGTTAATTTCATGAACAAGTTCAGTGTCTATTTATGTTGTATGTTAGTCGTAATTGTGTAGAGCTTGAGAAAGGTAGTTGTATCTACTGAAACGCGTTGCTCGCAGATCCCTGTATGTTTTTCCAATAAAAAAAAGGAATTTATTATCCCGGATCAGAGTCTGATATCCCTAGGAGCGCGGACAGTCGTTTTTTCTTACTAGTGATTGAACTCTGCTGCTGTCAGGCTCCCCGCCCCAATCAGCTGCTGGGGCGGGAGCTCTGATAGCATTTCAACGCCTCTGTTCCTTCCAGCATTGCCAGTGTTAGTTAGGTCGTCTGATGCACTCACGTTCTTTGGATTGCCTGTCTCCCTGTTTGACTATTTGCTTGTTCCTGACTTCGCCTTCGCCTGACCACTTGTACCGCATACCTTCCTGTTGCCGACCTGGATTGCCTGACTTGCCTCTGTGTTTGCTTGTCTCAGTGTCAGTTTGTAGTCTGACCCCTTGCCCCACTTCCCTTGAGAGCCTCGAGACCGTCTCCCAGTTGTCGCCCTGGGGATTATCCTACGGGGGCAAGTAGGTAGGGACAGGGGTTGCGGGTAGTTTCAGGGACTTCCAGTACCCATACCCCAGTTTCCTGACAGAAACATAATTATGGTATTCACAATCCACCCCATCATCCCAAATAGCTGGGCCAGTGCGTATAGGTACTGAGCTTAGTTCCCACTGCAGTGGCTATGCTTGATATAACAGGTGAACTTATGTGGCTTGGTAACAAAAACAATTACATTTTGGGTCCATAGACAGAAAATCCCCTGATCTCAATCCTATTGAGAACATGTGGTCAATCCTCAAAAAGCGTGAAGGCAAACAAAAATCCCTAAATTGTGATCAGCTTCAAGCACTGATTAGGCAGAATGGGTAAAAAGGCAAACACAATTCTGGGATGTATTAGGAAAAGCATAGAGTCTAGATTACATGAGGTCATTATCACCCTCTTCTCTTTCTTGGTCACACCTCATCTGGAATACTGTGTCCAGTACTGGGCACCTCAATATGAAAAAAAGACATCAACAAACTAGAGCAACTTCACACAAGAGTTACCAGGATGGTGAAAGATCTGCAAATCATGTCTTATAAGGAACGGTTAAAGGATCTGGGAATGTTTAGCTTGCAAAAAAGAAGGCTGATAGGAGACTTAATAACTGTCTACAAATATCTAAAGGACGGTCACGGTGCAGATGGATCAGCCCTATTCTCATCTCAACAGTGAAAGACTAGAAACAATGGGATGAAACGGAAAGGGAGGGGACATAGATTAGATATTACAAAACACTGTCTGACAGTGAGTGTGATCAATGGGTGGAACATGTTGCCATGGAAAGTGGTGAGTTCTCCTTCAATGGAAGTCTTCAAACAAAGTCTAGACAGACATCTGTCTGGGATTATTTAGTGAATCCTGCAGGGAGTTGGACCCGATGACCCTGGAGGTTCCTTCCAACACTATCATTCTATGATGAGCTCCAGCCTCACGCCCTGGTCACATGATGGTGACATCATCACAGCTCCTCCACCCCCACTTATCTTCCATACTGCTGAACTTCATACTCATGCTTTGGTTACAAGGTGTTGAAATCATTGCAGATCCCTCACTCTCACTTATACTTCCAGAGCAGGAAATCCAATGTTGACATGGGCCCATGTGGTATTTGCCATAACTGCCAGATGGGCAATCTAGCCCTGGTGGTTTCAGAGGTGATAACAAGCAAATTGTAGCATCAGACACTTCATCATTCCTCTTTGTGGACAAAGGATTCAAACATTTTTTTGCAGATCCCACGCTCAGCTTGTAGTGTGAGTTGTCTCCCTGGATACAGGAAAGTCCCAATGGAAGGACAACAGCGATGCTGCTACTACTGCATTCCCTGTCCTGAGGGTGAGATCTCCAACCAGACCGGTGAGTGGAATAGACCTGCAGACATTTATCTTCATCTACTGTTATTTTGATTTCTTGGTAATAAACGTTGATAGTTGAAGTGACTCTCTGGCCACAGGAAGAAGTGGATCGGCCACCAAACTTGGATAAGGACGGCACCAGGTACTATAACTCCCCCTGCAGTCCCTGGACTGATTTCTCAGGATAATTGCTATAATAAAGTTTCCATCAGATTTTATCCACTTACTCCTCTCATGTAACCTGGTATGAAAGCTGCTCCCTAGTGCTTGTTAACCAAGCTCTGTATATTCCCTAGGGATGCAGCAATTTATTCAAATTTTTTTCAACTCTGTATTTCTTTTTTTTTTTTAACAAATCTTTATTTGTAACTGGGGAAAGGGAAAGTGGGAGAAAATGGTTACATTATTTCCTCTGTAACAATTATGGCATAAAAAAGTGTCAATTATTAAAACAGTAAGAAATAAGAGCTTTTGCCAGCTTCAGTGCATTTTCTATAGAACTTACAATTATAACATAATAGTTAGTATCTTCTTCCAGCTGAGCAAATTATCAAATTTACAATCCGTTTGGAAGAATGGAAATTATAAAACAGAGTATCTTTATCAAAAATTATCAACAGTAGTTTATCAACAACTATGTACATAGTGTGGTTGCTACCGTTGCGTAAGGAGTTACTGTAACCCGGGTGGGAGGCAAAACCTCGCACCCAGATTTTAAAAGGCAAAAGTTCTCTGGTTCAAGTCAGTAAGAGACACCGGCAAGCTGAGTGTTCCCCCTGAGTAGGTGTCATGCTTATTATTAAATTCCAGGTCCATCGCCCTTGAATCTCAGGTAGGCCTTGTATTCTGCAGGATGGGCTATCTCTGCGCTACCTCTGCTATTTCTCTCAGACTAAGGAGGTGTGTTCCTCTGAGAGCCAGTCGGGAGGAATCTATTCTTCCGGTAAGACAGCCAGGTGACCAGACCTGCAGGTATTTGGCATGTTGTCTGCTCTCCCAAGTGGCTAATTCCAACTCTGTATTTCTAAAGCCAGAACTTTTTTATTGTTTTCATTGGAGAAACCATATTAGCGCTTGGGTTTTGTGGAATGAGTTATATGTTTAATGGCGCTATTTTGCACTTATTATTGTTAGCCATTTCAGAGGTCGGTAAAATGAGTACCCAGCTTGGTACCTGAAAGTGCTGCGTAATAAGTTGGCGCTATACAAATAACAAGATTTATTTATTTATTTAATTGTTCACGATTCTTGGCGATCCTGAAGGCGAGCTCCCTCCATGTTTTTCGGTTTTGCACTGCTTTTTTCAGTTGTGTGATATCCATGCCAGTATCAGCTTTGACATTATCGAGCCATCATGTCATTTGGTGGCCAGGTCTTCTTTTTACATAGTATATAGAGATGAGCGAGCACACTCATCCGAGCTTGATGCTCGTTCGAGCATTAGGGTACTCGAGATGCTCGTTACTCGAGTTGAACACCATGCGGTACTCGAGTCAATTCCATTTCCTTCCCTGCATGTTTAGCGCCATTTTCTAGCCAATAGACATGCGGGGAAGGCATTACCACTTCCTCCTGTGAGGTGCCAGCCCTATCCCACCCCCCCACCCCCCCCCGCAGTGAGTGTCTGGTGACATCAAGTGACCGCAGAGTACTTAAAGCGGTCCAGCCCGCGGCTCACCTCAGACACACACTGGCAGAGGTTAGGAAAAGTGCTGCTGCTGATACAGGGAAAGTGTTAGCATAGGTCCTGTCTTCAAGAACCCCAACGGTCCTTCTAAGGGCTACATCTGACCGTGTGCATTACTGTTGTGGCTGCTGGGAGTAGTTTTGCACGATTTTTTTTTCTTTCATCTCGGGCTGTGCAGGCCATTTCAGCTATAGCGTTCTCAGTCTGCAGTGTATTATACTGAGTATAGGGAAAGTGCTGCTACTGATATAGGGAAAGTGTTAGCGTAGATCCTGTCTTCAAAAAAACCCCAAAGCTCCTTCATTGGGCCACATATGACCGCGTGCATTTTACTTGGTGCCTGCTGGAAGAAGTAGTGCTTCCATTTTTGTATTACGCAACTAGGCCTGTCTGCAGCCTCTCAGTAAAATTTTTATTCAGGCTGCAGTGCCGTACAATACCGCTCTCACCGTGAAAGTGCACTCAAATATTTCTTAGCCTGCTGCGAACGACTCTATTTATTCTGTTCTGTGTCTGCAGTGCATTAGACAGTGGTCTCATCGCTAAACAATACTGTAATATTACCAGGGCCACTGCAAAGTATTTCAGCTCTGCCGATGTGCAGAGCTCTCACAATACCCTTTACTTGGTGGGGTTGAGATAGCCGAAGTTACCAGCACTATCCACTGGCTTTAGAGTCTTCTCCCACTCTACACAGCCTCTATTATCTACATGTCTCTGCGAATGATAAAGAACCCCTAGTTATCAGCGCAAGACAGCGGGTTCCTTTTTTCAAGTCACAGCATTGAGCCTCCATTATCTACAAGTCTCTGTGTGCGGTGAATTAAGCCACAGTTGTCAGTGCTATATAGTGGGGTAATTTATTTGGGCCCTGCTCTATTCTTAATGTGCCATGATGAGGAGTAGGGGTAATGGTCGAGGACATGGACGCAGACGAGGACGCGGACGTCAAAGCGAGGGTGTGAGCACAGGCCAAGTTCCTGGTCCAGGTGAATCACAGCCGGCTGCTGCGGGATTAGGAGAGAGGCAAGTTTCTGGAGTCCCCAGCTTCATATCCCAATTTATAGGTACGCTTGGTAGACCTTTATTATAAACAGAGAAGTGTGAGCAGGTCCTGTCGAGGTTGGCAGAAAATGCATCCAGCAATATATCGACCACCCAGTCTTCTACGCAGTCCACTACTACCGGTCTAGGGACTGCAACTCTGAATCCTCTGGCTGCTGCTCTTCCTTTCTCCCAGCCTCTTCACTCCATGAAAATGACATATTCTGAGCAGGCAGACTCCCAGGAACTGTTCTCGGGTCCCTGCCATGAGTGGGAAAAAATGGTTCCTCTCCCACCTGAGGAGTTTGTCGTGACCGATGCCCAACCTTTGGAAAGTTCCCGAAGTCCGGGTGATGAGGCTGGGGGCTTCCGGCAACTGACTCAAGAGATTTTTGTGCGTGAAGAGGATGATGATGATGATGAGACACAGTTGTCTGTCAGTGAGGTAGTAGTAAGGGCACTAAGTCCGAGGGAGGAGCGCACAGAAGAATCGGAGGAAGAGCAGTTAGACGATGAGGTGACTGACCCCACCTGGTTTGCTAAGCCTACCGAGGACAGGGGTTCAGAGTGGGAAGCAAGTCTAGCAGCAGGACAGGTTGGAAGAGGCAGTGGGGTGGCCAGGGGGAGAGGCAGGGCCAGAGGGAAGATTCCCTCAACTGTTTCCCAAAGCACCACCTCGCCGCAAGCCTCCGTGCAGAGGGCTAGGTGTTCAAAGGTGTGGATGTTTTTCAGTGAGAGCGCGGACGACCTGTGTCGCACCAAGATCAGCCAGGAGCCACCATTACCAGCCTCACCACCACCAGCATGCACAGGCATATGATGGCCAAGCACCCCACAAGGTGGGACGAAGGCCGTTCACCGGCTCTGGGTCACACCACTGCCTCTTCTCCTGTGCCCCAACTTGCCACACAGATCCAATCCCCCTCCCAGGACACAGGCATGAGCGCCTCCCGGTCTGCACTCACACCCTCACCTCCACTGTCCTCCACTCCATCCAGCAATGTCTCTCAGCGCAGCATTCAGCTGTCGCTAACACAAGCGTTGGAGCGAAAGCGCAAATATGCCGCCACACACCCGCACGCACAAGCTTTAACCCCTTTAGGACCAGGTTGTTTTGTACTTAAGGACCAGACACTTTTCAGGGATTTTACCCATGTGGCGGTTTTACTGCTCTATTTTTTTTCCTTTAGCTACCAAAATTATTTTTGCTGCGTTTTTTTTTCCCGTGACATATAGGACTATTTTTTTAATATCTTTTTCACTGACTTTTTTTCCGTTTTTTAGTTTTATTGGGGGTAAAATGATTTTTTTTAACATTTATAGTTTTTTTTTTTAATTATTTTTATATTTACACTAAAATAAAGTATGGGATCGGGTTCCTCTATTTACTTCGGATGTTTTGATATATAGTATGTATGGTTTTGGTTCACAGGGTGCATACGGCGACGGTTTTTGTTGGCGTCTGCTTTGTGTTATTCTCTTTCTTATGTATGTATTGTTGTTTTATTCTGTTATTTTGTTTTACTGATGTATGTAATTGTGTTTTTTACTATCTGTGTCCCCCATGACGTCATATAAGACCTCTGGGGGACACTCACTTTTTTTTTTTTTTACTTTATTTGACATTTTCCCACTGTAGCTAGGGGCGTCCATAGGATCCCCAGTTGCAGGGGAAAGCAACCCCTGTGGTGACATTAGTCACCTGCAGAGCTGCCAGGGTCTAATCTGACCCTCCAGCTCTGCATAGCAGGGAATCCCGGGAGGTCACATGACCCCCCCCCCCCCCCCCCCCGAGGCTCCCATAGTGAAAGAACTTCTTACTTTCACTTTGGCCAGACAGTGCTCTTTGAGCACTGTATATCGGGGAAGCAGAAGGCAGGAAGGGTTAAAAACCCCTCCTGCCTTCTGCCCCGGGTTATCAGCTGTCACTGACAGCTGATAACCCGTTCCTGCCTCTGACTGATTGCAGAGGCAGGAGGCTTAGAGCACCGCCGTATTTTTACTGTCGGTGGTCCTCTAAGCCCAGGACCAGCCGCCGTATATATACAGTGGCTGGTCGTAAATGGGTTAAATGTGCACATTGCCAAATTAATCAGCCTGGAGATGCTACCGTACAGGGTTGGGGAAATGGAGGCTTTCAAAAACATAATGGCTGTGGCGGTCCCGCGCTACTCGGTCCCAAGTCACCACTATTTTTCCCGGTGTGCCATCCCAGCCCTACACCAGCACGTCTCCCGCAACATCAATCGTGCCCTCACCAATGCGGTTACTGGGAATGTCCATTTAACCACGGACACAAGGACAAGTACTGGTGGGCAGGGCCACTAAATCTCCCTGACGGCCAATTGGGTAAATTTGGTGGAGGCTGGGAACGAGTCAGACCTAGGGACCGCTAACATCCTACCCACACCCAGAATAATGGTTCCTACCTCAGTGCTGGTATCTATGGCGTTTTATGCCACCTCCTCCAAACCCTCCCACTCATCCTCCTCTGCCTCCTCTACCTCTCAATTAAAAAGTGTGAGCACGTCACCAGCAGTCGATATCATGCGTCGCGACAGCACAACGGTGGGCAAGCGTCAGCAGGTCGTGCTGAAACTACTCAGCTTAGGTGACAAGAGGCACAAGGCCCTCGAACTGTTGCAGGGTCTGACAGAGCAGACCGGCCTCTGGCTTTCGCAGAGCCTCTAACAGGGCATGGTCGTGTGTGACAATGGCCGTAACCTGGTGGCGGTTCTGCAGCTTGGCAGCCTCACACATGTGCCATACCTGGCCCACGTCTGCAATCTGGTGGTTCAGCGGTTTCTGAAAAACAACCCACACTTGTCTGACCTGCTCGGCAAGGTGCGCCGCGTCTGCGCACATTTCCGCAAGTCCACCATGGACACTCCCACCCTGAGGACCCTGCAACATCGGTTGCAGCTGCCAGAGCACCGACTGCTGTGCGACGTGCCCACACGCTGGAATTCTACGCTGCACATATTGGCCAGGTTGTACGAGCAGGGTAGGGCAATAGTGGAATACCAGCTGCAATATGGGTGGCGTAGTGGTAGTCAGCCTCCCTAATTCTTGACTGAGGAGTGGGAGTGTATGCCAAATATCTGTCAGGTCCTCAGAAACTTTGAGGAGTCAACCCAGATGGTAAGCAGCGATGCGGCAATATAGGGTTACTATCCCGCTGCTTTGCCTGCTGAGAAGTTCGCTGCAAAGCATAAAGGCCGACACTTTGCGGTTGGAACAGGAGATGGGATCAAGTGACAGTATGTCACTTGATAGCCAGACCACCCTCATGTCTATATCTCAGCACGTTTTTGGAGGAGGAGGGGGAGGAGCAGGGGGAGGAGAGGGGGGAGAGACATCTGGGCACACTGCAGAGGGTACCCATGCTGCTTGCCTCTCATCTGTTCAGCGTGGATGGGCTGAAGAGGATCCTAAAAGGCATCTTCCTAGTGAGGACAGCGATCTGTTGCGTGCAGGCACCCTGGCACACATGGCTGACTTCATGTTAGGCTGCCTTTCTCGTGACGCTCACGTTAGACGCATTGTGCCCAGCACGGATTACTGGATCAGACAGCATGTCAAGCGCAGGCAGAGGAACGCTCTCCAAGGCTTTTGCCAGCTTTATGGCTCCCCAGCAAGACTGTGTCACCACTCCCCAGCCAAGGCTGAGTCAGAGGGAGCACTGTAAAAAGATGGTGATGGAGTATGTAGCCGATTGTACCACCGTCCTCTGTGATGCCTCTGCTTCACACAACTATTGAGTTTCAAAGCTGGACACGTGGCACGAACTTGCGCTGTACTAGAGAAATGTTACTGGGGTCTGCCTATACTTCTGCTGCAGAAATGTTACTGGGGTCCGCCTATACTTTTACTACAGAAATCTTACTGGGTTCTGCCTATACTTTTACTACAGAAATGTTACTGTTGTCTGCCTATACTTCTGCTACAGAAATGTTACCGGGGTCTGCCTATACTTCTGCTACAGAAATGTTACAGGGGTCTGCCTATACTTTTACTACGGAAATGTTACTGAGGTCTGCCTATACTTCTGCTACAGGAATGTTACTGGGGTCTGCCTATACTTCTGCTACAGGAATGTTACTGGGGTCCGTCTATACTTTAATTACTGAAATGTAACTGGGGTCTGCCTATACCTTTACTACAGAAATGAAACTGGGGTCTGCCTATACTTCTGCTACAGAAATGTTACAGGGGTCTGCCTATACTTTTACTACAGACATGTTACAGGGGTCTGCCTATACTTCTGCTACAGAAAAATTACAGGGGTCTACCTATACTTTTACTACAGAAATGTTACTGTTGTCTGCCTATACTTCTGCTACAGAAATGTTACAGGGGTCTGCCTATACTTTTACTACGGAAATGTTACTGAGGTCTGCCTATACTTCTGCTACAGGAATGTTACTGGGGTCTGCCTATACTTCTGCTACAGGAATGTTACTGGGGTCCGTCTATACTTTAATTACTGAAATGTAACTGGGGTCTGCCTATACTTTTACTACAGAAATGAAACTGGGGTCTGCCTATACTTCTGCTACAGAAATGTTACAGGGGTCTGCCTATACTTTTACTACAGAAATGTTACAGGGGTCTGCCTATACTTTTACTACAGACATGTTACAGGGGTCTGCCTATACTTCTGCTACAGAAAAATTACAGGGGTCTACCTATACTTTTACTACAGAAATGTTACTGTTGTCTGCCTATACTTCTGCTACAGAAATGTTACAGGGGTCTGCCTATACTTTTACTACGGAAATGTTACTGAGGTCTGCCTATACTTCTGCTACAGGAATGTTACTGGGGTCTGCCTATACTTCTGCTACAGGAATGTTACTGGGGTCCGTCTATACTTTTACTTCAGAAATGTTACTGTTGTCTGCGTATACTTCTGCTACAGAAATGTTACAGGGGTCTGCCTATACTTTTACTATGGAAATGTTACTGGGATCCGCCTATACTTTTACTTCAGAAATGGTACTGGGGTCTGCCTATACTTCTGCTACAGAAATGTTACTGGGGTCTGCCTGTACTTCTGCTACAGGACTGTTACTGAGGTCTGCCTATACTTTTACTACAGAAATGTTACAGGGGTCTGCCTATACTTTTACTACAGAAATGTTACTGCGGTCTGCCTGTACTTTTGCTACAGAAATGTTACAGGGGTCTGCCTATACTTCTGCTACAGGAATGTTACAGGGGTCTGCCTATACTATGGGTGCACAAAGACTTCCAATTGCGGTGTTTTACCTATCTGGCACAAATACACTGACTGACTAGAGCAGAAATGTGAGCTGAGGCCAAGGTCCTTGGCGGGGTGAAATTCTCCCATGTTTGGGCACTCTGATTTCCTCCTGTGTAATACCATCTTTGTGCACTGACAGCATAGGCGAGCCCAAGGAACTCAAAGACTTCCCCTTACGGTGTTGAGCTATCTGTGAGGGGACACATGGATTCCCCATTGCTATGTAACTCGTGGCACCTTGTGTCACACAAGGTGGAGGCTGGGACTGAGCCTGACCCTGGGCCCGCTCACATACTTCCCACACAGACTATGGCGGGCCATGGTCAGGGTTTCTTGGCCTTGTAATGCCACCTCCTCCTCCTGCTTGGGGTCAGGGGATCAGCACTGGGCAACATGTATTTTCTCTCTTTTTACCACAGTTATCTGAGACAGTGGTTTGGGCCAAACAAGAGGAGCGTTACTGCATTAATGAGACGTTCACTGCTGTACTATCATCGAGTCCGCTTTATACCCACGATTGCTGAGGGTGTGTGCAGAGGCCGAGATCCTCAGCGGAGTGAAAGTCTGACATGTTTGGGCACTGTAATTTCTTCATGTCTATTACTTTCCTTGAGTTCCTTTGGCTCGCCTATGCTGTGGTTGCACAAAGACTTCCCATAGCGGTGTTTTACCTGTCTGGCAAAAATACACTGACTGACTTTGGCAGGGTGCAGAGTGCAGATGGCTTTCCCCTTGCGGTGACGATTGAGCTATCCGACACCTACACAGAATGAATAGTGTGTGGACACATGAAATTCCCATTGCTATGTAACTCACAGCACCTTGGATCACACAAGGTGGAGGCTGGTACGTCAATCTATCATCAATTCTCAACAGCATTGTGGGCTATCACCCACACTTTTAAAGAGGGTCGCTGCCTGGCCCTGCCAACCCTCTGCAGTGTGTGCTTCCTTTTCCTCCACATCCAGTACGCACTTATAACTAGACATGAGGGTGGTGTGGCTATGAAGCGAGCGTGTGGCATGAGGGCAGCTAAACGCTGGGCAGGGAAAATTTTGTGTCCGCTGTGGACGCAGGGTCGTGCGGGGGGTTGGACAACAATGCCAGCATGTAACCCAGGAGAAGAGGCTGCTAGGTCACTCGCAAGCAGTGATTGTCCTTGGTTGCAGGTAGCGTGGTGCTTTAACTAAGATATGCCAGCGCGTGTACCTTGCTAATAAGGGTTTGTCTGAATTAAATTGGTAGGGGGGTGATGCCAGACTGTTGCCCCCATTTTGGCTTAATAGTGGGACCTGGGTGCCTCAGATGCAGCCATGCATGGTGCCCCTGCCCTTACCTATCTGTTTCTGTGGTGTTTCCATGGCTCTCAGATGTTTTCTGGAGTTTGAGAAGTCATCAGCTATGCAGCGCTTCGGTCCCATACAAAAATGCTCGAGTCTCCCATTGATTTCAATGGGGTTCGTTACTCGAAACGAGCTCTCGAGCATCGCGGAAAGTTCGACTCGAGTACCGAGCACCTGAGCATTTAATATACTGACAGTCAGCCTATGCTGGCTAGCTCCATTCCTATCCATTGCATCAGGGTTTCAGCTCTATGATACAGTTGAAACCAGCTGTTAATCGCGCGGGATAAGCTCCTGAGACTGTACCATCCTCATGTCTCACATTTACGACTTTGTCAGTTTTTTTTACCACCTACTAGCACCATAAATGTGCACCACGAGGACGGAACAAGTTAAATGGGTTATCCATATTATATTATTCAAAAACCATCTGTTAAGCCAGTGATTCCCAACCAGGGTGCCGTGAGTGGCGCGGCTCTCCAGCTGGAAATCACGTCGGTAGTAGTGTATTATGTTGCCATCGGAAGTATATACCAGCCGTTACATTTGCTGATGCCCCCAGCTTGTGATAGGCTGTGGGCACTCTCAGTCAAACATGTTCCGGCCCCCTGCTGCCTTTTCTGCTGAATGTCCCCATGCCGGTCCTCTTGCTCCTCCCTTTACTGCTGCTAATTTCACTCTTCCCCGGCGGGCCGCGGCTTAAAACCCCTGCCTCCCCTGACATTAGTGGTCCCTGGCCCTCTGCCTGCTCCGCTGTGCGCTATAGACCGCCGGAGCTCTTGCTGCTGCTGGCCTCACTGATCCCCACCCCTATGGCTGCTGTGGTCGGTGCAGCTGCGCTGCCACTGTCGGCCGCACAGCTGTCACTCACCCCACCTCGGTGCTGTGTGCTCTCCTCGGCTCTACTCTGTTCCGGCTGCAGGGCGTCCCGGCTGCTGACACTTGGTCCTGGTGGCGGCATTGCTGTGCAGGTATGTGTGTGTGTGTGTGTGGGGGGGTTAAGAAGAAGTTTGTGCCCCTGCTTTAGGATTGAGGCTACCATTACTTTTACTATTAGGCTTACATTATTAAGTGTAAACAGCTAATAATGTAAGCCTTAGGCTGCCTGTCCACGGGTGAGTTTTCATTGCGTTCCCTGCGGCGATAAACCATACTCCGATTTGCCCCGATTCTCGACGATCAGCCTATCTATCAGATAGGCTGACTGGTGGAGATTCGTATGCCGGATCCTGCTCCCGGGTGGTGGCTCCCGCAGTGGAGATCCGCCGCAGGATACCGCATCAACCGTGCACAGGCAGCCTAACAGGCAGAAATGCTGCAGCGGGATTTCCCGCTGAATTTCTGCCCCTGACCGCCTGCATAGGATTGCATTACAAAACGCAATCCTAAGCAGACGGCCACGATTTGTCCATGGAAAACAAATTGCGACATGTTCTATTTCTGGGTGGATCTTGAAGAGGCCAAACATAAATGTCACGCCCGGCTCTGCTCTGCAAATGTTCCGGCTGGCTGGCAGCCGGCACATTACAGAGTCGGAGCCGCGTGAGAAGGTAAGACCCGCACTGGTCCCTGCAGGGATGCGAGTCGGGTACCGCTGCGAGATTACTCGCATGGGATCTGACCCGGCCGTCTGCAGGCGGCCTTACACTCAAACTACCCCTAACCCACCAGCATGGGCACAAACTCCCTCCACGCTGCTGTCAACCTCTGAGCTTTGCTGCTTATTATTACTTGGGGGTGTTAATATTACTACTAGGGCCACAATAGGGGGTCGTCCTGACTACTGCGGTCGCAATAGGGGGTCGCTCTGACTACTGCGGTCGCAATAGGGGGTCGCTCTGACTGCTGCGGTCACAATAGGGGGTCGCTCTGACTACTGAGGCTGCAATAGGGGGTCGCTCTGACTACTGGGGCAGCAAGAGGGGTCGCTCTGACTACTGAGGGAGGAAAAGGGGGTCGCTCTGACTACTGGGGCAGCAAAAGGGGGTCGCTCTGACTACTGTGGCAGCAATAGGGGTCGCTATCACTACTGTGGCCGCGATAGGAGTCGTTATTACTACTGGGGTCGCTATTACTACTGGGGCAGCAATAATAGTCGCTATTACTACTAGGGTCGCTATTACTACTGGGGCCGCAAAAGGGGGTTACCTATTACTGGCAGGGCCAGAATAATTACTACTGAGGCCACTGTGGGGGTCACCATTACTACTGGGGACACCAAAATAGGGTGGGGTCGCCATTACCACTGGGGCCACCAAAATAGGGGGGGTCACCATTCCCATCGGGGCCACCAATATAGGGGGGTTGCCATTCCCACCGGGGCCACCAAAATAGGAGGGGGGGGGGGTCGCAAGTACCACCGGGGCAACCAATATAGGGGGTTGCCTTTACTGCCAAGGCCACCAATATAGGGAGTCACTATTACTACTGGGGCCACCAATATAGGGGGTCACTATTACTACTGGGGCCAGCAATATAGGAGGTCGCTATTACTACCGGGGCCACCAACATGGGGGGGGGGGCACTATTACTACACAGGGTGGATTAGTTGTGGAATCCATAGTAGCTGTAGCATCAAAGTGGATGAGATTTTGAAAATCATCCACACGGTGTGGAAAAAATCTGCACAAAAGCCATGTGGACACTGATATGAGGTGCGGGATTTGATTCCACAACATGGTAATTTTAAATATAATGTATATCAATAGCTCACCCAGCGCTCCAGTGTTCCTTCCTGTGTGGTTTTGAAAGCACCCCTGTCTTTTTTATAATGATGAAGATGAAAATTCTATGTCGTAAAGAGCCACGCCCCTAACACACCCTAGCCACACCTTAACCACACCCCCATCTGGGAGGGGTGCCGCGCCGTAAATTTTTTTTTCCCAGGGGTGCCTCAAGACTGATAAGCTTGGGGAACACTGCATTAACCAGCCTCTGTGCTCCTCAATCTACACTTATCCTCTGCCTTCCTCCTTCTAGACTAATCTTCTGTCTTCTACATTACTCCATGCTCCTCCTTCTTGACTACTACATTATTTTATTCTTCCCCTTTTACAACTGTACTCTGTCCTCCTCCTTCTAGGCTCGTACTCTGCTTCTGGTACTGAGTTTTGTCGTATCAATATCATATTCGCATACAACTTGCCTATCTAAATGCACTGTTGTGCTGATAACACTCAAATATAGCTCTCTAGCCCATATATTTCCTCTCTATCAAGAATTCCAGAGTGTCTGTCATCTATATCCTTCTCCTACCCTCCCACTTTCAAAAACTCAACATGGAGAGAACAGAGTTCATTATATTTCTCTCTTATCATCAAACCCCCGGCCAGACCTATCAATCACTCCACACTCTCCTGAGTCATACAAGTTCACTGCCTCGGGATTACCTTTGATTGTGGTCTGTTCTTTATACTGTCAAAGAATTTTTAAAGAAGTACATCTAGATCAGGTAAAATCACTAAGTAAGAGTCACAAATGACTAAGCTGTTAACCAAGAAATCTGAATCCAGTTAATGGTAATGAGGCTCTGGAAGTCCAGGCACCCAACACCGTACTTTTATTGAGAGGAAAGAAAAGGCATAACTATCATATAGATATTGGAAGGCTTATACAAATGTCACATTATCAAGATAGAAGGTTATATACATTTTTGGCTAAAAGATTATTTTTTCAGGCTCAAGATATATTTGGCGTAAACACATTGGAATTTGCAAAAGTCTTGTAAACAGCACAATTAAAGGATAACCCCTACACACTCAGCAATTCTTGCAACATCCTGATACAATTTCTAAGATAATTTGGCGAATAATTGTGTCTCCACAGTTTGGGCAAGTACAAGATTTCAAAAGTCTGTACATGGTTCATGATCAGGCCATCGTGTTCCTTCTGAATGCCTTAAAGGGATCATCAGAATGAACCATGAGCTTTGAACCAAACTAAATTTCTCTCACAATTCCTTCCTTAATTATCTCTGAGATGGCTTTCAAGGATGCTACCCTATCTAGAGAACTTAAAACACAGTAGACCTGCTATCTTTGCTATGCTCACTAGCCCTGCCTGTCACGACCTGCCCCAAGGAAAGTCAGGAGATCTTCCTCCTACTCCTCTGTCCCATCCCCCAACTCGTTCAGGTCTCTACTGTCCCTATATCTGCCCTAACATGGTTACTCCAAACAAGTAGCGAGTGAGGGGTCATATGATTCCAAGATGTTCCATCAAAAATTAAAGTATATGTGAATAAATGAGTCCAATAATAGTCCATTATAGTAAATTGTCCATGGTATGCATATTGTAGTCCATTAGTTTTGTGTATCTTTCAAGGAGCATGAAATCCTTTTAAAGTACGCTCTCAAATCCACAATACATGCAGTTGTCGAATTTCTGCAGCGTATGCTTTCCACATAAGGTACAAAGTGCTTAATCGGTTGTCAGAACAGTCATAAGGTGCGTCTCAGTATTTTGTACATCCATACATTTCTTAAGGGATTGTGCTGGAAAACATCTACAATTAGTACTCATGATTTTCTTAGATATCATATTAACAATCTTAACGATGGTGACAATCACCAAAATCAATAATACTCCTTGCAAGAACATATTTACAACTCCCAAAATCATGCCACCCAAACCCTTAAACCAATTTACAGGGTTTAAATAGGATAGCCACTCTGGCCACTTAGTCTCATCATCAGATATAGCTTTGCGGTGCAACTCTTTTACTTTTCTAGCTTGCTCTAGGTCATGAGTAATCTGCAGTGTTCCTGATGGATTTATGTAGTGACAACAGGATGGTCCTACTATTTTTTTTCCAAATAATTTTTATTTGAGTTTTTCAAACATACATGTAGGCAACACATTTACATGATTTTCTTTTCACTTGCCATAAAATAAGCAAATTTCACATTTGTATCACATACACAAACATTTTTTAACATCTATTAAGGTATGAAACTGACGAAAACAGTATGTAACCATGTCAAACTGATAACTTATATTGTCGCCAGGGTTTCCACATAGAGTTAAAGGAATTCAGGTTATTGTTAGATTTAGCATACGTTTTTTCATACAGATAGTGGTCTGCTAAGGTGTCTAGTAGATCTTTAATACACGGGGGGGGGGGGGGGGGGGACGACACACAATCTCCACCTTCTAGCTATTATATGTTTCGCTGTCAGCAAAAAGTGGCATATCCATTTCCGATGTGATCTGAGTATAAGTTCACAATCCAAAAGCAGAAGCGCTGTTTGTGGACTGCTTTTCACCTGAATGCCCGTTATTTTTGGGATGAGAGCAAATATCTCCCTCCAGTAGGTTAAGACTAGAGATGAGCGAGCATACTCGTCCGAGCTTGATACTCGTTCGAGTATTAGGGTGTTCGAGATGCTCGTTACTCGTGACGAGTACCATGCGATGTTCGAGTTACTTTCATTTTCTTCCCTGAGAAATTTGCGCGCTTTTCTGGCCAATAGAAAGACAGGGAAGGCATTACAACTTCCCCCTGCAACGTTCAAGCCCTATACCACCCCCCTGCAGTGAGTGGCTGGCGAGATTAGGTGTCACCTGAGTATTAAAATCTGCCCTCCCGCGGCTCGCCACAGATGCCTTCTGACATAAATCAGGGAAAGTGCTGCTGCTGGTGCTGCTGCTATAGGGAGAGCGTTAGGAGTTATTTCAGGCTTCAAGAACCCCAACGGTCCTTCTTAGGCCATAGAAATCGCAGATCGCACCTATGTGCGATCTGCGATTCCTGTTCTCTTCTCTATATGCGCTCAATGGGGCCGGCGGCAGCAGCGCCGACCCCATTGAGAACATATAGAAGACAAATCATTCTTCTCTGACACAGCTGTAACAGCTGTGGCAGAGAAGAACGATGTTTGCCCATTGAATTCAATGGAGCCGGCAATACAGCAGGTTCCACTGAAAGCAATGGGCTGCCGGCGATCGCGGGATGAATTGTCGGAAGGGCTTATATATTTAATTCAATGATGTCATTGAATGGCTGTGATTGGCTGAAGGCACGTGTGTTTTCTGGAGGCGGGGATTTCAACCACTGCGTCCAGAAAGCAATGCTCTGCCGGGGACCAGGAGGGAGCGACAGCCTGCAGCAGCGCCGCAGAACGCCAGGAGAAGTGAGTAATGATTTTTATTCTTTGCTCCACTGTATTCCCGGCGTATAAGGTGACAGTTGGGGGGTCGTCTTATACGCCCCGTCGCCTTATACGCCGGTATATACGGTATATATTTTTATTGTAACACATTTCTGGATGAATTGCAGGGAAGGGCTTATATATTTAAGCCCTTCCCGACAATTCATCCTGCGCTCGCCGGCAGCCCATTGCTTTCAGTGGAACCTGCTGTATTGCCGGCTCCATTGAATTCAATGCGCTAACATCGTTCTTCTCTGCCACAGCTGTTACAGCTATGGCAGAGGAGAACGATCTTTATGCTGACAGTGGGGGTGGGGGGCCCACTCTTGCCGCTATTGTGGCTTAATAGTGGGACCTGTGAACTTGAGATGCAGCCCAACATGTAGCCCCTCGCCTGCCCTATCCGTTGCTGTGTCGTTCCCATCACTTTCTTGAATTGCCCCGATTTTCACAAATGAAAACCTTAGCGAGCATCGCGATATACAAAAATGCTCGGGTCGCCCATTGACTTCAATGGGGTTCGTTACTCGAAACGAACCCTCGAGCATCGCGAAAATTTCGTCCCGAGTAACAAGCACCCGAGCATTTTGGTGCTCGCTCATCTCTAGTTAAGACCAATGGGTATTCCCAAAAAATATGTAGCAATGTTCCTTCTTGTCCACAATTTCTCCAACATTCCTTGCTTAACCGGGGAAAGCTTTTCGCCAATTTAGTAGGGGTAAAATACCATCTTGTTAATATTTCATAGTGAGTTTGCAATTAGCTTGCTGCTAGGGTGGATTTGTTAGCCCACTCAAAAGATTTCAACCACTGAAGTTGGGAGAACCTCCGTCTCAAGTCTGTTTCCCAATTCACCAGGTGTACTCTTTTTGAAATGCCCATGTCTCCCGAAAATACATTATAGAATTTTCTTGTTTTAGACTCCTGCTTAAAGTTGTTATCTGTAAAGAGCAGATTCAAACCATCAGGAAGCGCGAGCAAGTGTATTTGTTTTTTTTTAAGGAGGATTGGATTTTGTAGTACGTAAAGTATTCAGTGGTTCCCAACCCAAATCTTTCTGCAAGTTTATTGAATGAGATTAATTCTTCCCCCTCTAGAATATCAGAGACATTTCTAATTCCCTGTTTTCCCCATGTACCAAGATTCAAATCTTGGATAAAATTGGTAAGAGCCTCTAGTGGTAGATCAATGGATTGCTCACCCCTGAAGTTTTTAAATTTGTATACATATGCATTTCACGCCTGTAGTGTTGCAAGCATTGGTGGAGACATGTCCTGTACACTCAGTAAAGGGGATATTTTCGGGTATAGAGTCCCAATTGTGAATGCTTTGAGGAGAGAATTCAGAGATCTATTTTTGTTTAAATGCTTTTCTATTAGGCTCCATGTTGGAGCCTCTGATTCTCGTAGCCAAGAGCTAGTTTGGTTGAGAATTGTTGCTTGATAATATGAATGTAAATTTGGAACTCCATTCCACCCTGTTTGCGATGTTGGTATTAAATCTGTGCTGCAACTCTTGATTTCTTGTTATTCCAAATATATCTCATTAGCTGTTTTTGAAACCCTGATATAGTAGCTTGTGGAATTGGGTAGGTTAAGGTGCGGAAAAAATACAAAATTTTCGGTAATATCAACATCTTATATAGGACAATTTTCCCTAACCAGGAATGCTCCAATTTCTCCAATTGTTCCAGTTTTTTTTGAATAGTGAGATGCAAAGGGCCCAGATTTATCGACACTATGTTAGATAAAGGAAAGCATAGTTTTATGCCCAAGTATGGAATTTCGGAATGCGACCTAAAGGAGAACTCTCTCTGGATGTCTAACTTTAATTGCCTATCTACATTGATTCCCAGAATTTGCGATTTATCTATATTTAAATTATAGTAGGATGCCTTACTAAACAATGATATATTTTCTGATAATTTTCTCAAGGACGTTAGTGGGTCAGTTAAAAATAGTAGAACGTCGTCCACAAAGAGACCAATTTTAAGCAGACGAAACCCCAGGGGTACACCTCTTATCTCTGATGTGGTTCTAATTAATTCCGCCAAGGGTTCCATGATCATTATAAATAATAATGGTGGGAGAGGACATTCTTGGCATGTTCCATTCGTTATATTAAATGGCGTGGATAAGACTCCATCCACCAGGACCCTAGCAAATGCTGAGGAGTACAGGGCTCGAATAGCTTGTAGGAATGCACTCACCACTCCAAATTTTTAAAGAACAGCAAACGCAAACCCTCAATGTAATCTGTCAAACGCCTTCTCTGCATCCAGTGCTAGGAGGAGAGAAGGCGTCTGTCTGGACTCTAATACTGACATCAGGTTTAATGTTCTTCTCGTTCCGTCTGCTTGTCTCCCTTTGGTAAAACCCACTTGGTCTTTGTGGATTATTTCCGGTAAGACCTCTAGTAGTCTTGTAGCCAGAATTTTTTGAGTAGATTTTTATGTCTGAATTAAGAAGGGATATTGGTCTAAAGTTAGCCGGATTGGTAGGGGGCTTACCCGGTCTGGGTTTGGTGACAATAGTCGCTTGTAACGTCTCCTCTGGTAGAACTCCACCTGTCATTGCATCATTAAATAATGTAACAAGGAAAGCTGAAAGATTTAGGGAAAATATTTTATAATATTGTATAATATGTTTGAGAACCCATCTGGCCCTGGGGACTTAAAAATCTTTAATCCATTAATTGCTTTCATTATTTCTGAGAGTGATATGAGTTTGTTCAATTCTTGTGATTTATTACCTAGAATAGGTAAAGTCATTTTATTCAAAAATTCATTAATAATGGTAGAGTTAGGCTGGGAGACAGATGGATCGTCTTTCAAGTTATATAACTTGGTATGGAAAATTTTGAATTCTTCTGCTATTTTTGGGGGGTGTGATATTTTTGTTGAGGGGTCACCTGTTTTAACTATATATGGGATGTTAGTTTTCATGTGTTTTGTTTTACATGGTTAGCCATTAGTTTGGAGGGTTTATCCATGTTTGAAAAAAAATTGGCCCGCCAGTAGATGGAACTTCTGTTGAAGTCTTCAATCAGTGCTGACCTTAGGGATCGCCTAAGTGTCATCAAATCTTCCTGAGGGTTGATTAATGAGGGGTTTTGAATATCTTGTTCCAGTCTTTTTATTTTGATCAGAAGTTCATCAATATGCTTTGTTTTATTTTTTCTATATTGTGCTTTAAGTTTTATAAAATTACTCCTCTGATGACCACTTTATGTGCGTTCCATAGAGTGTAGTTCCCTATTTCTGGGCTTGAGTTTATATCAAATTATTCTTTAATGGCTTCACTAATTTTGATTTTTAGGAGACTTGAGTAAGGCCAGATCATTGCGCCAAATTCTTGTATTGGTGTGTGGGATGCCTAAATTAAGTTTCAATATTATAGCTGAGTGATCTGACCATGTGGTTATGCCGATGTCAGACGCTTGAATTAGCGGAAGGGTCCAACTGTCTGCCAGAAAGAGGTCTATCCGGAAAAATGTTTTGTGGCGTGGGGAATAGTATGTGTATTCTCTAGATGAGGAATTCAGGCATCTAAATGAATCATACAAGTTTACCCTGTGCCACCATGGGTTTAGTGTGGGAGCCGTTCTAGTACTAGCTGTGGAGTCGATTTCTTTATCCGGAATGATGTTAAAATCTCTGCAAATTAGCAATTTTCCTTTCTGTATTTTCCACAGTTTCCTTATTATTTTGTTCAAAAATGAAATCTGTGCACTGTTGGGAGCATAAATATTTACTAGGGTAATTATATGTCCATTCAAGTTACATACTAGTATTATGTATCTACCCTTTGGGTTTATATATTTTTCAAGCAGCTCAAAATTCGTATTTTGACTAAAAGCTATTAAGACCCCCGTTTGTTTCTTTTTTGCACATGCAAAATATTTGAGGAAATTTTTTATTGGAAAATTTTGGGCATGATGACTCTGCTAAATGAGTCTCTTGTATACACAATTCATCCACAACCGCCACCCTCGCTTCTTTCCAAATCATTGCTCTTTTAAATGGGGAGTTCAGCCCCTTAGCATTTTGTGATAGGATTTTAACCGCCATAGTATGTATGAAAGAATGCAGTTATGACCTGAATTATTAACTTAGTGACTTCATTATCGAATGCATAAATTTCAACAACAGGTAAATACCAGGTAGCAGATCTCTTATTTAAAGTCCTTGTACTTGGACGCTTTCGACACTGCACCTGTAAAACGGAGAAACAAAAAACAAGAACCAAACAGATAATAGAACAGGTAGTAAAACCTGCATCTTCTTGGGGGGGGGGGGGGTAGAAAAGTTCGCCTGAGAGCCATCAGCCTTTTCTATAAGCAATTTAAGTCATGTACCAGCAGCAAGCGGTTTTAATCACACTGTGGAGCTGGAATTTAATGAATGTCAAGTGGGTGGGACATAAGACCAGGAACCATGTAGCTTTACGCGCTGTGACGGTTTTGCAATTTGTTGCTTTTCCAACATCCGGATTCCCCATTTTGTTCTCCCTCTGATGGTGTTGTTATAATGTGTAGCACGCTATCCTTGTGAACCAATAATTTCGTGGGGAAGCCCCATCTGTATGGAACATTAGCTGCTCTCAATGATGTAGTGATGAGAGAGAAGGCTTTCCTATTTTGGATTGTAAATGCCGAGAGGTCCGCATAAAGATGGATGTTAGAAGACGGACTTGGTAGTGTAGATGATTTTCTTGCTGCCTGCATTAACGCCTCTTTAATGTGGAAAAAATGAACTCTTGCAATGACATCTCGTTGAGTGGCTTCAGAGAGGAATTTTGGTTTAGGTAATCTATGCACCCTGTCCACTATGCGCTCTTGTTCAGTGCTATTTGGCAGAAGGCACGCCATAAATTTAGAGAGACAAGTTCTTCAGGTGAGATTGACTAATGTTCTCTGGAACTCCTCTGAGTTTAATAATGTTTCTTCTATTCCAGTCCTCCAAATCTGCCAGTTTGAGTTTAATAGAAGTGACCTCTTCTTCTAGTGCATAGTGAGCATCTATCAAGTTATTGTGTGATGAAGAGAATTCTGCCATTTTAGATTCAACATGTTCAGTGCGTTCTCCTAGTTCTTGTAGGTAGTTATGAAATGTAGAAGTAATATGTTTTATGTCACTTTGTAATGATCCTCTCAGAGCCAGAATCATATTTTTTATAAAGTCCTCTGAAGCTGGAGTATTAGATGCTGGGACATTTATAATTAAATCTTCTTCTGCATCCTCAAATCTGTTTTGAGAGGTAGGAGGTGCAGAAAGCCTGGGCTTCTGCTTTTCTGGGCTCATAGAGGGGGATGGGGGTTGGGAGAGGAGCTAGAATATGGAGATGCGGCCATTTTATTGTGCTGCTTGATTTGAGAATGATCCCATGTCCCCTCTTTTTCCTTAGGTGGCCCCCTATCTCTATTCTCCACATATCCCCTCTCTTGTCTCTTCTGTTTTGGGGAATTGTTTGTCTCTACACATAATGGGTTAATTGATGTGTTCACTGTCGGCAGTGTGGAAGACAGGGAGCACTGGGAGTATGAGGAGCGCTCATGTGGAACGCTGGAAATGCTTAGCTGCGCTCTGTGACCTTCTCCTCTCCCCTCACTCACCCCTCCTGGAAGCAGGATCTTCTGTATTGCAGCCCGCAGTGAGCAGCTGTCAGCATCAGGACCATCAGCGCTGATGTCTTCCGTGGGGAGACTCCTGCTTCCCTCTGTACTGTCTGTGGAAATGGCGGGGGAAGGAGGTCTCCTGGAGCCTGCGTCCCGCTCCCGATCTTCATTCCTCACTGGGAAGAAATCTGAGACCCTCGCTTTGGCATCCTTCCTCACAAGTTTTCTTGCTTTAGTATCGCTGCTGGTGAGCTTTGAAGTAGCTTTTAAGGCTGGATCCGAACGGAGCTTAGCTCAAGACCTCCGTCTTCTCTTGCAGCCAGGCCACGTCCCCCAGGATGGTCCTACTATTTGACATAGCCCTCCTTGTGAAGTAGTGAGATAGTCTAAAACTACTGTATGTTGATTAGTAACTAAAATTAATTGCTTAGTATATTCATTTTGAACACCGAGTATATCAAATAATGTATCAATGATGTACCACAAAAATAAAAAAGAATATTTTGCGCTCGTAGGGAGAAAAGATTAAACATTCAAATAAAATGTATTAACATATTAGTTACAGAGCAACGCGTTTCGGTGATTAAATGTCGCCTTTCTCAAGCTCAATGAAAACACAAATAACAAACATACTTATATAGGATATACAGATCATATTCACATGTTGCAGCCAGTTACGCGCAAGACGGAGACTGTTTGCTGTGATTAGACAGGGGGCGGGAACGCACCTCCCGATAGACCGTCAACGGCAACGTCAGCGTCAGAGTGCATCACATGGAACGCACACAGGGTTCCATGTATTTGAACACAACTTTATTTAAACCGTGTTAGATGAACAAACCATGGTACATAGCGGGCATGAAGTGGCACACTCATAAAGGAGTGTAATAATTGCTATAGCTGATCTAAACCAACATGATTCTAATAAAACATTACCTCTGACCAATATTAACAAAGCAACATGTAAATATTGAATAAAAATTGATAATAAGAATAATAAAAATAAAATACCGCCAGGTTATCTCTAACCGAGAGAATATATCAACCACGCGGTTAAAAGTACAATGACGCTACAATAGATATCTAAAACAACATTATAACAATATTTAAAATAGATTTTTAGAAAAAACATATATGTATAATTATAGATATCAAAATATATACTACAGGTACACTAGATAATTGACAAGGACCACACTGGCATTAAAAATTCCAAACGTATGGAAGAAAAAATATAATTATAATATAGATATCACAATTTTTCTAATATTTCATTCAGGCAGTGTGGGATCAGGGTATTCAGCCTGTGTATCCAGTACATTTCTTTTTTGCGTAATGTGCTAATGGATTTAAGATCAATGTATTCTAGCGGGGTGATGATCATTTTAGAAAAATCAGCATCGTGAACATCATTAAAGTGCTTAGATATGCTGTGCGTGCGCAAATTATTTTTTATATTTAGTCGATGATTATTAATACATGTTGTTAATTTGTTAATAGTTCTGCCTATATATTTTAATTCGCACGGGCACTCAATTAAATAAACTACTTGTGAGGAATTACAGGACATACGTTGTAAGATGGGAAATTTAGTGCAATCATGATCAATTTCAATTTTTTTATGCGCAATGACTGCACAACATTTACACTTACTATGTAAGACATTTAAAATGCCAGGTTTAGTAGAACTAACTATTTTAGATTTTCTTCTTTTTTTTATCAGGATTCGAAGGGGCAATCAAATTTTGTAGTGTGACGTTTCTTTTAAAAATCAATGAAGGATTTTTATCTAGATGATCAGATAAAAAAGGGTCGTTTAACAGAATCGGCCAATGTTTTTTTAAAAATACCTCTAATTAAAACGTTATTGTTAAAACGAGTAATAAAAGGGGGATTGTGTTTTTTAGTATTATTTTTAAATGAATTTTTTATGGGATTTTTAACGGTATCATTATTAGTATCTATTTTATTATACGCATCGTCTATAATTTGTACAGACTTTTTTTTTCTTTAAAACGCTCTTTAAAAATTAACGCTTGTTCTTCAAAATCTGTATCTAAGGTGCAGTTCTACCGTATTTGTTTTAATTGACCGTAAGGAATGTTTGTTTCCAGTGTTTCGCGTGACAACTACCGAAATCTAGATATGAATTTTTGTCTACGTTTTTAAAATGAGTTTTAGTTATTATTTTATGATTTTTATGCATTAATACTAGATCTAAAAATAAAGTATGATCCCGACTAAAAGTGCACGTGAATTTTAAATTATCATTATTATTATTAAGAATATTAGCATATGTATTAGGACTAGCTTCTGAACCTCTCCATATGATTAAAATGTCATCTATAAACCTTTTATAAAAAATAATGTTTGTGTCAGCAGTATACGTTTTTTCAAAGTTACCCATAAAAAGGTTTGCGAAAGCAGTAACTTTGAAAAACGTATTCTGCTGACACTAACATTAACCCTTTCCAATCCACTGTCTGATGTCTAAAGACATTCTCATTGAAGGCCGTACAGCTTCAGATGTCGGAAGACTTCTGGCAGGGTATTCTCATTGTATATTACAGGTCGCTCTGTTGTCAGGGGCCTCTCCAGCATGTCCAATACTGCAGTACTGACTCTAGCCAGCAGGTGGCACCATTGTTTAATGGCAGAAAGAGAAAACCCTCTAGGGAACCCTGAATCCAAAATTGGATTGCAAAGGGTTAAATGTGACGCACGCTGACAATGACGTTGACGATGACGTTTGACGGTCTATCGAGAGGTGCGTTCCCGCCCCCCTGTCTAATCACAGCAAACAGTCTCGGGCTTGCGCGTAACTGGCTGCAACATGTGAGTATGATCTGTATATCCTATATAAGTATGTTTGTTATTTGTGTTTTCAATGAGCTTGAGAAAGGCGACATTTAATCACCGAAACGCGTTGCTCTGTAACTAATATGTTAATACATTTTATTTGAATGTTTAATCTTTTCTCCCTACGAGCGCAAAATATTCTTTTTTATTTTTGTAGTACATTATATTCGCTTCAAGCACCTGTGTTTGGTGTTTGCTTGTTATATATTTGCAGCTCTCTGTTTTGTCACGGATTTGGGATGAAAGAACCTACTACAAGCTTTCCTGGATTATGGGTGTCAGTGAGGTCTGTCTGACCAGACTTACCTCGCATGACACCAGGTGAGTTATTGATTATCCATCCATTAATTAACTCAGCTTATTTATCTACCTGGCGCATCCCTAATTCACTAAATATATCAATGATGTTATCAAAGGCATGTCCCAAGGCCTCTATCATATCATATCAGTGTTCCTCAGTGAGCTAAACATCATACCTATTGGCCCTCCCAGGACTGCTCCAGCCTTCCAGGCTCAGTGTGTGTGCACAAAGTGTACCTTCTTACCTGATGTATCACGTTTGTATAACATATGTGATGGAACATTTTGGTAGGGAAATTCATCATTTGTCCCAACCAAGGTGGCTGGTTCCAACTTTGCTAAGGTGCATGTTCCTCCAGCTCCATGTGGAATCCACCTGTAAGCTTTATTGCCACATACTGCATAAGTGCCTTCTGGCAATTTAATCTGTGCTCCATGAATGAAAGCATCTACAATGTAAGCTAATAAAACTGTGTCAGGAAATAAACAACAAGAAGAAGCATTATCTTCTGTAAGTGCTGCATAGTAGGCTTTTGAGATACACTTTGGTTTTGGCTGTTAACCTTCTGCATTCTACTGTACTGCAGGCAGTACGTAGTCTGTGGCCTGCCGAGGTCCACGTATTTCTCCCCCCTTCTTATAATACCCCTGCACTTCCTTACACTGGTCGGGGTCACCAACTGGGAACCTCTCGGCATAATCCCAAGAAGAATTTTGTAGTTCCCGGAGAAGAACAGGAGGGTTCCTCTTTACCACACTAGCTCCTGAAATAATTCTGGATTGTACAACTTTTACCTTATCAAGAATAGAGAATCTGATTTGCATCTTATCTTCAGGTATATTACTAGAGATGAGCGAGCACACTCGTTCGAGCATTAGGGTGTTCGAGATGCTCGTTACTCGAGACAAGCACCATGCGGTACTCGAGTCAATTCCATATCCTTCCCTGCATGTTTAGCGCCATTTTTTACCCAACAGACGTGCAGGGAAGGCATTACCACTTCTTCCTGTGATGTGCCAGCCCTATCCCACCCCCCTGCAGTGAGTGGCTGGTGAGATCAAGTGACCGCCTAGTACTTAAAGCAGTCCCGACCGCGGCTCGCCTCAGACACATACTGGGAGAGATTAGAGAAAGTGCTGCTGCTTATTCAGGGAAAGTGTTAGTGTAGGATCCTGTCTACAAGAACCCCAATGGTCCTTCTTAGGGCCACATCTGACCATGTGCATAACTGTGTGGCTGGCTGGGAGCAGTTTTGCACAATTTTTTTTTTAAATCTCGGGCTGTGCAGGCCATTACAGCTATAGCATTCTAAGTCTGCAGTTTGTAATACAGAGTATAGGGAAAGTGCTGCTGAGAAAGGGACAGTGGTAGCGTAGGATCCTGTCCACAAGAACCCCAACGGCCCTTCTTAGGGCTACCTCTGACCGTCTGCATTTTACAGCGTGTCTGGTGGGAGTGCTGGAGAGGGTGCGGTGGATTGGGTTCTCTCCTACATATATTTTGGTCATGCCCACAAATATCTTGCTTCTGGGAAGAGATCTCGCAATACATAATAAAATTTCTACCGTCCTTGAAGAAAATTGAACCAGAACTAGCCCTTCTCCCTATAGGTGTAAGAAACATACCCAGAAGCCACAGAGTAATTATATTTCACATATTCCATTCTGCGCGAATACTAATAGCGAGGAAATGGAGATCTGGGCATATTCCCACTATAGAAGAAATACAAGAAACTGTTAATCTAAACTGTATTTACGAGAAATTAATAGCTCACCAAAAAAATACTCTGGGCCAATTCAGGAAAGATTGGGCAATATGGATCCAGATAACAAAAATGCCGACAGGATTCGACTAAACGGATGCAAACACTCTCCTCTTCGGGGACCTGATTGCCTTTCCGCTCCGCCCTCTCCACTAGAGGGGAATAAGTGGCCCGAACTCTAAACATATGGACAGTGACCTGTATTGATGTGTTGTTGTGTTGATATATGATGTTAAGAATCTCAACAAACTAGAATGATGCGCTATCTGAATACAATCTATATTCTCAGGAACTTCTATGCAAAGAACTATATAAAAAAAACCATTGATAACAACCGATTAAACGCAATTGCAGATGTTTAGGATACCTTTGAAATTTAAGGTTATAAACTTTCCCACTGTCCATATCCTTTCCCCCTCCCTCCTCCCCCTCCCTACTTTTCCTCCCCACAGAAGATGTAATATGCAATGTTCTAGTATTAATAACAAATCTACTGCATATCAATCTCAATGTTGTATATCTTGGAAATGCTAATAAAAACTCAATGTTAAAAAAAAACAAAAAAACTCCAGTCTGACTGGGGCATGCAGTGTGGGCCGAAGCCCACCTGTATTTAATCTGACGTTAGCTTAGCTGTGCAGGGCACTGCAATGGGATTTATTTATGTACCACCGGTGGCTTCCTGGGACCCACCCATGCTGTGGGTCCACACGGACTCCCATAGGGGAGTTGTACCTGCCTGTGTCTATTTATAAAAAAACACAGTCTGACTGGGGCATGCAGTGTGGGCCAAAGCCCACCTGTATTTTATCTGACATTAGCTCTGCTGTGCAGGGCACTGCAATGGGATTTATTTATGTACTGCCGGTAGGTTCCAGGGAGCTACCCGCGCTGTGGGGTGCACACGGAATTCCCATTGCAGAGTTGTACCTGCGTGTGACTATTTATAAAAAAACTCAGTCTGACTGGGGCATGCAGTGTGGGCCGAAACCCACCTGTATTTCATCTGACGTTAGCTCTACTATCCGGGGCACTGCATTGGGATAAACTACAGGAGCAATACAGCGCTAATGAGACGTTCACAGCTACGCTAGCATTGGAGTCCGCTCTAGGCCCACGATTGCTGAGGGTTTGTGCAGAGACTTTTGTCCTGGGTCCAGTGAAAGTCTGCTTCCTGTCTACAATTGCTGAAGCTCTGGGCCGAGAAAAATGTCGTGGGTGCAGTGCAAGTCTGCCATGTTTGGCCGCTCAGATTTATTAATTGTTCATGTCTTGGGTTGCCTAGGACCCACCTATGCTGTTGGTGCCCACTTAGTTCCCATCGCGGTGTTTGACCTGTCTGGCACAAAGACACTGACTGACTTGGGTAGGGGGCAGAGTGCAGATGGCTTTCCCCTTGCGGTGTCGATTGAGCTGTGCGGCACCTTGACAGAATGAATACTGTGTGGCACATGGATTCCCCATTGCTATGCCCACGTTTGCATCTCCTGACAGAGGTGGCACAGGATTGGAGTTCTCATTGCTTCTGTACAGCATTGTGGGCTATCGCCCCGCCCCCTTTAAAGAGGGTCGCTGCCTGGCCCTGCCAAACCTCTGCAGTGTGTGCCTCCGGTTCCTCCTCATGGTAGACGCACTTATAAATAGACATGAGGGTGGTGTGGCTATGCAGCCAGCGTGTGGCATGAGGGCAGCTGAAGGCTGCGCAGGGACACGTTTGTGTGCGCTGCGGACACAGGGTCGTGTGGGGGAGTTGGGCAGCATGTAACCCAGGATAAGAGGCAGCGGTGTGTCCCACAGGCAGTGCTTGTGCTTGGTTGGAGGTAGTGTGGTGCTTTGCTAAGGTGTGCCTTGCTAATGAGAGTTTGTCAGAAGTAAAAATTGTTAGGGGGTGGAGGGGTCACTCTTGCCGCTATTGTGGCTTAATAGTGGGACCTGGGAACCTGAGATGCAGGCCAGCATGTTGCCCCTTGCCTGCCCTATCCGTGCTGTGTCGTTTCCATCACTTTCTTTGGTTTTCCAGATTTTCACAAATGAAAACCTTTGCGAAGCATGGGTCATATACAAAAATGCTCGAGTCGCCCATTGACTTCATTGGGGTTCGTTACTGGAAACGAACTCTCGAGCATCGCGGAAAGTTTGACTCGAGCAACGAGCACCCGAGAATTTGGTGCTCGCTCATCTCTAATCATAATTCATTTGGTTTTATGCCTTTATAAGAATCCTATTGGGTTCTTATTAGACTCTGGCAACTTACTTGCCATGATCAACTGTTCACTTTGTGACCAGGGTTAATACCAGTTAGTAATTTATGTCTTTCTCTCTCCCACTCTGTCCCACTGCATCATTGAATTTTGTATGATAGCAGAATATGCTCCAGTCTCCAAGGAGCAGAGTGCATGACTCTTACAGGGTCTAACTTTATGAACATCCCACATTTATACACTTCTTTACACACCCTGCTGCACTACCATATAAGCAGCTTCTCCCCCTACTATCTCATTCCCTTTCCCTTGTAGGCTACAAGTCATTGTGGGCAGGACTCTCTTGCCCTCTATACTAGTCTGTCACATATTATTTCATGTATAATGTTCTTGTTTTTTTGCTATGTAATGTAAAATGCTTTTAGTCGCATCAAAATACCGCACGCAAGATCGTAACCTGAAATACGTTAAGGTACACCAAACAGTGGTAAACAATTCAAACATCCACAACAAGGAAATACTGTCCCTAAATGACCTAACCCACAGAAGGGACCTGCTTATACGCAGGTAACCCACCCTGAGAAGCGCAAACCTGATCATGTACCTAGGCCACTAGCTGACCTTATGTGGGATAGAAGAAAACCACAACAAACAAGTTGAACAAAATAAACCACTTTACTTTGTTTGAGAAGACTTGGGCAAAGAGAAAATACCACTGCAAGTTCTGACTTCACTCAAAGCCATAGGAAGACTAAAAAATTAAGCAGCATTTGAGCTAAGCACCAGGCCAAGCTAAATAATCCTGACAAATTATCCACAGGTGAGGCCAAGCATGTCTCACCTAATACCCAGGGCTCGGTCCTTGGTCCCCTTCTCTTCTCTATCTATACTGCCCCAATTGGACAAACCATCCACAAATTTGGCCTCCAATACCATCTCTATGCTGATGACACACAACTATACACGTCCTCTCGTGAAATCTCTGGACCATTCCTCCAAAATATCACTGACTGTCTGTCCGCTGTCTCTAGAAAGTAGCCATATAAAATGAATATGGATCCGCGCTCCGAGAACTGCCACTTCTATCTTTCTTTTAAATAGGTTTATTCCGTTACACACTACGCGTTTCGTCCTTCTAGGAGGACTTTTTCAAGTCTTGAAAAAGTCCTCCTAGAAGGACGAAACGCGTAGTGTGTAAAGGAATAAACTTATTTAAAAGGAAGATAGAAGTGTCAGTTCTCGGAGCGTGGATCCATATTCATTTTATACAGCTACTTTCTTGAGCGGCTCTCTGGCAGAGAGACGGAGGATAAACGCGGCTCCCCAGCTGACTGGCACAGCAGGACATCAGGGAACAAAAAAGACAATCTGGATAAGGGGTGTGAGTGGAGATCCTGCCCATAGGATCTTCACTAAACACCGGGTGAGTTATATACAATATTTTCAGCACGCTTTTGATGTTATAGACCTGTCTACTCTGGAAGCGCTGTCCTGATTTTTCTATATATTGTCCGCTGTCTCTAACACTATGTCCTCCTTTTTTCTTAAACTAAACCTCTCTAAAACTGACCTCCTTGTCTTTCCACCCTCTAACCGACCTCCCCTCAACATCTCCATTCCAGTGTCTGGCACCATCATAACCCCCAGACGGCATGCCCAATGCCTTGGGGTCACACTGGACTCTGACCTCTCATTTGCCCCCCATATCCAATGTCTGGCCCAAACATGCCACATGCACCTCAGAAATATTGCTAAAATACGTCCGTTCCTAACCACGGATACGCTAAAGACACTCGTGGTTGCCCTCATCCACTCCCGGCTTGACTACTGCAACTCGCTTCTCCTCGGCGTCCCCCGCACTAGACTCGCTCCACTCCAATCCATACTAAATGCAGCAGCTAGACTCATTTTTCTATCCAGTCGTTATTCAGACGCCTCTGCATTATGCCAGTCGCTGCATTGGCTGCCCATCCACTGCAGAACTAAATTTAAACTCCTCTACCTCACTCACAAAGCTCTCCATGGCGCTGCGCCACCATACATCGCCTCCCTACTGTCAGTATACCACCCAGCCCGCTTACTCTGATCGGCTAACACACTCAGACTAAACACCCCTGTAATACGAACCTCACATGCTCGCCTACAGGACTTCACCAGAGCAGCACCCATCCTTTGGAATGCTCTACCCCAAGGCATCCGGACAATTCCCGATGCACGAAATTTCAGACGTGCCTTAAAAACGCACCTCTTCAGGGAAGCATACCAAATCTCCTGACCTAGTCCCCTCGCCCCTTCCTATGGTGCCTCACCCTGTTTGCCTTCTAATAAATGATCTGTACATGAAATTTCCTTTTGCCTGTGTTCCCCAACCCCTGTACCTCCTGTACCACCCTCAACCCATTTGTGTCTAACCCAATGTACCTCACTTTGTAATTGTTGCAATTGTTGTATTGTTTTGCATTTATCAATGCCTGAAAGCGCTGCGGAATAAGTTGGCGCTATACAAATAAAGATTATTATTATATAATACTACTCCCACTAGAGCCAGACGATAAAGAAATACATACAAAACCTGTACCAGATTCTTTAGAAAGGAAATGATCCCAGAACTGCAGCAACACTTTTCTTATATGCTGCACCCTGAAATTAATGTGTTAAGGTTTGCTGCTGGGATCTGTTATATTACATAAATTTTAAGCAACATAGCTTCACAGGTGGTATTGATTGAGCTGGCTGGGTGTGGATTGATCCAGCCAGCCAATACTCAAGATCTGTTGCTCATATATACCAGCTCCTCTGCTAGAGGCTGCTGACCTTTTCTATGTTTGTTCAAGATGTTCAGTGTGATTATGCAGAATATGTTGGTACTATATAAATAAAGAATATTATTATTATTATTATTCCAGTGTGGGATCATCCCTGCATTGTAGGCTGTTTACCTGGGGTTAGTTGTCTCGTTTGTGTAGAGACCCACAAGACAACGGGGACCTTTGAAGTAGGCTTGCGGGCTTAAGTATCTTGGCCAAAAATACAAACTAATACCTTGTATTGTATCTATTTCATCTGTTTATACATGCAGGTATGTTTGGTGCATGATTTGAGTGTTTATCAGCTGTTGGTTTGTGTCTGTCCACAAGTATCAAGTCCGTTACGCAGTTCTGCTGTTCAGTTTGGTTTCACAAGTTCGTAAGTGTGAGTGGCATAATGTGTATGTCTGTTTCCCGGTCACGTCAGTGAGTTTCGTGTCCAGTCTGCAGTTCTGCAGTTCAGTATGAGTTCATCTACTGGCAAGTTTCATGTCCAGTTTGCAGTTTCACAGTTCCCGTGCTGGTAAGACTCTGCGGAGTGTTCATGTCCCAGTTTGACTTTACATTATGACACTTAAAGTGACAACTTACTATTGTTCATTTTTAATATGGTACTTCTAACATCTGTTACATCATGCTACTTCTTGTAACATGTTCACCTTCATAGATATGGAAAGATGCTTGAAGTGTGCGGAGGATCAGTGGTCGAATGACAGAAGAGATGCCTGCATTCTGAGACCCATTGAATTCCTGTCTTATGGAGACACTCTGGGGATTTCTCTTCTTGCTGTTGCTGGACTGTTTTGTATCTTCACTGCTGTGATATTAGGAATATTTATCGCATACAAAGACACAGCTATCGTAAAAGCCAATAACCGGAACCTCAGCTTTATACTTCTGCTCTCTCTCATCTTATCCTTCCTCTGTCTTCTGTTCTTCATTGGACGTCCCACAAGAATTTCATGTGTCCTCCGACAAGTGGCTTTTGGAATCATTTTTACAATTGCTGTTTCTGCAGTTTTGGCCAAAACAGTCACTGTGATCTTAGCCTTTAGAGCCACCAAACCAGGCAGGACACTGAGGAGATGGCTCTGGAGACATGTTTCTTCATTTCTTCTGATTATTTGTTCTTCCATTGAGGTTGTGATCTGTGTCTTCTGGTTGTCTTTATATCCACCATTCCCAGATTATAACACTGAGGTAGAGGTTGGGAAGATAATCCTACAATGTAATGAGGGATCTGTCATTGCTTTCTACATGGTCCTCGGCTACATGGGATTCCTGGCTGTGTTGAGCTTTATTATAGCATTTCTAGCCAGGAAGCTTCCAGATGTCTTCAATGAGGCTCTGTACATCACCTTCAGCATGCTCGTCTTCTGTAGTGTCTGGATCTCCTTCATCCCAGCCTATCTCAGCACCAAGGGGAAATACATGGTGGCTGTAGAAGCTTTCACCATCTTAGCTTCCAGTGCTGGACTTCTGGGCTGTATCTTCATACCAAAATGTTACATTATCCTACTGCGACCAGAGCTGAATATGAAAGGAAATTTAGTCATGCAGAGGAAAACCAAGAACCTGAATTGATAAATCTGGAAAAAATCTATGGAGATAAATAGATCCTCCTATATGTAACTTATTTGAAATGCTTTGTAGTTTTAGATTTATATTTAAAATCAGTTGAGAAACAACAACAACAAAAAAAAAATAGAGAAACAAATCCATGTGTAGTTTGGTGTATGGTATATTATAACCTCACATTTCTTTTCTTTTTTTTTTTTTTTAATCAAGTTTTATTAAATTTTTAAATTAAATTCCAATTTACATATAATGGTAAGATAAGATAAGCAATTCTTTGGCATATATTCACATAAACTTTTACATATTCTTTAACATATAATAACAACTTCTTAACAACTGAGGAGGCTGGCCTCACTTCTCCGTTTACGAACAGTCCAGTCTCTGTAGAGTTCATGCCTTCCAGTGGTAAGGGGAGAGGGGAGAAAGTGTAGGCAATTTCAAAAATGGGAAAAATCGATTGGTTGCATTAGGTGGCTTATGGCAGCCTCTTGCCTACAAGACCCATATCCGACGCAACCAGCCCGAGGGAGTAGCCTTCAGACACTAACTGCGAAGGACATGGGCGGAGGCAGCCCGCGGTAAATTCGGAGATGGGAGAGCCCGCAAACTCGGGGTAAAGAATAGAATAAGAGTTTATGGGGTGAGGGGGGGAAGTAGTATAAAGATAAAATAAGCTAACATAAAGTAAATAGAATTAAATAAAATGAAATAAAATAAAATGAAATAAGATAAAATAAAATGTGGGGGCCAAATGGGGAGTGGTGGGTCGGGTAAGAGGGGAGGGGGGGCTGGTTGGTACATAGCAATATAGAAACATTATGGTGTCACTCTCTCTCTTACCATGTGCCCGACCATCTCATTGCACCAGTGCAGGTTGCTCGTCCGTGTTCGACGCCCGAGTTCAACGCCCGAGGTCCATACCACTCGTCAATGTTTTTGGAGGTCAGGTAACGACAGCGTCAGCGTCTCCCAAGGAGGGCCTCTGTCCCACATCCTCGGGCCAGTGGAGGGAGGGCTGTAGATACTAATTTTTCTTTCTCATTTCTCTCCAAGGGTGCAAAGTAACGATAAAATCCTCATGGGAGCCCCTTGACCAGCTTGTCAGCTCCTCTAAGTTGCAAATCAAGTCAACTTTTCCCTCCACTGGTTCAAAGAGGGCAGGTTTGTTGAAGCCAGTTTAGAGGAATCAAAGCTTTAGCTGCGTCTATTAGAAAGGCTATTAGTTTGTGTCTATAGGGATGAAAGTTCGCGGACGGTTTCTAAAGGAAAATCATGTCCGGTGAGATTTATAGGTTTGGGGAGAAGGCTTTCAAGTCTTCTTCTACCTCTTTCCAAAACGGGATGATTTTAGTGCACTCCCACCATATATGGAGATATGACCCTATCTCGGCATTGCGCCTCCAACACCTGTTATGGGGAGCTAATTTGTAGTTGTGTAGCCATTGGGGAGTTTTGTACCACCTAACTAGTAATTTGTAGTGGCTTTCTTGCATGAGGACACATGGGGATACGCCATAGGCTGTTCTGAGAATGAGTTTGACGTCTGCCGTAAACAAAGAAATCTTTAATTATTTTTCCCAGGAGCTTAGGAAGGTGGGTTTGGTAAACAGAGGTGGAGCTATGTGGCACCTTCGAATATTGGAGATTTTCCTAGAGTTTGAATTGCCCACTTCCAGTGTTTTTTCAAAGTTTGTCATTTGCCTAGTGGATTTGAATTTGACTAAGAACTCTCCCAGGAGCCTTTTCATGTGTGCTATCTGTAGAAAGGATAATGTATTTTTCGGAGCCAATGTGGTCAGGATGTCCTCCGGTGGCCTATGGGCCTGTATCTGAATATCACTCACCCTACTCCTTCTGAATTGCTTCCATATGCTTAACCCCTTAACAACCGGGCCATAGTGTTTTTACGTCCTGCAGTTGCAGGATGTGTATGGAGGGAGGTAGTGGCGCTATCTCCCTCCATACAGCGCGGGCATCAGCTGTTTATTACAGCTGACACCCGCGGGCAATAGCCGCACTCGGCCGTTCGGCCGATCGCGGCTATTAACCCTTTAAATGCCGCTGTCAATTCTGACAGCGGCATTTAAATCCCCCGAATGCTGTTTGGCGGTCCCGCACGGCCCCCCCGCGGTGAGATCGGGGGAGCCGTGCAAGTGTCATGGCAGCCGGGGGCCTAATGAATGGCCCCAGGGCTTCCTTAGCAGACTGCCTATCAAGCCATCCACACAGGGTGGCTTCATAGACTGCCTGTAAAAAAGCAGTATGACGTAATGCTATAGCATTACGTCATACTGCAGGAGCGATCAAAGCATCGCATGTTAAAGTCCCCCAGGGGGACTTCAAAGTAAAGTTAAAAAAAAAGATCAATAAAGTTTTTTAAATTGTAAAAAAAAAAAAGTTATAAAAGTTTAAATCACCCCCCTTTTACCATATCTATTATTAAAAAATCTAAATCATAAAATAAAAATATGTATTTGGTATCGCCGCGTCCGTAAAAGTCCGATCTATCAAAGTCGTGCATTATTTTTTCTGCACGGTGAACGTCGTCTGAAAAAAAAAATAAAGAACGCCAGAAATGCATTTTTTTAGTTACCCTGTCTCCCAGAAAAAATGCAATAAAAAGCGATCAAAAAGTCGTATGTATTCCAAATTGATACTATCGGAAACTACAGGACATCCCGCAAAAAATGAGCCCTTGCTCAACTATGTCGACGGAAAAATAAAAAAGTTATCGTGCGCACAAAATGACCGCAGAAAATAATTGAAAAAATTTAATATCTTTAAAAAAAAAATACAAGTACTACAGCAAAAAAAAAAACTATATAAGTTTGGTATCGTAGTAATCATACTGACCCATAGAATAAAAATATCAGGTCGTTTTTGTTGCAGTTTGTGTGTCGTAGAAACAGGATGCACCGAAAGATGGTGGAATGTCGTTTTTTTTCCATTTCTCTCTGCTAAGAATTTTTTAAAAGTTTTTCAGTACATTATATGGTACAATAAATAGTGCCATTGAAAAATACAACTCGTCCCGCAAAAAACAAGCCCTCATACAGTGAAGTCGATGGATAAATAAAGGAGCTACGATTTTTTAAATGGGAGTAGGAAAAAACAAAAATGGAAAAAAGCAAAAAAGCCCGGTCACTAAGGGGTTAAGGAGCCAGGGTCAGGTCTAGTTCCAAGCAGTCTGCAAAGACTTCGGATTGGTGTCAAAGGAGAAGGATCTGGTACTAGTCTACCCTTGAATCTGTCCCAGGTCTCACAGGGTCCCCTAAGCAGGGGGTTAAAGTCCTTCGCTCTGTAGCGGTTCTTCACCGGGAACTATAGGTCCTCCAAAAGGGAGTCACTGTATGAGGCCACTGCAAGTTCTTGTAACATCAGATCTCTGGACGGGTGTGTTAAGTCCATCCAGTAGCTGAGTTGGATGGAATGGTAGTAGTCCTGGACGTTCGGCAAATCCAACTTCCCCTCCATTCTCCTTCTAGTCATCAGACTGTACGCAAGTCTGGGTCTCTTTTGTCTCCATACGAAGCTCGTGAAGATCACTTGCAACGTTTTAAAGAAAGATACTGGGAGATGGATTGGGATCATGCACAATTTGCATAGGGCTATGGGTAGGACATATGATTTTAAAATGTTTTTCCTCCCAAACCAGGAGAGGGATGGAAGGTCTTAAGACCTCAGTAGTTATTTGATTGAGCTGGTCAGTGGTTGGAAGTTGTGGAAGTATAAATCCTCAGTCTTCTTGGATAATTTTACTCCCAGATAGTCTCCCACTGTCTCGGACCAGGTGAAGAGTGAGCTGGATCTCAGCAGGATTGAGTTATTAAGAATCGTGGACTTGGCAAAATTTACCTTAAAGTTCGAGAGAATGCCAAAGTCCCGTCGAAGCGAGGCAAGTCTGGGCAGGCTCCTTTCCGGTTTGGTGATCACGAACATTATGTCATCCGCGAACGCGGCTGTTGACAATGTATGTGATTGGACGCTTAGGCCCTTAATAATCGGGTCTTGTGTTACCCACTGAAGGAGGGGCTCCATATTGAGGATAAAAAGCGTGGGGGAGAGAGTGCAGCCCTGACGTGTCCCGTTTCGGATGTCGAACGGAAGGGAGAGTGAATCATTTATTTTTAATCTGCCGTGTGGCTTTGAATATAGGGAGAAAATAGCTGAGATAAATGCCGGCGGAAAGTTGAAGCGGAGAAGTACCCTTTCCATAAAGATCCAGCTCACTCTATCAAAGGTCTTCTCGGCGTCTGTGCTTACGAAGGCCATTGGTATTTTGCGGGCTTGGGCATATTTTCTCTGCCCTCCCTACCTTTTACAAAGCCTGTCTGTTCTGGGTCTTTCAAGGCTCAGATGAGTTCTCCGATTCTCCTGGCTAGGAGTTTGGCCCAGATTTTTATGTCCAGATTGATAAGCGATATGGGTCTATAGCTGCTGCACTGTTCTGGGTCTTTACTTTTTTTTTGGATAAGGGTAATATACACTTCTTGGGCCTGTTTGGTGAGCTCGGCTCCGTTTAGTAGGGCATTAAATGTTTCAGTTAGACGGGGTACTAGCTGTGTCTTGAAGGTTTTGTAATAAGTCGAGGAGAGACCATCCGGCCCCGGGCTTTTGCCTTGCGAGAAGGAGTTTATGACTTCCTCTATTTCCCTGTCAGTGATCGGGGTCAGTAGGGAGGACGCCTCTGTCCCATCTAAACTGGGCAGTTTTAAAGATTTCAAGAACGCGTCTATCTTGTCACTGGTGCTCTATCTGGTCTTTGGGAGTCTCTGTTTCTTTAAGATTATACAGTTGAGAGTAAAATAGTTGGAACTCTTTGGCTATATCTGATGTGGAGGACACTGTGTTTTTATTGCGAGGATGGCGTTTCTTGTCTTGGTCTTTTTTAGCAATGCAGTCATAAGTTTACTTCCTTGGTTCCCGTGGGCGTAGAAGGCCTGTTTGAGATACATGTGTTTTTTATTAAATTTGTCTGTGAGGCAGGAACGGAGTTGGTGTCTTAGGGAAGCAAGCTCTTCTAGATTATTTTAAGTCTGCAAGAGTTTTGTTACATACTCTAGTTTTGCTATCTGGGCTAGTAATTTATCAATTTCTTTCTGTTTCTGCCTCTTCACCCTCATGCCGAGTGCTATCAGCAGGCCTCTCACAAAGGCCTTGTGGGCCTCCCAGACCATGGGTAGTCCTATACTTCCATCCGAGTTGTTTTTAAAATATTCCTCTAGTAAATCTCCTATGTTAGATCTTTCCTCCAGAGAGTCCAATAGCATATCGTTCAGGCACCATCTCCACTCGCTGGGGGTAACCTGAGGTATGTAAATGTCAATATGTACAGGAGCATGGTCCGAGACAGTGATAGAGCCTATACTAGCTTTTTCCAGGCAAGTTAACAGGCTGAAGGAGGTGAAGAAATAATCTAACTTCTGGAAGGAGGAGTGAACTTGCGAAAAATAGGAGAAGTCTTTGAAGGAGGGGTAGAGAAATACAGATCCTGTAAAGAGCCATGTAGTTTTTTTAGTTTTGTTTGAGAGACCTGAGAAAGACCTGCCGAGGAATCCAGCAATGGATTCAAGGTAACATTCAGATCCCCTCCTATTATAATGTATCCTTCTGCAAACTGCTTAAGAGTGTCTAGCTGTTTAACCAGCCAGGTGACCTGTTCTGAGTTAGGTGCATACAAATTAGTGATTGTCAATTTAGTTTTGCTAATTGAAGCTCTGAGAAAAAGGACTCTTGCTTCTCCATCTATGTACTGTGTATCGAGTTTGAAGGGGGTTGACTTGTGAAACAGTATAGCTACTCCCTTGGATGCTAAATTCGGATGGGTATTGTGAAAGTGTTGTTGAAAAACCCAACCCTGGAAGTGGGAAGCGTCTGTCATTTTTAAAGTGTGTCTCTTGCAGCAATAAAATTTTGATCTTGCATTTTTTAAGCAAGTGAGCGACATTATGTATCTTACCTGGAGAGTTCAGACCTCGGACGTTGAATGACGTAAAGCGCACGGAGGCTATGGTGTTGCTGAATCCACAGACAGTAATTAAACCTGCAATTCAAGTGAGGAGAGAGAGAGTGAACACACCAAACTGCAAAGAGCGCTAGGACACAAGTTCGCCCTCAGCTTTATGGTTAGTAGGCCTTAGTTTTGAAGAAGTGGAAATGTGTTAAAGGGGAGAGGAGGAAGAGAAGAGAAGAAAAAAAAGGGGGAAGAGAGAGGAGAGGAGGGGGTGAGTGGGTTAGGGAAGGATAGCATGTAGCTAGAGCGGGTACCCAGAGTAGGAGTCTGAGAAGCCGCAAGTCGCATGATCCCGTTTCAGGGGAAGAGTACAAGGAGCTTCCAAGCAGAGTCCCTGTGTCTCGTCAATAAAGGAGGTATGGGGAATTTTACAGTAAGTAACTGTTTTAGTTAGACCTGGCCCAGGGGGGTCAGGCCCCATCGCGGTAGTAAATTAAACAGGGGAGTGCGATTGTAATCATGTTAACATGAGAGAACTAAGTTCCCATAGTGTAGAACCAACTTGCCAAACCGTAGGGCAATCAAACAAAGTCGAGGAGTCCTCTAGCAGGAGTATTAATTTTTTCCTTCGACCCCAAGGGGTCAACAAAACCTGCACTCCTCGGGTGCCCTCATAGAATGCTCCATCTTTGTTTTTCTTTCTCTTTCCTCTCGGGGATCTAGAGTTTCCTGAGGGGTGGTCTGCCTCAGAGGTAGAAAGCGAGGGAAGGGACAGCAGGTCCGGGAGTGTGAGCCAATTAGGAACATCAATCGGCTCTATTTCTAGAAGATGCCAACATTTCTGTAAGTCCTCAGGGGAGCGCATGTTAATTCTTCCACCTCTGAAATTTATTCCCAGCCCGAATGGGAACAGCCAAGAATATTTGATATCTCTAGCTCTTAGTGCTTCAAGCAAGGGTCTCATCAGGTGGCATTTTACCAGTATGGTCGGGGCGAGGTCCTGGTATAGATGCATGGATGACCTGTCGTATGTAAGTCCTTGTTGTTTCTTGCCACCTCTAGTAATGTCTGTGTGTCTGGGTACACCAGGAGCTTGCATATTATATCCCTCGGAGGGTCTGACCCGGAGGGTGGGGGTCTCAAAGATCTGTGAATGCGTTTGATAGATACTTGTGAGGCCCTTTCTTGGCCTAGGAGGAGTGCGAACAGCTCTGTGGCGATCTTTGGTAGGCCTCTGCTTCCCATGTTTCTAGAAGTCCTTTAATTCTTATATTATTTTGCCTGTTGTGATTTTCTAAATCTTCTTGCATGATCAGAGCGTGGTTTAGCTGATGATGGTGTTCTTTGACCACCTGCGCCAGCTCTTTTGAATGTGCAATAAGATTAGTTGAGGAGGTTTCCAGATCTTCAATCCTTCTTCCCATAGATTTAATTTCCTCTTTAATCTCTGAGAGGTCTGCCATAATGGGTCGTAGCGCTCTGGTAATTAGGTGTCTCATGAAACTTCTAGAGATTTGCTCGCCCTCCTCACCGTCCGAAGAAGCCTCCTCCTCTCTCTCTCTGTGCTCGGGGGGGGGGGGGCGGAACCGTTAGGTTCAGTGTTTTTTTACTAGACGGGTGAGGTAATCTAGATACCCTCTCTTTAAAAAATCTCTGCATATTGGATTGACCCTTGGAAGGCCAGGGTGTGCTCAAGATATCGCTGCTTCTATATTGTTTTTTCCCATGTTGCGTTGAGAATGGCTTATGGATTCTGGTTTTAGTAGTACGATGGAGCCCGTCACCTGGTGCGTCTCCCTTAGGCGGCCATTAGACAGACGTGATCTTGTGTCACCACTGAGGAACAGTCGTTATCAGGGACTAGCTTTATGCGTGGGTAGCGACTGAGGATGCTGATGAGGTGCAAAGAGAGCGCTACTGGGGCGCCAGGAAGCTCCGTAATTGGGTTAGTTCAGTAGAACTGTGATCAGAGATCCGTAATAAATTCAGCCTTGGCCTGTGGGAGCGGGATAAGCAGTTTGTAAAGTTCCCTGGGCTGCTCTCTTCGAGAGGTCGGTGGCGCAGTTTTGTACGACGATAGCGACTGAAGGTGCTGATGAGGTGCAGTGATAGCGCAACTGGAGCGCCAGCGAGCTCAATAGTTGGGTCAGTTCGTTTGAACTCTGTGATCAGAGTTCTGTGAAAAATTCAGGCTAGGCCTGTGGGAGCGGGATATACAATCTGTAAAGTCCCCTGGGCTGCTCTCTCCGAGAGGCAAGTGGAGTATACCTGAGGAGTGTGATCTTCAGCCTTCGGGGCCGCTTGGGTCTGATCCTCTCAAGGTATGGAGAGGGGGGGCGGAGGGGCCCACAGCCTGCTGTTTTTGGCGGGGTGATCCTTAGGGGGTGCAAATGCAGTCCCACCCGGTGGAGGGGAAGAGTCGAGCGGCGGGGGTGATATATGCAGGTTAGCGGGGCTATTCTGCGTATCAGCCTGTGTCTGGCCTTATCAGCTCGGTGTAGGCAGGGAGCTTCTAGGCTTCCTTATGGTCTTGCTGGGCAGGCCTCCCGCCTTCCTTTCCGTCCACCTAGCTGCCCGGCACCGTGTCGCACTCTCTCCCCCAGGCAAACCTTGATCGGGGAGTCTCTCCTCAGGCCGCCTCACCGCCGCCGCTTGATTTCGGCTGTCAGCATTCCAGTCCGGCGCTAGCCTCCTTCCAGCGCGAAAATCGAGGCCCCGGCTTCACCAGCGACACTAGGCCTCATGGGACTTCCGCGGCCGAGAGAGCCCCGGACCGTCTCTCAGTAATCCTTAGCCAACAGAGGTGCCAAGGTAGGTAATGAGCAGTATATTCCACGGACAGAAGCGCTGGTAAGTCCGTTTTCTGTCCCGGTTGCAGGAGCAAAGTCTCCGTGCGTCCGCTCTATTTGCTGGCCAAGCCACACTCCTAACCTCACATTTCTTATGTGTAACGATGCTTGGATATTGATTACCTTAGGATAGGTCATTAACATCAGATTGGCCATCAATGCCAGATCACTCCAAGCACCCCCACCAAGGAGCCATAGCACAGGTCAAAACTGCAGCCTCTTCATGTGAATTAGGCATATGGACAATCTGTAGATGTAGTAACTGGTATAACAGTTTGGTTACATTCATTTAAATGAGACAGAGCTACAAAATTAATACATCAACAATATTATAGGCCCAAAGAATAGGCAGAAGAGCTATGGCACATTCAAGCAACTGATTGGTAGGGATTCTGGGAGTAAGAAGCCAACCAATATGATATTGATGACTTAGCCTGAGAATAGGTCACACCTGGAAACACCCAAGTACGTGTTTTATGTATTGCTTTTTCAAGGGTAATGGTAACACTGATTTCTCTCTGACTTCATTACATTCATGTATACCTCCTTACTACCACTCCCACGTATGTGTCCATATGTATCATGGCCCCGAATAATAACACTACATTCTAGGAACTCCCCAAGATGCGTCAAAAAGAGTATGTGGGGGCGTGGCCTAACCACCATAGCAAGAGGACGCATGGAAAGAGAGTTCGCTGGAGATACCCATAAAACAGTGTTTCTTAGCACACTCTCCACATACCCATATCTCTCTCGACTATCGCAATACCACCTGGAGGCAGAGGGAGCCACCGGAGACCCTGCGGCACCAAGGGAGAAGCTCAGTAACACCACCGCGGGTGAGGCCTGGTGGACTTTGCGGAGCCGGGGACTAAATTTCCGGCTACTTGCAGCCACGGCCGACCGCTCCACGTTAGAAGAACCCGGAGCGTGCCGCCGGACGAGAGAGCCCTCCCGCATCTTACCTCATATCACCAGACCAACGGAGGGGCAAAGGGAGCAACGGAAGAAGTCCCATAGCAGCAGTAGTTGCGGAGGCCAAGAAGTAAGCCTGTTAACATAGGAAAAATACTCTCTTACCGCAGCCCGCGGGAGATAACCCTCAGGAGCGACAGAGGCTCAAATCCCCAGGAAAGACGACACAGGACCTCTCTCCCCCTGCACAGAAGACACGCATCTTCCCCCTGGATGGGACTGTACACATCCATAGACATAGACGGGCCTCTCAGGGATAGTACACTCATTCACCCCGCATATAGCCCAGAATGACCATCCTATACTTTACACTGTGGCCAGACTCTGTCTGCTTTAATCTGTATAGACTCTCCCATTTAATGGTGGTGACCCACAACCCCCATTTACTGCAGACAACCCTACCTCTACAACCAGCATATACCCTTTCCCCAAAGTGTAACGACACTAACGTCTATAAGACCAACCTAAAAGACATAAGCAGCAAAGTTGCCTAACAAACATGTTCTGAAGACCTACTCACATCGGTGTCCTACGCAGAAACAATAGCTCTTAACAGACAGCGCAATGGTTAAAACAGCAAAAGAAAAAGCAATATACGCAGCTGGACAGCAGACAACATGCAAAAACCAATCGGACCTACAACGATATCTAAAAAAAAGAAGTGCTTAATCTCCGGCGGGATCATGCAAAAAAAAAACCCCGCCAACAGCAGAAGACGAAAATTTCCCAGCATCAGACATGGAAAGCGATAATGAAGCAGAATTAAGTAGTATGCATAGATAAAGTATATCAAAGAACTTCCTTAAAAAGACGCCAACACAAGCAATACACCCAGTCTTAAAAGAATTATCAGATATAAAAACAGAAATACAGCACATTGGAAATAGAGTGGAAGATCTGGAGAATACATGCACGGACCTTATCGCACAAACAAATGACCTATCTGATCATCTGGAGACACAGAGGGACCAGATTGACAGAGCTCTGACTTTGATTGAGGACCAAGAGAATAGGAGTCGCAGACGCAACCTCAGAATTAAAGGCCTTCCTGAATTTGTCACTCCTGAAACCCTCAGAAACATGGCAGCGACCTTATTCTCAGACCTCCTGGGTGAGGAAGGAGCCAGACCAATTACACAGGTCTGCAAAAAAAACTTTTTTAAAAATAGTTTTGATTTTGTTAAATCATTTTTATGTAGTTTTTTGCACAGATTTCAAAAATGACATGTTTTTTTTCTATCACGTAAGGCTTGCCTACAAAATAAAGTTGAAGTATTTGGAAAAAATACAAAAAACGGAAAACATTTTTTTATTTGTTTTTATTATTTTAACATGAAGTAAAAGCAAAAAAAACCCAACAATACCTAGCTAAAATAAGCATAATAGTGATACACATGTGTTGCAAAGTTATTATAAGTCTTTGTAAAAATGTTTTCTTTTTCCATCAAAGCTTCTTTTGGTACTTTTTTGGCTGTGTTCTTGTGAATTTTCCCTTTTTAACATCCAACAGTAGTCTGCCATCATGTTGACATTCCATCGACCTTGGTATCTGCGCTCCATTTCTTTTAGATCTTAATGGAAACGTTCTCCTTGTTCCTCACTTAACTCAAAATTTTCTGGAAAGTAGTCCAGATGTGAGTGAAGGAAATGGACTTTGACACTCATGTTGCAGCCAAAGATTTTGTAGTTTTGTAACAATTCAGCAACCAAAGTTTTGTAGTTTGGGTCTTTTTTATTTCCAAGAAAGCCTGGTACAACAAGTTTAAATGAATTGCAGGCATTTTTTTCTTCCATTTCCATTTTAGTGACAAAGATTTCATCTTTTAAAAGTTTTCTTATGTCAGGCCCAACAAAGACTCCCTCTTTCAGCTTAACATCTGATAAACCAGAAAACTGTTCACAAAGATACTTGAAACACTCTCCTTCTTTGTGTAATGCTTTCACAAACTGTTTCATTAGTCCCAATTTGATATGAAGTGGTGGAAGTAAGATCTTTTTAGGATCCACTAAACTTTGTCTTTCAACATTTTTAACTCCAGGAATAAGAGCTTTTCTGATTGGCCAGGTCTGCTTGACATAGTGTTGTTTCCTGTCACGGCTATCCCATTCACAGAGGAAACATGGAAACTTTGTGTAACCACTTTGTTGACCTAGTAACATGGAAATAACTTTCAAATCCCCACAAATGGTCCATTTATGGTCAGAGTAGCTGAGCTTATTACGAACAAACCCAAGATTTTCGTAGCATTCCTTCAAATGGACTGAGTGTCCAACAAGCACAGAAGCATATTGGTTACCATTGTGAAGAAGTACGGCTTTCAAACTCCTTTTTGACGAATCTATGAAAAGTCTCCATTCCTCTGGGTCATACGTTATGTTGAACATTTCCATGATTCCAGGTACATTGTTGCAGAAAACTAGTTCACCCTCTTGTGTAAAAAAGGGACAAATTCCTTTTCTCTAAGTCGGTACCATGAAAATGAAACACCGGAGGCTAACATATGTCTTTCTTTAAGTCTAGACCCTAACACTTCCGCTGAATTCTTTGGTAGGCCCAGATCTCGTACTAAATCGTTCAAGTCTGATTGAGAGAAAAGTTCAGGGTCATTGGTACCTGGATCATAGCTGTCATTATTATCGCTGCTACTATGTGACATTTGGTCTAAATTGTCTAAAATATTGTCCAGGGTATCCGGAGGTGAAGGAATAGGCAAGTCAGGTCCATGAGGAACAGGGCGAATAGCCGAACGTATGTTGGTTGGGTATGAAATGTCCTTCCTGTTTTTTAAATTGAAACCTTGCACTGAACAAGAACAAAAATAACAGTCATCACTGTGATTTTTAGGCTCTCTCCAAACCATGGGTACTCCAAAACGAAATGATTTCTTCTTACCTTTAAACCCTTGTCTCAGTTCTTCAACACACACAGAACACACTATATGGGGAGCCCAAGATTTATCTTGGTCCCCTAATTTCATACCAAAGTATGCAAAATACACCTTCTGAACAAAATTAGAAATGTTCCTTTGTTGCTTCTTGATGGTATAAGACCCACAAATATAACAGAAACAGTTAGGAGAGTTGACACATCTTCTAGTAGCCATTTCTTCTAAATACCGTATCACAAAACTGTTTGATGCGTACACCACAGTGGCTGGCTCCACACTGAGTCACTGACTGCAGTCAAGGTCACGCCTAGCAGACAGTTTAGATTCGTTGTCGTACGCGTACCGAAACTGAAAATAAGAAAATTTCAGGTGAAATTTGTGACTTATCTAGGGGTGATGGAATTTTTTCACTATTTTTACCGTAATCAGCACAAAAAATACTGTTAAACCCACTAATTAAATATGCTACAATTTTTTCATCGCAGACCTGTGTTATTATAGAAAAAATACACAGAGCCCTCAGGCCCAAGCCTAGAATGGGGGACCCCCCAAGAGACATAAATTGTGGACTCCTTTTTTTTCAACGATACTCAAGCAATACTGACGGCTTCTAGAGATAGAGACCAAATAAAATACCAAGACACCAGCAATTAACTATATCAGGACTTAGCGCCTTCTACTCTCACTAAAAGAAGACAGCTGAAACCCCTTCTTGAAACGCTCAGAGCAAAAAATCTACAATATACATGGCTGTTCCCATTCGGACTGGCGATACTTAAAGACGGCAAACGCGTCATTATACACACGCCTGCAGACTTGGAGAAGATCTGGAATATATTGGACATAGCACCGATACAGATCCCCACATGGATGCCTCTCGGGGAGAGAGAGGCGGGCAAAAAAAATAGAAAAGCAGACACCCTGGAAGGAAGTACCACGCTCCAGATCACCCAAAAACAGAAGAACCAGAGCCAGTCTTGACTTCCAGCAAACACTGCTCACAGAGACTCCCACTTCCCAAGACCGGTAAGGAAATATGCGACGCAGGACCACAACCCATCGAAGGTTCAACCTAACTCGATACTATTTTGCAGCTAAGCGGACCTTTCACTTAAAAACTGATAGATGGTCCGGTTTGATTCTAATTACTGTACCCCATCTCTCCATATTTTCTCTAGACTTGTTTCGCACAGGTAAAGACTTATCTGAACACTACTACAGCGGGAATGGAACCCTCTCTCTCGGAGAGACGATGCAGCTACAGAAATGGACCTAAACTACAGCTGATAAGTACCAACCTACACTCCCACTTGCGCGTATGTCTTGCCTCCTACAATGACATACCTGTCTCTCCTCTCTCCGTCTTGGCCGGACAGCTTGGGCCCACTCGTGGGGGACTCATAGGCTCCCCGCATGGGCTCGACCCCGCAACCGGCCTAGCGTCAGACCATCGGTGGAGTTAGCGTATTGATATGTTGATACATGGAATCTATTGTTATGGGCAGGCCTGGACTCCTTGCCCCCCACTTCGGGAGGGCGGGTGGGTACATGCTGCCCATATTTGCCTTGAAATGTTGACGCATTGAACCTATTGTTGTGGGCGGTCCTGGGTACATGCTGCCCATTCCCTTCGATGTGTCGATGCGTTGAATCTATTGTTATAGGCAAGCCTAGATTCCTGCCCTCCACTTCGGAGGGACGGGTGAGTACATGCTGCCTGCATTTTCCTTGATGTGCTGATACGTTGAATCTATTGCTATGGGCGGGTCTGGGCTCTTTGCCCCCCACTTTGGGGGACGGGTGAGTACACGCTGCCCATCTTCTACCCGATAAGTTGATATTTTGAATCTATTACTGTGGGCGGGCCTGGGCTCCTTGCCCCCCACTACTGGGGGACGGGTGAGTACATGCTGCCCATATTTTTCCTCGAAGTGTTGATACGTTGAATCTATTGCTAAGGACGAGCATGGGCTCCTTGCCCCTCACATCGGGGGGACGGGTGAGTACATGCTGCCCACATTTTCCTTAGTAATGTAGTAAACCTTACTGGTCAAATTCGATATAAAAAGCTTCAAATTTGAGCATAACCACATATGCTTTCACTTGTTAAGAAATACTTAAAGGTTAATTATAATCCCTTCTGCGTTAAGTAGGGCACTTTTTGATCAGAACAAACCACACTCTCAAAGCTCCTGACACACTTGTTGTCAGACAGAGAAGTGTCAATACCAATCTCCTGGACTTTGTCACAGGAGTCCATTACAAGTTCCTGTTTTTTCCCCTCCTACTTCCTAAACCCAACCACACCCTATCCTAGAGAGCATCTAAAATATCTGACGAACCCAGTACCAATGCACAACCCCCTAACACAAACTCCAATGGCAGACAAACTCATTGTCACTACCTTAAACGCAAAGGGGCTGAATTCACCTCAAAAGAGGAGCAGAGTAATGTGGCTCCTGAAAAAACTAAAAACATCTCTAGTCCAAGAGACCCACTTTAAAGGCGGTGACCCACCCAAGCTCTTAAAAAGACCATTTGACAAGTGGCATTTCAACAACCACCCCTCAAGCGCATCCAAAGGAGTCGCCATAGCGATCCACTGCTCGATACCATTCATTCTTGAGAGCAAACTTGTAGATTCCGAAGGAAGAATGCTCTTCCTAAAAGGCAAGATATATTCAGAGACATATACCCTGACAAATGTATATGCCCCAAACAAAAATCAGACGCCTTGGTTAATAGAAGCCTTAAATAAACTCAAACTATTTGCGGAAGGCAAAATAATTATAGGATCCGACCTCAACCTCACCCTAAACCCCATTCTCGACTCATCCTCCTGGAAATCTCAGATACCCCAGAAAGCGAGGAAAAAATTGCTAAGCACAATCCAAGATATCCAGGTCATTGACTTATGGAGAACTCTTAATCTATCAACTAAAGATTATTCGTTCTACTCACAGGTGCATAGATCACACCAAAGAATAGACTATGTTTTCACCTCCTCATCCTTAATCCATCAAATAAAAAACTCAAATATAGGAAATATAACAGTCTCTGACCATGCACCAGTTACAATATCCTTTGCTCTAACAGGCTCAGTATGTAAAAGTTGGAGCTGGAGGCTAAATGAATCATTATTAGATAACCAAGAAACAGTTAAAACCATATCTTATAACTTGGAACTCTTCTTCAAAGAGAACACCCTAACCCCAGAAAAACAACCGCTGGTGCGGGAGACCCATAAGGCATATATCAGAGGCCTATTTATAGCCTTAGGTGCAGCTCAGAAAAAGAGCAATCAAAAAGAGATTGATGATATTCTTATGCAAATCGCTACCCTTGAACAGATAACAAAACAAAAAAAGTGCAAGAGGCACAAACAAAACTCACAGAACTCAGAGAAAAACTGAAAGATATACTCAACAACAAATTCGCAAAATTCCTACTCTATTTTAAACACCAACTCTACTCACATGGCAACAAAGGAGGTAGACTTATGACTTCATTAATTAAAAAGGCCAGGAGTAAAACACACATACATAGCATTGTCGATCAAGCAGGAGATATACAGCATAGCTCAACTAAAATAGCGCAGACATTTCAGGAATTCTACTCAGATCTATATAACTTGAGCAAACCAGATAATTACAAGAAAGACGACAAAAAGAAAAACATTGAAGTCTTATTGTCTTCACTAACTCTCCTGTCTGAATTATGACGAGGCATCTGAATTAGTAAAACCTGTTTCCCTCGAAGAACTGACACTAGTTCTAAACAGCTTTCCGTTGCACAAATGCCCAGGCCCTGACGGCTTCCCTCTGGCCTACTATAAAAAATTTCAAAAAATAATACTACCACAATTAGTCACTTCCTTCAACGCCCTATTGAAGGGGGCACAATTGCCCAAACAGGCCCAAGAAGCTTTCATTACACTTATACATAAAGAAGGCAAAGAGCCCCTTCGATGCAGCAGTTACAGGCCCATATATCTTCTAAATTTAGTTGTTAAACTTTGGTCTAAAATACTCTCCAGAAGGATTAACAAAGTCATCCCAAACTTAATTAATGAAGAACAATCCGGATTTGTAGCTGGCCGTGAGGGAAAAGACAACTCAATTCGTCTTCTGCATATTATAAGATACGCCCAAACAAAAAAATCCCTCTAACATTCCTTAGCTGAAAAAGCATTCAATAGAGTTGATTGGTCCTTTATCCAAGCCGTACTAGATAAACTCAAATTCCCATATACACTAACTCAAGCCATATTCACATTATACTCTAACCCGCACGCGAAAATAAAAATTAACGATATATTCTCCTCACCTTTCACAATCACAAACGGCACGAGACAGGGCTGCCCCTTTCTCCCATGCTTTTCATTCTCTCTCTGGAAATCCTATTGCAGATGGTCAGACAGAGCAATGACATCAAGGGAATCTTAACAAACCCGAAAAAGAGTCTCGACAAAATTAACAAAATACTACAAATATACGGTTCAATCTCAAACTTCAAAGTAAATACCTCCAAATCCACTGTACTAAATATAATTCTTCCACCATTAACTGCGAAAAAACTCCAAATATCCTCCCCCTTTAGCTGGGCAGAAACCCCCATTGAATACCTGGGGATTTTAATTACAAAAAACCTTGAGAACTTATAGAACAAAAACTTCATTTCCCTTCTAGAAGAAATAACAGCTCTCCTACGAACATATAATTTGCCTTGCCTCACCTGGTTTGGCAGGAAAAACCTGATTCAAACATATATTGTCCCTAAAATTCTATACAAATTACAAATGTTGCCGATCTCGCTACCAAACTCCTTCTTCAAAAGCATCAAATCAATCTTCTCTAGATTTCTCTGGAACAACAGAAGACCTCGATTGTCACATAAGTTGTTGGTACAGAGAAGAGAGAGCGGTGGCTTTAACCTCCCAGACATGTCACAATATTACAAAGCAATTCAACTATATAGATGGCTAGAACTAGTAAAACCCTCGAAAAATCCAATCGTAAGCGTGCTAGCGCAATCATCCCATGGAACAACCTTTACAAGGGACCTATGGCTCCCTACACGTAAAAACTACAAAAAGTCCTCATTTGACCCGCTTTTGAGTGGAGCATGTGAAGCCTGGGACTCCTTACAAGGGGAGCTTGCCCCGCATCCATCCCCTATAGCACCACTGACTCTTATCCTTGAGTACCTAGATACAAAACTTGAGAAAACACACAGAACAGCTATGGTCTATCCTCAGTAAACTTACTATAGCGGACCTCTGGTCTCACCGCTCCACCAAAGGCACACAACTCACCGAAAAATTGCTAACATCAATACCATGCCCCAGCCTTAACCAACTACAAATCCTACATTTAACTCAAACCCTAGACAAATTTAACAAAACTTTTCCATCCTCACGTTCACTAACTGAACTTGAGCGAATAGCTGCAGCTCAAAATACACATGGCAGGAAACTCGCACTCCTAAAAAAAAATTGGTTACCTGACAAGACACAACTAGACCTGCATTTATCAGATCGTGGGAAATGGAACTGAAGATACAATTGTCAGACAAACAGGTGAAGTCAATTCTTTTTTTTTTTTTTTTAAACAATCTCTTTTATTTATTTCACGGTGAAGAAAATCCACATTACAATTATAATACAAACATAGGAGGTTATGCAATAGAAAATAGTCATAGTAGGCCACGTAGGGCTTCTGTTATAGTAGAATTATAAGGTCTCGAGGCAGATTAGTTCTGTGTGAGGAAGGCTGTATGATGTGTGTGAGTGCTAATAAATGCGTAGCAGAAATAGCAAACAGTTTGTAGGTGTGGCGTAAGTGAAAGAGTTATTGGGTTAAACATAGAAAGGGGGTGTTAAGGGTTAATCCTATTTTTAAGTAACATAACATAAGAAAGATAAGGAAACAGTGTAATAAATGTGACATCAGTTATTTGGTTGTATATGTTTATGTATTATGGAAATGAAAAATATGGAAAACATTCGGAAGTTGCTAATAGAACTTGGATATAGAATCATATGTCAAAAGGTATATTCAAGCGTTTAATTGAATGATGATTTTAAAATACTAAATGTATGATTATTTACATTTCATTCAGCCAATTTGATTACAATTTTGATCCTTTGACCAGAATATACTGAATATTCGATTGACTTGGAGACAAGGTTAAACTTAACATGATGGGGATTTAAGATTACATTCTGGGAAGAGGTGTAATTAAGTTTGTACTCAGACAATGTGGAGTCAATATTTATGACCATATGCAACAGTTTGATGTCCACTTCACACAGGAGTGTGCTGTTACCTCTTTGTTTAGAAGGCCTTGGTTTACAGCCATATGGTAATCTGTTGGAATGAGGACTTGGTCAGCAATATTAGAATGTAAAGTAGTTTGACCTTTTGTAACACTAATCTTTGTACCAGGCAACATTTGGATACGTCTTCTTTTCCTCCTGTATAAGAACTGGCAATGATCAACAATAAAGTAGAACTCATTTGATTCACTTGCTGTGTGTATAGTGGCTTATTATGGTTCTCCGGGTACTCGTTATAACTTTCCTTTGAATTTTGACTCAGGCAACATCAGCACTGGTCTCCACTGAAGACCCCCAACAGTTTAATTGGCGCCCATTGTGGGGTGGGGACTCCTCTTCACCTGCAGCCGATACCTGACGACACCAACTGCCAACACCCCAGGACCAGGATCATGGGACCCCAGATCTACAAAACACCGGTGTAGGGTAAGCCTTGACTTGCCATTTTCAGCTCTGGGCTCCCCTGACTTGTGTCTACTGTTGACAGAAGGTTAGTCGCTGCATGTGTTACTTTCAGGTTCCTCGCCTCTTTGTGTAGTTTGTTCATGAAACTTTATTAGACGGAAGAATTCACTACTGGGATATTTTCATGCCATGTTGCCTGTAGTAATTGTTGAGATCTGTACGCTGATAGTCTGTGTCATTTTAGCCATAATTTGCTTTTACTGGATCTGTTATAATATCACCAAAAGTTCCCTTAGAGGAGAGGTCTGGTCTCCCCTAAACCCCCCTAAGTAGTCTAAGTGACTGCTGTAGTAGTTCCGTAAAACTATTCCAGGACCAGGGACTAAGTGTCCTTAGTGTAACTGTGTGAAATAAGGTCCTGTATACTTAGTGATGAATAGTGGGAGTAGATTACCTTCGTGGTTGAAAAAAAAAAAAAAAAAAAAGGTCTGTGTGACAAATAAGTGTCCTGCCAGTTGCAAACTTGGCAGAAGGGGACTAAAAAAAGCTCTGTGTGACCGCCTGATTTACCCGAAGGAAGCTGTGTGCATCCTTATACTGCGTGATTGAGGTAAAAACAGGTAAGTCCATAAGTGTCCTGCCAGTTACGGACTTGGCAGAAGGGACTAAAAGGTTTGTGTGACCGCCAGATTTATCCGAGGAAGCTGTGTGCATCCTCAATACTGTGTGATAGTGGTAAATCAAGAGGTAAGTCCATAAGAGAAAGGGAAGGGGGAGACATATGCAGACAAGCATATAAAGTATATAAGCGAATAGGCCTTAAAAAGGCAGGAGCATTTAATTTTGAATTTTGGTCTCAGTATCATGATAAAAATTGGAAGGAGATACGAGACGCAGGTCTAGAGAAAGGGAATCCTCTTATAGTATGTGTTCCTTTGGGACAAGCAAGTTCATGCAGAATCTGTGGACAATTATGTGACAAATAATCATTATTGTTTGTCTTGTATGTCTTGACGTTATGTAATCTAATCTTTGTTGTACGTCTTAGTCTTCTTCATATAAGTGTAGGAAAGATTTACCCCACTCACATCTGTGGGGGCTCTTAAGAATACAAGGGTTAAAAATGCAGAAAATGTTGCGCTGTTAGAAGCGCTTAGCATGTTTTCTTTTCTATGTGTTTAACTATTCATATCCTCAGAGAAATATACCTCTTGTAATTACTAATGATTAATGTTGTTTAAAGTCTGAATGTTCTGGCTACTTTTTAATATTTTTTAGCTATTGTTCTGTTTCATAGAGAGATAAAATTCAGGGTCATAGAAAGGAAGACAGATGCTGATGAAATAAGAAACTTGTAATGAATTACGTGAATTATACGGTCTTAAAAATAGAAAACATATAGGGATTTTAAGGTATATTTTTTGCTTTTTGTGTAAATGACAGTTCTGTGATTGGTTGGACGTCTGTATCACTGCTAAATGTTGTTAGTATTGTACTGTCTCTGAGAGAATGTTCTGTAGGAGAAACACGCAAATGACCAGCATCGAAGATGTGGAGCTAGATGATGTAAAAGTACGTAATGTTTCATCCCTCTCTCCTCCGAAAGGGGGGGGGGGGGGGGGTGAGAAGCTTGGGCAGTTAGGAAAAGTTTTTTTTCCTTCTCAAATTTGATGAGATATTGCAGGCAGGATCAGATTAATAATGAATTTGCTTAAAGAATATAATATTCCAATGTGGCTAGATGTTTGTGGATTATTCTGCCTTGCTGTAATTCATGTCTCTGTTATTTGTACTGATATCTTACAAACCTTATCTGCATCCATCAAATTCTCACCGGATGGATCGGTACGGGTTGAGACCTCAGGTGACAGTTCAGAAGAGGTTTGTAAACTAACTGCTCTCTTGGTGGATCCGGCTCATGTGTTTGTCTTGATAGCTACTGCAGAAACTCAGCTTTCCGCAGGTCCTGACAAATAGTAAGCCACCTCCATGACAAACTCCAATTCTGCAAAACAAAGGTTGTTCTCCTGGGTCATTACTTAGCCCAAGGAACTGGACATCTGACATAGGTGATCTAGGTATTGCAGGTCAGCAATTTTTAAACTGAACCGCTAGAGGTAATGTTTAAAGGGTCGCAATGCCTCACGCGCTTCCTTGTGCTTGAAAGTCCTGAAAGCATATTGGGAACCGTTGTGATGGGACCCTTGGGATGTTGTATCGAACTTTACCCGTCCGGTGAGGCTCGTATACACCCCAGGTCTGAAATTCACCCGACCTTCTGTCGGATGGCAGCAGACCTAGCGACACCTCTCCCTGTCTTCATTCTTACGCACGCAGAGGAACAAGTTCTTAGTGTCGTTCTTTCGAGCCTTTGGGCTACCAGTCAGACGAACCCCGACAGACTGTCAGTATTTGTTTGCATTTACTTTCAGAGGAAAGCAGTACTGTTTGACAATGTTGCCACAAGGGGCTCAGAATAGCCCAAAACCAGTTCACCAGATGCATGAAGCTGGTATTAGACGCCTGGCCAATTCCCGAGGGCACCGCCCTCTTGTAATATGTTGATGATTTACTTTTATGTGCTCCTGACCCAAATAGTTGCCTCAATGCATCACTAAGCCTTTTGTGTTTCCTCCATCAGAGTAGAATGGCTGCAAAGCCAGCAAAGAGAAACTTCAGTTCTGCAAATCTCACGTAGTGTTCCTGGGCCACTGCCTAGGTCCAGGTACTAAACACCTGACGCCGGAGCGCACGAAGGTGGTAAGTGACATGCAACTTCCCACCTCCCATGCCCAGTTGCGTACCTTCTTGGGACTGGTTTCATACTGTCGGCCATGGATACGCTCTGCCTCCATGACCATGCAGCCTCTGTATGACTGTTTGGGTTCACGGCCATTTCCCCCGGCCATTAGCTGAAAGTAGAGACAACCAGTGCACCCGCACTGGGGCTGCCAAACTATGACAAACCTTTCCAAATGTACGTCACTGAGATGGCGGGACACTCCACCGCTGTACTGACACAAATGCATGGTGACAAAAAGCGACCTGTAGCATACTACAGTGCCCATCTTGACGCGGTGGCTAGAGGGTCTCCATCATGCGTCCGAGCGGTTCTAGCAGTTCAGGCGCTACTGGACAAAAGTTCTGATGTTGTCTTAGATCACACCATGGTGATCTACACCCCACATGATGTACATGGAATCCTGACACAAGTAAGCCGTAGACATCTGTCCCTTGCTAGACAGATCAAAATGGAACTTGCAGTACACTCTTCATCCAACGTCTCATTTCAACGTTCCACCACTTTGAATTCGGCCACCTTATTACCATTAGGTGACACTGATTCAAATGGGGGAGTAAGTACAGAGGACCAGCTTTTGCAAATTCTCTGATGATGAGGAGGAGGCCTTTTTAACGCAGAACACCAGCATGATTGTGCAGCGCTCAAGGAGCAGGAGACAGCTGGGTTCGCACATGTCACTGACAAACCCCTCCTAAACTCCCACCTTGAAATGTTTGTGGATGGATCGAGATACCTTAATGAGAAAGGTAGTTTTGTCACGGGTTATGCTGTAGTCACTCTGCATGAGGTACTGATAAGTAAACCACTGTCTCCACATATGTCAGCACAGGAGGCCGAGTTGTGCGCTTTGACTGAAGCCTGTAAACTAGCTGAAGGTGTAACTGCCAACATCTACACAGATCCCAGGTATGCGTTTGGTGTGGCACACGACTATGGGCCTATTTGGCACGCATGGAGCTTCCTCACAGCTCAAGGCAAGCCGATAAAGAATGGTGAAGCTGTAAGTGCATTGATGAAGGCTATCATGTTGCCAGAACAGGTGGCCATAGTGAAGGTTAAAGCACACACCCAGGGTCAGTCCATGGAGAGTAAGGGCAACGAGAAGGCCGATAGAGCAGCTAAGGCTGCAGCCCTACTGTACAGAAAGGACCACGTGTGCAACAAGGTAAAGACGCGGTCAGCCCCTCACCCTGCTACGGAGGTGGGAACCTCTGAGGAGGGACAGAACACCCCGACGGGGCTCACACTCCCTGTTGATGTGGTACTCAAGCCCACTAAGGCAGAAGAGGAATGTTGGGTCCTAGGTGGAGGAAAGCAAGAAGGGGATGTGTGGATGATGGGAACTAAGGTATGTTTGCCGGCTGCTGCCTACCCCAGTCTGGTGTCACTGGCCCATGGAAAGGTACATGCCTCATGCAATGCTATGGTTTCAATGGTAGACAAGGTTTGGTATGCCCCAGGGTTTGACAGGATGGCAAAAGCATATGTCAAGGCATGTGAAGTGTGTGTGTGTTACACAATCCTGGTCAGGTGGTGAAGACCCCTCGAAAATGCTCACCCCGACCATTGTACCCCTTTCAGAGACTACAAATCAATTACATCCAGCTTCCCAAATCAGGCAGGTATGAGTACGTCCTTGTGTGCGTGGACCTGTCCAAAGCCACCGCACAATGTACAACGACTAAACTTGTGTCAGAACTTGTATGTAGATTTGGGGTACTAGAGACAATTGAGAGTGACAGAGGTACACATTCTACAGGTGAAGTGATGCGAGAGGTGATATCAGCCCTTGGGGTGGAACAAGCGTTTCACACTCCATACCACCCGCAGGGTTCAGACAAAGTTAAAAAACTAAAATGGTACGCTTAAGTTAAAAGAAGTGTTGTTTGGCTCTACGCCAAGATTGGGGCTGTATCATTCACAGGCCCAACAGCAGGGCTATGACACAGTAGCCGGATATGTAAAGCACCTGTGTGACCAACTAACAGTGACACAGAATCTAGTCTTTTCTTCAATTCCAGACCCTGACAACCTAGAGGGGACTCACTCCTTGCAGCCTAGAGACTGGGTGGTCGTAAAAAGAGACGTAAGAAAGGCCTTGGACCCAAGGTTTGACAGACCATACCAAGTTCTGTTGACAACGCCTACTTCGGTAAAAGTGGAAGGGAGAGCTACCTGGATACACGCCTCCTACTGCAAGAAAGTTCCCGAACTGGAGGAAAAGTGATGGGTGGGATCCCGGCGTTGTTTGTGTGGGGTGGGGTGGGGGGGGGGGGTACTGGGCATTTTGACTTTTTTTTTTTTTTATAATCCAAGTTTTATTGAAATTTTTAACATAGGGTACATAACAAGGTATACATTGGTAGGTCAGTGACAGTAGTATCCTGCGAACAAGCGGCAGAATTTGCGACATATAACCACTGAGCCTGATCCGACCTTTGTACATACATGAAATCAAATCTCTACGGACTTATAGACAGACAAGACATACCACAGGGGGGGGAGGGGGGTACGGGAAGGTCGACAGGGGAAGGGGGGGGGGGTGTAATATAGGTGTGATCTGTGCAGGGGTTTGCACTCCTTGCTAAGCGCCTCACATCGGATAACCCAGCCGCGACCCCTCATCCCTACCTCTCCACGTGTGGGGGATTAGCGAGAGAGCTCTGAGCGTATCCTGCGCCATAAGCCCCAGGTTTCAAGAAATTTCTCGTGGGAACCGTTTGACCAGCTGGAGAGTTCCTCCAAGTTGCAGGTCCGGTCCATTCTATCCTTCCACTGAGAGAAGAGGGGAGGAGACCTCTGCAGCCACAGAGGGGGGATAAGTGCCTTGGCTCCATCTATTGTGTGAGCTAATAGTCTGTGCCTCAGAGGGTTAAAATCCCCAGAGGGCCTCCACAAGAATATCACCTCCGGAGTCAAAATAAAATTTGATAAGATTCTTTTTAGCGCAGCCGCTATCTCCTGCCAGAAGGTCGACAGGAGAGGACAGGACCACCAGATATGGAGGTATGAGCCCACATCACTTTCGCACCTCCAACATTTGCTGTCAGGAGCAAGCTTGTGGTCGGCCAGCCACTGCGGGGTCCTATACCAGCGGACTAGAAGCTTGTAGTGTGCTTCTTGATTGATGATGCACGATGAGAGCCCATATGCGAGCTGTAGAATTAGTTGCGTGTCCGAAGAGGATAAGGTTATATTAAGTTCTTTCTCCCAGGAGGAGATGAACGCGGGCTTATAGGGAGGGGCAGGTGGGAGGCAGAGCTTGCGTAGATAAGCGATTCTTCCAGCGGACGCGGTGTTGGACCCTACTGCTTTCTCAAAGGCTGTGAGGGGTCTTGTGGATGTAAAGGTTTTTTTAAAGTCTTTAATTGTTTCTGCAATTTGGGCTCGTTGTAGAAAAGGCAGGGGTTGGTCGGGCAGTAGAGACTCCACTGTCTCCCCAGGGTTTAGGTGGGACAAAGACTGAAGCTCACCAATGGTCTTGTTACTTAATTTTTGCCATAGCCTGATAGAACAGAGGTCCTGTGGAAGGCCCAACAAGGCAGGAAGGGAACATAATGGGAAGATTGGGTAGGGGGTTGGCGCTAGTACCTTGACTCGAGAGTCCCAGGCTTCACAGGGGCCCCTCAGGAGTATATTGAAATTCTTATTTCTGTAGGTGGCTTTTTTAGGGTACCACAAGGTCTCCAACAGCGTCGGGCCATACAAGTCCGAGATCATCCGGAACAGGAAGGGGTCTCCCGTTGGTCCGGACAACCTCACCCAGTAACTGATGTGTGATGCGACGTAGAAGTCAGAGATGCACGGCAGGCCCATCCCTCCCTCCTCTCTTCTCTTTATCAACAGGCTGTACGGAAGCCTGGGACTCCTTTGTCTCCAAATATACTTAATGAACATCTTACAGAGGGTATTGAAAAAATTTGCTGGAAGGTGGATCGGGAGCGACCGGATCTGATAGAGGATAATTGGGAGTATATAAGATTTGATTATGTTTCTCCTGCCGAACCCGGAAATATAGGGGAGATCACAGTTGTGTAGCAGAGCTTTAATTTTGGAAATTAAGGGTGGGAAGTTGGCCGTGAAGAGATCCTCTACCTTCTTTGTCAACTTAACGCCCAGAAAGTCTATAGCTGTGTTGGACCAGGAGAACGGAGAGCCCGACATCAGATTCGTACACCGAGCCTTTGGGATCGAGACGTTGAGGACCGTCGATTTATTAAAATTTATTTTGAAGTTTGAGAGCTTCCCAAATCGTTCCAGGCATGTGGTGAGTCTGGTAAGACCCGTCTCTGGGTTAGTGATGAGAAAGATGATATCATCCGCAAAAGCGGCTGCAGACAGAGACCGATCTCCTATTGTGAGTCCCCGTGTCTCCTGATCCAACCTAATGGACTGAAGTAAGGGCTCCAAGGCTAGGATGAACAGGGAAGGGGATAGAGGGCAGCCTTGGCGTGTGCCATTTTTTATTTCAAAAGGGGGGGAGAGGATGTTATTTATTTTTAATCTAGCAAAAGGTTCGGCATATAGGGAGAAAATGGCCTCTACGAAGGAGGGGGGAAGTTGAAGTGGAGCAGGACCGATTTCATATATTGCCAATCAACTCTATCAAATGCCTTTTCGGCATCGGCGCTTACTAAGGCGAGTGGGATTCTGTTAGCGTGGGCATAATGCATTGCGTGAAGAATACGGATGCAATTGTCCCTCCCCTCCCTTCCCTTCACAAACCCGGCCTGCTCCCTCTCCACCAGATAAGGAATGTGGGCTTCCATACGCCTAGCGATGAGTTTGGCCCATAATTTGGCATCCAAATTAATTAGAGAAATGGGACGGTAGCTGCCGCACATCTCCGCATCTTTATTTTCTTTCAGAATTAGCGTGATGTGGGCCTCCTGACTTTGTCTCGGGAGGGCACCACCTACTAGAAGAGCATTGAACAGATCTGTGAGGCGAGGCACCAGCGTGGCACGGAAAGATTTGTAATAAATGAGGGGCAGGCCGTCTGGGTCAGGGCTTTTGCCCGGGGGGGAAGAGTTCAGTATCTCCTCCACCTCCGTTTCCGTAACTGGGGCCAAGAGTTGGTTGGTTATTTCTGGGTCTATTTTGGGAAGAGAGAGCTTTTTTAGGAATTCTTTTATTTGTTTATCAGATTTATCAAACTCATTCTGGTCCCGATGTGGGCGTAAATTGTAGAGTTGGGAGTAAAAGTGTTGAAATTCGGCCGCGATGTCTTGGGAGGAGGTGACATGAGTGCCTAGGTGAGTTTTTATTGAGTCGATTTGGTTCCTGGTGCGAGCTTTTTTTTATCATAGCGGTCATATACTTGCTACCCCTATTCCCTTGGGCAAATGCAATATGTTTAAGATGTAGACACTTTTTATTAAATCTTTTTTCAAGGCAGATATTTAATTCCTTTCTGGTGTCCGCGAGTTTGGATAGGTTATCTTTAGTGACGGAAAGTTTAGTAGTGTATTCCAAGTTGGCTATGCGCTTTAGGAGGGCATCTATTTCTTTTTGTTGCCTTTTCTTTTTCCTCGCTCCAAGAGCTATCAGGATGCCTCTGATAAACGCTTTATGCGTTTCCCATACCACCGGGACCGATTGATCACCGCCCCCGTTAAGCTCAAAAAATTCCTTTAGCTGTTTGGAGATCTCAGATTTGTCATCCTCGGAGTCAAGGAGAGAGGTATTCAACCTCCAACACCATTCCCGTGGGGAATTACTTAGGGGTCTGAGGTCAACGTGCAGCGGTGCGTGATCGGACACGGTGGTGGTGGCGATAGAGGAGTCCAACAACCCTGGGAGAAAGGAGGAGGCTATGAGGAAATAATCTAACCTCTGGAAAGAGGCGTGGACATGTGAGAAGTAAGTGAAGTCCTTCGTAGTGGGTGAGCATTGACGCCAAGCGTCGATCAAACCCAACTCCGAGATGCATCTCTGTAGGCATCTCAGTTTTGGGTGAGATATTTGGGAGCGCCTGACTGACGAGTCCAGTAGGGGGTTTAGTGTCAAGTTCAGGTCCCCACCCAGGATGATAGGGCCCACCGCGAATTCCCTGAGAGTTTCCAGCTGGCCTAACAGCCAAGTGTACAGGTTAGCGAGGGTAATCTGAAAATTATTTAGACGTCCTCTCAGAAAGATGGCCCTGCCCTCCCCGTCTGTGTGCTGAGCCTCACACTTGAATGTGGTGGACCTATGAAACAATATGGAGACTCCTTTTGAGGCAGATGTCGGGTGGGGGTTGTGGAAGCCCTGGGGGAACTGTCTACCCGGTAAAGGAAGGCACTTACCCTCCTTGTAGTGGGTCTCTTGTAGGAAGGCGATCTTGGTGCCGTACCTTCTCAAGAGTTGTGCTACGTTGTGTCTTTTGAAAGGCGAATTCAGCCCTCTAACGTTAAACGAAGATAGGCGGACGCGGTCATCCGAAGCTGGAGGCGGAGGAGGCATCGTTCAACCAGAGAGCACGCTACTGTAGCTAAAGAAATCGAAGTGCACAGTAAGACACCAGGTAAATTCACAATAAGGAGTGTGGGAGGTGTGGGCGGCGGTAGGTGGTAGTTAGGAGAGAAACACTAAGGGAAGGTGAGAGACACAGAAGGGAGATGACACTAAAATGAATAACACAAGATTAAAGATAGAAAGACCAAATTGTCCAAGGACGGTCAGTGGGGGCGATGTGCAGAGCGGTGCCCACCCCGATCCCGAGTACTGGGGCTCACGGGTAATTAGGCGGAAACCGCGATGCATAGAACCTGCCCTGGACGACTCCTAAGGACCATTTAAAGAGAAAAAGAAAAGAGCTCTTAAAACCAGCTAAGCGCAACGAACTTGCAATGATACAGGGAGAGAGAGAGAGGGGGGGGGGGGGTAGGCCAGGAGAGAGAATGGGAATAAATCACAGAAAACATCGAAGCAACCGTCGGCTGGCATTCTCTGGAGACGACAGCGGGCTCCACTGCGGTGTGCCGGCCATCCCCGGGCAGGAGAGATCAGCTGGGCCAGGCCGAAAGTTCAAACACGGACCCTTGGTGGGCCCAAACACGAACAATCCAACAACTGGGCCGCAGTCTCGGTTTCACGGAACCGAGGGCAGGGCGGGAGAAAGAATAAACCCGATCCATGGCCGGGTAGGGACGTTTCCTCAGTCTCCTGCTGGGGTGGGGTCGCGACTCTTCTTCTTATTATTTTTTGGTGATTTTGCCGGGGGAGCTGAACCCCATGCAGAGGCAGAAGGCAGACTTGTAAATTTTGGCAACTCCGGCAAAGGGAGCCAACAAGGCAGGTCAAGCGGCTCTATCTCCAAAAACTGCCAACATGCTTGTAGGTCCTCTGGATCTCGAATATTCAGTCGCCGTCCTTTATGGGAAATGCCAAGGCCGAAAGGAAACAGCCAGGCATATTTAATCCCCCTCTCTCTCAGGACGTCAAGTAGTGGACGAAGAAGGCGACGCTTGGCGAGGGTAGACGGGGCCAGGTCCTGGAAGATCTGTATAGAGGCGTCTATGTATTTCAGATCCCTGTGATTTCTGGCCGCTCTCAAGATGGCGAAAGCGTCCTGGAATGAGAGGACTTTACAGATGACGTCTCTCGGGGGCTCTGTATTCGCCGGGGGGGGGGGGGTCTGAGGGCTCTATGGACCCTTTCGATTATGATGGGGGCTGCTCTCTCCGGGCCAAGAAGGAGTGTAAAAATTTCTTTCGTTACCTTGTGGAGGCAGTCCGCAGCCCATGACTCCGGGAGCCCCTTGATGCGTACGTTGGAGCGCCTGTTTCTATTCTCTAAGTCCTCCTGCATCAAGAGGGCTCTATTGATGTGATCATGGTGGTCGCGCAGGGTGCGTTCTACCTCCGTGGCGTGGGTAACAATAGCGGAGGAGGAAGACTCCAAGTCCTCCACTCTTCTCCCCAGAAGCTTGATATCTTCTTTAATCTCTCCCAGTTCTAACATGATAGGGCTCAGGGCTTTCATGATGAGGTCTCTCATGAAGCCTCTTGACACAGCCTCCCCTTCTTCACTGTCCGAGGCAGCCCCCCCCTCCTCCTTACTGAGAGTTGCAGCCGATAGCTGTGCCGGCGCCATCTTTGCTGGGAACAGCGGAGAGCGGGGACTCTTCTCCTTCAGATAGCGCTGCATATCTGACTGTCCTCTGCTCACCCGCGGCGTCCCTGAAGGCTCCGGTCCTCTCTCCCTCCCGACTCTTCTCATTTTCGCACTGCTGGAAGCTGCTAACGGTCCTATAACGGAGTTCTGCCGCAGGAGCTAACCTCTCACACGGCCATTTTCCTCAGCGGCCAGGCTCCACCCCCCTGGGCATTTTGACTTTAACATCTGCATTTTGTCTTATTGGACTGTCCTCTTATTGGGGAACACCACTACAAACGATCCACATTGAGTAGCGATGGACTGGATGGGCAGAAGGACACCCCAATATGTGGGAATACCTAGCAAAGGATGTATTGAACATTTCTCACATGTGTATGCCCAACCTCAGGAGTGGAGAGGACATTTTGCGGACTTGTCTATTATCCGTCACCACCCCTGTAAAGACTCTTCGAGACATATACTCAATAGTACACAATGATAGTGATGTAGTAGATGACAATGTTGTTCAGGGAAACACCTTCCTTAATATATATGAATATTATCCCCATTGCGATGCCATTGAACATACACATTGGACGAATATGACTCGGTTTCAGGTGAGAAATGTTGCATTGGCTGAAGTGTGTTATAATTTTACTTGTGACCCTAATGAAATCGGGAAATGTCTAATATGACGATGATGATATTGATGTTGATAAATCTAAGATTACTGTATTGTAAACTTGATTGACTTGCAATATTTGATATTATGTCATTTGTTTAACTGTCTTGATACCCTAGATGGACATAGAGTGCACCATTCCTACCTGGGGATCCGGCTGGAGCCGGCACCAACAGGTGACAGTACCAGGAGAAAATGGTGGCTCAGATGTCCAAATGGGGGATTATGTTAAGGGTTAATCCTATTTTTAAGTAACATAACATAAGAAAGATAAGGAAACAGTGTAATAAATGTGACATCAGTTATTTGGTTGTATATGTTTATGTATTATGGAAATGAAAAATATGGAAAACATTCGGAAGTTGCTAATAGAACTTGGATATAGAATCATATGTCAAAAGGTATATTCAAGCGTTTAATTGAATGATGATTTTAAAATTCTAAATGTATGATTATTTACATTTCATTCAGCCAATTTGATTACAATTTTGATCCTTTGACCAGAATATACTGAATATACTGAGTAAGGTGGCTAAACCAGTTCTATGTGCAAATCAGAAACAATGCCCCCTCTTTTGATGTGCAAATTCGATTGACTTGGAGACAAGGTTAAACTTAACATGATGGGGATTTAAGATTACATTCTGGGAAGAGGTGTAATTAAGTTTGTACTCAGACAATGTGGAGTCAATATTTATGACCATATGCAACAGTTTGATGTCCACTTCACACAGGAGTGTGCTGATACCTCTTTGTTTAGAAGGCCTTGGTTTACAGCCATATGGTAATCTGTTGGAATGAGGACTTGGTCAGCAATATTAGAATGTAAAGTAGTTTGACCTTTTGTAACACTAATCTTTGTACCAGGCAACATTTGGATACGCCTTCTTTTCCTCCTGTATAAGAACTGGCAATGTTCAACAATAAAGTAGAACTCATTTGATTCACTTGCTGTGTGTATAATCGCTTACTATGGTTCTCCGGGTACTCGTTATAACTTTCCTTTGAATTTGGACTCAGTCAACATCAGCACTGGTCTCCATTGAAGACCCCCAACAGGGGTAACATAGAATACGAAAAAAGAAACTACGAGATGTCGTGTTTTTGTGTTAAGAAATGCTGCGGTGTGCCTGAATGAGCTCTGGTAGGGGTCAAGGTTTTGGGTGGGAGGTCAGGTCTTTATTGGGGTGTTGCGGAATAGTGGATCCAGGGCTTCCATACTATTAGGAAATTCTCTCTGCTTGCCGTCTCCCAAGCTACCAGTTCCTCAAATCTATAAATCTGTGAAACTTTGTCCCTCCAGAGGTCTAAGTTGGGGGTTGATTTTTGTCTCCAATGGAGGGGGATGATTAGTTTGGCTGCTGTTAGGAGTATAGTCGGCAGGTGCTTCTTGGCTGGTGTGAATTGTGGAGTAGATTTCCACAAGAGGACCTCTTCTGGGGTAAAAGTGTATGATGATTTGCATAGTTTGTTTATCTGGTCGGTAATTTTCTCCCAGAAGGGTTTTATAGCAGGACATTGCCACCAGATATGTAGTAGAGAGCCTCTGTCGGCATCACATCTCCAGCAGTAATTATTTGGCAAAAGGTTTGCTTTGAATAGGTCATCAGGCGTTTTATACCATCTAGTGAGGATTTTATAAGAGTTTTCCTGTATCCGGACGCACCTGGAGAATCCATGCGAGTTGCTGAGGACTCTCTGGGTCTCCTTCTTGTTTAGGGAAATTTTTAGCTCGTTTTCCCATTCTCTGATAAACCAAGGTTTTTCTGGGGCTTGGTTGAGTAGCAAGCTCTTATACAGGAGAGTCATATTTTTAGATAAGCCTCGAACGAGAGGGGGTCTCTTGTTCTGTTACAGAAGATTGCTTGGAATATTTTGATAGAATTGTATAAATCTAGGCTCTCTATGAAGTTCACTGGTTTATCTGGGATTAATTCTTTGATTTGGGATGGATTGGTAAAGCGGTAGTTTTTTGTATCTCGGCTATAGTTATTGAGCTGAGATGTGTCCATGCTCCAATCACCTCCTTTGGTTTGTTTGCTAATATTGCCGGGATTAATGAGGCTGGAATCATTGGGGCTAATTTTACTGGAGGTTCTTTATCCTGCCGTAGGGAGCAGACTACTTTAATAGTGCCTCTTATGGTCGGGCTTAGATTAGAAAGCGTGTTTGTGAGAGGGTTAGTTGACCAGAGATGATATTGGTCTTTAGGCTGTAGGGCATCTTTTTCTAACTTTGTGTCTGGGTTTTTTTTAAATCTAGGTTAGATAGTGATAGCCATCTGGCTAAGTGTATGGCCTTATAGTAGAATAGGACATTGGGGAGGTTGAAGCCACCTTGCGCTTTTTTCTGGTTTGGGTACGAGAGGGCTAAGCGGGGTTTACGCTTGTTCCAGATGAAATTGCAAAAAGCTTGGTTGAGTTTGGTGAAGAAGTACAGTAGTATTTCTATTGGTACTGTCTGTAGGGTATAGAGGATATAGGGGAGGATGTAGGTGTAGATTAGGTTTTTCCTACCTGTCCAAGAGAGGTATGGGACTTTTAATTGCTGAAGTTGCGTGTGTACTTTCTTGAGAAGAGGGACATAGTTGGCTTTGAATAGGAGGGCGGGGTTTTGGGGCAATATGATGCCTAGGTGTTTTAAGCCCGAGGAGGGCCATATGATGGAATGTTGTTTTTTAAGTGAGTCTATTATGTTGTTTGGGGATGAGATGTTTAGAGCTTCAGATTTACTGTAATTTATTTTAAAGTTCGACATTTTCCCAAAGAGCTCGAAAATTTCTAGGCTTTTGGGGAGTGCTTGATTGGGATTAGACATTAAGATGAGGAGATCATCTGTGAATGCAGCTGTGGTGTGGGTGTTGTTTCCTACTTTTAATCCCCTAATTTCTGGAGTTTGTCTGATCTTCTGTAGTAGGGTTTCTATAACTAATATGAAGAGGGTTGGTGACAGTGGGAAGACAACTAGAAAACACACAACAACATATTCTCCTCCACAGTACAGAGCTACAAGCCAACCTATCAGCACAACAACACCACCTGAACACCACCTGAACCAGACTATGCTACTCGAGGACCAAGAAAATGGAAGCAGACGCAAGAACATCCGCTTCAGAGGGATCCCCAAGTCCATTGCCAGAGAAACGCTCGAATCTGCAGCTTCACAAATTTTTTCAGACCCTTCTTGGAGAAGAATGTGCAAAGGACATAAAAATAGAACGCATACACAGAGCTCTGCGCCCTAAACCCTCGCCCACAGACCCACCAAGGGATGTAATTTGTGGCCTCCTCAGCTATGTGGACACTTCAGCCATTCTCCAGAAGGCGCGAGAGGTCCAGAACATCCTCCTAGACAACTCCAAAATCCTACTCTTCCAAGATCTTGCTCCAAGTACACTGGCGAAGAGACAAATCCTAAAACCCCTAACGGATGCCATGAGAAAAAAAAAACTCCCAATAAAATGTCTCTTTTCTTTTGGTCTTGCCACCTTCAAAGAGGGTCAACAAATCTTCATCAGATCGCCGGAAGACCTTAAAGAAGCTTGGCAAAAATTAGAAATACCACCAATCGACATCCCATTGTGGCTCCCGGTCCAGCTGCAACACCAGATACCACAGCTAGTGAAGCCGGTTGGATGGAAGCTCTCTACAAAACATAAAAAGCTCCAAAGGCAAACTGACTACTGAACAATAATATGCATAACCTGACAGTTGTTGTTCTCCTTCCTACTTTATCTCCCCTCTACAGGTGAACTTGAGCCCCCCCGTTGATGCACAAATTTCTTTGTGGACTTCAATACGCCGGGACTCTGGTGAATTCACCTTTCTGGGACTCGTGAGTTGACAACCACACAATTGCTAACCATACACCTAACTATCGTTATAAATGTCATAGTTTTTGTTTCGGAGACCTCTCTTTTCTCTCCGCCTCCTCTCCCACCCTCCACACGACCAACCCGCCTTGTCACCCACTGGGGCGGACTTCTCGGAGTTGAGCGGTGAGACGGTCGCAGCCTCTGGCGGACAGCCTGCTGACGCCCTGAGAGCACCACCCAGTTGGACGGAGGAAAAGAGAACTCACATGTTACACATTGAACCTCACCCACTTTACAACAACTGTTCTTTGATGTTCAATCAACCCTGAGGTCTGGGCTGCTCGCCCAATTCCCCCTACCCCTGTGGGACACGCTCGCCCTAAACCCCCCACGCGCGGCTGTGTCGAGAAGACCCAACAAGTCGGCATACTCCGCACACCATATATGGGCCGAAGTGAGACTGACATTCTCTTTGGGCCTCACACACACCCGAGCATATTTCAGTTTTCTTGCTCACTACTTAATATAGTGAGCCCTGTTTACATGTTCTGTTTTAACGAGATGACTTACCATTTATGTGCGAAGATGCCTAGAGTTTTGTTAGACACTACCTTCCTCTCTTACAATTACAATGGCAGATCTTAACTGTACTTCCCTCAATGTAAAAGGAATAAACACCCCCCAAAAACGAAGCCAGATCTTTACTATACTCAAAAAGCTGAAGTCGGAAATAGTGTTCCTACAGGAAACCCATTTCAGACACAACCACCTTCCCAAACTCCCCATCTTCCAATACAACAAATGGTACCACAGTACCCACACCTCAGCCTCGAGAGGGGTCTCTATAGCAATAGGAAATAACATCCCCTTTAACATAACCCTCATGAAAGCAGATCCGTACGGTAGATTCCTATTTCTAAAAGGCACGATAGCGCACAAAAAAAATCTCATTTGCAAATATATATGCCCCCAACAAAAACAAAATCCCATGGCTAACGCGCACTCTGAACGATTTCGCCAACTTTGCAGACGGTATAATGATCATAGGAGGAGATTTTAACCTAGCACTAGACCCAGAAATAGATACCACGGCCCACTCTCCCTCGATTCCCCACAAACATCTTCGTAAGCTTAAAAGCACACTTTCAGACTTAAACCTACATGATGCCTGGAGATAGCTAAATCCTGAAATAAGAGACTTCACCTTTTTTTCCCAAGTACATGCCACATATCACAGGTTAGAGTATTTTTTAATTTCAGGGACACATGTACAAGCTATCAAATAAATCTTCCATTAGTATGTTAATACGTTATTATTTTGCACCAAAGCTCATATGCAATATAATATATATTCTTCAATAGCTTATATCTAAAACAATCTCACAAAATTCCACTGTATTTTCCATATTGAAACTTTCATGATGGTTAATAATTAAGGATGAGCGAGTATACTCGCTAAGGCACTACTCGTTCGAGTAATGTGCCTTAGACGAGTATCTCCCTGCTCGTCCATAAAGATTCGGGGACCGCCGCGGCTGACATGTGAGTCGTGGCGGGGAGCAGGGGAGAGCGGGCGGGAGAGAGGAAGAGAGAGAGATCTCCCCTCCGTTCCTCCCCGCTTTCCCCCACAGCTCCCCGCCCTGCGGCGGCCCCCGAATCTTTAAGGACGAGCAGGGAGATACCCGTCTAAGGCACATTACTCGAACGAGTAGTGCCTTAGCGAGTATACTCACTCATCCTTATTAATAATACATAAATGTGACTCTCACACTCCCATTGTTTGATGTAACTTCCTTACAATTAACTCTTATCCAAAAAATCCATACATTTTTGGGGGGTTTCTGCTTAACGCAATATAATCGCATTACAATCGCATAAAAATTGCATAAAGGTTGAATGTGATGGAAATTCTCAGAATTTTCTCTGAAACAATCTCCATGTCTCAGTTTATCAATAGACATTTGTTTTTTACTAGTTTTCTACTTGCGCAATATAATCGCATGCAAATCGCATGAAAATAAGATATAATGAAAATTCCCAGAATTTTCTTTGAAACAATTTCCATGTCTTAGTTTTTTATTAGACATTTGTTTTTTGTTAATTTTCTGCTCATCGCACTATAACCGCATTAAAATCGCATGTAAATCACATAAAGGTTAGATATGATGAAATTTATCAGACTCTTCTTTAGAACCGTCTCTATATCTTAATCTATCAATTTTCTGCTTAACGCAATATGATCGCATTACAATTGTATAAAAATCGCACAGAGGTTAAATATAATAGAAATTCTCAGAATTTTTTCTGAAACAATCTCCATGTCTCAGTTTATCGAAAGACATTTGTTTTTTTACTAGTTTTCTACTTGCCGCAGTATAATCGCATGACAAGCGCATACAAATCGCATAAAACTTAGATATAATGAAAATTCCAAGAATTTTCTTTGAAACAATCTCCATTAAAGATGAGCGAACACCAAAATGTTCGGGTGTTCGTTATTCGGAACGAACTTCCCGCGATGTTCGAGGGTTCGTTTCGAATAACGAACCCCATTGAAGTCAATGGGCGACCAGAACATTTTTGTATTTCGCCGATGCTCGCTAAGGTTTTCATGTGTGAAAATCTGGGCAATTCAAGAAAGTGATGGGAACGACACAGCAACGGATAGGGCAGGCGAGGGGCTACATGTTGGGCTGCATCTCAAGTTCACAGGTCCCACTATTAAGCTAGAATACCGGCAAGAGTGGGCCCCCCCCCTCCCAACAACTTTTACTTCTGAAAAGCCATCATTAGCATGGCATACCTTTGCTAAGCACCACACTACCTCCAACAAAGCACAATCACCGCCTGCATGACACTCCACTGCCACTTCTACTGGGTTACATGCTGCCCAACCGCCCCCCCTCCCCCCCACAGCGCACACCAAAGTGTCCCTGCACAGCCTTCAGCTGCCCTCATGCCACACCACCCTCATGTCTATTTAGAAGTGCGTCTGCCATGACGAGGGACCGCAGGCACACACTGCACAGGCTTGGCACGGCTAGGCAGCGACCCTCTTTAAAAGGGGTGGGGCGATAGCCCACAATGCTGTACAGAAGCAATGAGAAATAGAATCCTGTGCCACCGCCATCAGGAGCTGCACACGTGGGCATAGCAATGGGGAACCTATGTGCCACACACTATTCATTCTGTCAAGGTGTCTGCATGCCCCAGTTAGACCGGGCTTTTTAATTCATAGACACAGGCAGGTACAACTCCCTACTGTGAAGTCCCTGTCGACCGACAGCATGGGTGGCTCCCTGGAACCCACCGGCGGTACACAAAAATATCCCATTGCATTGCCCAACACAGCTGAGGTAGTAATGTCGTGCGTAATACAGGTGGGCTTCGGCCCACACTGCATGCCCCAGTCAGACTGGGGTTCTTTACAAGTGGAAACAGATGCATTTATAATTCCCTGTGGACCCACTGCCTGGGTGGGTGCCAGGAAGCCACCGGCGGTACATAGAAATATCCCATTGCATTGCCCAACACAGCTGAGGTAGTAATGTCGTGCGTAATACAGGTGGGCTTCGGCCCACACTGCATGCCCCAGTCTGACTGGGGTTCTTTAGAAGTGGACACATGTAGGTTAAACTCCCTGTGGACCCACAGCCTGGGTGGGTGCCAGGAAGCCACCGGCGGTACATAGAAATATCCCATTGCATTGCCCAACACAGCTGAGGTAACCTCAGCTGGAATGCAGGTGGGCTAAAAATTAATTTGATTACACTGTAGGCGAGGGCCCACAAAAATTGCTGTATCAACAGTACTAATGTACATCCCAAAAATTGGCCATGGCCAGCCAAGAGGGCAGGTGAAACCCATTAATCGCTTTGGTTAATGTGGCTTAAGTGGTAACTAGGCCTGGAGGCAGCCCAGTGTAACGAAAAATTGGTTCAAGTTAAAGTTTCAACGCTTTTAAGCGCATTGAAACTTATAAAAATTGTTCAGAAAAATTATTTGAGTGAGCCTTGTGGCCCTAAGAAAAATTGCCCGTTCAGCGTGATTACGTGAGGTTTCAGGAGGAGGAGCAGGAGGAGGAGGAGGAATATTAGACACAGATTGATGAAGCAGAAATGTCCCCGTTTTGGATGGTGAGAGAGAACGTAGCTTCCATCCGCGGGTGCAGCCTACGTATTGCTTACGTATCGCTGCTGTCCGCTGGTGGAGAACAGAAGTCTGGGGAAATCCAGCCTTTGTTCATCTTGATGAGTGTTAGCCTGTCGGCACTGTCGGTTGACAAGCGGCTACGCTTATCTGTGATGATTCCCCCAGCCGCACTAAACACCCTCTCCGACAAGACGCTAGCCGCAGGACAAGCAAGCACCTCCAGGGCATACAGCGCTAGTTCAGGCCACGTGTCCAGCTTCAACACCCAGTAGTTGTAGGGGGCAGAGGCGTCACCGAGGATGGTCGTGCGATCGGCTACGTACTCCCTCACCATCCTTTTACAGTGCTCCCGCCGACTCAGCCTTGACTGGGGAGCGGTGACACAGTCTTGGTGGGGAGCCATAAAGCTGGCCAGGCCCTTAAAGACTGTTGCACTGCCTGGGATGTACATGCTGCTCGATCTCCGCACCTCCCCTGCTACCTTGCCCTCGGTACTGCGCCTTCTGCCACTAGCGCTGTCGGCTGGGAATTTTACCATCAGCTTGTCCGCAAGGGTCCTGTGGTATAGCAACACTCTCGAACCCCTTTCCTCTTCGGGAACGAGAGTGGGCAGGTTCTCCTTATAGCGTGGGTCGAGCAGTGTGTACACCCAGTAATCCGTCGTGGCCAGAATGCGTGCAACGCGAGGGTCACGAGAAAGGCATCCTAACATGAAGTCAGCCATGTGTGCCAGGGTACCAGTACGCAACACATGGCTGTCTTCACTAGGAAGATCACTTTCAGGATCCTCCTGCTCCTCCTCCTCCTCCTCCTCAGGCCATACACGCTGAAAGGATGACAGGCAATCAGCCGGTGTACCGTCAGCAGCGGGCCAAGCTGTCTCTTCCCCCTCCTCCTCATCCTCCTCATGCTCCTCCTCCTCCTCTTGTACGCGCTGAGAAATAGACAGGAGGGTGCCCTGACTATCCAGCGGCATACTGTCTTCCCCTGCCCCTGTTTCCGAGCGCAAAGCAGCTGCCTTTATGGTTTGCAGGGAATTTCTCAAGATGCATAGCAGAGGAATGGTGACGCTAATGATTGTAGCATCGCCGCTCACCACCGGGGTAGACTCCTCAAAATTACCAAGGACATGGCAGATGTCTGCCAACCAGGCCCACTCTTCTGAAAGGAATTGAGGAGGCTGACTCCCACTGCGCCGCCCATGTTGGAGTTGGTATTCGACTATAGCTCTACGTTGTTCATAGAGCCTGGCCAACATGTGGAGCGTAGAGTTCCACCGTGTGGGCACGTCGCACAGCAGTCGGTGCACTGGCAGCTTAAAGTGATGTTGCAGGGTGCGCAGGGTGGCAGCGTCCGTGTGGGACTTGCGGAAATGTGCGCAGAGCCGGCGCGCCTTTACGAGCAGGTCTGACAAACGTGGGTAGCTTTTCAGAAAGCGCTGAACCACCAAATTAAAGACGTGGGCCAGGCATGGCACGTGCGTGAGGCTGCCGAGCTGCAGAGCCGCCACCAGGTTACGGCCGTTGTCACACACGACCATGCCTGGTTGGAGGCTCAGCGGCGCAAGCCAGTGGTCGGTCTGCTGTGTCAGACCCTGCAGCAGTTCGTGGGCCGTGTGCCTCTTATCGCCTAAGCTGAGTAGTTTCAGCACGGCCTGCTGACGCTTGCCCACCGCTGTGCTGCCACACCGTGCGACACCGACTGCTGGCGACATGCTGCTGCTAACACATCTTGATTGCGAGACAGAGGAGGAGGAGGAGGAGGAGGAGGAGGGTGCTTTGGTGGAGGAAGCATACACCTCCGCAGATACCACCACCGAGCTGGGGCCCGCAATTCTGGGGGTGGGTAGGACGTGAGCGGTCCCAGGCTCTGACTCTGTCCCAGCCTCCACTAAATTCACCCAATGTGCCGTCAGGGAGATGTAGTGGCCCTGCCCGCCTGTGCTTGTCCACGTGTCCGTTGTTAAGTGGACCGTGGCAGTAACCGCGTTGGTGAGGGCGCGTACAATGTTGCGGGAGACGTGGTCGTGCAGGGCTGGGACGGCACATCGGGAAAAGTAGTGGCGACTGGGAACTGAGTAGCGCGGGGCCGCCGCCTCCATGATACTTTTGAAGGACTCCGTTTCCACAACCCTATACGGCAGCATCTCAAGGCTGATGAATTTTGCTATGCGGACGGTTAACGTTTGAGCGTGCGGGTGCGTGGCGGCGTACTTGCGCTTGCGCTCCAACAGTTGCGCAAGCGACGGCTGGACGGTGCGCTGAACTACACTGCTGGATGGGGCCGAGGACAGCGGAGATGAGGGTGTGGGTGCAGGCCATGAGGCGGTAGTGCCTGTGTCCTGAGAGGGGGGTTGCATCTCAGTGGCAGGTTGGGGCACAGGGGGAGAGGCAGGGGTGCAAACCGGAGGCGCTGAACGGCCTTCGTCCCACCTTGTGCGGTGCTTGGCCATCATATGTCTGCGCATGGTGGTGGTGGTGAGGCTGTTGGTGTTGGCTCCCCGGCTGAGCTTTGCACGACAAAGGTTGTACACCACTGTTCGTCGGTCGTCAGGCGTCTCTGTGAAAAACTGCCAGACCTTAGAGCACCTCGGCCTCTGCAGGGTAGCATGGCGCGAGAGGGCGCTTTGGGAAACAGTTGGTGGATTATTCGGTCTGGCCCTGCCTCTACCCCTGGCCACCGCACTGCCTCTTGCAACCTGCCCTGCTGATGCCCTTGACTCCCCCTCTGAAGACCTGTCCTCCTGAGTAAGCGTTGCACACCAGGTGGGGTCAGTCACCTCATCGTCCTGCTGCTCTTCCTCCGAATCCTCTGTGCGCTGCTCCCTCGGACTTACTGTCCTTACTACTACCTCACTGCAAGACAACTGTGTCTGATCGTCATCGTCCTCCTCACCCACAGAAAGTTGTTGAGACAGTTGGCGGAAGTCCCCAGCCTCTTCCCTCGGACCCCGGGAACTTTCGAATGGTTGGGCATCAGTGACGATAAACTCCTCTGGTGGGAGAGGAACCGCTGCTGCCCAATCTAAGCAGGGGCCCGAGAACAGTTCCTGGGAGTGTTCCCGCTCCTGAGCATGTGTCATTGTAGTGGAGTGAGGAGGCTGGGAGGAAGGAGGAGCAGCAGACAGAGCATTCGGATTTGCAGCAGTGGACGGCGCAGAACTGCGTGTTGACGATAGGTTGCTCGAAGCACTTTCTGCCATCCAGGACAGGACCTGCTCACACTGCTCATTTTCTAATAACCGTCTCCCGCGTGGACCCATTAATTGGGCGATGAATGTGGGGACGCCAGAAACGTGCCTCTCTCCTAATCGCGCAGCAGTCGGCTGCGACACACCTGGATCAGGAGCTCGGCCTGTGCCCACACCCTGACTTGGCCCTCCGCGTCCTCGGCCGCGTCCACGTCCTCTAGGCCTACCCCTACCCCTCAGCATGCTGTATTACCAGTGATTTGATTTCACAGGCAGGAAATAAATTGGCGCAAGACTGCAGCCAAATATAATTTTTTCCGTTTTTAGAAAACGAAAGGCCCCACTGCCTCTAGTGAATGAATAATCTAAGTTTAATAACTGTGCTGTGTCCCTGCTAATGTGTCACAGAACGTGAGGGTAGCAGAGTTATTAACTCTGGCAGAACAGGTATTTTTTTTCCCAATTAAGGAAAGCAAATGGCGAAGCCAGGAGTAAAACGTAGCTGGGTGCGTCTGATTTTTAAACGTTGCACACGCAGCCGACACGTGTCCACCGCCCTTAGGACGGACAGAGGCAGGACAAATAGAATTATTTTCAGTTTTTTTCCACCAAAAGGACCCACTGCGTATATTCAATGAATAATAACTGTGTTGTGGCCCTGCCTACACAATTCTTTCCCTGCAGTATCAATGGAGGGTGCAATGCTCTGCAGAGGCGATTTTGAGAAGAAAAAAAAAATGCAGCACAGCTAACAGCAGCCAGCACAGTACTGCACACGGTTAAATATGGCCCTAGAAAGGACCGTTGAGGTTCTTGAAGGCTACACTCACTCCTAACACTCTCCCTCCCCATGCAGCACTTCTGTACCTAATGCCGGGTGCAACGCTCTGCAGAGGCGATTTTGAGAAAAAAAATAATTGCCACTGCTAACAGCAGCCAACACACAGCTATCAGTGGCCCTAATAAGGACCTTTGGGGGTCTTGAAGCCTACACTAACTACCAATTCTTTCCCTACAGCAGCTCCGGTACAAACAGCACTGTCCCTCATCTAACTCACACGGCATCTGAGGCGAGCCGCGGGAGGGGCCGACTTTTATATTCGGCGGACACCTGATCACCCCAGCCACTCACAGCAGGGGGGTGGTATAGGGCTGGAACAACACAGGGGGAAGTTGTAATGCCTTCCCTGTCTTTCAATTGGCCAGAAAAGCGCGCTAACGTCTCAGGGAAGGAAGTGAAAGTAACCCGAACACCGCATGGTGTTCGTTACAAATAACGAACATCCCGAACACCCTAATATTCGCACGAATATCAAGCTCGGACGAACACGTTCGCTCATCTCTAGTCCTAATACAAATATAGTAAATCTGTTTTTATGTTTAACCATTTTGGTTGTCTCGTATTTAAAGTGAGTATCCAATAGCCCTCTCGTTTCAATACTGCTGAGCGATCAACTTTCTGTTTTCTCCTTCCAGTTATCCTTTCTATCCGAAAATATATCAAATCTCTGATGTTTCCACTATGGATTTCTATGAAATGTTTTGTTACTCCTGAATGGTTTTTGTTACCCTTTTCTATGTTCCTGATGTGTTCTGTCATGCGCGTTCGTAATTTACGTATGGTACAACCCACGTACATAATCTTGCATTCTGTACACATCACTGTATAGATTATATTAAAGGAATTACAGTTCATATACCCTTTTATCTGAAATTCTTTTTCACCGGAGCAGAAAATTGATAGATAAGAGTGTATGTCCCGTGACACGGAGCCCAGTGTCTATTTCCAGTGTCAAGCACTTCTTGCAAGATGGGTTCTACATACCCCAAGAGTTATTGCGAGCCGGAGTCACTCACATACTGGATACAGGCATCCTTAGCTCTCTTATTAAAGTTTCTTCTGTGTCAGTAAGTTGTGGGTAAGACGGGGTCTCCTATGTTTCCAAATAAATTTGGAGAATTTTGATCTGATCTGTTTAAAGAAGGAGTCCGGGAGGTAGATTGGGAGCATTTGCATTTTATATAAGATCTTAGGGAGCACGTATGTTTGTAGGAGGTTTCTCCCGCCAAACCATGAAATTACTGGTAGGTCGTAAGTTTGCAAGGACGAGGAGATATTTTCTAGGAGTGGGGCAAAATTGCTGTCGAATAGGTGATCAAGATTCTTTGTTATCCTGACACCTAAGTATTCTATAGAGGTCTCTGACCAAGTAAAACCTGAGTGAATATTGGTTTTCACAATAAAAATGCCACAAAGTATATAAAAAAATGTATATAAAAGCTATAAGAAGTGCACACAACAGGAGGATCAAAGGGGAGGCATATTGTAAAGCAGAAAATTGAAATACAATAGTCCTACTAATTGGTGGGTCCCAAAAAGTGTTAATAGAATCATAGAATGGCAGAGTTGGAAGGGAGCTCCAGGGTGATCTGGTCCAACCTTCTGCTTAATGCAGGATTCACAAAATCAACCCAGACAGATGTCTGTCCAGCCTCTAAAAAACTCTCTTTGAAGGAGATCTCCCCACCTCCTGTGGCAACCTGTTCCACTCATTGATCTCCCTCACTGTATAATATCTAATCTGTATCTCCTGCCTTTCAGTTTCATCACATTGCTTCTGGTCTTTCCTTGTGCAAGGGAGAATAGGGCATATTCCTCTGAGCTGTGACAGCCCTTCGGATATTAGTAGACAGCTATTAAGTCTCCTCTCAGACTTCTTTATGCAAGCTAAACGTTCCAAGATCCTTTAACCATTCTTCATAGGACATGATTTGCAGAACGCTCACCATCTTTGTAACTCTTCTTTGAACTTGCTCCAGTTTGTCTATGTCTTTTTTTTAAAGTGGGGTGCCTAGAACTGGACACAGTATTCCAGATGAGGTCTGACTAAGGAAGAGTAGAGGGGAATAATTATCTCATGTTATCTAGACTCTTTGCTTCTCCTAATATATTACAGAATTGTGTTTGCCTTTTTGGCTGCTGCATGACATTGTTGACTCATGTTCAGTCTATGATCTATTAGTAAACCCAAGACTTTTTCACATGTGCTGCTGCTTAGCCCAATTCCTCCCATTCCGTATTTGCTTTTTTTTCATTTTTCTTGCCCAGATGTAGAACTTTGCATTTCTCCTTGTTAAATACCATTCAGTTAGTTGCTGCGCACTGTTCAAGCTTTCCTAGATCTTTTTGAATACTCTCTCTCTTCCCTACTGTTAGCTATTCCTCCTAGTTTTGTGTCGTTGGCAAATTTGATCAGTTTCCCATCAATTCCCTCCTCCAGATCATTTATAAAAAATGTTGAACAACACTGGACCTAGGACAGGGCCTTGTTGTACCCCACTTGATACATTCTTCCACTTGGATGTGCAGCCATTGATGACCACTCTTTGAGTACGATCACTCAGCCAGTTCTGAATTCACCTAACAGTCGCCTTGTTGTTACATCTACGAATTACGTGCTGGACCATCACCTGCAGACATGCACAATAGTTGCTCACAGTGCGGCAGCCAAAACAAACCAACAAATAACAAACGGGAAGTCTTTCTCTAAATATGTAACGAACGAGGAAGAGGGCCCTGCCTAACACAGCAGACTGATCAGGTAGATAGATGCGAGTCTGCACTCGTTCCTTGGACCTAAGTGAACCTACTTGGTCCTACAGATAAAAGACAAGACAACGTAAAATACAGCTTGGTAGAATAAGCCGCAGCACACGGAGCCATCTGAAGTAAGGAACAGTGGACAACACGCTGTCCAGGGAGCCACTAACTGCCAGCTCAGACAGTGAGCAACTGACAATTAACAGCACCTAGCTCAATATCCAGCCCAGATAAATATCCAGCTAATTAACCACAGATGTGACTGCATTACATCACACCTACAGAGCTAGAAGGTGCAGAACCAAGTCTCAGCTCAGACAGTGAGCAACTGACAATTAACAGCACCTAGCTCAATATCCAGCCCAGATAAATATCCAGCTAATTAACCACAGATGTGACTGCATTACATCACACCTACAGAGCTAGAAGGTGCAGAACCAAGTCTAAAACCTGCACAGGACTTAGTCAATCCGGCAGTGATCTCAGCTCTGCTGCAACAGTACCTCTCTTTCCAGAAGAAGTCCCTGGGCCTTTAGAACCAGGTCGCTTAAGATTCAGCCTGTGAAAATTTCTAACTAGTCGGTCTGCACGGAGGTCTGCTGCAAGCACCCATGTCCTCTCCTCAGGACCATAGCCACGCCACTGCACCAAATACTAACTAGGCAAGAGTGCACTATGCGATCTACCTCAAAACAAACATCCCCATCCACCACAACCAGAGCTGGTGGAGATGAACTATTATTGGAGTCCACAAACTTTTTCAACAGAAATTTATGAAATACATGATTGATTATCATTGAACTAGGAATCACCAAACAAAAAGATTACGGACCAATTCTTTCCATGATTTTGAATGGACCGACGAATCGTGGACCCAACCCAAATGACTATTGTTTGATTTTTATGTTCCTAGTAAATGACCAAAATAAGTCCCCACCAAGAAATCAGTCCCCTGCAAATGTCTATTATCTGCCACCTGCTACACATTTTTAGCCGACGTCCTTGTACAATCCAATGGTCTATTGTTTAGCGCAAATTCAGGCAAAGGCATCAATCTCCCAGCAGGAGAACTCCGAGGTGACTTAGTCTTGGCACAAACCTCACAGGATGAGACAAAACTGGACACATCACGTTGCAAAGATGGCCACCAAAACCTTCTTGTGAGCAGCTTCCGGGTATTATTGAATCCTGGATGCCCAGTCAGCACAGGATTGTGTAGTTCAGACAGTACTTGCAGCCTCAAATGAACAGAAACAAACAGCTTCCCACCGGCAACCCTGCCGGCGACAAGTCCTGCGCATTACGGACCTGCTCCTCCAAACTTTAGGGAAACCGCCAATCGTGAGTTGTTATGATGTTGGGAGGGGTATGCATGTAAATGGTGCATGATATTTAAGTATAGCTGCATTGTACTTCCTTTCAATAAATCAAATGGGTATGGGCCTCGCGAGGAGTATCAGTGAGTTCATTATACATATATTCATGCATGAAGCTTCTCAGTATTACCCATCGGGAGCAAACCCATGAAATCTTATGGAATATGATTTTTTCCCCATAACATTTTGGCGTCCAACTTGAAAAAATTGACGAGTGATCTTTGGAAATGCGACTGCAACCACTGGGCGTGTGGTTTGTCGAATGTCCACAATGGGGTAAGACTGCAGCAGACGGGTGAGTTCTTCTCTCCCCTCCCCCATTGTGCATCTGTCATTCTGCTTGCCAAGGCTTGGGTGAGTAATTTCCGTCTAAAGGGTTCAACTTTGTTACATGGTCACTCGCCTATAAAAGAACCCTAATTGGTGACTTCACTGGTTCTGTGTTGCTATGTGCTGTGAAATTGTTGTTTTGACATGAGATAATGTGTGTCATCATTTTTAGTAGTGTTATCTGGACACAGATTTGATGGCTTCTTGAGATAAGGAGATTGTATCTTTGGATAAGAAACATTTAGTCTCAAGGTTAATTTTAACTACTTTGGGCACTAGAGTGCTAGGTAGTGTATGTCAAAACCAGGCCATACAGGGCTGTTTTGATGTAAATAATGGGTAATGCTAATGTTAAGATTGATGATGATGGTATAGATAAGATGATGGCGTGAGAATGTTCACAGCTGAAGACATAGTGCAATCTGTTGCAAAGGAAATGCTTGATGGCAAATGCGGACTGTTTAGATGAGAAGGTTTGAGAAGTGTGTTAGCTGATAATGAAGGAATTTTGGTTGATAGACGATTGCTCAAGTTTGTAAGAATGTTTCAGTAAGTGACGTAAAGTTGAAGTAAGATAGTTGCAGTTACAATATGGTGATTGTTCATGTGTTCTGAGTTGAAGACAAAGGAAGGCCAGCCCTTCTTCACTATCTGAGGGCACCACCCTGGCTGTGTCATGGATCATGTTTTTCTTCCTTTTGGATGGCCGTGTTGTTATTGTGGCCAATATCAGTCTGCATACCTGGATACGTGTTTAGTATGTAGTATTCCTGCACCCACCTGTCACCATCGCCCAGTCCGGCCACTCCTTCGGTGGTCATTTCAGTGTCAGCCATGGCCCAGTAGTTATTTTATCATCTGCTGTAACAATACCTTTGGCCACCACCCAGGCGTCATTTTAGCTCCGCAGCAGAAATGTGCTCGCTTCTCATTTCCCATCAATGTATGTTTTTACCTGGCATCCCATTTTTTTGCACTGCAATGATGAGTGCCTTTTCTGAATTTTGCATAGGGTTAAAAAATTTTTGAAGGGGGAGGAAAAAACGAAAATGGAAAAAGAAAAATGGGCCGCGTCATTAAGGTGTTAATATCCTGACACTGTGTCATTGCTGTATGTGTTATTTTCTTCCCATAAGTGTCAGATAGCGCTGTGGAGAAAGGTCACGATAGGTGCCAGGATCGCAGACAGTAGTAAAAATGCTTGCAGAGAGAGGGAGAGGATCAATACCTGGTAATAGATATATATATATATATATAGTGTGTAGCAAGGGGGCTACTCTTGCCTCGGGATCGCTGGTCTCTCGTATCAGAAATGGCACACCACATGGGTGAATACGGCTCAGGAATAGCAGATATCTTTGTCTGGCTCCTGCCAGCGTTTATTGCACAGCACGTCACGTCACAATGTCCATAAGCACCCCAACTTTGGTGGGAGTTCAGGGGCGTCATCTCTGTCAGACTCTTTGCCTTTTCTAGGCTACCAGCCTCCACTCTGCTTTAGTGAGTCCAGGGGCGTCATCCCTGTCAGACTCTCGCCTTTTTAGGCTACCAACCTGCAGCCCCTCCCTATGCTGCGCGGCCCCTCTCTCTCCCTCCTTGGTAGGAATTGGCTTTTTATCTCGTTCCTGCTCCACCCCTTGGTTAACCCTCGCACCAGAAGCTCTGTCTCTAGCCCTCTACAGGCCCTGCTGTGTACTGCACTACTACAAGTGCAATAGTTTGATTGTGCCACCTATAGATATATATATATAGGAAAAAATGAATGATACTAGGTATATATATATATATATATATATATATATATATATATATATATAAAGATAAAGGGTTAATGCTTGATCTGTGAAAAGCCGCTGCTCCCAGTCAACCCCCCCTTCAGAGTTTTAGTGAGAGAAGGAATGTGTGCTGTGAGGAGCTGGAGCTGTGGGCCCAGCCCTCTCCCTATAGATAAGATAACCAGCAGAAAGGTGTAGTGTGTGAGACTGACTCTGTGAATCTTGCATCTGATTGTGTCAATTGAATAGAAACCGGTAATACATCCAGTAAATTAAAGTGTCTTAAAAATAGGAAAGATGGGGGCGTGGCTTGGCCAGCAGAGAGAGCGGACGCACGGAGACCTCACTCCTGCAACCGGGACAGAAAAACGGTCTTACCAGCGCTTCTATCCTGCTCATTACCTGCCTTGGCACCTCTGCAGGCTAAGGATCACTTAGAGACGCTCCGGGGCTCTCTCGGCCGCGGAAGTCCGGTGAGGCCTAGTAATGCTGGTGAGGCCGGGACCTCGATTTTCGCGCCGGAAGGAGGCAAGCGGTGGACCGGAATGCTGACAGCTGTGATCAAGTTGGGGCGGTGAGGCGGCCGGAGGAGAGACTCCCCGATCAAGGTTTGACTGGGGGAGAGAGTGCGGCACGGCGCTGGGCAGCTAGGGGGACAGAAAGGAAGGTGGGAGGCCCGCTCAGCCAGACCATAAGGAGGCCTAGAAGCTCCCTGCCTACACCGTGCTGCAGCGCAGGCCCTGATAAGGCTAAGCACAGGCTGATACGCAGAAGAGCCCTGCTAACCGGCATATAACACCCCGCCGCTCGACTTTTTCCCCCACTGGGTGGGACTACATTTACACCCGCTAAGGGTCACCGCACCCTGCCAAAAACAGCAGGCCGTGGGCCCCTCCACCCCTCCTCTCCATACCTTGAGAGGATCAGACCCAAGCGGCCCCAGAGGCTGAAGAACGCTCTCGTCAGGTATACTCCACTTGCCTCTCGGAGAGAGCAGCCCAGGGGACTTTACAGACTGTATATCCTGCTCCCACAGGCCTAGCCTGAATTTTTCACAGAACTCTGATCACAGAGTTCTAAAGAACTGATCCAACTATTGAGCTCACTGGCGCCCCAGTTGTGCTGCCCCTGCACCTCATCAGTGCCTACAGTCGCTATTGATTCACAAAACTGCGCCACCGGCCTCTCGGAGAGAGCAGCTCAGGGAACTTTACAGACTGTATATACTGCTCTCACAGGCCTAGCCTGAATTTTTCACAGAACTCTGATCACAGAGTTCTAAAGAACTGATCCAACTATTGAGCTCGCTGGCGCCCCAGTTGCGCTATCCCTGCACCTCATCAGCGCCTTCAGTCGCTATCGACGCACAAAACTGCTGGACCGGCCTCTTGGAGAGAGCAGCCCAGGAACCTCTACAAACTGCTTATCCCGCTCCCACAGGCCAAGCCTGATTTTTTTACGGATCTCTGATCACAGAGTTCTAATGAACTAACCCAATTACTGAGCTTGCTGGCACCCCAGTAGCGCTCTCTTTGCACCTCACCAGCGTTCTCAGTCGCTACCCACGCATAAAGCTAGTCCCTGATAACGACTGTCCCTCAGTGGTGACATAAGATCACGGCTATCTAAGGGCTGCCCAAGGGGGGCGGGCTCCATCGTACTACTAAAACCAGAATCCATAAGCCATTCTCAATGCAACATGGGAAAAAACAATAGAGATGGAAGCAGCGATATCTTGAGCACACCCCGGCCTTCTAAGGGTCAATCTGATATGCAACAGGGGGTTCCAGACAAATATTATGCTGTATGGCTCTACTGCATCCCCTCCCTACTTACAACATGCATTGTCTGGCTCGGCTTATGTGTGCCCACTCTCTTTTGGATGTTTCCAGTAAGTCTGTTTTATGTTTCTTTGGGTTGGATGTGGGTGTCGATATCATATATTCCTGACCTAAAGTTACCATATTATGTCTGGGTAGCACTAATGCTGTGATCATCATTAGTTGTTCAATCATGTGAGGTTATTTGGTTTACTACTCCGTTCTGTCATCTAAGTCAAGCTGGCAAGTCATTTAGACATCTAGTCATTAAAGGGGTTGTCCCGCGAAAAAAAGTGGGGGTATACACTTCTGTATGGCCATATTAATGCACTTTGTAATGTACATTGTGCATTAATTATGAGCCATACAGAAGTTATTCACTTACCTGTTCCGTTGCTAGCGTCCTCGTCTCCATGGTGCCGTCTAATTTTCAGTGTCTAATCGCCGGATTAGACGCGCTTGCGCAGTCCGGTCTTCTTTTCTGAATGGGGCCACTCGTGCCGGAGAGCGGCTCCTTGTAGCTCCGCCCCGTCACGTGCCGATTCCAGCCAATCAGGAGGCTGGAATCGGCAATGGACCGCACAGAAGCCCAGCGGTCCACCGAGGGTGAAGATCCCGGCGGCCATCTTCACCAGGTAAGTAAGAAGTCACCGGAGCGCGGGGATTCAGGTAAGCACTGTCCGGTTTTCTTTTTTAACCCCTGCATCGGGTTTGTCTCGCGCCGAACGGGGGGGCTATTGAAAAAAAAAAAAAACCCGTTTCGGCGCGGGACAACCCCTTTAAGTAATTTGGTTTACTCTTCTCTGAATCTTGGGGTTTGCTCACCCGTATGTTTATGGTCTCCTTATCTGTATGCCTCAATGATTTCATTGTAAACAGGTGTGTTAGAAAGCTTTCAGTGAATAAGGTTCAGATACGTTTTTAAAGAAAGAGTTGAGTGCAACACAATTTTATTAATAGCAATCTGTTAACTCAGAAATTCATACAGTGATATTGTATATACTTTTTTATCAGATTAACAAAAGGTTAAATTCCTACGTCACCAAGGAGCCTTGAGAATATCATTCGTCCGGACATCAGTTGGGGAAGCACTAGAGAAGACAGAGAAAATCCCTGAGAAAATCCCAACACTGCGACTGGTGTTCCCTAGTAGTAACAGGCACAGAGCTTATGTCTCGATTGGGACTTTTTATACACAGTATAAAATATTTTACATGATCTAGTGTTATATATACAGCGCATGCGCTCTGTGAAGTTCAGAGCTGATGGGTCATCAATCTGAAACACACTGTAATGGTTGTGACTGGGTTCGGAGTCTTAGTATTGTAACTAATGCTGGCAGACCGTGGACAGGGGATGCTACAGGTCAGTTCAAGGGTAATATCAGTTGCAGTTCAGAGAAGCAGGCAAATGGTGGAGCTTGACTACAGGCTTGGAGCACAATAATCACGCAAAGAGAAAATGGAAGGGGCAGGCTTTTATAGGGCATCTAATCTGGGAGAGCAAGGTGGAGCCAAATAGGAAACTGGATCAGGAGCAGGAAACAAGTACAAGGTTATGCAGGGGAGCTATCTAAAGGGCTGGATAGCTCAGCAGGTAGAGACGCCGCCTGGAGCACTGGAGCTCCTGGGCTTGACTCCTGACACACACAGTCTGGAGCTGCCAACTCCAAAATACATGTAGAACAGAGTAATAAGACTAATTCCCAGACCATGGTGGCAGTATGCCTAGAAGGTCTCAGTAAATCTACAAAAACAAGTTGTATAGACTACAAAATTCAATAAGCAAGCATGCATGGCTGCAACATTACAAAATGGTGGCTGCTAGAGATGAGCGAGCATACTCGTCCAAGCTTGATACTCGTTCGAGTATTAGGGTGTTCGAGATGCTCGTTACTCGAGACGAGTACCACGCGATGTTCGAGTTACTTTCATTTTCTTCCCTGAGAAATTTGCGCGCTTTTCTGGCCAATAGAAAGACAGGGAAGGCATTACAACTTCCCCCTGCGACGTTCAAGCCCTATACCACCCCCCTGCAGTGAGTGGCTGGCGAGATTAGGTGTCACCCGAGTATTAAAATCTGCCCTCCCGAGGCTCGCCACAGATGCCTTCTGACATAAATCAGGGAAAGTGCTGCTGCTGGTGCTGCTGCTATAGGGAGAGCGTTAGGAGTTATTTTAGGCTTCAAGAACCCCAACGGTCCTTCTTAGGCCATAGAAATGTGCGATCTGCGATTCCTGTTCTCTTCTCCATATGCGTTCAATGGGGCCGGCGGCAGCAGCGCCGACCCCATTGAGAACATATAGAAGACAAATCATTCTTCTCTGCCACAGCTGTAACAGCTGTGGCAGAGAAGAACGATGTTTGCCCATTGAATTCAATGGAGCCGGCAATACAGCAGGTTCCACTGAAAGCAATGGGCTGCCGGCGATCGCGGGATGAATTGTCGGGAAAGGCTTAAATATATAAGCCCTTCCCTGCAATTCATCCACAAATGTGTTACAATAAAAATATATACCGTATATACCGGCGTATAAGGCGATGGGGCGTATAAGACGACCCCTCCAACTGTCACCTTATACGCCGGGAATACAGCGGAGCAAAGAATAAAAATCATTACTCACTTCTCCTGGCATTTTGAGGTGCTGCTGCAGGCTGTCGCTCTCTCCTGGTCCACGGCAGAGCATTGCTTTCTGGACGCAGGGCTTGAAATCCCCGCCTCCAGAAAACACACGTGCCTTCAGCCAATCACAGCCAATGACAATGATGAGTAATGATTTTTATTCTTTGCTTCGCTGTATTCCCGGCGTATAAGGTGACAGTTGGGGGGTCGTCTTATACGCCCCGTCGCCTTATACGCCGGTATATACAGCGAAGCAAAGAATAAAAATCATTACTCATATATTTTTATTGTAACACATTTCTGGATGAATTGCAGGGAAGGGCTTATATATTTAACCCCTTCCCGACAATTCATCCTGCGATCGCTGGCAGCCCATTGCTTTCAGTGGAACCTGCTGTATTGCTGGCTCCATTGAATTCAATGGGCTAACATCGTTCTTCTCTGCCACAGCTGTTACAGCTATGGCAGAGGAGAACGATCTTTATGCTGACAGTGGGACGGGGGGGGGGGGGACTCTTGCTGCTATTGTAGCTTAATAGTGGGACCTGGGAACTTGAGATGCAGCCCAACATGTAGCCCCTAGCCTGCCCTATCCGTTTCTGTGCCGTTCCCATCACTTTCTTGAATTGCCCAGATTTTCACAAATGAAAACCTTAGCGAGCATCGGCGATATACAAAAATGCTCGGGTCGCCCATTGACTTCAATGGGGTTCGTTACTCAAAAGGAACCCTCGAGCATCGCGAAAAGTTCGTCCCGAGTAACGAGCACCCGAGCATTTTGGTGCTCGCTCATCTCTAGTGGCTGCAAATAGCCACCCAAACATATTTGACTTACACCAGGTCATTCTGTAATGTATTTTTCGTACTGTGTTTTGGCTTTACCTTGCAATATGTTTGTTTTACTTACGAGATACCGAAAAGACACAGGCTTTCTTTTCAGTTAGATATATTACTATATTGTCTTGGTACCATACACTATGGACATCTGATGTGTCATGCACCTCAATCTCTGCGACTATCAAGGAGGTCCCTGAACTTCAGCAGCCTGTCCTTACAGACAGAATAAGTTATCATTCACATAAAGTTCCAGCTGTGCTAAAGAAAAACCAAAGGGAATTAATATTATCAATAAACACAAGTAACTAAAGATACATCAGAGCTCCGATCTCCAGAAAGAAGCATCTCATCCAGGTCTACAAAAATATCCCTCTGTGTGTGAAGAGAGAATAAAAAGGCCTCCGCTCCGTGTCAGCCCTGGGAGCAAGAACAGAACTGCAGCTGCTGCATCCTGAGACTCCCGAACACCGAATCTTCACACTAAGAGGTAAGAGACATCCCAACCCAATCTCCAGCCTCAGCTTAGCCGGGTGATACAGGACATCACGGTGCAGTGAGATATGGAATAAGAGGGGAAAGAAAGGCAATAAACAAGAGAAGAAGGAAAGTGAATAAAATATTTTTCTGACTATGAGATGCAGTTTTTAACAGAATAAAATCTTACTGAGAATCATCTGTGCCTTATTGTCCAGTAGCAGGGGGTCTGGTAGATCCAGAGACCCTTGACCGCTGCCTTAAAGGGGTTGTCCCGCGAAAGCAAGTGGGGTTATACACTTCTGTATGGCCATATTAATGCACTTTGTAATGTACATCGTGCATTAATTATGAGCCATACAGAAGTTATTCACTTACCTGCTCCGTTGCTAGCGTCCCCGTCTCCATGGTGCCATCTAATTTCAGCGTCTAATCTCCCGATTAGACGTGCTTGCGCAGTCCGGTCTTCTCCCTTCTGAATGGGGCCGCTCGTGCTGGAGAGCTGCTCCTCGTAGCCTCGTCCCGTCACGTGTGCCGATTCCAGCCAATCAGGAGGCTGGAATCGGCAATGGAACGCACAGAGCCCACGGTGCACCATGGGAGAAGATCCCGGCGGCCATCTTTGCAAGGTAAGTAATATGTCTCCGGAGCGCGGGGATTCGGGTAAGTACTATCCGTTTTTTTTTTTAAAGCCCTGCATCGGGTTTGTCTCGCGCCGAACGGGGGGGCTATTGAAAAAAAAAAAAAAACGGTTCGGCGCGGGACAACCCCTTTAATGATCTGGTAGTGTGCTGCTTGATCATGGGGAGAACTCTACAGCCATATGTACTGTGGCTGCACTGTGCTCCCTTATCCTGTCCAATCAGTGCAGATAATACTGGAGATCTCTCACATCTGCTGCATCTTCTGTGCACAATCTCTTTATTTTCTTTTCGTCGATGTAGATGTGCAAGGGCTAATTTTTTGCGAGATGTCCTGTAGTTTATGGAATGCATACGACTTTTTGATTGCTTTTTATTGCATTTTTTTCTGGGAGACAGGGTGACTAAAAAAATTGGATTTCTGGCGTCATTTTTTTTTTTTCGGACTACGTTCACCATGTGGGGTAAATAATGCACTACTTTAAAAGATCGGACTTTTAATGACGTGTCAATACCAAATATGTATTTTTCTTTTATGATATAGATTTTTTTTTATTATAGATATGGCAAAAGGAGAGTTTTACAATTAATAAAGCCTTATTGATCTTATTTTTACTTTTTTTTCTTTGATCGCTCCTGCCGTATGACGTAATGCTGTACGATAGCAGCTATTGCCCGCTGGTATCGACTGTAATAAACAGCTGATGCTCGCGCTGTATGAAGAGAGGTCGTGCTGCGATCTCTCTTCATACATGCCCCGACGCTGCAGGACATAAATGTACGTCCTGGAGCGGGAAGAGGTTAATGTGCAGGGCATGAAAAAAAATTGGCAAAGAGAGCTAATTTGGCCTATCTCACCATACAAAAAACGGAATAGAAAGTGACCAAATTCTGCACAGATCAATAAATGGTTCTAATAAAAAGTACAACTAAAAACCCTTACACAGCTCCGGTGATAAAAAATGTAAATGCTAGGGGTCTTTGAATGCAGCGATAAATAGATTATAGTTTATTTATTTTTTAAACTGTGAAAAAATAGCAAAAAAAAAAAAGAAAAACTATTACAATTTGGTATTGGCCTAATCGTACCGGCCTGTAGAATTACTTTTATATATTATTTCTACTGCTCAGAGAATGCAGGGAAAAATAAAAAACATGCCAAAATATTTTGTTAATCTTGCCCAAAGAAAAAAATGGAATTAAAAGCGATCAAAATTTTACATTTTCCTAAAAAATAGGTTAATGAAGATTCAAGTTCATCCCACAAACAACAAGCCCTTCTAGAGCTCTGGCAATGCAAAAATAACATTACTACGGCTCTTGGAATGGATTTTGCCATCACCACGTCCTCAGGAAGAGAGTTCCACAGTCTCACTGCTCCTACAGTAAAGAACTCCCCTCTGTGTTGGTGATGAAACTTTCTTTCCTCTAGACATAGAGGTTGCCCTATTGTTATCATCACAGTCCTCTTACCATCCTAGCCTCAGCATTAAAGGGGTTGTCTCGCGAAAGCAAGTGGGGTTAAGCACTTCTGTATGGCCATATTAATGCACTTTGTAATGTACATCGTGCATTAAATATGAGCCATACAGAAGTTATTCACTTACCTGTTCCGATGCTGGCGTCCTCGTCTCCATGGCTCCGTCTAATTTCAGAGTCTAATCGCCCGATTAGTCGCGCTTGCACAGAAGGGTCTTCTCCCTTCTGGTCGGTCCGGGCACGAGCGGTGTTCTGGCTCCGCCCCCTTCTGTGCGCTATCGCGTAGCTCCGCCCCATCACGTGTGCCGATTCCAGCCAATCAGGAGGCTGGAATCGGCAATGGACCGCACAAAGCCCACGGTGCACCATGGGAGAAGACCCACAGTGCATCGTGGGTGAAGATCCCGGTGGCCATCTTGGAGGAAAGGAAGGAAGAAGTTGCAGAGAGGGGATTCGGGTAAGTAAAACGTTTTTTTTTTTATTTCAACACATCCCTTGGGTTTGTCCTGCGCTGAACGGGAGGCCTATGCAAAAAAAAAAAAAAAAACGTTTCGGCGCGGGACAACCTCTTTAGGTAGAGTTTAACATGCAGGCATACCCCTCCCCCTTTCTGGTTCCCACGGTCTCTACTGAAGAGATTGTTACCATGTAATTTCACTACGAAATAACGCACAGAAAACAAACCGTGGCATTCTCCAATTCTGTGCAGGGCTCGCAGAGCCCCAAACAGAAACATCACTCCCCTGCCGCCGGCTCCGCTCAGCACATGCCCGGCAGCCGCCACATGAAAGAGCTGAAGCTGCGGAAGCGGGTGAGTGCTGCGCTGCTCTCTGCAGGCGCTCCGGTCAGGTCTCGCTGTGAGAATTCTCGCAGCCGGATCCGACCCGGTCGTCTGCAGGTGGCCTTAAGAAAAAAAAAAATGTTTTAAATGTACAAAAATAGCAAAACATAAAAAACTGTATAAACTTGGTATCGCCGGAATCGTGCTGACTCAGAAAATAATGTTATCACACTATTTATTCTGCACGCTGATCGCCGTAACAATGAAATCCAAAAAACAAATGGCAGAACTTCTTATTTTCCCAATTTCCTTACCATTTTATTTTTTACAAAAGTTATGTATGTATATAACAATACATTATATATACCCAAAAATGATGCCATCAAAAAGTACAACTTGTCCCGCAAAAAACAAGCCCTCATTTGGCTGTGTCAATGGAAAAATCAAAAAGATAAGGCTCTTGGAACGCAACTGGGAATATAGTTGAAATTAAATGATTGGTCCATTTAAAAAACCTGCACTGGTGGGTCAGACAGGGGGGTAAGAAACCCGCCACTCAAGGGGTTAATACAAAGAACGTTACTAGGAAATAAAAGGTGTCAGAAAAGCATCTCATCATTCCGTAAAAAAGGACATAAAACCTTAAAACATGGGAGGCTAATAATAACCATTGTGTACTACAGGAAAGGCTCGATCACCATTTGACCTGGTAGCATACAGAAAGCCAGATTGCAGTATAGAGGAGCAAAAATGTTTATGTGCAGACTGATCAAGCAGCCACTCAACTCAAATATGGGGAGGGGGGGGGGGGGGGACTGCCAACAGATCCAGCCTGCACAATATGAACTGATACCAGGATGACTACCTTAGATATGTGCGCCATACATACAGGCATACAACCCACACTGACTAAGTGGTGGATTGCCCTGCATTAAAAAGTGTGCAAATGTGTTTTAGGCCCAAAATACTAACACTCGCATTTATCAGTGTGTGTTTTTTATGCATGTGGTTTGCTATAGATGCTGGAGGAGCCCAGGCTGGCATGCCTGTGTGGCACACTTTTTAATGCAGGGCAATCCACCGCTTAGTCAGTGCGAGTTGTATTCCTGTATGTGTGGCGCACATATCGATGGCGATTGTCCTGGTCATATTGTGCAGGCTGGATCTGTTGCAGTCATCCCTCCCCACCCTGGGTTGAGTTGAGTGACTGCGCGATCAGTCTGCTATATAGAAGAGCAAAAATGTTCAGTTGCAATCTGGCTTGCTGCCTGCTACCAGGTTAAATGGCGATCGAGCCTTTCCTGTAGTATATATCCTGTATCTGGCCTCTTTTTCTGTGAGTTATGTTTTTGAGCATTTTTTCTCACCTCTGTGATTTTATTTTACGGGAAGAGATTTAGGCCCCCTGTCCACGGGCGTGATTTCGCCGGCGGTAAATTGCCGGCGAATCATATTGTCTGAAGCTTTTTCATAGCATTGCTATGGAAAGTGCAAGCCCCGTGTCCACGAGCAGAGAATTATTGTGATTCTCTCTCGCAGCTGCGGTCAGGCATCTAGTCCCTCTTAAACTCCTCTATGGATTTTGCCATCACCACATCATCGGGAAGAGAGTTCCACAGTCTCACTGCTCCTACAGTATAGAACTCCCCTCTGTGTTGGTGATGAAACCTTCTTTCCTCTAGACATAGAGGTTGCCCTATTGTTATGATCACAGTCCTCTTACCATCCTAACCTCAGCATTAAGTAGGGTTTAACATGGAGGCATACCCCTCCCTCTTTCTGGTTCCCACGGTCTCTTCTGAAGAGATTGTTACCGTGTAATTTCACCACCCAATTGCACTTATCATCAAGCCATGTTTCTGTTATTCCTACTATATCAAAGTTTGCTTCAGAAATTCTCACTTTATACTCACCCACTTTAGGGTTCCTGCACTCTTGCATTTTTCTTGCGTGTCTTTTCACGCGATTGTCAATGGTACTTACTAATGTTAAAAACACATCGCAGGTTGGCACTTTGCAATTTTTGTGCGATTTGGACTTCCAAATGTGCAACATCCCGACAACTTGTGCAAGAGTATGCACCTTCGATCGGCTGATCAAGTACTGCATACATTGCAAAAGTAGCACACTGGACGGCATTATCAAGCATGGAGAACAATCTAGTCAGGAATCTACAATTTATTTACAGAAGTATTTAAAATCAACTAGATCACACTTCTCACATGTCTCTGACGATTTGCCACCACTCATATACTTCCGTTCTTTTTCTTTTTTTTTTATTTGCCTTACTTACACCCCCTCTCTTATTCCCACTCACGTACAACCACATTCACACACGGGATATAATTATCAGTCCTGGTGAGCAGCAGTCTTCTTGCAGCTCCTCTTCAGCCTGGTTGGGCAGCCGATGACGTCACCCCCGAGACCTCTCTCTCACCGGCGGTTGCACTTTCTGGCCGCCTGCTGCTTTGGAACCTGTTCCTCCTCTCCCCACTATAACTTTTTTATTTTTCCATCTACATATGATGGCTCATTGTTACCCGGACATCCTGTATTTTCTATTTGTATCATCCTGGAATACATAAGACTTTTAAAGGAGATGTCCCGCGCCGAAACGGGTTTTTTTTTTTTTAAACCCCCCCCCCCGTTCGGCGCGAGACAACCCCGATGCAGGGGTTAAAAAAACCACCCGCACAGCGCTTACCTGAATCCCGGCGGTCCGGTGACTTCAATACTTACCGCTGAAGATGGCCGCCGGGATCCTCTGCCTCCGTGGACCGCAGCTCTTCTGTGCGGTCCACTGCCGATTCCAGCCTCCTGATTGGCTGGAATCGGCACGTGACGGGGCGGAGCTACACGGAGCCGGCATCCTGCACGAAAGGCTCCATAGAAGAAAGCAGAAGACCCGGACTGCGCAAGCGCGGCTAATTTGGCCATCGGAGGCCAAAAATTAGTCGGCTCCATGGGAACGAGGACGCTAGCAACGGAGCAGGTAAGTAAAAAACTTTTTATAACTTCTGTATGGCTCATAATTAATGCACAATGTATATTACAAAGTGCATTATTATGGCCATACAGAAGTGTATAGACCCACTTGCTGCCTCGGGACATCTCCTTTAAATCATTTTTATTACATTTTTCTTGGAAGCATGGTGATCAAAAAAAGCGCAATTCTGGCATTGTGCATTTTTTTCCTGTCTACATACACCATGCGGAATAAATAATGTGTTAGTTTGATAGATTGGACTTTTATAGACAAGCAATACAAAATATATAATTGTTTGTTTTTAATATTTCAAATATTGGAAAATGATTTTTTTAAAACTTTTAATAATATTTACTATTTCTAATAATTAATAGAGATGAGTGAGCACCAAAATGCTCGGGTGCTCGTTACTCGAGCCAAACTTTTTTTTAATGTTCGAGAGCTCGTTTCGAGCAATGTATCCCATTGAAATCAATGGGAGACTTGAGCATTTTTCAAGGCGACCCATGCTCTGCATAGGGGAGGATGTGTGATTCACCTGAAAACACGAGAAGGTGTTGTAAACACTACAGAAATGGATAAGAAACAGCAGGGCAGCATGCATGGCTGCATCTGAGGCTCCCAGTTTGCACTATTAAGCCAAATTGGGGGCAAGAGCCTGGTGGTCACCCCTCTAACAATTCACTTGAGACAGACCATAATCAGCAAGGCACACACGCTGGCACATCTTAGCAAAACACCACACTAGGTGGAACGAATGCCAATCACCGCCTGTGGTTGACACCACTGCCTCTTCTCCTGTGTTACATGCTGGTATTGCAGTCCAATCCCCCACAGAATGCAGGCATGAGCGTACTGAAAGTTTTCCCAGCGCAGCATCCAGCTGTCCCCATCCCAGACAGGGTAAGGCGCACCCCTTCACCTACTCAGTAATCCATGGCGTGCTGAAATTTTTCCCACGGCAGCGTTCAGCTGTCCTCATGCCACATGGTTGTTTGATAGCCACACCACCCTCACGTCTATTTCTCATCCCATGCCACCTCCGTCACAGCATTGCATTAGCCACAAACACTAATAGACTAGTAATTCCACATTTTTAATGATGAAAACAATCCATTTTAAAAAGAAGAAATTTTTTTTTTTTTACCAAGATTGCACGTTAGAACCTGAAAGATTTTTAGAGCGAGAGTGCAGGGTGTTTGATTACCAAGAGTATAGGTGAACCCCTGAAAGATTTGCTTACCATGTGATCTGTTTGTGTTGTTTTGAAAGGGTTCTCTCCACAAGTCCTAAGTCTCCTTAAAGCGTTTAAAATGTTTATTGCGGAATGCCAACCACTCCTCAAATGTATACTGTTCTTTCATCCGACTCTGAAATTCCTCTACATCTGGTGGAATAGAATTTTTCCAGTGTTTTGCTATTATAGATTTAGCAGTCATTAGGGAATGAGCTAGAAGATATTTTTTCTGGTTTGGGAGATTTTCGAAGCCTATTAGTAGTAGAATTGTTTTGGCATCTTAGTACATGGTTGAGAATGTTTCCCCAGAACAGTTTAAGTTTTGGATAAGACAAAAACACATGTGATAACGGGCCTCTTTGTCCGCATTCTCTCCAACATAGTCCATCTCCTACGTTCGATCTATTGTATAATAATGAGGGGGTGTAATACCATCTTAAGTGTATTTTTGTTTGTGTTTCCAGTATGTTGAACCCCTTAGTAGCTTTTGACATTAGAATGAATGATCTGGACTAAGAGTCTATAGATATATTTTCTTTAAGTTCGAGATCCCAGCTGGACATATATGTTTTCTTAGTCAGTGTCGTGTTGTTGGTTAGCATATCGTAATAAGACCCGGTCTCAGATTTGCCCATGGAAGGGGGCTTAGTAATTTTGTTTATGAGCGTAATGGAGAGTTTTGCTTTATAAATGGGAGTTTCTTTTAGAAAGGAGCTAATTCTGAGATATTTAAATATCTCACTTTGAGAGAGGTTGTATTCAAGTCGTATTTTGTCAAATTTTTTAATTTCTTTATTAGATACGAGGTCACTTAACCATTTCACGCCGTTTGATTTCCATGAACGCAGATCGAGATTTGGTATAAACATGTTCAATGTCTCAATAGGTAGAGGAGGTTTGCAAGTTTCTCCAGACAAGCCCATTTTTTTTGTTAGCTCTTTCCAGGTATGTATTGAGGCATATAGGGTGGGAGGAGTGTTTATGAGATTAGGATTAGTAGATTTGGGGTACGTTAGACTATCTATCGATAATGCGAATAATAGTGCTTGTCCCGGAATGTCTCCCAAATAGTTCTGTTCTATATTGGGCTAGCTTAGAGTATTGTCATTAATGGTGTGAGGGATTAGCGTTTAGGGGCAGTAGCAGCGTGGGCATCCATGGCCAGAGACAGTGACACCGGGCAACAACATTCTTTAGTCCATGCTGCATGTTAACTTACACCAGCTGCTTTATCAGTTCTTCCATCTTGGCTGTATCTCGTTGCTGCGCTGTTGCAGCGTCACCCGGGATATGGGGTTATAGCACGCTCAGACAATCTCTCTTTGGGCGGTTGCCCTTAGCAACGGTTCTCCAGTTGCTGCAGCAGAATGTCCATTAACTGGTGTATGTCTCTTTAAGACCGTTGCCCGCATCCTCCACCATATGTGAGGGATTAGCGTTTAGGGGCAGTAGCAGCGTGGGCATCCGCGGCCAGAGACAGTGACACCGGACAACAATGTTCTTTAGTCCAGGCTTTGCCTGGGTTTATTGCAGCAGAAACAAAACCAAAATGGAAAAAAACACCTGCTCGTCTGAGCACTCACTATACATATGCTTGTTCCTGACTACTCACTGTCAAAATAGTTCCTGCTTGCTGCACACAGCCAGTCCAGTCCTCAGACCTGTGGAGGTCTCACCACACCCTCCTGGGTGTTGAGGTTAGGGGCGTCACCCTGTCAACCTTGCCTTTTGGCTCTCTCAGCCCACACGCTGGGCTAGCCGGGCTCCTTCCTCTGCAGAGCCCTCTCTCTGGCTCTCAGCCAGACGCTCTATCTCTGGCTCTCAGCCAGATGCGCTCTCCCTGGCTCTCAGCCAGATGCTCTCTCTGGCTCTCAGCCAGACGCTCTCTCTCTCTGGCTCTCAGCCAGATGCGCTCTCCCTGGCTCTCAGCCAGATGCTCTCTCTGGCTCTCAGCCAGACGCTCTCTCATTAACCTGCAGGCCCAGGCTTTATAAGGCCTGGTACCAGCCCCACCTGGTACGTGGGAGTGGCCATCCCACCCTTCACTTTGACCACTCCCGGAAAGCCGGCCCGGACTATGCGGCTTGGAGCCACTTACAAACACTACAACGTGTCAGTAACATAGCGTTACTGACACAGAAATGCTGGCTTCCTCCACCGAGCCCAGGCCACTCGGTGGCACGTATCCACCCTCCAGCACTTTGTCCGTCACTGTCTTACATACCCTCCCCCTCTGTTCGAGCCCGTGGGTTCGGACACTTAGCTGTCCTGAAAAGCGTCATTGACAAGGCCTGGGTGTTGGGCCTTGGTCCCACGCTCAAAGTCTTTTCTTCTTGGCCCTCCAGGGTCAAAGCTCCAGGCTCGGGGGTCTCTTTCTAGTGCAAGGACCTTGTCTCTGTGTTCTTCCAGTTCCTTTACCTCTGACTCTGACTTTTTCTTGGTAGTATTCAGTTCACTGATGAGCTGGTCCTTGGAGCCAGCATCCCTGTGATAGGCTTCTACCACTTGGACAAACAGTTTCTTCACTTTTGGGGTTTGCTTTTGTACGTCACTATTCTTTTGCTGCAGTTCTTTCAAGACTTCTGCGTCCACTTGTGAGACCTTCTGAGCCTCAGTAGTCTCCTTTTGTACACATAAATTGGCACTCTTTACTACTTGTAACTTTTTCAGATTCTTTAACACAATCCCCTTTTTTCTTTTCTGTCTGAACTGGGTTTTAGACATGTCTGGTCTCACAACACTTCTTTCAGCCGCCTGGCTGTCTGATTTACAGCATTTTATCTTCATGCGCAACTTCTCTGAGAACTGCTGAAGCTCTGCTTTGCCTGACACTACTTTCAGGGGGCGCTTCAGGGTTAGCGCTTCAGTCTCTTTCTTAATATTCTCCAGCAGGATCTCCATTTCTGCTACCCGTCGTTGGAACACACCTTTGGGCTTTTCCCGTATCCGGGTTCTCTTCTTAGCATCTGTCTTAGCGCTAATCCAGTCTTGCATTTTAGTGTGCACAAGCTTGTTACGCCTTTCTTTTGCAACTTTAGGAAACACTGACTTCTCCCCAGCAAGCTGCTGTTCACATAGTTGCTGTGTCTTTCTTAGTTTGGACACAAGCTCCCTTTGGAGACCAAGCTTCACAGAAGCATCTTCTATCTCTTGCTGAAGATGTACTTTAACCTTCTCGAGCTTATCACAAGCAGCTGTCTTCTCTTCACACTGCTGCCTTGTAGTTTCTAATTCTCCTTGTATTTCTCTTTTCTGCTCTTCCACAGAATCCAGACACAAAGCACTCTTCTCCAGTCTATCTTCCAGGTCCACCACCTCAGCCTGAAGTGTTGCAATCTGCTCTGATAGGTTTCTCTTAGCTTTTGCATCCTCCCCTACTTGCTTGAGGAGCACATTTTTCTCATCTTGCATAGCCTTCAGGTGTGCACTGAGACCAAGCTTCTGCTGCTTCTGTTCTTGCAGTAACTTCTGAGACTCTTCAGTCTGAGCTTCCAGCTTCTCCTGCAGCCTGCTCACCTGCTCAGACAATGCTGTCTGCACACTGTCACCTTTTGTTATCTTTATTTGTAGCTCTTGAAGCTGCATCTCTACTATGTCTTTCTTGCATTCATATGCATACTTGTCTTCCAACAACCTCTTCACCTTTTGGGACAGCTCATGACACTCATTTTCCAATGTTTCTTTCACCTTTTCAAGTTGCTTCAACAGCTTGGACAGTTTCCCCACAGCTACAGCATGACTCCGTTCCAGCTCCAGGATTTGGGTTCCATGTACTTCAGCTTCCTCATCCAAGCTCATCTGTAGCTGGGACACCAGTCTCTCAAGCAGCACTTCCTGGTTTTCCTTGTGACCCAGTAAGTCTTCCAAGAACTCTGCTTGCTTTTTGGTCTGACTGCACGCAGCTTTCTGTATTTCCAGCTCTTCCTTGAGCTGACTTAGTTGGCGCTCCCAGTCACTATTTTTCTTTGCTAGCTGCATTTTCAACTCTGCAACCTGATTTTGCAAACCTGTAGTTTGATTACGTGCATCTGCAGAAGCTCTTTCTAACTTGCAACACGTTATCTCCAACTCTTGGGTTTTCATTTGCAGTTTCTTACAGTTCTGTTCATACTGCGCAGCTTGTGCCTCCAGACATACTCTGCGTTCAGCCTCATCTCTGACTACATCTCTGAGGTCTTGTATCTCTTCATGGGCTGATGAAAGATATTCCTTAAATTTTTCTTTCTTACTTCTCATCTCTTTTAAGCGCTGTTCATACTGAACATTCGTCTGTTGCAGCAACACTCGGCTATCAGCTTCCTCCTTAGCCAACCTCTCAAAATGCTCCTTCTCCTTTAAGAGAGCTGCATTTTTTTTTCAGCTGCTCCACCTCTTGAAGACTAATTTCTTTCTCAAACTGTGTTTTTAACTTTTCACACTTAGGGGCTTGTTCTCCCAACACAGCCGTGTGATCCGTTTCAGTTTGCCATATAAGGGGCTCATTCCCTGTAATCTTGAGTGACTCTGTCAGTGTAGCCCACTGCTTTACTAGGCGTTGCCTTTCCTCCTGCTGCAGCCGCATAGCCTCTTCCTGGGCTTTCCGCTGCTGAGCCATGGCCTCCTCTTGTGCTTTCCGCTGCTGAGCCATGGACTCCTGTTGCAGCACCACGTTCTCCTGTTGCTGAGCAAATGCTTGTTGTTGCTGCATGTTAACTTACACCAGCTGCTTTATCAGTTCTTCCATCTTGGCTGTATCTCGTTGCTGCGCTGTTGCAGCGTCACCCGGGATATGGGGTTATAGCACGCTCAGACAATCTCTCTTTGGGCGGTTGCCCTTAGCAACGGTTCTCCAGTTGCTGCAGCAGAATGTCCATTAACTGGTGTATGTCTCTTTAAGACCGTTGCCCGCATCCTCCACCATATGTGAGGGATTAGCGTTTAGGGGCAGTAGCAGCGTGGGCATCCGCGGCCAGAGACAGTGACACCGGGCAACAATGTTCTTTAGTCCAGGCTTTGCCTGGGTTTATTGCAGCAGAAACAAAACCAAAACGGAAATAAACACCTGCTCATCTGAGCACTCACTATACATATGCTTGTTCCTGACTACTCACTGTCAGAATACTTCTTGCTTGCTGCACACAGCCAGTCCGGTCCTCAGACCTGTGGAGGTCTCACCACACCCTCCTGGGTGTTGAGGTTAGGGGCGTCACCCTGTCAACCTCGCTTTTTGGCTCTCTCAGCCCACACGCTGGGCTAGCCGGGCTCCTTCCTCTGCAGAGCCCTCTCTCTGGCTCTCAGCCAGACGCTCTATCTCTGGCTCTCAGCCAGATGCACTCTCCCTGGCTCTCAGCCAGATGCTCTCTCTGGCTCTCAGCCAGACGCTCTCTCTCTCTCTCTGGCTCTCAGCCAGATGCGCTCTCCCTGGCTCTCAGCCAGATGCTCTCTCTGGCTCTCAGCCAGACGCTCTCTCTGGCTCTCAGCCAGACGCTCTCTCTCTCTGGCTCTCAGCCAGATGCGCTCTCCCTGGCTCTCAGCCAGATGCTCTCTCTGGCTCTCAGCCAGACGCTCTCTCATTAACCTGCAGGCCCAGGCTTTATAAGGCCTGGTACCAGCCCCACCTGGTACGTGGGAGTGGCCATCCCACCCTTCACTTTGACCACTCCCAGAAAGCCGGCCCGGACTATGCGGCTTGGAGCCACTTACAAACACTACAACGTGTCAGTAACATAGCGTTACTGACACAGAAATGCTGGCTTCCTCCACCAAGCCCAGGCCGCTCGGTGGCACGTCTCCACCCTCCAGCACTTTGTCCGTCACTGTCTTACAATGGTCAGTTGCCTGGTTTGATTTAATATGATTGCATTATGGTATGCTTTTAAGTTTGGGATGCCTGTCCCTCATTTTTCCAATGTAGTGCTAGTATTGACAATGCTAGCCTTGGCTTTCTACCATTCCATATAAAGTTGTTTAATTGTTTCTGGAATTTGTTGATGGTGGAGTTGGAGATTAATATCGGGAGAACTCTGAAGTGATAGAGTATCAGTGGGAGGATTTTCATTTTATAGGAGAGGATCTTGCCAAACCATGATAGGTTTAGTTTAGATAAATGATCGATCTCTCTTTGGGTAGAGTTGAGTAATTTAGGATAGTTTTCATGCTCTATATTTTTAATGGATGCAGTTAAGGCTATTCCCAAGTATGGTATGTTTTTTTCTTTCCATTTGAAGGGGAATTCTGTTTCTATTGCTTTTTTCAAGTTTTTGGAGACCTTTAGACCAAGAATAAGTGATTTGTCCACATTCAATTTATATAGAGACACCTTGCTAAAGTGATCTAATATTTTGCAGGCCGATCTTAAAGATTCCAAGGGATTAGACAGAGTAGGAATTACGTCGTCAGCAAAGAGTCCTATTTTGTATTGTCTATGATTCACCGAGATTCCTTTGATATCGGGGATATACGAATTAGTGCGGCTAGTGGTTCTATTGCTAGGACGTATAAAATTGGTGATAGTGGACAGCCCTGCCTTGTACCATTTGTAATTATTAGGGGATTCGATAAGGTGCCGTCCACCAATACTTTGGCTGTGGGAGAAGAGTATAGAGCCTGGATGGCGCGAATCATAGTTTCACCAAAACAGAATTTTTTTAGTGTCTCAAAGACATAGCCCCAATGGACCCTATCAAATGCCTTTTCGGCGTCTAAGGCTAATATTGTTGATGGTATCTTAGTTGATTCTATTGAACGTAGTAAATTCAAGATTTTTTGTGTGCCATCTGATGCTTGCCTTCCCTTTACAAACCCCATTTGATCTGAGTGGATTATGTTTGGAAGGATTTCTAATAGCCTACGAGCGAGAGTTTTGGCATAGATCTTAATATCAGTATTGAGTAGAGATATGGGTCTAAAGTCTGCTGGTGTATTTGGCTCCTTCCCAGGTTTAGGTAACACTACGATTGTTGTTTGAAGCATCTCCTTAGGAAAATTGCCTCTTTGCATGGAATGGTTGAACATGTTAGTCATGTGGGTTAGTAATGTTCTTATAAAGGATTTATAGTATTCCGCCGAGTACTCGTCTGGGCCTGGGGCTTTTTGATTTTTTAAGGAAGATATTGTATCTGCTATTTCCGAGGTGGACAGAGGTGCGTCAATAAGATCAGCTTGTGATGACTTTAAGGTGGGTAAGTTGACAGATTTGAGAAATGTCTGGATAGTTTCGCTATCTGGTTGCGTTAGTTGGGGATCATTTTTTAGATTGTATAAGTTGCTGTAGTTGGAACAAAAATTGTCTGCTCTTTGTTTTGGGTGCGTTAGTTTTTGGGTTTTGTCCTGATGGTTCCAAAGGTGGGGTATGTTTGCTTTTATTGTTTTCTTTTTTAATAGGTTGGCCATCCATTTAGAGGGTTTGTTAATTGATGAGTAAATATTTGCTCGTTGGGCGTTTATTTCTTTGTCAAAGTCGCCAAGCAGAATTTTGCAGAGATCTAATCTTAATTTGTGTAGTTCGTTGTGTGTGTATTTAGCTGGTGATTGTTTAAGTTCTGTTTCTTTACCCCGTATCTGGGTGAGGATAGAGTCTATTTTTTTTTTTGTTCTATCTTTTTTGTATCTAGAGCCCAATTTTATCAAAATACCTCTCATATATGCTTTGTGAGCATTCCATAGAACTGTTGGGTCCACCTGAGGGGTATCATTGAATTTGAAATATTCCTGTAAAGCATTATGTATTTCTTCTTTATATTTTGGTAGGCTCATTAAATAGGTATTGTTCCTCCATGTCTTATTCGTTTGGTCAAGGCCTCCTAGGTTTAGTGTAGTAATTATTGGAGCGTGGTCGGACCAGGTGGCAGTGCCGATCTCCACTTTTGTGATTGAGGAAAGAAGTTTTTTTTCTGTCAGACATACATCAATGCGTGAGAAAGTTCTATGCCTCGATGAATAATGTGTATATTCCTTTGCGGAGGCATTGATACACTGAAAAGAGTCGTATAGAGCGTTTCTGTGTAGCCCATCTCCCAGGGTGGAGTTCCTTTTGATTCTTGGGTTTGTGGTGTCAAGTTTTCTCTCTGGGACTAGGTTAAAGTCGCTGTTTAGCAATACTGGGCCTTGTGCTACCTGGTTTATTTTTTTTATTAATTTGTTTAGAAAGTTTATTTGTTTAGTGTTTGGCACATGCATGTTAACTATTGTTATTTTTCGTTTTTTTGTTTTTTTTTAGGGTACCAACTAAGATTATAAAACACCCTCTTGGGTCACATATTTGTATATCAATTGTGAATGCGATTTTATCTCTAATTGTTATCAGTACACCTGCCGTTTTTTTTTGTGCGCAAGCAAATACAATTTGTGGATAAGATTTGTGAGACATTCTGATACTGTCTGATTCTAGTACATGAGTCTCTTGCATACATACGACATCGGCATTCTGTGAAGTCACCTCTTTCCATGCAGACCGTCTTTTGAATGGCTAGTTCAAGCCATTAGCTTTGAGTGATAGAAACTTCACCAACATAAAGATGGCGGATGGAGAAGGAACTGTGGACTTGAGGGAGCTTGATATGTGCGGATGCCTATGAAAACGAAACAACAGAAAAACCAAACAATGCCCTCCTTATTTGTTAATCTGTCACGCAGAATGGTGTCAGACTTGTAACTCAGTTTTTGGAGGAAAAAAACATCGAGAGAGATAAGGCAAGATAAAACTTGCATAATCAGGTGGGGGGTAGAAGTCCAGCTATGCCGGGCAGGCACTTCATGAAGTAGTATTAGAAGTTCCGCAGAGGAAAACTTGCATAGGTCAGTCCGGGATGGAGGATTCACAGTTCGCATGTTGTTGGTGTTTTCTTGCTTCAGATTTTGCTTGTTGGGGGGATATATCTTGAGGGGTTATTCCCCAGGTTTCCAGGACGCTTGTTGCAGCTTTGGGTTCTTGAAGTATGTGTTTTGCGCCGTCTTTGAAAACTATGATTTTACTTGGAAATCCCCACCTGTAGGGGATATTTGTTTTTCTTAGGGAAGCTGTGATTGCTACGAAATTTCTTCTAGCTTCCAAAGTAGCTTGAGACAGTTCAGCAAAAATACGTAGGTTAGTACATGGGCTCGGAAGGGGTTGCAGTTTTCTGGTAGAGAACATAAGGGCCTCTTTGGTTCGGTAATAATGGATTCTTGTGATAACGTCTCTGGGGACGTCATCTTTAAGGAACTTCAGACGCGGTAGCCTGTGTGCCCTGTCGATTTTTAGGTCTTGATCTGGGGTGTCTGGGAGAAGCGTTTGCATGAAGCACATAATGTAGTTTGAGATTTCTGCGTTGGATATTTTTTCGGGTATTCCTCTTATTTTGATGTTGTTACGTCTGTTCTTGTCTTCAAGATCTGTTTGTTTGAGTTGTAGTTTGGTGACCTTTTCCTCTAGTTCGTAGTGTGCGTCAATTAATGAGTTATGTGAGCTGACTATTTCTTCCATTTTCTTCTCACTTTTTTCAATCTTGTTGTTAATATCTAGGACAGAGGAGTTGACTTTGGAAGTCAAAATCAGAATGTCAGCCTTTATGGTATCTCATTGCTTCTTTTATATAAAGTTCAATAACTGGCCTGTCAGAAGCTGCCAAGTTGTTTAAACCTCCTTCTCCGCCTTTTTCATTTATCTGTTCAGGTTCTATTTCACCTCCCCTCTCTAGAGACATCTTTTGTCTCTGCTTTTCAGGGCTGCTGGTGGGAGATCTATTCTTATGTAAAAACGTGGTCGGTGCCATTTTAGCTACAGGGGTTCCCTGACTGATATCCCCATTCTGTACCGACCTTTCTTTCATGTGCCTCACTGGAGATGTGTCCTGCTGAGCGCTGCCGCTGACTTTCTCTGCTTCTCCAGCTCTGCTACCTTCTCCCTCCAGTACAGTCCAGCTGCAGGCACCTTGCGCTGTCTCTGGGAGTGTGTGTGACAGGATCTCTTCCGCGGCCATTACAGAGGGGGGGGGGGGAGGGGGGGCACGCGCTGCAAAGAAGGACTCCAGTCCTGCTGGAGCCACTTTGGAAGTTCTTCTGGACATCGCTTCAGTCCAGGAATGTTTCCAGAGCTTTTTATGAGCTTAGGTTCCTCCGACGATTGCTTTAATTAGGGTGAAGTGCTTTTTACAGAGCGAAGCTAGTGAATTGCGGCGGTCTCGGTGCCTCTTCAAGCTACCCCCCCCCCGAAATATATTTTTTTAACATAGAGCTTGTACTTGCATAATGGGATTCAGGTGGCAGCCCACCGACAGGCAAGCTACCACCTGTCCCAGCCCCTGTCTGCCCCCCAAGGGGCTTTTTAACCCCTTGATGACGCAGCCCCTTTTTCTTTTTCCATTTTCGTTTTTTCCTCCCCCCTTCAAAAAAATCGTAACTCCTTTATTTATCCATCGACGTCGCTGTATGAGGGCTTGTTTTTTGCGAGACTAGTTAAATTTTTCAATGGTGCTATTTAAAGTAGCATATAATGTACTGAAACACTTTTTAAAAATTCTAAGTGAGGTAAAATGAAAAAAAACAAACAATATTTTGTCATCTTTCAGTGCGTCTTGTTTCTACGGCGCACAAACTGCAACAAAAGGGACATAATAACTTTATTCTATGGGTAGGTACAATTACTTTCAATTTAATTTCAGTTATTTTTTGCGGTCATTTTGTGCGCGAAATAACTTTTTTATTTTTCCGTCGACGTAGTTGAGCAAGGGTTCATTTATTGCGGGATGTCCTGTAGTTTCCGATAGTACCAATTTGGAATATATACGACTTTTTGATCGCTTTTTATTGCGTTTTTTTCTGGGAGACAGGGTAACTAAAAAAGTGCATTTCTGGCGTTGTTTATTTTTTTTTCCGGACGACGTTCACCGTGCGGGAAAAATAATGCACTACTTTAATAGATCAGACTTTTACAGACGGGGCGATACCAAATATGTATTTTTATTTTATTATTTAGATTTTTTATTAATAGATTTGGCAAAAGGGGGGTGATTTAAACTTTTATAACTTTTTAAATTTTTTTTTTTTTACAATTAAAAAAACTTTATTGACTTTTTTAAACTTTACTTTAAAGTCCCCCTTGGGGCCTTTAACATGTGATGCTTTGACCTGCCCCGCAACCTCTCTTCATACATAACCGAACGCTCCAGTGCCCCAGGGAAAGACAGCATGTACTATGAAGAAATTAGACTGGCCAATCCAGGATAATTCATTCTGTTTCAGTGTCAGATAGCTGGACACTGCGCTGGGATACATTTGTGGACTCTGTGGGCGTATGAAGCTGGAACCAGCACGATAGCTGAACTCTAGTGGTGAACCTCTTCAAAATTGGGGGCGAGAACCTGGAGGCAGCCCTCAGAAAAAAATTGTTTTGGCAGAGCCTAGAGGCAGCCCTCTGAAAAAAATAGTTTTTGCAAAGGCCTTTTGGCCCTCTGAAGAATTGGCTGCTCAGTGTACTGACATGCTGGTTTAGGAGGAGGAGTAGGAAGATCAGAGAAGGATAGACCAAGGTACTTCTACCCTTTTTTGGGGTGATACAGGGTGCATGATTCTCCAGTTCCAGCTTAGCGATAATTTATGTTAAGCTGCTTTCCACTAGTGGAGAAGAGAAGTCTGGGGAAATCCAGGCTTTGTTCATCCTATTAAATGTAAGCTCGTCGGTACTGTCAGTTGACAGGCGGGTACGCTTATCTGTGATAATCCCCCAAGCAGCACTAAACACCATCTCTAATAATATGCTAGCGGCAGGGCAGGCCAGCACCTCCAAGGCGTACAGTGCTGGTTCATGCCACGTGTCCATCTTTGACACCCAATAGTTGTATGGTACAAAGGCATCACGGAGGATGTTGGTATGGTCACCTATGTACTACCTCACCATCTTTTTAAGCTGTTCCCTCCTACTCAGCCTAGACTGGGGAGTGGTGACACAGTCTGGCTGGGGTGCTGTAAAACTGGCAAATGCCTTGGAGAGTGTTCCCCTGCCTCTGCGCTGGACATGCTGCCTGTCCCGCTCATCTTCCCTGCTAGTTGGCCCACTGAACTACATCCTCTACCACTAGTGTTGTCAGATGGGAATTTTAGTATCAGCTTTTCCACCAGGGCCCTGTGGTATTGCATCACTATTATATTCCTTTCCTCTTCGGGAGTGAGAGTGGAAAGGTTCTCCTTATACCATGGGTATAGAAGGGTGTACACCCAATAATCTGTGTTGGCCAAAATGCGTCTAACGCGAGGGTCACGGGAAAGGCAACTAAACATGAAGTCAGCCATGTGTGCCAGAGTCTGAGTATGCAACACATCACTGCCCTCACTAGGAGGATGACTCTCAGTCTCCTCCTCCTCTTCAGCTAACATGAGCTAAACAGATGTGAAGGAAGTAGCATGGGTTCCCTCTGCAGTGTGGGTAACAGTCTCTTCCACCTCCTCCTCCTACACGCACTGGGAAACACACATGTGGGTGGTCTGTCTCTCAAGTGACTTATTGTCATCCCTCATCTCCTGTTCTATCCACAAAGCGTCGGCCTTATTGCTTAGCAGCAACCTTAACCGCAGGCTAGGCAGCAGGATGGTTACACTGATAATGGCCGCATCGCCGCTCACCCTTGGTGTTGACTCCTCAAAGTTTCCTAACACCTGACAGATGTCAGACATCCATGCTCACTCCTCTGTGAAAAAGTGCGAAGGCTGACTACCACTCCGATGGGCATGTTGCAGCTGATATTCAACAATGGCTCTATGCTGCTCGTAAACCCTGGCCAACTTGTGCAACATTTAATTCCAGAGCATGGGCAAGTCGCACAACAGTCGGTGAACTGGTAGCTGGAAGTGCTGTTGCAGTGTCCCAAGGGTGGCAGCATCTGCGGTGGAGTTTTTGAAATTTGCGCACACACGACGTATCTTCCTGAGCATCTCAGACAAATTGGGGTAGTTTTTTTTTTTTTAAAAGCGCTGAACCACCAGATTGAACACGTGGGCCAGGCAAGACACGCGTGTTAGTCTGCCAAGGTGCAGAGCCATCACCTAAGCTCCAGAGTTTCAGCACGGCCTGTTGATGCTTTCCTACGGCAGTGCTACAGCGCCTCGAGCTACCGACTGAAGGGGACGTGCTCACAGATGGAAATTGAGAAATGGTGGAGAAGGAGGAAGGGGGGTTGGAGGTGGTGGCATAATAAGCCGGAGAAACCATGACCGAGGTAGGACCTGCAATCCTCGGTGTGGGTAGCATGTGAGTGGACCCAAGATCAGACTCGGTCCCAGCCTCCACCAGGTTAACCCAATGTGCCGTCAGGGAGATGTAGTGTCTCTGCCCGCCAGCACTTGTCCACATGTCAGTGGTTAAGTGGACCTTCCCAGAAACCGTGTTGATGAGGGCACGGTTGATATTCTGTGACACGTGCTGGTGTAGAGCGGGGACGGCACAGAGACAAAAATAGTGACAACAGGGGACCGAGTAGCGAGAGATGGCCGCCATGAGGTTGCGGAAAGATTCAGTTTCTACCAGCCTATATGGCAGCGTCTCCAGGCTCAGCAGTTTGGAGATATGCACGTTTAGAGATTGTGCATGCAGGTGGGTGGCTGTGTATTTGCACTTGCACTCTAAGGCTTGTGTTATGGACAGCTGAATGCTGCGCTTGGACACATTGGCGGAGGAAGTGGATGACGGTGCAGGTAAAGGGGTGGGTGCAGGAAGAAGACGCTTGTGCCTGTGGCCTGGGAGGGGGATCGCATCTCAGTGCCAGCATGTGAAACAGGGGAAGAGGCAGTGGTGTGACAAACAGGCGGTGAATGGCCTTTGTTCCACCTCGTCAGGTGCTTAGGTATCATATGCTTGCGCATGCTGCTGGTGGTCCGGCTGGTAGTGGTGGCTCCCCTGCTGATCTTGGTGCAGCACAGGTTGCACACCACTGTTCGCCTGTCATCCGCGCTCTCATTAAAAAACCTCTAGACCTTCAAACACCTAGCCCTCTGCACGGGAGCTTGCCACGAGGAGGTGCTGTGGCAAACAGTTGGGGAATACTTGCTCGGGCCCTGCTTCTCCCTCTAGCCACCCCACTGCCTCTTCCAACCTGGTGCTGTACTTGCCTCCCCCTCTGAAGTGCTGTCTTCAGTAAGCTTACCAACCCAGGTCGGGTCAGTCAACTCATCATCCACCAGCTCTTCCTCTGAATATTCAGTCTGCTCCTTGCTCAGACTTACTGTCCTTACAACAACCTCACTGACAGACAACTGCGTCTCATCATCATCAACAAATACCTCTTGAGGCACTACTTGGAAGTCCCCACCCTCATCACACTGAGATTGTGAAAGATCCAAATTGTGGGCATCGGTCACGACAAACTCCTCAGGTGGCTCATGAACTGTTGTTTGCGACTCAGGAAAGGGCCCAGAGAACAGTTCCTGTGAGTATGCCTGTTCTGAATCTCTCCTTTTCCTGGAGTGACCAGGCTGGGAGAAAGGAGGACCATCATGAGGATTCACAGGTCCAGTCCCTTGGCTAGCATGAGTGGACTGCGTGAAAGACTGGGTAGTGGATAAATTACTGGACCTCGGCCTCTGCCCACATCCTCATTCAGACGCCCATGTCCTTGTCCTCGACCCTTACCCCTAGTGTTGATCATGTTGTATAATGCATAGTGTCAAAATACTATGCAAACTGCAAGGTATTTTGCATATGCTTTAAAGGGGTTGTCTCGCGCCAAAACGTTTTTTTTTTTCAATAGGCCCCCCGTTCGGCGCAGGACAAACCCAAGGGATGGGTTAAAAAAAAAATAAATAAATAAAAAAAAAATATATATATATATATTACTTACCCGAATCCCCGCTTTGCGACGACTTCTTTCTTCCTTCTCCAAGATGGCCGCCGGGATCTTCACCCATGATGCACCGCGGGTCTTCTCCCATGGTGCACCATGGGCTCTGTGCGGTCCATTGCCGATTCCAGCCTCCTGATTGGCTGGAATCGGCACACGTGACGGGGCGGAGCTACGATGACGACGTGGGACCAGCTCTCAAGCACGAGCGGCCCCATTCACCAGGCAGAAGACCGGACTGCGCAAGCGCGTCTAAAAACGCCAGAAGACCGCTAATTTAGACGGATCCATGGCGATGGGGACGCTAGCAACGGAGCAGGTAAGTGAATAACTTCTGTATGGCTCATAATTAATGCACGATGTATATTAGAAAGTGCATTAATATGGCCATACAGAAGTGCATAACCCCACTTGCTGCCGCGAGATAACCCCTTTAAGCCAAAAATTGACAGTGTAAAATGTGTACAGACATGTTATATATTGTGGAATGACAGGACACACACAGGGGTATTTTGCTTACACTTAAGCAAAAAATAGACAGTGTGAAATGTGTACACTCTTGTTATATAGTGTGGATCGAGAGGACACACACAAAGGGTTTTCTGCATATGCTTTAAGCCAAAAATAGACAGTGTAAAATTTGTGCAGTCTTGTTATATAGTGTGGATCGAGAGGGCACAGACTAAGGCCTCATGTCCACGGGGAAAATCAAGCCCGCTACGGATTCTCCATGGAGAATCTGCAGCGGGTCCCTCCTGCCCCGCGGTCATGAGCGCTGAAAATAGGAATTTAAAAGAATTAACTCACCCGCAGCGGACCGGGAAGGTCTTCTCTTCCTCACGGCCGGATCTTCTTTTTCGGCCGGCGGATGAACTCGTCACGCTGGCGGCACGTCGCCGGCACGTCATCGGCGTGCCACGCGCATGCGCCGGGCACATCCGCCGAGCCGAAGCAAGAAAGATCCGGCCGTGAGGAAGAGAAGACCTTCCCGGTCCGCTGCGGGTGATTTAGTTCTTTTAAATTCCTATTTTAGGTCTCCCGCGGATCTGGACGGCTTCCATAGGCTTCAATAGAAGCCCGCGGGAGCCGTCCCCGCGGGAGACCCGCACGAAAATGGAGCATGGTCCAGATTTGTTCATGCTCCATTTTTTTTAAAATCACTTTTATTGACCATCCGCGGGTATTTATCTACCAGCGGGTGGTCAATGCATCCCTATGAGGTGCAGATCCGAGTGCGGGAGAAGAGTTCAAATCCGCTGCGGATTTTATAATAATAATAATAATCTTTATTTGTATAGCGCCAACTTATTCCGCAGCGCTTAATTTTAATTCTTCTTTTGCCCATGGACATGAGGCCTAAGGGTATTTTGTGTACACTTTAAGACAAAAATAGACTGTGTAAAATGCTTACAGTCTTGTTTTATAGTGGGAATCGAGAGGACACACACTTGGGCCTATTTCCTATATAGTGTTTGCACACAAGTAGCAGTATACTGTATAGAACCGGTAACAGTATGCAGTATACAGCCGCAATGCTTGTGAATGCTTTGTGTGAACTACTGGTCCCAGGCAGCCAAACTGATGCTGCACAAAAGTGGGGTTGTAGTCCTATAAAGGACTGTTTTCTTTAAAAATGGATCCCTGCCTAAATGCTCCTTCTAACCTTCACTAACGCTCTCCCTCATTCACAGCAACTCTGTCCCTCAGCTAATCCAGCCTCCGTGTGAGGCGAGCATCAGGTGACCTGAGTTTTTATGATCCTAGGTCACCTGATCTGGCCACCCAATCACTGCTATAGACATGCACAAGGTTGGCACATCATAGCCGGAGGTGCCAAAGCCTTCCCTGCATGTTCATTGGCAAAAAAAGCCGCTAAACATGTGGAGAAGAGAGGGTGAAATTTTCTCGAACACCGCGTGGTGCTCGCTCGAGTAACGAGTACTTTCGAGTATGCTAAAGCTCGCTCATCTCTAATAATAAAAAATGTTGGTACTTGTGGGTTATCTGTCACTCCTTTCACCTCTATCTTGCAGGCTTTTGCCACATTTATACCACCTAAATAATATTATAAATATTTTATTTGGGAGAAATGAAAATAGCTTAAGAAATAAATAATTTTTTTTCACACATATTTATTGGTGAAACATTTGTGAAATTAATAAAAAAAAATATGATGGGGCGTGGCCTAACCTTTAGACCGAGCAGACGTGCCGTTCCAGACCTCCCCAGCAAAGAGAGAGAAACCAGAGTTTTTCGAGCTTTTCCAAACCCCCTGACGCCTTAACCAGGACCCCATCACCATCCCTGCAGGAAGAGGCATGAATAGAGCGACCCTCGACCGTCTGGGAGACATAGCCGAGGCCTAGCACCGGAGAAAAGCCGGGGACTAAATTTTGGAGCCGACCGGAAGTGCGGAGCTCCGTGCGCCGCAATATAAACAAAACACAAGTAAAAAGCAGCAGTGAAGCTAGCCCCGACAGTAACTCACCTGAAGCTGCTGAAGATCCACAGCCTGAGCCTACGGAGGGCGAGGACGCAGAGCAGAACTGCACCGGAGTGACACCACAGCCTCCCTGCATGGCGGGAGATCCACTCCCTAACTTCAGCATCCAGCAGAGACACCTAGTGTGAAGAGGTAGGTGAGGGGCGCTCTCAAAGTCACCTAAGCAGCACCACAAGACCGTGACTTGCATAACACCAGGAGCTGCGGTCCCCCCCTGGAGCGCTGATCCCGGCGGGACACCACTTCCGGTCCGCGGTACTCCGACATTCAGTAGTGCCGCAACAGCACTTCATTTAGCCTCCGGGGATACAGAGTGTCCTGCACAAGAGCCCCAACCCTCGTTTCCACACATCAGGGCTCTGACAGAGGTCTCCAACAAACAGCCACCTCATTACCATCTCAACAGTGAGGAAACTCTCCATAACAAAACACCTCATTAACCCCCTGTGGCCTGGAGGACTTTGCCTGAACTCTTGCAAAAAAACCTCATAAAGCCTCCACAGCTAAATCCCCCCCCCCCTCCCCCCCAGAAACTGCAACCCAAAGCTCCTAAACTGGTCCTGCATACTAACTCCTCTCTGCTACATAGAACTAAAATCCAAAGCAAGCCTGCCACTAGGCAAAAGAACCAAAGCACCAACAGACTAATAACATTAGTGGCCTTAAAAGAAAACTACAGCTGGAGGCGCGGCCTAACCATCATAGCGGAGAGACGCACATTGAGAGAGCTCGCCGGAGACTACCACAAAACTGTGTCCTCTAACACAGCCCCCGCAAACCAAAAGCTTTCTACACCACAGTAAGGCTCCCTAGAGGCAAGAAGAGCCGTCGGAGAGACACAAGACTCCTCTTTCCTACATAGGAGCAGTGTGCCCTCCCTTAGAAGAGACTGTCTCACACACTCAGAAACAACAGCCTGCACAGCTAAGACAGAACAAGCATTCAGCCTGCAAACAACCTCAGAGAACCCATCAATTAGCTTTCGTCTTGGACAGAACTTTGTAAACTAACCTATACAGACTCTTCTACCTAGAGGTGGTCCCCCATATCCCCCACCTGCAGTAAGCACTTGCACTGCAGCTAGTCACCCACTAGCCCTCCCCCTCTTAAGTGCATCAGAACAAGCACTTGCAAGTTGAATTCAAACTATTTGAAGCAACAGAAGTTGCTCAAAGTGATGTTCTAAAAGTCTACCCACATTGGTGCCCTATAAAAAAGCAACAGCCCATAATACACAACAAAATGGTAAAGACGGCAAAAGAAAAAGCACTATATGCAGCTGGACAACTATCATCAACCAAAAGCCAAGCAGACTTACAACGATACCAAAAAAAAAAGAAACGGCCATTCACCAGCAGGCTCCTCAAAAAAAAATCCCCCACCAATAGAAGACGAAAATCCCTCAGCTTCGGACATGGAAAGTGACAATGAAACAAAATTAAACAGCACGCATAGATCGAGTATATCCAAGAACTTTCCTAAAAAGGCGCTAGCACAAGCCATTAGAGATGAGCAAGCACCAAAATGCTCGGGTGCTCGTTACTCGGGATGAAATTATCGCGATGCTCGAGGGTTCGTTTCGAGTAACGAACCCCATTGAAGTCAATGGACGACCCGAGCATTTTTGTATTTCGCCGATGCTCGCTAAGGTTTTCATTTGTGAAAATCGGGGGAATTCAAGAAAGTGATGGGAACGACACAGCAACGGATAGGGCAGGCGAGGGGCTACATGTTGGGCTGCATCTCAAGTTCCCAGGTCCCACTATTAAGCCACAATAGTGGCAAGAGTGCCCCCCCCCTCCCAACAACTTTTACTTCTGAAAAACCCTCATTAGCAATGCATACCTTAGCTAAGCACCACACTACCTCCAACAAAGCACAATCACTGCCTGCATGACACTCCGCTGCCACTTCTCCTGGGTTACATGCCGCCCAACCCCCCCCGCACGACCCAGTGTCCGCAGCGCACACCAAATTGTCCCTGCGCAGCCTTCAGCTGCCCTCATGCCACGCCACACTCATGTCTATTTATAAGTGCGTCTGCCAGAGGAACCGCAGGCACACACTGCAGAGGTTTGGCACGGATAGGCAGCGACCGTCTTTAAAAGGGGCGGGGCGATAGCCCACAATGCTGTACAGAAGCAATGAGAAATATAATCCTGTGCCACCGCCATCAGGAGCTGCACACGTGGGCATAGCAATGGGGAACCTATGTTCCACACACTATTCATTCTGTCAAGGTGTCTGCATGCCCCAGTCAGACTGCGGTTTTTTATAAATAGTCACAGGCAGGTACAACTCCGCAATGGGAATTCCATGTGCACCCACAGCATGGATGACTCCCTGGAACCCACCGGCTGTACATTAATGTATCCCATTGCAGTGCCCATCACAGCTGAGGTAATGTCATGTTTAATGCAAGTGGGCTTTGGCCCACACTGCATGCCCCAGTCAGACTGGGGTTCTTTAGAAGTGGACACATGCAGTTACAACTCCGTGTGGACCCACGGCATGGGTAGCTCCCTGGAACCCACCGGCGGTACATAAATATATCCCATTGCAGTGCCCAACACAGCTGATGTAACATCAACTGTAATGCAGGTGGGCTAAAAATTAATTGGATTACACTGTAGGCGAGGGCCCAAAAAAATTGGTGTACCAACAATACTAATGTACCTCAGAAAAATTGCCCATGCTCAACCAAGAGGGCAGGTGAAACCCATTAATCGCTTTGGTTAATGTGGCTTAATTGGTAACTAGGCCTGGAGGCAGCCCAGTTAAAATAAAAATTGGTTCAGGTGAAAGTTTCAACGCTTTAATGAGCATTGAAACGTATAAAAATTGTTTACAAAAATTATATGACTGAGCCTTGTGGGCCTAAGAAAAATTGCCCGTTCGGCGTGATTATGTGAGGTTTCAGGAGGAGGAATATTATACACAGATTGATGAAGCAAAAAGGTCCCCGTTTTTGATGGTGATAGAGAACGATGCTTCCATCCGCGGGTGCAGCCTACGTATTGCTTAGGTATCGCTGCTGTCCGCTGGTGAAGAAGAGAAGTCTGGGGAAATCCAGGCTTTGTTCATCTTGATGAGTGTAAGCCTGTCGGCACTGTCGGTTGACAGGCGGGTACGCTTATCCGTGATGATTCCCCCAGCCGCACTAAACACCCTCTCTGACAAGACGCTAGCCGCAGGACAAGCAAGCACCTGCAGAGCATACAGCGCGAGTTCAGGCCACGTGTCCAGCTTCGACACCCAGTAGTTGTAGGGGCAGAGGCGTCACCGAGGACGGTCGTGCGATTGGCTACGTTCTCCCTCACCATCCTTTTACAGTGCTCCCGCCAACTCAGCCTTGACTGTGGACCGGTGACACAGTCTTGCTGGGGAGCCATAAAGCTGGCAAAGGCCTTGGAGAATGTTCCCCTGCCTGCGCTGTACATGCTGCCTGATCTCTGCGCCTCCCCTGCTACCTAGCCCTCGGAACTGCGCCTTCTGCCACTAGCGCTGTAGGATGGGAAGTTTACCATCAGTTTGTCCACCAGCGCCCTGTGGTATATCATTCTGGAACCCCTTTCCTCTTCGGGAATGAGAGTGGAAAGGTTCCCCTTATACCGTGGGTCGAGCAGTGTGTACACCCAGTAATCCGTAGTGGCAAGAATGCATGTAACGCAAGGGTCACGAGAAAGGCATCCTAACATGAAGTCAGCCATGTGTGCCAGGATACCTGTACGCAACACATGGCTGTCCTTACTAGGAAGATCACTTTCAGGATCCTCCTCCTCCTCCTCCGGCCATACACGCTGAAAAGATGACAGGCAAGCAGCATGTATACCCTCAGCAGTGGGCCAAGCTGTCTCTTCCCCCTCCTCCTCATGCTCCTCCCCCTCCTCCTCAACGCGCTGAGATATAGACATGAGGGTGCTCTGACTATCCAGCAACATACTGTCTTCCCACGCCTCCGTTTCCGAGTGCAAAGCGTCTGCCTTTATGCTTTGCAGGGAACTTTTCAAGAGGCATAGCAGACGAATGGTGACGCTAATGTTTGCAGCATCCCCGCTCACCATCTGGGTAGACTCCTCAAAGTTTCCAAGGACCTGGCAGATGTCTGCCAACCAGGCCCACTCTTCTGTAAAGAATTGAGGAGGCTGACTCCCACTACGCCGCCCATGTTGGAGTTGGTATTCCACAATAGCTCTACGCTGCTCATAGAGCCTGGCCAACATGTGGAGCATAGAGTTCCACCGTGTGGGCACGTCGCACAGCAATCGGTGCACTGGCAGATTAAACCGATGTTGCAGGGTCCACAGGGTGGGAGCGTCCGTCTTGGAGTTGCGGAAATGTGCGCTGACCTGGCGCAACTTTCCGAGCAGCTATGACAAGTGTGGGTAGCTTTTCAGAAAGCACTGAACCACCAAATTAAAGACATGGGCCAGGCATGGCACGTGCATGAGGCTGCTGAGCTGCAGAGCCTCCACCAGGTTACGGCCGTTGTCACACACGACCATGCCCGGTTGGAGGCTCAACGGCGCAAGCCAGCGGTCGGTCTGCTCTGTCAGATCCAGCAGCAGTTCGTGGGCCTCTTCTCTCCTAAGCTGAGTAGTTTCAGCACGGCCTGCTGACGCTTGCCCACCGCTGTGCTGCTGTGCCGCGCGACACCGACTGCTGGCGACGTGCTGCTGCTGACACATCTTGTGTTACGGCACTCTGCCTCTTCCCGCACCCCACTGTCCCTGCCTACTTGCCTCGGCCCTGGCTAAGCCCAGGCGGACAACTGGGCGGCGGTCCCTGCTCTGGCTAGGGACCTGGCGACTACCTAGATGGAAACTCACTAACGGGGGACAGAGTGCCGACAGAAGAGGCAGGTGGAACAAACCAACAGAACTTACAAGTACAAACAGGGCTGGAGATGGAGCTCACAGGCAAATTGACAGGACACTGAATAACAATTAGTGCTGACTGAGACAGACCAGACTAGAGGCTAACAGAACCAACAGAAACAGACTGAGCAAAGGATAGCAAGAAGGCGCTGACAGACAACTAGGGACTGGCTGAGGTAAACTGCAGACAGACTGACTAGATGAAAGCAGAACCAATAACTGGCAGTGAGCTCAACTCACTGCCAGTCTTTTAACCACACGGCTCCGACCAGGGGCGGAGAGTGGGAGGAGGCCACTCCACCCCCTGCTGTATAAGAAGAACGGAGGAGTGCGGGCGGCACCCTACGGGCGGACACGCCCACGCTGCCGCCCACCGGCCGCCCCAAGCTGCTGGGATGCCCTCGACACAGGGCTCCAGGCCGCCGGAGCGACGCGCGCCGACCGCGGGACCCCGTGCCGCGCTGTATGGTAACATCTTGATTGCGAAACAGAGGTTGCGTAGGAGGAGGAGGAGGGTGGTTTAGTGGAGGAAGCATACACCGCCGCAGATACCAGCACCGAGCTGGGGCCCGCAATTCTGGGGGTGGGTAGGACGTGAGCGGTCCCAGGCTCTGACTCTGTCCCAGCCTCCACTAAATTCACCCAATGTGCCGTCAGGGAGATATAGTGGCCCTGCCCGCCTGTGCTTGTCCACGTGTCCGTTGTTAAGTGGACCTTGGCAGTAACCGCGTTGGTGAGGACGCGTACAATGTTGCGGGAGACGTGGTCGTGCAGGGCTGGGACGGCACATCAGGAAAAGTAGTGGCAACTGGGAACCGAGTAGCGCGGGGTCGCCACCGCCATCATGCTTTTGAAAGCCTCCGTTTCCACAAGCCTATATGGCAGCATCTCCAGGCTGATCAATTTGGCAATGTGCACGTTTAACGCTTGAGCGTGCGGGTGCGTGGCGGCGTACTTGCGCTTGCGCTCAAACAGTGGCGCTAGTGACATCTGGACGCTGCGCTGAGAGACATTGCTGGATGGGGCCGAGGACAGCGGAGGTGAGGGTGTGGGTGCAGGCCAGGAGACGGTAGTGCCTGTGTGCTCAGAGGGGGGTTGGATCTCAGTGGCAGGTTGGGGCACAGGGGGAGAGGCAGTGGTGCAAACCGGAGGCGGTGAACAGCCTTCGTCCCACCTTGTGGGTTGCTTGGCCATCATATGCCTGCGCATGCTGGTGGTGGTGGCTCCCCAGCTGATCTTGGCGCGACAAAGGTTGCACACCACTGTTCGTCGGTCGTCTGGCGTCTCTGTGACAAACTGCCACACCATAGAGCACCTTGACCTCTGCAGGGTGGCATGGCGCAAGGGGGTGCTTTGGGAAACAGTTGGTGGATTATTCGGTCTGGCCCTGCCTCTACCCCTGGCCACCGCACTGGCTCGGCCTGTGCCCACACCCTGACTTGGGCCTCTGCGTCCTCGCCCACGTCCTCTAGGCCTACACCTACCTCTCAGCATGGTGTATTACCAGTAGTGCAGAAACAGAACACTGTAATTAAATGTGCCGCTTATTGGCCTGTGGTTGGAGGCTGACTTCGCGTACGGAACGCCAGGACGTAATTTTGCGCAAGCCTGCTGTAACACTTAGCTGGCTGCGTATGAATCAGGAGGACAACTACACCCAGCAGAGACCCAGAACACTGAGGACAGTCACAGGCAGCCCAAATAGATTTTTTTCCCCAAATGTTTTTGGAAAGGCCCACTGCCTATATACACTGTATATGTCTTCTGTCCCTGCCTCACCACTACTGGCCCTGGAGTATGTAAAATAACTGCAGACTGTTGCACTGTGGACTGGAATGTGATGTAACAGCCAACACAGAGCCAGGAAATAATTTTGTGCAAGCCTGCTGTAACACTTAGCTGGCTGCGTATGAATTAGGAGGACAACTACACCCAGCACAGACCCAGAATACTGAGGACAGTCACAGGCAGCCCAAATAGATTTTTTTCCCCAAATGTTTTTGGAAAAGCCCACTGCCTATATTCAATAAATATATGTGTTCTGTCCCTGCCTCACCACCACTATTGGCCCTGGACTATGTATAATTACTGCAGGGCGCAATGCTCTGCACGGCCGATATACAAAAAAAAATGTGCAACACTGCAAAAAGCAGCCTCCACAGTACTGAACACGGTTAGATGTGGCCCTTAGGAGGACCGTTGGGGTTCTTGAAGCCAAAAATACTCCTAACACTCTCCCTATAGCAGCTCCGGCACCAACAGCACTTTCCCTCCTCTATGTCAGAACAAATCTGTGGCGAGCCGCGGGAGGGGCCGATTTTTATACTCGGGTAATACCTGATCTCGCCAGCCACTCACTGCAGGGGGGTGGTATAGGGCTTGAACGTCGCAGGGGGAAGTTGTAATGCCTTCCCTGTCTTTCTATTGGCCAGAAAAGCGCGCTAACATCTCAGAGATGAAAGTGAAAGTAACTCGAACATCGCGTGGTACTCGTCACGAGTAACGAGCATCTCGAGCACGCTAATACTCGAACGAGTATCAAGCCCGGACGAGTACGTTCGCTCATCTCTAATCATTATATAATAATTATTATTAGCCCCGCATATTTTAAGGTTTTATGTCCTTTTTTTGTGTAATGAGAAGATGCTTTTCTGACACCTTTTATTTCCTATTACTGTTCTTTGTATTCATGATTCAGATCAGAGATGCTGTAGATGGATTTTATCAACTACTTATCCCTATATGTCATATATCTAGAGATGAGCGAGCACACTCGTCCGAGTTTGATGCATGTTCGAGTATTAGGGTACTCGAGATGCTCATTACTGTAGTCGAACACCAGGCAGTACTCGAGTCAATTGCATTTCCTTCACCGCATGTTTAGCGCCATTTTCTAGCCAATAGACATGCGGGGAAGGCATTATCACTTCCTGCTGTGACATGCCAGCCCTCCCCCTTCCCACACAGTAGTGAGTGGCTGGGCCGATCAGGTGACCGCCGAGTACTTAAAGTGGTCCTACCCGCGGCTCGCCTTAGACGCATGCTGGCAGAGGTTAGGGATATTGCTGCTGCTGATATAGGGACAGTGTTAGAGTAGAATCCTGTCGTCAAGAACCTCAACGGTCCTTCTTAGGGCAACTCTTCAGAGTGTACATTACTGTTGTGGCTGGCTGGGAGCAGGAATGCACCCTTTTTTCTTAAGCATCTTGGGCTGTGCAGGCCATTTCAGCTATACTGTTCTGTGTGTGCAGTGCATAAGGCAGAGTTAAGGGAAAGAGCAGCTTATATAGGGAAAGTTATACAGTCCTCATGATCCTCTGTACAAGAACCCCAATGGTCCTTCATTGGGCTACATCTGACAGTGTGCATTAGAGTTGTGGCTGACTGGGAGCTGTAGTGCATCAATTTTTGTATTACGCATCTAGGCTAGTTCCCAGCCTGTCAGTAATAGTGTTCTCAGATCGCAGTGCCGTACAACCAGCTCTCACCGTGAAACTGCACTCTAACATTTCCTAGCTTACTGCAAACTACTTCGGTTATACCGTTTTGTGTCTGCAGTGCATTAGACAGAAGTCTCACTGCTAAACAGTACTGTAATATTTCCTGGGCCACTGCAAAGCATTTCAGCTATTATCTACAAGTCTCTGCGAGCAGTAAATTACCCCTAGGTATCAGCGCAAGGAAGTGGGTTAATTTTCTCAAGTCACAGCATAGAGCCTCCACTATCTACAAGTCTCTGTGTGCGGTGAATTAAGCCACAGTTGTCAGGGCTGTACAGTGGGGTAATTTATTTGGGCCCTGCTCTATTCTTAATCCGCTATGATGAGGAGTAGGGGTAAGGATCGAGAACGCGGACGTCCAAGTGAGGGTGTGAGGACAGGTAGAGTTCCTGGGCGTAATGAATCACAGCCGACTGCTGCGGGATTAGGAGAGAGGCAGGTTTCTGGGCTCCCCAGGTTCATATCACAATTTACAGGTCCGTGTGGTAGACCTTTATTACAAACAGAGCAGTGCAAGCAGGTCCTTTCGTGGATCGCAGAAAACGCGTCCAGCAATGTATTGACCACCCAGTCTTCTATGCAGTCCACTATTTCCGGCCTTGGGACTGCAACTATGAATCCTCTTGCTGCTGCTCCTTCCTCCCAGCCTCCTCACTCCATGAAAATGACATATTCGGAGCAGGCAGACTCCCAGGAACTGTTCTCGAGACCCTGCCATGAGTGGGGAAAAATGGTTCCTCTCTCACCTTAGGAGATTGTAGTGACCGATGCCCAACCTTTGAAAAGTTCCCGGAGTCCGGGTGATGAGGCTGGGGACTTCCGGCAACTGTCTCAAGAGCTTTTTGTGGATGAGGATGATGAGACACAGTTGTCTGTCAGTGAGGTAGTAGTAAGGGCAGTAAGTTCGAGGGAGGAGCGCACAGAGGATTCAGAGGAAGAGCAGCTGGACGATGAGGTGACTGACCCCACCTGGTTTGCTAAGCCTACTCAGGAGAGGGCTTCAAAGGAGGAGGCAAGTGCAGCAGCAGAACAGGTTAGAAGAGGCAGTGGAGTGGCCAGAGGTAGAGGCAGGGCCAGAGTGAAGAATCCCCCAACTGTTTCCCAAAGCACCCCCTCGCGGCAAGCCTCCATGCGGAGGGCTAGGTGTTCAAAGGTGTGGATGTTTTGTAGTGAGAGCGCAGACGGCTGACAAACAGTGGTGTGCAAACTGGGTCTCACCAAGATCAGCCAGGGAGCCACTACTACCAGCTACACCACCACCAGCATGCGCAGGCATATGATGGTCAAGCACCCCACAAGGTGGGACGAGAGCCATTCACCGCCTCCGGGTCACACCACTGCCTTTTCCCCTGTGCCCCAACCTGCCACACAGATCCTATCCCCCTCCCAGGACACAGGCACGAGCGCCTCCCAACCTGCACCCACACCCTCACCTCTACTGTCCTCCACTCCATCCAGCAATGTCTCTCAGTGCAGCGTTCAGCTGTCGCTAACACATGTGTTGGAACGAAAGCGCAAATACGAAACCACCCACCCGCATGCACAAGCTTTAAATGCGCACATTACCAAATTAATCAACCTGGAGATGCTGCCATACAGGCTTGTGGAAACGGACGCTTTCAAAAACATGATGGCAGCGGTCCCACGCTTCACGGCTGTAACCTGGTGGCAGCTCTGCAGCTCGACAGCGTCACACGTGCCATGCCTGTCCCACATCTTCAATCTGGTGGTTCAGCGGTTTTTGAAAAACTATCCCCACTTGTCTTACCTGTGCACATTTCCGCAAATCGACCGCGGACACTGCCACCCTGAGGACCTTGCAATGTTGGTTTTAGCTGCCAGAGCACCGACTGCTGTGCGGTGTGCCCACACGCTGGAATTCTACACTGCACATGTTGCCCAGGCTGTACGAGCAGCGTACAGCAATAGTGGAATACCAGCTGCAAAATGGGCGGTGGAGTGGTAGTCAGCCTTTGCAATTCTTTACTGAGGAGTGGGCATGGATGGAAGATATTTGCCAGGTCCTTGGAAACTTTGAGGAGTCAACCCAGATGGTGAGCGGTGGTGCGGCAATCATTAGCTTTGCCATCCCGCTGCTCTGCCTGCTGAGAAGTTCGCTGCTAAGCATAAAGGTCAACGTTTTGCGGTTGAAACAGGAGATAGGGGATGACAGTATGTTGCTTGATAGCCAGACCACCCTCATGTCTATATCTCAGCGCATTTTGGAGGAGGAGGAGGGGGGAGGAGGAATGGGGAAGAGACAGCGGACCACACTGCAGAGGGTACCCATGCTGCTTGCCTCTCATCTCTTGAGCATGTATGGGCTGAAGAGGAGGAGGAGTATGATCCTGAAAGTCATCTTCCTAGTGAGGACAGCGATGTGTGCCCTGGCACACATGGCTGACTTCATGTTAGGCTGCCTTTCCCTGTGACCCTCGCGTTAGATGCATTTTGGCCAACACTGATTACTGGGTTAACCCTTTTCAATCCACGGTATAAGGAGAACCTTTGCACTCTTATTCCCGAAGAGGAAAGGGGTACGAGAGTGATGCAATACCACGGGGCCCTGGTGGAAAAAGTGATGCTAAAGTTCCCATCTGACAGCGCTAGTGGCAGAAGACGCAGTTCAGAGGGCCAAGTAGCAGGGATAGGAGCGAGGATCAGGCAGCATGTCCAGCACAGGCAGGGGAACACTCCCCAAGGCCTTTGCCAGTTTTATGGCTCCCCAGCAAGACTGTATCATCACTCCCCAGTCAAGGCTGAGTCGGAAAGAGCACTGTAAAAAGATAGTGAGGGAGTTCGTAGCCGATCGCACCACCGTCCTCCGTGTTGCCTCTGCTCCATACAACTATTGGGTGTCAAAGCCGCGGGCTTATATATTTAACCCCTTCCCGACAATTCATCCCACGCACGCCGGCAGCCCATTGCTTTCAGTGGAACCTGCTGTATTGCCGACTCCATTGAATTCAATGGGCTAACATCATTCTTCTCTGCCACAGCTGTTACAGCTGTGGCAGAGGAGAACGATCTTTATGCTGACAGTGTGGGGGGGGGGGGCACTCTTGCCACTATTGTGGCTAAAAGGGGTTGTCCCGCGAAAGCAAGTGGGGTTATACACTTCTGTATGGCCATATTAATGCACTTTGTAATGTACATTGTGCATTAATTATGAGCCATACAGAAGTTATCAGAAGTTATTCACTTACCTGTTCCGTTGCTAGCGTCCTCGTCTCCATGGTGCCGTCTAATTTTTAGCGTCTAATCGCTCGATTAGACGCGCTTGCGCAGTCCGGTCTTTTTCTTTTCTGAATGGGGCCGCTCGTGCCTGAGAGCGGCTCCTCGTAGCTCCGCCCCGTCACGTGCTGATTCCAGCCAATCAGGAGGCTGGAATCGGCAATGGAGCGCACAGAAGCCCTGCGGTCCACCGAGGGTGAAGATCCCGGCGGCCATCTTCACCAGGTAAGTAAGAAGTCACCGGAGCGCGGGGATTCAGGTAAGCACTGTCCGGTTTTTATTTTAAGTCCCTGCATCGGGTTTGTCTCGCGCCGAACGGGGGGGGCTATTGAAAAAAAAAAAAAAACGTTTTGGCGCGGGACAACCCCTTTAATAGTGGGACCTGTGAACTTAAGATGCAGCCCAACCTGTAGCCCCTCGCCTGCCCTATCCGTTGCTGTGTCGTTCCCATAACTTTCTTGAATTGCCCCGATTTTCACAAATGAATACCTTAGCGAGCATCGGCAATATACAAAAATGCTCGGGTCGCCCATTGACTTCAATGGGGTTCGTTACTCGAAACGAACCCTCGAGCATCGTGGAAATTTCGTCCCGAGTAACGAGCACCCGAGCATTTTGGTGCTCGCTCATCTCTAGTGTTCGCCTATACTCTTAGTACACCAATGTTTCAGGGCTCGCCTACACTCTTGCTACAGATATGTTACAGGGGTCTGCCTATATTTTTGCTACAGAAATGTTACTGGGGTCCGCTCATGCAGTTTCTACTGAATAGTTTGAGGGGTTTGCCTATACTTTTGCTACAGAAATGTTACTGGGGTCTCCCTATACTTTTGCTACAAGAATGTTACTGGGGTCCGCCTATACTCTTGCTACAGAAATGTTACTGGGGTCCGCCTATACTCTTGCTACAGAAATGTTACTGGGGTCCGCCTATACTCTTGCTACAGAAATGTTACTGGGGTCAGCCTATGCAGTTTTTACTGAATGGTTTGAGGGGTTTGCCTATACTTTTGCTACAGAAATGTTACAGGGGTCCGCCTATACTCTTGCTAAGGAAATGTTACAGGGGTTCGTCTATACTTTTGCTACATAAATGTTACTGGGGTCCGCCTATAATATTGATACAGAAATGTTACTGGAGTCTTCCTATAGTTTTGCTACTGAAATGTTACTGGGGTCCGCCTATACTCTTGCTATAAAAATGTTACTGGGTCCGCCTCTGCAGTTTCAACTGAATGGTTACTGGAGTCTTTCTGCACTTTTGCTACAGAAATGTTACAGTGGTCTGCCTATATATTTGCTACAGAAATGTTACTGGGGTCCGCTCATGCAGTTTCTATTGAATAGTTTGAGGGGTTCGCCTATACTTTTGATACAGAAATGTTACTGGGGTCTATCCATACTCGTGCTATAAAGAATGTTACTGGCGTCCACCTATACTCTTGCTACAGAAATGTTACTGGGGTCTGCCTATGCTGTGGGTGCACAAAGACTCCCCATCGCGATGTTTTAACATTTATCTGGCAAAAGTACACTGACTGACTTGGGCGAAGTCCTTAGCGGTGTGAAACTCTTCCATATTTGGGCATATTGATTTCTTCCTGTGTAATACCATCTTTGTGCACCCACTGCATAGGCGAGCCCAAGGAACTCAAATACTTCCCATTGTGGTGTTGACCTATCTGACACCTACACATAATGAAGTGTGTGGGGACCCAAGGCTTTCCCATAGCTATTTACCTCACGGCACCATGGGTTACACAAGATGGAGGCTGGGACCGAGCCTGACCCAGGGCCCAATCACGTACTTCCCACACACAGTATTGCAGGTCCTACCTCAGTCATGGTTTCTCTGCCTTATTATGCCACGTCCTCCTCCTGCTTGGGTTCTGGGGATCAGAGCTGGGCAATATGTATTTTCTCTCTTGTTACCACAGTTATCTGAGACAATGGTTTGGGCCAAACAAAAGGAACATTACTACATTAATGAGACGTTCACAGCTGCACTAGCATCCGAGTCCGCTTTATGCCCACGATTAATGAGGGTGTGAGCCGAAGCTGAGGTCCTTGGCAGGGTAAAACTGCCATCTTTGGGCGCTCTGATTTCTTTATGTGTAATACTTTCCTTGGGTTCAAGGGGCTTGCTATGCTGTGAGTGCACAAAGACTTCCCATTGTGGTGTTTTACCTGTCTGGCACAAATACACTTACTGGCTATGGTAGAAATGTGGGCCGAGGTCCTTGGCAGGGTGAAACTCTGCCATGTTTGGGCGCTCCGATTTCTTTATGTGTAATACTTTCCTTGTGTTCCAGGGGCTCGCCTATGCTGTGGGTGCACAAAGGCTTCCCATTGCAGTGTTTTACCTGTCTGGCACAAATACACTGACTGATTAGGGTAAAAATGTGGGCCGAGGTCATTGGCGGGGTGAAATTTTGCCATATTTGAGCACTCTGATTTCTTCCTGTGTAATACCATCTTTGTGCATCGACAGCATAGGCGAGCCAAGGAAGTCAAAGACTTCCCATTGTGTTGTTGAACTATCACACCTGACACCTACACAGAATGAATTGTGTGGGAACACATTGATTTCCCATTGCTATGTAACTCGTGACACCTTGGGTCACACAAGGTGAAGGCTGGGACCGAGCCTGACCCTGGGCCCTCTCACGTGCTTCCCACACACAGTATTGCTGCACTGTGAAGATGTGTAGAAGTGCTGGCACCTGAGTCCCCTTTATGCCCACGTTTGCGGTTCCTGACAATTTTGTGACGGAGGTGGCACAGGATTGGAATACGGATCTTACATAAATTTATCATTAATTCTCATCAGCTATCGCCCAGAGTTTCAAAGAGGGTCGCCACCTGGCCCTGCCATCCTTCTGCAGTGTATGCCTTCGGTTCCTCTTCATCCAGTACGCGCTTATACATAGACATGAGGGTGGTGTGGCTATGAAGAGAGCATGTGGCATGCGGGCAGCTGAACGCTGCGCAGGGAAACGTTTGTGTGCGCTGTGGACGCAGGGTCGTGCAGGGGGGGTTGGACAGCAATGCCAGCATGTCACACACAAGAGGTAGAGTGTCACCCACAGGCAGTGATTGTCCTTGTTTGCAGGTAGTGGGGTGGTTAGCTAAGATGTGCCAGCACATGTGCCTTGCTAATGAGGGTTTGTCTGAAGTAAATTGTTAGGGGGGGTGACGCCAGACTATTGCCCCCATTTTGGCTTAATAGTGGGGCCTGGGTGCCTTAGATGCAGCCTTGCATGCTGCCTTTGCCCTTCCCTATCCGTTTCTGTGGTGTTTCCATGACTTTCTGATGTTTTCTTGTGTTTCACAAGTCATCACCTATGCGGAGCATCGGCCCCGTACAAAAATGCTCAAGTCCCCCATTGACTTCAATGGGGTTCGTTACTCGAAACGAGCTCTCGGGCATTACGAAAAGTTCGACTCGAGCAACAAGCACCCGAGCATTTTGGTGCGCGCTCATCTCTACATATATCTATATATTATACATTACCCATAGACTACTGATATACTTTGAATTCCAAACCTTTTTACATGCCTTCTCAGAGTATTGTATATGTTTTTTTTTTCTAAAACTCCTATAATATGGATTGTTTTTTTGAATACCTTTTATTTATTTAAATCATATATTTTCTCCCTTCTCCACTTTCACAATATATATATATATATATATATATATATATATATATATATATATATATATATATATATATATATTTATATATATATATATGTATATATATATATATATATGTGTATAAATTTATATGGTTTTTCCTGCCTGCAAGTCAATTAATTATAATTATAAATTCTTTGTTTGACAAATCTTATTTCAATTTTTGAGAGTCCAAAAAAGTATTCACATTTTGAAGAGGGCAAATCCTCCACATAACCCAGTATACACACATAAGGTGTTAAAGGGACAGCTATATAATATACCGAATTTATGAGATCAGTTACTCTCTTCCAGAATCTTGTTAAGCCAGAGCTTGTCTACATCATTTGTAGGAGATCGGTGGTGGAGGCATAACAACAAATACAAATAGGACAATGTGATAGTCAATGTACCAAGTATAAGTGTGAGATCCCTATGAGCTTTATTCAGGAAATGCCCATTTGGGTGTGGATTTTCTCGGTATGTGTGATTATTACCCAACATGCACAGATGTTCATAGAATGGGACGTCATTGACCAGTATAATTGTGATTGTCTCCCACCAGGTAATGGCTCTGCACGGTACATGCATCCTGTTTCTGATCCTCACTCTTATTGATGGTAGACGTGCTATGGAGCGTGCATGCAAATTAGAACTGATTGCAGAATCAGAGCACATCACGAAGTCGGGAGATCTGATGCTGGGTGGAATAATACAACTTTCTACCACACCTGACAAATACGGTTACGGTACATTTACTGATAATGGTGTGAGTACTGTGTGTGAAAAGTAAGTACAGAAATTTTCCTCACTGTAGAATTGGATGGTTCACGATGCAGTAAAACAGACATATTTATATTGTGGGTCATTTTGATTAAAGAGATATGAAATTCATCTAGGTGGTCAATGTAGTGTTATGTTAAAAACAAAAATACTTTTGCCGATGAATCTGTGTTTGGCTCATTTTTTGCATAGTAAAGCATAGAACCAATGCTTTTCAATGGCAGCAGTCAAATGCCTGATATTTACCTTTGCACAAAAATGCATAGCGGTAAATATAGGACAATGGATTTTAAAACGCAGAAAACAGCAGCATCTGTCTTTTTTGGATGTGAAACTTCTGAATGCTTCCGCAACCAGGGGTTTCACCTTGTGCTCAAGGGGGCCCCATTGAGAACATATAGTGAAGATCGCAATCCTCTGGCACAGCTGTGGCAGGGGAGCGCAATGTTCTCCCATTGAATTCTATGGAGCAGCCATTGATTGAATTCAATGAATAGGTGAGTGGGGCCTCTGATTGGCTTACTGCTTAGCTGACATTTGTAGGTAGATTGGAGCTACAATGGGTAAATGGATATGTTTCTGAACATGGGACAAACCATCCATTTTAAGATGAAAGTCTTCATTCCTATGTACGCTGTACAAAAATAAGTTGTTTTTAAAATTACACAATTGCCAAAAAAAGGAAATCATATTTTTTTTTTATTTCTGCTTTGCTTAGATTCATTAAAAGCTGTGGGGTCAAGATATGCAGTACACCCCTATATGAATTCATTAAGGGATCTAGTTTTTAAAATGCAGTCATTTGTGGGGGTTTTCTGTTGTTTTGGCCACTCAAGAGCTCTACAAGTGGGTAATGGGACCTAACATGCCTTCAAGCAAAATGTCTGTTCTGAAAGCCATCAGCTGCTCCTTTCATTTTGGACTTCGTTGTGCATAGAGACATAATATTAGGGCCACAATGGGTATGTTTCTAAACACAGGGCAAAAAAGGGGGATCTATTTTGGGGTGTAAATTTTCTTTTTTTGTGCACTATAGATGAAAAAACCGCCTTTAAAATGACATATTTGCAAAAATATGTCATTTTATTTTTTCATTTTTTGCATTAACTCCTAAAAAAAACTGTGGGGTCAAAATATTCCTGACACCCCTCACTGCAGTTTTTAAAATGGGGTCATTTGTGGCGGTATCTATAATTCTTACACCTATGAGCGTTTGCAATCTTGGCTTGGTGTAGGAAAGCAAAGTGTTCTTCAAAATGCTGACAAGCAACGTAAAATTTATACGGCTCCTAAATGGTTAAAAAAAAGAAAGTTTTTTCAATTGTGCATCCAGAATAAAGTAAATAGATGTAAATATATATCTTATTAAAAAATTGTACAGTATGTTTGCGCACATTTGAGATATTGCAATTGAAAATGTGATTTTTCAAAATGTTCCCATTTTTGGCACTTTTAATAAATATACACAAATTCTATTGGTCTTTTTTTATCACCTGAATGAAGTACTATGTGTGGCGAAAAAACAATGTCAAAATAACTCGGATATGCAAAATCTTTACTGAGTTATTCTATGTTAAAGTGACACATGTTAGATTTCTAAAATTTAGCTAGTCATTAAGGCGCAAACAGGCTCAGTCACTAAGGAGTTAAGCCCTCTGAAGTGTCCTTTGGTGTCCATTTCGTTGTCTTGTTTCCACAGTGTATCTTTGTTCCAACTCTTTCCAGGAAAGTGATGCAGCCGCCCATCCACATGATGTAAAACATAATTTATCAGACCACACCGCCTTCTTTCATTGCTCCATGATCCAGTTCTGATGCTCACATATCTATTATATACACCTTTATAGATGGGCAGGGGCCACATGGGCCCTCTGACTGGTCTGCGGCTTTCCCGCTCCATACACAGTGATCTTTGATGCTCAATGTAATTGGACGATTTTCTATTTTTGCCAGCCAAAACTTCATCAATAATTTATTCTATTGTTACTTTTCTGTGGGATTGGACCCGACGGACTCTCATCCACCAGAAGAGAAGAGAAGTAAAACGCCAAGCAAAAATATACAGCTAATGAATACAAACCTTGCTATTAGAAGTGAAAAGAAAGGACAAATACAAAAATTATCAAATGGAAAGTAGAGGAGCAAGAGACCCCGATCACAAACTATAATATTTCTACACAAATGCACAAAGCTGGGAAACAAACAAGGAGAATTGGAGCTCCTAACACAGGAAGAGAAATATGATGTCATAGACATCACGGAAACTTGGTGCGATGATGCACATGATTAGATACAAGGCCTGAAGGATACAACTTATTTATAAGAAACAGACTTAATAGCAGGGGAGGAGGTGTTGTGTTGTATGTTAGGAAAACATTCATCTCCACAGAGATTCAAGCTTCAGAGCATGGGAGTTCTGTAGAAACTGTTTGGGTAAGAATACAAGGAGAGAACAATAGAAAGGACACCATTGTAGGCATAATGTCCACGAAAGTTGGAAATATTGTAAAATAAGATTCTTAAAGCACAATCATTAACAATCCCTAAAAGAAGGAAGAATGGGAAGCATTTAAAGAGACCAGGAAGGATAAACTAAGAACTTGTACACATGTTAAAGAGGAAGAAAAATATGTTTATCAAATAGAAAGTGGGGGCACTTCTAAAGAAGAATATAGTGCAGTCTGCAGAAACTGGAAGAAACTTGGGTAAGTGTCAGAAAAGCTAAAGCTAATGATGAATTGAGGCTTGCAACAGAGGCCAAAAGCAATAAAAAAGGATTTGGGGGTATGTCAAAAGCAAAATAAAAGTAAAAGATGCTATTGGATGCTTACAAGATGAAAATGGTGAATTGGTTAAGAATGATGTTGAGAAGGCCGAACTTTAAAATTCCTATTTTGTATCTGTTTTCTCTCAGAAAGTAGATGAAACATCAACTGATCTTCCTTGTACTATTGGGGGAATAAAAGAATGCAGGCTATCTGTAAGCAGAGAGATGGTGTGGGACACTTAGCTAACTTACATGAATACAAGTCTCCAGGTCAGCTGAATTACATCCTAGGATACTAAAGGAAGCAGCGGAGGTAATTGCTGAACTACTCTTTGGAATCTGTGAAATTTCCTGGAGAATAGAAGAAGTCTCAGAAAATTGGAAAAGGGCAAATGTTGTCCCTATCTTCAAAAAAGGTAAAAAAGTAGACCCAGGAAACTACAGGCTTGGATCAATAACCAAGCAGAACCATGATGAATTGGCTTCCCTAGCTTAGTAACGATGGAATCATGCAACGGTCCAACAAGTTTCTCTAGAAGCCATAGATCATCATGGACCTTGATACAACCTCAGAAATAGAGATAAGCCAGCACCAAAATGCTCGGTGCTCAAGTAAAAAATGTTTGTAATGCTCAAGAGCTCGTTTCGAGTAACAAACCCCATTGAAGTCAATGGAGGACTCTGCATGGGGAAGGTTGTGTGAAACACCTGAGAACATAAGAAAGTGATGGAAACACTGCAGAAACAGATAGGGAACGGCAGGGACAGCATGCATGGGTGTATCTGAGGCCCCCTGGTCAAACTATTAAGCCAAATTGGGGACAAGAGTCTGGCAGTCCCCCCCCCCCCCCTAAGAATTTACTTGGGACAGACCATAAGCAGCAACGCACATGTGCTGAAACATCTTAGCTAAGCACTACACTAGCTGCAACCAAGGACAATCACCACCTGAAGGTAACACCACTGCCTGTTCTCCAGGGTTACATGCTGGCATTGTTGTCCAACACCCCGCATGAGCCTGCGTCCAGAGGGCACACAAAATTTTCCCTGCGCAGCGTTCAGCTGCCCTCATACCACACGCTCGCTTCATAGCCACACCACCCACATGTCTATTTGTTAGTGTGTCTGCCTGAGGAGGAACTGGAGACACACACTGCAGAGGGTTGGTAGGGCCAGGCAGCAACCTTATTTGAAAGTATGGGCGATAGCCCACAATGCTGATGAGAATTGATGATAAATTGACGTACAATCATAATTCAAATCCTGTGCCACCTCCAACACAAAATTGTCAGGAGCCGCAAACATGGGCAAAAAGGGGACTCAGGTGCCAGCACTTCTACACATCTCCACAATGTAGCAGCGCATACTAACACCAAAGATTGGTTTGAAGCAGGAGGTGTCACAAAACTAGCCACCACAGGTATACAGTGACCCTGTGAACATCTCATTAAATCAGTTACACTTCCTGTGAATGTTCCAATCCAATATCTCAGATAACGGTGGTAATTTGTAGCATGAGAGCAAATGCATGCTGACCAACGCTGATCCCCAGATCCCAAGGAAGAGGAGGGAGCGCAATACTCTCTGTGGGAAGCACGTGAGCGGGCCCAGTGTCAGGCTCTGTCCCAGTCTCCACCTTATGTGACCCAAGTTGCCGTGAGTTACATAGCTGTAAGAAATCCATGTGTCCCCACACAATTCACTCTGTGTATGTCTCAGATAGCTGAACATTGCAATAGGGGAAGCCGTCTGCACTCTGCTCTCTACCCAAGTCTTTCAGTGTATTTGTGCCAGATAGCTAAAACACCACAATGGAAAATCTTTGTGCACCCACAGTATAGGCGAGCCCCTGAAACCTTTCTGTAGCAAGTGTATAGGCGGACCCCTGAAACATTTCTGTAGCAAGTGTATAGGCGGACCCCTCAAACATCTCATTAAATCAGTTATGGTTGCTTCCATTGCTCCAAAGACTGGATGAACCACGAAGAGGTTCCACAGTCCAAACCTGGCACAGTAGCTTCCCCCCCCCCCCCCCCCCAGGACCTCTGCCTCTGCATAGGCGAGCTCCTGCAACCCAGGGACAGTATTAAATATGAAGAAATCAGAGTGCCCACACATGGCAGAGTTTCACCCTGCCAAGGACCTCGGCCTCTGCCCACACCCTCGGCAATTGTGAGCCTAAAGAAGACTTGGATGCTAGTACTGCTGTGAATGTCTCATCAATTCAGTATCGCTTCTTTTGATTGGTCCAAACCAGTGTCTCAGATAACTGTGGTAACACAAGAGCAAATACATGCAGACCAGCAAAGATCCCCAGACCCCAAGCAGGAGGAGGAGGTGTCATAATAAGCCTGAGAAACCATGACCGAGGTAGGACCCACAATACTCTGTGTGGGAAGCACGTGAGCGGGCCTAGGGTCAGAATCGGTCCCAGCCTCCACCTGGTTGACCCAATGTGCCATTAGTTACATAGCTATGGGAAATCCATGTGTCCCCACTCAATTCATTCTGTGCATGTGTCAGATAGCTGAACAACCCAAAGGAAAAGCCACCTGTACTCTGCACCCTACCGAAGTCATTCAGTGTATTTGTGCCTGATAAGTAAAACACTGCAATGGGAAATCTTTGTGCACCCACAGCATAGGCGAGCCCCTGCAACCCAGGGACAGTATTAAATATGAAGAAATCAAAGTGCCCACATATGGCAGAGTTTCACCCCGCCAAGGATCTCGGCCTCTGCCCACACCCTCAGCAATCGTTGGCCTAAAGCGGACTTGGATGCTAGTACTGCTGTGAACCTGTCCTGTCGATCCACATTTTTTAACAAGACTGTACGCATTTTACACTGTCTTTTTTTGGCTTAAAGCATACGCAAAATAACCCTGTGTGTGTCCTGTCGATCTACACTATAGAACAAGTACAAATTTTACACTGTCTATTTTTGGCTTAAAGCGTACGCAAAATACACTCGTGTGTGCCCTGTCAATCCACACTATAGAACAAGACTGTACAAATTTTACACTGTCTATTTTTGGCTTAAAGCGTATGCAAAATACCCTCGTGTGTGTCCTGTCGATCCACACTATAGAACAAGTACAAATTTTACACTGTCTATTTTTGGCTTAAAGCGTACGCAAAATACCCTTTGTGTGTGTCCTCTCGATCCATACTTTATAACAAGACTGTATGCATTTTACAATGTCTATTTTTGGCTTAAAGCGTACGCACAATACCCTTATCTCTGTCCTCCCGATCCACACTTTATAGCAAGACTGTACAAATTTTACACTGTCTATTTTTGGCTTAAAGCATACGCAAAATACCTCTGTGTTTGCTGTTGATCCACACTATAGAACAAGACTGTACGCATTTTACACAGTCTTTTTTTTGGCTTAAAGCGTACGCAAAATACCCCTGTGTGTGTCCTGTCGAACCACACTATAAAACAAGACTGTACACATTTTACGCTATTTTTGGCTCAAAGCACATGCAAAATAACCCTGTGTGTGTCCTGCCAATCCACACTATAGAACAAGACTGTACAAATTTTACACTGTTTTTTTTTTTTTTTGCTTAAAGCATACGCAAAATACCTCTGTGTTTGCTGTTGATCCACACTATAGAACAAGACTGTACGCATTTTACACAGTCTTTTTTTTGGCTTAAAGCATACGCAAAATACCCCTGTGTGTGTCCTGTCGATCCACACTATAGAACAAGTAAAAATTTTACACTGTCTATTTTTGGCTTAAAGCGTATGCAAAGTACCCCTGTGTGTGTACTGTCGATCCACACGATAGAACAAGAGAGTACATATTTTACACTGTCTATTTTTGGCTTAAAGCATACGCAAAATACCCTTGTATGTGTCCTCTCGATCCCCACTTTATAACAAGACTGTATGCATTTTACACTGTCTATTTTTTTCTTAAAGCACATGCAATATGGTCCTGTGTGTGTCCTGTCAATCCACACTAGAAAACAAGACTGTACAAATTTTACACTGTCTATTTTTGGCTTAAAGCATATGCAAAATACACTTGTGTGTGTACTGTCGATCCACACGATAGAACAAGAGAGTACATATTTTACACTGTCTATTTTTGGCTTAAAGCATACGCAAAATACCCTTGTATGTGTCCTCTCGATCCCCACTTTATAACAAGACTGTATGCATTTTACACTGTTTATTTTTTTCTTAAAGCACATGCAATATGGTCCTGTGTGTGTCCTGTCAATCCACACTAGAAAACAAGACTGTACAAATTTTACAATGTCTATTTTTGGCTTAAAGCATACGCAAAATACCTCTGTGTGTGTCCTGTCGATCCACACTATATAATAAGACTGTATGCATTTTACACTGTCTATTTTTGGTTTAAAGCGTACGCAAAATACCCTTAGTGTGTGTCCTCTCAATCCACATTATATAAAAAGACTGCACAAATTTTACACAGTCTATCTTTGGCTTAAAGCATATGCAAAATACCCCTGTGTGCGTTCTTGCGATCCACACAATATAACAAGACTGCCCACATTTTACACTGTCTATTTAAAACATACGCAAAATACTGCTGCTGAGTGAGATGTAGAACACAGCGTATCTACGCTCCATAGCTTCATCTCACAGTTTTTCAGGTACGCGTGGTGCACAATTATTAAAAACCATTACAGTACGATCAGGTGGTGATGTGGATAGCGGATAACGTGTCCAGTAATTTATCCACCACCCAGTCTTCCACGCAGTCCACTCATGCTAACCAAGGGACTGGAGCTGTGAATCCTCACGCTGATCCTCCTTCCTCCCAGCCTGGTCACTCAGGAAAAGGAGAGATTAAGAACAGGCATACTCAAAGGAACTGTTCTCAGGCCCTTCCCCTGAGTCGCAAACAACGGTTCATCAGCCACGTGAGGAGTTTGTCGTGACCGATGCCCACAATTTGGACCTTTCACAGTCTCAAGGTGATGAGAGTGGGGACTTCCAAGTATTGCCTCAAGAGGTATTTGTTGATGATGATGAGACACAGTTGTCTGTCAGTGAGGTTGTTGATAGGGGAGTAAATCTGAGGGAGGAGCAGACTGAGGATTCAGAGGAAGAGCGGGTGGATGATGAGGTGACTGACTTGACCTGGGTTGGTAAGTCTACAGAAGACAGCACTTCAGAGGGGGAGGCAAGTGCAGCACCAGAACAGGTTGGAAGAGGCAGTGGGGTGGCCAGAGGGAGAAGCAGGTCCAGAGCAAGTAATTCCCCAACTGTTCCCCACAGCACCTGTTTGCGGCAAGCTCCTGTGCAGAGGGCTAGGTGTTCGAAGGTCTGGAGGTTTTTCAATGATAGCGCGGACGACTGACGAACAGTGTTGTTCAACCTGTGTCGCACCAAGATCAGCAGGGGAGCCACCACTACCAGCCTGACCACCAGCAGCATGCGCAGGCATATGATATCTAAGTACCCAACAAGGTGGAACAAATGCCATTCACCACATGCGGGTCACAACAATGCCTCTTCCCCTGTGTCACATGCTGACACTGAGATGCAATCCCCCTCCCGGGCTGCAAGCACAACGTCTCCCGCCCTGCACCCATCCCTTCACCTGCACGGTCCTCCACTGCCTCCACCAATGTGTCCAAACACAGAATTTAGCCGTCCATTTGTCTTACCTGCTCATTATTTAGCTATTTAATAACCTCATTAGCGTACGAGCCAAGCATACTGGTCTAAGACAGTTTTCAAGGCAAGACAAATATAAAACACAAGTTTATTTACTCCTTAGTATATGAATGTAAGTGAAACAGTTAATTAACATATAGGCATTGAGATCACATGGGTAACAAAGATAAGCATCAATACATCACCGGATATTGTAGCATCACTCCGCAATCGCGGGATCTCCAGGTACGATTGGTAGGAGGAATCCGAGAATATGCCGATACGTCTACCGGCCACAACGAGTCCCAGCCCCTCCCTGAAGATCACCCTTATTTATACTACTGTTTGGTTATGTAAAATATTCGCTTCTGCGCAGTATGATAAAACACATCATTCTTAGGTAAATAAAGCATTACGCGTGTCTTGGCAATATATATACTACTGCATAGTTTCTCTATGAAGATATCCATATCTGGACAATATTAGTGTTCAACATCCCGTAACTATGAGTCACTGTAACTGGTTTTCACTAGACCATATATGTCCAGAGCTTCTGTAGAATACTCCAAGCAAGTTAAAATAGTAGAAAAGCATACAGCAAGTAGTTATCTGATTACCTTCTACCTACACCTTTTGACACAATCTCTCAATCAATCATGTCTCAAACGTATCACAATCGGTCCTTAATCATTCACTATTTGCCGTATGATACCATTAAAATTTGGGGTTTTCTACAGAATACCTTATATGCCATGAAACAATTCCATAGCGATAAAAGTATTACAACTATGGCCAATACCAAAACAGGATGTATGAGCCAATTAAGAGTGGTTTGTGCAGATGATGACTATCCCATAAAGATGTCATACTAATGGTGTGACGTGGCATCAGCAATAGCCGATCCCATCTTTACAATTTTGCCAGCTATTACAGTAGTACTTACAATATGCGTTGCCAAAGATTTATTAAGCAATTTAATATGTTGCTGTACTTCTTCTGTGTCTTTTAACAACTTTTTCAATTTAGTCAAATTTAGATCCCAATTTGTCACATTTAGAGGCAGTGGTTGCCAATTGACAGCCACTGTCTTGTCTTGTTCAGGTAATAACACAAAGGTCTCATTTTCCCAAACAAGTGCAGATACGTTTCGCAAGCATCCTGAAAATGGGACAACCATCCCAGGTACAACAGGATGATTAGTTGCCAAACATACCTCCTGTGGGGCTATTTCAACCATCATCTTAAAAGTGAGTGGCAGCACAGTCCATTCACATACATTGATTGTATTTTGTAATAGACATGGTTCATAAACAGCCGATTGGACCTTGCATATGGTCCCTTCTAATGTGTCATCACACAATGATAAATGATGAGTTCTATTTTGGTCATCAATGTAAATCCCGTTAAATCTAGGTACCCAGAAATGCATATCTTCTGGAACACCTATAAGTAAGGGGAGAACTACAAACTTACACATCACATTCTTTTTAGTAACATTGTATATGAATATGGTCCCTTTACATAATATATCATTGCAAACCATTTTCTGCGCCTCCAACTGTATCCAATCAGTCTCAGTTATAGTCTGATTGAACACGGTCCTCCACACCTGCTCATTGCCAGTCATGAGCATAGTTTGAAGTGTGTTCTTTTGTTGTTGCTGATAAATGGTCTGCAAGGTACATATTGACCAATTAACATAGTTAGATATGTTAGAATTTATTTCATATGAAAACCTATTAGATGCATCTTGCAAATCAAGCATTATTGTGTCCACATCCGCTTGCATACTAAAGGGCTGCCATATAGTGGGCATCCAGTTAGCCTGCAATGTGAGCACATCTTTAATACCACTTCCCGCGTTATGCATTCGATTAGCTAAAGTCTCTATATCAAAACCATTAATAGTCCCAGAAAGCGCTCCGTAGCCTCCGAGTAAGGTATCATACCAAGCTCGACGGGAACGCTTGGTAGGACAAGTCCTTGAGGGTGGAAACTGCACGGAAGCTTGTATAACAGTCTTTTGAGTATCTCGTCCCACCAGGCGACAGGTGGATGGAAGCCTTTTTATATGTCCAGGATCTATTTTAGAAGCATTAATGTTCACGAATACCAGGAACTGGCCCCACATGGCCCGATTCTCGATCTCCGTTGCATTCCCACACGTAATTACTTCTGTCTCATTTAAGGGAAATGAAAACTGCACTCCCGTATTTGTACAATTCTGAACATATTGTATCACCAGGGAGTAATTGAGATATGGCAACTCTTTTGGTCTCTGACAGCAGGACACTTTCACAAGTGACGTAATGTTTATTTGTCCCGTTGCCTTATGCAGTGCATATGAAGGACGGTAAGTCGAACTTATATGCGATAATGGATTTCCACTCCAGATAGTCCCATCAAAGGTAATATTCACGATATAACATTTCTGGTTGGCTTCACAAGTGAAGTTGTCTTGCTTCCTGGTTCGGGTTGAATTCCTCCAGCCCCACGAATAGTCATTCCTTCCGGTGTCATTGACGCGGATCCCTGGCGTCCACGCATCACCTACTGCGAACACCGAACACATGACGCCAAGGATTCCAAAAATGATTATGTGATTCTAGAGAAGGCAAGGAAACAAGCATTATTCCCGCAAATAGCACTTTTCTTGTGGGACATATTCCCATTTCTCTACTCCGGGTCGCATAATAAGCAAAGTTCGATCTTTCCCCACAGCAATAACCTCTGCCGGGGAGGGCGGTCCTTGGTGATTCTGAACCCATATTTTGGCCCCTACATTAGTAACATCAGTTGAGCCAAAACCTTTATCTCCTCTTACAGTAAGTTCAGTGGGAGCCGCCCCTTCTTCCACTTGTGTCAGATACACTGGTATTAATAGCAGCTATGCCATGCGCTCCTTTTTCCCTATTATCAGAGGATCTGTTCCTAAATTTATCATGATTACTTTAATTTCCCCCTGATAATCTGCATCTATGACTCCCCCTAGGACTACTGCACTTCTCAGAGCAAAACTTGATCTAGTGGCTATCTGCCCGAAGTGATTCTCCGGGATCTTGCATCCTATCCCTGTGGGAATAGTACTCACCTTTCCCGGGGCTATCACCACCGTATCAAGAGCGTATAGATCCAACCCTGCAGCGGCAGGAGTGGCTCTATAAGGTGCCTGCGCATCTGGATTAATTTTCCAGTATAAGATTGTCTCTACCTTAGCTACAGCTATACTGAGATTGGGTGTTAGCATGCGCATTAAGGGTGTCATAGAATCAGTGATGGGCCTGTTGTTGATAATCTGTAAAGCAGCAGTCAGATTATCTCTCCATTGACCATATTTGTCGGTCTCAGTGAGCTTCTTCAGGGTAGATTTTAATAACCCATTCATTCGTTCCACCAGGCCCGCGGCCTGTGGATAGTAGGGCATATGATATACCCACTCTATGTTGTTTTTACTGGCATACTCTTTTACCTGATTTCCGGTAAAATGTGAACCATTGTCTGTCTGGATCTGCAGGGGAGTCCCATAATACTGGGTAATAACTTCCAGAGTACGTAAAGTACTCCATTGTGTTGCTGTTTTACATGGGAATCCCACCATCAGACCTGAGAATGTTTCTACTGCTGTACAAATATACTTACATCCTCTGCTCTCAGGGAGGGGCCCTACAAAATCCATCTGCCAAATCTGCGCTGGCAACTGGCCTCTCCCTATGTGTCCCATTACTGTATGAGGCACTTCTCGTTTTTGCACATGTTGACATACTGGACATTGCGCGATTACTTGTTTGATCATGTCCACCGTCAATGGGATACCTCTTTCTTGTGCCCACCTGTAAGTGGCCTTCTCTCCCAAGTGTCCACTTTTTTGGTGAGCCCAAACAGCTGTACCTTGAAGCCATGCTTCCTTTTCCTTGTCAGGTTCTTGGACGGCAACAGAGATCGATGCTGCCGCATCTGCTTGAGAATTAAATAAACGTTCCAATGAGTCAAGAGGGACATGAGCATCAACATGAAACACAGTACTTTTAGTACTCCTAATGAATTCCTCTATGTCTTGCCAAAGCTCTTTCCCCCACAATTCCTTACCATGAATGTTCCAGTCGTTCTTCTTCCATCCCATGATCCAAGTGGCCAAACCATTGGCAACTGACCATGAGTCCGTATACAAATGACATTCTTGCCCTTGTTCCTGCTTCAGAGCTAAGAATACCGCACAAAGTTCTGCATATTGACTACTCTTACCCTCTCCCTCCATGACCAACGTCTTGTCTAATTTTGGATTAAAGGCTACACTTTTCCATCTACGCCTTCCACTGATATACTTGGCCGAACCATTCGTGAACCAAGCATGCTCCTTTTGGGAGTCTGTCAACTCAGAGTAAGGTATTCCCCACTTTACTGGGGATTCCTCCATTTGTGCTACTGGTGTAACCTGACCATCTGGAGGGATATCAGCTATCTTTTCATGCAGGGCAGCTATCCCCCCTTCACCTTTTTTCGCTCTTTCTGAGATGTACCATTTCCACTTAATGATACTCTGCTCCTGGGCATGTCCTATCCGGTTGGACTTTGGATTAGATAATACCCAGCTCATGATGGGAATCTGCGGCCTCAGAAGGACTATGTGTCCTGTTGTCAATTGTTCAGTATCCACCAGGGCCCAATAACATGCCAACAGCTGTTGCTCCCGTGGAGTGTATTTTTCTCCTGCATCTGGTAATTTTCGATTCCAGAAGCCCAGTGGCACTCTTTTGCCCCCTTGCTTCTGCCACAATGACCAGTTTGCATACATATGCTGAACTGATACATGAAGTTCTATCTCACCATCTTGTAAAGGCCATAAATCTACGGCCTGTTGTATGGCTTCTTTTACTGCCTCAAACGCAACCTGTTGCTCTTCTCCCCATGTGAACTCGTACTTCTTGCGAGTCACCTTGTAAAGAGGAGCAAGAAGCTGCCCCAGATGCGGAATGTGTTGTCTCCAGAATCCAAACAATCCTATGTAGGATTGTGTTTCCTTCTTGTCTTTCGGAGTGGGAAAATTTAAGATTTTCTGCCTTGCCTTGGGGAGAATCTCCCTATGGCCCTTATTCCATTGAATTCCTAAGAATTTCACCGTCTGAGAGGGGCCCTGCACCTTGCTATCATTTATTTCCCATCCTTTTTCTCGCAGATGATGTAACAATCTGTCCAATTGTTTCTTTACAGATTGTTCATCCGGTCCCTGAATCATTATATCATCGATATAATGTGAAAACTGCATTTCTGATGGTAAATCAAACTCATCCAAATGTTCTGCCACCGTCCGGTGACAGATGGTTGGACTATGTATCCAACCTTGTGGCAATCGAGTGAACGTATATTGACGTCCTTGCCACGTAAAGGCAAACTGATCTTGTGCCTTTTCTTCTATTGGAATTGTGAAGAACGCTTGTGCGATATCAATCACAGCGTACCATTGTCCACTGTGACTTTGGATCTGCTCCACAATTGTAATGGTGTCTGGGACAGCTGCCGTCAAGGGAGGTGTTTGTTTATTCAACTCCCTGTAATCGACAGTCATCCTCCAAGACCCATCACTTTTCTTCACAGGCCATACCGGATTGTTCCATGCTGTGGTTGTAGGCCTCACAACCCCAGCATCGACCAAATCCTTAATGGTTTCCCCTATTTCCTTGTGACCTCCAGGAATTCTGTATTGCTTCATAGCAACCAGTTTTCCTGCAGGAGGGATATGTACGGGTGGCATTTTGACCTTTCCCACCGTAACTGGACAAGCTTTTATCCCTATTTTCCTTACGCCAAAGACAAACTTACCATCTTCCAGGTGTAGTGTCAATCCTTTCAGAATATCTATGCCAATTATATATTCCGGAATAGGTACTACTAACACCGTGTATTTACGTAAGGGCAAATTGCCCAATTTCAAAGTTACCTGTGTCTGTACTCCTTCGGTAACTTTTCCTCCCAATCCTGAAATATTAACTTTTGGACCTTTAAACTTTTTTGGATTTCCATAAATCAGAGTAGCCTCCGCCCCTGTATCTACTAAAGCTGGGACCCTTTGGACATTACCCCCTTTCCAATGTATGGCTAGCGGGACGTAGGGTCTGTCATCCCGCCTAACCCAGACAGGGGCTTGGCTTGCTACCTATGCGGAATCAGAATCTGATTCCTCCAGGAGCGGAGCAGATGGCTTCAAATGGTCCTGCACTTGGCTAGCTACCATTGCAGCCATCTCCTTCCATGGATAGATCTTTTGAAAGTCCTCCCATTCTAATTTCTTAGGTTCTGAATTAGTGACCTGCTTCTCTCTCTTTTTAGAAGTTTTTGGGGCCACTGAATCTTCCCTTTTATCCACCTTTTTGTTGGATAATACCTTCTGTTTATAAAGACGCCACAAATCACCTGTATCTTTTCCATCAATGGCGTCCTTGGAGACTCCAGCTTTCAGGAGAGCCTGAAACATATCTCTACGAGATACCCTTGGCACTCCTGAATCACCAGTCCCCTGGGAACTAGGATTCCTAGACCTATCACGATCTGTTCGCTTTTCCTCTCTATCCCAGTTTCCCATATCTTGCAATTCCCGCATTCTAGCCACGACTGCAGACATTGGCTCATTAGTCATGGATAGAAGTAGGGTCATCATCACGGCTTTATAAGCCGGAGGTGCAGTCTTAATTAAACGATTTCTAACTCCTGCTGTCAGCCGAGTCTCCAAATAATCTTCCATATGCTCGATGATAATTAATGAGACCCTCATGGCTTCCTCCTTCAACCTTTCAATGCCATCCCTGATAGTGTACCAAGGTTTGTCATTGATTGGAATGTCTGCCTCTGTCGGGAACTTATTAAGAAACCCATTGGTTACTATATTAAACAGGGAAATAGCACTTTCTCCTTGATAATTAGGAAAGTATTCTCTAAAATTTCTACTGATTACTGGATCTCTGGTTAAAGTAACAAATCTCATTGCATCTTTTGGATCCAACATTACCCCAGTCGCCCCGTGCTCAAATAGACGGACCAACCATGGTATGTCAGATTCCCCAGGCTTTTGCCTAAATCTACTCAGTATATCATCAACTTCTGACTGAGAGAAATCCTCTAGGGTAAGCCTGGTGCGCCTATGTGGCACCAATTCTTCTTGCACCAACAGTCTCCCATCGGCATCGTACATATAGTTTCCCTGATCGTCATACCTGGGCAACCTTTGCCCATCATGACCTAGGATAGGCTGAGTATCAGGTCCATATTCAGTAGTTTCCTTCCTTCTGCTAATGGGCTGGGCACGTTTTAAAGCAGGTGGATCAATTATTGGATTGGGTGGGTCTTCCCAATCCCCCTTATGCCAGTCCTCCTCCCCCGAAGAAGATGAGGAATCCCATAAGTCTCCATCCCACTTATCTGGGTCCCAGTTCACAGAAGCAGAAGCTATAGCTTTCGATACCTTTCGCTTATCAACCTTACCTTTACGTCCCTTATATTTATTCTGAGCAACTTTTACAACAGCCTTTTCTGCAATATTCTGATAATGTTCTATTTTTTCCTTTATCAACCTTTGGTTACATTCCAACACCACTCTCTTTCCTTCAGATTCTGCTAACTTTTGTTCTGCCTGATTAAGTTTTCTTATTAGTTGGGACTTCTTTTTATGGATATTCCTATAGGCTGAGGCCAATACCCAATTTCTCCTACCCAACTGAACTGCATCACCTGCCTTGGCAGGGGTCTCCTCGAGTACCTTAACAACATCGAGGGGCTCTGAATCTTTTAGCTTACTATCCCATGATTCTGCAAGCCCACTATGCATCAACTCCTGAGCTAATATATCATAGGGACCCTCGGACCAGCCGGGGATGTCTATTTTCTGTTCAGATTTAACCTTTTTGGCTCTTTTTGTAAACATATTGTTGTCTTATTGGCAAAGTGCCAATTGGTGAAATTTTTTGCACAGGGGTCCCCCTCACCGCGAGACACCACCCTGCAAATTGGCACCAATTTCCCAAGTCCTGTCTCAAAGTTACAGAACTCCGAAAGTTTTGGCAACGTGCCAATTTGGTGAAATTTTGCACAGAGGTCCCCCTTACGGCGAGGCACCACCCTGCAAACTGACACCAATTTCCCAAGTCCTGTCTCAAAGTTACAGAACTCCGAAAGTTTTGGCAACGCGCCAATTTGGTGAAACTTTGCACAGAGTTCCCCCTCACAAAATGTATAAAATTTTGGCAGTATGCCAATGGGTTCAACAAGGACTACTTACTGCGACTATCAATGTGTATTTACTATTATTACTCTATCATTTATCAAAGCAAAGTTATAACCATTTGAACCCCTTGGCAATGGGCCAAAAATCTAATATGGTGACAGCAGCCCCCCCGTGCACTGAGAAGCACTGTCACAATACCAAATTATACAGTAATATAACCTTACCAAAGACAACAATATATATATATATATATATCCTGCCAGACTATGCCAATTTATGTCTTACCTGCTCATTATTTAGCTATTTAATAACCTCATTAGCGTACGAGCCAAGCATACTGGTCTAAGACAGTTTTCAAGGCAAGACAAATATAAAACACAAGTTTATTTACTCCTTAGTATATGAATGTAAGTGAAACAGTTAATTAACATATAGGCATTGAGATCACATGGGTAACAAAGATAAGCATCAATACATCACCGGATATTGTAGCATCACTCCGCAATCGGGGGATCTCCAGGTACGATTGGTAGGAGGAATCCGAGAATATGCCGATACGTCTACCGGCCACAACGAGTCCCAGCCCCTCCCTGAAGATCACCCTTATTTATACTACTGTTTGGTTATGTAAAATATTCGCTTCTGCGCAGTATGATAAAACACATCATTCTTAGGTAAATAAAGCATTACGCGTGTCTTGGCAATATATACTACTGCATAGTTTCTCTATAAAGATATCCATATCTGGACAATATTAGTGTTCAACATCCCGTAACTATGAGTCACTGTAACTGGTTTTCACTAGACCATATATGTCCAGAGCTTCTGTAGAATACTCCAAGCAAGTTAAAATAGTAGAAAAGCATACAGCAAGTAGTTATCTGATTACCTTCTACCTACACCTTTTGACACAATCTCTCAATCAATCATGTCTCAAACGTATCACACCATTTACCAAACATTAGAGCGCAAGCGCAAATATGCAGTCACCCACCCACATGCACAATCGCTAAAAGTGCATATCTCCAAACTGCTGGCCCTTCACATGCAGCCATGTAGGCTGGCAGTAACTAATGCTTTCTGCAACCTCATGGCGGCCGCTGTCCCTCGTTCCTTGGTCCCCAGTCGCCACTATTTTTCCTGCTGTGCCGCCCTAGCGCTACACCAGCACGTGTCACAGAATATCAACAGTACCCTCACCAACGTGGTTACTGGGAACTTCCACTTAAACACAGACATGTGGACAAGTGGACAAGTGATGGCGGGCAGGGACACTACATCTCCCTGACGGCACATTGGGTTAATCTGGAGGAGGCTGGGACCGAGTCTGACCCTGGATCCGCTCACATGGTATCCACACCGAGGATTGCGGGTCCTACCTCTGTCATGGATTCTCCAGCTTATTATGCCACCTCCTCCTCCACCTCTCAATTGCCAACTGTGAGCACGTCACCTTCAGTCTTTAGCTTGAGGTGCTGCAGCACTGCCATGGGGAAGCGTCAACAGGCCGTGCTGAAACTCCTGAGCTTAGGTGACAAGAGGCACACGGCCCAAGAGCTGTTACAGGGTTTGATGGAGCAGATAGATCTGTGGCTTTCACTGCTGAACCTCCAACCAGGCATGGTCGTGTGTGACAATCGGCATAACCTGGTGGCGACTCTGCACCTTGTCAGACTAACACACAGGGCATGCCTGGCCCACGTGTTCAATCTGTTGGTTCAGCACTTTCCTAAAAACTACCCCAATTTGTCTGAGCTGCTCAGCAAGATGTGTCGCGTGTGCACACATTTCAGAAAGTCCACCACAGATGCCGCCATCCTCAGGACTCTGCAAGAGCGCTTCCATCTGCCAGTTCACCGACTATTGTGTAACATGCCCACATGCTGGAATTCAACTTTGCACATGTTGGCCAGAGTTTAGGAACAGCGTAGAGCCATTGTTGAATACTAGCTGCAACATGCCCATCAGAGTGGTAGTCAGCCTCTGCAATTCTTCAGAGAGGATTGGGCATGGATGTCTGACATCTGTCAGGTGTTAGGAAACTTTAAGGAGTCAATGCAAATGGTGAGTGGTGATGCCGCCATTATGAGCGTAACCATCCTGCTGCTTTGCCTGCCGAGAAGGTCACTGCTAAGCATTAAGACCGATGCATTGTGGATAGAACAGGAGATCGCGGGTGACAATACATCGTTTGATAGACAGACCACCCTCAGGTCTGTTTCTCAGAGCATATTGGAGAAAGAGGAGGGGGGATATGATGGGGAAGAGACTGCTGCCCACACTGCAGAGGGCACCCATGCTACTTCCTTCACATCTTTTCAGCATGTATGGGCTGAAGAGGAGGAGGTGGAGAAGACAGAGTCATCCTCCTAGTGAGGACAGCAATGTGTTGCGTACTGGGACTCTGGCACACATGGCTGACTTCATGTTTAGCTGCCTAGGAGGGAACAGTGTAAAAAGATGGTGAGGGAGTGCATACCTATGTCCTTCGTGATCCCTCTGCTTCATACAACTATTGGGTGTCAAAGCTGGACACGTGGCGCACAATGGGCTGTACGCCTTCCAGGTGCTGGCCTGCCCTGCCGCTAGCGTGTTAACAGAGAGGGTGTTTAGTGCTGCTGATGGATTATCATGGATAAACGTACCCGCCTGTCAACTGACACTGCCAACATGCTTACACTTATAAAGATGAACAAAGCGTGGACTTCCCCAGACTTCTCTTCTCCACTGGTGGAAGGCAGCTTAACATAAAATATCTTTAAGCTGAAACTGGAGAACCATGCACCCTCTATCACCCCAAAAAAGGGTAGAAGCAGCTTGGTCTATCCTTTTCTGATCTTCCTCCTCCTCCTCCTAAACCAGCATGTCAGCACGCTAAACAGCAAATTCATCAGAAGGCTAAAAGGCTATTTAAAAACTATTTTTTTCAGAGGGCTGCCTGTCAAAGCATTTTTTTAGGGCTGCCTCCTGGTTCTCGCCCCCAATTTTGAAGAGGTTCACCACTAGAGTTCAGCAAACGTGTTAGTTCCAGCTTCATGCGCCCCCAGAGTCCACAAATGTATCCCAGCGCAGTGTCCAGCTAACTGACATTGAGACAGAATGAATTGTCCTGGTTTGGCCACTCTAATTTTTTCATAGTACATGCTGTCTGGTTAAAAAGCCCCTTGGGGAGAGGCAGGGGCTGGGACAGGTGGTAGCTTGCCCGTTGGTGGACCGCCACCTGGATCCCATTAAGGATGTACGAGCTCTATGTTAAAAAAAATATTTCAGGGGTTCACCTGTACTCTGGGTAAACAAATCTTTCAGGGGTTTGCCTATACTCTTGGTACACAAATTTTTCAGGGGTTCACCTATACTCTTGGTAAACAAATACCCTACAGTCTCAAAAGATCTTTCAGGTTCTCACCTGTAATCTCGGTAAAAAAAATTTCTTCTTTTTAAAATGGGTTGTTTTCTTCATTAAAAATGTAAAAGTACTGGCCTCTGAGTCTTCCCTATGCTAGCACTTGTGGCTAATGAAATGCTGCGATGGAGGTAGTATGAGATCGCACTTACAATTATACATTCATTTGTCTGCGAATTGTCAGCTATGAAGTACAATTTTAAAAGGGTCACACGACATGCGGAAACATATCCCTGTGCATTGTACATCTTTGACCACTAATTTCTTTACAGTTCATGATGTTCCCCGGGGTACTGGTTAACAAGCCTCTCAGGGAGAGGCAGGGGCTGGGACAGGTGGTAGCTTGCCTGTCGGTGGACAGCCACCTGAATCCCATTAAGCAAATAAGACCTGTCGCTCAAAAAGTCTTTTAGGTTTTTACCTACACTCTTGGTAAACAAATCTTTCAAGGGTGCTCCTATACTCTTGGTAAACAAATCCTTTTAGGGGTTCACCTATACGCTTGGTAAACAAATCTTTCAGGGGGTTCGCCTATATTCTTGGTAAACAAAACTTTTAGGGGTTCACTTGCACTCTGGGTAAAAAAATCTTTTGTTTTAGAATGGGTTGTTGAACTGCGGAGATGTGTAGAAGTACTGCCATCTGAGTCCCCTTTATGCCCACGTTTGCGGCAATCTTGTGACTGAGGTGGCATAGGATTGGAATTATGATCACACGTTAATTTATCAGCAATTCTCATAAGCATTGTGGGCTATCGCCCACAATTTCAAAGAGGGTTGTTGCCTGGCCCTGCCAACCCTCTGCAGTGTGTGTCTCCTGTTTCTCCTCATCCAATACGCACTTATAAATAGACATGTGGGTAGTGTGGCTATCAAGCGGCCTTGTGGCATGAGGACAGCTGAACGCTGCGCAGGGAAACATTTCAGTATGCTGTGGCCTACTAAATAGGTGAAGGGGTGCGCCTTACCCCGTCTGGGATGGGGACAGCTGGACGCTGCGCTGGGAAAAATTTCAGTATTCTGTTGACTACTGCATAGGCAAAGGGGTGCACCTTACCCCGTCTGAGATGGGGACAGCTGGACGCTGCACCAGGAAAAATATTAGTACGCTGTGCATGTAGGCTCATGCCTGTGTCCTGGGGGGGATTGAACAGCAATGCCAGCATGTAACACAGGAGAAGAGGCAGTGGTGTCACCCTCAGGTGGTGATTGACCTTTGTTCCACCTAGTGTGGTGCTTAGCTAAGATGGGCCAGCATGTGTGCCTTGCTGATTATGGTCTGGCCCAACTAAATTGTTAGGGGGTGACCACCAGGATTTTGCCCACAATTTGGCCTAATAGTGCCACCTGGGAGCCTCAGATGTATCCATGTATGCTGCCCCTGCTGTTCCCTATCCATTTCTCTGGTGTTTCCATCATTTTTTTATATTTTCAGGTGAATCACACACCCTCCCCTATGCAGAGCATGGGTCACCTTGAAAAACGCTCGAGTCTCCTATTGCTCTCGAGCATTACAAAACGTCCGGCCTGAGTAACGAGCACCCGAGCATTTTGGTGCTCGCTCACATCTAGAGTTATTCCATCATACTGCTCTCCAGTGATTGATTACACCTTTACAACACTATTTCAGTGGAGGCACATCTAGTGCCCAGAAAATGTTCTAAAAACTTATTGCATCTAAATATTATTCTATTTTGGCAAACCAAGATGGTTTTTTCCCCCACTAACTCATCGGAAGTTGCTATCTCAGGTTTACATTAGGGTACCAATCTCTTTTTTTTTTTTTTAAATCAATTTTTATTAAATTTTATTATTTGTTCCATACAATGAATAATTGCAAAGAGAGATCCACGACAACAGAGTTATCCTGACTGACATGGATTCTATAGCCTAGCAAACATATAGTTTCAATAACATAGGATGTATTTCTAGGTAAGACTAAAGTTGTCGGAACCTCCCTTACAGGTGGTCTTTACAAATAACAATCTATTTTATGTTTTAAATTCTGTACACCAAATAGACGTTGTCTACACAAGTAACTTAAGGCAGAGCAAGCTGGGTACAGTCATTATCAGAAACCTGCAAAACATGAAAGAAAGACAAGAGGGTGGGGGAGGGTTAGGGAGTTGGGGGGACGCAGACAGACGGACAGTTGGGTGGGGGGGCAGGGCTATGGAGGGGAAGGGGTGGTTGCGGTGAATTAGAGGTAGTATGTCTTATTGTAGTAATGGAAATTGCCCAGTCTTTCTTATCCTTTTCCTAAGCAGAAACATTTGGGGGGCATTTGTTTGGATATTTAGCCTCAATGGTTGCTGTGATGGGGGTTTGGGTATTCTTGGTGAATTGTCTTTGGCCAGTCAAGTCTCTTTGGATGGGTGAATAATGCTCAGGAGTATTTTTTGGAGGTGATTGGCCAGGAGTTTTGCTAAGTATTTGTATAGTAGTTCAATAATGAAATTGGGCGATCTGATGGTACCATTGTAGCCTCCACCCAATGGGTTTAAGTATAAAGACAATTCTAGAGTCGAGGAGCATGTCAACCTGAACACATTTATTATAGGGACCATTGTTCTACTTGCAGGATTTTGTAGCATTCATTAATATAGTCATCAGCGCCTGGGGCTTTGCTATTTGGCAAGGTTGTCACCACTGCATATACTTCCTCTTCGGAGAATGGTAATTCCAGGAGGTTGGTTTGTTCCAACATGAGTTTTGGTAGCTTAAGGGTTACTTGCCAGGCTTCAATATCATTTATGTTAGTGGGGGATGCCCTATAAAAGTCTTCAAAATAGATCTGCATAATCTCTTTTAAGTGCCTGTTGATAGTGTTTGTCACCTGTTGAGGAGTTGGTTAGAGCTAGAACTGGTTTATGTTTTGTCTGTGAATTAGCTATTTGGGTCAAAAGTCGGCTTTTCACAAAAGATTCCAATGCTTGCTTTGTTTGGTCGTAGGATGTCATGTTATGCTAGGAGGGGAGTGAGCATAATGCTGTTGTGCAGACAGTAGGGAGAGTTGTAGTTTAGAGAATTGAAGTTGGATCTGTTTGCGTTTATGGGAAGTGTAGCTTATTATGTGTCCTTATATTACTGACTTAGATGCAGCCCAAAATAAAGTGGTGTCATCGATGTGATCGATATTATCATCAAGATAATTGATTCAGTGTGTTTTTAAATATGAAGGGAAGAACCAGATTTTTGTTTTCCTTTGTGGTGCCCTACTGCAGAAGAGAATCTGAGCATGGTCCGAGATTATAATAAGGAGTATAGAAGCATCCAAGCTTTTACAAATAGCGGGAATAATAGAAGAAAAAAAAAGTCTATTCTTGAGAAGCTATGATGCGCTGAAGAGCAGTAGGTGTATTCTCTTCAGGTAGTGTTAACCATATACCAGGGGTCACAAAGCGATAGTGTTTCCATGAAATGTAGGAGATCCCTAGAGGCCTGCGTGTGTGTATTATTTTGTGAAGCTCTATCGAGAATTGTGTGAATCATGCTATAAAAGTTTCCTCCTATAAAGAGGTTGGAGTCTTGCCTTTGGAGCAGTAAGGAAGCGAGCTTTGTGAAAAAGTCTGTATTGGATTTGTTTTGGGCATATGTGTTAAGGGTGTAATGTTCATTGTAAATACAAACTTTTAGTAGTAGGTATCTACCCTCCTTGTCTGTCAGTTCTTCTTCAATGGAATATGGCAGGCCTCTATGGAAGAGAATGGCCACTCCTCAAGAGTGTGATTTGCAGTGTAACAGGAGTCCAAACAGGGGTCCCGCGTGTTGGGAGTCTAGAGCATATTCTGCAGGTAGATAACATCAGGTTGAAGGTATTTTTAAAGTGAGTCAGAACCTTCTTTTTTGATTGGCATGTTAAGGCCTGCAACATTCCATAACACCATCTTAATGTCATGGGAAGTTGAGTATTCTTGTCCTGATGTGTCTCCTAAATTTGTCATCATGATAAGTCATTTGGGCTATGCATTGTGCAGTTGTGGTGTATCTTGGCCCCCGTCATCCCAACAAGTGATGGTAGGTTGATATGAGCATGATTGGGAACCCGTGGCCCACCAGTCCAGATCTATGGAGTAGCAGGAGAGAGAAACATATTCAACACAAACATGGAGAAACATATTCATAAGTTAACCTACAGACTGATATGAGGCCTAAGCCTCATCACTTAACAGTGAGAAAAGGGGAAAATAAAGTTCACAATTTCAGTCCAGAGGTATAAGTATCGGATCAAAATGTCTGATATGTAACTGATGTGGAAATGTGTACATCTCCCAATTGGTCATTTATTGCTGTTTGACATCCTCCTGGAAGTGGAAATGTTGGCGCGCTGAGTGAGGATCATCAATGAATAGTTGTCGGCCATTATCTGGCATTTTTAGTTTGATAGGAAACAATAGCTGGAACTTTATGGACTTTTCTAGGAGATCGCGGCAGGTTGGGCTTTACAATTCTATTTGCCAAAGGCGAAAAACACCCATAGGTAATATCCCTTGAAATATAATCTAAATAAAGCACAGACAACATTGAAAAACATACTAAGCTTGATGGAGCCATCGATATGGGATTGTAAACTATAGCACCATTCGTCAAGATTTTCTCACATGATTATTTGCTGCTGTCTTATCTCTATAGTCTATATTGGCTACTCAAAAGAATGTTCCGCCTCTCTTGTATTTAAGAGTTATGAGTTAAGCACTCGATTCACTATAGCCGTGGTTGGTTTTCCCCCTGAGGACACCGCAAGGTGAAACTTGTTGGTGTGGCTATAGATTAGGTTTTAATAGGGTTTTTGTGGTGCTGATTTACTAATCTCTACGTAGGCTTTCAAGAGTTGGTCATCCAGGCCCATGTTATGGTGTGTATATGCACAATTACAAACAGGATACTAATTGATGACTAGTAGAGATGAGCGAGCACCAAAATGCTCGGGTGCTCGTTGCTCAAGTCGAACTTTCCGCGTTGCTCGAGGGTTCGTTTCGAGTAACAAACCCCATTGAAGTCAATGGGCGACTCAAGCATTTTTGTATATCGCCGATGCTCGCTAAGGTTTTCATTTGTGCAAATCCTCAAAACCTACGAAAGTGATGGAAACAAAACAGATACGGATAGGGCAGGCGAAGGGCAACATGCTGGGCTTCATCTCAGGCTCCCAGGTCCCACTATTAAGCCACAATAGCAGCAAGAGTAAGCCCCCACCCTAACAATTTTTACTTCGGACAAACCCTAGTTAGCAAGGCACACCTTAGCTAAGCACCACTCTACCTCAAACCAAGCACAAGCATTGCCTGCGGGACACACCACTGCCTCTTCTCCTGGGTTACATGCTGTCCAACACCCCCGCACGACCCTGCATTCGCAGCGCACACAAAAGTGTCCCTGCGCAGCCTTCAACTGCGCTCATGCCACACGCTGGCTGCATAGCCACACCACCCTCATGCCTATTTATAAGTGCGTCTGCCATGAGGAGGAAGCGGAGGCACACACTGCAGAGGGTTGGCAGGGCCAGGTAGCGACCCTCTTTAAAAAGGGCAGGGCGATAGCCCACAATGCTGTAGAGAATCAATGAGAAATTGACGTTTGATCTTCATTCCAATCCTGTGCCACCTCCGTCAGGAGCTGCAAACGGGGGCATGAGTTACATAGCTATGGGGAATCCATGTGCCCACACAGTATTCATTCTGCCAAGGTGTCGTATAGCTCAATCGACACCGCAAGGGGAAAGCTATCTGCACTCTGCCCCCTACCCAAGTCAGTCAGTGTCTTTGTGCCAGACAGGTCAAACACCGCGATGGAAACTAAGTGTGCACCAACAGCATAGGTGGGTCCTAGGCAACCCAAGACATGAACAATAAATAAATCAGAGCGGCCAAACATGACAGACTTGCACCCCGCCGACGACATAGGCCTCGGCCCACAGCTTCAGCAATCATAGGCATGAAGCGGACTTCGATGCTAGTTCATCTGCGATGGGCTCAGTAAATCAGTTACCTTTCCTTTCACCGCTCCAATGAATGGATAAGCCAGAAAAAAGTTGCACAGCCCCAACCTGGCGCAGTTGCAGTTCCCCTGGGACATAGGACTCGGTCAATAGCTTCAGCAATCGTGGGCAGGAAGCGGACTTTCACTGCACCCAGGATATAGGCCTCTGCACCATCCCTCAGGTCTAGAGGGAATCCAATGCTAGTGTAGCTGTGAACGTCTCATTAGCACTGTATCGCTCCTCTTGTTTGTCCCAATGCAGTGCCCCGGATAGCTGAGCTAACGTGAGATAAAGTACAGGTTGGCTTCGGCCCACACTGCATGCCCTAGTCAGTCTGGCCTTTTTTCATAGTCACAGGCAGGTACATCTCCGCTATGGGATGTCTGTGTGGACCCACAGCATGGGTGGGTCCCAGGAAGCCACCGACAGTACAATAATAAATCCCATTGCAGTGCCCCCGATAGCTGAGCTAACGTGAGATCAAATACAGGTTGGCTTAGGCCCACACTGCATGCCCGAGTCAGACTGGGTTTTTTGGGGGGGCCAGATACGTAGAACACTGCGATGGGAAAACTTAGTGCACCCATACTATGCACAGACCCCTGTAATATTCCTGTAGCAAAGGTATAAGCTGACCCCACTAACAGTTATGTTGCAGAAGTCTAGGTAGACCCCAGTAACATTTCTGTAGTTACAGTATAGACAGACCTCAGTAGCATTTCAGTAGCAGCAGTATAGGCAGAGCCCAGTATTAGTAACGTTTCAGTAGTAACAGTATAGACAAACCCCAGTAACATTTCCGTATCAGCAGTATAGGCAGAGCCCAGTATTAGTAACATTTCAGTGGTAACAGTATAGACAGACCCCAGTAACGTTTCAGTTGCAGCAGTATAGGCAGAGCCCAGTAACATTTCAGTAGTAACAGTATAGACAGACCCCAGTAACATTTTAGTAGTAACAGTATAGACAGACCCCAGTAACATTTCAATAGTAACAGTATAGACAGACCCTTAGTAACATTTTCGTTGCAGCAGTATAGGCAGAGCCCAGTATTAGGTGCATTTCAGTAGTAACAGTATAGACAGACCCCAGTAACATTTTAGTTGCAGAAGTATACACAGACGCCCAAACATTTATGTAGCAGCAGTATTGGCAGACCCCTGTAACATTTCTGCAGCTGTAGTATAGGCAGACCCCTGTAATGTTAATGCAGTTACGCTCCTCTCCTTTGGCCCATACAAGTTTCTCGGATAACTGTGGTAACACGAGAGAAAATACATGATGCGCATTGCTGATCCCCTGACCCCAAACGGGAGGAGGAGGTGGCATTACAAGGCCAAGACACCATGACCAGGACCCGCTATAGTCTGTGTGGGAAGCACGTTAGCGGGCCCAGGGTAAGGCTCGGTTCCGCGCCTTCACTTTGCATTTTGCCTCCATGGGCAAAATCAAACCTTCAGATACGAATAATAGCCAATGGACAAAAGTAAAGCCACAGAACAAAAGTGGAAGCGACAACAGCTATGTGGAAAAGCTAGTATTTTCTGAGACACAAGGGGCATTTGATAGCAATGAAAAGGATATTCTAGGTACTAAAAGTCTGAACTCCTCCTCATCTCAGGGCGCCCACCCACTGGCGATTTTTTTTTCTTTGCGTTTTGCGTTTTTTCTCAAGAGCAATTAGAATTGAATGTACTCCTGTCCACTGGCGTTTTTTTTTGCGTTGCGTTTTTTAACATAGGAACTGTCAGTTGCATATGTGTCCTTATTTTTCTCCTAATGCACCCATGAAAGTCCATGGAAATTAACGGAAAAGCCGCGAAAACGCCGCGAAAACGCAGCGTTTTTCACGCACGAAAATCGCAAACGCCAGTGGGTGGGCACCCTCAATCAGAAATATGGAAAGGCTTCATTCATATGTTTTCTGTTGACCATTTTAAAGTGTTAGCAATGCAAGTTTCTGGCTATACCACTCATCTTTGTCAGGAATTACCAAAGATGATCACAAGTAAAGGCCTCATCAATCAGTCCAAAATCAGTCCAGGAGTATGTGGATCTCAGCTGGCCTGCTTCCACCAAGGATATGTGCCTGCTGCTACTCTGTCCCAAGCCCTGCAGGGATGCTGTGTTCTATAGTCGGCTCTACTCCTACCTCAGCTGTACACTAAAATATGTAATTATTATCAGTACCAACAAGATAAAAGCCACTATTGCTCTACCGGTCAGCTGAATGCTTCAGCTAGAAATAATCGAATACGACCCCGGTTGTATTTAGTTGGTTTTCGGAACTGTGGCCAGGATTAAGAGGGATGCGGGGGGCATTCCTATTGTGTCGGTTTAGGTGAAATTCTTGGACCGGCGCAAGACGGACCACAGCGAAAGCATTTGCCAAGAATGTTTTCTTTGTTGGAGGAGGAGGAGGGGGAGGGTTTAGAGGAGGTGGGATTACAAGGCCAAGACACCATGTCTAGGACCTGCTATTGTCTGTGTGGGAAGCACGTTAGTGGGCCCAGGGTCACCCTCGGTTCCGCACCTCCACGGGCAAAATCAAACCTTCAGATACGAATAATAGCCAATGGACAAAAGTAAAGCCACAGAACAAAAGTGAAAGCGACAACAGCTAAGTGGAAAGCTAGCATTTTCTGAGACACGAGGGGCATTTGATAGCAATGAAAAGGATAATCTAGGTAATAAAAGTCGGCACTCCTCCTCATCTTAATCAGAAATATGGAAAGGCTTCATTCATATGTTTTCTGTTGACCATTTCAAAGTGTTAGCAATGCAAGTTTCTGGCTATACCACTCACCTTTGTCAGGAATTACCAAAGATGATCACAAGTAGAGGCCTTATCAGTCCAAAATCAGTCCGGGAGTATGTGCATCTCAGCTGGCCTGCTTCCACCAAGGATATGTGCCTGCTGCTACTTTGTCCCCAGCCCTGCAGGGATGCTGTGTTCTATAGTCGGCTCTATTACTACCTCAGCTGTACACTAAAATATGTAATTATGATCAGTACCAACAAGATGGAAGCCACTAGTGCTCTAGCGGTCGGCTGAATGCTTCAGCTAGGAATAATCGAATACGACCCCGGTTGTATTTAGTTGGTTTTCAGAACTGTGGCCAGGATTAAGAGGAAGGGGGGGGGGGCATTCCTATTGTGCCGGTTTAGGTGAAATTCTTGGATCGGCGCAAGACGGACCAAAGCCAAAGCATTTGCCAAGAATGTTTTCATTGTTGGAGGAGGAGGAGGAGGGGGGAAGGTTTAGAGGAGGTGGCATAGACCGCCGCAGATACCAGAACCAAGGAAGGACCCGTAATTCTGTGTGTGGGTAGGTTGTGTGCGGTCCCAGGCTCCACCAAATTCACCCAATGTTCCGCCAGGGAGATATAGTGGCCCTGCCCGGCAGTACTTGTCCACGTGTCTGTGGTTAAGTGGACCTTTCCAGTAACCGCGTTGGTGAGGGCACGATTGATGTTGCGGGAGATGTGCTGCTGTAGGGCTGGGACGGCACACCGGGAAAAATAGTGGCAACTAGGGACCGAGTAGCGCGGGGCTGCCGCCGTCATGTTTTTGGAAAGCCTCCGTTTCCACAAGTCTGTACGGCAGAATCTCCAGGCTGATCAATTGGCAATGTGTATGGTTAATGCTTGAGCGTGTGGGTGCGCGGCGGCGTATTTGCGCTTGCGCTCCAATGCTTGCGCTAGCAACAGCTGGACGCTGTGCTGAGAGACATTGCTTGATGGGGCCGAGGACAGCGGAGTCTGCCTGCTCATCAGAATAGCCTTGATGGGTAATATTATTACTAAGGTTGTGTTATCGGATTACGCCGGTACCGATCTGATGACCTCGTTGCCAGGTGCCAAATGGGTAGATATGGAAGCCCGTAATGAGGAGATTTTGCTAGCATTATCTATCAATAGCATGAAATCACTCCATGTTATGTCAAGACATTTCTCCAGTGAGAATCAATGAATTCTACTTTATTATCAACATTGCCAACTCTTATACAGAAAGACGAGGGCGTATCCAAATGTTGCCTGGTACAAAGATTAGTGTTACGTAGTTTACTGTTACAAAGGTGAAAATACTTATTGATCATAAGACTTATTGACAACTACCAAATATTCACAAAGCTCTTAAGGCCCGTCTCAAACATAGAAATGACCTAAGTCAGGATATTGCTGTTGCATTAGACAATATTTCTGCTATAGTTTTGTGTCTTCTCTGTTAATATAGCTCAGCCTTATTTAATTTGTCTGTTGACTTCTTATCTTAAAATCCTAGTTCCTGACACTGCAAAACATTGGTTTTAGTCTTCTATTTAAGGGCCAATAGTCCAATACAAGGTAAGAAACATACACTTACTGCATTCTGAAACTTAACACTTTATATTCCATGACATTTCCCCCTTTTGTTTCTTATCTTGTCCCAGAACAACAGTAAATATTTGAGGTACTTTAGTCCATCCTAGTGATGTCTGCCAGCCTTTATCAATAACATTTCACTATTGTTCTGACCAATACAAGAATGATCATAGCCGGATAAATATAAGAGCTGGGCATACATACCATTCTGTGCTGGGCATACATACCAAACATAAGAGCTGGGCATACATACCATTCTGTGCTATCATAGTGGGTATCACCTTTTTTAGCAGATTTTGCTAATATGCCGTGTATACAAGATACTACACAACAACCTACCACTACAAAAGCAATTACTATAATAGTCAAAGTGGTAAGAAGAGACGTGATCCAAGCACTCCATTGTCCAAAAATGTCCTCCAACCATGATGTAAATGGATCAGAAACACCAGAACTTTTTTTTCGAAAGTTCAATAGATAAACTTAGTAGTCCGTGCAAAGCTTTACTCACTGATCCGTCCAGAGCCGTGTTGTTGGGGATGTAGGTGCAGCATGAATCCTCATTCATCTTGCAGACTCCTCCTTTCTCTGCTAGGAACATGTCCAAAGCAAGACGGTTCAGGAAGGCTATAGAGGATGTTGAGCCTAGTTGTTCCACTAATCCTAGTATGGCATCTCTGGTGTAGTTTACAAATCACTGTTGATTATAATTTATATAATTAATCCAATCAATATTTTTATTAATTGTGCACCAAGGACGAGAAACAGATTAGATTCCTCCTATAATCTGGTTTCTGGCTTTAAACTCATTTTGCACTCCCCTGGGTACCCCTATTTCATCAATATAAATACCTGCATTAAAAGATCCGTGAGGGAGATTACTTGGCAGTCCATGAAGAGATTGTTTATGCCCTAGTGGGGGTGCCTTTGTGTGTCCTGTCCACCCAGCTGCGAACAGCTGAAAGGGGAGGAGTACCTTTGTAGGTGCGCACTTACCTTTCCAAAATTTGGGCAGGGTTGCACGCATCCTACCATCACCACAAATCCACCAGACATCCTGCAATGGAGGTAGCATATGTTCAAATTCAACCAGTAATTGCTGAGGAAAGTATAGGCCTAGACAAGGGGCCGAACCAATCAGAATCTCATAAGGACTGAGACCTGTCTGTTTGTTGGGTGTGTGTCTTATTGACAACAGAGACAAGGAAAGACACTCAGGCCAAGGTTTATTTAATGCAGCCACTGCTTTTAAAATTTTATCTTATTTATTTTTTTTTTTCCTGGTCCCATTCAGCCTCTCTACTCTCCCACTGCTTTGAGGATGGTAGGGTGTGTGGAATGCCTGTTCTATGCCTAACATCCCTGCCATCTCACTAAAGGGAGCACCACGGTCACTCTCAATGGTTTCTGGGACACCAAACCTGCAGACCACTTCAGAAAGAAGCTTTTTGGCTATATTTTTGGCATTAGCCGCAGAAATGGGGTAAGTCTCCAGCCAGAGAAGAGAGCAATACATACAAGGACGTATTGAAATGGTCCAGATTTAAGGAAGTTGTATGTAGTCAATTTGCAACCTCTGGAAGGGATACAAGGGCCTAGGAGTGTGTTTAAAAGGGGTTTTCACTGTCCTACCTGAGTTGGACAATGCATAAGTCATTCATCCCTGAGCATAAGAGACAGCAACTACCGAAAAACCGGGTGCATACCAATACCTGGAAACAAGATCACACATTGCAATTTTAGAGGCATGCATGAGGTCATGTGTTATGGAGGCTAGCACTGGAAATGAGGCTCTTGGAAGACAAGGCTTCCCGTGAAGTGTCCACATACCACTGGAATCTAAAGTGGCTCCTTTTGCTTACCAACCTGACACTTCATGGGAAGATGCTTGTTTCTGGAGCCATCACTCAACACGGTTAAGTCGGGACTAAGTAGTGGAGTGTCTTTGATGGAATCAAACCCAGAAGTTTCCATCTGCATGAGCTGGGCGCAGTCGTGAGGTTCTTCTTGAGTCGCTTAGTCAGTGTCATCCTGTTCCGGTAAAAGAGTAGCAGGATTCAAAGTCTAACAGCGGGTGATGGTAACGTTGGCAGGCATCAGGAGGGCACATTGGAGTCTCAGGCAATGGGCTGCAGACAAGTACTTGGGTTGAACCTGTGTTAGAATGGCAGAGATATCATGCGGTTCTAACAGTTGTACCTCATGATCCAGAACTAGGTCTGCTGACTTGTCCAACATCCTGGAGACTGTCACTACTACTCGTAGACAGGAAGGTGATCATCTGGCAAAGGGATCTAACCTGCTGGAGTAGTAGGCTGCGGGTCGTTGGTGCCCTCCGTGCTGCTGTGTGTCCATTGTTCTCATTGCTGGGTAAGCCCAGGGCTGGGGCTACCAAGATGGCTACTTCTGTAAATTGGAAGGGTTTTTTTCAACAATAGTTTTTTATTGAATATGTGCAGAGATATTCAATCAAGTTATATAGATAAACATTTCCAATAAAGGCGTTTCTAACATTAGGTTCTCTCGTAAGATACGAAATTGTATAACTAGTGTACTATGCAGTTAGAGTAGAAGGCACATATCCGTATTTCTATAAGTGGGGGGGTGGCGTTAGGGAAAGTAGGCGGGAGAGGGATGGGAGGGTGGGGAGGGGTAGGGTGAGGGAGGGGGGGAAGAGGGAAGGAAAGGCAGGGGGGAAGGGTAAGGGATATGCATTAAAGGAGTTATAAGCCTTGACTTTAAGACCTAAACAAGGTCTACCAAAATTTGCTTATCTAATGAGAAAATAAATTTAACAGGGAAAGATTTTTAACCATGGGTTCCACATATCGTAATAGTGTGAGATATCTTTGTTACGAAGAGCTATGATCTTTTCAAAAATGTTGTGTTTGGATATAAGTTGGGTCAGTTCTTTTAAATTCGGGATTGTGTTGGAATTCCACTTTCTAGCAATTAGATTTTTGGCACCTAGTAAAATCTGTCCAATAAGTTTTTTTCAAGGGGAAGTGGATTTCACCAGGGTCAAGTAGTAGAAGGGCTAGTTTTGGAGAAAAGGGTAGCTTGATACCGGATATTTTGCTAATGAGGTTATAAGTGTCTATCCAGAAGGGGCGAAGAAGTGGGCATGACCAGAAAATATGTATCATGGAACCTGCAAGTCCGCAGCTTCTCCAGCATTGGTCGTCAGTAGAAAGACCTCTGCTGTTCAAAATCGTTGGGGTGTAATACCAACGTGTCAGGGTTTTTATATGGGTTTCGATCAAGGAAGCTTCTTGTGAAGCTTGACCCGCCCATTTAAAAGCTTGGAGCCATTTGGTAATAGGAACGTTTTGGTTTAAGTCTTTTTCCCAGTTGATAAGATGACATTTTCCAGGGGTTCTCAAATTCCCCGAAAAGATGTCATAGAATAGCCTAGTAGGGAACTTTTTGATATTGGAATTTAGGAAAGAGAGAATTATGTCAGGGGTTCTAATGTCTTGAAGGTTGTAGGTGTGTAAGAAGGATGCCACATGAGTGAATTTAAAAGCTTCATTGCTTGGTATGTTGTACAATGTCGTCATTGATTTGAAGGTATGGAGGGTGTTTTTTGTGTAGAGATCAGAGATATAGTTTATATTATTATTTTTTTTTTTCAAATAATTTTTATTGGATTTTATGGTACATCAAGAGTACATATACAAACATTACATATGCAAGTAGACATTGTGTACATCGCTACAAAGTTCTTGTTAGTGAACAGTTCAAATTTTACACTTTATACAGCGACATATATTTTAAATATGGTGAAGTACTCTTTAAGTTTAATCAGTAGTTGAAAAGATCAACAAAACAGTTTTAAACATGTCAAAACGTATTTTTTAACTCGAATTGCTGCCATTTATTCCAAGTGCTATTAAATTTTGGGAGACAGTTGTTAAATTTTGCATATATCTTCTCATAGCAGTAGTGGTCTGAAACTGCGTCTAGGAGGTCCCTCATTGAGGGTGGGGAAGCTTCTCTCCTTTTTTTAGCTATGATGTTTTTGGCGGTTAGTAGAAAGTGGCATACCTATTTTTTTTTTCTTTTTTGGTATTGTTTGGCAATCAATGAGGAGAAGTGCTAGTTGAGGTGAGCATTGCAAGCGTATGCCAGTTATGAGTTGTATGGTGTTAAATACTTCCTTCCAGTATCTATGGATTTGGGGGCACTCACAGAACAAGTGATACAGGGTACCCTCTTGTCCGCAGCCTCTCCCGCATAAATTAGGGTAAGCCGGGAAGAATCGTGCCATTTTTGAGGGTGTGTAGTATCAGTTGGTTAATACTTTGTAATGGGTTTGGAGAATGTTGGCCGAAAGAGTAGCCTTATTTGCCCATTCAAAGGCTTTCAACCACTTGGGAAGTGGTATGTTTTCTTTTAGTCTGCATCTAAGATATATAATCTCCAATTCTTTTGGGAAGGAGAAGTTATGTATATCGGCGTGTTTGAGAAAGGAGATAATCTTTATATATGAGAAAGCGTCTGAGTCGGGTATATTGAATTTGTTTTGGATTATTTGAAAAGGTAGAGGTTTACCTTTATTTAGTATGTCAAAGATAGATTTTACTCCCTTCACCAACCATCTGTTTAGGTTTAGGTCCCGTATAAAATACGTGAGGACTTCAAATGGAAGCTCTGTTGATGAGCCCCCTGAATCAATCTTATATCCAAGAGCCAGTTGGTTCCAGTAATGTAGAGTGTTTGACATTAGTAAGGAGATATTTTGGAAATCTATTAATGGTTGGATCTTCGGAGTCAAGGCTCCTAGGATTGAGGCTTTAATTAAGAAGCCTAGGTGTCTATCCCCGTTTCTTTTTTTCTCTATATGGCACCAGGATGAAGATGGTTGGGGCTTCAGCCAGACACTAGATTGGCTTAATAAAGAAGCCTTATAGTAGGATTGGAGGTTGGGCACACCGAGTCCTCCTTGCTTCCTATGTTGGTATAATATAGACGCTGCCAGTCTCGGTTTTTTGCCGTTCCAAATAAAGTTAAGTAGTTGTCTCTGGAATTTTTGAATCATGGGTGGGGGGACTGGGTAGGACAGTGTGCGGAAAAGATATAGGATTTTCGGGAGTAATACCATTTTATAAAGTGCCATTCTGCCAAACCAAGATAATTCTTTTTTGCCCAGCTCATCCATCTCTGCTTGGAGGGAAACATATAGAGGGTCAAAGTTTGCGGGAATTGTTTCTAATGGGTTTTGGCATATTTTGGTGCCTAAGTACGGTATCTCGGTTTTCCACTGAAAAGGAAACTCCCTCTGTATATCTGATTTTAAATCAGAATTGACATTAATCCCCAGTATCTGGGATTTGTCAGAGTTTAGCTTGTATAGCGAGGCATTACTGTATTGAGTGATGCAGTTGTTTAGGATGAGGACAACACCCCGTCAGCCAGTACTCTGGCCGAGGGTCTCGTGTAGAGAGCTCGGACCGTCCGTAGGAAGCCCTCGCCCACCCCAAACCTCCGGAGCACTTCAAAAGCAAAGCCCCAATGCACTCTATCGAACGCCTTCTCTGCATCCAGGGAAAGGAGGAGAGAAGGCGTCCAACTCGAGTTAATCTGTTCTAGCAAGTTCTGGATTTTGCGTGTACCATCTGCGGCACTTCTTCCTTTTGTAAAACCCACCTGGTCATTGTGTATGACCATGGGCAGGACCTCTAGGAGGCTATAGGCCAATATTTTAGCATATATTTTTAGATCAGAGTTTAGAAGGGAGATAGGCCTAAAATTTGCTGGTGTTGTGGGGGGTTTGCCTGACTTGGGTATGGTGACAATGGTGGCCTGAAGTATTTCTTCATGCATAGTGCCTTGTTCCATCGTCTCGTTAAATAATGAATTTAGGTGGGGAGTCAACATGTGAGAGAAATTTTTTTTGTAATATTCATTTGAAAGACCGTCAGGTCCAGGGGATTTGTAATTTTTCAGGTCTTGTATGGCTTTGTGGATTTCTGCATCCGAGATTGGCTTGCTCAAGATATCTTCTTGGGCGTCTAGCGTGGGGAGAGTTATTCCATCCAAGAATTTGTTTATTAACTCCGGAGTGGGCTAAGAGGTGTTAGAGCTATCCTTGAGGTTATAAAGATTATTGTAATAGTCTTTAAATTGTTCAGCTATCTGCTGGGGGTGGGCCATTTTTATTTGGGAGATGTTGTTGTTGGTGATGTATGGAATTTTTGTTTTCATTTGTTTTTTCTTCACAAGGTTGGCCATCAGTTTTGAGGGCTTATCCATGTAAGAATAAAAGTTTGCTTTGGAGTACATTAGACCCCTGTTATAATTATCTAGGAGCTTTTTTTTAAATTCTCTTCGCAAGGAAGACAGTTCCAGCAGGTATATGCTTTGTGAAGATTTTTGATGGAGTGATTCCAGCTTTTTTATTTTTTCTAGTAAAAGATTTATCTTTTCTCGCTTATTTTTATTCTGTTGTATTTTGAGTTTTATTAGTACTCCTCTTATAACTGCCTTGTGGGCATTCCAGAGTGTGGCGTTACTTATTTCAGGGGTGAAGAAATATTCCTCTAGAGCTTTGTTAATAATTTTTTGGTTCTCGGGAATATTGTATAAGTTTGTGTCGTTGCACCAAATTTTTGTTAGGGTGCATGGTGCGCCCATATTCAGTTCTAAATGTATCGGCGCATGGTCCGACCAGGTGGAGACTCCAATCGTGGAGTTGTTGATTGATATGAGAGTCTCTCTATTCACCAAGAACACATCTATCCTCGAATATGTTTTGTGTCTTGGGGAGAAAAAAGTGTATTCCTTTGAGGAGGAATTGAGACATCTAAACGTGTCATATAGCCCCTCTTTATGCAACCAAGGATGGAGGACCGACACACTCCTGGTGGGTGCTGTGGAGTCCATTTCTTTGTCCACTATTATATTAAAATCACCACATAATATCAGTTTTCCCAAGAGGGTTTTTTTTAATCTTCTTGATTACTTTGTTCAAGAAGGAGATTTAGGATTTGTTAGGTGCATAAATGTTTACCAGAGTAATCGGTAAATTATTAATAGTACCTTGTAATATCAGATATCTGTCTTTGTCATCTGACATTTGTTTATTGAGAGAGAAGTGAAGATTATCCCTTAGAGCGATCAATACTCCTGCATGTTTTTTGTGGGCATTTGAAAAGAAAACATGGGGGTATTGTTTATTTGAAAATTTAGGACAGGACTGCTGAGCAAAATGCGTTTCTTGCAAACATAAAATGTCTATGTTGGACGCTTTAGCGTCTTTCCAGACCATTGAACGCTTAAATGGGGAGTTTAATCCCCTAACGTTTTGGGAGCAGATTTTTATATGCATTATAAAAGTAAGTTATAAACGTATGTGTTTGGAACACTTTGGCAGCATAGTAAACATAGAAACTTAAACCAGAAGTACAGGCGGAAACAGTAATATGCCTGTTAGCATTTAAAGATATACGGGTTGCATTGTTTATGCTATTCAGGAAAGCAGATTTAGGATATTCGTTTTTTATGTAATATAGCATTAAGATGAGTCCTCTATGCAAGAAGCAATGGACCTGTAAAACAAAAAAAAAATAAAACTTTGGATAATAGCAGGTATAATAACCTGAATCCTGTTGTGTGTGTGTGTGTGGGGGGGGGGGGGGGGGGTGAGTTCGACTTGCAGACCATCAGCCTAGTTTTGAAGGTCGACGAAGAATGTAACCAGCGACATATGAAGAAGAATACTTGGGGGTATTTATGATGTTCTCACGGAGGGGTGGTGAGAAGTGTGCGACGTTGGTAGGATTTAAAGGATCTTCAAGGCTTGCTTGTTTGTGGTTCTTCTGGGAGTAAAATATTCCATTTTGAGAAGATGTTGGCGCCGTCTTCTGGAGAGTTTAGAGCACCCCATTTGTAGGGGATTTTTGCAGCTCTTAGGGAAGAGGTGATTAAAGAAAAAGCCTTTCTTGCTTGTATTGTATTCTGTGATAGGTCGTGGAAAAGGTTGATGTTTGCAAATGGAGGTGGTAAGGTACCCTGTTTTCTTACAGCTGTCATCAGGGCATCTTTTATATGGAAAAAATGGAATTTAGCGATTACGTCACTTGGGACAGAATCTGGAAGAAAGTTCGGCTTTAGCAATCTGTGCGCTCTATCAATTGTGCGGTCCAATTCTGAGACCTCTGGGAGGATGCTTTTGGTTAGTTTGGTAAGAAAGCTTTTTAGATCATGCTGTGGGACACTCTCTGGAATGCCTCTGAACTTAATGTTGCATCTCCTACTTCTGTCCTCCAGATCTGTGAGTTTTTTCTTTATGTTTTCTACTTCCTCCTCCAGGGAGTAGTGTGCATCTATTAACTTATTGTGGGATGCAGTTACGTCTCCCATTTTGGTTTCAATATGATCAGTCCTCTCTTCTAGGTCTTGTATAGAGTTGTTTAGGGTAGTTGACAGAGACTTAATGTCCTTTTGCAAGGATCCTCTTAAAGCTAGGATCATTTGCTTTATAAAATCCTCTGTAGCAGGCATATTGGATGATGGGACACTTGTGATGAGGTCAGGCTCAAGTGTGGGGTCTTCTTGGAGTTGGTTAGTATATGGGGATAGTCATGGACGCTGTTTTTCAGGACTTGATAAAGGGGTGGAGGGGGCAGATGATGGCTGGGAGCCCGTCGGCGTCATTTTTCGGCCATTTGGAATGGTACTGTCACTCTCCCCTGGGGAAACACTTACCCCACGTCTGGATGTGCTCCTCAGTGTCTCCTCCCCCTGTAGATCTTGGTCAGTGTTTTGGCTTCTGGCGCCGAGTGATTGAGAAGGAGAAACCTCTGCTCTCTCTCTGGGGCTTGCAGGCGAGGGGGAGCCATTTTTGTTCATCGGTCCCTATCTCTTCGGGCCATGAGTGATAAAGAAGTCCAAGACTTTATTTAGTGGCGTTCAGGTGCTTCTTCTTTTAGTCATTTTTCTATAGAGGGTCTTTGGTTTGCTTTTGGGAATTTTAGAGGAGAGCAGGGTCACCTTTAATCCCTGTGTAGGTTGGGCGCAGTCAGATCTCTGTGTTATGCGACTGTGTCGGTCTGCGTTCAGGCCACTCCCCCTTCAAAAAAGCTCCTCATTAAATTCAATTTTGGTGTGCTTATGGCTGTGCTTAATCCGGTATATGGCCGATTATAGTTCATTCACTGTTAGGGGAACTCAATTTTCAAGCCCCAGTGCAAGGGAGTCACGGTCCCTGGGGGCCTTATCGCCGGCGCTCAGGCACTGCAGAGCTATTCTCTCTGTTATCAGTTCGCTGTGTAACATGGGCAGCGAGTTTTCCTGTGCCCAGCCGTCTAGTGTGATTGAACAGCTACTTTGAGCTTTATTGTTTCGGGAGACTTGGGGCGACAGCGCGCTATCTGGTGCTGTCACTATCACTATACTCTGCACATCGCGCTCAGCCGCGGCCACCGGAGTCCAAGATGGCACCTCGTTCCCGCGCTTCACCAGGCTTCTTGCTACATCGACTCACCGGGTGGCTTTGTGATGATAGCGCTGGGGCTCGATCTGTCTCCTCCATTATGGAGAATGTTCCCAAGGACGGGAAAGATCTCTGATGTGTCTCCAGATGCTTTTACCTCTCTGGGTTTCACTGGAAGACGGAGATCTCTGTTCTTTTCAGCTGCACTTCTCGGCATCCAGATTGCTCCCTTTCCACTGGAGGGCTCTTCAGCAGTAGAGTGAGCAGGTTTACTGCACTGGGAATGCTTTTTAAAGTTGCTTTAAGGCCAGGTACGAGCAGAACTCAAGGAGACACGTCTGCATCTAGGCCACGCCACCGTTTATATTATTTTTTGACCATGACTTCAGTTGTAGGTTATGAATAAAGAATTCCAGCGTTTCCAATGGTATCTTTAGAGGGATATTATGTGAATTTTGAATGGCTTTTTGTGTTAGATCTTTCCACGCCTCAAGTGAAGCTTTCATTGGAGGTGACATGGGTATAGACTTCAGGAATTTCATTAGAGAAGGTAGATAAGCACAGATGGTAGTAGCGATTAACAGAGTTTTTAATGGTTTTTGTTTGTTAAGTTCCAATTCTATTGATGGCCAATTAAGTTTTGAGTTGTGTCGTGTCCAGGGAAATAAGTGGCTTAATAGAGTGGATTTATAGTAAGATTCTAAGCTGGGAAGGCCTAGACCCCCTTGGTATCTATTGAGGGTTAGAATAGATAGTGCTATTCTGGGTCTCTTATTTTGCCATATAAATTTAGATAATTGTTTCTGAAAGCTAGTTAAGGTATGTTTTGGAATTGGCACAGGGAGTGAAATAATGGAGGATTTTTGGTAATATTATCATTTTGTATAAGGTGACTCTGCCTAGCCACGACAGACGGTGAGATTGGAAGTTGTCAAGGTCTTTTTGAATATCTGCGAGGAGTTGGGGAAAGTTGGCTAGTATTAAGTCAGAGGTAGGGAAGGGGAGGTTTATTCCTAAATAGGGAATGATATTTTTTTGCCAGTGGAATGGGAATTCTCTTTGTATGTCTTCCTTTAGTCTTTCTTTAAAGTGTATTCCAAGGATTTGGGATTTATTTGAGTTCAGTTCATAGTAGGATGTTTCCGTGAATTTTGACAAGATATTTTGGGTGGCTCTCAGTGAATGGAGAGGTTTTGTCAAAATAAGAAGGACGTCATCGGCAAATAAGCTCATTTTGTGTTGTCTATGCGCTGCTGGGATGCAATAGATGTCAGTTCTTATTTTTTTTAGCTAGGGGCTCCATTATTATTGTGAATAGTAGTGGTGAGAGCGGGCATCCCTGCCGAGTGCCATTCGTTTGGGGGAAAGAGTTGGAAAGCATACCATCAACTAAGACTTTTGCCGAAGGATTAGTGTAGAGGGCTTTGATTGCTCTAAAAATATTGCCCGAGAATCCGAATTTACGAAGAGTGGCAAATGCATATTCCCAGTGCAGTCGGTCGAATGCTTTTTCAGCATCAAGCGTGACTGTTAGGGAAAAACTCCCATTAGTATGTCATCCGGCGTCCAAATTGTAATGAGTACTCATCATTGTTTAAGTAATACCGATCGGCAGGAAGAGAGACCGTACATATGCATTGCTCATGTACAAATTCATCTACTATGAGTTTATTGGCGTTACAAGAGGTCTTTTTATAAGCATATCATATAATTAAAGTGAAGTTGATTCTGAGCCAAACATTACATAGGTGTTTACATCATTCAATAGTTTGCCACATGTTTGATCAAAGTCCATTTCATAATACCTAATATTTTCCATTCTTCAGCGGTTTTGCTATATTCTTATGAGAGACTAAACATTTAACATTTAGCATTTCATAATGATTCAGCATAACTATTTATTAGTGTGTGTTTACTTTTTATGACTTTATTTTGAGGTAAGTCTATTGCTTATACCTATCAATTTCTGTTACTTTATCTGTTATCAATCTGTAGCTCTCTCTCTCTTATCAATCTCATGACTAACTATGGCTATGGTTTTATTAACTGTTAGTTATTGCAATGTCTAAGGGTCATATCTATTAGTTGTGTACGTGACAGGGAAAATGAATATCTGAGACAGTAGAATTTAAAGGTAATATCACACAATAATGGGGTCCTAGATAATTTACCCCACAATTCCCCCCTATTTAAAAGAGTCCATGCGAGGAGACGTTGTGGTACTTCAAGGAGAGTGGAGCCCTCCGAGCCAGACTTTTTCCCAATTTTTTCTTCTTTCTTCGGGCCGGGTTCCCACCGATACGGCTCATCGATATGACTGTTTTTAAATTCATTGAAGATTATGATGGAATCGTAAGTCCTTCATTGTTTTCTTTGTGATGCTCAAGATGGTTTTCTTTTAATTCGTGTATATTCGTGTTTTGCTTACTTGATTCCTCAGATCTGAACAAACAAACATAAGCATTAGTTCTTATATAAACGTGACATTTCTATGTTATTCCCATAATAGGATGGTCTTCTTTTTGGTACATACTTCAGACATATAGTCACCAAATTTGGAATACATTGTATACAACAGTAGATCAATATTAATCCAACAACTATTATTGCAAATATCAAAAATATTTTCTTTATCCAGCTCAAACTGAACCATGAAAATAACCAACTGAACCATCCCTGATCCACATCTTGTTTTATACTAATGGATATTTCTTTTAAAGTGTTAATCTTTTGATCAATTGATTCCGAATGGTCAGAGAGGTTAAAACAACACATCCCCTCGAACGCTTCACAATCATGATTTAGTGTCAACAATAAGTAATCTATAGTGGCTCTATTTTTGTAGGGCGGCCTTTCTTACTCCTTGCAGATCCAATAAGAGGAGGTCTAAAGCTTGAGAGGTAGTATATAAACCTTTTTCTAAATCACAAGCTATACCATTTACAACTTTCCCATTATATACAGCTAGCCCCCAGACTCCTACTATAGAAAATCCTAACGCCTTTTACTTCTGTGTCACTGAGAAGGGTTGGTGGACCCTCACAGCTTTCATCTATCCCTTTTATTTCTCTTGTTTCTCTCTTTCGTTCTTCTGGTTTCTAATACATAAAAATACTCAATCGGGACAGTGTACATGGTCCTCCTGTGACATTTGCTGGAATATATGTATAAGTGAGATTTCCACATGATAAAACCCAACCAGTTGGTAATTTAACATGTCGAAAATGATTGGAGCTTCTAGCAATCACTTTACAGCGCATTTCATTTGTTACCTTCTTACATTGATTTACCGTACGATTACAGGGTATTTGAGAATCATTAGTAGCTTGTTCGGGGTGTGCTTCAATTTGCTGACATGATGTGTTTCATTATCTCTCCTGTGAAGTGGGTACCTCTATCTCATTCAATCACCTCAGGTACCCCATACCTGCAGATTATCTCGTTCATCAGATTCTTTGCAGTCACTCAGTTGCCGAATTGACCAGATAGCCTCACACCACCCCAACATGTCCACACATACTAACACAAATTCATACTTGCCTTTGCGGTGCAGTTGAATGTAGTCAATTTGCAGTCTCTGAAACAGGTAGAGTTGTCCAGGTGCGTGTTTCTGAGGTACTTTGACTTTTTGCCCAGGATTGCTTTACGGCACAAATTATATAAAATTGGATAAATGATGCGGCAGCTACAGAAAAACCAGGGGCCAACCAGAATTTCTCTAACGTTGCGACCATTGGTGTTCTTGATAGATGCGTTCTTCCATGAATGAGCTGGGCCATCATAGGGAACAAGGCACGTGGGAGGCAAGTTCTGGTAACAGTTCTTCATATGCCGTCATCTTCCTTGGCCCCAGCTTTCGTCCACTTGTCTTTTTCCTCTTTGCTGGCTTGTATTGAGAAAGTCTTAATAATGTCCATATCAGATGAAACAGGTGTTCCTGTGTCTGCTTTAGAACAAAATGTCTCTGTATCTGTATCAGAACAAAATGTCTCTCTTGTGACTGGGTCGGGGTCTGTATGCTGCGTAGCAAAAACCCCCTTTTTTTCTTTCTTTCCCATGGTTGTATCTTTTGTACGTGCTTTGATCTTTAGTACTGCTATCTTATCTGGCCATAGCAGGGCCTCAATTAATTCTTTCACTGCAGCACCATTTCTTAATAGGTTGTCCAGCAAAGGTTAAAAATTGTCTGGCCTTCCATATTGGGCCGTAATCATGAGGAATGCCGAAAGCATACCTGGAGTCAGTGTACACATTAGCTGTCTTACCTGTGGCCACTCTACACACCTCTGTGAGTGCTTTTAATTCCGCTTCTTGTGCTGAGACATGCGGAGGCAGAGACTCTGCTTTTACCGTGTCATGTTGTGTTACGACTGCATAACCGGAGTGGAATCAGCTATCTTCACCCTGATAACGAGAACCGTCTACAAAAAGTTCAAAGTCAGGATTATCTAATGGTTTTTCAACAACATTTTTAAAACCTGTTGTTTCTTGTTGCATCAATTCTATGCAATTGTGCTCGTGTGTGCCATCATCAAATATGTCATCATCAATTTCTGAATTTTCATCATGTTTTTCCCCTCCTTCCTTCTGGATTCCGGAAAATCCACTGGCAATAGAGTAGCCGGATTCAATGTTAGGAGGCATGAGGAGTGCATATTGCAAGCAGATCTGTCTGGCTGTATAGTAGGCCACAGGCCGTGGCCTGCCACCATGTTGTTGGCAAAGTACTGCTGTAGCATGTCCAGACAGTTCTGTACAGTAAAGTCGGAAAGGAAGTTGGTAGTTGGGTAGACCTAGTGCAGGAGAAGAAGTGATAGCCTGTTTTAGCAAATGAAAGTTAGTGATTGCTTCTTCAGAAAAAAGTGAAGGGAGTGGTAGTAAGAGCCTAAAAAGGTTCGAAGCTTTGCAGCAAAATTTGAGAGAGGCAAATTTTGAATAGCCTTTTTCCTTTCTTCCGTCAAATGCCTGGTTCCTTGTGACAGGCAGTGACCAAGAAAGATTACCTTCTAATTACAGAACTAAAGCTTGTCTTTTAAAGCTTTACATCTATTATCTGCTAGCAAATGGAGCAGTGAGATTGATGCCTGCTGGCAAATTTAGAGATTGTCAGCACATAGTAACAAATCATCCACATATTGTAGCAAGACCACCCCTTGTGGCCAGGGCCAGGCCTGCAGAAAAGTTTGTAGGGCCTGTGTGTACATGTTTGGAGAATTCTGCGCTCCTTGTGGCAGAACTGTCCAAGTGTACTGTTTCCCCTGAAAGTGAATGCAAAGAGATATTGTGAATCGGGGTGCAATACAACTGACATAAAGGCTGACATAAATTGCTAAGGTCAATCACTGTAAAATAGGTGGTGCTAGCGGGTACTTGTGCCTTGAGGCTTTTCTTTTAAAACCCCTGTCTCTGCATTTTCATGACAGCTCTAGGATTTGTAACCTATTCAGGTCTTTCATTTAATTCTATTCCTTTTTCCGTCTGCAACAGATTCTTATATTCAGTCTGCCGCCATTTAGGCTTGCATTCCTGTAATTTCTTGCGAATGGAGGGTTTAAGACCTTCCACAAATGATAATGCTAACACAGAAGTCCCAATGTTACCATCAGTTATGCCGCTATAACCAAGGTCCGCCCACCTATTATGTAGTTTTGCCGCATAGGTCTCCACACTCTCACCCTTTTCCTGCATCACATTGGACAGGGAAAGGGAAGATTCCCGTAGCCTTTCACTAGCCCACTTTTGGAGATCCTCACAGTATTATTGTCCCGGACTGTATACTTTTTCTATCTCCATAGACTGTACCATTTAAATCCACTGCTTCATTAATGATATTTCCCATAGCAGCTTCCCTTAGATTTGATTTTGCTATATTTTTCTAGTAATCACAGGGTAAAGTCCTTTAGGCATAGGGGCCAAAGGTTCTTCACCTGCTACTTCCTGCTTACAGACACGCTGAGAAAAAAAAAAGTTAATGCTGTGCTTTTGAGACAGTCTGCCCGAACCACAGGCAACACAAACGTCTCTATAGCATGGATTTTTGCAGTCTATAGTTCCCACAACTCCAGTAAGGACCCTTTTCTTCCGTGAGTAACTTTTTATTAGAATCATAGGCTGGTGGATTTTGTATTTTAAGAGTGTAATACATTATACCTTTGTACTCTTTTTATTGATAATTTATATCTTCACTTGTTTCACTTATTTTTATCCTGCTGTTTATTATCCCATATATGTTTTTAGCTGCAATCCATCCCCCCTGGTAATTCCTGAATTCTTCCCAAAAGGAAGATTTAATAATTCCAGCTTCTCCTAAACCTGCTCTTCTTAGCAACTGAATACATCTACATTTTCCTACTGCACTTTGTCCTTTTATGTCTTTTTACTATTTCCCTAGCGGTTTTCCATTGATTACCGCTATTTGGGCGTGTGTTTCCTGTTTTATTTTTGCCTGTACTTCCTCCCGCTTCTTCTCACTGACCTTAATTCCTACCCTTTACCTTAAAAAGGGCGTATCCCTGACTAGTTATATAAATATATATATATAGTCTATATAAAATAGCCATTTTGCTATTTTATTTCCCAAGGCGCAGTTTAAAGGGGATCTTTGTAACAAAGGGCCATAAAACGTTTCCTGTCTACAGGATTCCGTAATCATACACACCCAAATTAAGAGGACAAAGTACAGTAGTAAGCTTAGCAGCGCTCTAGTATATGCTGAAGGGAATCATTATAAAACATAAAACATGGGACGCAACATTCTCACCCGCCAAAATGACATACCAGATCCCTTTTACAGGTTCTTTGAAAATTAGGCTTTTAAAGGAGATAAAATTACTTACCCACTTAGCTCCGGACGGAAAGAGGAGAATTCCAGAAAAGCACAGATTTTATGGTAAGATAAAAAAAATCTCTTACCGGGGGGCGTGGCCTAGATGCAGACCCGGGCAGAAGTGTTTCCTTGAGCTCTGCTCGCACCTGGCCTTAAAGCTACTAAAAAAGCATTTCCAGCGCAGTAAAGCTGCTTATTCTACTGCTGAAGAACCACACAGTGGAAAGGGCATAACTTATATGCTGAAAAACGAAACCGGAAAAAAGAAAAAAAAATAGATACTCGCCATCCATCACAACCGGAGAGGTGGGAGCGTCCGGAGAAGTGTTGGAGCTCTCACCCGTATTTGGAGGCTTCTCTACAACGGAGGATACAGATCAGAGCTACAGCACAACCCTGCAGTGCCTCCCGGTGAGTTACTGTAATCAGAGGTCTGGGGAAGCGCGGGAACGGGGCGCCATCTTAGACTCCGGCGGCCGTGACTGAGTGTGAAGTGAGGAGTGAAGGAGAAGTGACAGCAGCTGATTGCACACTCTGCCTCCCCGAGTCTCCCGATATAAAGCTACTTACACACAGCAGCTGACTGCACACTCTGCCTCCCCAAGTCTCCCGTTATAAAGCTGCCCACAACAACTACTTACACACAGCAGCAGGCTGCACACTGCCTCCACAGTCTCCTGATATAAAGAGATCCATAACAGCTACTTACACACAGCAGCAGGCTGCACACTGCCTCCGCAGTCTCCTGATATAAAGAGATCCATAACAGCTACTTACATACAGCAGCAGACTGGGTACAGGAATGCTGGCTGCTTGCATTGAATAGTGAGCTGATAACAGAGAGAACAGCTCAGCAGCATTTGGGTGTCGGTGACAGAGTCCTCAAAGATAGTGACTCCACTACGTTGGATCTTGCAAATAGAGTTCCCCAAGCAGTGTGTAGGCTGAAAACGGCTGAATACAAAGACAAACATAGCCCTACACATACCACAAGTGAAATTAATAAAGAGCTCTTTTGGAGGGGGAGTGGCCTAATCATAGACTGAGGCAGCCACAAAATACAAAGAGTCAACTACTCCCAACACACGCAGGGACTGAAAGTAACCCTGATCTCCTCAAAAATACTAAAAAACTAGATTGGAGGTCCGCTATAGAAAAAATAAATAAAAATAAAAAAATGCCTAAAAGAAGAAGCATCAAATCATCACTAAACAAAGTCTCAGACTTTTTCACTACCCGTGGACCGAGGAGACAGGGGCCAATAAGCAAAGATGGCTCCCCCACGCCTGCAAGTCCCAGAGTGAGAGCAGAGATTTCTCCTTCTCAATCACCCGGCGCCAGAAGTCTAAACAATGACCAAGAATTGCAGAGAGAGGCGACACCAAGGTCCACAGCTAGACGAGGGGTGAATGCCTCCCCTGAGGCGAGGGACAGTGTCGCCTTACATAACCGCAAAATGGCTCCAACGGGCTCTCAGCCATCATCTGCCCCCTCCACTCCTTTGTCAAGCCCTGAAAAACAGCGCCCACGGCTGTCCCCAGACATCAACCAAATCCAAGAGGACCCCACACTTAAACCCGACCCTATCATAAGTGTCCCATCATCCAATATGCCTGCCACGGAGGATTTTATAAAACAAATGATCCTAGCTTTAAGGGGATCCCTGCAAAAGGACATTAAGTCTCTGTCAAATACCCTAAACACCTCTATACAAGATCTGGAAGAGAGGACTGATCATATTGAAACTAAAATGGGAGAAGTAACTGCATCCCACAATAAGTTAATAGATGCACACTACTCCCTGGAGGAGGAAGTAGAAGACATAAAGAAAAAAACTCACAGATCTGGAGGATAGGAGTAGAAGATGCAACGTTAAATTCAGAGGCATCCCAGAGAATGTTCCACAGCATGACCTAAAAAGCTTTCTTACCAAACTCATCAAAAGTGTCCTCCCAGACGTCTTGGAATTGGATTGCACAATTGATAGAGCACATAGATTGCTAAAGCCGAACTTCCTTCCGGATTCTGTCCCAAGAGATGTAATTGCTAAATTCCATTTTTTCCACATAAAAGATGCCCTGATGACAGCTTCAAGAAAACAGGGTACCCTACCATCCCCATTTACAAATATCAGCCTGTTTACCGACTTGTCACAGAATACAATTCAAGCAAGAAAGGCCTTCTCCTTGATTACCTCATCCCTAAGAGCCGCAAAAATACCCTACAAATGGGGTTTTCCTGCTAAAATAATAATTCACAAGGACAACACAGTACATGCTTTAAATTCTCCAGAGGATGGTGCCAAAGTCCTCTCAAGGTGGAATATCCTACTTCCAGAGGAACCACGACCTCAAAGACCTCTCAAGCCCTCCTACCGCCGCACGCTTCCTAACACTCCTCCGTGAGAAAAACAAAAGTCCACCCAAGTGTTCTTCTTTATAGGTCACTGGACACACTCTTCATCCATCTTCGTTGCCAGGCTGATGGTCTGCATGCCGAACTTTCCCCCCACAACAGGATTCAGGTTATTATACCTGTAATTATCCAAAGTTTTATCTGTTTATTTTTACAGGTTCGTTGCTTCTTTCAAAAAGGACACATTCTAATGCTTTCTAAAATGGAAAACGAATATATTAGATTTACTCTACTGATTAGCATTAACAACGTAACCCACATATTCTTAAATGTTAACAGGCATATTACTGTTTCTGCCTGTACTTCTATGTTAAGTTTGTATGTTTACTTTGCTGCCAAACTGTTCCAACCACATACGCTTATGACTTATTTCTATAATGCATATAAGAATCTGTTCCCAGAACGTTAGGGGATTGAACTCCCCATTCAAACGTTCAATGGTCTGGAAAGACGCTAAATCCCTACAGTCCTCTCTGTCCCCCATCTCTCTCCTCTCCTGCCCCAACCTGGCTGCCGCTCACTACAACACCGCTCTCAAACATGCCCTGGATGAAGCAGCGCCCCCCAGAACCCGAGCCATTCGATGTAGAACACGGCAACCCTGGCTCACACCTCATACACGCTTCATCCGGCGGTGCTCTAGAAGTGCTGAACGGCTGTGGAGGAAATCGCAAACGGCACCAGACTTCCTCCACTACAAATTCATGCTCAGAACCTACAACCTCGCCCTCCACCATGCCAAACAAGTCTACTTCACCTCTCTAGTCTCCTCATTATCGCACAACCCTAAACGGCTCTTTGATACTTTTCACTCCCTTCTCAGCCCAAAACCGCAGCCCCCAGTGACGGATCTCAGTGCTGAAGAGTTAGCTGCTTACTTCAAAAAGAAAATAGACGACATCCGTCAGGAAATAACTTCCCAATCCCAGACTAGCCCTGACCCTAGTCCTGTCAGCACTGCATCTAGCTCCTGCTCACTGTCTGTACTCAGACAAGCGACAGAGGAAGAAGTCTCCAAATTGCTCTTCTCTGCTCGCCCCACCACCTGCGCTAGCGACCCTCTCCCCTCACACCTCCTCCGTTCCTTCTCCCCAGTGGTCATCTCCCATCTCACCACTATATTCAACCTCTCTCTGACCTCTGGCATCTTTCCCTCTTCTTTCAAACACGCCATCATATCCCCACTGCTAAAGAAACCGACTCTGGACGCGACTGATGCTGCCAACTACAGACCCATCTCAAACCTCCCCTTCATCTCCAAACTACTAGAACGCCTAGTTTACTCCCGCCTTGTAAGCTATTTATCAGAGAACTCTCTCCTAGACCCCCTACAGTCTGGCTTCCGACCTCAACACTCGACAGAAACTGCCCTTACTAGGGTATCCAATGACCTACTGACAGCCAAATCGAGGGGCGATTACTCCCTACTGATCCTCCTTGACCTTTCTGCAGCGTTTGACACTGTTGACCACAAACTCCTCCTCAGTATGCTACGCTCCATTGGCCTAAAGGACACTGCCCTCTCCTGGTTCTCCTCTTACCTATCTGACCGCTCTTTCAGTGTCTCCTTTGCTGGCTCTACCTCCCCTCCTCTTCCCCTTGCTGTTGGGGTCCCCCAGGGCTCGGTCCTTGGCCCCCTTCTCTTCTCTATCTACACAGCCCCTATTGGACAAACCATCAGGAGTTTTGGCCTCAAATACCACCTGTACGCTGATGACACCCAGCTATACACCTCTGCCCGTGACATCTCTGCACCCTTCCTCCAAAACATCACTAACTGTCTGTCCGCTGTCTCTAACACCATGTCCTCTCTCTACCTAAAACTAAACCTCTCTAAAACTGACTTACTGGTATTTCCACCCTCCACTAACCGACCTCATCCTGACATCTCCATCTCAGTGTGTGGCGCCACCATAACTCCTAGACAACACGCCCGCTGCCTTGGGGTCATATTTGACTCTGATCTCTCTTTTGCCCCCTACATCCAATCTCTGGCCCGAACATGTCAGCTGCACCTCAAGAACATCGCAAGAATCCGCTCTTTTCTCACTGTGGAGACGTTAAAAACGCTTATTGTCGCCCTCATCCACTCCCGGCTCGATTATTGCAACTCGTTGCTGATCGGCCTTCCCTGCACCAGACTCTACCCTCTCCAGTCCATCCTGAATGCGGCAGCCAGGCTCATCTTCCTGTCCAGCCGCTACTCGGACGCCTCTGTCCTGTGCCGGTCACTGCACTGGCTGCCCGTTAAATACAGAATTCAATTCAAACTCGCTACCTTCATCCACAAAGCCCTCCACAGTACAGCGCCACCCTATATCGCCTCCCTCATCTCAATCCATCAACCAGCCCGGGCTCTCCGCTCTGCTAATGAAACCAGACTGAGCGCCCCTTTAATTCGAACTTCTCATTCCCGCCTCCAAGACTTCTCCAGAGCAGCACCGGTCCTCTGGAACGCACTACCAAAGGCTACCCGAGCAATCCAGGACTCGCAGAACTTCAGGCGTGCTCTAAAAACGCACCTCTTCAGGGAGGCATACCGCATTCCCTAAACAAACCTCTCTGTACTCCGCCTGATAACATGCTCCCTGACCTACTGACTGCAATCCCTGCTAGCCATCATAAACCGCTCCTGCAGTCACACCGTTTCTGCCGTCACACGGCTAAATGTCTGACCATTGTCTATGTGTATAGCATCGCTCACCCTCCACCTCGCCATACTGTGCACATCTCCAGCCCCTTTACCCTCTGTATCACCCCATTACTTGTAGTATGTAAGCTCGTTGGAGCAGGACCCTCACCCCTATTGTTTCCATCAACTGATTACTATATGTAACCGTGGTTCTGTAATGTTTGTATTTTGTCTTTCTGTATTCCCCCCTGTCTATGTAAGCGCTGCGGAATATGTTGGCGCTATACAAATAAAGATTATTATTATTATTATTATTATTAAAGCGTCCAGTATAGACATTTTATGTTTGCAAGAAACGCATTTTGCTCAGCAGTCTTGCCTTAAATTTTCTAATAAACAATACCCACGTATCTTCTTTTCAAATGCTCACAAGAAGCACGCAGGAGTACTGGTAGCCCTGAGGGATATTCTTCACTTTTCCCTTAATAAACAAATTTCAGATGATAAAGGCAGATATCTGATACTGCAAGGCACCATAAATAACTCACCGATTACTTTAGTGAACATTTATGCACCGAACAAATCCCAAATCTCCTTTCTGAACAAAGTAATAAAGAAGATCAAGAGAGTCCTCACGGGCAAATTGATCTTATGTGGAGACTTCAACATAATAGTAGACAAGGAAATAGACTCCACAGCATCCACCAGGAACGTGTCGGTCCTCCACCCTTGGTTACACAGAGAGGGTTTATACGACACATTTAGATGTCTCAACTCCTCCTCAAAGGAATACACTTTCTTCTCCCCAAGGCACAAAACATATTCAAGGATAGATATGTTCTTGGTGGACAGAGAGACTCTCACATCAATTATTAACTCCACGATTGAAGTCTCCACCTGGTCGGACCATGCGCCGATACATATGGAACTGAACGTGGGCGCTCCATGCACCCTGACAAAAATGTGGCGCAACGACACAAATTTATACAATATTCCCGAAAACCAAAAAATCATCAACTAAGCTTTAGAGGAATATTTTTCTCTCAACTCTACCCCTGACATAAGCAACATCACACTCTGGAACGCCCACAAGGCAGTTATAAGGGGAGTATTAATAAAACTCAAAATACAACAAAATAAAAATAAACGAGAGAAGATAAACCTCTTACTAGAAAAAAATAAAAAAGTTGGAATCACTCCATCAAAAATCCTCACAAAACATATACCTAATGGATTTGACTTCCTTGAGAAGAGAATTAAAGAAAGCTCTTCTAGATAACTATAATAAGGGTCTAATGTACTCCAAAGCAAACTTTTATTCCTATATGGATAAGCCTTCAAAACTGATGGCCAACCTTGTTAAGAAAAAACAAATAAAAACAAAAATCCCATTCATTATCAAAAATAAGACTCCACAAATAAAAATTTCTCACCCCCAACAGATAGCTGAGCAATTCAAAGACTACTACAACAACCTTTATAACCTCAGGAGTGATTTGGACACCCCGCAGCCTACTCCAGAGCTAATAAATAAATTCCTGGATGGGATAGCTCTCCCCACATTGGGCGCCCGGGGAGACGCCTTGGGCAGGCCAATCTCCAAGGCAGAAGTCCTTAAAGCCATACAAGATCTAAAAAACCACAAATCTCCTGGACCTGATGGTCTCTCAAATGAGTATTACAAGAGCTTTGCTCACCTGCTGGTTCCCCATCTAAACTTACTATTTAAAGGGGTTGTCCCGAGGCAGCAAGTGGGTCTATACACTTCTGTATGGCCATAATAATGCACTTTGTAATGTACATTGTGCATTAATTATGAGCCATACAGAAGTTATAAAAAGTTTTTTACTTACCTGCTCCGTTGCTAGCGTCCTCGTTCCCATGGAGCCGACTAATTTTTGGCCTCCGATGGCCAAATTAGCCGCGCTTGCGCAGTCCGGGTCTTCAGCAGTCTTCTATGGAGCCGCTCGTGCCAGAGAGCGGCTCCGTGTAGCTCCGCCCCGTCACGTGCCGATTCCAGCCAATCAGGAGGCTGGAATCGGCAGTGGACCGCACAGAAGAGCTGCGGTCCACGAAGACGGAGGATCCCGGCGGCCATCTTCAGCGGTAAGTATTGAAGTCACCGGACCGCCGGGATTCAGGTAAGCGCTGTGCGGGTGGTTTTTTTAACCCCTGCATCGGGGTTGTCTCGCGCCGAACGGGGGGGGGGTTTAAAAAAAAAAAAAACCGTTTCGGCGCGGGACATCTCCTTTAATGAGACGATGGATCAAGGCTCTATGCATGAAGAAATACTCCAAGCCACCATCGTCACCATACCCAAGCCAGGCAAGCCCCCTACAACACCAGCAAATTTTAGGCCCATTTCTCTCCTGAACTCTGATCTAAAAATATATGCTAAAATACTGGCCTATAGGCTTCTAGAGGTTCTACCCACGGTCATACACAACGACCAAGTAGGTTTTATGAAGGGAAGAAGTGCCACAGATGGTACACGCAAAATCCAGAACTTGCTGGAACGAGTCAGCTCGAGTCAGACGCCTTCTCTTCTCCTTTCATTGGATGCGGAGAAGGCGTTCGATAGAGTGCATTGGGGTTTTGCTTTTGAGGTGCTCCGGAGGTTTGGGGTAGGAGAGGGCTTCCTGCGGGTGGTCCGAGCTCTCTACACACGACCTTCGGCCAGGGTATTAGTCGATGGGGTGTTGTCTTCACCCTTTTCCATATCGAATGGCACCCGACAGGGCTGCCCTCTATCCCCATTGCTATTTGTTATGACGATAGAACCCCTTGCGGAAATGATTAGACCCTCTCCGGAAATAAGAGGAGTGTCTATGGGATTGAGACAACACAAAATTGGCCTTTTTGCCGATGACATCATTGTTACCATGACAGACCCTCTGAACTCCCTGAGAGGTGTAAATAACTGCATTACTCAATACAGCAATGCCTCTCTATACAAGTTAAACTCTGACAAATCCCAGATACTGGGGATTAACATTGACTCTGATTTAAAATCAGATATACAGAGGGAGTTTCCTTTTCAATGGAAAACCGAGATACCATATTTAGGTACCAAAATATGCCAAAACCTATCTAAAACAAGTTCCGCAAACTTTGACCCCCTATATATCTCTCTTCAAGAGATGGAAGAGATGGGTAAGAAAGAACTATCTTGGCTTGGCAGAATGGCACTTTATAAAATGGTACTACTCCCGAAAATCCTATATCTCTTTCGCACACTGTCTTACCCAGTCCCCCTGCCCACAATTAAAAAATTTCAGAGACAACTTCTCAACTTTATTTGGAGCAGCAAAAGACTGAGATTGGCAGCATCAATACTTTACCAACATAGGAAACAAGGAGGCCTTGGTGTGCCCAACCTCCAATCCTATTATAAAGCTTCACTATTAAACCAATCTAGTGTCTGGCTGAAACCCCAAACATCTCCTTCTTGGTGTCATATAGAAAGAAGCAGAAATGGAGATAGACACCTAGGCTCCCTAATTAAAGCCTCAATCCTAGGAGCCTTGACTCTGAAGATCCAACCACTAATAGAATTCCAGAATATCTCCTCACTAATGTCAAACACCCTACATTACTGGAACCAACTGGCCCTTGGATGTGGAACAGATTCTAGGGACTCGCCAGCGGAGCTCCCATTTGAAGTCCTCTCTTATTTTATAAGGGACCTAAATCTAAATAGATGGTTGGTAAAGGGAGTAAAATGTATCTCTGACATTCTAAATAAAGGCAAACCCCTTCCTTTTCAAACAATCCAAAACAAATTCAATATTCCTGATTCAGAAGCTTTCTCATATATAAAGATTCTATCCTTTCTCAAATACGCTGATATATATAACTTCTCTTTCCCGAGAGAGTTGGAGATTATGTTTCTTAGGTGCAAAAACTCCCAAGCTTCCCAAACCAAGATATTTTACAACACATTCACTCAAAATATTAATAGATCAAAAAAGATTCACCTACTAAATTGGGAGCGCACATTAAGAGAAAACATACCGCTCCCCAAATGGCTGAAAGCCTTTGAATGGGCCAACAAGGCTACGCTTTCAGCCAACATTCTCCAAACCCATTATAAAGTACTAACCAACTGGTACTACACGCCCTCAAAAATGGCAAGATTTTTTCCGACGTATTCTAACTCATGTTGGAGAAACTGCGGACAGGAAGGTACCCTATACCACTTATTCTGGGAGTGCCCCCAAATTCATAGATATTGGGAAGAAGTATTTAACACCATCCAATCCATTACTGGCATACGCCTGCAGTCTTCACCTCAGCTAGCGCTCCTCCTCATTGACTGCCAAGTAATCCCAATAAAGAAAAGAAAATGGATATGCCACTTTCTGCTAACCGCTAAAAATATCATAGCAAAAAAATGGAGAGAAACCCATCCACCCTCAATGGAGGACCTCTTGGGCGCAGTTTCAGACCATTATTGTTATGAAAAGATATATGCAAAATTCAATAACTGTCTTCCCAAATTTAATAGCACTTGGAATAAATGGCAGCAATTCGAGTTAAAAAATAAGTTTTGACATGTTTTAAAAACTGTTTTGTTGATCTTTCTCGCCTATTGCTTGAATTCAAAGAGCAACTCATCACACCTAAAGTATACAACGCTGTATAAAAAGTAAAATTTTGACATGCTCATTAATGAAAAAAATTGTAACAAAGTACACAATTCTACTTGCATGTGAAGTTTTATGTATATGCTCTTGCTTGCTATAAAATCTAATAAAAATTATTTGAAAAACTAAACAAAAAACAAATCTCTTACCTTGTACAGCGCTGTTTTTAAATCTGTGGTTTCCTGGTATCCTCGCTCCTCCAATGCTAGGTCCGGAATCCAAGGGGAAAGATCTCCTGCCTTGATAAGGGTTTTCGGCACCAAGTTTGTTAGGGAAAAACTCCCGTTAGTATGTCATCCGGCGTCCAAATTGAAATGAGTACTCATCATTGTTTAAGTAATACCGATCGGCAGGAAGAGAGACCGTACATATGCATTGCTCATGTACAAATTCATCTACTTCGAGTTTATTGGCGTTACAAGAGGTCTTTTTATAAGCATATCATATAATTAAAGTGACGTTGATTCTGAGCCAAACATTACATAGGTGTTTACATCATTCAATAGTCTGCCACATGTTTGATCAAAGTCCATTTCATAATACCTAATATTTTCCATTCTTCAGCGGTTTTGCTATATTCTTATGAGAGACTAAACATTTAACATTTAGCATTTCATAATGATTCAGCATAACTATTTATTAGTGTGTGTTTACTTTTTATGACTTTATTTTGAGGTAAGTCTATTGCTTATACCTATCAATTTCTGTTACTTTATCTGTTATCAATCTGTAGCTCTCTCTCTTATCAATCTTATGACTAACTATGGCTATGGTTTTATTACTTGTTAGTTATTGCAATGTCTAAGGGTCATATCTATTAGTTGTGTACGTGACAGGGAAAATGAATATCTGAGACAGTAGAATTTAAAGGTAATATCACACAATAATGGGGTCCTAGATAATTTCCCCCACAGTGACCAACACCGCTGGGTTTTTGTCTCGTTCAAGTTTATATAGAAGATTTAAAATTCTTCTGGTTGCATCAGATACTTGCCTACCTCTCGTGAATCCCACCTGGTCGGAATGTATTATATGTGGTAAAATGTCTAGAAGTCTTTATGCTAGGGTCTTGGAATAGATCTTAATGTCGCAATTAATAGGGAGATGGGTCTAAAATTGGATGGGGTGTTAGAAGCTTTTTTTTTCAAATCAAATTTTTATTAAGATTTTAACATATTATACCAAAGTATCACGATACAAACAAATATCAAAAGCCTATTGGACCAGAGAGTACAAGCGCCCGTACCACGGGGGTCAAAAACATGAAACGGTCTCTGGTTAACATGGCCTACACCGTCTATTGCAATACAGAAAGCGCAAAAATTGTGTAACTTCTAATCAACTTCTTCTCCGTAATCTTCTTTACATTACACTTACACAAGGCCGAGAGGAATCAACTATAATATCAACATAAACTTAAGGAAGGGGCGAGGGGGGGGGGGGAAGGGAAGGAAAAGGGGGAAGCCAGGGCAGGGAAGAGGGGAGAGGAGAGAAGGTAAATATGGTGAACCGACCGTCACGGTCCAGGGGAATAGGGACTACGTCTCAATCGTCCCACACCGCCTCAAGTCTCACCTCACGCCAGGGAGCCCATGTCAGAATGAACTTATCATAGGTATTGTTCGACCAGCTGTCTAACTCTTCTAGAGAGTATAGATTATCAATTCTCTCCCTCCATTGAGCCATCGTTGGTTCGGTATTTTGTAGCCAAAGACGGGGAATTAATGATTTGGCGGCGTCCAGTAGTAGGGCAATCAGCTTATTTCTTATGGGATGGAAGTGCTTGAATGGTCTCCAAAGGAAAACCAGGTCTGGGGAGATGGAGATATCTGTCGCAATTTTCTGTATGACTTTTCCAACTCCCTTCCAAAAGGGGACCACAACCGGGCAGGTCCACCGATATGCAGGTATGAAGCTACATCCCTTTTGCATCTCCAGCAGACTTCCTGGGAGGAGAGCTTATGTTGATGCAGCCATTGAGGGGTTCGATACCACCTAACTAATAGTTTGTAGTGTGCCTCCTGGGCTAACACACAAGGAGAAAGACCAAAGGAGGTGTTCAAAATCGATTTGGTCTCCTCGGCTGTAAGTCGGATACCCAGCTTGCCCACCCAGGAAGAGAGGAATGCTGGTTTATAAGGTTGGTGGAAGGAGATTAAGTTTTTGCGTACGAAGGAGATTTTTTTTGGGAAGGTTTATTTTCTGACCAAGCCCTCTCAAAAGATGTGAGAGGTCTAGTAGATTTATGCGATTTGAAGAACTCTTTGAAGATGCCAGTTACCTGGGCTGACTCTAGAAAGGAGAACTGCTCCGATGTAAGTAGTTTTTGGAGGATCGAGGGAGGTGTGAGGTGGGCTAGCGACTCTATGTTGGCTATTGAGAATGATTTGAATTTTCTCCAGACCGAGGCCGAGTTTAGGCTTAGCTGTGTATTAAGGATCTTGGGAATGGTGGACAGGGGGAGAATGGGGGAGGGAGCTGGGGCAAGAACCTCTCTAAGCTTGTCCCATACCTCACACGGGCCTCTGAGGAGTGGGTTAAACGTCTTGGCTTGGTAGTGTGAACTCACTGGGAACCACAGGGCCTCAATCAAAGGGGACCTACCACAGCCCTCCATGACTTTTGTAAGTAGCTTATCACTCTCAGGGTGAAAGAAATCCCACCAGTATCTAAGATGGGAAGCGCCGTAATAATCATAGAGATTAGGGAGGTCTATACCTCCCTCAGTGCACCTTCTAATCATTAAGCCGTGTGCCAACCTTGGTCTCCTCTGCCTCCACACGAAAGCCGAAAAGACCGACCGTATCATTTTGAAGAACTTGGTAGGGAGGTGAATGGGAAGCATTCTGATCTTATACAATATAATAGGTAGGATATATGTTTTTATAATATTTTTCCTCCCAAACCAAGACAAGCAAGGGATTTCATATGATTTGAGAAGACGTTTGACCTGGTCGATGAGCGGAATAAAGTTAGAGTTATATAAATCTTCGGCCTTTTTGGTTAGTCTAATACCGAGGTACTCCAGGTAGGAGGATGACCACGAGAAGGGTGAGTTGTTTCTCAATATGTCATATTGTTTTGAGGGTATGGAGATGTTCAGAGCCATTGATTTTGCAAAGTTAATCTTGAAATTAGAGATCGCGCCAAACTCCTCGAGTAACTCTGAGAGTCTGGGTAGGCTCTTCTGGGGTTCGGTAATTAGGAATGCGATATCGTCCGCAAAAGCAGCGGCTGATAGCTGCTGGTCACCAATACAGAGACCCCTCACTCCCGGGTCCTGCCTGACCCTCAGAAGCAGGGGCTCCAAGGACAAGATGAAGAGGGAGGGGGATAGGGGATACCCCTGCCGAGTGTCGTTTCTTATTAGGAAGGGAGGAGAGAGGATCTCGTTTATTTTAAGTCTTGCATGGGGGCAAGCGTAGAGAGAGAAAATTGCCTTCGTAAACTGCGTTGGTAGGTTAAAATGGTGCAGTACTCTCTCCATGTAGAGCCAATTAACCCTATCAAAAGCCTTTTCGGCATCCGTACCTATTAAGGCAAGGGGTATCCTATGATTTTGTGCATACCTAGCCGCATGGAGGAGTCTGAGGCAATTATCTCTCCCCTGCCTCCCTCTGATAAAGCCGGCCTGCTCCACATCAATCAGAGTGGGAATAAAGGGTTCTAATCTTTTCGCTAGCAGCTTGGCCCACAATTTCATATCTAGATTGATAAGAGATATAGGGCGATAGCTCCCACACAATTTCGGATCCTTGTTATCCTTATGGATCAAGGTGATGTGGGCTTCCTGGGATTGCCTCGGCAGGGATGCCCCCCCCCTCCATTAAGTCGTTAAACAAGACTGTTAATTTAGATTTTAGTATTGGGAGAAAGGCTTTATAATACTGTACCGGTAGACCATCTGGGCCTGGACTTTTGTTGGGGGAACTGGAGACTATCAGAGCCTCAACCTCATCTTGTGTGACCTGTGCGACCAGGGAGGAAGCCTCACTCGGGTTCAGGCGCGGCATATCAATCCGCCTGAGGAACTCGTCAATTTGCGCTGTGGGGTTCCCCGTAGGGGACGGATTCTGGGCGTTATGGAGGTTGTATAAGCCTGTATAAAACCTCTGAAACTCCTCCGCAATGTCTTTTGAGGTGGTCAGAGTCTCACCCGTGGGGGATTTGATAGCCTTAATCTGTTTTTTTGCCCGAGCTCTTTTAATCAATGCGGACATAAGCTTGCTGCCCCTGTTGCCCTGGACGTATATCTTGTGCTTAAAATGGATCTGTTTTTTATTAAATCTAGAGTTGAACAACAGCTACAGCTCTGCTCTAGCTGCCGAGAGTTTGGCAATGTTTTGTTTTGCTTGTGAGAGTTTCACTGTCAGCTCTAATTTGGCAATCAGTGAAAGCTTCTCATCGATAGCTTTTTGTGTGTGTTTTTTAATACGTGAACCCAGGGCTATCTGTAGACCGCGCATATAGGCCTTATGGGCCTCCCAGACCACCGGGGACTCTGATCCCTCCGTAGAATTGAGGCAAAAGTATTCTTCTAATAATTTAGCTAAATATTCCCGGTCCTCCAATTGGTCGAGGAGTGATGTGTGTTGAGTGACCATCTCCATTTCCTAGGAAAGGGTTGAGGGGATCGTAGAGTCACATGGACGGGGGCATGGTCAGAGATCGTCATCGTATCTATGTCCGCTCCGATCAGGGATGTGAGGAGAGCAGAGGAGACCAAGACGTAATCCAACCTCTGAAAAGAAGAGTGCACTGAGGAAAAGTATGAGAAGTCTATTGTGGTGGGGTGTAGCGAGCGCCATGCGTCCACCAAACCCAGCTCCTGCAGCCGCTTGTCCAATTTTTTTAATTTGCTTTGGGAGATTTGAGACCGGCCTGAGGAGGAGTCTAAAGTGGGGTTAAGGTGGCATTGAAATCCCCAGCCAGGATTACCTGGCCCTCTTTAAAGTGTTTCAAAATTTCCAGTTGTTTAAGCAACCAGGGTATCTGCTCTGTATTGGGTGCATAAATATTAGCAAGGGTCAATTTTGTGTTATTCAAGCTCCCATTTAAGAAAAGGACTCTACCCTCGTCGTCCCTAAAATGCGCCTCCTCAACGAAATTGATCGTTTTATGGAATAAAATGGAGACCCCTTTCGAGGCCGACGAGGGGTGAGAGCAATGGAACGCTTTGGGAAAGACCTTTCCCGGTAGGGAAAAGAATTTGTTTCCCTTAAAATGGGTTTCCTGGAGGAAGATAATTTTAGATTTATACCTCTTCAGAAGCAGCTCAAGATTATGTCGTTTCGCAGGTGAGTTAAGTCCCTTGACGTTAAAGGACGTCAGACGCAGTCCCCTCATGGTGGAGTTCCTGTGCTAAGGATGAGAATGGATAAACGTGAGAGAAAAGTACGATGGAGCAGAAAAGTTAGAGCAGGTCACAGCCACTGACTTTCTCTCAGGCGCCTTTTAGAATTGGCAAGGGAGTGGTAGGTAAAGGGGGGAAGGTAAGGTTAGAGAGGAAGGGAAGGCTGGAAGGGGGGGGGGAAATCACAAACACAAGTCTAATTAGCAATGAAAAGCTAAACTTCAAATCAGCAGAGGATTCTGCTGGTAGGAAAAGTACTTATTTGTGTGCACCCGAAGGGGTCCGAGGAATCCCCTCACGGGTTCACCTGGTGGGCTGTCTACTGAGTTCCCACAGAGCCACAGACTCTGTCGGGAGGTCAGAGTGTAAGTCACGGCCTGGACAGTACAGGCACCCACCGTGTCACATATAAAGAAACAGGGCTATAAGCCCAAACTATGCAATTTACTAATAAGGGCAAACATTCAATGAAACGTACAGTGTGATTGGCAATATTAATTAAAGTTCGGCAATAGACACACGGTTGAAAATAACATGTCACCAGACGCGGGTGGTCGTGCTGGCGTATGGAACGAGATCGAATCTTCAGGCTCCCTTAAGGAGCTCTCAGGATTCTTGAAACTAACGTTCTCCAAAATCACACCTCTTCGAGCTGCAAAAGGAAAAGGTTAAGATGGGAAGAAACGCAAAAAGAGATGCAGATGAAGATGAAAAACAGGCCCCAAAACAGGGCGGCAGCGTAGAAGGTGTGAAAGCTGCCTGGGGGCCCTTTCCATCAAGGGGTGTCAAAATACAGGAGGTGTAAACTCTGTGGTGATCGGTCTTCACGGGTCTTGTCTGTGCTTCTTTTTTCCCTTGGGGGATTTTGAGTTACCCGCCACCAGCCAGTCCCCAGGGCTCTCTAGTGGTTGAAATTGAGGTGGATCTGGAAGCAGTTGCCAATTTGGTAGGTCAATTGGGTCAATATCCAAAAGCCCCCACAGTTTTTGCATGTCTTCCTGGGTGCGAATATTCAGCTTCTTGCCTTGGATGGGAATACTGATGCCAAAGGGAAACAGCCAGGCGTATCTTATCTCCCGTGATTTAAGGACCTCAAGCAAAGGTCGCAGGGCCCGGCGTTTCGCTAAGGTCGAGGGCGCTAGATCCTTGAAGATCGAAATTGAGGAGTCCGCATAGTTCAGATCTCTATGAGTTCTAGCTGCTTTCAAGACCGCCGCAGTATCAGGGAAGGCAAGCAGCTTACAAATGACATCCCTGGGGGGATCGGTGCTGCCAGGTAGGGGTCTGAGGGCCCGGTGGATCCTTTCGATACTTATGGTAGACGCTCTCTCCTCTCCCAGTAAGATGGCGAAAATTTCTTTTGCCACTTTTCGGAGGCATTCATTGGGCAAGGATTCCGGAATGCCTTTAAAGCGCAGGTTATTGTGCCTATTCCTATTTTCAAGGTCCTCTTGAAGTAGGAGAGCTCTATTTAGGTGGACGTGCTGTTCCTTTAAGGCTTGTTCCAACTGCATAGAGTGTGAGGAAATAGCAGCAGATGTGGACTCTAAATCTTCTACTCTGTGCCCCAGCTGCTTGAATTCATCTTTTATCTCTGCCAGGTCAGAGCTGATAGGATGCAGAGCTTGCGAGATTAAGTTCTTCATGAATCCTTTGGAAACGGATTCACTATCCTCTCCCTCTGAGAGCAGCTCCTGCTCCTCCAAATGGTTGAGTGCAGGAGCAAGCTCTCGTGCCGGCGCCATCTTGGACAGGGGCCGCGGGGAACGAGCGGATCGTTCTTTGAAGAAGCGCTGGACGTCTACTTGCGTTTTAGCCGGTCCGGGGGTGCCCTGCAGGTCTGTGCCCTTTTCTTTAGTTGTCTTCCCCATCTTTTCCGTTGTTTACCGCTGCTGTGAGGCTCGGCGGGTGCCCATTAGGAGGAGCGCAGTACTCAGGCAGCCATACCGCTCGGCGTCCAGGCTCGGGTGTTAGGAGCTTTGCCTGGTTTAGGGATAGTTAGGATTGTTGCTTCCAAAGTTTCTTTGGGGAAAAAACCATCTGCAATTCCTTGGTTGAAAGCTTGGGACAAATGAGGTGCCAGTATAATGGAGAATATTCTATAATAGTCATTAGAGAACCCGTCAGGTCCAGGGGCTTTTTGAGTCTTTAAAGTGCTAATAGTTTTTGTGATCTCAGAGGGGAGTATCAGAGTTTAGAGACTTTAAGTGAGTTTGAGAAAGAGTTGGAAGGTGGTTTTCTTTTAAGAAATTTTCTATGGAGTGGGTAGAGGGTTGTGGGGTGTTGTTATCATCCTCCAGGTTGTATAACTCTTCGTAGTATTGACGAAAGGAGTCAACAATTTGGGAGGGATGGGATAATTTTACTGATGGCTTTCTTGGGTCAAGAACATAGGGAATTTTGGATTTTTGTATCTGTTTTTTGGCAATTTTTGGCCATCATGCGTGAGGGTTTGTTGTTAGAGGTGTAGAATGTTGCTCGTGAAAATATCATCTCTCTATCGTAATTATCCATTAAGTTAGTCCTTAATTTTTGCCTCAAATTAAATAGATCTTTATGAAGGGTCTCGGAGGTGTCTTTTAAGATCCTGAATTCTGTGGAAGCAATTTGGTCAATCAAATTGTTGATATTTCAGGTTTTCTCTTTTTTTATGTTGTGCGTTTATTTTAATAAGTACTCCCCTGATGAATGCCTTATGGGCGTTCCAGATGGTCAGAGGAGAGGTTTCAGGGATGTTGTTATTTTTAAAATATTTTTCCAGAGCGGACGAGATGATATTAGTATATTTGGGTAATTTTAAAAGAAAAACATTGTTTCTCCAGTTTTTTGGTTTTTGTGTCGTCTCTGTCAGAGAAATAGAAATCTCAACTGGCGCATGGTCAGACCACGTAGTTTTACCGATTTAGGCTGATGTAATTTGAGACAGAGCGGATCTATTTACTAGAATTAGGTCTATTCTCGAAAAGGACCTGTATCTGGGAGAGTAAAAGGAGAATTCTTTTGAGGAGGCATTCAGGCATCTAAAAGAATCATATAGTGCTTCTTTGTGTAGCCAGGGTGAAAGGAAAGGAGTCGATCTCAGGGGCTCTCTTGTGGAGTCTAGTATTTTGTCAGGCACCGCATTAAAGTCACCGCATATAATGAGGTCACCCGCCTCGCATCTCCTGATCTTTTTGATGGTTTTGTTTAAGAAGCGTAGTTGACCTTTATTTGGGGCATACAGATTTATAACTGTAAAGGGCTTTTGGTTTATGTGGCCTGTTAGAATCAGATATCTACCTTTTGGGTCTGTTTCTTGATATATAATATCAAATTGTATTGAATCTTTAATTGCTACTAAAACACCAGCTGGCTTTTTAGGCAAAGAGGCAAGAAAAATTTTTGGACAGTTTTTGTGAGCAAACTTTGGGGTGGCAGAGGCTGCGAAGTGGGTTTCCTGCACACATAAGATATCCGCCTTAGATTTTAAGGCTTTCTTCCAAAGTGAAGACCTTTTGTATGGTAAATTTAACCCGTTGGTATTCAGAGATAGTATTTTGATCGTCATTTTAGTATCTCACTTAAGGTATACGGATATGTGGAATATTGTAGATAAAAGGGGAAATAAATTGGTAGAGCTTCGATAAAGCTATACAACAGAACAGATATCAGAACAAAAGTTTTCGTACCCAGTAGGTTCCTAATAGTTGGATTTCAAGCCAGGTGCGGAAGTAGACTTAAACACTTAAAGCAAAGAAAATTTGGGTAATCTATTAACAATAAGTAAGACAAACTAGGGGATTGACGGATTGTCAGTCCTGTTTCTTCTAGAAAAGGGGGGACAAAAAAGTTTGCCTGGGATGGAGCTTCCAGAGTCACCTAGAATAGGTGTTTAATTGAGATCCAACCCCGGAGTCGGGGTTCACTTCTGAGACCACTCATGTGGTTGTTTTCTTGGGGTTTTGGGGGCCCGTTAAGGGCGAGGAGTATCCGGCAAGTCAATTCCCCACATTTTGAAGAGATGAGCAGCATCTTCTGGTTTAAATAGGACGTGAGTGGTGTCATCTTTTCGGATCAGGATTTTAATAGGAAATCCCCATCTATAGGGGATGTTAGCTTGTCTCAAGGCTGTCGTTATTTCTGTAAATTTTTTCCTTTCAAACATAGTGGCCTGGGAGAGATCTGCATACAGGCGTATGTCTGAGTAGGGAGATGGAAGTTGGTTCAATTTCCGGGCAGCCGCCATAAGCGCATCTTTGGTGTGATAGACATGAATTCTAGCTATTATGTCCCTTGGGGTCGAGTCGGCAATAAATTTAGGTCTGGGAAGTCTGTGCACTCTATCGATAATTAGATCTTGTGGGGGAGCTTCAGGAAGAAGTGTGCGCATAAGTTGGTTTTGGTATTTAGCAATTTCAGGTGTTGTGATAGACTCTGGGATGCCTCGAAACTTTATGTTGTTGCGTCTGTTTCTATCTTCAAGATCCGCAAGTTTTGATTTAAGTTGGGAGACTTCATCCTCTAGGTCGTAGTGGGCATCTATAAGACAGTTATGGGACTGTGTGATTTCGCCCATTTTGTTTTCTGCATGGGCCACACGTTCGCTAATTGCCTCTATTGTAGCTGTGAGAGAAGAGTTAAGCAAAGTAAAAACTGGTGTAGATAGATTCGCTTAGGGCAATTATCATGTCCTTTATACCTTTATAATTGCCTCAGAGGCAGGCTGAGCAGTGGATGGGAGAGATTAAATATATTTTCTCATAAGTGGAGCTTGGAAAGGTGAAGGGTTTAGGTCTCCATTCCTAGGTTTCTGCTTTATAGGACTGTCTGAAGGGGAGAGAGTACCCTCACCACGAGGGGATGAAGAGGACGTCATCTTGGGGGATGTTGTGAGTGAGTGCATACTCTGGCGTTTCCCCCCTGGATGCATATGTTGTGAGGGGATAGATTGGGCACTCACCCCTCCTTCTGCACCTTTGTTTGGTGAATGTCCGGCGGCTGTATTGGAGGGCGCGCTGTCACTCTCCTCTTCCTCCGATCGTGCTGCAGAGCGGTTCGGGACCCCCCTATTACTAGCGCTCGGCACTTCTGGCGCTGAGAAGAACTCCTCTAACCTCCGCGGCTGGGAGCGGGAAGGTCTGCGGCGAGACATCGCTGTCTGCAAGGGAGGCAGGGGAGACAGGAGGGCGCGTTCTATGCTGAAAGGGTCTCCAGGGAGTGCTGTGAAGTTGCGGGAAGGTGACTTTTGGACGGAGCTCCGCGCTTACACCGCCATCTTCTCTCACGGCCAGGCCACGCCCCCTGAAGGGTTCTTTCCTAAGACAATCATACAGCGGCTACATCAGCTGCGAAGCATTCACAGTCCATGGTCTACAATAAGAAACAAGTCCTAGAAAGGTACGTAGTTTAGAGACAGAAGCGGGTAACTTAATGTCCATAACAGCAGATTTACGATGCTGGGTGAGATGACGAGCTCCTGACGTGAGACAATGTCCAAGAAAAGTCACAGATGAACAACAAAACGGAAGCTTATTCTTTGACGCCTTACATCCGTTCTTCATAAGGAATTGAAGAGAAATTGAAGCTTCTATGCATGTAGCTTTGTCTGGAGCACAGAGCAAAAGGTCATCAACGTATTGTAACAAAACAGCCTGTGATTCAGGTTGACAGCCTTCCAACACTTGACCCATGAGATGTGAGAACAGGGAGGGTGATATCTGAGCTCCCTGCAGCCTCACAACCCAGGTATTGCTTGCCTATGTGTGAAAGCAAACAAATACCTACCGTCTTTTATACAGAGGGATAGAGAAATACATGGCAATGGGACTCCTGATTTCAACCTAACCTGAAGAGGTGGTACTGCTAGTTTGCCTATATCCGATGTCCCCTCACTCCAAAGGCGGGGCTGGAAACTTGTTGTAAGCATTGTTCCAGCTCCTCCTCTGACAACAAAGGTGTGCATACAGGTATAGGGGTTTCTGAAGACTGACAAAATGCAGCTAGTAAACAGATTTCTTTCTCTGCTAACTGACCCGTGACTTTAACCAACCCATCCTCCCTGAACTCTAAGAGGTGTGGATTTTCTGCAGCAAATCCACTCCTAATATGTTGAGAGGAGGTTTCATTAACCAACAATCGAGCAGTCAGAGAATAATTGGTTGTGAACTTCACTTCCATTGGCTTAGGCAAAGTAGTAACTTTTGGTATCCCATCTACTCCTACACACCAAAGACTTTGTTTACTGATGTCACTCTCTTTGAAACGTCTGCTATGTATTACACTAGTGGCTGCTCCAGTGTCTACCATGTTTCATGATAGACATCAAAGCCTTACATTCATTAGCTATCTCTTTATCTTCCATATTCCTTACTATGTTTTTGGCCATTGTCCATTCTGACTCATCCAAGGTGGCTTTCTTAGACCATCCATTACCCATGCTTCACTGGTAATCTATATGGGTTTTTAATAACCTTTTTCCTCCTTATTTGAGGAGAGGGTAACCCCATCTGAGGATATTATATCGACTCTGGCAAGAGATTCCTGTCACAAATCAGACACTTTTCCTACAGACAACATACAGTACAAGTGTTCCCACTGCGTGACTCTAAAAACTCAGGCTTCGTTTTGTAGGACCCACCTAAACCATCGGTCCCTCGTCAGCGACCAAAACACGTTACCAGTAGATTAGGGAATAGAAATGAGCGAGCACCAAAATGCTCGGGAGCTCGTTACTCGGGACGAAATTATCGCGATGCTCGAGGGTTCGTTTCGAGTAACGAACCCCATTGAAGTCAATGGGCGACTCGAGCATTTTTGTATTTCGCTGATGCTCGCTAAGGTTTCCATTTGTGAAAATCGGGGCAATTCAAGAAAGTGATGGGAACGACACAGCAACGGATAGGGCAGGCGAGGGGCTACATGTTGGGCTGCATCTCAAGTTCCCAGGTCCCACTATTAAGCCACAATAGCGGCAAGAGTGCCCCCCCCAACAACTTTTACTTCTGAAAAGCCCTCATTAGCAATGCATACCTTAGCTAAGCACCACACTACCTCCAACAAAGCACAATCACTGCCTGCATGACACAGAAGAGTGGGCCTGGTTGGCAGACATCTGCCAGGTCCTTGGAAACTTTGAGGAGTCTACCCAGATGGTGAGCGGGGATGCTGCAATCATTAGCATCACCATTCCTCTGCTATACCTCTTGAGAAGTTCCCTGCAAAGCATAAAGGCAGACGCTTTGCGCTCGGAAACGGAGGCGTGGGAAGACAGTATGTCGCTGGATAGTCAGAGCACACTCATGTCTATATCTCAGCGCGTTGAGGAGGAGGAGGAGGGGGAGGAGCATGAGGAGGAGGGGGAAGAGACAGCTTGGCCAACTGCTGAGGGTACACATGCTGCTTGCCTGTCATCCTTTCAGCGTGTATGGCCGGAGGAGGAGGAGGATCCTGAAAGTGATCTTCCTAGTGAGGACAGCCATGTGTTCCGTACAGGTACCCTGGCACACATGGCTGACTTCATGTTAGGATGCCTTTCTCGTGACCCTCGCGTTACATGCATTCTGGCCACTATGGATTACTGGGTGTACACACTGCTCGACCCACGGTATAAGGAGAACCTTTCCACTCTCATTCCCGAAGAGGAAAGGGGTTCCAGAATGATGCTATACCACAGGGCGCTGGTGGACAAACTGATGGTAAACTTCAAATAACTAAACTAAAACCGAGGGTTCCTTCGTCTATGGGACCTATCTCACAGAGTGCATCCCTCTCAACAACTAAAACAACCGAGGGTTCCTTCGTCTGTGAGACCAAATGAAAAGAAAAAGAGAAAAAAAAATTCTGCAGATACAACAAACAACCTTCACTATCGTTAAAACGCTACGGACTTCAAAGTACAAATAGACTACAGACTAGTTCCTGGGTGAGCGATTGGTGTGCATATCACGGTCAGTGGTCCGTGACGGCAAACCCGAAGCCCACACGAGCTACCGTGTAGAACTCTTAACCCAACCCGTCCGGTCACAAAACAAAGATAGTCCCTCCTGCTGCAAGACTCTCAGTGTAAAACACAACATAAATATATGCCGGTCTTACCTGGAGTTCTGTGAGTTGATCAGGCTCGGTTTGCAGCAGGACGGCTTCCCCGTGGCGTGGATCCGGGTGGACAGGGCTGCACGGCTCCGGTTTTACCGCCCCACTTTGTTGGGCGCCATTTGTGAGGGAAATTTCTGCGTACAGCACCAATCAGGCCCACCCCAATGCCCCGCTGCCGGCGGTAAAGAAGAGACACCACACATGGAGGTCTGGTATAGTTCCTCACACGGGGACATGACTGCGCACTTTATTACAGATTACATAGGATCTTATATCCTTTGGTCTCATCACTAGGAATGGGTGATGGGCTCATTGGCTCAAATTCACCACATAACCATATATGGGAAGTCCGGATTTCCGGCTGAGGCACTGATACTCATATACGTAGTTAAACAGTCGTTATCTTGATACAGCGCCTCTGGGAAAACACACGGCCTTCGTGTTCGGTTCTGTATCATCTCTGAATTTCTGGACACATGTCTCTCAGCCTTGCAAACTTTTGGAATATCTGATGTAAGGCGACATATAAGTTTTTCTCATTTTAACTTTGAATAGAACTTGCATACAGGTATAAAAGCATAAAAAACATGGCAATATATACATATACCCTCACAACCCGTCCTAGGAATAGTGAAGCTGACCGCGTACCGAGCACTCCCAAAACCGTTACAACAGTGCCCACGATCGTTTTGTCAATCTCTGACTGTCCTTCCTTCATTTGGCAGGTGCTATCCCCTAGATATGGGAAACACCGTTCTAAAGATGCCCATTGTACAAAAATAAAAATATTTTTTAAAGACTGATTTTGGTAAAATATGGTAATATCTGTTTCTAGGTATTCTCTTCATCTCCTAAGACATCTCCTGGTATTCATCTTTGCCATAGAAGAAATAAACAGAAAAGCTGACATCTTGCCTAATGTCACTCTGGGATACACGATCTATGACTCTTGTATATTAGAACATAAAGCTGTACAGAGTGCACTAAGTATATTGTCAGGGAGAGAAGAGGCCGTCCCAAACTACAGCTGTGAGGAGAAGAGCAAAGTGGTGGCTTTTATTGGACACTTGACATCTTCCTCCAGTCTGTCCATAGCAGAGATAACTGGGCTCTATGGATATCCACAGGTAATACTGAAGGACTTGCCTCATTAAAATGACTTTTTGTAAAAATGTGTGTATCAGTGTACTCTATATTTTGAACTTTATCCTCACCAGTTCTAATGGACCAAGTTAAAGTAGCTTATATGGCCTTGTATCAGAGTGCAGAAAGATGCATGGTGGATCGACTCCCATTAAAGTGTAAGAAAAACCCTTTTAAGGACCTGAGAATCCCACAACTCGCCGCCAGCTCTACAGACCACCGGAGAAGAAGAGAAACAAGTGGAATGGCAGACCATATCCCTGAGCGGCTGTGATGAGTAGCGTCCTGCTTGCTGCCTGAGACTGCACGCTTCTCTATAGCCAGTCCTGGCACCTGCACACTCTTGGTCTCGGGGAGGAGAGCCAGTGGCACCCTACACCGCCAGAGTAAAATTTGCAATCTTTCTATTGGACCCCGACATCCATAGGAGCTGCTCCATCAGAGTGGAGAAGAGGCAAGACGCTGCAGGGACTGCCATCTTTCCGCGCCAGGGGAAGAGCAGATAATATTCAGCAAGAACCCTGGCAGAGGCCTATCAAGCTGCAGAGACTGCTCGCATTCCAGTGACAACTGTAACAATAGCAAAAGATCCACCACCTCACTCCAGATGAACATGGGCTATGACAAGTTCAACCAGATGACCAACTAGGCTGAACTCCACTCCAGCTCAGACGAGAACGGACTTAGGCACGTGAGCAAATAATCTTTGGGGAAGTGCCCTTATAGGGCAATGGAGCATGGACACATGTGGCACTGGTAGGACAGGGCCCATGTTGGGTTTGTCCATAATGTTAGGGACCTAAGGTCCACTTGTGCTCAGTTGCAATGTTTTTGGCTCAATATGTTTTGGCTAAATTTTGCACCCCCCCTCCTTTTTTTATAGGCCTTCTGCAGCTACTTCTATCCCTCTCAAAGGGATTTTCGGCTGCACCAAGAATGGCATGTGGAATGCACTCTAGAGTAAGATAGATGTTTATTGGAGACAGGGGATATTAACCCCTTCCCCAGTTACTAAGCATAAAGCCCTGTAAATGTTTATATACCTTAAAAACCAATGCAAGTCTTTCATGTTGTTTCCAATATAGATGAATGTCGAACACCCGCTATTGGGGAACAATTTCAGTCGTTCCTGGTTGGATCTTAAGATCCAATTCCTTGTTTCAAACTTTCAGATTTCACCAAGTCTGAACTGTAAGTTACTATTCTATCTTTCTTTAACTAGGTCATCAAGTCAGTCCAACATTACATAATTCTCCAAATTGCTATCATAAACTCTGCTTTAAAGGGTGTCAGCTGGCTGTCTATATCCTGTCCTTATGGTCCATATCCTTTTACATAACGTATAAGGGTTTTAATTCCCTTAGAAGAGAATCATAGAACCATAGAATGGTAGAGTTGGAAGGAACTTCCCACTGCTCAGCGCAGGTTTCACTAAATCATCCCAGGGAGATATTTGTCCAGCTTTTGTTTGATCACTTCCATTGAAGGAGAGCTCACCACCTCCTGTGGCAACCTGTTCCACTCACTGATCACCCTCACTGTCAGAAAGTTTTTATCTCATATCTGATCTGTGTCTCTTCCCTTTCAGTTTCATCCCATTGCTTTTAGCCTTTGTTTGTGCAAATGAGAATAGGGCTGATCCCTCTGCACTGTGACAGCCCTTCAGATATTTGTAGACAGCTAATAAGTCTCCTCTCAGCCTTCTTTTTTGCAAGCTAAACATTCCAAGATCTTTAACCCATTCCTCATAGGACATGATTTGCAGACCGCTCACCATCTTGGTAACTCTTGTCTAAACTTGCTCCAGTTTGTCTATGTCTTTTTTTAAAATGTGTTGCCCAGAACTGGACACAGTAGTCCAGATGAGGTCTGACTAAGAAAGAGTAGAGGAGGCTATACTTCACACGATCTAGACTTAATACATCAGAATTGTGTTTGCCTTTTTGGCTGCTGCATCACATTGTTGACTCATGCTCAGTCTATGATCTATTAGTATACCCAAGTCTTTTTCACATGTGCTGATGCTTAGCCTAATTCCACCCATTCTGTATGTGTTTCCTTCATTTTTACTCGCCAGATATAGGACTTTTTGAATACTCTCCCTCTCTTCCCCAGTGTTAGCTATCCATCCTAGCTTTGTGTCATCTGCAAATTTGATCAGTTTCCCATGAATTCCCTCTTTCAGATCATTTATAAAAATGTTGAACAACACTAGACCAAGGACAGAGCTTTGTGGTACCCCACTTGATATATTCTTCCACTTGGATGTGCAGCCATTTATGACCACTCTTTGAGTATGATCACTCAGCCAGTTGCGAATCCACCTAACAGTTGCCTTGTCAATCATCACTGAATGGACAAAAGGTTTCAATAAAGACTTATGGAAAACCCTGTGAACCCTCCATGTAGCTGGCAAACCAAGTTCATAGGCGAGAGGGTTCAAGGACGAGACCCTTAATTTAACATTATTAGAAGACAGGTATACCTTCTGTCCCACCCTTTAAGGTTCAGATACTGACTGACTCCTCCCACTATGCAACTGCATATGAGCCCCCATTGCTTCCAAGTTTTTCTGTACCATTTTCCTTACTCTCTGCAGCGTATCCGTGGTGACGTCAGCTGCAGGACAGACAGATGGAGTAGGGATCGCTGTAAGGAAGCGAGGATGCTGACCGTATACACAAAAGAATGGAGATACCCCAGTGGAAGAACAAGTGCGGTGGTTTAGCGCAAAATTCGCCAACGGCAAGAACTCTGCCCACTGATGAGCCTTTTCGCTTGCATACAACCATAAATATTGCACTAAAACTTGGTTCTTCCGCTCAGTCTGACTATTAGTTTGCGGGTGGAATGCTAACGAGAAGGAAAGCGATGTTCCCAGGTTTCTGCAGAAGTCTCGCCAAAACTGTGCCGCAAACTGACCCCCCTCCCCCCCCCCCCCATTTGGAAGCAATTTATTTCTTTTACAAAAATCTTGGCAAATTCTATAGCTGAAGGTAGCTTCTTTAGCAGCAAAAAAATGTGCCATCTTAGAGAACTGGTCGACTGCCACTAAGATAGTGGTGAACTTCTGGGATTCCGGTAAATCGGTGATAAAATCTACCGATAACTGCGACTACGGACGAGAAGGTAAAGGTAACGGTCTCAGAGGATCCTCCTGAGCATGCCGACTTTTATTGCGTGCACAGACAGAGCATCCCTTAACAAATTTGCGGATCTCCTGAGACATGCCTGGCCACCAGAAGTATCTAGAACAAAGAGCCAGTGTCCCCTGAAACCCCAGATGGCCTGCAAAAACCGACGAATGATATTTTTCAATGACTAAGCTCTCTGGCACAAACCATCTACCCTCTGGCTCCTCCAAGGAGCGTCCTGCTGACAGTTTTGTAGTTGAGAGACGAAGTTAGATTCTACAGCTGCCACCACCACCCCAGCTGCCAAGATATTCTCGGGAGTCATGGTCTCACTTTCTGGTGCCCCAAAACTCTGTGACAGGGCATCCACCTTCACGTTCTTCTCTCCTGGGATATACGTCATGACAAAATTAAACCTGGCGAAAAACAACGCTCACCTGGCTTGACGAGCTGTGAGTCTTTTAGCATTGGTGAGATGTACCAGATTCTTGTGATCGGTATATACGATAATGGGGTGTCTATCTCCGTCAAGATGGTGTCGCCATTCTTCTAAAGCCCATTTGATCGCCAGTAACTTACGGTTACCCACATCGTAGTTGCATTCTGCTGAACTAAAGTTCCGCAAAAAGAATGCAAATGGACTACACCCGGATCTCTCACTGACTTCCTGATACAATACAGTTTCTGCCCCCACCTCAGACACATCTATCTCAATGAAAAAGGGTCGTCGCGCATCCGGCTGTACTAGCACCGCGGCAGTAGTAAACGCTCTTTTCAGATGACTAAAAGCCTCTAGGGCCGCAGGCGACCATTTTACCAAGTCGGCCCCCTTCCTAGTCAGATTCGTCAAGAGTTGAGTAATAACTGAGTAATTCTTAATGAATTTACGGTAAGAGTTTGCGAAACCCAAAAACTGCTGGAGAGCCTTAAGGTTGTCTGGTCTGACCCATTGGGAGATTGCTGCTACTTTATCAGACTCCATCCAAATCTCTGTGGGTGAGACCACATAACCCAGGAAAGATACTTGTTTAGTACCAAATGTACATTTCTCCAACTTGACAAAGAGTTGATACTCGCACAAATGGGTCAGAAACAACCTCAGGTGCCGCACATGTGAATCCCAGTCTGAAGAATACACCAGAATGTCACCAAGATATATGACCAGAAATCCCCCCAGGAAGTCGTGGAAAACCGCATTCCTAAAACCCTGGAACACAGCAGGGGCGTTACAGAGTACGAAGGGCATGACCAGACATTCAAAATGTCCTAACGGGATTTTGAACGCGGTCTTTCATTCATCTCCCTCTTAAATGCAAAATAAATTGTAAGCCCCCATAAGTGTAGTTTGGAAAACCAGTGGGCCCCTACCACCTGATTCAACAAGTCCGGAATCAGGGGGAGGAGCACTGGTTCTTCACTGTGATTTTATTTAAAGCCCGATAATCCACAAAAAGCCTCAATTTCCCATCCTTCTTCTCTACAAAGAAGAGACCTGCCCCGGCAGGGGACCTGAACGGCCGGATATGTCGCTTGGCCGGAGACTCTGAGATATAGGACTTAAGGGCTTCGTACTCAAGCCCCGACAAATTGAAAATGGCTCCCTTAGGGATGGGACTGTCGGGAATCAGATCAATACCACAGCCCCACTCCCTATGGGGAGGCAAAGTCTCAGACAGTTTTTTGGAGACTATGTCCTCAAAATCTGACAAATACTACGGGACCAGTTCGGTATCTGCTGAGCACATGGCTATAGTAGTTAAGTGATTATGGCAGGACAACCCCCAATGTGTCAATTGGGTGGACCAATCAAATTGGGGGTTGTGCAGTGCCAACCAGGGCATACAAAGTACCACATCAACAGACATGTTTTCCATAACCAGGAAAGACAGATTCTCAGAATGAAGAGCACCCACACTGAACTGTAGAATGGGAGTCCTCCATTGGACAACACCTGCAGAGAGGGGGGTTGAATCAATACTGATGAAGCATATGGGGGGCTTCAGCATGGAAAATTGGTTTCTCAGAGGTCTGACAAAATTTAAATTAATCAGATTGACGTCAGCACCCGAATCAATAAAGGATTGACCGGACCAAATAAAATTCCGGAAGCCAACTTGACAAAGCACCAACAACTTAGGGAATACCTGTGATCCTAGGCGATCCTCCTGACAATCGCCTAGGATCTGTAGTTTTTCTGCCGCTTCAAACTGATGTTGCCGTTGCTTCTGTGGACAGGTTGCCACCCGATGTTCATCTTCTTCACAGCAGAGGCAAAGATGGTGAGTCATCGCCGTTCCCCGGGACTTAGCTGGTCCACTTCCATAGGTTCGGCCCCAGGAGTAGGCATGGGAGAAGTGGGAGCGGGTCTGCAGGATTCCCTAGTTTTACAGGCCTGACGTTCCTTTTCTCTAGATCTCAGTCTCCTGTCAGCCTTTACTGCCAATTCCATCGCCTCATTAAGTGTTGCGGGAGCAGGATGGGAAATAATTAGATCCTTGACAGCATCAGAAAAACCCAACAAAAACACATCTTTGAGGGCACCTTTGTTCCAGGAGGTTTCCCTGTCATACTGTCTAAACTTAGAGCAATAGTCTCCAGCACACTGCTGCCCCTGACGCAGAGCCACGAGGTGAGACACTGCTAACCCCGCCTGGTCCAGCTCATCAAAAATACTTCCTAGTTCCCGAAAAAATTAATCAACAGGCTGCAGGCAAGCCAAACTCTTAAGTAAGGAGTATGCCTATGTCTGGGCCAGACCCTGCAGTAGGGACATAATCAATCCCACCTTCTGGGACTGTGGCAGCAGGAACCTGCGTCAACACCCACTGCTCTTGGGCCACCATACAACTGGTCAGGTCTGGGATCATGCCCACTAGACCCTGCAACTGACTAGCAAGGGCATTCATAGTCTCCACTGGATAGCAAACCAAAACCCATAGGGTAATTTTAAGGGCCAGTTATTATGTTACGGTATCCTACCCGATGATACGCCAGCCTGGATTGCCCTAGAACTTATTCGCAACCCCTGTCCCTGCCTACTTGCCTCCACTCCTGGTTAACCCCAGGTGGGCAACTGGGCGGCGGTCCCTGCTCTCACTAGGGACCAAGAGGGGGGACTGGTGTACCAAGATGGAACAGGGTACAATATCGACAGGAAGGGCAGATGAAGAAAACCAAAAGCAAATACAGACAGACCGAGGCAGATGGGATAACCTGAATTGGGGTGACTTACTACAAATTTGCTAACAAATCAGATCATCTACTAGCATTCAGTCTCCGAAAAAGGGCTAAAACTAACAATGTCCTCAAAATTAACACTCCTCATGCTATATCGACGTCTAAGCCTGACCGGATTTACGACACCTTACTTGAATACTACAACACACTATATAAGGCCCAAGAGGGTAGTACATCTTCCCCAGAAAGCACATTTCTGGGAGCAGTGAAACTCCCCTCCTTATCAAATGCCCAGAGGGTCCCTGAACGCTAATATATCTGAAGAAGAAATATTGAACACCATTAAAAACCTTAAGCTATGCAAGGCCCGTGGACCTGACAGTTTCACAGTCCTTTATTACAAATATATCTTAGTCCAACCATTGATAAAACTATTCCAAGAGACTCCACTGAATGAATTTCTGGACTCCGAGCTCACAGCAATCCCTAAAGAAAATAAAATTCACCTGTCCCCAAAAAGTTACAGACCTTATGCATTGCTGAACCTGGATTACAAGATGTTTAGGGCCATTCAAGCTACATGACTGAATCGCCTTCTCCCAGCCATGGTCAATAGGGGATCATGCAGGGTTTATACCTGTAAGACAAGCCCCAGACAACCCTATGTAAAGTGTTAAATATTGTGGACCATGTCTCTAGTATAACTACCCAGATAACCCTGTTAGCGTTGGACCATGAAAAACCTTTTGATACATTATTGTGGAAATATTTATTTTCGGTTTCAAAAGCCATTGAAATCCAGGGGCCCTTCCTTTCTACACTCTTCACTAGAGATGAGTAAATCTACTCGTCCGAGCTTGATGTTCGCTCGATTATTAGGGTGGTCGAGACCTACGCGGTACTCGAGTCAATTCCATTTCCTTCCCTGCATGTTTTGCGCCATTATCTAGCCAATAGACATGCAGGGCAGGCATTACAACTTCCTCATGTGATGTTCCAGCCCTAACCCACTCCCCTGCAGTGAGTAGCTGGTGAGATCAAGTGACCAAGTATTTAAAGCGGGGTCGCCTCAGACACACACTGGCAGAGATTAGGGAGAGTGCTGTTCCTGCTGTTCCTGCTATAGGGAGAGTGTTAAGCTACTGTTAGCGTCTTCAAAAACCCCAACGGTTCTTCTTAGGGCCACATCTGACCGTGTGCATTACTGTTGTGGCTGCTGGGAGCAGTTTTGCACAATTTTTTTTTTTTTTTCATCTTGGGATGTGCAGGTTATAGCATTCTCAGTCTGCAGTCAATTATACAGAGTATAGGGGCAGTACTGGTGAGGCAGGGACAGTGGTAGTGTAGAATCCTGTCAACAAGTACCCCAACAGTAGTTGTTTACTGCAGTGTGCGTTACATAACCGCTGTCAGCCTCCAACTGCAGGCCAATAATTGCCTAATTTTTTACACTGCTCTGTGCGTCCCGTCAACTTCACGCACAGCGTACGGCCACAGCCGCTGATAGAGGGAAAGACATATACACGCTATCTAGGCTGTTTGCTTTTTCAAAAAAAACCAAACTCCTTCTTAGGGCTACCTGTGACCGTGTGCATTTTACTGCGTGGCCGCTGGGAGTTGTAGTGTCTCACTATTAGCCAGCTAGGCCTTTTTGCGGCCTAGCGTATAATTTTTCGCTGACTGCAGTGTGCGTAACATAACCGCTGTCAGCCTCCAACTGCACGCCAATAATTGCATAATTATTCAGACCGCTCTGTGTCTGCTCTATTCGTAATTCACCATGCTGAGGGGTAGGGGTAGGCCTAGAGGACGTGGACGTGGACGCGGGCGAGGATGCGGAGGTCCAAGTGAGGGTGTGGGCAGAGGCCGATTTCCTGGTCCAGGTGAATCGCAGCCGGCTGCTGCGGGATTAAGAGACAGGCAAGTTTCTGGGGTCCCCAGCTTCATATCACAATTTTTGGGTCCCCATGGAAGACCTTTATTACAAAATGAGCAGTGTGAGCAGGTCCTGTCATGGATGGCAGAAAATGCATCCAGCAATGTATCGACCACCCTGTCTTCTATGCCGTCCACTGCTGCAATTCTGAATCCTCTCGCTGCTGTTCCTCCTTCTTCCCAGCCTCCTCACTCCATGAAAATGACACATTCTGATGAGCAGACAGACTCCCAGGAACTGTTCTCGGGCCCCTCTGTGGATTGGGAAAGCATGGTTCCTCTCTCACCTGAGGAGTTTGTCGTGACCGATGCCCAACCTTTGGAAAGTTCCCGGGGTCCGGGTGATGAGGCTGGGGACTTCCGGCAACTGTCTCAAGAGCTTTCAGTGGGTGAGGAGGTCGATGATGATGAGACACAGTTGTCTATCTGTGAGGTAGTAGTAAGGGCAGTAAGTCTGAGGGAGGAGCGCACAGAGGATTCGGAGGAAGAGCCGCTGGACGATGAGGTGACTGACCCCACCTGGTTCACTAAGCCAACTGAGGAGAGGTCTTCAGAGGGGGAGGCAAGTGCAGCAGAAGGACAGGTTGGAAGAGGCAGATGGGTGGGCAGGGGTAGAGGCAGGGCTAGAGCGAAGACTCCCCCAACTGTTTCCCAAAGCACACCCTCGTGCCAAACCACTGTGCCTAGGTCTTCAAAGGTGTGGATGTTGTTCAGTGAGAGCACGGATGACCGACGAACAGTGGTGTGCAACCTTTGTTGCGCCAAGATCAGCCGGGGAGCCACCAGTACCAGCCTCACCACCAACAGCATGCGCAGGCATATGATGGCCAAGCACCCCACAAGGTGGGACGAAGGCCGTTCACCGCCTCTGGGTCGCAGGGTCGTGCGGGGGGATTGGGCAGCATGTAACCCAGGAGAAGAGGCAACAGTGTGTCCCAAAGGCAGTGATTGTGCTTGGTTGGAGGTAGTGTGGTGCTTAGCTAAGGTGTGCCTTGCTAATGAGGGTTTGTCCAAAGTAAAAATTGTTAGAGGGGGGGGGGCACTCTTGCCGCTATTGTGGCTTAATAGTGGGACCTGGGAACTTGAGATGCAGCCCAACATGTAGCCTCTCGCCTGCCCTATCCGTTTCTGTGTCGTTCCCATCACTTTCGTGAATTTCCCAGATTTTCACGAATGAAAACCTTAGCGAGCATCGGCGATATACAAAAATGCTCGAGTCGCCCATTGACTTCAATGGGGTTCGTTACTCGAAACGAACCCTCGAGCATCGCGGGAAGTTCGACTCGAGTAACGAGCACTCGAGCATTTTGTTGCTCGCTCATCTCTAATTTAACGCTTTGTTAAATGCTGCTTCTATCAAATCTATAGGGTATCCTTTATTATTAAAGTGGTATTTTAATGTTTTAGATTGGGATTTATACATCTCTAATGTCGAGCAGTTCCTCCAAATCCTTTTGAATTGTCCAAATGGTATGTTAATTTTCCAGTCTTTTTGTGACAGCTGGAAAAATTTAAAAAACTATTGCAATCGGTCGGTTTAAAATGCGTCAGGGTCTGAATATTTCCTTCCGCCTCTGATATCACTAGATCCAAAAATACTACCTCAGTTTTACTAAAATTCTTTTCAAATGCTAAATTAAAATTATTCTTATTAATACCTATAAAAAACATATTTAAATCATCCATGTAACCTTCCCATACCAGTAAAATGTCGTATATAAATCGTTGATAAAAGGTAATTGGCTCATCATGAAATAATAATCTCTCGAAATACCCCATAAAAAGATTCGCGTAACTCGGGACTAATTTCATCCCCATCGCCGTCCCGCTGCTCTGTAAATAAAACATCCCATTATATGTAAAATAATTATTCTTTAAAATAAAATTTATAGCCTCCAATATAAAATTCCTTTGTTTTGGTGGCATTAAGGGATCATTATCGAGGTAAAAAGCAATGGCCTCAATGCCTAATTCATGTAGGATGCTCGAATATAACGAGCACAGATCAAAAGTGCCCCATATAGAGGTCTCCTTCCATGTTATATTCTTTAAAAGAGTTAAAACGTGTCTTTTACGTATGATGGCAGATGGACCACATATCACTGTAGATGTATGTCTATATATTCCGATTGGTTATGGAATCTATCCCAGATATGATCGGCCGCCCGGGGGTTCTGAAATATTATGTGCCTTTGGTAAGAAATAGAAATAATGTGTTTCTGGATTGTGATTACAGATAAATTTTGATTCTTCCAGAGATATACACTTATTGTCCACTGCTATTTCTATCATTTTAAACAATCCTGTAGAGATTTTCTCTATTGCATCACAACGTAAGCTTATGTAATAATTAGTATCGCTCAGGATTCTCAGAGCTTCCTTATCATAATAATCTCTTTCCATCATTACTACTCCCCCTCCCCCCCCCTTTTATCCGCTTTTTTAATAATAATATCCTTATTCTTAGATAGACTCTTGATGGTAAATTTCTCCTCCTTACTGATATTAGATGAACTATATTGCTTGGTATTGCACATCAGGGAAAAGTCATCAAGAACACTTTGGTAGAACGTTTATATATTTTCCTTTACTTTCTACGGGGTAAAAGCGACTGGGTGGTTTTAGTCCCGTTGGGATTGGATCCTGTAGATCAAACAAATCCTTTACATCGCTAACAGATGAATGTCTGTCAGCATGTAAACAGAAGTGTCTACGTAGCGTGAGATTTCTCACAAACGAATTTAAATCAATAAATAAATCATAGAGATCCGCTTTGTTGGAAGGACAAAAGGATAAACCCTTTGCTAACACCTCAGATTCCTTACTTAATAGGATATGTTGTGATATATTAAAAATGCCCATCTTGCGTGCCTCTGTATTGTTGATTTCTTTTAACTGCTTGTCTTGGTCATTGACATTTTTATGGAGGCGCTTGCCCCCCCCCCCTTTTTCCTCTTCTTCTTGGGGCTGTTCGCAACAAAGGAACAAGTGGGTCTATTGTTTGTACTATCTGAGATGGACGTGTATTGTTCGTTTCTGTCCGTTTTCTCATCAGATCCAATTAATCTGGATCTGATGGACTGAGCCCTAAAAAACTGAGGGGGGGGGGGGGGAATCTGCCATAGGGGAACAAAGTAAATGTTTTTCCACAGGGTGCATAGTGGTCTTAATTGGAGAAAAGAAAGACACTCTTTCCTTTTTCCTTAATTCCTCTTTATCAGGCATATCACTACCCACAGCTTCCAAGTCAGAATTCTGTTTATCCATGTTAATGGGGGAAAAATCTATTAATAAGGGGGCTAGGGGATTAGATTGAATTTTGGATAATACGTTCTGTTTGGGGGCCATATTGAAGGGTCCAAGTTTCAAATTCTTCTTGTTTATATGTTTCTTCATCTCTGCTAATATTGTAATCAAGTTCCCTTTTTCTATCGGAGCCCACTCTGTTAATTTTTAATCTATTTTGCATCTTCTACTGGTACTCGCTTTATCTGGATTATCTTTGGGATCTATTCTATTTGATTGCGTATTTAGAGAGTCTATCTCAGTTTTCGATTGTGTGTTCTGAACTAGTTCTTCCATTCCTCACCCGATTTTGATTAACAAACACTTTAGTGGTTCCTGACCATATTTGATCTTTATGATGTATATTCTTTGATTTGGGGATTTGTGACCTACTGCTGGGTGTTGGACACATTTTCCAATATTATTTTGGACAAAATCATAGATAAAAGGAAAAAGTTAATGATATCTCTACTACAGAAAGTTGCTTTCATAGCAGAATTTGGCAATGTAATCGATTTTGAATATGCTTTAAGGTACACGAATATAGAAGAAATTAATATCTTATTTCGGAAATTTGGGAAGATTAAAAGAGATCTGGGAGATTTTCAACAAAAAAACTTTTTTTCTTGGGAATACAAGAAATACAAGACTTTACTGGGAAGGTCCACTTAACCACGGACACCTGGACAATTACTGGTGGGCACAGCCACTATATCTTCCTGACGGCACATTGGGTGAATTTGGTGGAGGCTGGGACCAAGTCAGAGCCTGGGACCGCTCATGTCCTACCCACACCCAGAATAGCGGGTCCTATCTCTGTGCTGGTATCTGCGGCGTTTTATGCCACCTCCTCCAAACACTCCCCCTCCTCCTCCTCCGCCACCTCTACCTCTCAATTAAGAAGTGTGAGCACAGAAGTCGGTATCGCGCGGCAGCACAGCGGTGGGCAAGTGTCAGCAAGCCGTGCTGTAACTAATCAGCTTAGGTGACAAGAGGCACATGGCCCCCGAGCTGTTGCAGGGTCTGACTGAGCAGACCGAGCTCTGGCTTTCGCCACTGAGCCTCCAACCGGGCATGGTCATGTGTGACAACAGCCGTAACCTGGTGGTGGCTCTGCAGCTCGGAGAGCCTCACACATGTGCCATGCCTGGCCCACGTCTTCAATCTGGTGGTTCCTGAAAAGCTACCCCCACTTGTCTGACCTGCTCGGCAAGGTGCGCTGCGTCTGCGGACGTTTCCTCAAGTCCACCACGGACGCTGCCACCCTGAGGACCCTGCAACATCGGTTTCAGCTGCTAGAGCACCGATTGCTGTGCGACGTGCCCACACGCTAGAATTCTACGCTGCACATGTTGGACAGGCTGTACGAGAACAGTAGAGCAATAGTGAAATACCAGCTGCAACATGGGCGGCGGAGTGGTAGTCAGCCTCCCCAATTCTTTAATGAGGAGTGGCATGGATGGCAGATATCTGCCAGGTCCTTGGAAAGTTTGAGGAGTCAACGCAGATGCGGCAATCATTAGCGACACCATCCCGCTGCTTTGCCTGCTGAGAAGTTCGCTGCAAAGCATAAAGGCCAACGCTTTGCGGTTGGAACAGGAGACGGGGATGACAGTATGTCGCTTGACAGCCAGACCACCCTCATGTCTATATCTCAGCGCGTTTTGGTGGAGGAGGAGGAGGGGGAAGAGACAGCTGGGCACACTGCAGAGGGTACCCATGCTGCTTGCCTCTCATCTGTTCAGCGTGTATGGGCTGAAGAGGAGGAGGAGGATCCTGAAAGTAATCTTCCTAGTGAGGACAGCGACGTGTTGTGTACCCCAGCGTTAGATGCATTCTGGCCAACACGGATTACTTCTCAACCCACGATATAAGGAGAACCTTTCCACTCTCATTCCTGAAGAGGAAAGGGGTACGAGAGTGATGCAATACCACAGGGCCCTGGTGGAAAAAGTGATGCTAAAGTTCCCACCTGACAGCGTTAGTGGCAGAAGACGCAGTTCCGAGTACCAAGTAACAGGGGAGGCGCAGGAATCAGGCAGCATGTCCAGCGCAGGCAGGGGAACACTGTCCAAGGCCTTTGCTAGCTTTATGGCTCCCCAGCAAGACTGTGTCCCCACTCCCCAGTCAAGGCTAAGTCGGAGGGAGCACTGTAAAAAGATGGTGAGGGAGTGCGTAGTTGATCGCACCACCATCCTCCGTGATGCTCCATACAACTATTGGGTGTCAAAGCTGGACACGTGGCATGAACTTGCACTGTACGCCCCCAGGAGGTGCTGGCCTGCCCTGCTGCTAGCGTCTTGTCAGAGCGGGTGTTTAGTGCAGCTGGGGGAATCATCACAGATAAGCGTACCCATCTGTCAACTGCCAGTGCCGACATGCCTATACTCATAAAGATGAACAAAGGCTGGATTTCCCCAGACTTCTCTTCTCCAGCAGCATAAGCTAAAGATTCTTTTTGCTGCAACAGGAGAAAAAAGCATTTTAACCGGAAAAAAAGGAGGAATTAGCTTTGTCAATCGCTCTTGGATATTATTACTCCTCCTCCTTCTACTCCTACTCCTACAACAGCATGTCATCACGCTGAACTGCCAATTTTTCTGCGGCCCAAAAGTCTCTGCTTATAATTTTTTTACAATTTTTCAAAATTTCAAAAGTATTGATACTTTAACAGAAACCAATTTTTTTCACAGGGCTGCCTCCAGGCTCTTTAAAAAGTGTTTCTGGGTTTCACCTGCCCCTGCGGTTGAGCAATTTTTCAGGTGTACAATTGTACTCTTGGTACACCAATTTTTCTGGTCCTCGCCTATACTGTTATCTAACTAATTGTTTCAGCCTTCGCCTACACTCATGGTACACCAATGTTTCAGGGGTTCGCCTATACTCTTGCTACAGAAATGATACTGGTGTCCGCCCATACTTTTACTACAGAAATGTTACTGGGGTCTACCTATACTTTTGCTACAGAAATGTTACAGGGGTCTGCCCATGCTGTGGGTGCACAAAGACTTCCCATCGCAGTGTTTTACCTATCTGGCACAACTACACAGACTGACTAGGGCAGATGTGGGCCGAGGCCAAGGCCTATACCTTTGCTACAGAAATGTTACTGGGCTCTGCCTATACCTTTGCTACAGGAATTTTACAGGGGTCTGCCTATACCTTTGCTACAGAAATGTTACTGGGGTCCGCCTATACTTTTACTACAGAAATGTTACTGGGGTCTGCCTATACCTTTGCTACAGGAATGTTACAGGGGTCTGCCTATACTTCTGCTACAGAAATGCTAAAGGGGTCTGCCTATACTGTGGGTGCACAAAGGCTTCCCATTGCAGTGTTTTACCTCTCTGGCATAAATACACTGACTGACTAAGGCAGATGTGGGCCGAGGCCAAGGTCCTTTGCGGGGTGAAACTTCCCCATGTTTGGGCACTCTGATATCTTCCTGTGTAATACCATCTTTGTGCACTGACAGCATAGGTGAGTCCAAGGAACTCAAAGACTTCCCCTTGCAGTGTTGAGCTATCTGACACCTACACAGAACGAGTTTTGTAGGGACTCATGGATTTCCCATTGCTATGTAACTCAGGGCACCTTGGGTCACACAAGGTGGAGGCTGGGACCGAGCCTGACCCAGGGCCCGCTCACATACTTCCCACACAGACTATTGCGTGTCCCGGTCATGGTTTCTTGGCCTTGTAATGCCACCTCCTCCTCCTGCTTGGGGTCTGAGGATCAGCACTGGGCAGCATGTATTTTCTCTCATGCTACCACAGTTATCTGAGACACTGGTTTGGGCCAAACAAAAAAAATGTTACTGCACTAATGAGACGTTCACTGCTTTCTTGCATCGGAGTCCGCTTTATACCCACGATTGCTGAGAGTGTGGGCAGAGGCCTATGTCATGGGGGAAATGCAACTGCGCCAGGTTTGACCCGTGGAACTTCTTTCTGGTTCATCCAGTCTTTGGAGCGATGAAAGGAACCGTAACTGATTTAATGAGACTTTCAGAGCTGTACTAGCATTAGAGTCCGCTTTATGCGCACGATTGCTGAGGGTTTGGGCAGAGGCCTATATCTTGGAAAAATGCATCTGCGCTAGGTTTGGCTCGTGGAACTTCTTCCTGGTTCATCCAGTATTTGGAGCGATGAAAGCAACCGTTACTGATTTAATGAGACCTTCACAGCTGTACTAGCATCGGAGTCCGCTTTATGCCCACGATTGCTGAGGGTGTGGGCTGAGGCCTATGTCCTTGGGGAAATGCAACTGTGCCAGGTTTGGCCCGTGGAAATTCTTCCTGGTTCATCCAGTCTTTGGAGCAATGAAAGCAACAGCAACTAATTTAATGAGACCTTTACAGCTGTACTAGCATTGGAGTCTGCTTTATGCCCACGATTGCTGAGGGTGTGGGCAGAGTCGAGGTCCTGGGGGAAATGCAACTGCGCCAGGTTGGGCCTGTGGAACTTCTTCCTGGTTCATCAAGTCTTTGGAGCGATGAAAGCAACCGTAACTGATTTAATGAGACCTTCACAGCTGTACTAGCATCGGAGTCTGCTTTATGCCCACGATTGCTGAGGGTGTGGGCAGAGGCCGAGGTCCTGGGCGGAGTGAAAGTCTGCCATGTTTGGGCACTGTAATTGCTTCATGTTTAATACTTTCCTTGGGTTTCATGGGCTTGCCTATGCTGTGAGTGCACAGATTTCCCATTGAGGTGTTTTAGCTATCTGGCACAAATACACTGAATGACTTGGGTAGGGCACAAACGGTTTTCCTAGCACATCGTTCAGCTATCTGACACCTACACAGAATGAATAGTGTGGGGATACATGGATTTCCAATTGCTATGTAACTCATGGCACCTTGGGTCACACAAGGTGGAGGCTGAAACGTTAATCTTTTATCAATTCTCAGCAGCATTGTGGGCTATCACCTACACTTTCCAAGAGGGTTGCTGCCTGGCTCTGTCAACCCTCTGCAGTGTGTGCCTCTGGTTCCTCCTCATCCAGTACGCACTTATAAATAGACATGAGGGTGGTGTGGCTATGAAGTGAGCATGTGGCATGAGGGCAGCTGAACGCTGCGCAGGGGAACTTTTGTGTGCGCTGTGGACGCAGGGTCGTAAGGGGGGTTGGACAGCAATGCCAGCATGTAACCCAGGAGAAGAGGCAGCAGTGTCACCTGCAAGCAGGTAGTTGCAGGTAGTGTGGTGCTTGGCTAAGATGTGCCAGCACGTGTGCCTTGCTAATGAGTGTTTGTCTGAAGTAAATTGTTAGGGGGGTGACGCCAGACTCTTGCTCCCATTTTGGCTTAATAGTGGGACCTGGTAGGCTCAGATTCAGCCATGCATGCTGCCCCTGCCCTTCCCTATCCATTTCTGTGGTGTTTCCATGACTTTCTGATGTTTTCTGGTGTATCACAAGTCATGACCTATGCAGAGCATCGGTCACATACAAAAATGCTCCAGTCGCCCATTGACTTCAATGGGGTTCGTTAATCGAAACAAGCTCTCGAGCATCATGGAAAGTTTGACTTGAGTACTGAGCACCCGAGCATTGTGGTGCTCGCTCATCTTTAATCATAAACACCAGAATTTTCTGCAAGTTGAATAGATAGACTTAGTAGTTCATGCAAAGCTTTAGTCACTGATCCATCTGGATGGGGATGTAGGTGCCGCATGAATCCCCAATCATCTTGCAGACTCCTCCTTTTTCTGCTATTAGCATGTCCAGAGCAAGTCGGTTCTGAAAGGCCATTGAGGATGTTGGTTCTAGTTGTTCCACTAATCCTTGTATGACATCTCTGGTGTAGTTTACAAATCTCTGTTGATTATAATTTATATAATTAATCCAATCAATATTTTTATTAATTGTGCACCAAGGACAAAAGAATGATTCGATTCCTCCTGTAATCTGGTTTCTGGCTTTAAACTCATTTTGCACTTCCCTGGGTACCCCTATTTCATCAATATGAATACCTACATTAAAAGATCCGCCAGGGAGATTACATCGCAGTCTATTCAGAGATTATTTATGTCCTGGTGGGGGTGTGATTGTGTGTCCTGTCCACCCAGCTGCGACCAGCTGGAAAGGGAGGAGTACCTTTGTAGGTGCGCACTTACCTTTTCAAAATTTGGGCAGGGTTGCACGCATGCTACCATCACCACAAATTCACCAGACATCTGAACCAATCAGAATCTCATAAGGACTGAGACCTGTCTGTTTGGTGGGTGTGTGTCTTATTGACAAGAGAGACAAGGAAAGACACTTAGGCCGAGGTTTACTCAATTCGGTCATTACTTTTAAAAGTTTATCTTATTTTTTTTCTGGTCCCATTTAGCCTCTCTACTCTCCCACTGATTTGAGGATGGTAGGGTGTGTAGAATGCCTGTTCTTGGCCTGAGATCCCTGCCATCTCAGTAAAGTGAGTACTACGGTCACTCTCAATGGTTTCTGGGACACCAGACCTACAGACCACATCAGAAAGAAGCTTTTTGCCTGTTTTTCTTGGCATTAGCTGCAGAAACAGGGTAAGTCTCCATCCAGAGAAAAGAGCAATACATACAAGGACGTATTGAAAACGGTCCAGATTTGAGGAAGTTGTATGTAGTCAATCTGCAACCTCTGGAAGGGGTACAAGGGCCTAGGAGTGTGTTTAGAGTGGGTTTTGATAATTTTACCTGGGTTGGACAGTGCACAAGTTATACGTCCCTGAGTATAAGAGACAGCAACTACCGAAAAAACGGACGCATACCAATACATGGAAACAAGATCACACATTGCAGTTTTAGAGTCATACATGAGGTCATGTGTTATGGAGGCTAGCACTGGAAACAAGGCTCTTGGAAGACAAGGCTTCTCGTGAAGTGTCCACATGCCACTGGAATCTGAAGTGGCTCATTTTACTTACCAACCTGACACTTCATGGAAAGATGCTTGTTTCTGAAAAAACAAAAGAAGATACTGTGAGACATTTAGCGACGGTGACATGTCGTCTTCTTCTTGGCAGGTGGCCAGAACTGCTGGTGTGAAGGGCAGAAGGGCTGCTTCTTTGGTTGCTTCGTCTGCTAAGGCATATCTAGAGTCCGTTTAAATGTTAACTGTCTTGTGCCAGTGTATAGGCATGAGTAAGTGCCTGCAGTTCGGCTTGTTGGGCTAAGATGTTTGCAAGTAATGATTGCTGAAGATGGACAAGGGTCTGTGTGGTGACCGCATATTCAGTGTGAAATTGTCCATCTACAGCCTACCTGGAGCCATCACTAAATAAGGTTAGGTTGGGACTAAGTAGTGAAGTATCCTTGACAGAATCAAACCCACAAGTTTCCATCTGCATGAGCTGGGCGCAGTTGTGGGGTTCTTCTTGAGTCGTTTGGTCAGTGTCATCCTGTTCCAATGCCTGTGCTGTACATGCTGCCTGATCTCCGCGCCTCCCCTGCTACCTGGCCCTCGGAACTGCGCCTTTTGCCACTAGCGCTGTCGGATGGGAATTTTACCATCAGCTTGTCCGCCAGGGTCCTGTGGTATAGCATCACTCTCGAACCCCTTTCCTCTTCGGGTATGAGAGTGGAAAGGTTCTCCTTATACCGTGGGTCGAGCAGTGTGTACACCCAGTAATCCGTAGTGGCCAGAATGCGTGTATCGCGAGGGTCACGAGAAAGGCATCCTAACATGAAGTCAGCCATGTGTGCTAGGGTACCTGTATGCAACACCTGGCTGTCCTTACTAGGAAGATCACTTTCAGGATCCTCCTCCTCATCATCCTCCTCCTCCTCCTCCTCATACCATATACTCTGAAAGGATGACAGGCAAGCAGCATGGGTACCCTCAGCTGTAGGCCAAGCTGTCTCTTCCCCCTCCCCCTCATCCTCCTCATGCTTCTCCTCCTCCTCAACGCGCTGAGATATAGACAGGAGGGTGCTCTGACTATCCAGCGACATACTTTTTTCCCCCGGCTCTGTTTCCGAGCGCAAAGCGTCTGCCTTTATGCTTTGCAGGGAACTTCTCAAGAGGCATAGCAGAGGAATGGTGACGCTAATGATTGCAGCATCCCCGCTCACTATCTGGGTAGACTCCTTAAAGTTTCCAAGGACCTGGCAGATGGCTGCCAACCAGGCCCACTCTTCTGTAAAGAATTGAGGAGGCTGACTTCCACTGCGCCGCCCATGTTGGAGTTGGTATTTCACTATAGCTCTACGCTGCTCATAGAGCCTGACCAACATGTGGAGCGTAGAGTTCCACCGTGTGGGCACGTCGCACAGCAGTCGGTGCACTGGCTGATGAATCCGATGTTGCAGGGTGCGCAGGGTGGCAGCTGCGGAAATGTGCGCAGAGCCGGCACACCTTTCCGAGCAGGTCTGACAAGCGTGGGTAGCTTTCCAGAAAGCGCTGAACCACCAAATTAAAGACGTGGGCCAGGCATGGCACGTGCGTGAGGCTGCCGAGCTGCAGAGCCGCCACCAGGTTACGGCCGTTGTCACACACGACCATGCGCGGTTGGAGACTCAGCGGCGCAAGCCAGCGGTCGGTCTGCTCTGTCAGACCCTGCAGCAGTTCGTGGGCCGTGTGACTCTTCTCTCCTAAGCTGAGTAGTTTCAGCACGGCCTGCTGACGCTTGCCCACCGCTGTGCTGCCACGCCGCGCGACACCGACTGCTGGCGACGTGCTGCTGCTGACACATCTTCATTGCGAGTCAGAGGTTGAGTTGGAGGAGGAAGAGGAGGGTGGTTTAGTGGAGGAAGCATACACCGCTGCAGATACCAGCACCGAGCTGGGGCCCGCAATTCTGGGGGTGGGTAGGATGTAAGCGGTCCCAGGCTGTGACTCTGTCCCAGCCTCCACTAAATTCACCCAATGTGCCGTCAGGGAGATATAGTGGCCCTGCCCACCTGTGCTTGTCCACGTGTCCGTTGTTAAGTGGACCTTGGCAGTAACCGCGTTGGTGAGGGCGCGTACAATGTTGCGGGAGACGTGGTCGTGCAGGACTGGGACGGCACATCGGGAAAAGTAGTGGCGACTGGGAACTGAGTAGCGCGGGGCCGCCGCCGCCGCCATCATGTGTTTGAAAGCCTCCGTTTCCACAACAGTATCTCCAGGCTGATCAATTTGGCAATGTGCACGTTTAACGCTTGAGCGTGCGGGTGCGTGGCGGCGTACTTGCGCTTGCGCTCAAACACTTGCGCTAGCAACGGCTGGACGGTGCACTGACAGACATTGCTGGATGGGGCCGAGGACAGCGGAGGTGAGGGTGTGGGTGCAGGCCAGGAGACGGTAGTGCCTGTGTCCTGAGAGGTGGGTTGGATCTCGGTGGCAGGTTGGGGCACAGGGGGAGAGGCAGTGGTGCAAACCGGAGGCGCTGAAGGGCCTTCGTCCCACCTTGTGGGGTGCTAGGCCATCATATGCCTGCACATGCTGGTGGTGGTGAGGCTGGTGGTGGTGGCTCCCCAGTTGATCTTGACGCAACAAAGGTTGCACACCACTGTTTGTCGGTCGTCTGCACTCTCAGTGAAAAACTGTCAGACCTTTGAGCATCTCGGCCTCTGCAGGGTGGCAGTTGGTGGATTATTCGGTCTGGCCCTGCCTCTACACCTGGCCACCGCACTGCCTCTTCCAACCTGCCCTGCTGCTGCACTTGCCTCCCCCTCTGAAGACCTGTCCTCAGTAGGCTTAGCAAACCAGGCGGGGTCAGTCACCTTATCATCCAGCTGCTTGTCCTCCGAATCCTCTGTGCGCTCCTCCCTCGGACTTACTGCCCTTACTCCTACCTGACTGATAGACAACTGTGTGTCATCGTCATCGTCCTCCTCACCCACTGAAAGCTCTTGAGACACTTGCCGGAAGTCCCCAGCCTCATCCCCCAGACCCCGAGAACTTTCCAAAGGTTGGGCATCGGTCACGACAAACTCCTCCGGTGGGAGAGGAACCATTGCTGCCCATTCTGGGCAAGGGCCCGACAACAGTTCATGAGAGTCTGCCTGCTCCTCAGAATGTGTCATTGTAATGGAGTGAGGAGGATGGGAGGAAGGAGGAGCAGCAGCCAGAGGATTCAGAGTTGCAGCAGTGGACAGCGCAGAACTCTGGGTGGTCGATAGATTGCTGGATGCACTTTCTGCCATCCACGACAGGACCTGCTCACATTGCTCATTTTTTAATAAAGGTCTACCGCGTGGACCCATTAATTGTGAGATGAATGTGGGGACGCCAGAAACGTGCCACTCTCCTAATCCCGCAGCAGTCGGCTGCGATACACCTGGATCAGGAGCTCGGCCTGTGCCCACACCCTGACTTGGGCCTCCATGTCCTCGCCCGCGTCCACGTCCTCTAGGCCTAACCCTACCCCTCAGCATGCTGTATTACCAGTAGTGCAGAAACAGAACGCTGTAATTAAATGTGTCGCTTATTGGCCTGTGGTTGGAGGCTGACTTTGCTTACGGAACGCACAGCAGAGCCAGGAAAGAATTTTGTGCAAGCCAGCTGTAACACTTAGCTGGCTGCGTATGAATTAGGACAACTACCCCCAGCAGAGACGCAGTACACTGAGGACGGTCACAGTCAGCCAAAATAGATTTTTTTTCCCAATTTTTTTTGGAAAAGCCCACTGCCTATATAGACTGTATATGTCTTCTGTCCCTGCCTCACCACTACTGGCCCTGGACTATGTAAAATTACTGCAGACTGTTTCACTCTGGACAGGAATACACCGTTCGATGATCCCGGTCTTTATAGACAGAGAGGGCAATCTGCCATAAAGACCGGGATCGTTGAACGGTGTGTTGTCTTCCTGGCGCTCGAGTTCGACACATCGCGGATCGGATTGACAGATTACTCGGAGGGGCTGGTGAGGATCCAGCGGTGATGGTGCATGTTGGCACCAATGAACAAGTTAGAGGTCAATGGAGGGCCCTCAAAAATGATTTCAGGGACTTAGGATCCAAGCTTAGGGCACGGTCCTCCAGGGTAGTTTTCTCGGAAATACTACCTGTACCTAAAGCCACACTAGAAAGGCAGCAGGGAGGTAAACAAGTGGCTCCGGAGTTGGTGTAAGAAGGAGGGATTTGGGTTCCTGGAGAACTGGGCTGACTTTGCTGTCGGCTACAGGCTCTACTGTAGGGAAGGGCTGCATCTTAATGGGGAGGGTGCAGCTGTGCTGGGGGATAAGATGGCTAGAAGGCTGGAGGAGTGTTTAAACTGGGGTCTGGGGGGAGGGTAAAATGAGAAATAGTGGGGTAGCCAGTGTAACTAGCGATCCGGGTCCAAGCAAAGGGAATGGGGGTCGAGCAGGGGGTGGGGTTAGTACAGTTAGAACTGATAGATCAGCCATAAGTACAAATAGCAACAAAACAAATTTAAAAAACAAAAAAAATGATATAAATTGTATGACCACGAATGCAAGAAGTCTGATTGGTAAAGTGGGTGAGCTTGAAGCGAGAATGACTGATGAAAACTATGATATAGTCGGAATTACGGAAACATGGCTTGATGATAAGTGCGATTGGGCGGTGAATTTGCAGGGGTACAATCTCTTCAGAAGAGACCGAAGGAACCAGAAAGGGGGAGGGGTATGTCTGTACGTCAAATCGAACTTGAAGCCGAGGCTACTGGAGGATATAGGAGTAGGAGACGAACAGGTGGAATCTCTGTGGGTAGAAATACAGGGAGGAAAAAATAACAAAATCCTGATAGGGGTCTTCTATAGCCCACCAAAAACAACAGAAGAAACTGAAAACTTACTACTAAGGCAGATAGAAGAGGTGTCAAACTGCAACGAAGTAATTATCATGGGGGACTTTAATTATCCAGATATAACATGGGAGAAGGAAACCTGCAAATCTCACAGGGGTGATAAGTTCTTGAGAGTAATTAAAGACAATTACCTGAACCAACTTGTGCAGGAACCAACAAGAGGGAGGGCCATTCTGGACCTAGTACTAACCAACAAACCGGAACGTATAAAGGGGTGCAGGTTGAGGGACACTTGGGGAACAGTGACCACAATATAATCAACTTCCAGCTGTCAATCAATAGGAAACCTTATCAAGGAGCGACAAAGAAACTAAGCTTTAGTAAAGCAAAATTTGATCAGCTTAGAACTACTATCGGTAACATTAATTGGGACAACATCCTCAAAAATAACGGTACAGAGGACAAATGGAAAAAAGTTTAAAAGGATCCTAATCACCTCATGTGAGCAGTTCATTCCCTTTAAAACTAAAAGAAACTCAACTAAAAGGAAACAAATGTGGCTAGACAAGACGGTAAGAGGGGCAATAAACGAAAAAAAGAAAGTGTTGAAACTACTAAAGCAAGAAGGCAGCGAAGAAGCGTTAAAATCATACAGGGAAAAAAACAAAATATGCAAAGATACGATCAAAACTGCCAAGGAGGAAGCAGAAAGACGGATCGCCAAAGAGAGCAAAAACAACCCGAAGCTATTTTTCAACTATATTAACAGCAAAAGGATTTGCAGGGAGAGCGCTGGCCCTTTAAAAAACAATGCAGGAGAAATCATTGATGATGATGAAGGGAAAGCAAATCTACTAAACACTTTCTTCTTAAGTGTATTCACAAATGAAAAGGAAATGCTACACGAGATGCAGGGGAATAAAACGAACCCCTCACAAAATATCTCATACCTAACGCAGGAGGAGGTGCGGAAGCGTCTAAAGAAAACTAAAATTGATAAATCTCCGGGCCCAGATGGATTACACCCAAGGATACTATGGGAACTAAGTGACGAGATAGCTAGGCCGCTATACCTAATATTTCTAGACACTATCAAGACCGGTGTAGTACCATTGGATTGGCGCATTGCCAACGTGGTTCCAATTTACAAAAAAGGGAGCAAAAGTGAGCCTGGTAACTACAGGCCAGTAAGTCTCACTTCAATAACGGGAAAAATTTTCGAGGGGATTCTGAGAGACGCCATCGATGAGTACCTCAAGGAGAATAAGGGAATAACTCCTCACCAGCATGGATTCATGAAGGGTCGCTCATGTCAGACAAATCTTATCAGTTTCTACGACGAAGTAAGCTCTAAGCTGGACCAGGGAGAATCTATTGATCTTGTATATCTGGACTTCTCAAAAGCCTTTGACACCGTGCCACATAATAGGCTAATATACAAAATGAGGCAGCTCAGACTGGGCGAAAACGTGTGTAAGTGGGTAAAAAATTGGCTCAATGATAGAAAGCAGAGGGTGGTAATAAATGGTTCGTACTCTGATTGGACCACAGTCACTAGCGGGGTGCCACAGGGTTCAGTATTAGGCCCCACTCTGTTCAACATATTTATCAATGACCTGATAGAGGGGCTGCACAGCAAAATATCAATATTTGCAGATGACACAAAATTATACAATATAATTAATGCAACGGAGGACAATGTGCGGCTACAAATGGACCTGGATAAGCTGGGGGCTTGGGCAGGAAAATGGCAAATGAAGTTCAATGTTGAAAAATGCAAGACTATGCACATAGGCAGGAGTAACAGATGTCACAAATATTCACTTAATGGGGTACCACTGGGGAAAAGTGATATGGAAAAGGATCTGGGGGTATTAGTGGATAATAGACTAAACTGGAGTAACCAATGCCAGTCAGCTGCTGCAAAGGCAAATAAAGTCTTGGGGTGCATTAAAAAAGGTATAGGGGCGAAGGACGAGAACATTATCCTTCCATTATATAAGGCACTTGTCAGACCTCACATGGAATACTGCGTACAATTCTGGTCACCAGTGCTCAGAAAAGATGTCACAGTGCTTGAGGGGGTTCAAAGAAGGGCAACTAAACTAATACATGGAATGACGGGACTGGAATACCCAGAGAGGCTATCCAAATTGGGACTATTTACTCTAGAAAAAAGAAGGTTAAGAGGCGATCAAATAACCATGTATAAGTACATGAGGGGACAATACAAGGATCTCTCCCATGATCTGTTTACACCCAGGACCATGACGGTAACAAGAGGACATCCGCTTTGATTAGAGGAAAGCAGGTTTCATCACCAACATAGAAGGGGATTCTTTACTGTAAGAGCAGTTAGACTGTGGAACTCTCTACCGGAGGAAGTGGTGATGGCAAAATCCATAAAGGAGTTTAAAAAGGGATTTGATGTCTTTCTGGAGAAGAAGGATATTACAGGATATAAATCTTAGGTTAAGTGTCAATCCTGGTATATAGGAGGGTAGGAACTATTAGGGATTGATCCAGGGAACAGTCTGATTGCCATTAGGGAGTCGGGAAGGAATTTTTTCCCCAAAAGGGCTAATCGGCTTCTGGCCTTGGGGTTTTTTGCCTTCCTCTGGATCTACTCAGTAGGATAGACAGGCTGGACTAGATGGACATTGTCTTCATTCAGCCTTACATACTATGTTACTATGTTACAGAGGTGATGTGACGGTGTTACGGCACTCTGCCCCCCGAGCGCCAAGTGGGATGCCCTGACCTTCCCGCACACCACTGTCCCTGCCTACTTGCCTCGGCCCTGGCTAACCCCAGGCGGACAACTGGACGGCGGTCCCTGCCCTGGCTAGGGACCTGGCGGCTGACAAGCAGGAACCTACCTAATGGGGGGAACAGAGTGCCGACAGAGGAGGCAGATGAATCAGACCAACAAAACTGACAAGGCTGGAGATGGAGCTCACAGGCAAACTGGCAGGGTGCTGGATAGCAACTAGTGCTGACTGGGCCAGACTAGATTAGAGGCAAACAGAACCAACTAAAACAGACTGAGTAATAGGGAACCAGAGGGAGCTGACCGGCAACTAGGGACTGGCTGAGGAGAACCGCAGACAGACTGGCTAGGTGCATGCAGAACCAATAACTGGCAGTGAGCTCACTTCACTGCCAGTCTTTTAACCACAAGGTTCCGCCCAGGGGCGGAGAGTGGGAGGAGGCAACTCCGCCCACTGCTGTATAAGAAGAACGGAGGAGGGCGGGCGGCACCCTACGGGCGGACACGCCCATGCCGCCGCCCACAGCTGCTGGGACAACCTCGACACAGGGCTCCAGGCCGCCGAAGCCGACGCCGGAGCGACGCGCCGCGCTGTATGGTAACATTACCCCCCCTCTGACGGGGGACCTCCGGGCCCCCGGAAACTCGACCAGGCTTATCCGAAAAACGGCTATGAAAACGCTGTACCAACCCGAGAATGTGACCCTCCCGAGCGGTCACCATGGACTGATCCTCAGGTCCATGACTTCGGTAGCCTGTGGCTGCCCCATTTCCTTCAGGGGCTCTCCTTTCTACATCTTCTTCAGGACCAACCGTTGACATATCGTCGTGTTTCAGGTCGTCTTCCGAGTCAATGCCCGAACATTCACCACTATCTCTTGTCCCATCCGCGCTCCCAATGACGCTGCCTTCAAAATATGCGGCAACTCCAATTTTAAAATCACTGTCATCTGAGCTATCATACTCCAAAAAACTCTTCCGGGGCCCCAAATATTGTAAGGTTCCTGTACCCCGGCGAGAATCCGGGATCTCCTGAGCCTCGTCTTCAACTTCATCACAGACCAGGGTGGGCGGCGGGGGACCGGAGGTGGGCATCACCGAAGGGACAACAGGTTCCGACAACGACTTATGGAACCCCCTGCGACCCCTCCTTTTGTGATTTCCAGAGGACCGGTACCCCTTCTGTCCCACCCTGTACGGCTCAAATACCGACAGACTCTCCTCACAACGCAACTGCGTACGAGACCCCACCCCTTTCTTCCGTCCCCTATGCAGGGCATCGGTAGCGACATCAGCAGCAGGGCAGGCGGACGGGGTTTGAAGGTAAGTGAGACCTCGGGGACTGAGTGCGGTATCGACTGGGCAGGGAGGAAGGGAAGCGTGATGGCTATGGCAAGACGGCCCCCACTGGGTTAGCTCCCCAGTGGCCCAATCGAATTGGGGGTTGTGCAACGCCAGCCACGGCATCCCTAGTATCATGTCTACCGACATTTTCTCCATTACCAGGAACGATAGACCTTCCGAATGGCGACCCCCCCACCGTGAGTTGTAACACTGGGGTCCTCCATCGTACCAAGCCCGAAGCAAGAGGAGTAGCATCAATGCTAGCAAAACGAATTGGCGTCTTTAGCGCCACAAATTCAGCCCTCAGGGGCTCAACGAGACGCATGCTTATCAGGTTAGCAGCAGCTCCGGAATCAATAAACGCCTGCCCTAGGCGGGAGAAGTTCCGGAATCTAACCTGGCAGGGTATCAGAAGTCTAGGACGTACCTGAGGTCCTAGGCGACCCTCCCTGCAATCGCCTAGGACTGGAAGTCTTTCTGCCGATTCAGACTGTGGACGCTGAGGCCTCCGGGGGCAGGTTATCACCCGATGTCCAGCTTTCCCGCAGTAGAGACAGAGATGATGTAATAACCGAATCCGGCGTCGCTCCTCGGGGTCCAGCAGGTCCAGTTCCATAGGTTCGGGAACAGAGACTGGTACGGACGAGGAGGGAACAGGACAAATGACCTCCCTGACTCTATGGGTCGGTCTATCTTGCTTCCCAGCCCTGAGCCTCCTATCTGCCTTCACTGCTAACTCCATAGCCTCCTTTAAGGACCCGGGAACGGGATGGGAGATCAACAGTTCTTTGACCGCATCCGAGAGACCTTGCATAAAAACGTCTTTCAGGGCGCTATCGTTCCATGCAGTATCACCCGCATAGCGTCTGAAACTGGAGCAATAATCCTCCACACAAAGCGACCCCTGACGCAGCGCCAGCAACCGAGAAACCGCCAACCCCACTCTATCCGGTTCATCGAAGATGCCCCCGAGTTCCTGAAAAAAGGAGTCCACCGAATGCAGGGAGGGGGAACCCTCGGGAATGGAAAAGGCCCAAGTCTGGGCAGAGCCCCGCAGCAGGGACATTATGAGCCCGACCCTCTGGACCTCCGAGCCGGAAGAGCGGGGACGCATCCGAAAAAACAGGCGACACGCCTGTTGAAAAACGAAAAACTTGTTCCTCTCCCAGAGAACACCTCGGGAAGAGGGCACTTGGGTTCGGGACTGGTAACGGCATTCTGCTCCTGCGACAATGCCCACTGTTCCTGGGCCACCATGCGAGCTGACAAATCCCGGATCACCGGCACCAGGTCTTGCAGCTGGTTTGCAAGGGCGCTGATCGCCGCCATGAAAAGAAAAACAGTATTTTAAGGGCCAGTTATTATGTTACGGCACTCTGCCCCCCGAGCGCCAAGTGGGATGCCCTGACCTTCCCGCACACCACTGTCCCTGCCTACTTGCCTCGGCCCTGGCTAACCCCAGGCGGACAACTGGACGGCGGTCCCTGCCCTGGCTAGGGACCTGGCGGCTGACAAGCAGGAACCTACCTAATGGGGGGAACAGAGTGCCGACAGAGGAGGCAGATGAATCAGACCAACAAAACTGACAAGGCTGGAGATGGAGCTCACAGGCAAACTGGCAGGGTGCTGGATAGCAACTAGTGCTGACTGGGCCAGACTAGATTAGAGGCAAACAGAACCAACTAAAACAGACTGAGTAATAGGGAACCAGAGGGAGCTGACCGGCAACTAGGGACTGGCTGAGGAGAACCGCAGACAGACTGGCTAGGTGCATGCAGAACCAATAACTGGCAGTGAGCTCACTTCACTGCCAGTCTTTTAACCACAAGGTTCCGCCCAGGGGCGGAGAGTGGGAGGAGGCAACTCCGCCCACTGCTGTATAAGAAGAACGGAGGAGGGCGGGCGGCACCCTACGGGCGGACACGCCCATGCCGCCGCCCACAGCTGCTGGGACAACCTCGACACAGGGCTCCAGGCCGCCGAAGCCGACGCCGGAGCGACACGCCGCGCTGTATGGTAACAGACGGGCAACGCAGAGCCAGGAAAGAATTTTGCGCAAGCCTGCTGTAACACTTAGCTGGCTGCGTATGAATTAGGACAACTACCCCCAGCAGAGATGCAGTACACTGAGGACGGTCACAGGCAGCCCAAATAGATTTTTTTTCCAAAAATTTTTTTGGAAAAGCCCACTGCCTATATAGACTGTATATGTCTTCTGTCCCTGCCTCACCACTACTGGCCCTGGACTATGTAAAATTACTGCAGGACGCAATGCTCTGGACGCAATGCTCTGCACGGCCGATATAAAAAAAAACAAAAAAAACTGCAACACTGCAAAAAGCAGCCTCAACAGTACTGCACACGGTCAGATGTGGCCCTAAGAAGGACCGTTGGGGTTCTTGAAGCCTAAAATAACTCCTAACGCTCTCCCTACAGCAGCTCCAGCAAGACAGCACTTTCCCTGAACAATGTCAGAATGCATCTGTGGCGAGCAGCGGGAGGGGCCGATTTATATACTCGGGTGACACCTGATCTCGCCAGCCACTCACTGCAGGGGGGTGGTATAGGGCTTGAACGTTGCAGGGGAAAGTTGTAATGCCTTCCCTGTCTATCTATTGACCAGAAAAGCGCACTAACGTCTCAGAGATGAAAGTGAAAGTAACTCGAACATCACGTGGTACTCGTTTCGAATAACGAGCATCTCGAACACGCTAATACTCGAACGAGTATCAAGCTCGGACGAGTACGTTTGCTCATCTCTAGTTAAGATCTATAAATAAATAAAATAAGTTAGAAGTGGTCGAGGGACAGAAGGATAAGCCTTTACTTAATAATTCTAGTTCATTATGTTTTAATTTGTGGCTGGATATATTAAATACTAGCTTCGCCCGAGTTAATTTGGTACTGGTGTTTATCTGGTGTTCACACGGAAAATCTTATGAAGTCGTGGTTACTTCAGAGATACTGAGGAAAAACATATGTTCACCATTTTGCATAGTTCTCTGCGTTACCCAGGAAACACCACGTGGAGGCTACCATGCGACGTTTCTTTATATAAAATGACACCAGGAAGTGAGAGAATTGGATTACGTACATAAAATTTGGACACTAATTCTTTTGCGCTTAGAATGGAATAATCGAGTTGGGACTAGAGATTATTTTCATATTTATGACACAATCAATGCTTGTGCCAAATTTCCCGTTTCTATGACACCGGGAAGTGAGAGATTTAGATTATGTACGTAAAATTTGGACGCTAATTCTTTTGCGCATAGAATTGAATAATGGAGTTGGGACTAGAGATGAGCGAGCACCAAAATGCTCGGGTGCTTGTTACTCGGGACGAAATTATCGCGATGCTCGAGGGTTCGTTTCGAGTAACGAACCCCATTGAAGTCAATGGGCTACCGGAGCATTTTTGTATTTCGCCGATGCTCGCTAAGGTTTTCATGTGTGAAAATCTGGGCAATTCAAGAAAGTGATGGGAACGACACAGAAACAGATAGGGCAGGCGAGGGGCTACATGTTGGGCTGCATCTCAAGTTCACAGGTCCCACTATTAAGCCACAATACCGGCAAGAGTAGCCCCCCCTCCCAACAACTTTTACTTCTGAAAAGCCCTCATTAGCAATGCACACCTTAGCTAAGCACCACACTACCTCCAACAAAGCACAATCACTGCCTGCATGACACTCCGCTGCCACTTCTCCTGGGTTACATGCTGCCCAACCCCCCCCCCCCGCACGACCCAGTGTCCACAGCGCACACCAAACTGTCCCTGCCCAGCCTTCAGCTGCCCTCATGCCACACCACCCTCATGTCTATGTATAAGTGCGTCTGCCACAGGAAAAGCAGGCACACACTGCAGAGGGTTGGCATGGCTAGGCAGCGACCCTCTTTAAAAGGGGCGGGCTGATAGTCCACAATGCTGTACAGAAGCAATGAGAAATCCAATCCTGTGCCACCTCCATCTGGAGCTGCACACGTGGGCATAGCAATGGGGAACCTATGTGCCACACACTGTTCATTTTGTCAAGGTGTCTGCACGCCCCAGTCAGACCGCAGTTTTTTATAAATAGTCACAGGCAGGTACAACTCCGCAATAGGAATTCCGTGTGCACCCACAGCATGGGTGGCTCCCTGGAACCCACCGGCGGTACATAGAAATATCCCATTGCATTGCCCAACACAGCTGAGGTAGTAATGTCGTGCTTAATGCAGGTGGGCTTCGGCCCACACTGCATGCCCCAGTCAGACTGGGGTTCTTTACAAGTGTACAGATGTAGTAAAAACTCCGTGTGCACCTACAGCATGGGTGGGTGCCAGGAAGCCACCGGCGGTACATAAAAATATCCCATTGCATTGCCCAACACAGCTGAGGTAGTAATGTCGTGCTTAATGCAGGTGGGCTAAAAATTTATTTGATTACACTGTAGGCGAGGGCCCACAAAAATTGCTGTATCAACAGTACTAATGTACCAGAAAAAAATTGGCCATGGCCAACCAAGAGGGCAGGTGAAACCCATTAATCGCTTTGGTTAATGTGGCTTAAGTGGTAACTAGGCCTGGAGGCAGCCCAGTTTAACGAAAAATTGGTTCAAGTTAAAGTTCCAACGCTTTTCAGAGCATTGAAACATCTAAAAATTGTTTAGAAAAATTATGAGTGAGCCTTGTGGCCCTAAGAAAAATTGCCCGTTCAGCGTGATTACGTGAGGTTTCAGGAGGAGGAGCAGGAGGAGGAGGAGGAATATTAGACACAGATTGATGAAGCAGAAATGTCCCCGTTTTGGATGGTGAGAGAGAACGTAGCTTCCATCCGCGGGTGCAGCCTACGTATTGCTTACGTATCGCTGCTGTCCGCTGGTGGAGAAGAGAAGTCTGGGGAAATCCAGGCTTTGTTCATCTTGATGAGTGTTAGCCTCTCGGCACTGTCAGTTGACAGGCGGGTACGCTTATCTGTGATGATTCCCCCAGCCGCACTAAACACCCTCTCCGACAAGACGCTAGCCACAGGACAAGCAAGCACCTCCAGGGCATACAGCGCTAGTTCAGGCCACGTGTCCAGCTTCGACACCCAGTAGTTGTAGGGGGCAGAGGCGTCACCGAGGATGGTCGTGCGATCGGCTACGTACTCCCTCACCATCCTTTTACAGTGCTCCCGCCGACTCAGCCTTGACTGGGGAGCGGTGACACAGTCTTGCTGGGGAGCCATAAAGCTGGCCAGGACCTTAAAGACTGTTGCACTGTCTGGGCTGTACATGCTGCTCGATCTACGCACCTCCCCTGCTACATGGCCCTCGGAACTGCGCCTTCTGCCACTAGCGCTGTCAGATGGGAATTTTACCATCAGCTTGTCCGCCAGGGTCCTGTGGTATAGCAACACTCTCGAACCCCTTTCCTCTTCGGGAATGAGACTGGGAAGGTTCTCCTTATAGCGTGGGTCGAGCAGTGTGTACACCCAGTAATCCGTAGTGGCCAGAATGCGTGTAATGCGAGGGTCACGAGAAAGGCATCCTAACATGAAGTCAGCCATGTGTGCCAGGGTACCTGTACGCAACACATGGCTGTCCGCACTAGGAAGATCACTTTCAGGATCCTCCTCCTCCTCCTCCTCCTCCTCCTTTCTCAGGCCATACACGCTGAAATGATGACAGGCAAGCAGCATGGGTACCGTCAGCAGTGGGCCAAGCTGTCTCTTCCCCCTCCTCCTCATCCTCCTCATCCTCCTCCTCCTCCTCCTGAACGCGCTGAGATATAGACAGGAGGGTGCTCTGACTATCCAGCGACATACTGTCTTCCCCTGGCTCTGTTTCCGAGCGCAAAGCGGCTGCCTTTATGGTTTGCAGGGAACTTCTCAAGATGCATAGCAGAGGAATGGTGACGCTAATGATTGCAGCATCGCCGCTCACCGCCTGGGTAGACTGATCAAAGTTTCGAAGGACCTGGCAGATGTCTGCCAACCAGGCCCACTCTTCTGAAAAGAATTGAGGAGGCTGACTCCCACTGCGCCGCCCATGTTGGAGTTGGTATTCCACTATAGCTCTACGCTGCTCATAGAGCCTGGCAAACATGTGGAGCGTAGAGTTCCACCGTGTGGGCACGTCGCACAGCAGTCGGTGCACTGGCAGATTAAACCGATGTTGCAGGGTGCGCGGGGTGGCAGCCTCCGTGTGGGACTTGCGGAAATGTGCGCAGAGCCGGCGCACCTTTACGAGCAGGTCTGACAAGCGTGGGTAGCTGAACCACCAAATTAAAGACGTGGGCCAGGCATGGCACGTGCGTGAGGCTGCCGAGCTGCAGAGCCACCACCAGGTTACGGCCGTTGTCACACACGACCATGCCCGGTTGGAGGCTCAGCGGCGCAAGCCAATGGTTCGTCTGCTCTGTCAGACCCTGCAGCAATTCGTGGGCCGTGTGCCTCTTATCTCCTAAGCTGAGTAGTTTCAGCACAGCCTGCTGACGCTTGCCCACCGCTGTGCTGCCACGCCGCGCGACACCGACTGCTGGCGACGTCCTGCTGCTGCTGACACATCTAGATTGCGAGACAGAGGTTGAGGAGGAGGAGGAGGGTGCTTTAGTGGAGGAAGCATACACCGCCGCAGATACCACCACCGAGCTGGGGCCCGCAATTCTGGGGGTGGGTAGGACGTGAGTGGTCCCAGGCTCTGACTCTGTCCCAGCCTCCACTAAATTCACCCAATGTGCCGTCAGGGAGATGTAGTGGCCCTGCCCGCCTGTGCTTGTCCACGTGTCCGTAGTTAAGTGGACCTTGCCACTAACCGCATTGGTGAGGGCGTGTACAATGTTGCGGGAGACGTGGTCGTGCAGGGCTGGGACGGCACATCGGGAAAAGTAGTGGCGACTGGGAACTGAGTAGCGCGGGGCCGCCGCCGCCATCATAGCTTTGAAGGACTCCGTTTCCACAACCCTATACGGCAGCATCTCAAGGCTGATAAATTTGGCTATGTGGACGGTTAACGATTGAGCGTGCAGGTGCATGGTGGCGTACTTGCGCTTGCGCTCCAACACTTGCGCTAGCGACGGCTGGACTGTGCGGTGCGAGACATTGGTGGATGGGGCCGAGGACAGCGGAGGTGAGGCTGTGGGTGCAGGCCATGAGACGGTTGTGCCTGTGTCGTGAGAGGGAGGTTGGATCTCAGTGGCAGGTTGGGGCACAGGGGGAGAGGCAGCAGTGCAAACCGGAGGCGATGAACGGCCTTCGTCCCACCTTGTGGGGTGCTTGGCCATCATATGTCTGCGCATGCTGGTGGTGAGGCTGTTGGTGGTGGCTCCCCGGCTGATCTTGGCGCGACAAAGGTTGCACACCACTGTTCGTCGGTCGTCAGGCGTCTCTGTGAAAAACTGCCAGACCTTAGAGCACCTCGGCCTCTGCAGGGTGGCATGGCGCGAGGGTGTGCTTTGGGAAACACTTGGTGGATTATTCGGTCTGGCCCTGCCTCTACCCCTGGCCACCGCACTGCTTCTTGCAATCTGCCCTGCTGATGCCCTTGCCTCCCCCTCTGAAGACCTGTCCTGAGTAGGCGTTGCAAACCAGGTGGGGTCAGTCACCTCATCGTCCTGCTGCTCTTCCTCCGAATCCTCTGTGCGCTGCTCCCTTGGACTTACTGCCCTTACTACTATCTCACTGCAAGACAACTGTGTCTCATCGTCATCGTCCTCCTCACCCACAGAAAGTTCTTGAGACAGTTGGCGGAAGTCCCCAGCCTCTTCCCCCGGACCCCGGGAACTTTCGAATGGTTGGGCATCAGTGACGATAAACTCCTCTGGTGGGAGAGGAACCACTGCTGCCCAATCTAAGCAGGGGCCCGAGAACAGTTCCTGGGAGTGTTCCCGCTCCTGAGCAGGTGTCATTGTAGTGGAGTGAGGAGGCTGGGAGGAAGGAGGAGCAGCAGACAGAGGATTCGGATTTGCAGCAGTGGACGGCGCAGAACTGTGGGTGGATGATAGCTTGCTCGAAGCACTTTCTGCCATCCAGGACAGGACCTGCTCACACTGCTCATTTTCTAATAAAGGTCTCCCGCGTGGACCCATTAATTGGGCGATGAATGTGAGGACGCCAGAAACGTGCCTCTCTCCTAATCGCGCAGCAGTCGGCTGCGACACACCTGGATCAGGAGCTCGGCCTGTGCCCACACCCTCACTTGGCCCTCCGCGTCCTCGGCCACATCCACGTCCACGTCCTCTAGGCTTACCCCTACCCCTCAGCATGCTGTATTACCAGTGATTTGATTTCCCAGGCAGGAAATAAATTGGCGCAAGCCTGCAGGCCAAATATAATGTTTTCGCTTTTTTGCAAAGGGAAGACCCCACTGCGTATATTCAATGAAAAACAAGAAGTTTAATATCTGTGGTGTGGCCCTCAAAAAGTGTCACACAAGTATAGTGTAGCAGAGTTATTAACTCTAGCAGAGCAGGTATTTGCCAGTCAGGAAAGACAATGGCGCTAGGCTGCAGTAAAGCGTAGCTGGTTGCGTCTGATTTTTGTACGTTGTACACGCAGCACACACGTACACGGAGACCTTAGGACTGACACAGGCAGGCCAAATATAATTTTTTTCCTTTTTAGCTTAGGGAAGACCCCACTGCGTGTATTCAATGAAAAACAAGAAGTTTAATATCTGTGGTGTGGCCCTCAAAAAGTGTCACACAAGTATAGTGTAGCAGAGTTATTAACTCTAGCAGAGCAGGTATTTGCCAGTCAGGAAAGACAATGGCGCAAGCCTGCAGTAAAGCGTAGCTGGTTGCGTCTGATTTTTGTACGTTGTACACGCAGCACACACGTACACGGAGACCTTAGGACTGACACAGGCAGGCCAAATATAATTTTTTTCCTTTTTAGCAAGGGGAAGACCCCACTGCGTGTATTCAATGAATAATAAATGTCTTCTGGCCCTGCCTACACAATTCTATCCCTGTAGTATTAATGCCGGGTGCAATGCTCTGCACAGCCGGTTTTGAGGAAAAAAAAAAATATGCAACACTGCTAACAGCAGCCTGGACAGTACTGCACACGGATAGAAGTGGTCCTGGAAAGGACCGTTGGGGTTCTTGAAGCCTACACTAACTCCTAACACTCTCCCTGCCTATCCCCCACTTCTGTCCCTATTGCAGGGCGCAATGCTCTGCAGATCCAATTTTGGACAAAAATTAAAAAAAATACTGTGCTAACACAGTACTGCACACTAGTAGATGTGGCCCTGAGAAGGGCCGTTGGGGTTCTTGAAGCCTACACTGACTCCTAACGCTCTCCCTACAGCAGCACCAGCAGCAGCACTTTCCCTCAGCTAAGTCACAAGGCATGTGTGGCGAGCCGCGGGAGGGGCCGATTTTTATACTCGGGTGACATCTGATCGCCCCAGCCACTCACAGCAGGGGGGTGGTATAGGGCTTGAACGTCACAGGGGGAAGTTGTAATGCCTTCCCTGTCTTTCAATTGGCCAGAAAAGCGCGCTAACGTCTCAGAGAGGAAACTGAAAGTAACCAGAACACCGCGTGGTGCTCGTTACGAGTAACGAGCATCCCGAACACCCTAATATTCGCACGAATATCAAGCTCGGACGAGTACGTTCGCTCATCTCTAGTTGGGACCCATTAGCTTTTTCCTATTTATTACATAATCAATGCTCGGGCCAAATTTCACGTTTCTATGACACCGGAAAGTGAGAAAATTACATTCCACACTTAAAATTTCGACGCTAATTCTTTTGCGCATAGAATTGAATAATGGAGTTGGGACCCATTAGCTTTTCCTATTTATGACATAATCAATGCTCATGCCAAATTTCCCGTTTCTATGACACCGGAAAGTAAGAAAATTACATTCCGCACGTAAAATTTTGACGCCAATTCTTTTGCGCTAGAATTCAATAATCGAGTTGGGACCTATTAGCTTTTCCTATTTATGACATAATCAATGCTCTTGCCAAATTTCACGTTTCTATGACACAGGAAAGTAAGAAAATTAGATTCCATACGTAAAATTTGGACGCTAATTCTTTTGCGCATAGAATTGAATAATCGAGTTGGGACCCATTAGCTTTTCCTATTTATCTCATAATCAATGCTCGTGCCAAATTTCCCGTTTCTATGACACCGGAAAGTAAGAAAATTACATTCCGCACGTAAAATTTTGACGCCAATTCTTTTGCGCATAGAATTGAATAATCAAACAGTGGCGCTAGCGACGTCTGGACGCTACACTGAGAGACATTGCTGGATGGGCCGAGGACAGCGGAGGTGAGGGTGTGGGTGCAGGCCAGGAGATGGTAGTGCCTGTGTCCTCAGAGGGGGGTTGGATCTCAGTGGCAGGGTGGGGCACAGGGGGAGAGGCAGTGGTGCAAACCGGAGGCGGTGAACGGCCTTCGTCCTACCTTGTAGGGTGCTTGGCCATCATATGCCTGCGCATGCTGGTGGTGGTGGCTCCCCGGCTGATTTTGGCGCGACAAAGGTTGCACACCACTGTTCGTCGGTCGTCAGGCGTCTCTGTGAAAAACTGCCACACCGTAGAACACCTTGGCCTCTGCAGGGTGGCATGGCGCGAGGGGGCGCTTTTGGAAACAGTTGCTGGATATTTCGGTCTTGCCCTGCCTCTACTCCTGGCCACCGCACTGGCTCGGCCTGTGCCTACACCCTGACTTGGGCCTCCGCGTCCTCGCCTGCGTCCACGTCCTCTAGGCCTACACCTACCCCTCAGCATGCTGTATTACCAGTAGTGCAGAAACAGAATGCTGTAATTAAATGTGCCGCTTATTGGCCTGTGGTTGGAGGCTGACTTCGCTTACGGAACGCACAGCAGAGCCAGAAAAGAATTTTGCGCAAGCCCGCTGTAACACTTAGCTGGCTGCGTATGAATTAGGACAACTACCCCCAGCAGAGACCCAGTGCACTGAGGACGGTCACAGGCAGCCCAAATAGATTTTTTTTCCCAAATGTTTTTGGAAAGGCCCACTGCCTATATACACTGTATATGTCTTCTGTCCCTGCGTCACCACTACTGGCCCTGGACTATGTAAAATTACTGCAGACTGTTGCACTGTGGACAGGAATACAGCGGTGATGTAACAGCCAACACAGAGCCAGGAAAGAATTTTGCGCAAGCCCGCTGTAACACTTAGCTGGCTGCGTATGAATTAGGACAACTACCCCCAGCACAGACCCAGTACACTGAGGACGGTCACAGGCAGCCCAAATAGATTTTTTTTCCCAAATGTTTTTGGAAAGGCCCACTGCCTATATTCACTAAATATGTCTTCTGTCCCTGCCCCACCACCACTACTGGCCCTGGACTATGTATAATTACTGCAGGACGCAATGCTCTGCACGGCCGATATACAAAAAAAAAAAATGTGCAACACTGCAAAAAGCAGCCTCCACACTACTGCACACGGTTAGATGTGGCCCTAAGAAGGACCGTTGGGGTTCTTGAAGCCTAAAATACTCCTAACACTCTCCCTATAGCAACTCCAGCAAGACAGCACTTTCCCTGATCTTTGTCAGAACGCATCTGTGGCGAGCCGCGGGAGGGGCCGATTTATATACTCGGCTGACACCTGATCTCGCCAGCCACTCACTGCAGGGGGGTGGTATAGGGCTTGAACGTTGCAGGGGGAAGTTGTAATGCTTTCCCTGTCTTTCTATTGGCCAGAAAAGCGCGCTAACATCTCAGAGATTAAAGTGAAAGTAACTTGAACATCGCGTGGTGCTCGTTTCGAATAACGAGCATCTCGAACACGCTAAAACTCGAACGAGCATCAAGCTCGGACGAGTACGTTCGCTCATCTCTATTAATAAACTAGGTTCTATTCTATTAGTAGGGGTACTTAATTTATTTGATGCGTTTAAGTTCTCATTAATAATTGTAAAATTTGGTGGAGAATTACATGGAGGAAGTTTGAGTAATGACTGTTCAAAACGTACCATGGAATTGTGTGTAATTTTAGAAATTGGTATGGTATTTAGTTTCGGAGGGTCGAGTGACTTATTATTTTTATTTTCTATTAGTGGATCTTTTGGTACTATTTTATTATTTTGGTATGCAGTCGATTTATTAGAAGCAAAGGTAGGTATATTTAAATTATTAGATCTCTTAAAAATACGAGATTCCCCTGTCCAAATGGTAGCTGATTTTTGGTTCTTTTTATTCTTCTTATTTTTATTACTATTTTTATTTTTATTTAAATTTTCATTAGGTGTAAACTGTTTTTCTGAATTGCTGGATTTAATGTAGTCTTTAATTTTGCTCTCTCTATATATTCGTTAGGGAAAAATTGTTCATTTTTAAAATCAAAATAGTCACGAGTTAATTTAATCAATTTTGAATGAATTATCGTGATTTCAATAATATTAGTAAAATTCAACAATTTATGCAATAAAAAAGAATTATAAAATGCATTAGACAAAAATTTATACAGTGATTTAGCTATCAATTGTTTCCTTTTATCTATTAATTTCGTAATCATTAGATTTGAAAATGTATTAAGCATAATTAGCTAACCGCCTGAAAAGTCTTTATCATTGGGAAAAGGGGATTTAAATGTAAACCTCTAGGTGATAACAAATTAGTTTGATAAATTGTTAGAAAACATAAATCCATCGAGTGTCTCCATACATCACTCAACAAGGATTTTAAAATATTCAAAGAAACCACATTGTGATTTAAAATCACTTCTCCATCATCAGGCCAAAGGTCTGATAAAAAAAATCACTTGAAAAGGTGACTTTAAACTCACTCAGTTCTCAACATTTGTGTACCAAGAATTTAGGCGAACCCCTGAAACATTTCTGGACCAAGAGTATATGCGACCCCCTGAAACATTTCTATGTCAAGAGTATAGGCGACCCCCTGAAACATTTGTGTACCAAGAGTATAGGCAAACCCCTGAAACATTTGTGTACCAAGAGTTTAGGTAAACCCCTGAAACATTTCTGTACCAAGAGTATAGGCGAACCCCTGAAACATTTGTATACCAAGAGTATAGGTGACTCCATGAAACATTTGTGTACCAAGATTATAGACAAACCCCTAAAACATTTGTGTACCAAGAGCATAGGCGAACCCCCTGAAACATTTTTCTACCAAGAGTATAGGCAAACGCCTGATAGATTTGTTGACCAAGAGCATAGGCGACCCCCTGAAACATTTGTGTACCAAGAGTATAGGTGATCCCCTGAAACATTTGTGTACCAAGAGTATAAGCGAAATCCTGAAACATTGTTTATCCAGAATGCAGGTGAAACACTGAAATATTTGTGTACCAAGAGTATAGGTGAATTCCTGAAACATTTGTATGCCATGAGTATAGATGACCCCCTAAAACATTTGTGTACCAAGAGTATAGGCGAGCCCCTGAAACATTTCTGTACCAAGAGAACAGGCGATCCCGTGATAGATTTGTGTACCAAGAGTATAAGTGAGCCCCTGAAACATTTGTGTACCAACAGTATAGGCGAACCCCTAAAACGTTTGTGCACCAAAAGTATAGTTGATTCCCTGAAACATTTCTGTACGTAAAGCACAGACGTCCCCCGAAGCATTTGTGTACCAAGAGTATAGGTGAACCCCTGAAACATTTGTGTACCAAGAGTATAGGCGACCTCTGAAACATTTCTGAACCAAGAGTATAGGTGAACCTCTGAAACATTTCTGAACCAAGAGTATAAGCGAACCCCTGAAACATTTGTGTACCAAGAGAATAGGTGACCCCCTGAAACATTTGTGTCCCAAGAGTATAGACGAACCCCCTGAAACATTTTTCTAACAAGAGTATAGGCAAACGCCTCATAGATTTGTAGACCAACAGTGTAGGCAACCCCCTGAACCATTTGTGTACCAAGAGTATAGGCGAAACCCAGATAGATTTGTTGACCAAGAGTATATGCGAACCCCTGGAACATTTGTGTACCAAGAGTATAGGCAAACCCCTGAAACATTTGTGTACCAAAAGTTTAGGTAAACCCCTGAAACATTTCTGTACCAAGAGTATAGGCGGACCCCTGAAACATTTGTATAACAACAGTATAGGCAAACCCCTGAAACATTTGTGTACTAAGATTATAGACAAACCCCTAAAACATTTATGTACCAAGAGCATAGGCGAGCCCCCTGAAACATTTTTCTACCAAGAGTATAGGTAAACGCTTGATAGATTTGTTGACCAAGAGCATAGGCGACCCCCTGAAACATTTGTGTACCAAGAGTATAGGTGATCCCCTGAAACATTTGTGTACCAAGAGTATAGGCGGAATCCTGAAACATTGTTTATCCAGAATGCAGGTGAAACCCTGAAATATTTGTGTACCAAGAATATAGGCGAATCCCTGAAACATTTGTATGCCATGAGTATAGATGACCCCCTGAAACATTTGTGTACCAAGAGTATAGGCGAACCCCTTAAGCATTTCTGTACCAAGAGTACAAGCGATCCCGTGATAAATTTGTGTACCAAGAGTATAAGTGAGCCCCTGAAACATTTGTGTACCAAGAGTATAGGCGAACCCCTAAAACGTTTGTTCACCAAAAGTATAGTTGATTCTCTGAAACATTTCTGTACATAAAGCACAGGCGTCCCCCGAAGCATTTCTGTACCAAGAGCATAGGCAAAATCCTGAAACATTTGTGTACCAAGAGTATAGGCGAACCCCTGAAACATTTCTGTACCAAGAGAATAGGCAAACCCCCTGAAACATTTGTGTACTAAGATTATAGACAAACCCCTAAAACATTTGTGTACCAAAAGCATAGGCGAACCCCTGAAACATTTTTCTACCAAGAGTATAGGTAAACGCCTGATAGATTTGTTGACCAAGAGCATAGGTGACCCCCTGAAACATTTGTGTACCAAGAGTATAGGTGATCCCCTGAAACTTTTGTGTACCAAGAGTATAGGCGAAATCCTGAAACCTTGTTTATCCAGAATGCAGGTGAAAGCCTGAAATATTTGTGTACCAAGAGTATAGGCAAATCCCTGAAACATCTGAATGCCATGAGTATAGATGACCCCTTGAAACATTTGTGTACCAAAAGTAAAGGCGATCCCTTGAAACATTTGTGTACCAAGAGTATAGGCGAACCCCTGAAATATTTGTGAAATAGGAGTATATGTGATCCCCTGAAACATTTGTGTACCAAGAGTATAGATGACCCCCTGAAAGATTTGCTTACCAAAAGTATAGGCGAACCCCTGAAACATTTGTGTACCAAGAGTATAGGCGAACTTCTGAAACATTTGTGTACCAAGTGTATAGGCAAACCACTGAAACATTTGTGTACCAAGAGTATAGGCGAACCCTTGAAACATTTGTGTATCAAGAGTATAGGCGAACCCCTGAAACATTTGTGTAATAGGAGTATATGCGAACCTCTGAAACATTTCTGTATCCAGAGCATAGGCAACCCGCTGAAACATTTGTGTACCAAGAGTTAAGGTGAACCCCTGAAACATTTCTGTACCAAGAGTATAGTCGACCCCGTGAAACATTTGTGTACCAAGAGTATAGGCGACCCACTGAAACATTTTGGTACCAAGAGTATAGGCGTACCCCAGTACACAACATCGCTTTCCACACTAGGAGGATGACTTTCAGTTTCCTCTTTCTCTTTAGCCCATACACGCTGAACAGATGTGAAGGAAGTAGCACAGGTACCCTCTGCAGAGTGGGCAGCAGTCTCATCCCCCTCTCCCTCCTCCACCCTCTCCTCCTCCTTCAATACGCGTTGAAAAACAGACGTGAGGGTGGTCTGGCTATCAAGCTAATAAGCAACGTATTATCTTCTGTTCTATCCGCAAAGCGTCGTCCTTAATGCTTAGCAGCGGCCTAATCAGCAGGCAAAGCAGCGGGATGGTTACGCTGATAATGGCCACATCACCGCTCATCATTTGTGTAGACTCCTTTAAAGTTTCCCAAGACATCCATGTCCACTCCTCTGTGAAGAACTGTGGAGTCTGACTACCAGCCTGACGGCCATGTTGCAGCTGGTATTCTACAATGGCTCTACACTACTCGTAAACCCTGGCTAACATGTGCAACGTAGAATTCCAGCATGTGGGCATGTCACACAATATTCGGTGCACTGGCAGCTGGGAGCAATGTTGCAGTGTCCTAAGGTTGGCAGCATCTGTGGTGGACTTCCTGAAATGTGCACACACGCGACGCACCTTGCTGAGCAGTTCAGACAAATGGGGTAGTTTTTAAGAAAGCGCTGAACTACTAGATTGGACATGTGGGCCAGGCACGGCACGTGTGTTAGTCTGCCAAGGTGCAGAGCCGCCACCAGGTTACTTCCATTGTCACACACGACCATGCCTGGTTGGAGATTCAGTGGCCAAAGCCACAGATCTGTCTGCTCCGTCAAACCCTGTAAGACCTCTTGAGTGGTGTGCCTCTAGTCACCTAAGCTCAGGAGTTTCAGCATGGCCTGCTGACGCTTCACCGCACCAGTGCTGAAGTGCCTCAAGCTACTGACTGCAGGCAACGTGTAGGAGGGAGGAGTATTTGGAGGAGGTGGCATAATAAGCCGGAGAAACTATCACTGAGGTATGACCCGCAATCCTCGGTGTGGGTAGTACGTTAGCAGACCCAGAGTTAGACTCGGTCCCAGCCTCCACCAAGTTCACCCAATGTGCCGTCAAGGAGATGTAGTGTCCCTGCCCACCAGCACTTGTCCATGTGTCGGTGCTTAAGTGGACCTTCCCAGTAACCACGTTGGTGAGGGCATGGTTAATGTTCCGTGGGACATGCTGGTGTAGGGCGGGGACGGCGCACCGGTGAAAAATAGTGGCGGCTGAAGACTGAGTAGCGAGGGACTCCCACTGCCATCAGGTTGTGGAAGGCCTCCATTTCTACTAGCCTATATGGCAGCATCTCCAGGCTGAGTAGTTTTGAAATATGCACATTTAAAGATTGTGCATGCAGGTGGGTGGCCATGTATTTCCATCTGCGCTCCAATGCTTGGGTTATCGACAGCTGAACGCGTGGAGGCAGTGGAGGACCGTGGAGTTGAGGGTGTGGGTGCAGGCCGAGAGATGCTCGTGCCTGCGTCCTGGAAGGGGGATTGGATCTCAGTGACAGGATGTGACACAGGGGAAGAGGCAGTGGTGTGACCCGCAGGCGGTGAATAGCCTTCGTTCCACGTCGTCGGGTGCTTAGCCATCATATGCCTGCGCATACTGGTGGTGGTCAGGCTGGTAGTGGTGGCTCCCCGGCTGATCTTGGTGCGGCACAGGTTGCACACCACGTTTCGTTGGTCGTCCACACTCTCCTCAATATGTCTCCAGACATTCAAACACCTAGCCCTCTGCACGGAGCTTGCTGCGACAAGGACTGTGGGGAAAATTTGGGGGATAACTTGCTCTGGACCTGCTTTTCCCCCTGGCCACCCCACTGCCTCTTCCAACCTGTTCTGCCGCAGCACTGCTTCCTACTCTGAAGTCCTGTCTTCAGTTGGCTTAACAACCCAGGTGGGGTAAGTTACCTCATCATCCACCAGCTCTTCCTTTGACTCCTCAGTCTGCTCCTCCCTCAAACTTACTGCCTTAACAACAACGTCACTGACAGACATCTGTGTCTCATCATAATCATCATCCACAAATAGCTCTTGAGACACTACTAGGAAGTCCCCACCCTCATCACCCTGAGTCTGTGAAAGGTCCAAATTTTGGGCATCGGTCACGACAAACTCCTCACGTGGCTGATGAACCATTTTTTCTGACTCAGGGCAAGGACCTGAGAACAGTTCTTGGAAGTATGCCTGTTCAGAATCTCTCCTTTTCCTGGAGTGACCGGTCTGGGAGGAAGAAGGAGCAGCCTGAGGATACAGAGGTCCAGTCCCTTTTAAAAAAAATAGCTGATCTGTAATAGCTAGATCACCTATGCCTCCCCCTCCCCCATTTGAACCAGGATATTCGATTAGAGAAGAGTAGCCGGGTTCAAAATAGTGCACCATTGAAAAGAAATATTAGGCGGGGCATGAGCAAGGCACATTGCAGCCTTATTTGATGAGCTAGAGACAGATGTTTAGGTTGTACTAGAGTGAGTATACTCTGGATGTCATGAGGTGTGAAAACCACTAGGGGTATTCCAGAACCAACTCAGAAGATTTGTCAACCATTACTTGTACTGCTGCCACCGCACATACACAGAAGGGGGCTCCTGCCACCGGATGCATTTTTGTGCTGAGGAGCTCCGCAAGTAGGGAAGCTCTCTCTCCAATCCGGGTCTTGTTGTCCACAATGCCAGCAGGTCCATCCCTCCACTCCAATGTTTGACCTTGGAGTGGATGGCTTGGCATAGGGTGGGGGAGGAGTAGACGGTTGGAATTGAGATGGAGGAGGGGGTGGAGGTGGATAGGGAACTGACCCGGCAATGGGGGAGCATAATATACCTGTGCTTTGAATTTTCTTAATTTTCAGCCATTGAACAGTATATATTTCATATAATGCAACATACGGGCCCTTCCTGTGCAGCCAAATATAACGAATTCTCAATTCCCCTTTTTTTCAGAGACAAGTAGGCCCTCCATAGCACACTACCCCACCCTTTGGAATTTAACTTATTTCCTATAGAACACAGAAACTTCTCCAGACAAATAGCAGAACTGTATAACAGGTTCCACTGCCTATAACCATCTTCTATTATGTGCAAATAGCCTGGGCTCCTGTGTCTATTTAAAATTAAGCTAGAGTGTAATATACTTGCCCCACCTTACAAAACTGCAAATTCACACTCACTGGGGTTTTATTCATTCCTATACGGACTGATAAGTTTATTATGTGAAGTAGAAACTGGGGTTGTATTTACTGTACGTAGGACTGCCGACAGCGGACAAAGCACATATATAAGAAAAACTCTTATGTACCACGGTTTTTACATGCTTTGTCCATTATAGGTTATCCAATGACAAACACAATACAACTTATGCCCATTTCCACCCACATACTTATATTCATTGCTTTAGTTAGCGACTATTATCACTGTTAAACCGTCTTCTATATTTTTACTTGCCTTTTTCCAACTATTCAACATTTCCCGTAATCCATTATCTTTAACTCATCCAGCATGACTTTCTGCAAACTTATCCCAATGCTGGGTGTCTAATACTCCTCTCCCTTCATATCCTCTACTTACTGCATCCCTGCCTTCTCTTTGTTTCACTATTTTCCTTGCAGTCTCCATATCTTATCCTCTCTATCAGCAGTATTCCCAATGGCTGGCGGCTTATGTACACCAAGAGGCCTATTATTTTTATTCTTTCACACACATAAAACAATCCCCTGACCATTGAAATATACAAACGGAACTGCTGGTAGCCCTGTCCAGAATCGTGGACTTGTTAGGGACTCCCTTCATCGTCACTGATCGGGTTCCTCTTAACACGGGACACAGAGATTTATATTTTCACCCTGGAGGTCAGGTTCCGTCGATCAGGTCAGCTCATCTCAATCACTCACTCATGCATAAACAGGCACACATAAAAACAAAAACATTTGCATGTCAGTTACTTCTTTTAAGTGTCAGTACTTCCTCACTGTCTGTAAGTGTCAGTACTTCCCAACCCTGTTTATTTTCCCCTGTCTCTACTACTTCTCTTATACATATAAGAGGCTCCCATCAGGGATTTTATCCCCTGCAAACTTTAGGCTTCCCTGGTACAACTTATACCATGCCTTCCAGAGATCGGCAAGAGGGTTTCATATTCTGTAAACTGACCACGCAAAGTAACAAATAAAAACAATAACAGTTAAAGAACACCCGCACAGCATATTCAGCCCATCATATGGATTCTTAAAAAGCTTGAAGATTTATAAGAGGCGTGCACTTCTTACGCCTCGGACAGGAAAGGAGCAGCCAAGAAGCACGGATAGATTGTGGCAAGATAAAGCCCTATCTTACTGCGCAGTTTTGTCAATCCGTGGTTCCGAGTGGCTCCTTATCCCATCTGTGTCCTGGGGGGTTCGAGGTGTAGGTGCTTCTCTTGTTCCTTCAAGCCCCACGTTTCTTGGGCGCCAATTAATGTTAGGGAAATTCAATGTTCCATCAATATGCTGTGAGGCTCCAAATCAGAGATGGCGGATAGTTTACCCTTAATTGCTGTGAAGGCTATAAGCATAAAACTTTTATATATATATATATATATATATATATATATATATATATATATATATATATATATATATATAAGTTTTATGCTTATAGCCTTCACAGCAATTAAGGGTAAAATGGGAAAAGATTTAGGCCATATCAGCAAAGAAAAAACACCTGCTGTATTTCATATGATTCCAATGATATCTCCGTCTGATATTAATTGTGCTTAGTTCATAGAGTATTCAGTTCATAGAGTTTATTTAACTTCATTAAAGTTGTTTAACAAGAGTATTATATTAAACATCGACTGTCTGAAATATTATATGGATGGTGCAGATGTAATGCATGTGGTCAGGGATTGTGTAGGATTGCATGAATTTTGGAATGGGGTACTATTAGCATCATTGACTTTAAATTTTTGTCATAGTTCCTCATATATTTTCCCTTATAGATCAGCTATGGAGCGATGGATTCCATCTTCAGTAATAAGCTCCAGTTCCCTTATTTCTACCGCACAGTCCCTGATGGGAAGGCTCAGTATGAGGCCATTGTTCTCCTTCTGAAGCATTTTGGTTGGAGCTGGGTGGGGATTGTTAGAGCAGATGATAAGACTAGTGAATGGGCCGGCATGGAGCTCTACAGCCACATGATACGGAATGGAATATGTGTCGCTTTTCAGGATGTTTTTAATGATGATACACGTCACTGTAGCTTCAATAAAGATTTATACAAGATGCATAAGATCAGCTGTGATGTTATCATAATTCTTGGCAGCTCAGATGGTCTACAGATTATCCAGCAGATGCCTATTGATGACTACAAGAGTAGGAAAGTTATTATCATTCCCTCATTATTCATTACGTGGCAAAATATGCAAAATGATCTTTTGAGACGCTCACTCCAGATTACTCAACATAGAAGGAACATTCCGGGACTGAAGGATTATCTCCTGGCTGTGGGTCCTTACAAATACCCAGGAATACTGACACATAATATTTGGTACGACTACTTTGATTGCTGTATTATCCTTTCTTTGTATGCTTCCTGCAGACCATGTAATGAGACAGAGAGCCTCAATAATGTGGATCCCTCCAAGTACGATGTGAATAATTTCCGCTATACCTTTAGTGTCTACTCTGCGGTTTATGCTGTGGCTTCTGCATTACAAGATTTATTTCTAAGTAAATGTCCAGGTCACTTTAAGTCTTGTATATCCAACCAGCTCTTCCACTTATGTGAGGTAGGTGCTAAATCCGACCAATGTTGTGACTGCAGTGATGTAATAAGAAACATTAACACTAGAATTATCTAATAGTGGAAGAGAAAATCCCATCAACCATCATCTTCATCATTATAATCCCCACCAATCATTCACCATCATCGGCCACCACTGATCTTGTTCTGTTCCACATTTTCTGCAGGTCAACCGATACCTGAAGAACATTAATTTCACCACTCCTGGTGGAGAGTCAGTTTACTTTGATCATGAAGGAAATTCTCCTGCAAGTTTTGATCTCTTAAACATGTTTGTTTTGAACCAAACCGACAAGATAAAACAAGTCGGATATTATCAAGATAAGGACGGACAATTTCATATAAATGACAGCGAGATTCACTGGGATCCAGGATTCAGCCAGGTAGTGCCATGAATTGGCCTCACCACTTTACATCGTAGCAGCCATTCTGGCCAATGCATTTGCTATGCAAAGTTAAGAACGGGTACGGAAGATCAGTCTCGGAGGGTTCCAGATGCAGGTCCTCCTGAGCTAGATTGGACATCATTATAACCAAGAGCAGTTCACTGCAACGTTAACAAAGAAGTGCTCTAGACTGGAATCCGGCTGCATGTGGTAGACCTGTAGAGCATTCTACCTGGTACACAGATGAGTCGCAGCATATTTGCTGTATAACTCGCTTTATTACACCCATTCATGGAGGGTATCAGGCATTCGGTACCAAAGTTTAGTATTCATGGACAGATCACTAGCATGAGAACACTGGGGTTGTTTACTTTCTGGGAAAACATTGTCCTGTTGCCAGTTAGGAGCCTCCCTCCTGGGAGCGGGCTTTTCAATCATTGCCTGCTTAGACCTTTCATCCTGTTGTGTTATGTCATCTCAGCCAAATATCCACCTATGACTAAACGGGCACAGCAGGGGTCAGTACTGCCAGAAGCATAGTCGGTACTGCTTCTGCCTTTGCTGTTTCAGTAACAGGATTGTCCCTAGTTTCTTCCAGGGGACTGATGTGGTTGATGATGCCACATGCAAAGTTCAGAACAGGTACGGAGGATTGATCCCCAGAGGCTTTCAGATAGAGGGCCTCCTCAGCTAGATTGGGCATCACTACACCCAAGGTCGATTCACAAGGAGGGTTAAGAAAGAAGCGCACTACACTGGAATCCAGCAGGAAGGATGTGGTAGACCTGTAGAACATCCCATCTGGTACTCAGCAGAGTTGTAGCACCTGTGATTCCAAGGTCAAATCAATCAAGGACCACAAGTGTGCTGTATAACTTATTGTTTACTCTTTAGGGCCAATGGGTAACAGAGGATGTATAGCAACACAGTCTTTTTTATCAGAAGAGGTCTCAGCTTGTGATGTGCTTGCTGAATGCAATATCAATACTGCTTGTTCAGACTCGAATTGCTTCCTGGGCTAATAAAAGTGAGAACTCTTACTACTTCCTTAACCTACACTGTATATATATAAAACTGAAACACTGTGGTCTATATAGGGTTAAACACTGTACCTTTTAGGAGGGGTTCGGCTTTGTTGAGTGAAGGCTGTAGAATACCACTGTATTCTACAGTCTACACTCAACAAAGCCGAACCCCTCCTAAAAGGTATAGTATTTAACCCTATATAGACCACAGTGTTTCAGTCATAAAGGACTAGACATTTTTTAACGATTTTACCTATGAGGTGGTTTTATGGCCCCATTTTTTTATCTGAACTGCCAAGATTATTTTTGTCGGAATGTTTTTTTTTCAAATAGCAGCTATTTTTAATACATTTTTCACGTACATTTTTAACGTTTTTTCTATTTGTAATATGTGCAAAAAGAAAAAATGGTTGTTTTTTTTTTCATTTTAAACCTCCCCTGGCTGCCGTAATCCTTCTCACAGCTGGCTTACTAGGACACGATGGGTGCTGCCCTGTGCCGTGTCCCCGTCACCATGATGACTAGGCATATGTTCTTGGTCTCCGTCTGTCCAGAAAGGCTAGGGGCAGGTTCCCCAGAGCCTTGGTGATTGAACTCTGCTGCTGTCAGGCTCCCCGCCCCAATCAGCTGCTGGTGAACTGGATTATGTTTTTTCTCCAGCAGGTTTCAGGGTATTCTGTAGCTTCCTAATTGTGTAATATAGTATGCGCACACTAGCCGAGTCAGAGGCAAGATATTAGTCTCAAGTCAAAACTGGATCTGAGCATACAATACTCAGAGCCTCAGTTGTATTAAAACACAATGCCTGCCCTTTATGGGCATATAACATATTACATACATGGTCCATGGACATAATTATTGGGTCTCCAGCCAACTGAGTCCCCCTTCCTGGGGCTGAACTGAAATTTTACATTAGGCTAACATTATAGCACACATCTTTTGCCAAGCCTTGGTCCAGCAATTACCATAATGAGATTATGCAGCCATTAGCCTCTACAGAGGTAAATCACTACAGCTGCCTAATACATGTAGTTTATATAAATCAATAGACATTTTATGCTAACTAATTATCATGTCTACTACACTGGGGCGGGAGCTCTGACAGCATTTCAACGCCTCTGTTCCTTCCAGCATTGCCAGTGTTAGTTAGGTCTTCTGCTGCACTCAAGGTCTTTGGATTACCTGTCTCCCTGTTTGACTATTTGCTTGACCCTGACTTCGCCTTCACCTGACACCTTCTACCGCGTACCTTCCTGTTGCTGACCCAGATTTGCCTCTGTGTTTGTTTGTCTCAGTGTCAGTTTGTAGTCTGACCCCTTTTCCCGCTTCCCTAGAGAGTCTATGGACCGTCGCCCAGTCATCGCTCTGGGGCTTAGCCCAGGGAGGCAAGTAGGTAGGGTCAGGGGTTGCGGGCAGCTTTTAGGGACTACAAGTACAGGACCCCAGTTCCCTGACAGCAACACTGGCCCAAAGAAGGTCAGACTTTTTCATCCGACCGTGTATTGACTACAGGGAACTCAACAAGATAACCGCCCAGTGGTTCTCTAAGCTTGACTTGAGGGGAGCCTATAACCTAATCCGCATATGAGAAAGGGGTGAATGAAAACAGCCTTTAATACAGCTATTGGACACTTTGAATATCTTGTTTAGCATTTGGCTTATGCAATGCCCTTGTTGTTTTTCAAGGGTTCATGAACACCATTTTCCAGGATGTCATGTGTGTCTTCATTGTGCTTTACCTGGATGACATCTTGATCTTTTCCTCTGACTGGGAAACACACTGTGCCTGTTTACAAACTGTACTGACTCGTCTTAGAGCAAACAAGTTATTCGCTAAGTTTGGGAAATGTGTTTTTGTCGTCCAGAAAATATCCTTCTTGGAGTATATCATTACTCCTTGTGATATTCAGATTGATACAATTAAAGGGGTTGTCCCGCGGCAGCAAGTGGGGTTATGCACTTCTGTATGGCCATATTAATGCACTTTGTAATATACATCGTGCATTAAATATGAGCCATACAGAAGTTATTCACTTACCTGCTCCGTTGCTGGCGTCCCCGTCGCCATGGTGCCGTCTAATTTCAGCATCTAATCGCCCTCCTGATTGGCTGGAATCAGCACATGTGACGGGGCGGAGCTATGCGATGACGCGTACAAGGGTCGGAGCCAGAACGCCACTGCTGCCGAGCCGAAGGGAAAAGACCCATCTGCGCAAGCGCGTCTAATCGGGCGATTAGACGCTGAAATTAGACGGCACCATGGCGACGGGGACGCTAGCAACGGAGCAGGTAAGTGAATAACTTCTGTATGGCTCATATTTAATGCACGATGTATATTACAAAGTGCATTAATATGGCCATACAAAAGTGTATAACCCCACTTGCTGCCGCGGGACAACCCCTTTAAGGTTAAAGCCATCATGGAATGGGCTCAGCCAGTCACTTTAAAGGCATTACAACACTTCCTGGGATTTGCTAACTACTAGAATCATAGAATGGTAGAGTTGGAAGGGACCTCCAGGGTCATCTGGTCCGACCCCCTGCTCAGTGCAGGATTTACAAAATCATCCCAGACAGATATTTGTCCAGCCTTTGTTTGAAAATTTCCATTGAAGGAGAACTCACCACCTTCCGTGGTAACCTGTTCCATTACTCATTGATCCCCCTCACTGTCAGAAAGTTTTTTTCTAATATCTAACTTGTGTCTACTCCTTTTCAGTTTTATCCCATTGCTTCTAGTCTTTCCTTGTGCAAAAGAGAATAGGGCTGATGCCTCTGCAGTATGACAGCCCTTCAGATATTTGTAGACCGCTATTAGGTCTCCTCTCAGCCTTCTTTTTTGCAAGCTAAACATTCCCAGATCCTTTAACCATTCTTCATAGGACATTATTTACTACCGTGAATTTATAAAGAACTTCTCCGTGGTGGCTAAGCCTTTAACGGATCTCACCAGAAAGAGGGTTGATGTGAGTACCTGGTCCTCTGATGTACTTGCCGCTTTCTCCACCCTGAAGACTGCCTTCTCCTCTATGCCTGTCTTCATTCACTCTGACCTAACCTGTCCATTTGTGGTGGAGGTAGATGCCTCCAAGTTAGGTGTTGGAGCTGTACTGTCACAAGGTTCCTCAACACTCATAAATCTCAGACTATGTGCCAACTTTTCACTGAAATTCTCATCTACCGAACAAAATTACAACATAGGTAACTGGGAATTACTTGCTATTAAGTGGGCATTTGAGGAATGGAGGCATTTTCTGGGAGGAGCACGCCATGAGATCACAGTGCTTACTGGCCATAAAAATCTCATTTATTTAGACTCAGCTAAGAGGTGGAATGCTCGGCAAGCACATTGGGCCTTGTTCTTTTCACGCTTCAACTTTTGTTACTTACCAACCTAGCTTGAAAAACGTTAAGATGGATGTCTTGTCCAGGAGTTTTAGTACCTTGGAACCTACTGAATCTGAGCCTGAAACTATTCTCTCCCCGGGGTGGTTCTTGTTGCTGTCTCCTCTGGCCTTTCACCTCTAATACACGTTGCTGAGCAATCAGCCCCTGAAGCCCTTCCGGAAGGCAAATTTTTTGTTCCCTTGCCATTAAGGTTGAAAGTGTTAGAGGAGACGCATGTGTCAGTCCTAGCTGGTCACCCTTGTATCAAGGGAACTAAGTAACTACTCTTAGTGGCCTAGTGGCCTCATATGGCTAGAGAGGTCCACTCATTTGTAATGGCATGCCCAGTTTGCGCCAGGGGGAAGAGTCTCAGGTGACATCCTGAAGGCCCTCTTCCCCCCTTCCCATTCCATCCAGGCCATGGTCCCTTCTGTCCATAGACGTTATAACTTATTTGCCTCCCTTGCGTGGGAACACGGGTATTTGGGTTATAGTTGATCGTTTCACCAAGATGTCACATTTCGTTCCTCTTTGCAAGTTGCCTAATGCCAAATATTTATCAGAAATATTTATCAAGGTGGTTGTTTGACTACATGGCACTTCAGAGGATATTGTCTCCGATAGAGGGGTACAGTTTGTCGCCCACTTCTGGTCGGCTTTCTGTAAAAACTTAAATGTTAATTTGTCTTTTTCTTCGGCTTTCCATCCTGAGTCTAATGGACAAATGGAACGCATCAATCAAGAATTAATCCACTACCTACGACTTTTTGTTTCGGACTATCAGTTTCAGTGTGCAGACTATTTACCTCTCGCCGAATTCGGCATCAATAACCATGTTAATTGACTTCCGGTTCCTGTGCCATGCTGTAGAGACACACAGTTGAGCAGCTCCGGTAACCTGCTATCCCTGCACCAACAAACAAGCACATACAGCCTGCCTGCAAGTGGCTGTGAACAGTGGAAGAAACAGGCAGTAAAACTGCCTCCAGAGGAGCTGCTCTCACTGAAGCCGGGGGACACAAATCAAGGAAAGAGCAGAGGAGGTGGCGGGGCCGACTGACCGGGCTGCCACGTGGAGAGGAGAGAGGACTCCAGCCAACAGCCAGAGTGTGCGTGACTGTGTGCTTGCAGCCTGTCAGCAATTACAGCTGCAATAAGCCGTCATCTGAGCTGAAGAAGTGACGTCTAATTCATTAATTGCACTCAGGAGTGCTGCACAGGGCTGAGCAAGGGGAGTCATTTATTCATTTATTCACTGCACACAGGGGGCCTGCCAGCAGGGAGCAGATATCTTTCTCACCCTACTCTGAGACACAAGTGAACACCATGGATTAACTATTACATCCCCACTGCCTCAGAGAGAGACTTTGCTGCAGTTCATCTCCCCACTAGTGGAGATAAAATGCTCTGGTGCCCAAAGTGAAAAGCACACTGTAACAGCAAATTCTCATTTATACTATATAGACTGCTCCTTCTCCTACTCTGCCTCAGCTTCAGCCTCAGAGGAGCAGAAGAAGTTGTCAACAGGAGTTTGACCAGCCAGGAGGAGTTGCAGAGGGCCGTGCCACAATTGCCCAAACAAAACCTTTAAGAGAAACACAGTGGACTTACGCAGAAAAACACACTAAATACTCCCCAAAACACTAACAATACTCCCTTAACTAATATCTAATATTACTCTGACAAAAGGAACTACTGAGGATTCAGATTAAGAGAAAGTCAGCGCAACTCCATGCCAGGACACCTTACCACTATTATAGAAAACATAAAAATGCCCCTGCCCTCCCAGAAGTAATATGGGGGAGAGCCCCATGACCAACATGGAGGAGACATTTTATTAGCAACTTACCAGGCAAACCCCCCACTCCCACCCCCCTCCTCTATCAACTAGCAGCAGTATAGGGCTAACAGAGAATCCCAGTTCAACAAATTATAAAGGATTTAACTTTCGCCACTCAAGATGGTCAAGATTGGTCCTAACAAAAATAGGGATGTGGCCGCTACCAGCAAATCTGGAAATATAGACAACTTTGTGAAAAAAACACAGCCACTTCCCTCAGCACCCTCAGCACATCAGATGCCATCCTCTGTGAAAAAATCCACACTGATGACCTTCAACACCAGGGCAGACAAAACTAGCAGTGAGGATGATGACCCTGCAAGTAACACAGAGCTGCCCATCACTAAAGACTTCCTCACCAGAGCGCTGGAGCCTCTCATGAGAGAAATACAGGACTTTAGACAGGAGATGAGACAGATAGGAGGGAGAGTGGAGCAGCTGGAAACAACACAAGAGAAGCTGGTGACCTACACCACAGCCGCTACCTCATCTCTCACAACCTGTCAAGGCCTTCTAAATCGAATTGCCAACTGGCTGGAAGATCAAGAGAATCGAGGGAGGAGAAACAACCTGTGAATTAAAGGTGTCCCTGAATCCATCCTACCGGAGTCCATCATTGGAGCAATAGGGGAGCTCTTTATCACACTGCTAGGTGACAACTACCCAGAGGAGATCATCATAGAAAGAGCACACAGGGCGCTAAGACCGAGACCCAGGCAAGATGAACCACCCAGAGATATAATCTGCAGGCTGCTTACTTCCAAAGTCAGAGACGACATCCTGAGAAGAAGCAAAATCTATGGAGAACTATTACTGGAAGGAGCCAAAGTCTCAATTTTCCAAGACCAGGCCAGAACCACCCTCCCTAAAAGGAATGTCCTAAGACCCCTGACAGAAGTCCTCAGGAACAAAGAGATACCATACAAGTGGCTTTTCCTATTCGGCTTAGCGTTTGCAACTGAAGGAAAAATATTTCAAATCCGGAAACACGCTGACCTTTCAGACATATATGAGGCTTTGGGAACAGAGGATTTGAGAATTCCAGATTGGGCTGCTATCCAGGACATTGGAGACTTACCAACTATTACAACTCCCGCACAGTGGGAATTGGCCCGACCTCGAACTTTATAGTTGGTCTTAATTTCCCCCTCCTCTCCCTTACCCTTCCCCCTCCTCTCCTCCCCCTGCTCCCCCCTCTTCTCTCCTTACCTGTTTTTTCCCACCTAGTAACCAATATATAATATCAAAGGGTTCTTGTAACCTTTGTTTCCTCCTTCGGTGTGGACATGACTCTGCTGAAGGAAACTTGCATTGATTGCATAAATCTGTTTCTCGTGTTTTTTTTACTGTGTTATAGATTTTTGAAAATGTTACAAACGGTCTCCTTAAGAGGCCAAGTGGCTGCCACCCATGCGTCAGGATCAGGTAAGAAGAAAATCCCTTATGGGTGTTAATATTATGGCTAGTGGTTCTGCCCCCAGGCCCATTGCCCTGGTCTCATACAATGTCAAAGGACTGAATGAGCCCAGGAAAAGAGGTCAGATACTATTAGGGATGAGCCAGTATACTCGCTAAGGCACTACTCGCTCGAGTAATGTGCCTTAGCCGAGTATCTCCCTGCTCGTCCCTAAAGATTCAGGGGCGGCCGCAGCTGACTGGTGAGTTGCGGCGGGGAGCGGGGCAGAGCGGGCGGGAGAGAGGGAGAGAGAGATCTCCCCTCCGTTCCTCCCTGCTCTCCCCCGCAGCTCCCCGCCCCGCGGCGGCACCTGAATCTTTCGGGACGAGCGGGGAGATACTCGGCTAAGGCACATTACTCGAGTGAGTAGTGCCTTAGCGAGTATACTCGCTCATCCCTAGATACTATCTCTATTAAAGAAATCTAATTATGATATACTCCTGCTCCAAGAGACACATTTTAAACGTAAGAATATACCTGACCTGCATAAACATCGTCAATATGACAAATGGTATCACAGTGCTCAGTCAGACTCGTCTTCAAGAGGTGTGAGCATTGCCCTACATAAGAACACTCCCTTTAACCATATAGTCACACAGTCAGACCCAGAGGGTAGGTTTCTCCTCACCAAAGACACTATTGCACATACATTGGTAATGATAGCCAACCTGTATGCCCCTAACCAAGGACAAATCCAATGGCTGCTGCAAATACTGGAACGACTGAACATGTTTGTGGATGGGATAGTGATAGTGGGAGGAGACTTAAACCTAGCACTAAGCCCTCTAATGGACACCTCAAATGGAAAGTCCTCTATTTCTTAAAAAGGACTTAGTAAATTAAAAAGCTATTTAGCAGATCTCAGTCTTATAGATATTTGGAGAAGACACCACCCTGATGATAGAGACTACTCTTTCTACTCACCTCTACATAAATCTTATCACAGGCTAGACTATTTTTTTTATCAATATCAGGTTTCTCCCACAGACGAGTAACCCACAAATAGGTTCTATTACACAGTCAGACCATGCACCAGTATCTTTCTCGCTAGAGATCAATAGTATCCCTCCGCGCCTTTGGTCCTGGACACTAAATGAAACCTTACTAGACTCTTCACAGCACCAGGCCCAACTAAATAATGTCTTAAAAGATTTTTTTGAGAGAAATGACACACTAGGAATCTCGCCAGCTATTTTATGGGAGACCCATAAGGCCTTCATCAGAGGTGAGCTCATTGCTCTGGGAGCTAAATGAAAAAAAAAAACAGCAAAAAGCTGATCTAAGTTCTTTACTTGCACAGATCTGTACGATGGAAAGAATAAGTAAACTCTCGGGGGCGGCCGGGGTTCAAGAGGAACTCGGAGAGCGACGGAGGGATCTCAAAAATTTACTTAATAAATGTTCTGCGAGGCTGTACCAGAGGAGCTCTTTCAAATATTACATGCACGGAGACAGAGGCTCTAAAGTCATGTCTGCCCTGCTAAAAAAAACTAAAAGGAAAAATGTTTATAGAATCAGTTAAATCCCCCAGCCAAGGAGTAGTCTCTAAAATAGATGAAATCACGAAAGAATTTGTCCCTGCACGACCTCCCTGGACATCCAGATGCAGAAACTCTAACATCCAGTTTCCTGGATTCGATTGAGCTCCCGTCGCTCACTGACGAGGATAAACACATCCTGACACAACCATTTACCAGAGATAAAATTTTGGAGGTGCTATCTTCCATAGACAGTGGGAAGGCACCTGGCCCTGATGGTTTGCCAACCAGCTACTATAAAAAAAATTCCGAGTGGTACTGGTTTTGAGATTCCTGACGTTGTGTAACTCTCTTCTGAATGGTAAGCAATTTACAGAGCAAACTCTGATGGCCCATATCTCTCTCATTCCCAAAGAAGGCAAAGAAAGCAAGGAATGTGGCAGCTATCGGCCAATTTCCATACTTAACGCTGATGTGAAGTGGTGGGCAAAGCTGCTAGCATATAGAATGCGACACCTCCTACTTAAATGAAAGGTCCAGAGCAAGTGGGTTTTGTTAAGTCACGAGAGGGCAAACACAATGCCTCACTGGTAATTAACCTAATACACCACGCAAAGTCCCATGGGCTTCCAATGACTCTGTTGGGTACCGATGCCGAAAAGGCATTTGACAGCTGGCCTTACATGGAGGCTACACTTACCAGATTCGGTTTCCCATCCCTCTTTATCCAAGCCATACTCACACTATACAAATTCCCCTCTGTGCAACTTAGAATTAATGGCACCCTCTTTCCCATTTTCTGTATTTTTAATGGAACAAGACAGGGATGCCCGCTCTCCCCCTCCCTATTCATCCTTGTTATGGAAACATTAATACAAAAAATAAGACAGACCAAGGAGATAAGGTATAGATGCAGGTGGCTATATACATAAGACCGCAGCATTCGCCGATGACCTTTTACTAATAATCTCTAATCCAAAATTGGCCCTGCCCCAAATACTGGGAATATTCAACCAATTTGGTATTGCCTCAAATTTTAAAATAAACTATGCTAAATCTGAGATCCTGAACATTTCCGCCCCAAAGTCAGAGTTGGTGGACCTTCTAAAACTAGCCCCCTTTAAGTGGCCAGATAAATATTTAAAATATCTGGGCATTATGCTCCCAAGATCCTTGCAGGACCTGTACACTGCCAACCTCGAACCACTACTTATTAAGATCCGTGGCCAACTGGAGACAACCAAAATCCCCTTTGTATCGTGGATGGGCAGAAAGATTTACCTGAAGGCTTATGTAATGCCTAAAATATTATATGTATTACAGACAATCCCCATGAACACCCCACAAGCCTTCTTTACTAAAATCAAACAATATGTTACACGTTTTCTATGGGACAGAAGTAAAGCACGACTGCCCCACAGATTACTGATTCAAAAACCCATACACGCTGGTATAGGCCTTCCGGATCTCTTGCTTTATTATAGGGCGATACATCTGAACAGATGGCTACAGCTGGCTAGATTAAAAGATAATCCCTTACATATTGCAATAAAACGAGACCTACTGGGACCTCGACTCCTGAGGAGCCTCTGGGGCCCGACCAGCAAATCTCTCCAACAACAGAATATAAGCCCCTTGACCAGAGGCACATTAAAAGTCTTTAATCAATACTTAACATCCCTGACGCCCAGCAGAAGTATTTCAGCCCTGGCGCCAATGAGTTTTCTACCATTCTACTTAAACTCTCAGCAGGCATATCTGGCTGATTGGAAATACTGGCTAGATACCACCACAGCTGAACACTTTGATGTTAGGCTCAAGGAATCAGCAGAGGTAGCCAAACAGGCAAATTTCTTGCAGGCACTCTCCCTTAGGAGAATGGAAAATTCCTTCCGGGCCAGATTTGTCCCATTTTATGAGCCATCTTGGCTTGAGACTTTCCTTCTGCTTCCCTCTCTACCTCTGGGTTTGACCTCAAAGATATATGCTGGTCTGCTACATCACACTCGTTCGAGTAAACCAAGTTTTGTTCTGGCGTGGAAAAGAGAACTGGAGACTACATTCACTGACAAAAACTTATCCCTAATTCTATCACATTCACATGGCTTTTCAAGATGCGTCACAATACAAGAAAACTCGTACAAAACTTTAACAAGATGGTACCGGACTCCAGACTTCCTACACAGAATAAAACTGACCCCTTCAGATAAATGCTGGCGCTGTGACGCCCACACAGGAACACTTACACATATATGGGTAGATTGTCCTAAGATTGAGAATTTCTGGAAGAGTATTACAGATCTTATAAAATCTATCACAGGCAAATCTGTTCCCCTTACAAAGGAGCTTATCCTTATCTGGGCACCTTCAGATTTCTTTTGCCCAAAACGTCACGATTAGAGATGAGCGAGCACCAAAATGCTCGGGTGCTCGTTACTCGGGACGAAATTCCCGCGATGCTCGAGGGTTCGTTTCGAATAACGAACCCCATTGAAGTCAATGGGAGACCCGAGCATTTTTGTATTTCGCCGATGCTCGTTAAGGTTTCCATTTGTGAAAATCTGGGCAATTCAAGAAAGTGATGGGAACGACACAGCAACGGATAGGGCAGGCGAGGGGCTACATGTTGGGCTGCATCTCAAGTTCACAGGTCCCACTATTAAGCCACAATACCGGCAAGAGTGGGTCCCCCCCTCCCAACAATTTTTACTTCTGAAAAGCCCTCATTAGCATGGCATACCTTAGCTAAGCACCACACTACCTACAACAAAGCACAATCACTGCCTACATGACACTCTGCTGCCACTTCTCCTGGGTTACATGCTGCCCAACCCCCCTCCCCCCTGCACGACGCAGTGTCCACAGCGCACACCAAACTGTCCCTGCGCAGCCTTCAGCTGCCCTCATGCCTCACCACCCTCATGTCTATTTATAAGTGCGTCTGCCATGAGGAGAAACTGCAGGCACACACTGCAGAGGGTTGGCACGGCTAGGCAGCGACCCTCTTTAAAAGGGGTGGGGCGATAGCCCACAATGCTGTACAGAAGCAATGAGAAATATAATCCTGTGCCACCGCCATCAGGAGCTGCACACGTGGGCATAGCAATGGGGAACCTATGTGCCACACACTATTCATTCTGTCAAGGTGTCTGCATGCCCCAGTCAGACCTGGCTTTTTAATTCATAGACACAGGCAGGTACAACTCCCTATTGTGAAGTCCCTGTGGACCCACAGCATGGGTGGGTGCCAGGAAGCCACCAGCGGTACATAAAAATATCCCATTGCATTGCCCAACACAGCTGAGGTAGTAATGTCGTGCTTAATGCAGGTGGGCTTCGGCCCACACTGCATGCCCCAGTCAGACTGGGGTTCTTTACAAGTGGACACATGTAGGTTAAACTCCGTGTGCACCTACAGCATGGGTGGCTCCCTGGAACCCACCGGCGGTACATAAAAATATCCCATTGCATTGCCCAACACAGCTGAGGTAGTAATGTCGTGCTTAATGCAGGTGGGCTTCGGCCCACACTGCATGCCCCAGTCAGACTGGGGTTCTTTACAAGTGGACACATGTAGGTTAAACTCCGTGTGCACCTACAGCATGGGTGGCTCCCTGGAACCCACCGGCGGTACATAAAAATATCCCATTGCATTGCCCAACACAGCTGAGGTAGTAATGTCGTGCTTAATGCAGGTGGGCTTCGGCCCACACTGCATGCCCCAGTCAGACTGGGGTTCTTTACAAGTGGAAACAGATGCATTTATAATTCCCTGTGGACCCACAGCATGGGTGGGTGCCAGGAAGCCACCAGCGCTACATAAAAATATCCCATTGCATTGCCCAACACAGCTGAGGTAGTAATGTCGTGCTTAATGCAGGTGGGCTTCGGCCCACACTGCATGCCCCAGTCAGACTGGGGTTCTTTACAAGTGGACACATGTAGGTTAAACTCCGTGTGCACCTACAGCATGGGTGGCTCCCTGGAACCCAACGGCGGTACATAAAAATATCCCATTGCATTGCCCAACACAGCTGAGGTAGTAATGTCGTACTTAATGCAGGTGGGCTTCGGCCCACACTGCATGCCCCAGTCAGACTGGGGTTCTTTACAAGTGGAAACAGATGCATTTATAATTCCCTGTGGACCCACAGCATGGGTGGGTGCCAGGAAGCCACCAGCGGTACATAAAAATATCCCATTGCATTGCCCAACACAGCTGAGGTAGTAATTTCGTGCTTAATGCAGGTGGGCTTCGGCCCACACTGCATGCCCCAGTCAGACTGGTAATATGTACCTTAACAGTAACCGCGTTGGTGGTAATGTGGTGGTGACTGCGGACCTAGTAGCGCGGTTTTATTTTGTTGGTTTTCGGAATGTGGCCAGCATTAAGTGGGCTGTGGCGGGGGATGTTTTTGAGGCACTACGTGTCCTCTCCACGTGTCCGTGGTTATATGCACCTTAACAGTAACAGCGTTGGTGGGAAATGGCCTCGCCGCCATCATGTCTTTGGGAAGCCTCTGTTTCCACACCCCAGAGACATACCATTAGCAGCGGTATAGGCAGAGCCCATAATTAGTAACATTTCAGCCGTAGCATTAGGACAGGCCCCACTAACATATCACTAGCAGCATTATAGGGGGAGCACAGTCTTCGTTCCATTTCAGTAATAGTAGCACTCAAGACAGGCCCCAGTAACAATTCCGAAGCAGCAGTATAGTGGGAGCGCAGTCTTCGTTCCATTTCAGTAATAGTAGCACTCAAGACAGGCCCCAGTAACAATTCCGAAGCAGCAGTATAGTGGGAGCGCAGTCTTCGTTCCATTTCAGTAATAGTAGCACTCAAGACAGGCCCCAGTAACAATTCCGAAGCAGCAGTATAGTGGGAGCGCAGTCTTCGTTCCATTTCAGTAATAGTAGCACTCAAGACAGGCCCCAGTAACAATTCCGAAGCAGCAGTATAGTGGGAGCGCAGTCTTCGTTCCATTTCAGTAATAGTAGCACTCAAGACAGGCCCCAGTAACAATTCCGAAGCAGCAGTATAGTGGGAGCGCAGTCTTCGTTCCATTTCAGTAGCTGCAGTATAGACAAGGCCCAAGTTACATTTATGTAGCTAAAGTGTAGGCCAACCCCACACACCTTTCTGTACCATGAGTGCAGGCGAAGAACATAGAAATTGCTATGATTACACTGTAGGTGAGTGCCGAAAAAATTGGTGTACCAACAGTACTAATGTACCTCAGTAAAAATTGGCCATGCCCAACCAAGATGGCAGGTGAAACCCATTAATCGCTTTGGTTAATGTGGCTTAAGTGGTAACTAGGCCTGGAGGCAGCCCAGTTTAACGAAAAATTGTTTCAAGTTAAAGTTCCAACGCTTTTAAGAGCATTGAAACGTATAAAAAAGTTTTAGAAAAATTATATGAGTGAGCCTTGTGGCCCTAAGAAAAATTGCCCGTTCAGCGTGATTACGTGAGGTTTCAGGAGGAGGAGGAGGAATATTATACACAGATTGATGAAGCAGAAATGTCCCCGTTTTGGATGGTGAGAGAGAACGATGCTTCCATCCGCGGGTGCAGCCTACGTATTGCTTAGGTATCGCTGCTGTCCGCTGGTGGAGAAGAGAAGTCTGGGGAAATCCAGGCTTTGTTCATCTTGATGAGTGTTAGCCTGTCGGCACTGTCGGTTGACATGCGGGTACGCTTATCTGTGATGATTCCCCCAGCCGCACTAAACACCCTCTCCGACAAGACGCTAGCCGCAGGACAAGCAAGCACCTCCAGGGCATACAACGCGAGTTCAGGCCACGTGTCCAGCTTCGACACCCAGTAGTTGTAGAGGGCAGAGGCGTCACCGAGGATGGTCGTGCGATCGGCTACGTACTCCCTCACCATCCTTTTACAGTGCTCCCGCCGACTCAGCCTTGACTGGGGAGCGGTGACACAGTCTTGCTGGGGAGCCATAAAGCTGTCCAGGCCCTTAAAGACTGTTGCACTGCCTGTGCTGTACATGCTGCTCGATCTCCGCACCTCCCCTGCTACCTGGCCCTCGGAACTGCGCCTTCTGCCACTAGCGCTGTCGGGTGGGAATTTTACCATCAGCTTGTCTGCAAGGCTCCTGTGGTATAGCAACACTCTCGAACCCCTTTCCTCTTCGGGAATGAGAGTGGGAAGGTTCTCCTTATAGCGTGGGTCGAGCAGTGTGTACACCCAGTAATCCGTAGTGGCCAGAATGCGTGTAACGCGAGGGTCACGAGAAAGGCATCCTAACATGAAGTCAGCCATGTGTGCCAGGGTACCTGTACGCAACACATGGCTGTCTTCACTAGGAAGATCACTTTCAGGATCCTCCTCCTCCTCCTCCTCCTCCTCAGGCCATACACGCTGAAATGATGACAGGCAAGCAGCATGGGTACCGTCAGCAGTGGGCCAAGCTGTCTCTTCCCCCTCCAACTCATCCTCCTCATGCTCCTCCTCCTCCTTCTGAACGCACTGAGATATAGACAGGAGGGTGCTCTGACTATCCAGCGACATACTGTCTTCCCCCGGCTCTGTTTCCGAGCGCAAAGCGGCTGCCTTTATGCTTTGCAGGGAACTTCTCAAGATGCATAGCAGAGGAATGGTGACGCTAATGATTGCAGCATCGCCGCTCACCACCTGGGTAGACTGCTCAAAGTTTCGAAGGACCTGGCAGATGTCTGCCAACCAGGCCCACTCTTCTGAAAATAATTGAGGAGGCTGACTCCCACTGCGCCGTCCATGTTGGAGTTGGTATTCCACTATAGCTCTACGCTGCTCATAGAGCCTGGCCAACATGTGGAGCGTAGAGTTCCACCGTGTGGGCACGTCGCACAGCAGTCGGTGCACTGGCAGATTAAACCGATGTTGCAGGGTCCGCAGGGTGGCAGCGTCCATGTGGGACTTGCGGAAATGTGCGCAGAGCCGGCGCACCTTTACGAGCAGGTCTGACAAGCGTGGGTAGCTTTTCAGAAAGCGCTGAACCGCCAAATAAAGACGTGGGGCAGGCATGGCACGTGCGTGAGGCTGCCGAGCTGCAGAGACGCCACCAGGTTACGGCCGTTGTCACACACGACCATGCCCGGTTGGAGGCTCAGCGGCGCAAGCCAGCGGTCGGTCGGCTCTGTCAGACCCTGCAGCAGTTCGTGGGCCGTGTGCCTCTTATCTCCTAAGCTGAGTAGTTTCAGCACGGCCTGCTGACGCTTGCCCACCGCTGTGCTGCCATGACGCGCGACACCGACTGCTGGTGACGCGCTGCTGCTGCTGACACATCTTGATTGCGAGACAGAGGTTGCGTTGGAGGAGGAGGAGGGTGGTTTAGTGGAGGAAGCATACACCGCCGCAGATACCACCACCGAGCTGGGGCCCGCAATTCTGGGGGTGGGTAGGACGTGAGCGGTCCCAGGCTCTGACTCTGTCCCAGCCTCCACTAAATTCACCCAATGTGCCGTCAGGGAAATGTAGTGGCCCTGCCCGCCTGTGCTTGTCCACGTGTCCGTTGTTAAGTGGACCTTGGCAGTAACCGCGTTGGTGAGGGCGCGTACAATGTTGCGGGAGACGTGGTCATGCAGGGCTGGGACGGCACATCGGGAAAAGTAGTGGCGACTGGGAACTGAGTAGCGCGGGGCCGCCGCCGCCATCATACTTTTGAATGACTCCGTTTCCACAACCCTATACGGAAAACAGTTGGTGGATTATTCGGTCTGGCCCTGCCTCTACCCCTGGCCACCGCACTGCCTCTTGCAACCTTCCCTGCTGCTGCCCTTGCCTCCCCCTCTGAAGACCTGTCCTGAGTAGGCGTTGCAAACCAGGTGGGGTCAGTCACCTCATCATCCTGCTGCTCTTCCTCCGAATCCTCTGTGCGCTCCTCCCTCGGACTTACTGCCCTTACTACTACCTCACCGATAGACAACTGTGTCTCATCGTCATCGTCCTCCTCACCCACTGAAAGGTCTTGAGACAGTTGCCGGAAGTCCCCAGCCTCATCCCCCGGACCCCGGGAACTTTCCAATGGTTGGGCATCAGTGACGATAAACTCCTCTGGTGGGAGAGGAACCACTGCTGCCAAATCTGAGCAGGGGCCCGAGAACAGTTCCTGGGAGTCTTCCCGCTCCTGAGCATGTGTCATTGTAGTGGAGTGAGGAGGCTGGGAGGAAGGAGGAGCAGCAGACAGAGGATTCGGATTTGCAGCAGTGGACGGCGCAGAACTGTGGCTGGACGATAGGTTGCTCGAAGCACTTTCTGCCATCCACGACAGGACCTGCTCACACTGCTCATTTTCTAATAAAGGTCTCCCGCGTGGACCCATTAATTGGGCGATGAATGTGGGGACGCCAGAAACGTGCCTCTCTCCTAATCGCGCAGCAGTTGGCTGCGATACACCTGGATCAGGAGTTCGGCCTGTGCCCACACCCTCACTTGGCCCTCCGCGTCCGCGGCCGCGTCCACGTCCTCTAGGCCTACCCCTACCCCTCAGCATGCTGTATTACCAGTGATTTGATTTCCCAGGCAGGAAATAAATTGGCGCAAGCCTGCAGGCCAAATATACTTTTTTCCCTTTTTTTAAAAGGAAAGGCCCACTGCGTCTATTCAATGAATAATAAGTTTAATAACTGTGTTGTGCCCCTGCAAATGTGTCACAGAACTTTAGTGTTGCAGAGTTATTAACTACAGCTGAGCAAGGAATTTCACAGGCAGGAAAGAAAGTGGCGCAAGCCTGCTGTAAAACGTAGCTGGTTGCGTCTGATTTTTTTACGTTCTCCACGCAGCACACACGTACCCAGAGCCCCGAGGACTGTCAGAGGCAGGCCAAATATACTTTTTTCCCTTTTTTTTAAAAGGAAAGGCCCACTGCATCTATTCAATGAATAATATATGTCTTCTGGCCCTGCCTAATCAATTCTGTCCCTGTAGTATTAATGCAGGGTGCAATGCTCTGCACAGCCGATTTTGAGAAAAAAAAAATGCAACACAGCTAACAGCAGCCTGCACAGTACTCCACACGGTTAAATGTGGCCCTAGAAAGGACCGTTGGGGTTCTTGAAGCCTACACTCACTCCTAACACTCTCCCTGCCTAACCACCACTTCTGTCCCTAATACAGGGTGCAATGCTCTGCACAGCCGATTTTGAAAAAAAAAATATATATACACTGCTAACAGCAGCCTGCACACGGGTAGATGTGGCCCTAAGAAGGACCGTTGGGGTTCTTGAAGCCTACACTCACTACAAACACTCTCCCTACAGCATCTCCAACACAACTGGACTTTCCCTCAGCTAACTCACAAGGCATCTGAGGCGAGCTGCGGGAGGGGCCGCTTTTTATACTCGGGTGACATCTGATCTCCCCAGCCACTCACAGCAGGGGGGTGGTATAGGGCTGGAACAACACAGGAGGAAGTTGTAATGCCTTCCCTGTCTTTCAATTGGCCAGAAAAGCGCGCTAACGTCTCAGAGATGAAAGTGAAAGTAACCCGAACATCGCGTGGTATTCGTTACGAGTAACGAGCATCCCGAACACGCTAATATTCGCCCGAGCATCAAGCTCGGCCGAGTACGTTCGCTCATCTCTAGTCACGATCTTTTTACTCAGATGATAGTGGCAGCAAAACTAACTATCCCAGCACACTGGAGGGATCAGGAACCTTCCACTATAGGGGAATGGATGGAGAGGCTTGATAAAATCAGCAGGATGGAGGAATTAGCCGCTTGGGAGAGCAGACAGCATGCCAAATACCTACAGGTCTGGTCACCCTGGCTGTCTTACCGGAAGAATAGATTCCTCCCGACTGGCTCTCAGAGGAACACACCTCCTTAGTCTGAGGGTAATAGCAGAGGTAGCGCAGAGATAGCCCATCCTGCAGAATACAAGGCCTACCTGAGATTCAAGGGTGATGGACCTGGAATTTAATACTAAGCATGACACCTACTCAGGGGGGGGGGGGGGGGACACTCGGCTTGCCAGGGTCTCTTACTTGGACCAGAGAACTTTTGCCTTTTAATATCTGTGTGCGAGGTTTAGCCTCCCATGCGGGTTACAGTAACTCCAGACGCAACGGTAGCAACCACACTATGCACATAGTTGTTGATAAACTATTGTTGATAATTTTTGATAAATATACTCTGTTTTATAATTTCCATTCTTCCGAACGGATTGTAAATTTGATAATATGCTCAGCTGGAAGAAGATACTAACTATTATGTTATAATTGGAAGTTCTATAGAAAATGTACTGAAGCTGGCAAAAGCTCTTATTTCTTACTGTTTTATTAATTGACACTTTTTATGCCATAATTGTTACAGTGAAATAATGTAACCATTTTCTCCCACTTTCCCTTTCCCCAGTTACAAATAAAGATTTGTTAAAAAAATAACCATGTTAATTAGTCTTCCCAAGTCTCGCCATTTTTCTTTAATTATGGTTTCCATCCCCGATTTACATTTTCCACTCTGTATCGGCCACTCCATCAGCTGATATATCTATGGAGGAACTGTGTACGGTTTTTGCTCAGGTTCATAAGAACCTTCAAGGTTCCCAGGAGAGACTGCTTAGGCAGTCAAACAAAAGATGCAGTATTTCTGCACCTTTTGTGGTTGGGAAACAGGTCTTACTGTCTATGAAGAACTTAAAGCTTAAGGTTCCATCTTTAAAACCTGCCCCTTGATTCATTGGTCCATTCACCATCTCACAAGTGTTTAAACAGGGGGCTTATAAATTGTCCCTTCCTCAATCATAGAAGGTTCATGATGTCTTTCACAAGGGTTTGCTTAAGAACTATGTGACCCCAGTTCTGCCCACCCGGAACCCGCCCTCTCCTACACTGGTACAAGGGGGAACTGGAGTACGAGGTGGAAAGACTGATTGATGTCCATCGGGTTAGAGATACATTACAGTACTTGGTGCACTGGAGGTTTTTTTTCCCCAGAGGACCAAATGTGGATTCCCGCAGGGGACGTGCATGTGCCTTGTTTGGCTTGACTGTTCCACAGGGCCTTCCCCCTCAAGCCCACTCAGGGCCATGGGGGTCTGGTGTCCCCCCACAGAAGGGAGGGGACTGTCAGGACCAGAGGCTTGCGGGGCCTGCATGCCCACACCGCCAGCCCTATCACACGGGCTGCAGTTGTGTAGTGCAGTGAAGCCCCTGTTCTCGTAACCTCCCCTGACAGCTGTAATCCTGCTTGCCGCTGGGTTCCTAGGACACGGCAGGTGCCGCCCCGTGCCGCATCCCCATCACCATGATGATCAGGTATGCGTCCTTGGTATTTGTCTGTCCAGCAAGGCTGGGGGTGGGTTCCCCAGAGCCTCGTTGATTGAACTTTGCTGCTGTCAGGCTCCCCGCCCCAATCAGGTGCTGGGGTGGGAGCTCTGACAGCATTTAAATACCTCTGTTCCTTCCAGCATTGCCAGTGTTAGTTAGGTCTTCTGCTGCACTCACGATCTTTGGATTGCCTGTCTCCCTGTTTGACTATTTGCTTGACCCTGACTTCGCCTTCGCCTGACCCCTTGTACCGCGTACCTTCCTGTTGCCAACCCGTACTGCCTGACTTGCCTCTGTGTTTGCTGGTCTCAGTGTCAGTTTGTAGTCTAACCTCTTGCCCCGCTTCTCTACCGTTGCCCAGAAGTCGCTCTGGGGCTTATCCCAGGGTGGCAAGTAGGTATACACATGAGTTGCGGGAGTTTCAGGGACTTCCAGTACCTGGACCTCAGTTCCCTGACAGAAACATAATAATGGTGGTCATCATCCCCCCCCCCCCCTCACCCCATACAGCTGGCCCAGTGTGTTCACGTACTGAGCTTATTTCTGCAGAAAGTAGACAGCTCTGTTCCCACTGCAGTGGCTATGTTTGATGTTTGATATAACAGGTGAACTTATGTGGCTCGGTAACAAAAACAATTACATTTTGGGTCCATAGACAGAAAATCCCCAGATCTCAATCCCATTGAGAACATGTGGTCAATCCTCAAAAAGCGTGTGGGCAAACAAAAGTCCCTAAATTGTGATCAGCTCCAAGCACTGATTAGGCAGAATGGGTAAAAAGGCAAACACAATTCTGGGATGTATTACGAGAAACATAGAGTCTAGATCACGTAAGATAATTATCCCCTCTACTCCTCCTTAGTCAGACCTCATCTGGAATACTGTGTCCAGTTCTGGGCACCTCAATATAAAAAAAAGACATCAACAAACTAGAGCAACTTCAGACAAGAGTTACCAGGATGGTGAGCGTTCTGCAAATCATGTCTAATAAGGAACGGTTAAAGGATCTGGGAATGTTTAGCTTGCAGAAGAGAGGGCTAAGAGGAGACTTAATAGTGGTCTACAAATATCTGAAGGGCTGTCACAGTGCAGAGGGATCAGCCCTATTCTCATCTGCACAAGGAAAGACTAGAAGCAATGGGATGAAGCTGAAAGGGAGGAGACACAGATTCGATATTACAAAACACTTTCTGACAGTGCGGGTGATCAATGAGTGGAACAGATTGCCATAAGATGTCGTGAGTTCTTCTTCAATGGAAGTCTTTTAACAATGGCTAGACAGACATCTGTCTGGGATTATTTAGTGAATCCTGCAGGGAGTTGGACCCGATGACCCTGGAGGTCCCTTCCAACTCTATCATTCTATGATGAGCTCCATCCTCATGCCCTGGTCACATGATGATGACATCACAGCTCCTCCACCCCCACTTATCTTCCATAGTGCTGAACTTCATGCTTTGGTCACATGGTGGTGAAATCAGTTCAGATCCTTCACTCTCAGTTATACTTACAGAGCAGGAAACACGGGCCCATGTGGTATTTGCCATAACTGCCAGATGGGCAATCTAGCCCTGGTGGTTTCAGAGGTGATAACAAGCAAATTGTAGCATCAGACACTTTATCATTCCTCTTTGTGGACAAAGGATTCAAACATTTTTTTGCAGATCCCACGCTCAGCTTGTAGTGAGAGTTGTCTCCCTGGATACAGGAAAGTCCCAATGGAAGGACAACAGCGATGCTGCTACTACTGCATTCCCTGTCCTGAGGGTGAGATCTCCAACCAGACCGGTGAGTGGAATAGAGCTGCAGACATTTATCTTCATCTACTTTTATTTTGATTTCTTGGTAATAAACGTTGATAGGAAGAAGCAGATCGGCCAACAAGTTTGAAGAAGGACGGCACCAGGTACTATAACTCCCCCTGCAGTCCCTGGACTGATTTCTCAGGAGGGTTGCTACAATAAAGTTTCCATCAGATTTTATCCACTTACTCCTCTCATGTAACCTGGTATGATAGCTGCTCCCTAGTGCTTGTTAACCAAGCTCTGTATATTCCCTAAGAATGCAGCAATTTATTCTAATTTTTTCAACTCTACATTTCTAAAGCCAGAACTTTTTAATGTTTTCATTGCAGAAACCATATTAGTGCTTGGGTTTTGTGGAATGAGTTATATGTTTAATGGCGCTATTTTGCACTTATTATTCTTCTTATTGTTAGCCATTTAGTTGTTCCCGATTCTCGGCGATGCATAAGGCGAACTCCCTCCATATTTTTTGCTTTTGCACTGCTTTTTTCAGTTGTGTGATATCCATGCCAGTATCAGCTTTGACAGTGTCAGCCATCATGTCTTTTGGCGGCCAGGTCTTCTTTTTACATAGTATATAATATATATATATAATGCACAGTATGGTTTTTATTATTTCTTGGGACCATTTTATCAATTGATTACTACTAGAGATGAGCGAGCGCACTCGTCTGAGCTTGATGCTCGCTCGAGTATTAGGGTACTCAAGATGCTCGTTACTCGAGACGAGCACCACGCGGTACACGAGTCAATTCCATTTCCTTCCCTGAAAGTTTTGCGCCATTTCCTGGCCAATAGACATGCAGGGAAGGCATTACAACTTCCTCCTGTGACGTTCCAGCCCTATTCCACCCCCCTGCAGTGAGTGGCTGGTGAGATCAAGTGACCACCGAGTACTTAAAGCGGTCCCGCCTGTGGCTCACCTCAGACAAACGCTGGCAGAGATTAAGGAAGGTTCTGTTGCTCATTCAGGCATAGTGTTAGCGTCTTCTGACCGTGTGCATTACTGTTGTGGCAGCTGGGAGCAGTTTTGCACAATTTTTTTTTCATATCGGGCTGTGCAGGCTATAGCGTTCTCAGGCTGCAGTTTGTACTACATAGTATAGGGAGAGTGGTGGTGAGGCAGGGACAGTGGTAGTGTAGAATCCTGTCTGCAAGAACCCCAACAGTCCTTCTTATGGCCACATCTGACCTAGTGCATTACTGTTGTGGCTGCTGGTAGCAGTTTGCACATTTTGTTTTTTTATATCGGGCATGCAGGCTATAGCATTCTCAGGCTGCAGTCTATACTACATAGTATAGGGAGAGTGCTGGTGAGGCAGGGACAGTGGCAGTGCGAAATCCAGTCTACAAGAACCCCAACGGTCCTTCTTAGGGCTACCTGTGACCGTGTGCATTTAACTCCGTGGCTGCTGGGAGTTGTAGTACCTTACTATTGCACAGCTAGGCCTGCTTGCAGCCTTCCATATAATTTATTTCTGGCTGCAGTTTGCGTAACATAAGCTCTGTCTGCCTCCAACTGCATGCCAATAAATCAGAAATTTTTTACACCGCTCTATGTGGGCCGTCAACTGCACGCACAGCGTACGGCGACAGCCCCCGATAGAGGGAAAGTCAGATACACGCTATATAGCCTGCATTGCATTTAAAAAACAAACAAAAAATACTCCTTCTTAGGGCTACCTGTGACCGTGTGCATTTAACTCCGTGGCTGCTGGGAGTTGAGGTGCATCACTATTGCACAGCTAGGCCTGCTTGCAGCCTTCCGTATATTTTATTTCTAGCTGTAGCTTGCGTAACATAAGCGCTGTCTGCCTACAACTGCACGGCAATAAATCAAAATTTTTTTACACCGCTCTGTGTGTGCCGTCAACTGCATGCATAGCGTACGGCGACAGTCCCTGATAGAGGGAAAGTCAGATACACGCTATATAGCCTGCATTGCATTTCAAAAACAATTTTAAAAAAACCTCCTTCTTAGGGCTACCTGTGACCGTGTGCATTTAACTGCGTGGCTGCAGGGAGTTGAGGTGCATCACTATTGCACAGCTAGGCCTGCTTGCAGCCTTCCGTATAATTTATTTCTGGCTGCAGTTTGCGTTACATAACCGCTGTCAGCCACCAACTGCGCGCCAATAAATCACAAAATTTGTTACACCGCTCAGTGTCTGCTCTATTCGTAATCCACCATGCTGAGGGGTAGGGCTAGAGGACGTGGCCGTGGACACGGGCGAGGATGCGGAGGTCCAAGTGAGGGTGTGGGCACAGGTCGAGTTCCTGGTCCAGGTGGATCGCAGCCGGCTGCTGCAGGATTAGGAGAGAGGCAAGTTTCTGGGGTCCCCAGCTTCATATCACAATTTTTGGGTTCACGTCATGGACCTTTATTACAAAATGAGGTGTGTGAGCAGGTCCTGTCGTGGATAGCAGAAAATGCATCCAGCAATCTATCGACCACCCAGTCCTCTACGCCGTCCACTGCTGTAACTCTGATTCCTCTCGCTGCTGCTCCTCCTTCCTCCCAGCCTCCTCATTCCATGAAAATGGCACATTCTGATGAGCATACAGACTCCCAGGAACTGTTCTCGGGCCCCTGCCTTGAATAAGAAAAAATGGTTCCTCTCCCACCTGAGGAGTTTGTCGTGACCGATGCCCAACCTTTGGAAAGTTCCCGGGGGCCGGGTAATGAGGCTGGGGACTTCCGGCCAAGTACTTAAATATGTGGGTGTCCTAGCAGTTCTCTCCAGTTAGTTGTTGATCTAAGAACTGATTGTGCATTCAGGGATCTACAAGGACAATCAGTCTAACATGATTTTGTACTCAACATTATCCATTATAACAATAGTTCCACCTTTATCAGAGAGTTTAATGACTACTGATTTATCCTCCACAAGACTGACCTATAGCAGTCTTGCAGATATTGAATTATACCTACTGTATGTTATGGCGACTCTCTAGTTCCCGAGTTACAACCTTAGTAATAATATCACCCATCAAGGCTATTCTGATGAGCAGGTAGACTCCGCTGTCCTCGGCCCCATCCAGCAATGTCTCTCAGCGCAGCGTCCAGCTGTCGCTAGCGCAAGCGTTGGAGGGCAAGCGCAAATACGCCGCCACTCACCCGCACGCTCAAGCATTAAACGTGCACATTGCCAAATTGATCAGCCTGGAGATTCTGCTGTACAGGCTTGTGGAAACAGAGGTTTTCCAAAAAACATGATGGCAGCGGCCCAGCGCTGTTCGGTTCCCAGTCGCTACTATTTTTCCCGGTGTGCCGTCCCAGCCCTACAGCAGCACATCTCCCGCAACATCAATCGTGCCCTCACCAACGCAGTTACTGGGAAGGTCCACTTAACCACAGACACGTGGACAAGTACTGCCGGGCAGGGCCACTATATCTCCCTGATGGAACATTGGGTGAATTTGGTGGAGGCTGGGACCGAGTCAGAGCCTGGAACTGTGCGCGTCCTAAACACACCCAGAATTGCGGGTCCTTCCTCGTTTCTGGTATCTGCGGCGGTCTATGCCACCTGTAAACCATCCCCCTCCTCCTACAACAATGAAAACATCCTTGGCAAATGCTTTCGCTGTGGTCCGTCTTGCACCGGTCCAAGAATTTCACCTAAACTGGCACAATAGGAAAGCCCCTGCCCCTTCCCGTCCCTCTTAATCCTGGCCACAGTTCCGAAAACCAATTAAATACAACCGGGGTCGTATTCGATTATTCCTAGCTGAAGCATTCAGCCGACCTGTAGAGCAATAGTGGCTTGCATCTTGTTGGTACTGATAATAATTACATATTTTAGTGTACAGCTGAGGTAGGAATAGAGCCGACTATAGAACACAGCATCCCTGCAGGGCTGGGGACAGAGTAGCAGCAGGCACATATCCTTGGTGGAAGCAGGCCAGCCTAGATCCACATACTCCCGGACTGATTTTGGACTGATTGAGGAAGCCTTTACTTGTGATCATCTTTGGTAATTCCTGACAAAGATGAATGGTATAGCCAGAAACTTCATTGCTAATACTTTGAAATGGTCAACAGAAAACATATGAATGAAGCCTTTCCATATTTCTGATTGAGATGAGGAGGAGTTCAGACTTTTAGTACCTAGAATATCCTTTTCATTGCTATCAAATGCCCCTCGTGTCTCAGAAAATACTAGCTTTTCCACATAGCTGTTGACGCTTCCACTTTTCTTCTGTGGCTTTACCTTTGTCCATTGGCTATTATTCGTATCTGAAGCTTTGATTTTGCCAATGGAGGCAAAATGCAAGGTGGAGGCGTGGAACCGAGCCTGACCCTGGGCCTGGTAACGTGGTTCCCACACAGACTATAGCGGGTCCTGGTCATGGTGTCTTGGCCTTGTAATGCCGCCTCCTCCTCCCGCTTGGGGTCAAAGGATCAGCAATGCGCATCATGTATTTTCTCTCGTGTTACCACAGTTATCAGAGAAACTTGTTTGGGCCAAAGGAGAGGAGCGTAACTGCATTAACATTACAGGGGGCTGCCTATATTTCAGCTGCAGAAATGTTACAGGGGTCTGCCAATACTGCTGCTACATAAATGTTTCTAAGGTCTGCGTATACTTCTGCAACTAAAATGTTACTGGGGTCTGTTTATACTATTACTACTGAAATGCACCTAATACTGGGCTCTGCCTAGACTGCTGCAACGGAAATGTTACTGGGGTCTGTCTATACTGTTACCACTGAAATGTTACTAATACTGGGCTCAGCCTATACTGCTGCTACTGAAATGTTACTGGGCTCTGCCTATAGTGCTGCAACTGAAATGTTACTGGGGTCTGTCTATATTGTTACCACTGAAATGTTACTAATACTGGGTTCTGCCTATACTGCTGCTACTGAAATGTTACTGGGCTCTGTCTATACTGTAACTACAGATAGGTGAAGGAGATCCGCAGCAGACAAGGAGATGATGTAAAAAAATGCTCTTTTATTCCAAATCCATAAAAGCAAACGGTACAGGCAGCGACGTTTCGACCATTACTGGTCTTTATCAAGCATCAGTATTTTTACTGTAACTACAGAAATGTTACTGGGGTCTCCCTAGACTTCTGCCACATAACTGTTACTGGGTTCAGCTTATACCTTTGCTACAGGAATATTACAGGAGTCTGTGCATAGTATGGGTGCATTAAGTTTTCCCATCGCAGTGTTCTACGTATCTGGCCCCTCAAAACAACCCAGTCTGACTCGGGGCATGCAGTGTGGGCCGAAGCCAACCTGTATTCGATTACACGTTAGCTCAGCTATCGGGGGCACTGCAATGGGATTTATTATTGTACCGTCGGTGGCTTCCTGGGACCCACCCATGCTGTGGGTGCACACAGACTACCCATAGCGGAGTTGTACCTGCCTGGCACTTTAAAAAAAAACCAGACTGACTAGGGCATGGAGTGTGGGCCGAAGCCAACATGCATTTTCTCTCACGTTACCACAGCTATTCGGGGCACTGCAATGGGATTTATTAATGTACCATTGGTGTCTTCCTGGGACCCACCCATTCTGTGGGTCCACACAGACTTCCCAGAGTGGCGTTGTACCTGCCTGTGACTATTAAAAAACCCAGTCTGACTCGGGCATGCAGTGTGGTCCGAAGCCAACCTGTATTTTATCTGACGTTAGCTCAGCTATGGGGGGCACTGCAATGGGATTTATTTATGTACCGTCGGTGGGTTCCAGGGAGCCACCCATGCTGTGGGTGCACACAGACTTCCCATAGTGAAGTTGTACCTGCCTGGCACTTAAAAAAAAAACAAAAAAAACAGACTGACTAGGGCATGGAGTGTGGCCCGAAGCCAACATGCATTTTCTTTCATGTTACCACAGCTATCCGGGGCACTGCATTGGGACAAACAAGAGGAGTGATACAGCTCTAATGAGACGTTCACAGCTACGCTAGCATTGTAGTCCGCTGTAGGCCCGCGATTGCTGAGGGTTTGTGCAGAGGCCTATGTCCTGGGTGCAGTGAAAGTCCGCTTCCTGCCTACGATTGCTGAAGCTGTTGGCTGAGGCCTATGTCCCGGGGTAACTGCAATTGCGCCAGGTTGGGGCTGTGAAACTTTTTCCTGGCTAATCCAGTCATTGGAGCGGTGAAAGGAAAGCTAACTGATTTAATGAGGCCGTCGTAGATGAACTAGCATCGAAGTCCGCTTCATGCCTACGATTGCTGAAGCTGTGGGCCAAGGCCTATGTCGTCGGCGGGGTGCAAGTCTGCCATGTTTGGCCGCTCAAATTTATTTTTTGTTCATGTCTTGGGTTTCCTAGGACCCACCTATGCTGTTGGTGCACACTTAGTTCCCATCGCGGTGTTTGACCTGTCTGGCACAAAGACACTGAGTGACTTGGGTAGGGGGCAGAGTGCAGATGGCTTTCCCCTTGCGGTGTCAATTGAGCTATGCGACACCTAAACAGAATGAATACTGTGTGGGCACATGGATTTCCCATAGCTATGTAACTCATGCCCCCGTTTGCAGCTCCTGACGGAGGTGGCACGGGATTGGAATGAAGATCGAACGTCAATGTCTCATTGATTCTCTACAGCTTTGTGGGCTATCGCCCCCCCCCCCCCCCCATTTTAAAGAGGGCCGCTACCTGGCCCTGCCAACCCACTGCAGTGTTTGCCTCCAGTTCCTCCTCATGGCAGATGCACTTATAAATATACATGAGGGTGGTGTGGCTATGCAGCCAGCGTGAGGGATGAGGGCAGCTGAAGGCTGCGCAGGGACACTTTTGTGTGCGCTGAGGACGCAGGGTCGAGCAGGGGGGTCGGGCAGCATGTAACCCAGGAGAAGAGGCAGCGGTGTGTCCTGCAGGCAGTGCTTGTGTTTGGTTGGAGGTAGTGTGGAGCTTAGCTAAGGTGTGCCTTGCTAATGAGGGTTTGTCCGAAGTAAAAATTGTTAGGGGGGGTCGGGGGGCCTCACTCTTGCCGCTATTGTGGCTTAATAGTGGGACCTGGGAACCTGAGATGCAGCCCAGCATGTTGCCCCTCGTCTGCCCTATCCGTATCTGTGTCATTTCCATCACTTTCGTAGGTTTTGAAGATTTGCACAAATGAAAACCTTAGCGAGCATCGGCGATATACAAAAATGCTCGAGTCGCCCATTGACTTCAATGGGGTTCGTTACTCGAAACGAACCCTCGAGCATCGCAGAAAGTTCGACTCGAGCAACGAGCTCCTGAGCATTTTGGTGCTCGCTCATCTCTAGTATTTATGCATAGTTATTTGGTTGCCCCTGAACCATCTTTTTTCCAGGGTTAATAATCCTAATTTTGATACCCTCTCTGGGTATTCTAGTCCTCTCATTTTGTTTTTTTTTTGTTTTTTTTGTCCTTCTTTAAACCCCCTCAAGCACTGCAACATATTTCCTGAGCACCGATGTCCAGAACTATACACAGTATTCCATGTGGGGCCTATCAAGTGCCTTATATAGTGGGAGAATAAGGTTCTCCTCCCTCATCCCTATACCTCTTTTACTGCACCCCTAGACATTAATTGCTTTTGCAGCAGCTGACTGGCATTGATTGCTCTAGGTAAGTCTACAGTCGATTAGTACCCCAAGGTCCTTTTCCATTTCACTTTTCCCTAGATGTACCCCATTTAGTGTATATTGGTGATATCCCTTTCTCCTGCCCATGTGCATAACCTTACACCTATCAATATTGAACTTCATTTGCCATTTTTTCTACCCAAGCCCCTAGCTTCTCTAGGTCCATTTGCAGTCATACATTGTCCTCTGTTATATTAATTATCTTGTATAATTTCATATCATTTGCAAATATCGATAGTTTACTGTGCATTAACTCTATCAGGTCATTGATAAATATATTGAACAGAATGGAGCCCAATACTGAACCCTGTGGCACCCCACTAGCGACGGTGGCCCAATCAGAGTACAAATCATTTAATACCACCCTCTGATTTCTAGCTCTGAGCCAGTTATTTACCCAGACCTCATTTTATATATTAACCTATTATGCGACACGGTGCCAAATTCTTTAGAAAAATCCAGATATACAAGATCAATAGACTCTCCCAGGTCCAGCCTAGAACTTACTTCATTGTAGAAGCTGATCAAATTGGTCTGACATGACCAACCCCTCATGAACCATGCTGATGAGGAGTTGCACCTTTTTTTCCTCAAGGTATTCCAGGATGGCGTCTCTCAGAAAACCCTCAAATATTTTTCCAATTCTTTAAGTGTGACTTACCAGCCTGTACTTACCGGGCTCTTTTCTTGACCCCTTTTTGTATATCGGAATCTCATTGACAATATTCCAATCCAGTGGTATAACCCGGGTCTCAATAGTGTTCCTAAACATAAGAAATAGCGGTCTAGCTATCATGTCACTTAGTTCCCTTAGAACCCTTGGGTGTAGACCCCCTACAGTCTGGCTTTCGACCTCAACACTCGACAGAAACTGCCCTTACAAGGGTATCCAATGACCTACTGACAGCCAAATCGAGGGGCGATTACTCCCTACTGATCCTCCTCGACCTCTCCGCAGCATTTGACACTGTTGACCACAAACTCCTCCTCAGTATGCTACGCTCCATTGGCCTAAAGAACACTGCCCTCTCCTGGTTCTCTTCCTACCTATCTGACCGCTCTTTCAGTGTCTCCTTTGCTGGCTCTACCTCCCCTCCTCTCCCCCTTGCTGTTGGGGTCCCCCAGGGCTCTGTCCTCGGCCCCCTTCTTTTGACACTGTTGACCACAAACTCCTCCTCAGTATGCTACGCTCCATTGGCCTAAAGAACACTGCCCTCTCCTGGTTCTCTTCCTACCTATCTGACCGCTCTTTCAGTGTCTCCTTTGCTGGCTCTACCTCCCCTCCTCTCCCCCTTGCTGTTGGGGTCCCCCAGGGCTCTGTCCTTGGCCCCCTTCTTTTCTCTATCTACACAGCCCCTATTGGACAAACCATCAGGAGATTTGGCCTCCAATACCACCTGTATGCTTCATGACAGCCAGCTATACACCGCTTCCGTGACATCTCTGCACCTTTACTCCAAAACATCACTAACTGTCTGTCCGCTGTCTCTAACACCATGTCCTCTCTCTACCTAAAACTAAACCTCTCTAAAACTGACCTGCTGGTATTTCCACCCTCCACTAACCGACCTCCTCCTGACATCTCCATCTCAGTGTGTGGCGCCAACATAACTCCTAGACAACATGCCCGCTGCCTTGGAGTCATATTTGATTCTGATCTCTCTTTTACCCCCTACATCCAATCTCTGGCCCGAACATGTCAGCTGCACCTCAAGAACATCGCAAGAATCCGCTCTTTTCTCACTGTGGACACGCTAAAAACGCTTACTGTTTGCCCTCATACACTCCCGGCTCGACTATTGCAACTTGTTGCTGATCGGCCTCCCCTACACCAGACTCTACCCTCTCCAATCCATCCTGAATGCGGCAGCCAGGCTCATCTTCCTGTCCAGCTGCTACTCGGACGCCTCTGCCCTGTGGTGGTCACAGCACTGGCTGCCCGTTAAGTTAAGTACAGAATTCAATTTAAACTCGCCACCCTCATCCACAAAGCCCTCCACAGTGCAGCGCCCCCCTATATCGCCTCCCTCATCTCAATCCATCAACCAGCCCTGGCTCTCCGCTCTGCTAACGAAACCAGATTGAGCGCCCCTTTAATTCGAACTTCTCATTCCCGCCTCCAAGACTTCTCCAGAGCAGCACCGGTCCTCTGGAACGCACTACAAAAGGCTACCCGAGCAATCCAGGACTCGCAGAACTTCAGGCGTGCTCTAAAAACGCACCTCTTCAGGGAGGCATACCGAATTCCCTAAACAAACCCCTTTGTACTCCACCTGATAACATGCTCCCTGACCTACTGACTGCAATCCCTGCTAGCCATCATTAACCGCTCCTGCAGTCATACTGTTTCTGCCGTCACACGGCTAAATGTCTGACCATTGTCTATATGTATATCACCCCTCACTCTCCACCTCGCCATACAGTGCACATCTCCAGCCCCTTTACCTTCTGTATCACCCCATTACTTGTAGTATGTAAGCTCGTTGGAGCAGGACCCGCACCCCTATTGTTTCCATCAATTGATTACTATTTAACTGTGGTTCTGTAATGTTTCTATTTTTGTCTTTCTGTATCCCCTGTCTATGTAAGCGCTGCGGAATATGTTGGCGCTATACAAATAAAGTTTATTATTATTATTATTATCTGGGCCCAGCGATTTGTCGATTTAACATTTTTTAACCGGTTCTTCACTCCCTCCTTAATTAGACAGGTGATATTTTGCGGGGGGCTTGTTTTATTCCTCTCCATCTCATGTAACATTTCTTTTTCCTTCATGAATACACTTCAGAAAAAACTATTAATAGATTTAGCTTCCCCCATCATCTTCTATGATTTCTCCTGCATTATTTGTTAAAGGGCCAGTGTCTTCAGTGCAAATCCTTTTACCGTTTATATAATTGAAAAATAGCTTATTTTTGCTCTCTTTGGCAATAAGTCTCTCTACTTCCTCCTTAGCATATTTAATATTTTCCTTGCATACTTTTTTTCCCTGTATGTTTTCAGTGCAGTGAATGGTAGTTGCAGACAACTGAGCGCAAAGACAAGCTGGAAAAGAAGAGAGCTGCTTGCAAGACATGCAGGGCTTCCTAGTTTATCTTGTAACCCAGTATGAGAGGCTGGTGTCCCAGCTACAGATAAGCTTAGATGAGGAAGCCAAGGAATATGAAGCTCAAACCCAAGAGCTTAAACAGAAGCATGCTCTAGTTATGGGGGAATTGCCCAAACAGCCAAAGCAAATTGAAAAGAAGAAAGAAACCTTGGAATAGGCCAAGTGGCATTGGAAAGTGAGTGTACAGAGCTGACCTAAAGGGTGAAGGTGTTCGTGGAAGACAAGTGTGAGTCTGAACACAAGAGAAATAGAGTATAAATGCAGTTTCAAGATCTACAAGTAAAAATCACTTAATGTGACAGAGTGCAGACAGAGCAGTCTGAGAAAATTAACAGACTACAGGTGGAATTGGAAGTTCAGAGTGAAGAGTCTCAGAAGTTGGTGCAAGAAGAGACGCAGCAGAGGCTTGGCCTTAGAGCACACCTGAAGAGAATGGGAACAGAGAGATATGTTCATCAAGCAGTTAGAGAAAGATGCAGAAACTTAGAGAAATCTGTCACAGTAGATTTCAATACTTCAGGCTCAGGTGTCAGATATGGAAATGAAAAGCGATGAGAATCCTGCATGCTATGTCTTTGTTCAAGAGCAAGATAGCAATGTCCTAGAAAAATTGAAGCTATATATTAGCTGCTTTTTCCTCATTGCTGATGTCTAGGATGAATTAAAGAAGTTTACAGTGAGTCTTCAGCAGGAAGTAGAAGATATTAGTGTGTAGCACGATTACCAATGTCAGATAGTGTCCAAAAGCAAGAAGAAACAAGCAGGTGTGCACTGAAATACAAGATTGTGTTAGCACCAAGACGGATGCTGAAAAGAGAGTTCTAGTACGAGAAAAGCTTAAAAGTGTGTTCCAGCCACTGGTACAAAAATGAAGGACCAGTGAGAGACCAAAGAGCTAACCTTGCTACCCACCCTGAAAGTGCTGTAAGAAGAAAGAGCTGTGTTTCAAAAGTCCACTAAGACATTAAGTGTAAAAGTGCCACTCTGGTAATCAAATAGTTGTTTTGCTGGAAGTAAGGTTTAGAGACTAGAAAGATCTAGGACCCAGTTCAGACAGCAAGTAAAATAAAAATTCTTGTTGAAGAATAGTGAAAATGAGACACGAGCAGGGAAGTCTGCCAAAGTATGAGAAGGTAACCTGGGTGCTACAGGGGAACAGTTTGTAAAAACTGGGAAAATCTTGAGGGAAAAAAATCACGTGTGTAAACAAGAGAAAAGTCATTGAGAAAGTGAAAGCTGAGCAACAGATGAAGGCTGAGAAGACCTTTAAAGTGCAAGAGACTAAAGAAAAGGTAAAAGGCGAAGCTGCAGAATGCTGAGAAGGTCATTAATGTAGAGACTGGATAAGAAGCCTCAAAAATTACAGTTGGGAAATGTCCTGTAACAGAATTTGCAGAAAGTAGAAAAACTGAGTCAGCAGAGGCACACTGCACGCAAAGACCTGAAGAGAGGCCACTTAGAGAAAGGGCCAATTATAGAACAAAAAGAAAGGTGCAATTTTAGCCCCACACAGAATGATCCCCAAGCCTGGAGTTTTGACCTCAGAGGGGCAAAAGCTGTGATGAAGCCTACAGCCTTCATCAGGAAGGGGGAGGAATATGTGGGTGTGCAGTATTAGAATGGCCTGCGGAGGGCTAGACACAGGCATTCTGGTAATGAGAGAGTTAACATCTTTTGGGTGTGGCAGAAGCTAAGGTTAAAAGAGCCAGTTCCTGTCAGACTTGGGAGAGAGTTACAGCTCAGTGGAACTGAAGGGCTGCTAGCCTGCAATCCAATTTGGATCAGTGAGGTCCTGTGTGGACCAGTTCTGGGTCTGTCGCTCGTCTGAAAGAGGAGGGCGCTCTTTAGATGCCCGATGGGGTTAGCAATGTTGCCGTAGTGGGTTGCTGTACCCTGGACTTCTGTATATACATTGTTGTGCTGCAAAATAAATGCTGGCAGATGCCATATTTCAAAAGAATTCCAAGTGTCTGGAGTGATGTCTACTAGAGATTAGCGAGCAGCAAAATGCTCGGGTGCTTGTTACTCGAGTCGAGCTTTCCGCGATGCTTGAGAGTTCATTTCGAGTAACGATCCCCATTGAAGTCAATGGGCGACTCGAGCATTTTTGTATATGATCGATGCTCGCTAAGGTTTTCATTTGTGCAAATCTTCAAAACCTATGAAAGTGATGGAAACGACACAGATACGGATAGGTCAGGGGAGGGGCAACATGCAGGGCTGCATCTCAGGTTCCCAGGTCTCACTATTAAGCCACAATAGCGGCAAGAGTGATACTCCCCCCAACAATTTTTACTTCGGACTAACCCTCATTAGCAAGGCACACCTTAGCTAAGCACCACACTACATCCAACCAAGCACAATCACTGCCTGTGGGACACACCGCTGCCTCTTCTCCTGGGTTACATGCTGCCGCCCAACCCGCCTGCACGACCCTGCATCCGCAGCACACACAAAAGTGCCCCTGCGCAGCCTTCTGCTGCCCTCATGCCACACGCTAGCCTCATAGCCACACCACCCTCATGTCTATTTATAAGTGCGTCTGCCATAAGGAGGAACCGGAGGCACACACTGCAGAGGGTTGGCAGGGCCAGGCAGCGACCCTCTTTGAAAGGGAAGGGGGGACGATAGCCCACAATGCTGTTGAGAATTGATAATAGATTGACTTTCCATCTTTATTCCAATCCTTTGCCACCTCCGTCAGGAGCTGCAAATGTGGGCATAAAGGGGAGTCCGCTGCCAGCCCAGCACTTCTACACATCTCTACAATGCAGCAATACTCGGTGTGGGAAGTATGGGAGCGGGCCCTGGGTCAGCCTCTGTCCCAGCAAACACCTTGTGTGGCCCAAGGTGCTGCGAGTGACATAGCAATGGGGACTCCATGTGTCCACACACTACTCATTCTGTTTGGGTGTCGGATACCTCATCGACAACACAAGGGGTAAACCATCTGCACTCTGCACCCTACCCAAGTCTGTCAGTGTTTTTGGGACAGACAGGGACAACTCCGCTATGGCAAGTCTGTGTGCACCCACAGCATGGGTGGCTAGCAGGAACACACAGACGGTACATAAAGAATCCTATTGCAGTGCCCCGGATAGCTGAGGTTACGTGAGAGGAAATACATGTTGGCCTCGGCCCACAATCCATGCCCTAGTCAGTCTGGGTTTTTTTGGGGGGTTGGGCCAGATAGGTAGAACACCGCGATGGGAAGACTTAGTGCACCCATAGAATACACAGACCCCTGTAATATTCCTGTAGCAAAGGTATAAGCTGACCCCAGTAACATTTATGTTGCAGAAGTCTAGGGAGACCCCATTAACATTTCTGTAGTAACAGTATAGACAGACCCCAGTAACATTTCATTAGCAGAAGTATATGCAGACCCCTGTAACATTTATGTAGCTGCAGTATTGGCAGACCCCTGTAACATTCGTGTAGCAGCAGTATATGCAGACCCCCTGTAACATTTACGTGGCAAAATTATAGGCAGACCCCAGTAACATTCTTGTAGCAGAAGTATAGGCAGACCCCTGTAATATTTATGTGGCAGAAGCATAGGCAGACCCCTGTAACATTTCTGTTGCAGCAGTATAAGCAGACCCCTGAAACATTTATGTAGCAGAAGCATAGGCAGACCCCAGTAAAATTCTTGTAGCAGAAGTATAGCCAGACTGCTTTAACATTTATGTGGCAGAAGTATAGGCAGACCCCAGTAACATTTATGTAGCAGCAGTATAGGCAAACCCCAGTATCAGTTTTGTAGCAGCAGTATAGGCAGACCCCAACACCATTTCTGTAATAGAAGTATAGGCAGACCCCTGTACAATTTACGTGGCAGCACTATAGACAGATCCCAATGACATTTCTGTAGCAGAAGTATAGGCAGACCCCTGTAACATTAACGTGGCAGCAGTATTGGCAGACCCCAATAACATCTTTGTTGCACAAGTATAGGCAAACCCCAGTTAAATTAATGGGTCAGCAGTATACGCAGACCCCAGTAACATCCTTGTGGCAGCAGTATAGGAAGACCCCTGTAAGATTTACGTGGCAGAAGTATAGGCAGAGCCCTGTAACATTCAAGTGGCAGCAGTATAGGCAGACTCCTGTAACTTTCTTGTAGCAGAAATATAGGCAAGCAGGCAGACCCCAGTAAAATTTCTATAGTAATAGTATAGGCCAACCTCTGAAACATTGGAATACCATGAGCGTAAGCGAAGGCCGGAAAAATTAGTTGGATAAGAGTGTTGGCGTGGGCCCCAAAAATTAGTGTACCAAGAGTACAAAGCGCTGCGGAATATGTTGGCGCTATACAAATAAAGATTATTATTATTATTATTATTATTACAAGTTTATCTCTGAAAAATTTATCAATCGAGAGGGCAGGTGAAACCCAGAAACATTTTTTTAAAGATACAGCTCACTTTGGCTTAATATGGAACAGAGCCTGGAGGCAGCCCTGTTGAAAAAATTTGTTCATGTTACAGTCTCAATACTTTTGAAACTTAGCAAAATTGTAAAAACTTTGGTAGATGTAGATGAGCCTTTTGGGCCGCAGAAAAATTGGCCATTCAGCGCGATGACATGTTGTTTCTGGAGGAGCAGTAGCAGGAGGAGGACTAATGTCAGAGACAGATTGACAAAGAGAAATGCCCCGTTTTCCCGGTGATAGAGAAGAGTGCTTTTATCTGCGGTCACAGCGAAAAGAATCTTTAGGTTCCGCTGCTCTCCGCCTGTGGAGAAGAGAACTCTAGGGAAATCCAGGCTTTGTTAATCTTTATGAGTGTAAGCATGTCGGCACTGCCAGTTGACAGGCGGGTACGCTTATCAGTGATGATTCCCCCAGCTGCACTAAACACCCTCTCTGACAAGATGCTAGCAGCAGGGCAAGCCACCACCTCCAGGGCATACAGCGCAAGTTCGTGCCACGTGTCCAGCTTTGACACCCAATAGTTGTATGGAGCAGAGGCATCACGGAGGGCGGTGGTACGATCGGCTACGTACTCACTCACCATCTTTTTACAGTGCTTCCTCCGATTCAGCCTTGACTGGGGAGAGGTGACGCAGTCTTGCTGGGGAGCCATAAAGCTGGCAAAGGCCTTGGAGAGTGTTCCCCTGCATGCGCTGAACATGCTACCTGATCTCTGCGCCTCCCCTGCTACTTGGCTCTCGGAACTGCGCCTTCTGCCGCTAGTGCTGTCAGATGGGAAGTTTACCATCAGTTTGTCCACCAGGGCCCTGTGGTATTGCATCACTCTCGAACCCCTTCCCTCTTCGGGAATGAGAGTGGAAAGGTTCTCCTTATACTGGGGGTCGAGAAGGGTGTACACCCAATAATCCGTGTTGGCCAGAATGCGTCTAACGCGAGGGTCACTACAAAGGCAGCCTAACATGAAGTCAGCCATGTGTGCCAGGGTACCAGTACGCAACACATTGCTTTCCTCACTAGGAAGATCACTTCCCGAATCCTCCTCCTCGTACACAGGCCATACACGCTGAACAGATGGGAGGCAAGCAGCATGGGTACCCTCTGCAATGGGCCCAGCTGTCTCTTCCCCCTCCTCTTCCTCCTGCTCCTCCCCCCCTCCTCCTTCAAAACGCGCTGCGATATAGACATGAGGGTGGTCAGGCTATCAAGCGACATACTCTCATCCCCCGCCTCCTCTTCCACCTGCAAAGCGTCGGCCTTTATGCTTTGCAGCGAACTTCTCAGCAGGCATAGCAGCAGGATGGTAATGATAATGATTGCAGCATCACCGCTCACCATCTGGGTAGACTCCTCAAAGTTTCCGAGGACCTGGAAGATATCTGCCATCCAGGCCCACTCCTCGGTAAAGAATTGGGGAGGCTGACTACCACTACGCCGCCCATGTTGGAGTTGGCATTCTATTATTGCTCATACAGCCTGGTCAACATGTGCAGCGTAGAATTCCACTGTGTGGGCACATCGCACAGCAGTCGGTGCTCTGGAAGATTAAACCGATGTTGCAGGGTCCTTAGGGTGGCAGCGTCTGTGGTGGACTTGCGGAAATGTTCGCAGGCGCGGCGCAACTTGCCGAGCAGGTAAGACAAGTGCGGGTAATTTTTCAGAAACCGCTGGACCACCAGATTGAAGACATGGGCCAGGCATGGCATGTGTGAGGCTGCCGAGCTGCAGAGCCGCCACCAGGTTACTACCATGCCCGGTTGGAGGCGCAGCGGCGAAAGCCAGAGGTTGATCTGCCCTGTCAGACCCTGCAACAGTTCAGGGGCCGTGTGCCTCTTGTCACCTAGGCTGATTAGTTTCAGCACGGCCTGCTGACGGTTGCCCACTGCTGTGCTGCCGCGTCGCGCTATACCGACTGCTGGCGACGTGCTGCTTACACTTCTTAATTGAGAGGTAGAGGTTGCGTAGGAGGAGGAGGGCGAGGGTTTAGAGGAGGTGGCATAAACCGCTGCAGATACCAGCACTGAGGTAGGACCCGCTATTCTGGGTGTGGGTAGAACGTGAGCGGTCCCAGGCTGTTACTAGCTCCCAGCCTCCACCAAGTTCACCCAATGTGCCGTCAGGGAGATATAGTGGCCCTGCCTGCCAGTACTTGTCCACGTGTCCGTGGTTAAGTGGACCTTCCCAGTTACCCCGTTGGTGAGGGCACAATTAATGTTGCGGGAGACATGCTGGTGTAGGGCTGGGGCAGCACACCCGGAAAAATAGTGGCGACTGGGGACTGAGTAGCGCTGGACCGTCGCCGCCATCATGTTTTTGAAAGCCTCCATTTCCGCAAGCCTGTACGGCAGCATCTCCAGGCTGATTAATTTGGCAATGTGCACGTTTAAAGCTTGTGCATGCGGGTGCATGGCGACGTATTTGCGCTTTCGCTCCAACGCTTGTGCTAGCGACAGCTGAACGCTGCGCTTAGAGACATTGCTGGATGGGGTGAAGGACAGTGGAGGTAAGGGTGTGGGTGCAGGCTGGGAGGCGCTCGTGCCTGTGTCCTGAGAGGGGGATTGGATCTGTGTGTCAGGTTGTGGCACAGGGGAAGAGGCAGTGGTGTGATCTGCAGGTGGTGAACGGCCTTCGTCCCACCTTGTGGGGTGCTTGGCCATCATATGCCTGCGCATGCTGGTGGTGGTGAGGCTGGTAGTGGTGGCTCCCCGGCTGATCTTGGTGTGACACAGGTTGCACACCACTGTTCGTCGGTCGTCCCCGCTCTCACTGAAAAAACATCCACACCTTTGAAGACCTAGCCCTCTGCACGGAGGCTTGGCGTGAGGGTGTGCTTCGGGTAACAGTTGGGGGATTCTTCGCTCTGGCCCTGCCTCTCCTACTGGCCACCCCACGGCCTCTTCCAACCTGTCCTGCTGCTGCACTTGCCTCTCCCTCTGAAGCCCTGTCCTCAGTAGGCTAATCAAGCCAGGTGGGGTCAGTCACCTCATCGCCCAGCTGCTCTTCCTGTTTGTTTGCCGCAGGCTAGGAATTATTTGTGTGCACTTTCACGGTGAGAGCGGTATTGTTTGTACGGCACTCCAGCCAGTAAAAAAATATTACGAAAGGCTGCTGCAAACAGGCATAGCTGCCTAATACAAAAATAGAAGCACTACAACTCCCAGCAGGTGCCAAGTAAAATGCACACGGTCAGATGTAGCCCAGCAAAGGAGCTTTGGGGTTTTTGCACAGAGGATACGGACTGTATAGTGTATACAACTTTCCCTTTAGAAGTGGCTGTGGCTCAGCACTCTGCGTCTAATTCACTGCAGACACAGAACGCATAAATAAGTTTCTTTGCAGCAGGCTAGGGATTATTTGCGTGCACTTTCACAGAGAGGAGGGATAGCAACTCCACAGCCTTAGCTGCTAAGTCTGCTCTCCGGTTTTCATAAGTCTCTTATGTCTGACCTCTAGTATGAGCCTACACTTTCATGATACTTTGGGCAGTTCCAGAGCTCTCAAACACTGCGCTACCAGTTTCGCATTTTGATGGGCTTCCCAGAGGATTAGGTAAAGTCTCTGGCTCACCTTAAGGGCAAGTAGTCATGACATATACCAAAGCAGTATTGACTGTCAGTGTAAATGTTGGCTACATGATGCTGACATGCTGGAAGGCAATGCTTCACTCTCCAGCACTATGGCATAACCCGTTTGTGGTTTTCCATCCCTATAGGAGCGGGATCCATCTGCATACTGTTCAGTATCTGCATTTAGGATTAGGATCTCACTGACATTGGCAAGTGGTTTAGTTTCTGTTTTCATTAGTTCAAAACAGTCATGTTCTGTTAAAGGGGTTGTCCCGCACCGAAACGGGTTTTTTTTTTTTCAACAGCCCCCCCGTTCGGCGCGAGACAAACCCGATGCACTGGTTAAAAAAGAAAAACGGACAGTGCTTACCTGAATCCCCGCGCTCCGGTGACTTCTTACTTACCTGCTGAAGATGGCCGCCGGGATCTTCTCCCTCGGTGGACCGCAGGGCTTCTGTGCGGTCCATTGCCGATTCCAGCCTCCTGATTGGCTGGAATCGGCACGTGACGGGGCGGAGCTACACGGAGCCGCTCCCCGGCACGAGCGGCCCCATTCAGAAGAGAAGAAGACTGGACTGCGCAAGCGCGTCTAATCCGGCGATTAGACGCGGAAAATTAGACGGCACCATGGAGACGAGGACACTAGCAACGGAGCAGGTAAGTGAATAACTTCTGTATGGCTCATAATTAATGCACAATGTACATTACAAAGTGCATTAATATGGCCATACAGAAGTGTATAGACCCACTTGCTGCCGCGGGACAACCCCTTTAACCCCTCAACTTTCCCCTCCTGTACATCAGGAAGAAGCGTAGCAGAATTCAATGCTGTATATCTTTTGATTGTAGCATTTGGTGGAGTCCCGCATTCTCCACCATGTCTCATCTGCATTGAAATGCAATATCCCAAGAACCCTACTTTGGTTTTAGCAACTTGCAGTTTGTTCTTTGAAACAGTACGCCCTTCAATTCTGAGATACCAAGAGGGACAGGGTTTCCTTTAAACAAACATCCTTAGTTTTAGTACAAAGCATCAAATCATCAACCTATTGTAACAACTGGGTCTGTTCATCCTGCAGATGCCAGGATGATAGTAAATAGAATAAAGTTTGTGAAAAGTCTGACAGAGAGGTTACCCCTCTCTCTGCAACCTTAACTTAATCCTTTCATACAAAACTCTTCTCTGCTTGGTGAAAACCGTGATATATTCCCAACTTTATCCCCTGAAATCTCTGGAGCACCATCAGTGCAATACCAGGTGGAACAACCAAAGAAATCATCACTGAGATGGACTGTTTTGGGGCTTTTTTGTTTTTTTAAATTGAACTTGTCCTTTATGCTCCCAGCAACCACTAATGTCTGTTCTAGTGGAGCATACTTATATGTTTTCACTTCCTCCCATAAGCCGTTAATAAAACAGATACTGAAAAGCCGAGCATCTTTACTAGCAGTTCCACTGATATCATATTCCTGATCCACAAATACATTAGCACATCTGGGTGATGGTTTGTGGTCTCCTCTGTGCCTTGCACAGCTTCAGGCAAACCTGTATCGAGTGCACCAGTTAACTCTGGAAGGCGTGCATGGACAGCCGTCTGGAGTCAGCTGCTTTCAGACATTATGAACAGACAGTCAGTTCAGACATTCTGAACTTTCATCACTATTGGTGCTCCAGCAGCTATAGAACACAATTATGCTAAATCACTGCAAGTAGCATCATAATTCATTTGGTTCTATGCCTTTATAAGAATCCTATTGGGTTCTTATAAGACTCTGGCAACTTACTTGCCATGATCATCTGTTCACTTTGTGACCAGGGTTAATACCAGTTAGTAATTTATGTCTTTCTCTCTCCCACTCTGTCCCCCTGCATCATTGGATTTTGTATGATAGCAGAGTATGCTCCAGTCTCCAAGGAGCAGAGTGCATGACTCTTACAGGGTCTAACTTTCTGAACGTCCCACATTTATACACTTCTTTACACAACCTGCTGCACTACCATATGAGCAGCTTCTCCCCCTCCTATCTCCGTGCCTTTCCCTTGTAGGCTACAAGTCATTGTGGACCGGACTCTCTTGCCCTCCATACTAGTCTGTCACATATTATTTCATGTATAATGTTCTTGGTTTTATGCTATGTAATGTAAAATGCTTTTAGTCGCATCAAAATACCACACGCTAGATTGTAACCTGAACTACGCTAAGGTACACCAAACAGTGGTAAACAATTCAAACATCCACAACAAGGAAATACTGTCCCTAAATGAGCTAACCCACAGAAGGGACCTGCTTATACACAGGTAACCCACCCTAAGAAGTGCAAACCTGATCATGTACCTAGGCCACTAGCTGACCTTATGTGGGATAGGAGAAAACCACAAACAAGTTGAACAAAATAAACCTGTAAGGACCGGCGGTTCGTGGATCCCTCATACCCTCACCACCTGTCCTGTCACATGGGCTGCCACTGTGCGGCGCAGGGGATCCCCAACCTCGTCACCTCCCCTGGCCGCGAAGGTCCTCCTCGCCGCTGGGTTGCCAGGGACACGGTGAGTGCTGCCCCCTGTCGCGTCCTCGGTCTCATGGCAACCAGGCATGTGTCTCCTTCCCTGCCTCCTGCAGCACTCAGCTGCTGTCAGACTCCCTGCCCCCCATCAGCTGCTGGGGCGGGAGCTCTGACAACATTTAAACCTGCTTGTGTCTGCAGACCAGTGCCAGTGTTAGTTTGGGCTTCCTGCGACTCCTGACTTTTGACTCCCTGTTTTTGAACCTGACGTTGCCTTTGCCTGACCCTCTTGTACCGCGTACCCTCTCGTTGCCGACCCGGATAGTCTGACATTCCTTGCTGTTTGTTCCAGTGTCTGTGTACTTGTTAGTCCCAGCGTTCCCCTTCCTTAGTGAGTGTAGGGACCGTCACCTAGTTTTCGCCCTGGGGCTTAGCCCAGGGGGGCAAGTAGGTAGGGACAGGGGTATCTTCAGGGACCTTCAGTTTCCCAGACCCCGAGTCCTGACAAAACCACTATACTTAGCTTGAGAAGACTCAGGCAAGCAGGACATACAGCTGCAAGTTCTGACTTCACCCAAAGCCATAGGAAGACTGAAAAATTAAGCAGCACTTGAGCTAAGCACCAGGCCAAACTAAATAATCCTGACAAATTATCCACAGGTGAGGCCAAGCATGTCTCACCTAATACCACGCCCACTAGAGCCAGACAATAAAGAAATACATACAAAACCTGTACCAGATTATTTAGAAAGGACACGATCCCAGAACTGCAGCAACACTTTTCTTATATGCTGCACCCTGGAATTAATGTGTTATGGTTTGCTGCTGGGATCTGTTGTATTATATGGATTTTAAGCAGCATAGCTTCACGGGTGGTGTTGATTGATCTGGCTGGGTGTGGATTGCTCCAGCCAGCCAATACTCAAGATCTATTGTTCATATATGCCAGCTCCTCTGCTAGAGGCTGCTGGCCTTTTCAATGTTTGTTCAAGATGTTCAGTGTGCTTATGCAGGATATGTTTGTGCTATACAAATAAAGATTATTATTATTTATTATTGTTAACAGTGTCATGCTCCTGCATGTCTGTTTATGTGGCTGGACATGAGTCTATGCAGTATTCAGGATGTTCCGTCTGAACAGAGTCATGCTCCTATGAGTCTGTGCAGCTCTCAGTACATGTAGTGAGAACAGAGTCTTGCTGTGGGTCCTTTATCACCTAGAATAAGGTAGATCCCTAGGTTCCAGTGTGGGATCATCCCTATCAGGATGATTGCCCTGCATTGTAGGCAGGTTACCAGGGGTTAGTTGTCTCGTAAGTGTAGGGACCCACAAGACAACGGGGACCCTTGAAGTAGGCTTGCAGGCTTCAGTATCTTGGCCAAAAATACAAACTAATACCTTGTATTGTATTTATTCCATCTGTTTATACATTCAGGTATGTTTGGTGCATGTTTTGAGTGTTTATCAGCTGTTGGTTTGTGTCTGTCCAGAAGTATCAAGTCTGTTACGCAGTTCTGCTGTTCAGTTTGGTTTCACCAGTATGAGAGTGTGAGTGGCATAATGTTTATGTCTGTTTCCCGGTCACGTCAGTGAGTTTTGCGTCTAGTCTGCAGTTTTGCAGTTCAGTATGAGTTCATCTCCTGGCAAGTTTCATGTCCAGTTTGCAGTTTCACAGTTCCCGTGCTGGTAAGACTCTGCAGAGTGTTCATGTCCCAGTTTGACTTTACATAATGACACTTAAAGTGACAACTTACTATTGTTCATTTTTAATCTGGTACTTCTAACATCTGTTACATCATGCTACTTCTTGTAACATGTTCACCTTCACAGATATGGAAAGATGCTTGAAGTGTCCGGAGGATCAGTGGTCGAATGACAGAAGAGATGCCTGCATTCTGAGACCCATTGAATTCCTGTCTTATGGAGACACTCTGGGGATTTCTCTTCTTGCTATTGCTGGACTGTTTTGTATCTTCACAGCTGTGATATTAGGAATATTTATCACATACAAAGACACAGCGATTGTAAAAGCCAATAACCGGAACCTCAGCTTTATACTTCTGCTCTCTCTCATCTTATCCTTCCTCTGTCTTCTGTTCTTCATTGGACGTCCCACAAGGATTTCATGTCTCCTCCGACAAGTGGCTTTTGGAATCATTTTTACAATTGCTGTTTCTGCAGTTTTGGCCAAAACAGTCACCGTGGTCTTGGCCTTTAGCGCCACCAAACCAGACAGGACACTAAGGAGATGGCTCTGGAGACATGTTTCTTCATTTCTTCTGATTATCTGTTCTTCCATTGAGGTTGTGATCTGTGTCTTCTGGTTGTCTTTATCTCCACCATTCCCAGATTATAACACTGAGGTAGAGGTTGGGAAGATAATCCTACAATGTAATGAGGGATCTGTCATTGAGTCTATGAGTCTATGAGTCTCATTTCTACATGGTCCTCGGCTACATGGGATTCCTGGCTGTGTTGAGCTTTATTATAGCATTTCTAGCCAGGAAGCTTCCAGATGTCTTCAATGAGGCTCAGTACATCACCTTCAGCATGCTCGTCTTCTGTAGTGTCTGGATCTCCTTCATCCCAGCCTATCTCAGCACCAAGGGGAAATACATGGTGGCTGTAGAAGTTTTCACCATCTCAGCTTCCAGTGCTGGACTTCTGGGCTGTATCTTCATACCCAAATGTTACATTATCCTACTGCGACCAGAGCTGAATATGAAAGGAAATTTAGTTATGCAGAGGAAAACTGAGAACTTGAATTGATAAATCTGGAAAAATGCTATGGAGATAAATAGATCCTCCTATATGTAACTTATTAGAAATGTTTTGTACTTTTAGATTTATATTTAAAATCAGTGGAGAAACAAAAATAAAGAAACAAATCCATGTGTAGTTTGGTGTATGGTATATTATAGCCTTAGATTTCTTATGTGTAACAATGCCTGGATATTGATTACCTTAGGATAGGTCATCAACATCAGATTGCCCATCAATGTCAGATCACTCCAAGCACCTCCACCAAGGAACCATGGCACACAGGTCAAAACTGCAGCCTCTTCATGTGAATCAGGCATATGGACAATCTGTAGATGTAGTAACTGGTATAACAGTTTGGTTACATTCATTTAACCCCTTGAGTGGCGGGTTTCCTACCACCCTGTCGTGCCCACCAGGGCAGGTTTTTTAAAATGGTCTAATCATTGAATTTCAACTAATTTTGCAGTTGCGTCTCAAGAGCCATAACTTTTTCATTTTTCAATTGACATGGCCATATAAGGGCTTGTTTTTTGCGGGACAAGTTGTGTTTTTTTTAAACGGGGGAGGAAAAAAAGAAATGGGGAAAAAAGAAAAAAAAGGGGCCATGTCATTAAGGGGTTAAATAATGTATTAACTTCCTTCTCTGGGTCATTACGACGCATGGATACCACATGTGTGATTGTATTATTTTTTTTTTACAAGGTAAAGGTAGACAAGTGTTTTTATTATTTTTTTTATAATTTTTTAACTTTTCTTTTTTTTTTTTATTTTAATTTTTTGTCCCTTTAGGGGACTTCCACAGGGACCCATCAGGACCCCCTGATCACATTCCGGGGGTCCGATGGTGACAGCCCTTTACATGCTGCAGTGACAGCCCTTTAAATGCTGCAGTCACATAGACTGCAGCATGTAAAGGGTTAACACAGCAGAGATCGGAGGTTTTCTCTGATCTCTGCTGTAAGAGCAGGTACCTAGCTGTCCTCTGACAGCCAAGCAGCAAGCTCTCCCTGCCACAGAGACCATCGGCTTGCTTCTGACAAGCCGATGGTCTCTATGGCAACCTATAAACAAAACAGGAGATTGCCGGCACATCGGCAATATCTTCTGCTGGTTTTTCAAAGTCCTGCACTGCTCTATGTGGGTCTGTGCAGGCATAACACAGTGCCACAGCTTGTGGCATTGTGCTCTGCAGCTCCCATAGTGATACATAGCCCGGAAATCTTCCGGGCTATGTTGCTTTGAGCAGTGAAGCTCGTCCCGGAAAATTTCCGGGCGTATCCACTCAAGGGGTTAAATGAGACAGAGCTGCAAAATTAATACATCACCAATATTATAGGCCCAAAGCAGAGGCAGAAGACCTATGGCACATTCAAGCAACTGATTGGTAGGGATTCTGGGAGTGAGAAGCCAACCAATATGATATTGATGACTTAGCCTGAGAATAGCTTCTGCGGATAACAGCACAGGCTTCCAGGAAATGATTGAAGAGTAGATAGGTCACTTAATTTCTATTATTTATTCATGGAGAAGTGCTCAGCATGAACAATAGCATGGTATTGTTAGCATGGTATGGTATGAATAAATAATGGAAATTAAGTGATCTATCTACTCTTCAGTCATTTCCTGGAAGCCTGTGCTGTTATCCGCAGAAGCCATTTATCGTCCATTATCTTGGGATCTTTGTGTGTCCAGGATCCAGGTGGCGCACACGGCGAGTATAATAGGTTCCTCCACACTTATATAGTGCTGCTTATTTGGTGCTGCTGATTGACTATAATTAGCCTAAGAATAGGTCACACCTGGAAACACCGAAGTACGTGTTTTATGTGTTGCTTTTTCAAGGGTAATGGTAACACTGATTTCTCTCTGACTTCATTACATTCATGTCCACCTCCTTACTACCACTCCCACGTGTGTGTCCATATGTATCATGGCCCGGAATAATAACACTGCATTAGAGATGAGCGAGCACCAAAATGCTCGGGTGCTCGTTGCTCGAGTCAAACTTTCCGCGATGCTCGAGGATTCGTTTCGAGTAACGAACCCCATTGAAGTCAATGGGCGACTCGAGCATTTTTGTATATCACCCATGCTCCGCTAAGGTTTTCATTGGTGAAAATCTGGAAAACCCAAGAAAGTGATGAAAACGACACAGAAACGGATAGGGCAGGCGAGGGGCAACATGCTGGGCTGCATTTGAGGTTCCCAGGTCCCACTATTAAGCCCCCCCCCCCCAACAATTTTTACTTCAGACAAACCCTCATTAGTAAGGCACACCTTAGCTAAGCACCACACTTCCTCCAACTAAGCACAAGCACTGCCTGCGGGACACACCGCTGCCTCATCTCCTGGGTTACATGCTGCCCAACCCCCCAGCACGACCCAGCGTCCACAGCGCACACCAAAGTGTCCCTGCGCAGCGTTCAGCTGCCCTCATGCCACACGCTGGCTGCATAGCCACACCACCCTCATATCTATTTATAAGTGTGTCCAGGATCAGGAGGAACCGGAGGCACACACTGCAGAGGGTTGGCAGGGCCAGGTAGCAACCCTCTTTAAAAGGGGTGGGGCGATAGCCCACAATGCTGTACAGAAGCAATAAGAAATCCAATCCTGTGCCACCTCCGTCAGGAGCTGCACACGTGGGCATAGCAATGGGGAATCCATGTGCCACACAGTATTCATTCTGTCAAGGTGTCGCACAGCTCAATTGACACTGCAAGGCGAAAGCCGTCTGCGCTCTGCCCCCTACACAAGTCAGTCAGTGTCTTTGTGCCAGACAGGTCAAACACCGCAATGGGAACTAAGTTTGCACTAACAGCATAGGTGGGTCCTAGGAAACCCAAGACATGAACAAAAAATTGATCTGAGTGGCCAAACATTGCAGACTTGCACCGCACCCACGACATAGGCCTCGGGCCACAGCTTCAGCAATCCTAGGCAGGAAGCGGACTTTCACTGCACCCAGGACATAGGCCTCTGCACAAACCTTCAGCAATCGCGGGCCTACAGCGGACTCCAATGCTAGCGTAGCTGTGCACGTCTCATTAGTGCTGTATTGCTCCTGTAGTTTGTCCCAATGCAGTGCCCCGGATAGAAGAGCTAACGTCAGATTAAATGCATGCCCCAGTCAGACTGGGGATTTTTATAAATAGTCACAGGCAGGTACAACTCCGCAATGGGAATTCCGTGTGCACCCACAGCATGGGTAGCTCCCTGGAACCCACCGGCGGTACATGAATACATCCTATTGCAGTGTTCTGGACAGCAGAGCTAATGTCAGATTAAATACAGGTGGACTTCGGCCCACACTGCATGCCCCAGTCAGAATGGGGTTCTTTATAAGTAGACACAGGCAGGTAAAACTCCCCTATGTGAAGTCCCTGTGGACCCACAGCATGGGTGGGTCCCAGGAAGCCACCGGCGGTACATAAATAAATCCCATTGCATTGCCCTGGACAGCAGAGCTAACGTCAGATTAAATGCAGGTGGGCTTCGGCCCACACTGCATGCCCTAGTCCGATTGGGTCATTTTTTTTTGGGCCATGTACGTGGAACACCACGATGGGAACACTTAGTGCACCCATAGTATGCACCGACCCCTGTAATACTTCTGTAGCTAAGGTATACGCACACCCCACTAACAGTTATGTTGCAGAAGTCTAGGGAGACCCTATTAACACTTCTGTAGTTATAGTATAGACGGACCCCAGTAACATTTCAGTAGCTGCAGTATAGGCAGAGCACAGTATCAGTTATATTTCAGTAGTAACGTTATCGACAGACCCCTGTAACATTTGCGTAACAGCAGGATAGGCATAGCCCAGTATTAGTGGGATTTCAGTAGTAACAGTATAGACAGATAGACAACACCTATGTGGAAAAGCTAGTATTTTCTAAGACAAGAGAGGGGTATTTGATTGCAATGAAAAGGATACTCAAGGTACTGAAAGTCTGCACTCCTTCTCATCTCAAGCTGGAAAATGGAAAGGCTTCATTCCTATGGTTTCAGTTGTCCATTTCAAAGTGTTAGCAAATACCAATCCAAGTTTCCGGCTACTACCACGGATCTTTCTTAGGAATTACCAAAGCTAATCACAAGTAAAGGCCTCATCATCGGTCAGTCCAAAATCATTCAGGGAGTATGTGGTTCTCAGCTGGCCTGCTTCCATTTAGGGTCGGTACCTGCTTCCACTCAGTCCCTTGCCCTGCAGGGATGGTGTGTTCTATAGTCCCCTGTATTCCGACCTCAGCTGTACGCTAATCTTTGGATTTAGCAGTACCAACAAGTTTTAAGCCACCAATGCTCTACCAGTCGGCTGAAAGCTTCAGCTAGGGATAACGGAATACTACCGAGGTTGTATTTAGTTGGTTTTCAGGATGTGGCCAGGATTAAGTGGGCCGTGGCGGGGGGGGGGGGGGGGGGGCTTTCTTATTGTGTCGTTTAAGGTGAAATTCTTGGACTGCCGCCAGATGGACCACTGCGAAAGCATTTGCCAAGAATATTTTCATTGTTGGAGGAGGAGGAGGGGGATGTCTTTGAGGCAGTATGTGTCCTGTCCCCATGACCGTGGTTATATGCACCTTACCAGTAACCGCGTTGGTGGGAAGGTGGTCGCGACTGTGGACCTTTAAGTGTGGTTTTATTTCGTTGGTTTTCGGAATGTGGCCAGGATTAAGTTGGCCATAGTGGGGGGCTCTCTTATTGTATCGTTTAAAGTGAAATTCTTGGACTGCCGCCAGACGGACCATTGCGAAAGCATTTGCCCAGAATGTTTTCATTGTTGGAGAAGGAGGAGGGGGATGTCTTTGAGGCAGTACGTGTCCTGTCCCCGTGTCCGTGGTTATATGCGCCTTACCAGTAACCGCTTTGGTGGGAAAGTGGTCGCGACTGCGGGCCTATTAGCGCGGTTTTATTTAGTTGGTTTTCGGAATGTGGCTAGGATGAAATGTGGAGTGTGGATATAGTAGCGCGGTTTTATTTAGTTGGTTTTCGGAATGTGGCCAGGATTAAGTGGGCCGGGGTGGGGGGGCTCTCTTATTGTATCGTCTAAGGTGAAATTCTTGGACTGCCACCAGACGGACCACTGCGAAAGCATTTGCCAAGAATGTTTTCATTGTTGGAGGAGGAGGGGGGAGTCTTTGAGGCAGTACGTGTCCTGTCCACGTGTCCGTGGTTATATGCACCTTACCAGTAACCGCGTCACTGAAAAATTGACATGCCTGGGGACATAATAACGCGGCCTCGCCACCATCATGTCTTTGGCAAGCCTCCATTTCCACAACCCTGTAACATAGCAGTAGCAGCAGTATAGGCAGAGCCGAGAATTAGTAACATTTCAGTGGTAACAGTATGGACAGACCCCAGTAACATTTTATTGGCAGCAGTAGGGACAGACCCCACTAACATTTAATTTGCAGCAGTATAGACAGACCCCAGCAACATTTCAGTAGTATAAGTATAGACAGATCCCAGTAACAGTTCAGTAGTATAAGTCTAGACAGACCCCAGTAATATTTCAGTTCAAGCAGTGTAGACAACCCCAGTAACATTTCAGTAGTATCAGTTGCGACATGCCCAAGTAACATTTCAGTTCCAGCAGTGCAGACAGACCCCACTAATATTTCAGTTCCAGCAGTGCTGACAGACCCCTGTAACATCTCAGTAGTATCATTAGGGACAGGCCCCAGTAACATTTCAGTTGCAACAGTATAGACAGACCACAGTAACATTTCAGTTGCAACAGTATAGACAGACCACAGTAACATTTCATTTACAGCAGTATTACAGACCCCAGTAACATTTCAGTAGTATCATTAGGGAAAGGCACCAGTAACATTTCAGTTGCAACAGTATTGACAGACCCCAGTAACATTTAATTTACAGCAGTATTGACAGAGTGCAGTAACTTTTCAGTTGTAGTAACGGTATAGACAGACCCCATTAACATTTACGTTGAAGCAGTATGGGCAAAGCTGCAGATTCACATTTTACTGGCAGCAGTGTAGGGAGAGCATATTTTTCTTTAACATTTCAGTAGTAGCAGTATAGTTAGACCCCAGTAACATTAACGTAGAAGCAGTATGGACAAAGAAGCAGATTCACATTTCCCTGGCAGCAATGTAGGGAGAGCAAAGTATTTGTAACATTTCAGTAGTAGCAGTGTAGTCAGACCGCTGTAACAGTTACGTAGAAACAGTATGGGCAAAGCAGCAGATAAACATTTCCCAGGCAGGAGTGTAGGGAGAGCATTGTATTGGTAAGATTTCAGTAGTAGCAGTCTAGACAGGCCCCAGTAACATTAACGTAGAAGCAGTATGGGCAAAGCAGCAGATAAACATTTCCCTGGCAGCAGTGTAGGGAGAGCAAAGTATTTGTAACATTTCAGTAGTAGCAGTATAGTCAGACCCCAGTAACATTTACGTAGAAGCAGTATGGGCAGAGCCCACTACTAGTTACATTTCTGTTATAGCAGTATAGACATGCCCCAGTAACATTTCCGTTGAAGCATTATGGGCAGAGCCCAGTATTAGTAAGATTACAGTAGTAACAGTATACACCAACCAAGGTAACATTTCAGGAGTAGAAGTATTGGCAGACCGAAGTTACATTTCTGTTGCTGAAGTATAGTCAGACCCCTGTAGCATTACTGTGGCAGAAGTATAGGTAGGCAGAACAGAGTTACATTTCTGTAGCAAAAGTGTAGGCCAACCCCAGACACAGTGGTGTATGAGTGCAGGCGAAGCCCATAAAATTACTTGGATTACATTGTAGGCGAGGGCCCGAAAAATTGGTGTACCGACAGTACAAATGTACCCCACAAAAAATTGCCCATGCCCAACTTAGAGGGCAGGTGAAACCGATTAATCGCTTAGCGTAATGTGGCTTAATTTTTAACTAGGCCTGGAGGCAGCCCAGTCAAAATAAAAATTGGTTCAGGAGGAAGTTAAAATACTTTAATGAGAATTGAAACAGATAAATGTTATTTAGAAAAGTTATATGAGCCTTTTGGCCCACAGAAAAATTGCCCGTTCGCGGTAATTACGTGAGGTTTCAGGAGGACGAATATCATACACAGATTGACAAAGGTCTTTAGTTAGCGCTGCTGTCCGCTGGTGGAGAAGAGAAGTCTGGGGAAATCCAGGCTTTGTTCATCTTGATGAGTGTAAGCCTGTCGGCACAGTCAGTCGGCAAGCGTGTACGCTTGTCCGTGATGATTCCCCCAACTGCACTAAACACCCTCTCTGACAAGACGCTAGCCGCAGGGCACGCCAACACCTCCAGGGCATACAGCGCGAGTTCGGGCCACGTGTCCAGCTTTGACACCCGTAATTGTACGGAGCAGAGGCGTCACGGAGGACGGTGGTACAATTGGCTACGTACTCCCTCACCATCTTCTTACAGTGCTCCCTCTGACTCAGCCTTGACTGGGGAGGGGTGACACAGTCTTGCTGGGGAGCCATAAAGCTGGCAAAGGCCTTGGAGAGTGTTCCCCTGCCTGCGCTGAACATGCTGCCTGATCTCCGTGCCTCCCCTTCTACTTGGCCCTTGGAACTGCGCCTTCTGCCACTAGCGCTGTCAGATGGGAAGTTTACCATCAGTTTGTCCACCAGGGCCCTGTGGTATTGCATCACTCTCAAACCCCTTTCCTCTTCGGGAATGGGAGTGGAAAGGTTCTCTTTATACCGTGGGTCTAGCAGTGTGTACACCCAGTAATCCGTAGTGGCCAGAATGCGTCTAACGCGAGGGTCACGAGAAAGGCATGCTAACATAAAGTCAGCAATGTGGGTCAGGGTACCTGTACGCAACATATGGCTGTCCTCACTAGGAAGATCACTTTGAGTATCCTCCTCCTCAGGCCATACACGCTGAATGGATGAGAGGGAAGCAGCATGGGTACCCTCTGCAGTGGGCCCAGCTGTCTCTTCCTCCTCAGGCTCCTCCCCCTCCTCCTCCTCCTCCTGCTTAACGAGCTGAGATATAGACATGAGGGTGCTCTGACTATCCAGCGACATACTGTCTTCCCCCACCTCCGTTTCCGACCGCAAAGCGTCAACCTTTATGCTTTGTAGGGAACTTCTCAACAGGCATAGCAGGGGAATGGTGACGCTAATGATTGCAGCATCGCCAATCACCATCAGGGTAGACTCCTCAAAGTTTCCAAGGATCTGGCAGATATCTGCCATCCAGGCCCACTCCTCTGTAAAGAATTGAGGAGGCTGACTCCCACTATGCCGCCCATGTTGGAGTTGGTATTCCACTATAGCTCTACGCTGCTCATACAGCCGGGACAACATGTGGAGCGTAGAGTTCCACAGTGTGGGCACGTTGCAATGCAGTCAGTGCACTGGCAGATTAAACCGATGTTGCAGGGTTCACAGGATGGCAGCGTCCGTGTTGGACTTGCGGAAATGTGCGCTGACCCGGCGCACTTTGCCAAGGAGGTCTGACAAGTGTGGGTAGCCTTTCAGAAACTGCTGAACCACCAAGTTAAAGACGTGGGCCAGGCATGGCACGTGCGTGAGGCTGCCGAGCCGCCACCAGGTTACGGCCGTTGTCACACACGACCATGCCCGGTTGCAGGCTCAGTGGCGAAAGCCAGCGGTCGGTCTGCTCTGTCAGACCGTTCAACAGTTCGTGGGCCGTGTGCCTCTTCTCTCCTATGCTGAGTAGTTTCAGCACGGCCTGCTGACGCTTGCCCATCGCTGTGCTGCCACGCAACACTGACTGCTGGCGACATGCTGCTGCTGACACGTCTTGATTGCGAGGTAGAGGTTGCGTTGGGGAAGGAAGAGGAGGAGGAACGCTTAGTGGAGGTGGCATACACCGCCGCAGAAACCAGCACCGATCTGGGGCCCGCAATTCTGGGGGTGGGTAGGACATGAGCGGTCCCAGGCTCTGACATGCTTCCAGCCTCCACTAAATTCACCCAATGTGCCGTCAGGGAGATATAGTGGACCTTGCCAGTAACCGAGTTGGTGAGGGCGCGTACAATGTTGCGTGAGACGTGGTCATGCAGGTCTGGAACGGCACACCGTGAAAAATAGTGGCGACTGGGGACTGAGTAGCGAGAGACCGCCACCACCATCATATTTTCGAAAGCCTCCATTTCCACAAGCCTGTACGGCAGCATCTCCAGGCTGATCAATTTCGCAATGTGCACGTTTAAAGCTTGAGCATGCGGGTGCATGGTGGTGTATTTGCACTTGCGCTCCAACGCTTGTGCTAGCGACAGCTGGATGCTGCACTGAGAGACATTGCTGGATGGGGTCGAGGATAGCGGAGGTGTGGGTGCAGGCCGGGAGGCGCTCATGCCTGTGCCCTGAGAGGGGGGTTGGATCTGAGTGGTAGGTTGGGGCACAGGGGGAGAGGCAGTGGTGCGACCCGGAGGTGGTGAACGGCCTTCATCCCACCTTGTGGGGTGCTTGGCCATCAAATGTCTGCGCATGCTCCCCGGCGGATCTTGGCGCAACACAGGTTGCACACCACTGTGCGTCGGTCGTCTGCGCTCTCACTGAAAGACATTGCACCTTTGAAGACCTAGGCCCCTGCACAGTGGCTTGGCGCGAGGGGGTTCTTTGGGAAACAGTTGGGGGATTATTCGCTCTGGCCATGCCTCTACCCTTGGCCACCCCACTGCCTCTTCCAAGCTGTCCTGCTGCTGCGCTTGCCTCCCCCTCTGAAGACCTGTCCTCAGTTGGCTTAGCAAACCACGTGGAGTCAGTCACCTCATCGTCCAGCGGCTCTTCCTCCGAATCCTTTGTGCGCTCTTCCCTCGGACTTACTGCTCTTAATACTACTTCACTGATAGACAACTGTCTCTCATCATCATCATTCTCCTCACCCACTGAAAGCTCTTCAGACAGTTGCCGAAAGTCCCCAGCCTCACTTTCCAAAGGTTGCGCATCGGTCACGACAAACTCCTCAGGTGAGAGAGGAACCATTTTTTCTCAATCAATGCAGTGGCTCGAGAACAGTTCCTGGGAGTCTATCTGCTCATCAGAATGTGTCATTTTCATAGAGTGAGGAGGCTGGGAGGAAGGAGGAGCCGCAGCGAGAGGATTCAGAGTTGCAGCAGTGGACGGTGTAGAAGACTGGGTGGTCGATACATCGCTGGATGCATTTCTGCCATCCACGACAGGAACTGCTCACACTGCTCTGTTGTAATAAAGGTCTACGACGTGGACCCAAAAATTGTGATATGAAGCTGGGGACCCCAGAAACTTGCCTCTCTCCTAATCCCGCAGCAGCTGGCTGTGATTCACCTGGACCAGGAATTCGGCCTGAGCCCACACCCTCACTTGGACCTTCACGTCCTCGCCACGTCCATGTCCACGTCCTCGAGCCCTACCCCTACCCCTCAGCATGGTGTATTACGAATAGAGCAGACACAGAGCAGTGTGAATAATTATGGAATTATTTGCGTACAGTTGGCGTCTGACAGCAGTTATGTAACGATAACTCCAGGCAGAAACAAAAGATACAGAAGGCTGCAAACAGGCCTAGCCGTGCAATAGTGATGCAGTACAACTCCCACAAGACACCCAGTAAATTATGGAATTATTTGTGTACAGTTGGAGGCTGACAGCGGTTATATAATGCAAACTGCAGCCAGAAAAAATTATACGCAAGGCTGCAAAAAGGCCTAGCTGCGTAATAGTGAAGCACTACAACTCCCAGCAGCCACGCAGTAAAATGCACACGGTAACAGTTAGCCCTAAGAAGGACCGTTGGGGTTCTTTTAGACAGGATCCCACACTACCACTGTCCCTTTCTCACCAGTACTGCCCCTATACTCTGTATAATTGACTGCAGACTGAGAACGCTATAGCCTGCACAGCCCGAGATGGAAAAAAAAAATTGTGCAAAACTGCCCCCAGCAGCCACAACAGTAATGCACACGGTCAGATGTGGCCCTAAGAAGGACCGTTGGGGTTTTTGAAGATGCCAACACTCTCACTATAGCACCAGCAGCACCCCCCCCCCCCCTAATCTCTGCCAGTGTGTTTCTGAGGCGAGCCGCGGGACCGCTTTAAATACTCGGCGGTCACTTGATCTCGCCAGCCACTCACTGCAGGGGGGTGGGATAGGGCTGGCACGTCACAGGAGGAAGTTGTAATGCCTTCCCTGCATGTCTATTGACCAGAAAATGGCGCTAAACATTCAGGGAAGGAAATATAATTGGCTCGAGTATCGCATGGTGCCCTAATGCTCGAGTGAGCATCAAGCTCGAACGAGTGTGCTCGCTCATCTCTAGTAATGAGCCATCCCTCTCCTGTCCACAAGAGGGGTGAGAATCTTGGGCACTCAGAAATTTATTTTATTTGTTTTGGTTTGTCTCAAATTTGATGAGACATTACAGGCGGGATCAGATTAACCCCTTAATGACATGGCTTATTTTGGCGTTGAGGAACAAGCGATTTTTAGTATTTTTCCATCTCCATTTTTCAAAAGCCATAACTTTTTTATTTTTCCGTCAACGTGGCCATATAAGGGCTTGTTTTTTGCGTGGCAAACAGTAGTTTTTATGGGTACCATATTTGGTTACATAGATTACATTGTAAAATTTTATTATTTTTTTATGATCGTAGGGAGAGAAAACGCATTAATTCTGCCATAGATTTTTTTTTTAAAAAGTGTAACATAAATGATACACATTTTTTTCTGCGGGCCGGTATGGTTACAACGATACCAAAATTCTTATATTTTTTTTAGGTTTTTCCACTTTTCCACAATAAAAACCCTTTTTTGGAAATTATTATTTTTTTCTAAACTCACTGCATTCAAAATTCTATAACTTTTTTTTTTTCGATGGACTGAGCTCTCTGAGGGCTTTTTTTGCGAGACGAGCTGTACTTTTTATTGGTAGCATTTTGGGGTAAATAGTTTTTTTTAATCACTTTTATTGCGTTTTTTTGTGAGGCAATGCTTTTTTCCGTGCAGGATAAAAAGTGCGTTCAATGTATTGTACGCATCATAACAGAAATGTCAATACCAAATATGTGGGATTTTACATTTTTTTATGCTAATATGAGAAAAAGCATTAAAAAATGGGGTTTTTTTTACCTTCTTTTTACATTTTTAATTTTTGTACTTTATTTTTTTCTTTTTTTTACACCACTTGTGTCCCTCTGAGCGACTTTTACTGCAGGACTTCCCACCTGCCATACCTTATCGCTTACTGTAGCGATCTTAGACTATGGCAATACAGGACGCCGGTATCTGGAGTCACAGAGGGAGCGCGCTCTCTCTGTGAACCCTTTCCCTGCCACGATCTACTTAGATCGCGGCAGGGACGGGGTTAACAGCGGGGGGCACATCTCAGATGCCCTGCTATCACTGACAGCCGGCTCCAGCTGCGGGATAGCACGAGATCTGCTATGAGCTTGCGCTATTCCCATAACGTAAGGGTACGTCATTTTGCCGGAAGTACTCTCCTCCCATGACGTACCCTTAAGTCATGTGGCGGAAAGGGGTTAATAATGAATTGCTTAAAGGATATCACATTTCAAATGTGGATAAATGTTTGTAGATTATTTTGCCCTGTTGTTTATCATGTCTCTGGTATTGGCGCTGAAATCTTACAAGCCTTATCTGCATCCATCAAATTCTCACCAGATGGATCGGTACGGGTTGAAACCTCAGCAGCCGGTTCAGAAGAGTTTTGTAAACTAATTGCTCTCTTGGTGGATCTGGCTCATGTATTGTCCTGACAGCTGCTGCAGAAACTCAGTCCTCCGCAAGTGCTGACAAATTGTTGGCCACCTCCAAGGCAGACATAGGGAAATTGAATGTATTCCCTATGATGATATTTTTGAAACCAGGATATACACCCCTGGGTCAAACAGTATCCCTTTAGTTTCCCACAAGAAAATGTTGTTGGGGACAAGTGGGAGACTTGGTTTCAATGGGAGTTTGGCACGAGATATGTCCTCCAGAAAACACCACTCTTTTCCGGTCAACAGAAGACGTAAAGAGGTGTCCATTGAGACAACTATCGCATGGTCCATGACCTCCGCAAGGGGAACAAGGTTACGGTTTTGGACTACCCCATAGTGGTCCTCACCCCTCATGACATCCAGAGAATATGCACACAGGTGCAACCCAAGCACTTATCTCTGACCTGTCAGATCCAGTCAGATCCATGCCTCCTAGCATCTTTTTCCAATGTTCTACTACATTGAACCCGGCTAATCTTTTTCCAATCGAGTATCCTGGTTAAAATGGGGGAGGAGAAGGCATAGGTGATCTAGGTATTACAGATCAGCCATTTAAAAAAAATATTATCAGCATGATTGTCTAGCTTTGATGCAACAAGAAAATTTAGTTTTTTTTAACTTTTTTTATAGATTGTGCCAGGGTGAGGATTGACGACTCCACACCGGATATGCAGTGGTCACACAACAAGATGCCCTAAAAGCAGAAGAAACGTAACTGAAGGCCCTCACTAAGGTGTGTAGAGTGGCAGAAAGTAAGACGGCAAACATTTATACTGATTCCTGGTATGCATTTGGCATAGCTCATGATTACGGCCCAATATGCAAGGCCAGACAGTTTCTTACCTCAGTAGGACAGCCAATAAAGAATGGTGCAGCGGTGCAGAGTCTCATGGAGGCCCTACTTCTACCTGACAAAGTTGAGAGCTCACACCAATTCCTACACTGGAGAAGCAAGAGGCAACACCCCTGCAGACCACACAGCAAAGGCAGCGGCCCTCAAGTCGTGGAAGAAAAGAAGACATTGACAAAAACTTTGGACATTGATATGCTAAGTACTTTACAGTTACAAGCCAGCAAGGAAGTAAAGTAAAAATGGGAGCAACAGAACAGGACGGTGTATGGCGTACAGTCAACAGAACTTGCCTACCACGGTCCCTGTGCCCCATGATGGCCCAGCTGATGCACGGAAAGACGTACCTATCAAAGCAGCAATGATGTCGGCGGTTGAACGAGGATGGGTGGCTACTGGGTTCTCTGCAGCTGCTGCATCATTTGTCCAATCTTGTATGATCTATGCTGTAAGCTACAGGGCAGAAGTAAATTTGTCACATAAACACTTGCTACGACCACTGTACTAATTTCAGGGATTGCAAATTGACTACATTCAGCTTCCACTTGTTGGGAAGTATGAATATGTGCCTGTTGTTATTGATGTCTTTTCAGGTTGGAGGCCTACCCTGTTACTAAGGTAAATAAGCAGGTAACCCCACAGAAGCTCATGAACAAGGTAATCTGAAGATACGGGGTACCAGAAGTGATTGAGTCAAAACAAAGGTACACACTGCACAGGTGAAATAATGTAGCACATCATGTCTGCTCTGAGTGTATCCCAGGCCTTTCACACACCCTACTATTCAAGGAGTAGGGGGAAATTAGAAAGGATGAACGGAACTGAAATTTAAGATACAAAAGGCAATGGAGGAAACAGCAAACCTTGGACTGATAGCGTTCAATTAGTTTTTTTTTTTTCTCAGTTAGGTACAAACCTAGCAGCAGAGGAATAAATAAATAAGTTTAGAACACTGTCATAGGCTTTCGCAAAAATTTAGCTTCACTTTTACCTACAGTGCACCCTGCTCATGGCACTCAACTTGCCAGCGTTACAGCGTCCTGAGTCCAGCTACCTTGCTGCCTCTCGAGAAAGGGGGGAAGTAGGAATAATCACTTGATAGTTTTTTCCTTCAGATTGATAGACATGACTCTGTACTAGCTAATGGCCCAGGAGACAGGGGATTCAGTCATGTTGATCAGTCATTAGATAACCCTGATTTTGCACTCTTTGTGGATGGATCGAGGTAAGGTCAAGAAGGCAGGTTCTACACAAGTTAGTTGTGCTCTCCTTACAGGATGCAGTCAAAGCTGAACCTCTTCTAACCTAACATCTATACAGACTCCTGCTATGCCTATGGCATTGCTCATGACTACGGACCCATCTAGAGAGCGGGGTTATTCTTGAAAATAAAGCAATTAGAAACAGTAAAGTTGTACCAGCACCAATGGAAGCCCTCTTGCTGCTCGAGAGAGTGGCCTAAAAATGCAACAAAAGGCCACTACATGGATGGCACCTGAGGCAACCATAAATCACCTGGCTGATCAGGCTTTGAAGACAGTCACACAGAAGACCAGACAATCCTTCAGGGGTTGGGGCGATACAGGTACACCCTCAGATGACACCCCCGGTGGATTATGACCTGTTGATTCAGTTACAAAAAATGACTAAAGAGGGGCAAAGAGACACCTGGGGATAAATGGATGGTATCCAACAAGCCTTGTTTCCCACAGGCCCCTATCCCGTCATAGCCATGGCTTCGGCCTCCCATAAAAATACACACCTGTCACAAACAGCTGTGGTCGCTAGTTACTGGTCTGCACCTGAATTTAGCATCACGGCAGCCACACACACAGGGATACATAGAACAACATGGGTAAGTCTTTACAGGCTCTCATGCAGTGCACCCCTCTTCCTGACTACCCGTTCCAGTGTCTTCAAGTAAACTACTTCCAACTGCTAAGGATGGGCAGGTAAGAGTTCGCTCTGGTCTGTCTAGATCTGTTCTCAGGGTAGCCAGTCGGACATACCCGCCCACAAAAGCCACCAACAAAAACTGACCTCTGAGGTGGTATACAGGTACAGATCACCGGGGACAACTGAGAGTGACCGAGGTACTCCCTCGATGGGAGAAGTGATGCAGAAAGTAATGAAAGTTTTGGGGATAGAACTGGCCTTTTATGCTCCGTACCATTCACAAAGCAGTGGTAGAGCAGAAAATTTTATTTGGTACCTTAGAAACCACGATCCAGAAAGCAGAGCTCAATAGACCATGGGCCGAGTGCCTGCCCTTCGTACTCTTCTCCGGAAGGTACACACCTGACAAATAGGCCTCAATCCATATGAGGTACTTTTTGGGTCAGCCCCAAGGTTAGGATTGTATTTACCGAGATAATTCCAGATGTAGCATGGTAGCTTAACAAATTGTGTTTTAGCTCTCATAAAATACTTAACTAATGTATATTCGTGAGTGTTTATTTCCCCTTCAGATCCAGAGACTGACACGGTAACCCATGACCTGCTCCCCAGAGATTGGGTCTATGTGAAGAAAACACCCCTTTGAGCCCAAATTAGACGATCCTTCTCCGTTTTCTCAGCCTCTATACAAACACCACCACCAATAGGACAGGCTGTAAAAGATGGAAGGGAGAGTACCCCGTTATTACTAAAGTACCACACCCAGGGGAGGGGATTGTGATATACCCGGGAAACTACACCTGCTTTGTCAATTAAGGCAATGGTAGATTCCTAGAGAATTTCACAGATGGATACTGTGCTGTTTGGAAGGATGCACCCCAACACAGAGACAAGTCCAGTCCCTAGGAGTTGTCTATTGGGTGTGTGGTGATGGGAAGATACGCACCAGACTCGAAGTGGACTGGACTGGAGAATGTGCCCTCGCAAAAGCCTTAATGCCCTTGCACATACTACCTGACAATGCCGCAGAGAACAACCCCACACCGAACAAAAAAAGAAGTCGAGACACCAGGTGGTAGCTTTGACCCTCATGTGTACCTAGATGCCATAGGGGTGCCTAGGGGAGTACCAGATGAATACAAGGCAAGGAATCAGGTTAAGGCAGGATGGGAGTCATTATTTACCATTGTCACAGTTAGAAAAAAAATGTAGAATGGTTAAACTATACCTATTATAACCAACAGAGATTTGTAAATTACACCAGAGATGCCTTACAGGGTATTGCTGACCAGCTAGGGTCCATGGAAGCAGGGCACAAGAAGGGAACGCTGTCCAATGTGTATTAATTATCTTTATTATTGTAGCTTGTTGTATAATCCCCGTATCCAGAGGACCTGTGAAACCGCTGCTGCCAGTGCTGCTCCCACCATGAACCTGCTGAACGTGTCCTTAGAGAATGTGAACAAGCCTCATAACCCCTTGAAGCCTCTGACCCCTGTCTACAACACACTCTAGCCTTAGGGCCAGATTACCCTCCTTGGAACGAGTCAGTGGCTACTGGGAGCTCAGGCTAGCTTTGGTCCAGTCGCAAGGGCTGTGAACAACCCTGTGGTAGACTTGGAGAGCTTGGCTTGATTTGCTCGAAGGGCCTGTCTCGATCTGGGATGTCGAGGAAAGTCAACCGCTGAGGACTGCTGGGTAGTGTAGGGACAGCTAGTAAAACAGACACTTTCAAGGGGGGTTTGTGGAGGACATTATATATATGTCTATTTCACAATCTGAGCTAGTAGAATAGAATGGAATGTGCTGTACTGCTAACCGTTATCATTATATGTAGCTTCACACGCTCATAACCTCAGGGCACATTTTTTTACCCGCACATAACCCTCAGGCGTCATTTGACGACACATTGCTCATTCCTGCACCTGCCCCCTCCATAGAACTCAGAAAGATGGCGGTGGCTCTTCATCTGAAAACACGTGATATTGGACGTCTATGATGACAGCAACTCCCGCAGGACCGGATGCAAAAAGACCATATTTGGGCCACCGAAATTCCATGCTTTGATTTTCAACCACGTATTGCTTCCTGCTGCCCATAAAGGTCAATTAACTCTTAATGCTATAAAAGATGCTTTACACCTACTAATAAACAGTCAGGAAGACTTTCTACACTGACAGTCATGTATCCAAGTGATCCCTTCCATTGTGCACTCAATCTCTGAACATAAATCTGTAAGGGTGCAAACATTCCTATTGATTATGCCGTGGACCCAAAATAAATCCACGCCACTTATTCCAGTTACAGGGACTCGAAAGCGTCCTGTATTGCTATTTTTCATCACTACCTCCCCAGGTTGGTAGAGTGCAATTTGCATGCCTGCTGCCTTCCTTGGATGTAGTAGCTGATCTTCAGGCTTCCTTCCAGAATCAAACCCTGATTCCTTGTTTCCCGTAGTCATCATGGTAGGTGCAAATAGCAACATTAAAAGTTGATAGGGCAGACGTTCGAATGGATTGTTGCAGTCATACGGGATGGTGCGATCTACCTGAGGTTATCTAGAGTCAGCAATGTAGCTGGGCGGGGGCAATGGGCAATGCCATGGGGCCGTAATGGACCCTGGTGGGCTCCCGTAGATTGCTATGGGTCACGCTCGGATTTGTTTTGGTCTGATAAATGCATGCACCCTGGGGGCATGTATTAGCTCTAGAATTACCAGTTATCCATATAAAAGAAATAATCAAAGGAACCATAACTGATTTAATAAGCCATTCTCAGTTTAACCGTACTGGCTGTGTGTACTTACACGTGCATGACTTACAATCTTTGAGACAAGCATATGCCACTGCAATGATCAACTAGGTAGGCTACGAGGCACATGGGCCTTGTGGCTGGGTTCGGCCCAGGGAGGGCTCCACCGACGAAAAGATAAACACACCCGGACAGGAACATGTCTGTGGCGTCCATGGAAGAGCATTTCTCGGGGGCTGCCGCCAGGGTACTGAACGATCTGAGACCAAGGGCTCCACCAGAGGATCCTCACACTGTGCCTGCCCCATTGGATGCTGGGATTGCGGGAGACTTCCCAGCGGGCCCTCGGAGAGATTAGCACCGCTGATCTAAGACTTCTGGTCGCCGGCCCTCACCAGCCACCCCCTCCCATGGGCAGCGGGCTTGGGGCTTCAGTCTTCAGGAGCCTCTAGAACCAGCACTGGTGTTCAGCCTCTTCAGGGCCAGAAGCTGCCGTCTCTGCCACTAGAGGGATTGGCAGCGGGCACTCGTGGGGATTTGGAAGACCATCCTGAAGGGCCTTCTTGCAGCCCTGCATCAGCCACTGCTCTGCTAGATGAAGAAGGTGTTCGAAGAGTTGCCGCCTTGGGGAGCCAGCAGTGTCGTGCCACATTATGATTCACCACCATCATAATGGGGGAAGCGATGAGCTACATACTATGCCATTGCTCAAACTAATGATAGCCCCAGTGACCGACGCAGCTAACACACATTGGACTTCACCGCCACACTCCTTCAGCTTTCACACCATGTACAACATCCCAGTATACCCTGCCCGAGCCCAGGAAGACTTCACACAGAGACACAGGCTTTGGGGAGAAAACACCTGCTGGACCAGGACTCCCAGTTGCCGGCCCCTGCCACACCACCTCACTTGGGCAGTGGGCTCAGGGCATCGGTCGTCAGAAGCCTGTAGGTCTGACTTCTTTGTTGCCAAGCTACACTCGGCCTTGGGACCAACGGATGCTTTGCAGCACTGGGTGCCAGGCCACCACAGTGGTCGAGGTTGGCCTACACACCAAACCATGACTCCCAGTCACCGGCTCCACAAAAGTGCACTTCGCCACTCTCAGGGAAGCAGATTTGTGATGTTGGTCATCAAGAGCCATGGAGGAACGGTGGCGCCAAGGCATCATCAGACATGGCGGCCCAACATAGCGATGCCACGCAAAACCCTGGTGGCGTTAAACACTTCCTTTTTTTCAAACCCCTTTCTGGCACTCAGACAGGGGGAAGAGCAGTGTCATCGAACATCACAGACTCTCGGAGCACACCGGCCACCAGATCAGGACTTCCGGTCTCCCGGCCCATACTGTAACCTGAGGAAGTGAGGTAGGTCAGGGCGTCGATCGACCAGGAGCCAGAAGGACCAACTATGGACGGTGACCTCCTCAGGATCGGGGCCCACTAGCTGCCATGCAGCCACAAAGGGAACGCAGAATCACCTGAGACTACCCACTGAACTCTCAGAGCGCAGGCACTGCTAATCCAGGACTCCCGCTCACCGGCCCTCGCCTTGCAACCCACTTGTGTGAGCGGCAGGCTCGGGCATCGGTCATAAGGAACCTCTAAGGCTAACTTTGGTGTGGAGCCTCCCTGAGGCCAGGAGCTGTTGTCGCTGCCATGCAGCAGCCCCGGTTGAGTGGGCAGGCAGACACCTTTCCATATTCTCAGCACTTCGGAACACCGGCAGAGTTGCCCCAGGGCGCCCCAGCGGGCCTGAGGAGAGCTTACTACCACCGCATCCAATACCCCCAATCGCCACGGATACCTGCCATCCACCCCATCAAGCAGGGGGCCAGGGATGCCATGTTCATCAGGACCAGCCTCAGTAGCCTCCATGTGCTCACAGCAGCACTTCCAGGTTTAGCACTCACAGCAGCACTTCCAGGTTTTCACACTTATTGCCCCATAGCCCACACCACCGGGATCTGCCATGCACCGTCGATAGTCATTCATCTCTGTTTACTCACTTTTTTATTCAAATCACATGGTGCTCGTCAAACAGCTGTGCTCATGCCCAGCGCATTCTTCAGAGAGCTTTCTGAGGTGGGAGAGACTTGTCAGTATCGCATGGTGCCTGGAAAATGTCTGTGCCCATGTTCCGCGTATCCTGCGGAGTGCTCCCCCTGAAGGGGCCTCTGCGAGGCACACTGGCACACCATTGAGTGCCTGCTTCCACCTCGGACCATTCATGCAAAGCCAAGCAAGAAAACATAAGTTAAGCGTTGCCCACCCTCACCCGTGGAAGGGCTGGGTGGGACTTTAGACGACTCCCTAACACTTTGTCGCAGGAGCCTGGAGGAAGGCAGGGCCACCCATTTGGCCACCCCCGTTAAGAGTCATATGTGGGCGGGGACCCGCTCACAAGAGACGCATGGAGAGCTAAGCTCTTGAACCTATCCCCGATCTGTGCACGACCTGTAACCCTCCACATCTGATCTCTTGTTTACCGCCCCAATGGAGGCGGCAGATGGGTGACTGTGGTGCATCGACAAAGTGTTACCACTCCTTCATAGCACTTTCAGAAAATCTGTCAAAGACCCCAGCTCTTTTTCATTAGTACCGACAAGGTGTTTGTGACATTTTGCAAACCCTTATTTTACTCCTCTCAGCTCTATCTGGGAAACCAGCCAATTCCGTCCACCTTCCTGGAACTACTGTCGGCCTGAACCACCCAGGATTTTTCCCATACTGGTTCTGAGGCACCACTGGTACACCTCGGCTCAGCCTGACTTCCTGGAACTCCCACCCAGCCACCGGGGGAGGCTTGGACCTGGTCCCGGCCTCTTGCCACACCAGCCGTACTCATTTGCCAGCACTGCCGCATGCCGTGCTCCTGGATAAGGAGCTCCCCCAAATCCACCAGCAAAAGCTGATCCTATTCCCGACCCCAGGGGCACTTACAGCTCATCCAGGCCGACCTCCTGAAGCTCCAATTGGCTACATTTATGGCTATTACCCGATTTTGACCAAACATTCGGGGACACTGAGGGGCACTTGCAGCTCACCCAGGCCAACCTACTGGGGCCCCAATTGGTCACATTGATGGCTATAACCTGGTTTTGACCAAACACTGGGGGACATGCAGGGGCACTTGCAGCTCACCCAGGGTGACCTCCTGGATCCACAGTTGGCCACATTGACGGCTATTGCCCAGTTTTGATTAAACACTGTGGGAGACTCAGGGGCACATGCAGCTTGCCCAGGCTGACTTTTTGGAGCCCAAATCGTCCGCTTTCACAGTCATCACCCAGTCAAAACCAAAGACCAGTTGGGACTTAGCTAATCCTCCAACATCCTTGCTCAAGGCAGCCCAGCCACTGGCTTTGGGGGGACCTCCCCATGTCTCTGTCAGAGCTGCTTTTTTGCTGGCTGGCTGGCTGGGAGCAGTAGTGCACAATTTTTATTTTATTTTTTTAAGCATCTTGGGCTGTGCAGGCCATTTCAACTATAGCGTTCTCAGTCTGCAGTGCATAACGCAGAGTTTAGGGACAGAGCTGCTTCTTTGGGTAAAATTATACAGGCCTGATCCTCCTTACAAGAACCCCAACAGTCCTTCTTAGGGCTACATCTGACCGTATGCTTTACAGTTCAGGCTGGCTAGAAGCAGTAGTGCATCAATTTTTGTATTACACATCTAGGCCTGTTCCCAGCCTTTCAATAATAGCGTTCTCAGCCTGTAGTGCCGATCAACCAACTCTCACCGTAAAACTGCACTCTAACATTTCTTAGCCTACTGCAAAGTACTTCAGTTATACCGTTCTGTGTGTGCTGTGCGTAATGCAGAGTTTAGGGACACAGCGACTTCTATAGGGAAAGTTATACAGTCCTGATCCTCTGTGCAAGAACTCCAATGGTCCTTCTTAGGGCTGCATCTGACCGTGTGCATTATATTTGTGGCTGGCTGGCAGCAGTAGTGCACCAACTTTTGCATTACGCATCTAGGCCTGTTCTCTGCATTTCAGTAATAGCTTTCTCAGCCTGCAGTGCATCACACTGAGTTTAGGGACAAAGCTGCTTCTATAGGGAAAGTTATACAGTCCTGATCCTCCGTACAAGAACCACAATGGTCCTTCTTAGGGCTACATCTGTGCTTTAAAGTTGTGGCTGGCTGAGAGCAGCAGCGCATACATTTTTGTATTACGCATTTAGGCCTTTCAGTAATAGCGTTATCAGCCTGCAGTGCCGTACAACCAGCTCTCACCGTGAAACTGCACTCTAACATTTCCTAGCATACTGCAAACTAGTTCAATTATACCGTTCTGTGTCTGCAGTGCATTAGACAGAGGTCCCACTGCTAAACAATACTGTAATATTTCCTGGCCACTGCAAAGTATTTCAGCTCTGCCCCTGTGCAGAGCGTCTCACAATACCCTTTCCTTGGTGAGTTTGAGATAGCCGCAGTTAGCAGCACTATCCACTGGTCTTCTCCCACTCCATACAGCCTCTCTTATTTACAAGTCTCTGCGAGTGGTAAATTACCCCTAGGTATCAGCGCAAGATAACGGGTTATGTTTTTTTTTTGTTCCTGGACGTGGTGAATCCTAGCCCGCTGCTGCGAGATTAGGAGACTGGCAAGTTTCTGCGCTCCCCAGATTCATATCACAATTTATGGGTCCGCGTGGTAGACCTTTATTACAAACAGAGAAGTCTGAGCAAGTCCTGTCGTGGATGGCAGAAAACGTGTCCAGCAATGTATTGAGCACCCAGTCTTCTACGCAGTCCACTACTCCCGACCTAGGGACTGCAACTATAAATCCTCTGGCTGCTGCTCCTCCTCCTTCCTCCCAGCCTCCTCACTCCATGAAAATGACATATTCTGAGCAGGCAGACTCCTGGGAAATGTTCTCGGGTCCCTGCCATGAGTGGGAAAAAATGGTTCCACTTTCACCTGAGTAGTTTGTCGTGACCAATGCTCAACCTTGGGAAAGTTTCTGGAGTCCAGGTGATGAGGCTGGGGACTTCCAGTAACTGTCTCAAGAGCTTTTTGTGGAGCAGGATGATGAGACACGTTTGTCTGTCAGTGAGGTAGTAGTTAGCTAGACGATGAGGTGACTGACCCCACCTGATTTGCTAAGCCTACTGAGGACAGGGCTTCAGAGGCGGAGGCAAGTGCAGCAGCAGGACAGGTTGGAAGAGACAGTGGAGTGGCCAGGGGTAGAGCGAAGAATCCCCAAGTGTTTCCCAAAGCACACCCTCACGCCAAGCCTCCGTTCAGAGGGCTAGGTGTTCAAAGATGTGGATGTTTTTTAGTGAGAGCGCGGACGACCGATGAACAGTGGTGTGCAACCTTTGTCACACCAAGATCAGCTGGGGAGCCACCACTACCAGCTTCACCACCACAAGCATGCACAGGCATATGATGGCCAAGCACCCCACAAGGTGGGACAAAGGCCACTCACTGCCTCCGGGTCACACCACTGCCTGTTCCCCTGTGCCACAACCTGCCACACAGATCCAATCCCTCTCCCAGGACAGAGGCACAAGCACCTCCCGGCTTACACCCACACTCTCTCCTCCATTGTCCTACACCCCATCCAGCAATGTCTCCCAGTGCAGCGTTCAGCTGTTGCTAACACAAGCATTGGAGCGAAAGCGCAAATACACCGCCACCCACCCACATGCACGCAAAAGCTTTAAACGTGCACATTGCCAAATTAATCAGCCTGGAGATGCTGCCGTACAGGCTTGTGTAAACGGAGGCTTTCAAAAACATGATGGCGGCGGCGGTCCCGTGCTACTCAGTCCCCAGTCGCCACTATTTTTCCCGGTGTGCCGTCCCAGCCCTACACCAGCACATCTCCCACAACATAAATCGTGTCCTCACCAACACGGTTACTGGGAAGTTCCATTTACCACGGACACGTGGACAAGCACTGGAGGTCAGGGCCACTATATCTCCATGACAGCACATTGGGTGAACTTGGTGGAGGCTGGGACCAAGTCAGAGACTGGGACCGCTCACGTCCTCTGCCACCTCTACCTCTCAATTGAGAAGTGTGAGCATGTTGCCAGCAGTCGGTAGCGCGGCTATCAGCAAGCATCAGCAAGACATGCTGAAACTAATTAGCTTAGGTGACAAGAGGCACATGGCCCCCGAGCTGCTGCAGGGTCTGACAGAGCAGACCGACCTCTGGCTTTCGCCGCTGAGCCTCCAATCGGGCATGGTCATGTGACAACGGCCGTAACCTGGTGGTGGCTCTGCAGCTCGAGAGCCACACGCATGTGTCATGCCTGGCCTGCATCTTCAATATGGTGGTTCAGTGGATTCTTAAAAACTACCCCCACTTGTCTGACCTGCTCGGCAAGGTGCGTTGCATCTGCGCACATTTCCGCAAGTCCACCACGGACGCTGCCACCCTGGGGACCCACACGCTGGAATTCTACGCTGTACATGTTGGCCAGGCTGTACGAGCAGCGTAGAGCAATAGTGGAATGCCAGCTGCACCAAGGGCGGCGGAGTGATAGTCAGCCTCTGCAATTCTTTACCGAGGAGTGGACATGGATGGTAGATATTCGCCTGGACCTCGGAAACTTTGAGGAGTCTACCAAGATGGTGAGCGACAATGCGCCAGTCATTAGCGTTACCATCCCGCTGCTTTGCCTGCTGACAAGTTCACTGCTAAGCATAAAGGCCAACGCTTTGCGGTTGGAACAGGAGACAGGGGGTGACAGTATATCGCTGGATAGCCAGACCACCCTCATGTCTATATCTCAGCGCGTTTTGGAGGAGGAGGAGCAGGAGGAGGAGGAGGGAAAAGAGACAGCTGGCCACAGTGCAGAGGGTACCCATCTCATCTATTCAGCATGTATTGGCTGAAGAGGATCCTGAAAGTCATCTTCCTAGTAAGAACAGCGATGTGTTGTGTACTGGTACCCTGGCAGGCTGCCTTTCCCTGTGACCCCCGCGTTAGATGCATTCTGGCCAACACGGATTACTGGGTGTACACCCTTTTCAACCCATGGTATAAGGAGAACCTTTCCACTCTTATTCCCGAAGAGGAAAGGGGTACGAGAGTGATGCAATACCACGGGGCTCTGGTGGAAAAAGGGCTCCTAAAGTTCCCATCTGACAGTGCTAGTGGCAGAAGACGCAGTTCAAAGGGGCAAGTAGCAGGGGAGGAGCGGGGATCAGGCAGCATGTCCAGCACAGGCAGGGGGACACTCTCCAAGGCCTTTGCCAGCTCCCAAGCAAGACTGTGTCACCACTCCCCAGTCAAGGCTGAGTCGGAGGGAGCACTGTAAAAGGATGGTGAGGGAGTATGTAGTCGATCGCACCACCGTCCTCCGTGATGCCTCTGCTCCATACAATTATTGGGTGTGAAAGCTGAACACGTAGCACTAACTTTCGCTGTACGCCCTTGAGGTGCTGGCCTGCCCTGCTGCTAGCGTCTTGTCAGAAAGAATGTTTAGTGCAGCTGGGGGAATCATCACGGATAAGCGTACCCAGCTGTCAACTGACAGTGCCGACATGCTTTCACTCATAAAGATGAGCAAAGGCTGGATTTCCCCAGACTTCTCTCCTCCACTGGTGGCAAGCAGCAAAATCTAATAGTTCTTTTCGCTGCAACAGGAGAAAAATGCATCCTCTATCACCACAAAAAAGGGGAAATTAGCTTTTTCAATCACTCTCGGATATTATTACTCCTTCTACTCCTTCTCCTAAAACAGCATGTCATTACGCTGAACTGCCAATTTTTCTGTGGGCCAAAAGGCTCTGTTTAAAAGTTTTTTTACAATTTTTCAAAGTTTTAAAAGTATTTATACTTTAACAGAAACCTTTTTTTTTCACAGGTCTGCCTCCAGGCTCCATTACAAATGAAGCAACACTGAGCTGTATCTTTAAAAAATGTTTATGGGTTTCACCTGCCCTTGCGGATGAGCAATTTTTCCGGGGTGCACTTGTACTCTGGTACACCAATTTTTCGGGCCCTCGCCTATACTGTTGTCTAACTAATATTTCCTTCCTTCGCCTACACTCTTGGTAACCAAATTTTTTCAGGTGTTCACCTATACTCTTGATACACCAATGTTTCAGTGGTTCGCCTACACTCTTGCTACAGAAATGTTACAAGGGTCTGCCTATACTTTTGTTACAGAAATATTACTGGCTCCATCTATACTCTTGCTACAGAAATGTTACTGAGGTCTGCCTATACCTTTTCTACTGAATGGTTTGAGGGGTTCGCCTATACTCTTGCTACGAAAATGTTACAGGGGTTCACCTATACTTTTGCTACCGAAATGTTACTAGGGTCCACCTATGTTCTTGCTGCAGAAATGTTACTGGAGTCTGCCTAAACTTTGGCTACATAAATGTTACTGGGGTCCCCCTATACTCTTGCTATAGAAAAGTTACTAGGGTCCGCCTATACTCTTGCTATAGAAATGTTACTGTTGTCCTGCCTATACAGTTTCTACTGAATGGTTTGAGGGGTTTGCCTATACTTTTGCTACAGAAATATTACTGGGGTCTTCCTATGCACTGGAATATGTTTTTCTCCAGCAGGCTTCAGGGTATTCTGCAGCTTCCTAATTGTGTATAATACAGTATGCGCACACTGCCCCAAGTTAGACGCAAGATATCAGTCTCATGTCCAATATGGTTCTGAGCATACGACGCCCAGAAGCCTCAATATATTGAAACACATAATACCTGCCCTTACGGGCGTTGAAGAGATTACATCAGTAACATATATATATATATATATATATATATATATATATATATATTCTTATTCGCTGGGTCATATAGAATTCCCTGCCCACCTTCTCTCAAGTCCAGTGTAGTGTCCCCTCAGCATGCGGTCAAGTTGAAGGAATTTCAGTGTACGTGGTAGTCTTTGTTTAAGAAGTTTCAATATGGGGGGGAGTTTCGGTGTGGGGGAAGGTAGGGCTGGGGTAACGCACAATAATGAATACAGGTATACATAATATTGTGACTTTAACTCTTAGAGGCTGCTTGTGGAACTTTGTATTAGGCTAACATTATACCACACATTTTTCACCATGCCATTGTCCAGCAATTACCATGGTGAGATTGTGTGGCCATTAACCTCCACAGAGTTAAAGTCACTACAGTAGTGTAATGCATTTGGTTTTTACAAATCAATAGACATTTTATGCTAACTAATTATCATGTCTACTACAACCCCCCCCCCCCCCCTTGAAATGTCTATTCTCTAACTTTCCCTAGTAATTCCACAATCCTCTGTGGGTGACCCTCCTTGGGGTCCCAAATCTAGGCAGGCCCATCAAGCATACCAAGGTAAGCTCTCTAAGCCAACCACGGGTTCTTCACAGCCCTTGCGACTGGACCACAGCTAGCCTGGGTCCCCCGTAGTCACCGACTCATAATTCCAAGGAGGGTGGTCTGACCCTATAACTGAAGCGCGTTGTAGGTTGGATTTAGGGTCTTCAAGGGGGTGTAGGACTTGTCCTCTCCTTCTGGGGATGCATTCAGTAAACTCATTGTGGGAGCGGCTTTTTCAACAGCAGTTTCACAGGTCTTTTTGACACAGGGGACAACACAGCAGGCTAAAAAAGAAAAGATAATCAGTACACATAGAAAAGCAATGCCTATCTGGACCAGAATTATCTGCCACCCGCTCATCCATGAAAAGTACCAGTCCCAAAGGTCAGTTATCCCTGAGTTTCTTTTTAATTCTTCCGATAGTGCGTCAACTTCTTAATGGCAACTGTGACTTTACCCGTGGGTCCTGCATTGTCTGGCATGTAGGTACAACAAGTCTCTCGTATCATCTTACAGACACCCCCCTTCTCAGCTAAAATCATGTCTAAAGCCATTCTATTTTGAAAAGTCATAGTTGAGGCAGGTCCTAATTGGTCAGCTAGTCCCTGTAAGGCATCTCTGGTGTAATTTATAAATCGCTGCTGATGGTAATAAATATAATTAATCCAGTCAACGTTTTTATTTACCGTAATAAGTGGGAAAATGGACTCGAATCCAGCTTTAACTTGGTCTCTAGCTTTAAATTCGTCAGGTACCCCCCTTGGCTGTCCTATGGCATCAATGTACACGTGTAAGTCGAAACTACCGCCAGGAGCCTCTCTTCTCACTCTATGGTAACTATTGGGGGTAACCTCATTATCCTCAACGTTATCTGACAGGATGTGGAGGGGCATAAGGGCTTTTGCTAAGACACACTCCCCTGTCCAATTACCTTCCAGACGGGTCCTCAACCTCATGTCTCCACAGAGCCAGTAAACGTCTCCTAAGGACTGGACCTGATTCTGCGTCCATTCCCCTCCCAGTGTACTGTAGGAGGAGCAATACCCGTTGGTGAAGTTCCTCCAAAATCTCCCTCCACCTTGTCTGTTTGCATAGCAGGTGTAGTTTTCAGGGTAGATTGTAATACTCTCCCCGGGGCGAGGCACTTGGGTGATTATGGGGTATTCTTTTTTCCACTTCTCACAAGCAGTGTGATTAGGGGAAATGTTCGTGAAGAGACTAAGGAAACACTCTTCAACATCTACATGGAGATTCAGAGGGACCGTCCCCAAGTGCGGTCGGGCAATACCGCACACGTAACAGTTAGACTTGTTGCTCTTGTTGGTGTTGTACCTCATCCACTCCAACCAGAGATTCTGGTCAGAGTGGCCAGTCTCTGCTGTCATGACGTCTTCAAAGGTAGGGTCGGCTATTGCCATCATGTTCGTCAAGGTCTTTATTTTGGGGCGCAGGGGGTTAAATATGGGCACGGGACTAGGTGAAGGCTTCCATTCGGGAGCATCTACCATATCCCTTATTTTAAACTTCCCTAAGAGATCTGTCCTCCCGTACCGGTATGTCCCCAAACATTAAGTCCCCTCTAGAGATGAGCGAACGTACTTGTTACGAGTACTTACGCACCCGAGCACCGCCATTTTCGAGTACAGCGGTACTCGCGCGTAAAGATTCGGGGGGCGCCGTGGCGGCACGGGGGGTAGCAGTGGGGAGTGGGGGGGAGAGGGAGAGAGAGAGGGCTCCCCCCTGTTCCCCGCTGCTCCCCCCCGCACCGCCGCGCCTCTCCCCGCCCCCCGGCGCCCCCCGAATCTTTACGCCCGAGTACTGAAGTACTCGAAAATGGCGGTACTCGGGTGCGTAAGTACTCATTACGAGTACGTTCGCTCATCTCTAGTCCCCTCGTCTCCCGGGCTTGGATTTTCTATGTTTAGTGTAAGAACCATATTAAAGCCAAGCAACATACTAAGTTCAGCCTTCCAGTTCCCACTATCCTTAGTATTCTTAAGGAGGGTCATACGACTAATTAGGGATTTCCCGCTCTTATCTTTCTTATTTAAGGCATTTCGCAATTTGTAGGACCAGTCTGTTCCTGTGTTCCATCCCACTGATCCCCAATAGCGACAGTCTTCTCCCCAGAGGTTATCAGTGACACAAATATATTGTATTCCCCGGGTGTACAAGTCATATAGCCAGCTAGACCGGGCTGAATCCGGCCCATGGTGGGGTTTTGTTTCTAGACACGGGACCACAGTACAATAGTCGAAGGAATATGTGGCCACCTGAGTGTTGGATGAGTTATACCAAAAGGTAACAGTACCCTCATATTCCTCCGACCAAGGATTCCAGTTGTCCCCCTCCTCTCTCGTAATTACTGCTCGAGATCCACCTCCCACTCTAACTAGTCCCAACCAGAGTAATGTCCACAGCATGACTAGACCTGGTCTCCCAGATCTGGAACTTTCTTACAGTGGGAAGCATGGATCCAAGTGGGTCTTCCGGCTAGATTCACAGCTGTGGTAGTAGTCAGAAGCACCTGGTAGGGACCATCAAATCAAGGCTCGAGGGAGTGCTTCCTGAGGAACTTCTTGACATACACCCAATCCCCAGGCTGCAAGGTATGGGTCCCGGTGTCCGCCTCTGGATCTGGAATGGAAGAGAACACCTGCGCATGGACCTTGGTTAGTTCTTTGGCAAGGGAAGTCACATACTTAGTCAACACATCAGATTGCAGTTGTAACTGTTGGGGATAGTAACAACCTAACCTTGGGGCTGACCCAAACAGGATCTCATAGGGGGATAGTGCGTGATCCCCCCTGGGTGTATATCTCACACTAAATTGGGCTATTGGGAGACAGTCTGTCCAGGGTAGCCCTGTTTCCTGCGTCATTTTTAGCATTTTGCTCTTTAGTGTGCCATTAAGTCTCTCTACCTTTCCACTACTGTGGGGGTGGTAAGGTGTGTGAAACAGCAGACTGCTACTAAGGGCCTGCCAAATTTCTTTGGTGACGTTGGCAGTGAACGCTGGACCTTGGTCACTTTCGATGACCTCTGGGATTCCGAACCTGCAGACGGGTTCTGAGAGTAGTTTCTTAGCAGTAGTCCTTGCAGTCATATTGCTCACTGCGTATGCTTCTGGCCAGGTGGAGAAGACATCTACTACTACTAGGGCGTATTCGTATCACCCGCTCTTTTGCATCTGGATGTGGTCAATCTGGATCCGATGAAAGGGATACCTGGGTCTGGCGAGGTGTTTTGCAGGAACCTTCTCCATACGCCCTGGGTTACATTCCGCACAAGTAATGCACAACTTACAGTATCGGTCAGTCAGAACTGAGATTCCAGGGGCCACGTAGTACTTCTGAATGAGGGCGTTCATCAGCATTTTGGATAGGTGCGTGGGTCCATGAGCCCATTGTACCACTGCTGGGTACAGAGATCTTGGAAGACAGGGTTTCCTTGAGATTTGATACAGCCCTCTTCTGTCTTTGGTAGCCCCCTTATCTTCCCAGATTTTCAGCTCTTCTGGCGTAACTCTCGCCTGTGCTTCTGAGAGACTTCTTACATCTGGGGTGGTAGACACCTCTGGTCCCATCTGGGCGACCGTTTCTATTGGCTGATCCTCCACCCGAGTCTCACTTCCTTCGTCTGGACCTGCTGCCTTGTCAGCTAGATAGTTCCCTCTAGCTTCTGGTGAGTTTAACTTTCCGTGAGCCTTGACCTTCAGCACAGCCACTTGGGTAGGTAGAAGTAGAGCATCCATCAGTTCTCAGATAGCCTCATGATGTTTCACTGGAATACCAGCTGTCATCAGGAATCCCCTGGTTTTCCATATTAGTCCAAAGTCGTGGGCCACTCCAAGAGCATACCTGGAGTCCATGTAGATATTTGCAGTCTTCCCTTTGGCCAATTTACAGGCTGAAATCAGGGCTTGCAGTTCTGCAAGTTCTTGTGCAGACATCATCAAAGGCATCCTCTGAGCTTGGAGGATGGTGTCTTCCATAGTGATTGCATACCCCGTGTGAAACCTTCCCTTGCTGTCCACGTACCTGGAACCATCAATAAAAATTGTAAGTTCGGGATTCTGCAGTGGGGTATCTAGAACAGTAGGTAGGTGTGAGGTTTCTTGTTTCATAAGCTCAAAGCAATCATGTTCGGGCACCCCCGGATCGTTTGTTTCTTTTTCCTCTTCTGACTCTACACCCCCCTCAGGAAGTGGGAGGAGAGTGGAGGGGTTGAGAACATGGCATAGGTGTAGAGTCACATTATCCGGCAGGAGGAGGTGCCTTGCTGCCGAAAGATGTTTTGGTTGCGTTTGATTGAGGATGGCCGTAATGTCATGAGGAGCTTGGACAATCAAAGGGTGTCCCAAAACAAGGTCCGAAGTTTTGTCCAACAGGACCTGAGCAGCAAAAACGGCCCTTAGGCAGGAGGGCCCTCCACGGGCTACTGTGTCTAGCTGTGCAGAGTAGTAGCCAACTGGCCTCATTCTGGGGTCATGAGATTGGGCAAGGACACCCGTCGCATGTCCCTGCCGTTCGCTGACAAAAAGGTGGAAGTCCTTGTTATAGTCCGGCAGGCCCAATGCAGGGGCTGTGGAGATGGCTGTCTTCAGAAGATAAAAACTTTCAAGCGCCTCGGGTCCTAGAAGAAATGGATCCGTCTTTACAGCATCGTACAGAGGTTGCATCAGTAGAGAGGCTTCTGGGATCCATGATCTGCAGTAGGAAATTAGGCCAAGGAAAGCCTGTAACGCCCGTGGAGTTTGGCACTTGTATCCTCTGGACTGCCAGTATCCGTTCGTGGGTGAGGTGCCTGGCCCCCTGTGTGATGCAGTGACCAAGGAAAACCACTGAAGTGGAGCACCACTGGAGCTTGGATAGAGATGCTTTGCAACCTTGGTCGGCCAGGAAGTGATGCAGGCTTTCCGACGCCGCCTCAGCTATGGGGAGGTCATCAGCGCACAGCAAGAGGTCATCAACATATTGTAGGAGAACAACCGTAGTGTGTTCCGATTGCCATGATGCGAGGATGGACGCTAAGGCTTTTGCCAACTGACTTGGAGAATTCTGGGCCCCCTGAGGCATCACGGTCCATGTATATTGCCGGTCATCATGGGTGAAGGTGAAGAGAAATTGGCAGGACGGGTCCAACGGAATGCTGAAGAAGGCATTTGCAAGATCCACGACTGTGAAGTATGTGGCTGTGGGCGGTACCCCCGCCAACAGGGTATGTGGATTAGGCACGAGGGGTGTGTCCAAAATGGTGGCCTCGTTCACTGCTCTGAGGTCCTGCACCATACGGTATTTCACCGGCATCCCCTTGGGTGTCTTCTTCTTTACTGGAAACAATGGGGTGTTGCAGGGAGATTCACAGGGTATGAGTGCCCCATTTTCCAAGAGTGCCTTCACTTGCCCTGCGATAGCCTGTGAGACGGCAATCTTAAGTGGATACTGCGGCCGACGTGGGAGGCTGGATCCAGGCTTCAGTTTAACTACCACAGGTGGCACTCAGAGTTTACCGATGTCTTCCGGGCCCTTGGACCACTGTTTATCTGGGATTCGCTGGAGGACATCGGCCGGCACTGTATTAAGGTTTTCTGTGCTGACTGCAAGGAGTAAAGGTTCTGATGCCAGAATCATCATATCTTCATCCACGGTATATGTGATGGTGGCTTGCAACTTGGATAGCAGGTCTGCTCCCAGAAGGTTCAGCGGAGATGTCTTGTGGATCACAAACCGTGCTAACACATTAGGGAGAGAGCCAATCTGCAGGGGTTTTGAAAGGCGGTGAGAGGTAGAACATCCTTCTATGCCCATGGTCAAGATTTCGACATTGTCCAGCAGGGTCTTGAAAGGGAAATCCGCTTCCTTAATCACACTTCTGGCTGCACCTGTGTCCAGAAGGAAGGTAGTGGGACGGCCTGCAACGGAGAGGGTAACCTGGGCTTGTGGACCCGGCAGATCGGTGTTGGTACCCCGCTGAGACATGGCCATCATGGACACAGGCTTGCCACTGTCCTATTGTAGAAGGTCAGTGGCTGGAGGAGGTGGGGGAGGAAGTTGCTCTTTGGTGCTTCGGCCAGAACGTCGCCTCCTTGGGGCGCGGCAGTCACGGCGGAAATGTCCAGGGCAACCACAATTGTAACACGTGTGCTCGTCTGGTTGTCCAGGCTGTGGTGTCCGAAACCTCTGCAGGGATGGGTCCTCTGCCAGCATAGCCAGTGAGTGTCATTTTCCTTCTAGTCCCTTTGCTACCAGTAACAGCGTATCCATGGACAGCGTCTTGTATTCCGGACGAGATGTGATGAGACCTTTCCGTATGGGTTCACGAAGTCCCAACACAAAGGCAGATGAAAGCATTTGGGCATGCGCTTTGGTTTGCGTGGAGAAGCCTGGGTCATTAAACAACTGAATCAGGCGAGTGTGGTACTTCTCCACAGATTCTTCCTTTTCCTGGGTGACGTCTTGGATGGTGGTGGCTTGATCTGCAAGACGATCCTGGGCCCACACCTTGATCTGTTCGCAGAATTGGACACCGGATTCATATGTAATATCGCTCTCCACCTTTAGTGGGTCCAGGTGCTTTTCAATCACTGGCCAGTAGGTGTCTACTGCTTTAACTTTAGTAAGGGACTGGAGGTCCTTCCAGGTAGCACTAAAATTCTTCTGAATTTGCACCAGTCTCCAGTAAAAAGGCATTGGCTGTCTCTCCGGGTCAGGGAGACTGTTAGGGAGGCTGGATGCTTGAGTAGGAGTAAAAGAAACGTACAACACAGGAGCATCAGCAGGAGGCTGGAATCCTGCGGACATGGGAGGCTGTTAGCTGTGGGCTAAACGTGCGGGCCCTGGTATCGGGGCCCGCTGGTCACCACTTGCGTTAATGAAGTGTTCAAGGCGGTCCTGCGCACTTCGAATGTCTCTCTGTACTCCTTGGAATACCCCCATGAGGCTACAGGTTACATTAGCACTTCAGGGGGAAGGATCTGCCCATGGATGGAATCCGTAGCCAGGGGCAAGGCTCGGGGAACCATCTTCCCCTAACATCATCAGGGAAAAGCTGCCGAAATTGGACTGGTTAGCTAGTTCTACAGTGCCCTCTGGGGATAGAGGCACAGTGCTGGATGGCACATGGAAAGTGCCATCTGCACGCAGCACTGGATACAGGGGTATCAGAGAATTAGGCTTCCCGGGTGTAGCAAGATGGCCACCGGAGGAGGAAGGGGTGGGGCCAGGTGAGGCAAGATGGGCGCTGGAGGAGGAAGGGGTGGAGCCTGGGGCGGCAGCCCTTCCAGGTGAGGCAAAATGACCGCTGGAGGAGGAAGGGGCGGGCACTGGGGCGGCACCACTTCCAGATGAGGCAAAATAGCCGCTGGAGGAGGAAGGGACGGGGCCTGCTCCTGTCCCGGATGGGGAGGGACTGCAAGTGACGTTACAGACACTGGAAGTGGGCACATGGGAGGAAGTGACATCAGGGTAGGGGCGGGGCGCCCCACAATTACTGCAGACCTCACGCCATGTGGGATTTTGAACATTACAAACACGGCAGGTCCAGCAAGGATGGCCGCCATCATAGGGAGGGAGTATAGTGGACACAAAGGCATTACATTGTTCATGCTACAAGTAATACACATCCCCCTCCTTCATCTCCTCCTCCACCCAATTCTGCTTGTGTATCCCTTTTCCTACTCTATACCATGCCTCAGCAGTCTGTAGCACCCCCCTGTCTGCCAGAGCCCCCTTTTAATCCCTCAAAACTTTCCTCCATTGTTCTGGCTGTAATCTACCACCCCTAATGTTCTCCCATCCTGCAACTTTCCTGATTCTTTCCCATTGTTCAGCAAACTCTGCTCCCTCCCTTTCAGCAACCAAATCACATGCTCTATGGCCCTTGTCTTTGCTCACTTTGTTCCCCATTCTCTGAACAACCTGAATCTATATGCCTAACCTTCTCAATCTGCTCAACTCTATTCTACCTACTAAATCTATCCTATCCGAAGTTTCTGCACACAATAGTGTTCCCCTTGTAAAATCTGCCTTCTTCAAATCCTTCCAATATAACCCCTCTTTCCCCCTCAGATCACAATGCATATTAATTCTATAACACTGAACAAACGGGACAGAAGGGATTACTGGAGAATACCCACAATGACTCATGGTATATATATCTCACCTACCTTTGCAACAGCCCACCCTCTACTAGTAATCCCCAACAGCACTCCCTGCACACAAGTTTGACATGACATTTAGCTATACACAGAGACTGACGATTATATTCAGTGACTAAGACCTCAACAATATCCGGAGCCTTTAGCCGTCACACCACACGGCTATAATCTCTGCGTATCCCTCCCTATGAGCAAGAGCATATACTGTGCTCGATCATACAAGTGAATACGCCTATTTTAGATTTACCTGACCTCACACTATTACCTAGGAGAGTGCGCCCCTCGGGCGTGCGCCCTCAAAGCGCATAGGAACACAGACTATGTCCTGCTATACACTCAAGTCTGACCATCTACGCACAAAAAGTTAATCCTCACAGAATCTGTCTCTTGGTCTTAGATACACAGTCTTTAACCGTCTCAGACACAACATTCACAGCATACAGAGTACCCCTAGACAGGTTACACGGAGGTAATCGGGTAGACAGAACTAGAGTTATTATCTGCCTTTCACTGAAGGTCTAGTCTGGATCAGATATAGGCAGATTAACAGTTGGAAGTCAGCTGATACAGGTAGATTAACATAAAGCAATCTTACCGTGTTCTGTAGATTTTCGGGCCCCTGAGTTCCGCGTGTTATCTGCCGATCTCTATATGTTCCAGACTCTGACTCTTCACAAATCCACCCGCTCACACAGGAACGCCAATTGAACTGGAATATGTTTTTCTCCAGCAGGTTTCAGGGTATTCTGTAGCTTTCTAATTGTGTATAATACAGTATGCGCACACTGCCCCAAGTTAGACGCAAGATATCAGTCTCATGTCCAATATGGTTCTGAGTATACGACACCCAGAAGCCTCAATTTATTGAAACACATAATACCTGCCCTTTATGGGTGTTTAACAGATTACATAAGTAACATATATATATTCTTATTCGCTGAGTCAAATAGAATTCCCTGCCTCCCTGCCCACCTTCTCTCAAGTCCAGTGTAGTGTGGACTTTGTCCCCTCAGCATGCGGTCAAGCTAAAGGAATTTCAGTGTACCCTTCACAGGTATAGACTAAAAGAATATAGTTTATTAGAAACTCTTAAAAACATATACGGGCTGACTAACAGTACTAACATACATTAACACAAAAAAGAGGAGAAGATATATTTCGGTGTAGAGGTCGCAGAGAACTACGGCTCTGAATGACTGGTGAAGTCACAGAGAAATTGAGCCGTATTTCTCTGTGACTTCACCAGTCATTCAGAGCCGTAGTTCTCTGCGACCTCTACATACGACTGTCACCAGTCATTCAGTGCAGGAACTCTGTATATGCACTAAAGTTATCCACTTATACTGACCATGCTATTGTGACCATTATCTACATTGGAGACATTGGATGCATAATTCAAACTTGCACCGAAATATATCTTCTCCTCTTTTTTGTGTTAATGTATGTTAGTACTGTTAGTCAGCCCGTATATGTTTTTAAGAGTTTCTAATAAACTATATTCTTTTAGTCTATACCTGTGAAGGGCTTTTAAGAAAAATTTACATATAGATTTCCCGTCTCTGTGATAAGCAAAGAATTTCAGTGTACGTGGCAGTCTTTGTTTCAGTATGGGGGGGGGGGGGTTCGGTGTGGGGGACGGTAGGGCTGGGGTAACACATAATAATGAATACAAGTATACATAATATTGTGACTTTAAAGGGGTTGTCCCGCGAAAGCAAGTGGGGTTATACACTTCTGTATGGCCATATTAATGCACTTTGTAATGTACATTGTGCATTAATTATGAGCCATACAGAAGTTATTCACTTACCTGTTCCGTTGCTAACGTCCCCGTCTCCATGGTGCCGTCTAATTTTCAGCGTCTAATCGCCCGATTAGACGCGCTTGCGCAGTCCGGTCTTCTCCGTTTTGAATGGGGCTGCTCGTGCTGGAGAGCAGCGCTCGTAGCTCCGCCCCGTCACGTGTGCCAATTCCAGCCAATCAGGAGGCTGGAATCGACAATGGACCGCACAGAAGCCCTGCGGTCCACCGAGGGTGAAGATCCCGGCGGCCATCTTCACAAGGTAAGTAAGAAGTCACCGGAGCGCGGGGATTCGGGTAAGTACTGTGCGGGTTTTTTTTTAAGCCCCTGCATCGGGTTTGTCTCGCGCCGAACGGGGGGGCTATTAAAAAAAAAAAAAAACGTTTCGGCGCGGGACAACCCCTTTAACTGTTAGAGGCTGCTTGTGGAACTTTGTGCTAGTCTAACATTATACCACACATTTTTCACCATGCCATTGTCCAGCAATTACCATGGTGAGATTGTGTGGCCATTAACCTCCACAGAGCTAAAGTCACTACAGTAGTGTAATACATTTGGTTTATACAAATTAATAGACATTTTATGCTAACTAATTATCATGTCTACTACACCTATACCTTTTCTACTGAATGGTTTGAGGGGTTCGCCTATACTCTTGCTATAGAAATGTTACTGTGGTCCGCCTATACAGTTTCTATTGAATGGTTTGAGAGGTTCGCCTTTACTTTTGCTACATACATGTTACTAGGGGTCCGCATATACTCTTGCTACAGAAATGTTACAGGGGTCTGCCTAAACTTTGGCTACATAAATGTTACTGGGGTCCGCCTATACTCTTGCTATAGAAATGTTACTGGGGGTCAGCCTATACTCTTGCTATAGAAATGTTACTGGGGGTCAGCCTATACTCTTGCTATAGAAATGTTACTGTGGGCCTTCTACGCAGTCCCTACTGAATGGTTTGAGGGGTCCGCTTATACTCTTGCTACATAAAGGTTACTAGGGTCCGCCTACACTCTTGCTACATAAATGTTACTAGGGTCCACCTATACTCTTGTTATAGAAATGTTACTGTGGGCCTTCTACGCAGTCCCTACTGAATGGTTTGAGGGGTCCGCTTATACTCTTGCTACAGAAATGTTACAGGAGTCTGCCTATACTTTTGCTACAGAAATGTTACTGGGGTCCACCTATACTCTTGTTATAGAAATGTTACTGTGGTGCGCCTATATTCTTGCTACAGAAATGTTACTGGGGTCTTCCTATACTTTTGATACAGAAATGTTACTGGGGTCTGCCTATGCAGTTTCTACTGAATAGTTTGAGGGGTTCGACTATACTCTTGCTATAGAAATGTTACTGGGGTTCGCCTATACTCCTGCTACAGAAATGTTACTGGAGTCTGCCTATACTTTTGCTAAAGAGATGTTACTGGGGTCCGCCTAAACTCTTGCTACAGAAATGTTACTGTGGTGCGCCTATATTCTTGCTACAGAAATGTTACTGGGGTCCGCCTATACTCTAGCTACAGAAATGTTACAGGGGTCTGCCTATACTTTTGATACAGAAATGTTTCTAGGGTACGCCTATGCAGTTTCTACTGAATAGTTTGAGGGGTTCGCCTATACTCTTGCTATAGAAATATTACTGGGGTCCGCCTATAGTCCTGCTACAGAAGTGTTACTGGGGTACGCCTATGCAGTTTCTCCTGAATGGTTTGAGGGGTTCGCCTATAGTTTTCCTACAGAAATGTTACTGGGGTACGCCTATACTCTTGCTATAGAAATGTTACTGTGGGCCTTCTATGCAGTCTCTACTGAATGGTTTGAGGGGTTCGCTTTTTCTTTTGCTACATAAATGTTACGGGGTCCGCTTATACTCTTGCTACATAAATGTTACTGGGGTCCGCCTATACTCTTGCTACAGAAATGTTACAGGAGTCTGCCTATACTTTTGCTACAGAAATGTTACTGGGGTCCGCCTATACTCTTGCTACAGAAATGTTACTAGGGTCCGCCTATACTCTTGCTACAGAAATGTTACAGGAGTCTGCCTATACTTTTGCTACAGAAATGTTACTGGGGTCCGCCTATACTCTTGCTATAGAAATGTTACTGGGGTCTGCCTAAACTCTTTCTATAGAAATGTTACTGTGGTGCGCCTATATTCTAGCTACAGAAATGTTACTGGGGTCCGCCTATACTCTAGCTACAGAAATGTTACTGGAGTCCGCCTATACTCTAGCTACAGAAATGTTACAGGGGTCTGCCTATACTTTTGATATAGAAATGTTACTGGGGTACGCCTATGCAGTTTCTACTGAATAGTTTGAGGGGTTCGCCTATACTCTTGCTATAGAAATGTTACTGGGGTCCGCCTATAGTCCTGCTACAGAAGTGTTACTGGGGTACGCCTATGCCGTTTCTCCTGAATAGTTTGAGGGGTTCGCCTATAGTTTTTCTACAGAAATGTTACTGGGGTCCGCCTATACTCTTGCTATAGAAATGTTACTGGGGTCCGCTTATACTCTTGCTACAGAAATGTTACAGGGGTCTGCCTACTTTTGCTACAGAAATGTTACTGGGGTCCGCCCATACTCTTGCTATAGAAATGTTACTGTGGTCCATCTATGTTGTCTTTACTGAATGGTTTGAGGAGTTCGCCTTTACTTTTGCTACAGAAATGTTACTGGGGTCTGCCTATACTCTTGCTACAGAAATGTTACTGGGGTCTGCCTATACTCTTGCTACAGAAATGTTACTGGAGTCTGCCCCATACTTTTGCTAAAGAGATGTTACTGGGGTCCGCCTATATTCTTGCTACAGAAATGTTACTGGGGTCCGCATATGCTCTTGCTACAGAAATGTTACTGGGGTCTGCCTATACTCTTGCTATAGAAATGTTACTGGTGTCCGCCTATACTATTGCTATAGAAATGTTACTAAGGTCTGCCTATACCTTTGCTACAGAAATGTTACTGGGGTACGCCTATGCAGTTTCTACTGAATGGTTTGAGGGTTTTGCCCATAGTTTTCCTACAGAAATGTTACTGGGGTCCACCTATACTCTTGCTATAGAAATGTTACAGGGGTCTGCCTATACTTTTGCTACAGAAATGTTACTGGGGTCCGCCTATACTCTTGCTATAGAAATGTTACTGTGGTCCATCTATGCCGTCTCTACTGAATGGTTTGAGGGGTTCGCCTTTACTTTTTTTTAAACAATGTCTTTTATTTTTTTCATGGTGAAAAAAAAAAATCATATTACAATTTTAATAGAAACATAGAGGTTATGCAATCAAAAATAGTCAAAGTAGGCCACGCAGGGCGTCAGGCATAGTAGAGTTATGAAATTACCCAGCAGAATGATTCTATGTGGAGGAAGCTACATATTAAATTCCCTTGGCTTTGCAGCTATGCGTCTGTTGCTAGCCGGGCCGATGAGGTACGTAGCCATGAGTGCTAATGTTTATGCGTAGCATAGACAGCAAACAGTTTGTAGGTATGGAGTGTGTGAAAGATTATGAACTTGAACTAGAACAGGTAACATATATGGTAAAGTAACTACGAGATGTCAGATTTACATGTTAAGAGATGTAGCAGTGAGCCAGGTTGAGTTTTAGTAGTGGTCAAGTTTTAGGTTGTGAGGCTGGATCTTTATTGGATTTTTGCGAAATAGTGAATCCCGGGGTTCCAAACTGACAGAAAACGCTCTGTGTTTGCTGTCTCCCAAGCTACCAGTTCCTCAAATCTAAAATGTAAATCTGGGAGACTTTGTCCCTCCAGAGGTCTAGAGTGGAGGTTGATTTTTCTCTCCAAAGCAGGGGGATAATTAATTTAGCTGCTGACAGGAGTATCGTCGGCAGGTGTTTCTTAGATGGTGTGAATTGTGGGGTAGGTTTCCATAAAAGAACCTCTTCCGGGGTTAAAGTGTATGAAGTTTTGCATATTTTGTTTATTCGGTCGGTGATTTTCTCCCAGAAGGGTTTTATAGCAGGGCATTGCCACCAGATATGTAGTATAGAGCCTCTGTCGGCATAGCACCTCCAGCAGTTATTATTTGGTGAAAGGTTTGCTTTGTATAGGTAGTCAGGTGTTTTATAGCATCTAGTGAGGATTTTAAAAGAGTTTTTCTGAATCCGGATGCACCTGGAAAATCCATGCGAGTTACTAAGGACTTTCTGGGTCTCTTTCTTATTTAGGGAGATTTTTAATTCGTTTTCCCATTCTCTGATAAACCAAGGTTTTTCTGGAGCTTGGTTGAGTAGTAAGTTCTTGTACAGGAGAGTCATATTTTTCTTTGGAAGGGGCGTAAAGGATAGATAAGCCTCGAACCAGATCTCTTGTTCTGTTACAGAAGATTGAAATCTTTTGATAGAGTTATATAAATCCAGGCTCTCCATGAAGTTGACTGGTTTGTCTGGAATTAATTTTTTGATTTGGAATGGATTAGTAAAGCAGCAGTTTTTTAATATTTTGGTTATAGTTATTGAGCTGAGGTGTGTCCAGGCTCCGGTCACCTTCTTCGGTTTGTTCAGTAATATTGACGGGATTAGTGAGGCTGGAGTCATTGGGGCTAATTTTGCTATAGGTTCTTTATCGTGCCGTAGGGAGCGGACTACTTTAATAGTACCTCTCGTGGTCGGACTTAGATTTGAGAGCATGTTTGTGAGAGGGCCAATTGACTAGAGATGATATTGATCTTTAGGCTGTAGAGCTTCTTTTTTGAGTTTTGTGTCTGGTGGGTTTTTATCCAGGTTAGATAATGATAGCCATCTGGCTTAGTGTATGGCCTTGTAGTGGAGTAGAACATTGGGAAGGTTGAAGCCGCCTTGCGCTTTTTTCTGAGTTAGATAAGTGAGAGCTAGGCGGTGTTTACGCTTATTCCAGATGAAATGACAAAAAGTTTGGTTAGTTTGGTGAAGAAGCACAGTGGTATTTCTATTGGTACTGTCTGTAGGGTGTAGAGGATATAGGGGAGGATGTAGGTGGAGATTAAGTTTTTGCTGCCTATCCAAGAGAGGTATGGAACTTTTAATTGCTGAAGTTGAGAGTGTACTTTCTTAAGGAGAGGGACATAGTTGGCTTTGAATAGGAGGGCGGGGTTTGGGGTCAATATGATGCCTCGATGTTTTAAGCCTGAGGAGGGCCATATGATGGGATGTTGTTTTTAAGTGTGTTTATTATGTTGTTTGGGGATGAGATGTTTAGGGCTTCAGATTTACTGTAATTTACTTTAAAGTTCGAAATTTTCCCGAAAAGTTTGAAAATTTCTAGGCTTTTGGGGAGTGCTTCTTTGGGATTGGTCATTAAGATAAAGAGATCATCTGCGAACGCTGCTGTGGTGTGGGTGTTGTTTCCTACTTTTAGTCCTCTAATGTCTGGAGTTTGTCTGATCTTCTGTAATAGAGTTTCCACAACTAATATGAAAAGGGTTGGTGACAGTGGGCAACCCTGCCTAGTACCATTATTGATAGGGAAGGGGTTCGAAAGTGAGCCATTTACACGGATTCTGGCTGAGGGTTTAGAGTATAATGATAATATCGCCTTTATGAACTGTGCTGGATGGCCAAATTTGGTCAATGTGTGGGTCATGAAAGTCCAGCTCACTCTGTCGAACGCCTTTTCGGCATCTGTGCTAAGAAGAGTGAGTGGGACTCTGTTAGATTTGCCTAGTGGATGGCGTTGATAATGTGGGTTGTATTAAATTTACCTTCCCGACCTGGGACGAAACCCGTTTGGTCCGGTTGGATGAGTCAGGGAATTACTGGGGTGATACGTTGAGCAACAAGTTTTGCCCACCATTTGAGTTTAATAATAAAATAGGGCGATAATTACCGCAGACTTCTGAATCTTTGCCGTATTTTGGGATCAGGGTGATAAAGGCCTCGAGAGTTTGCTTAGGGAGCGTCGCCCCTTGGAGTAGCGAGTTGCACAGGTTCGTGAAATGTGGTAGTAGTGTTTTCACGAATTTTTTATAATAGAGCACTGGGATACCATTTGGGCCAGGGCTTTTCCTGATAGGGATGGAAGATAAAGTGTCAAATACCTCCGATGGAGTGAATGGGTGTAGCAACTGGGCACGCTCTTCATCTTTTAACATGGAGAGGTCAAGGGAATTGAAGAAGGAGATTATTTCTGTTGATTCTGTATTCCGTTTGTTGCTGGTTGTGGGGTGATTCAGGTTATACAAAGATGTGTAATATTTTTCAAATTCTTTTGCTATTTCTGTTGTGGAGGTAGCTATGTTGCCAGAGGGAGATTTTATTTTGTAGATAAAGGCTTTTTTTTTTGTTTCTTGATTAGGTTTGACGTGAGCTTGGAGCCTTTGCCTCCATGCGAGTACATTTTATATCTGACTAGCTTACCCGTCGCGCGTTGCTGCGAAGACAGACAGACATACATACATTAGTTTTTATATATCTAGATAACAACCAATCAGCGCAGCTTTCATGTTACCTCAGTGGTATAAGATATAACAACCAATCACAGCGCAGCTTTCATGTTACCTTAGCAGTATAAAATATAACAACCAATCACAGCGCAGCTTTCATGTTACCTGAGCAGTAAGAGACATAACAACCAATCACAGCGCAACTTTTATTCTGCCCCAGCAATATAAAAAATAGCAACCAATCAAAGCGCAGCTTTCATGTTACCTCTGCAGTATTATATATAGCAACCAATCACAGCGCAGCTTTCATGTAACCTCTGCGGTATTATATATAGCACCCAATCACAGCGCAGCTTTCCTGTTACCTCAGTGGTATAATATATAACAACGAATCGCAGCACAGCTTTCATGCAACCTCAGTAGTATAAGAAGTAGCCACCAATCACAGCACAGCTTTCATTTTACCTCAGCATTCTCAATATCCAGCAATTGTCTTGCGAAACGTTCGGCGGATGCATCATTTTCTGGTTGAACACTCATCCCGTCGCTCGTAATGCCTTTTGCTTTTGTGCTTGAGATGGAAATCAAACAATCTTTGTCTGGGGGGGCATAACTGTCGACGATGCTCGCACGCGCGCCACCTATCGTAGGATAGTTGTACTATGCCAGTAACCTTCCCAGGAGTGCACTCAACAACTTCCCAAAGTCTCATGGCAATTGGATGAATGGTGTAGTAATGCATAAAGGACAGACAGACAGACATACATTCATTTATATATATCAGGAAGTGAGAGAATTAGATTCCGTACGTAAAATTTGGACGCTAATTGTTTTGCACTTAGAATTAAATAATCGAGTTGGGACCCATTAGCTTTTCCTATTTATGACATAATCAATGCTCGTGCCAAATTTCAAGTTCCTCTGACATTGGGAAGCGAGAAAATTAGATTCCGTACGTAAAATTTGGACACTAATTCTTTGGCGCTTACAATTGAATAATCGAGTTGGGACCCATTGGCTTTTCCTATTTATGGCATATTCAATGCTCGTGCCAAATTTCAAGTTTCTCTGACATTGGGAAGCGAGAAAATTAGATTCCGTAGGTAAAATTTGGACGCTAATTCTTTGGTGCTTAGAATTGAATAATCGAGTTGGGACCCATTAGCTTTTCCTATTTATGACATAATCAATGCTCATGCCAAATTTCATGTTTCTACAACATTGGGAAGTGAGAGAATTAGTGGCAATGATGGAAATCGAACGATCTATGTGGGGGGGTCGTAACTGTCGACGACGCACGCACGCGCGCAATTTATCATAGCATAAATGTACTATACCTATAATCTTCCCAGAAGTGTACTCAACAACTTCCCAAAGTTTCATGACTATCAGATGAATGGTGTAGTAGCGCATAAAGGACAAACAGACAGACAGACAGACAGACACACACGCAGACATACATTGAATTTTATATATATAGAAGATGAGATGGGCTTTTGCTGTCTTTATATTCGGTATATTTTTCAGTTTAATTCTGGTGTTTTTTTTAGTTCTTTAGAACTTTGGGATCATGTGAATGTTTATGTGAAGTTTCTAAATTAGAAATTTGGGACAATAGGTCGTTAGCCTCTTTTTCTCTTTGTTTCTTTAATTTTGTGCCAAGGGCTATTAGTTCGCCTCTCACAAAGTTCTTGTGTTTCCCAAAGGATCTGTTGGGGTGTTTCAGGAGTATTATTACATTTGAAGAATTCTTCAAGTTTGCTTGTTAAAGTCTTTGTTTGTTCCTCATGGTCGATTAATGTGGGCTTTAGCTGCCACGTCCACTCCCTCACCGGCAGGCAATCGAGGGTAAGTTTTAGAGAGACTGGAGCATGGTCTGATATTGAGATGGGCCCAATGTCCACTGCTTTGATAGCTTGGACATGTGTCCCTGACATTAGAAAATAGTCTAGCCTGTGATATGTGGCGTGTACTTGGGAAAAATAGGTGAAGCCTCTTATTTCAGGATTTAGCAATCTCCAGGCATCATGTAAGTTTAAATTTGAGAGGGTGCTTTTAAGCTTACGGAGTTGTTTGTAGGAAATCGAGGAAGAGTGGGCCGTGGTGTCTATTTCTGGGTCTATTGCTGGGTTAAAATCTCCTCCTATGATCGCTACACCATCTGCAAAGTCTGCAAATTCGTTCAGAGTGCGGATTAGCCATGGAATTTGGTTTTTGTTGGGGGCGTATATATTTGCAAGTGAAATTTTTTTTGTGTGCTATCGTGCCTTTTAGAAACAGGAATCTGCCGTAAGGATCTGCTTTCATGAGGGTTGTGTTGAAGGGGATGTTATTTCCTATTGCTATAGATACCCCTCTCGAGGCTGAGGTGTGGGTACTGTGGTACCATTTGTTGTATTGGAAAGTGGGGAGTTTGGGAAGGTGGTTGTGTCTGAGGTGGGTTTCCTGTATGAACACTATTTCGGACTTCAGCTTTTTAAGTATAGTAAAGATCTGGCTGTGTTTTTAGGGGGTGTTCATTTCTCTTAGATTGAAGGAAGTACAGTTAAGATCTGCCATTGAATTTGTGAGAGAGGAAGGTAGTGTCAAACAAAACTCTAGGCATCATTGCGTTTGATTGGTAAGTCATCTCGTCAAAACAGAACCTGTAAACAGGGCTCGCTGTGTTAAGTAGTGAGCAAGAAAATTGAAATCTGCTTGGATGTGTGTGAGAATCAGAAAAGGTGTCAGCCCCACTCCGACCTGCATTTAGTGTGCAGAATAGGCGGACTTGTTGGGTCTTCCCGACACAGCCGTGCGTGTGGGGGTTTAGGGCGAGCGTGTCTCACAAGGGTGGGGGAATTTGGCGAGCCGCCCAGATGACAGGGTTAGTTGAGCAGCAAGGGACAGTTGTTATAGAGTGGAGGGGGCAGGGAGGCGGGAGCAAAGGGCGAGTTGCAGCGGCCCTCAGTGCGATCGGCACCGAGCACACCCCACCGCCCACGTGGCCCCCCACCCCACCTGAGGAGCAATTGGGGGAAGGAGCAGGAGGGGGGGCACCCACCAGCAGGAGGAGAGCGGCCCCAGCACCACCCAGCATAGTGAGCACAAAGGACAGTGTGCTTGAGTGTAACTACTTCTCCTGGATGTTCCCTGTGTGTCTTTGCAAGCACTCGTAGTAGATCTCCCAAAATGTTCAGTGTTTTACTTGTGAGTTATATTTTCCTCTGTCCAGCTGGGAGGGTGCCCTCAGGGCACCCAAAGGCAGTTTGCCAGAGGCTGCGTCCATTCCCCCACCCAGCCCCGGGAAGTCAGCCTCAATGGATGACAAGGCGGGCTGGTTGTGGGGGGGGGGGGGGCGAGAGGAAAGAGAGGTCTCCAAAACAAAGATCAGAACAGTTATAATGACAACTAGGTGTAAAGTTAACAATTGTGGAGTTGTTAACTCACGAGTCCCAGAAAGGTGAATTAGCCAAAGTCCCGGCGTATTGAAGTCCACAAAACATTTTGTGCATGAACATGGGGACCAAACTTCACCTGCAGAGGGAAAGCAAAGTAGGAGGGAGAATGACAACTGTCCAATTATGAGTGTTATAGGTCAATAGTCGGTTTGTCTTTGGGGTTTTTTGCGTTTTGTAGAGAGCTTCCATACATCCGGCTTCGCTACTTGTGGTATCTGGTGTTGCAGCTGGACCGGGAGCCACAAAGGGATGTTGATTGGTGGAATCTCTAATTTTTGCCAAGCTTCTTTAAGGTCCTCTGGCGATCTGATGGAGATTTGTTGTCCCTCTTTGAAGGTGGCAAGACCAAAAGAGAAGAGCCATTTTTTTGCTCTCATGGCGTCTGTTAGTGGTTTTAGGATCCGTCTCTTTGTCAGAGTGCTTGGAGCAAGATCCTGGAAGAGTAGGATCTTGGAGTTAACTAGGAGGATGTTCTGGACCTCTCGTGCTTTTTGGAGGATGGTTGAAGTGTCCACATAGCTGAGGAGGCCACAAATTACATCCCTTGGCGGGTCTGTAGGAGAAGGTTTAGGGCGCAGAGTTCTGTGAATGCGTTCTATTTTTATGTCTTTTGCACGTTCTTCTCCAAGAAGGGTCTGAAAAATTTGTGGGGCTGCGGATTCGAGCGCTTCTCTGGCAATGGACTCGGGGATCCCTCTGAAGCGGATGTTTTTGCGTCTGCTTCTATTTTCTTGGTCCTCGAGCAGTAGCATAGCCTGATTTAGATGGTGTTGTTGTGCTGTTAGGTTGGCCTGCAGAGCAGTGCTGTGGAGGAGAATATCTTGTTGAGTGTTTTCTAGTTCTTCGACTCTGCGTCCTATATGCTTCACCTCAGTTTTGATGTCAGCCTTTAGTACAGGCGAGATAGCTAGTGTTAGGCATTGTTTGAAGAAGGCTTTTGAGATTGCTCCTTGATCTTGGTCTTCGTTGTGATCTGAGGTAATCGATGCAGTGTCTGCATCAGAGTCCTCTATATCTAGGTCTGGCTATGCGTCAATTGTGGCTTTATTTTTCTGAGCAGCTGGAGAGCTATGTTTTTTTTTAAGATATTTATCCATCTTGTTTTGGTTTTTCTTTAGTCTTGGGGTTCCTGTCTGGTCTCTACTCCTCTCTCTGTTGGTCCTGACCATTTTTGTGCTTAGTTTTCAATCTTGAAGATAAAAGAGTCTGTACTGAGGTCTTGTGGAGGCTCGCCCCGCACTAGTTTAAGTTATGCATATGTATATAGCATTGTTTCCCAGTAGAGGGTGTTAGATTTAGTTTGCAGTTTTCACCCCTTGTTTTTGTGGGGTGGGTCTCTGACGTGCTTCCCTCAGCGGGGGTAGGGAAGGGGCTCGACTGTCGTCGGATCTTGTGTTTTTAGAGCTGGAGCTCCCAACCGTCCGTGGGGGGGGGGGGGGGGAATCTTCCCAAGTAGTGGGACACACCCGTCCACAGCAGCTTTCAGACCGCAATTTTATTTTGTGGCCACTTAATGGTGGTAAGGTAGTAATGTTTTAGGCTCCTCAGCCTAATGGCGGTCTTCTTTAGTATTCTGAGATGTAACTCTGTGTAGCTGTAAGGGAAAGGTATGCGAGTCCAATCTGCGAATTTTGGGCTGCAGTTTATGAGAGGGGGGATAGCTGTGGTGGTTTGTGCAGGTCCCTCCACAGGGACCTAGTCAAAGTCCTCAAGGCTGCAAGGGGTTAATAGGGGGCTCTGCAGTGTGAGCTTTCCCACCGCTAGGAGCGGTTAATATGGCGGTCGCTTCTTGGTGAGATCCCTTGTCGGCACCCTGAGGTGTTTAGAGTGGGGTCGGGGTCTCCCGTAGGACGCTATGGGCTCTCAGCTTTGGGATATGGTGCTGCAGTACCGCCGCTAGTTCCCTGGAGCTCGCGGACCGGAAGTGAAGCTCCGCCGGGACCAGCGCTTCAGAGGAGACCGCAGCTCCCGGTGGTGAGTAGCTCGCGGCCTTATAGAGCTGCTGCGGGGACTCGGCAAGTGCCTCCCACTTACCTCTGCTTCCTGGGTGCACCTGGTAGTCGCGAAGCCGAGCGGTGGGTCTCAAGCCGGACAGGGAGCTGTGTTATTTGTGCACGGCGCTCCGCTGCCTCGCGCGCTTCTGGCTGGCTTAGAAATGTAGTCCCCGGCTTTCTTCTGGCGCTAGGCCTCAGATGTAAGATGCAGCCTAGGTGAACGTGGGACTCTCTATTTGTTCCCGGTGCTACGAGGATGATGCTGAGGTGTAGGGAAAGGCGTCATGGGATTTGGAGGAGCTAGGGAATACTTCTTTTCCTTTCTTGGATGAGGAGCCCAGGAACATCACATCTGCCCGGTCTGTAGGTTAGGCCACACACCCCTCACCTTTACTTTTGCTACAGAAATATTACGGGGTCCGCCTATACTCTTGCTACATAAATGTTACTGGGGTCCGCCTATACTCTTGCTACAGAAATGTTACAGGAGTCTGCCTATACTTTTGCTACATAAATTTTACTGGGGTCCGTCTATACTCTTGCTATAGAAATGTTACTGGGATCCCCCTATACTCTTGCTACAGATTTGTTACTGGGGTCCGCCTATACTCTTGCTACAGAAATGTTACAGGGGTCTGCCTATACTCTTGCTATAGAAATGTTACTGGGGTCTGCCTATGCTGTGTGAGCACAAAGGCCAAGGTCCTTGGCGGGATGAAACTCTGCCATGTTTGGGCACTCTGATTTCCCATAGCACAAGGATTTTCCATAGCTCACGGCACCTTGGGTCACACAAAGTGGAGGCTGGGACCGAGCCTGAACAGGGCCCGCTCACGTACTTCCCACACAGATTATCGTGGGTCCTATCTCGGTCATGGTTTCTTGGCCTTATTATGCCACCTCCTCCTCCTGCTTGGGGTCTGGGGATCAGTGCTGGGTAACATGTATTTTCTCTCGAGTTACCACAGTTATCTGATACAGTGGTTTGGGCCTAACAAAAGGAGTGTTCCTGCATTAATGAGACGTTCACAGCTGCACTAGCATCCGAGTCTGCTTTATGCCCACGATTAATGAGGGTGTGAGCTGTGGCCGAGGTCCTTGACAGGGTGAAACTGCCATGTTTGGGCACTCTGATTTCTTTATGTGTAATACTTTTCTTGGGTTCCAGGTTCTCGCATATGCTGTGGGTGCGAAAAGACTTTCCATTGTGGTGTTTTACCTGTCTGGCACGAATACACTGACTGACTAAAGTAGAAATGTGGGCCGAGGTCCTTGGCGGGGTGAAACTCTGCCATGTTTGGGCACTCTGATTTCTTCCTGTGTAATACTGTCTCTGTGCACCCACAGCATAGGTGAGCCCAAGGAACTCAAAGACTTTCCATTGCAATGTTGAGCTATCTGACACCTACACAGAATGAATTCTGTGTGGACACATAGATTTCCCATTGCTATGTAACTCGCGGCACCTTGGGTCACACAAGGTGGAGACTGGGACCGAGCCTGACCCTGGGCCCGCTCACGTGATTCCCACACACAGCATTGCTGCATTGTGGAGATGTGTAGAAGCGCTGGCACCTGAGTCCCCTTTAAACACACCTGGCGCATCTTTAAACTACTTTCTTTTTCTACTTTCAAAGTGGGTCGCTGCCTGGCCCTGCCAACCCTCTGCAGTGTATGCCTCCGGTTTCTCCCCATCCAGGACGCACTTATAAATAGACATGAGGGTGGTGTGGCTATGAAGCGAGCGTGTGGCATGAGGGCAGCTGAACGCTGTGCTGGGAAACTTTGTGTGCACTGCGGACGCAGAGTCGTGTGGGGGAATTGGACAGCAATGCCAGCATGTAACCCAGGAGAAGAGGCAGCGGTGTCACCCGCAGGCAGTGATTGTCCTTGGTTGCAGCTTGTGTGGTGCTTAGCTAAGATGTGCCAGCGCATGTGCCTTGCTAATGAGGGTTTGTCCGAAGTAAATTGTTAGGGGGTGACACCAGACTCTTGTCCCCATTTTGGCTTAATAGTGGGACCTGAGAGCCTCAGATGCAGCAATGCATGCTGCCCCTGCCCTTCCCAATCCATTTCTGTGGTGTTTCCATGACTTTTTGATGTTTTCTAGTATTTCACAAGTCATCACCTATGCGGAGCATCGGTCCCATACAAAAATGCTCGAGTCCCCCATTGACTTCAATGGGGTTCGTTATTCGAAATGAGCTCTTGAGCCTTACGAAAAGTTCGACTCGAGCAACAAGCACCCGAGCATTTTGGTGCTCACTCATCTCTAATAGTCATGAGAGTTTGACACATTATGGCAACCCAACAATTTATTCTTACATCCTCCTATGGCATAATAATACTAAGATACCAGAATTCCTGAACATTCAGGACCCTGTAGTGTGGCTTCAATTTTGTTTTCAATATCTTTTTCATATAATAAATCCTAGAGAACTTCAATCCTTTCAAACACTGAAAATCTGATCCACCCAATAATATGTTTTTCTGTTATATACAACTATATCGAACATACCACTGTCAATATGAGGCCCAAACCCCAGAATACCCAGACTGCCTAGAACATAATTGATGGGTAGCCTCAGATGCAGCATATCTGCCATATTTAGTGGCCTTATAACATTTCTCCAAGATACAGTATTGACCTCCAGTAGGGCCAATGAGAATTAATTGTGGGGGGCATTTCTGAAAGTGAGCAATTGGACATCCTGGTGGTGCTCAAAATTGTTCCTTTACAATACCTTGAACGAGTCATGCAATCATACATAAAGCCTATGTGAAGCACTGAATTTTAAGAGTCCGAGGACGTCTAAATGGGCTGCCTTATTGTGATCGAACTAGTGATGACATCACCAGCTCATTCTGTCGGGCAAACGGGAATCATGAGATTCTTGGCCATTGTAAAATGGCCGACACCTTATAAAAAATGCAAATAAGAATGATGGAAAAATATCTCTACAGCACCATCTATTGGAAGGCAGAATACCTTCAATTCAAAGTGACCTTATAACAAGTCATCAATGATTGGGAATATAAAACCAAGCCAGAAACCATGCTTGCCCCTCATCAGTGTGCAGTAGGATTCTGGCTTAGTCAGTGAGGGGCCCATGTCTATGCATGGTTTCTGGCTAAGTTTTATATTCCCAATCATTGATGACTTGTTATAAGGTCACTTTGAATTGTAGGAATGCTGTCATCCAATAGATGGCGCTGTAGCGGTATTTTTCCATCATTCTTATTTCTAAAAATTTCCTAGAAGAGCATTGCCTTATAAGTCTTCTTACTCAACTTTTAGTTGTCCATACACACCTTCTGGGTGCTCTCCTTGGGGAGAGACTATATCGTCCCCTGACCCACTCACCCCCTAGGTGTCTCCACACACTTTTTGCTTTTCTTATAAAAAAATAAAAGTTATTTATCTCCACCAGGGGGTTCCAGACAAATAATATGCTGTATGGCTCTACTGCATCCCCTCCCTACTTACAACATGCATTGTCTGGCTCGGCTTATGTGTGCCCACTCTCTTTTGGATGTTTCCAGTAAGTCTGTTTTATGTTTCTTTGGGTTGGTTGTGGGTGTCGATATCATATATTCCTGACCTAAAGTTACCATATTATGTCTGGGTAGCGCTATTGTTGTGATCATCATTAGTTCTTCAATCCTGTGAGGTTATTTGGTTTACTTCTCCGTTCTGTCATCTAAGTCAAGCTGGCAAGTCATTTAGACATCTAGTCATTAAGCCATTTGGTTTACTCTTCTCTGAATCTTGGGGTTTGCTCACCGGTATGTTTATGGTCTCCTTATCTGTATGCCTCAATGATTTCATTGTATCCAGGTGTGTTACCAAGCTTTCAGTGAATAAGGTTCAGATACGTTTTTAAAGAAAGAGTTGAGTGCAACACAATTTTATTAATAGCAATCTGTTAACTCAGAAATTCATACAGTGATATTGTATACACTTTTTTATCAGATTAAGGCCTTAGTCAGACGGGCGTTTTTAGCCGCGATTTGCGCATGCGCATGCTTCCGGCGATTTTATAAAACCATTGCTTTGCAATGGTATCGGACACGAAAATGGAAGGGGCAGGCTTTTATGGGGCATCCAATCTAGGAGAGCAAGGTGGAGCCAAATAGGAAACTGGATCAAGAGCAGGAAACAAGGACAAGGTTATGCAGGGGAGCTATCTAAAGGGCTGGATAGCTCAGCAGGTAGAGACGCCGCCTGGAGCACTGGAGCTCCTGGGCTTGACTCCTGACACACACAGTCTGGAGCTGCCAACTCCTAAATACATGTGAGACAGAGTAATAAGACTAATTCCCAGACCATGGTGGCAGTATGCCTAGAAGGTCTCAGTAAATCTACAAAAACAAGTTGTATACACTACAAAATTCAATAAGCAAGCATGCATGGCTGCAACAAAATGGTGGCTGCAAATAGCCATCCAAATATATTTGACTTACACCTGGTAATTCTGTAATGTATTTTCCGTACTGTGTTTTGGCCTTACTTTGCAATATGTTTGTTTTACTTACGAGATACGGCAAAGGCACGGGCTTTCTTTTCGGTTAGATATATTACTGTATTGTCTTGGTACCATACACTATGGACATCTGATGTGTCATGCACCTCAATCTCTGATCAAGGAGGTCCCTGAACTTCAGCAGCCTGTCCTTACAGACAGAATAAGTTAGCATTCACATAAAGCTCCAGCTGTGCTAAAGAAAAACCAAAGGGAATTAATATTATCAATAAACACAAGTAACTAAAGATACATCAGAGCTCGGATCTCCAGAAAGAAGCGTCTCATCCAGGTCTACAAAAATATCTCTCTGTGTGTGAAGAGAGAATAAAAAGGCCTCCGCTCCGTGTCAGCTCTGGGAGCAAGAACAGAACTGCAGCTGCTGCATCCTGAGACTCCTGGACACCGAATCTTCACACTAAGAGGTAAGAGACATCCCAACCATATCTCCAGCCTCAGCTTAGCTGGGTGATACACTGTGGTAAACAGGACATCAGGGGTGCAGTGAAATATGGAATAATAGGGGAAAGAAAGGCAATAAACAAGAGAAGAAGTGAATAAAATATTTTTCTGACTATGAGATGCAGTTTTAACACAATAAAATCTCACTGAGAATCATCTGTGCCTTATTGTCCAGTAGCAGGGGGGGTCTGGTAGATCCAGAGACCCCTGACCGCTGCCTTAGATCTGGTAGTGTGCTGTTCGATCATCAGGAGAACTCTGCCGCCATATATACCACACTGCCCTGTGCTCCCTTATTCTATCCAATCAGTGCAGATAATACTGGAGATCTCTTACATCTGCTGCATCTTCTGTGCACAATACCTTTTTTTTTTCTTTTCGTCGATGTAGATGTGCAAGGGCTCATTTTTTGCGAGATGTCCTGTAGTTTATGGAATGCATACGACTTTTTGATTGCTTTTTATTGCATTTTTTCTGGAAGACAGGGTGACTAAAAAAATTGGATTTCTGGCGTCATTTTTTTTTTCGGACTACGTTCACCATGTGGGGTAAATAATGCACTACTTTAAAAGATCGGACTTTTAAGGACGTGGCGATACCAAATATGTATTTTTCTTTTATGATATAGATTTTTTTTTATTATAGATATGGCAAAAGGAGAGTTTTACAATTAATAAAGCCTTATTGATCTTATTTTTACTTTTTTTTGCTTTGATCGCTCCTGCCGTATGACGTAATGCTGTACGATTGCAGTTATTGCCTGCGGGTTTGCTAATTTGTATCTTACCAAACAAAAAACGTAATAGAAAGTGACCAAATTCTGCACAGATCAATAAATGGTTCTAATAAAAAGTACAACTAAAAACCCTTATACAGCTCCGGTGATAAAAAATTAAAGTGCTAGGGGTCTTTGAATGCAGCGATAAATAGATTATAGTTTATTTATTTTTTTAAACTGTGAAAAAATAGCAAAAAGAAAGAAAAACTATTACATTTTTGTATTGGCCTAATCGTACCGGCCTGTAGAATTACTTTAATATATTATTTCTGCTGCTCAGAGAATGCAGGGAAAAATAAAAAAAACATGCCAAAATATTTTGTTAATCTTGCCCGTAGAAAAAATGGAATTAAGAGCGATCAAAATTTTACATTTTCCTAAAAAATAGGCTAATGAAGATTCAGGTTCATCCCACAAACAACAAGCCCTTCTAGAGCTCTGGGCAATGCAAAAATAACATTACTACGGCTCTTGGAATGTGGCAACACAAAATCAAACCTTTAGGCCGCATTCAGATGGGCGGAAATTCCGCAGCGGGATTCCCCGCAGAATTTCCGCCCATACATGCCTGCATAGGTATGCATTACAATACGCAATCCTATGCAGACGGCCACCGTTTGTCTGCACGAAATGACGCACAGAAAACAAACCGTGGCATTCTCCAATTCAGTGCACGGCTCACAGAGCCCCAAACAGAAACATCACTCCCCGGCCGCTGGCTCCGCTCAGCACATGCCCGGCAGCCGCCACATGAAAGAGCCGGAGCTGCGGAAGCGGGTGAGTGCTGCGCTGCTCTCTGCAGGCGCTCCGGTCAGGTCCCGCTGTGAGAATTCTCGCAGCCGGATCCGACCCGGCCGTCTGCAGGTGGCCTTAAGAAAAAAAAATGTTTTAAATGTACAAAAATAGCAAAACATAAAAAAACTGTATAAACTTGGTATCGCCGGAATCGTGCTGACTCAGAAAATAATGTTATCACATTATTTATTCTGCATGCTGATCGCCGTAACAATGAAATCCAAAAAACAAATGGCAGAATTTCTTATTTTCCCAATTTCCTTACCATTTTATTTTTACAAAAGTTATGTATGTATATAACAATACATTATATATACCCAAAAATGATGCCATCAAAAAATACAACTTGTCCCGCAAAAAACAAGCCCTCATTTGGCTGTGTCAATGGAAAAATCAAAAAGATAAGGCTCTTGGAACGCAACTGGGAAATTAGTTGAAATTAAATGATTGGTCCATTTAAAAAACCTGCACTGGTGGGTCAGACAGGGGGGTAAGAAACCCGCCACTCAAGGGGTTAATACAAAGAGCGTTACTAGGAAATAAAAGGTGTCAGAAAAGCATCTCATCATTCCGTAAAAAAGGACATAAAACCTTAAAATATGGGAGGCTAATAATAACCATTGTGTACTACAGGAAAGGCTCGATCACCATTTGACCTGGTAGCAGGCAGAAAGCCAGATTGCAGTATAGAGGAGCAAAAATGTTCATGTGCAGACTGATCAAGCAGCCACTCAACTCAAATATGGGAGGGGGGGGGTGACTGCCAACAGATCCAGCCTGCACAATATGAACTGATACCAGGATGACCACCTTAGATATGTGCGCCATACATACAGGCGTACAACCCACACTGACTAAGTGGTGGATTGCCCTGCATTAAAAAGTGTGCCAACGTGTTTTAGGCCCAAAATTCTAACACTCGCATTTATCAGTGTGTGTTTTTTATGCATGTGGTTTGCTATAGATGCTGGAGGAGCCCAAGCTGGCATGCCCGTGTGGCACACTTTTTAATGCAGGGCAATCCACCGCTTAGTTAGTGCGAGTTGTATTCCTGTATGTGTGGCGCACATATCGATGGCGATTGTCCTGGTATCAGTTCATATTGTGCAGGCTGGATCTGTTGGCAGTTACCCTTACCCCACCCTGGGTTGAGTTGAGTTGCTGCTCGATCAGTCTGCACCTGAACATTTTTGCTCTTCTATATAGCAATTGGCTTGCTGCTTGCTACCTCTTCTATATAGCTATATAGCTGCTGCCTCTTCTATATAGCAATTGGCTTGCTGCCTGCTACCAGGTTAAATGGCGATCGAGCCTTTCCTGTAGTATATATCCTGTATCTGGCCTCTTTTTCTGTGAGTTATGTTTTTGAGCATTTTTTCTCACCTCTGCAATTTTATTTTATGGGAAGAGATTTAGGCCCCCTGTCCACGGGCGTGATTTGGCCGGCGGTAAATTGCCAGTGAATAACACTGTCTGAAGCTTTTTCATAGCATTGCTACGGAAAGTGCAAGCCCCGTGTCCAGGAGCAGAGAATCATTGCGATTCTCTCTCGCAGCAGTGATCAGGCATCCAGTCCCTCTTAAACTCCTCTATGGATTTTGCCATCACCACGTCCTCAGGAAGAGAGTTCCACAGTCTCACTACTGCTCCTACAGTAAAGAACTCCCTCTCTGTGTTGGTGATGAAACCTTCTTTCCTCTAGACATAGAGGTTGCCCTCTTGTTATCATCGCAGTCCTGTCACCATCGTAGCCTCAGCAATAAGTAGGTTTTAACATGCAGACATACCCCTCCCCCATTCAGGTTCCCACGGTCTCTTCTGAAGAGATTGTTACCGTGTAATTTCACCACCCAATTGCACTTATCATCAAGCCATGTTTCTGTTATTCCTACTATATCAAAGTTTGCTTCAGAAATTCTCACTTTATATTCACCCACTTTAGGGTTCCTGCAGTCTTGCATTTTTCTTGCGTGTCTTTTCACGCGATTGTCAATGGGACTTTCTAATGTTAAAAACACATCGCAGGTTGGCACTTTGCAATTTTTGTGCGATTTGAGCTTCTAAATGTGCAACATCCAGACAACTTGTGCAAGAGTATGCACCTTCGATCGGCTGATCAAGTACTGCATACATTGCAAAAGTAGCACACTGGACGGCATTGTCAAGCATGGAGAACAATCTAGTGGGGATCTACAATTTACTTACAGAAGTATTTAAAATCAACTAGATCACACTTCTCACATGTCTCCGACGATTTGCGACCACTTATATACTTCCGTCCTTTTTCTTTTTTTTTTATTTGCCTTACTTACACCCCCTCACTTATTCCCACTCACGTACACCCACATTCGCACGCAGGATATAATTATCAGTCCTGGTCAGCAGCAGTCTTCTTCGCAGCTCCTCTTCAGCCTGGTTGGGCAGCCGATGACGTCACCCCCGGGACCTCTCTCTCACCGATGGTTGCACTTTCTGGCCGCCTGCTGCTTTGGAACCTGCTCCTCCTCTCTCCACTATAACTTTTTTATTTTTCCATCTACATATGATGGCTCATTTTTACCCGGACATCCTGTATTTTCTATTTGTATCATCCTGGAATACATAAGACTTTTTAATCATTTTTATTACATTTTTTCTTCGAAGCATGGTGATCAAAAAAAGCGCAATTCTGGTATTGTGCATTTTTTTCCTGTCTACATACACCATGCAGAATAAATAATGTGTTAGTTTGATAGATTGGACTTTTATGGCCACAGCAATACAAAATATATAATTGTTTGTTTTTAATATTTCAAATATTGGAAAATGATTTTTTTTAAACTTTTAATAATATTTACTATTTCTAATAATTAATAGAGATGAGTGAGCACCAAAATGCTCGGGTGATCGTTACTCGAGCCAAACTTTTTGTAATGTTCGAGAGCTCGTTTCGAGTAATGTATCCCATTGAAATGAATGGGAGACTCGAGCATTTTTCAAGGCGACCCATGCTCTGCATAGGGGTGGATGTGTGATTCACCTGAAAACACCAGGTGTTGTAAACACCACAGAAATGGATAGGGAACAGCAGGGGCAGCATGCATGGGTGCATCTGAGGCTCCCAGGTTGCACTATTAAGCCAAATTGGGGGCAAGAGCCTGGTGGTCACCACCTAGCAATTTAGTTGGGCCAGACCATAATCAGCAGGGCACACATGCTGGCACATCTTAGCTAAGCACCACACTAGGTGGAACGAAGGCCAATCACCGCCTGTGGTTGACACCACTGCCTCTTCTCCTGTGTTACATGCTGGCATTGCTGTCCATTCCCCCCCAGGATGCAGGCATGAGCGTACTGAAAGTTTTTCCAGCGCAGCATCCAGCTGTCCCCATCCCAGACAGGGTAAGGCGCACCCATTCGCCTACTCAGTAGTCCATATCGTACTGAAAGTTTTCCCAGCGCAGCATTCAGCTGTTCCCATCCCAGACAGGGTAAGGCGCACCCCTTCGCCTACTCAGTAATCCATGGCATACTGAAAATTTTCCCACGGCAGCGTTCAGCTGTCCTCATGCCACATGGCCGTTTGATAGCCACACCACCCTCACGTCTATTTCTCATCCCATGCCACCTCTGTCACAGCATTTCATTAGCCACAAACGCTAATAGACTAGTAATTCCACATTTTTAATGATGAAAACAACCTATTTTAAAAAGAAAATTTTTTTTTTTTTACCAAGATTGCACGTTAGAACCTGAAAGATTTTTAGAGTGAGAGTGCAGGGTATTTGATTACCAAGAGTATAGGTGAACCCCTGAAAGATTTGTTAACCCAGAATTGCAGGTGAACCCCAGAAATATATATATACTTTTTCATTAGATTTTTATTGAGTTATAGCAGATATACATAGTAACAAGTACATGGCTCCGCTTACATTTGTACCATAAAATTTTGGTTATAAGAATTGCTGAAGTCATAATAAAGTTACAGAATTCATTTGTTTAAACTTTAGATACATTTGAAAAGAAACACTGTAACTACATTGTATCTATAAAGTAATATGCATATCGGTAATTTTTTTAGATTGTTGAGTTATTGTCGATGGTATGTTGATTAATTTGAGCATAGTATAAGGAAATGTAATAGCAGTTTAACAGTTTGGCAACATAGCAAAATAACAAGGCATCTACGTATGTGATCTGTTTGTGTTGTTTTGAAAGGGTTCTCTCCACAAGTCCTAAGTCTCCTTAAAGCGTTTAAAATGTTTATTGCGGAATGCCAACCACTCCTCAAATGTATACTGTTCTTTCATCCGACTCTGAAATTCCTCTACATCTGGTGGAATAGAATTTTTCCAGTGTTTTGCTATTATAGATTTAGCAGTCATTAGGGAATGAGGTAGAAGATATTTTTTCTGGTTTGGGAGATTTTCGAAGCCTATTAGTAGTAGAATTGTTTTGGCATCTTAGTACACTTTGTAGATGGTTGAGAATGTTTCCCCAGAACAGTTTAAGTTTTGGACAAGACAAAAACACATGTGATGACGGGCCTCTTTGTCCGCATTCTCTCCAACATAGTCCATCTCCTACGTTCGATCTATTATTATCTCTATAATAATGAGGGGGTGTAATACCATCCTAAGTGTATTTTTGTTTGTGTTTCCAGTATGTTGAACCCCTTAGTAGCTGTTGACATTAGAATGAATGATCTGGACTAAGAGTCTATAGATATATTTTCTTTAAGTTTGAGATCCCAGCTGGACATATATGTTTTCTTAGTCAGTGTCGTGTTGTTGGTTAGTATATCGTAATAAGACCCGGTCTCAGATTTGCCCATGGAAGGGGGCTTAGTAATTTTGTTTATGAGTGTAATGGAGAGTTTTGCTTTATAAATGGGAGTTTCTTTTAGAAAGGAGCTAATTCTGAGATATTTAAATATCTCACTTTGAGAGAGGTTGTATTCAAGTCGTATTTTGTCAAATTTTTTAATTTCTTTATTAGATACGAGGTCATTTAACCATTTCACGCCGTTTGATTTCCATGAACGCAGATCGAGATTTGGTATAAACATGTTCAATGTCTCAATAGGTAGAGGAGGTTTGCAAGTTTCTCCAGACAAGCCCATTTTTTTGTTAGCTCTTTCCAGGTATGTATTGAGGCATATAGGGTGGGAGGAGTGTTTATGAGATTAGGATTAGTAGATTTGGGGTACGTTAGACTATCTATCGATAATGCGAATAATAGTGCTTGTCCCGGAATGTCTCCCAAATAGTTCTTTTCTATATTGGGCCAGCTTAGAGTATTGTCATTAATGGTCAGTTGGCTGGTTTGATTTAATATAATTGCATTATGGTATGCTTTTAAGTTTGGGACGCCTGTCCCTTTATTTTTGCGATTTAGTGCTAGTATTGACAATGCTAGCCTCGGCTTTCTAACATTCCATATAAAGTTTAATGGTTTCTGGAATTTGTTGATGGTGGAGTTGGAGATTAATATCTGGAGAACTCTGAAGTGATAGAGTATCAGTGGGAGGATTTTCATTTTATAGGAGAGGATCTTGCCAAACCATAATAGGTTTAGTTTAGATAAATGATCGATCTCTCTTTGGGTAGAGTTGAGTAATTTAGGGTAGTTTTCATGCTCTATATTTTTAATGTATGCAGTTAAGGCTATTCCCAAGTATTGTATGTTTTTTTTCTTTCCATTTGAAGAGGAATTCTGTTTCTATTGCTTTTTTTAAAGTTTTTGGAGACCTTTAGACCAAGAATAAGTGATTTGTCCACATTCAATTTATATAGAGACACCTTGCTAAAGTGATCTAATATTTTGCAGGCCGATCTTAAAGATTCCAAAGGATTAGACAGAGTAGGAATTACGTAGTCAGCAAAGAGTCCTATTTTGTATTGTCTATGATTCACTGAGATTCCTTTGATATTGGGGGATATACGGATTAGTTCGGCTAGGGGTTCTATTGCTAGGATGTATAAAATTGGTGATAGTGGACAGCCCTGCCTTGTACCATTTGTAATTATTAGGGGATTCGATAAGGTGCCGTCCACCAATACTTTGGCTGTGGGAGAAGAGTATAGAGCCTGGATGGCGCGAATAATAGTTTCACCAAAACAGAATTTTTTTAGTGTCTCAAAGACATAGCCCCAATGGACCCTATCAAATGCCTTTTCGGCGTCTAAGGCTAATATGGTTGATGGTATCTTAGTTGATTCTATTGAATGTAGTAAATTCAAGATTTTTTGTGTGCCATCTGATGCTTGCCTTCCCTTTACAAACCTCATTTGATCTGAGTGGATTATGTTTGGAAGGATTTCTAATAGTCTACGAGCGAGAGTTTTGGCGTAGATCTTAATATCAGTATTGAGTAGAGATATGGGTCTAAAGTCTGCTGGTGTATTTGGCTCCTTCCCAGGTTTAGGTAACACTACGATTGTTGCTTGAAGCATCTCCTTAGGAAAATTGCCTCTTTGCATGGAATGGTTGAAAATGTTAGTCATGTGAGTTAGTAATGTTATTATAAAGGATTTATAGTATTTCGCCGAGTACTCGTCTGGGCCTGGGGCTTTTTGATTTTTTAAGGAAGATATTGTATCTGCTATTTCCGAGGTGGACAGAGGTACGTCAATAAGATCAGCTTGTGATGACTTTAAGGTGGGTAAGTTGACAGATTTGAGAAATGTCTGGATAGTTTCGCTATCTGGTTGCGTTAGTTGGGGGTCATTTTTTAGATTGTATAAGTTGCTGTATTAGGAACAAAAATTGTCTGCTATTTGTTTTGGGTGCGTTACTTTTTGGGTTTTGTCCTGATGGTTCCAAAGGTAGGGTATGTTTGCTTTTATTGTTTTCTTTTTTAATAGGTTGGCCATCCATTTTGAGGGTTTGGTAATTGATGAGTAAATATTTGCTCGTTGGGCGTTTATTTCTTTGTCAAAGTCGCCAAGCAGAATTTTGCAGAGATCTAATCTTAATTTGTGTAGTTCGTCGTGTGTGTATTTAGCTGGTGATTGTTTAAATTCTGTTTCTTTACCCCGTATCTGGGTGAGGATAGAGTCTATTTTTTTTTGGTTTATCTTTTTTGTATCTAGAGCCCAATTTTATCAAAATACCTCTCATATATGCTTTGTGAGCATTCCATAGAACTGTTGGGTCCACCTGAGGGGTATCATTGAATTTGAAATATTCCGTTGTGCATTTCTTCTTTATATTTTGGTAGGCTCATTAAATAGGTATTGTTCCTCCATGTCTTATTCGTTTGGTCAAGGCCTCCTAGGTTTAGTGTAGTAATTATTGGACCAGACCAGGTGGCAGTGCCGATCTCCACTTTTGTGATTGAGGCAAAACGTTTTTTTTCTGTCAGACATAGATCAATGCGTGAGAAAGTTCTATGCCTCGATGAATAATGTGTATATTCCTTTGCGGAGGCATTGATACACTGAAAAGTGTCGTATAGAGCGTTTCTTAGTCGCTCATCTCCCAGGGTGGAGTTTCTTTTGATTCTTGGTTAAAGTCGCTGTTTAGCAATACTGGGCCTTGTGCTACCCTGTTTATTTTTTTTATTAATTTGTTTAGAAAGTTTATTTGTTTAGTGTTTGGCACATACATGTTAACTATTGTTATTTTTCGACTTTTAGGGCACCAACTAAGATTATAAAACACCCTCTTGGGTCACATATTTGTATATCAATTGTGAATGCGATTTTATCTCTAATTGTTATCAGTACACCTGCTTCTTTTTTTGTGCGCAAGCAAATACAATTTGTGGATAAGATTTGTGAGACATCCTGATACTGTCTGATTCTAGTAAATGAGTCTCTTGCATACATACGACATCGGCATTCTGTGAAGTCACCTCTTTCCATGCAGACTGTCTTTTGAATGGCGAGTTCAAGCCGTTGGCGTTGAGTGATAGAAACTTCACCAACATAAAGATGGCGGATGGAGAAGGAACCGTGGACTTGAGAGAGCTTGATATGTGCGGATGCCTATGAAAACAAAACAACAGAAAAACCAAACAATGCCCTCCTTATTTGTTAATCTGTCACGCAGAATGGTGTCAGACTTGTAACTCAGTCTTTGGAGGAAAAAAACATCGAGAGAGATAAGGCAAGATAAAACTTGCATAATCAGGTGGGGGTAGAAGTCCAGCTATGCCGGGCAGGCACTTCATGAAGTAGTATTAGTAGTTCCGCAGAGGAAAACTTGCATAGGTCAGTCCGGGATGGAGGATTAACAGTTCGCATGTTGTTGGTGTTTTCTTGCTTCAGATTTTGCTTGTTGGGGGGATATATCTTGAGGGGTTATTCCCCAGGTTTCCAGGACGCTTGTTGCAGCATTGGGTTCTTGAAGTATGTGTTGTGCGCCGTCTTTGAAAACTATGATTTTAGTTGGAAATCCCCACCTGTAGGGGATATTTGCTTTTCTTAGGGAAGCTGTGATTGCTACGAAATTTCTTCTAGCTTCCAAAGTAGCTTGAGACAGGTCAGCAGAAATACGTGGGTTAGTACATGGGCTCAGAAGGGGTTGCAGTTTTCTGGTAGAGAACATAAGGGCCTCTTTGGTTCGGTAATAATGGATTCTTGCGATAACGTCTTTGGGGACGTCATCTTTAAGGAACTTCAGACGCAGTAGCCTGTGTGCCCTGACGATTTTTAGGTCTTGATCTGGGGTGTTTGGGAGAAGCGTTTGCATGAAGCGCATAATGTAGTTTGAGATTTCTGCGTTGGATATTTTTTCGGGTATTCCTCTTATTTTGATGTTGTTACGTCTGTTCCTGTCTTCAAGATCTGTTTGTTTGAGTTGTAGTTTGGTGACCTTTTCCTCTAGTTCGTAGTGTGCGTCAATTAATGAGTTATGTGAGCTGACTATTTCTTCCATTTTCTTCTCACTTTTTTCAATCTTGTTGTTAATATCTAGGACTGAGGAGTTGACTTTGGAAGTCAAAATCAGAATGTCAGCCTTTATGGTATCTCTTAATGCCATCACTGCTTATTTTATATAAAGTTCAGTAACTGGCCTGTCAGAAGCGGCCAAGTTGTTTAAACCTCCTTCTCCGCCTTTTTCATTTATCTGTTCAGGTTCTATTTCACCTCCCCCCTCTAGAGACATCTTTTGTCTCTGCTTTTCAGGGCTGCTGGTGGGAGATCTATCCTTATGTAAAAACGTGGTCGGTGCCATATTAGCTACAGGGGTTCCCTGACTGATATCCCCATTCTGTACCGACCTTTCTTTCATGTGCCTCGCTGGAGATGTGTCCTGCTGAGCGCTGCCGCTGACTTTCTCTGCTTCTCCAGCTCTGCTACCTTCTCCCTCCAGTACAGTCCAGCTGCAGGCACCTTGCGCTGTCTCTGGGAGTGTGTGTGACAGGATCTCTACCGTGGCCATTACAGAGGGGGAGGGGGGGGGGGCACGCGCTGCAAAGAAGGACTCCAGTCCTGCCGGAGCCACTTTGGAAGTTCTTCTGGACATCGCTTCAGTCCAGGTATGTTCCCAGAGCTTTTTATGAGCTTAGTTTCCTCCGATGATTGGAGGAATAAGGAGGCTGGAATCGGCACACGTGACGGGGTCGGAGCTACGATGACGACGCGGGACCAGCTCTCCAGCACGAGCGGCCCCATTCACCAGGCAGAAGACTGGACTGCGCAAGCGCGTCTAAAAACGCCAGAAGACAGCGAATTTAGACGGATCCATGGCGACGGGGATGCTAGCAACGGAGCAGGTAAGTGAATAACTTCTGTATGGCTCATAATTAATGCACGATGTATATTAGAAAGTGCATTGATATGGCCATACAGAAGTGTATGACCCCACTTGCTACCGCGAGACAACCCCTTTAAGCCAAAAATTGACAGTGTAAAATGTGTACAGACATGTTATATATTGTGGAACGACAGGACACACACAGGGGTATTTTGCATACACTTTAAGCAAAAAATAGACAGCGTGAAATGTGTACAATCTTGTTATATAGTGTGGATCGAGAGGACACACACAAAGGGTATTTTGCATACGCTTTAAGCCAAAAAAAGACAGTGTAAAATTTGTGAAGTGCCTTTTACAGAGCGAAGGTACTGAATTGCGGCCGTCTCGGTGCCTCTTCAAGCTACACCCCCACCCCCCCCAGAAATTTTTTTTTTTAACATAGAGCTTGTACTTGCATAATGGGATTCAGGTGGCGGCCCACCGACAGGCAAGCTACCACCTGTCCCAGCCCCTGCCTACCCCCCAAAGGGGCTTTTTAACCCCTTAATGACGCAGCCCCTTTTTCTTTTTCCATTTTCGTTTTTTCCTCCCCCCTTCAAAAAAATCGTAACTCCTTTATTTATCCATCGACGTCGCTGTATGAGGGCTTGTTTTTTGCGAGACTAGTTAAATTTTTCAATGGTGCTATTTAAAGTAGCATATAATGTACTGAAACACTTTTTAAAAATTCTAAGTGAAGTAAAATGAAAAAAAAACAACGATATTTTGTCATCTTTCAGTGCGTCATGTTTCTACGGCGCACAAACTGCAACAAAAGGGACATAATAACTTTATTCTATGGGTAGGTACAATTACTTTCAATTTAATTTCAGTTATTTTTTGCGGTCATTTTGTGCGCGAAATAACTTTTTTATTTTTCCATTGACGTAGTTGAGCAAGGGTTCACTTTTTGCGGGATGTCCTGTAGTTTCCGATAGTACCAATTTGGAATACATACGACTTTTTGATCGCTTTTTATTGCGTTTTTTTCTGGGAGACAGGGTAACTAAAAAAGTGCATTTCTGGCGTTGTTTATTTTTTTTTCTGGACGACGTTCACCGTGCGGGAAAAATAATGCACTACTTTAATAGATCAGACTTTTACAGACGGGGCGATACCAAATATGTATTTTTATTTTATTATTTAGATTTTTTATCAATCGATTTGGCAAAAGGGGGGTGATTTAAACTTTTATAACTTTTTTAATTTTTTTTTTTTTTACAATTAAAAAAACTTTATTGACTTTTTTTAACTTTACTTTAAAGTCCCCCTTGGGGACTTTAACATGCGATGCTTTGACCTGCCCTGCAACCTCTCTTCATACATACCCGAACGCTCCAGTGCCCCAAGGAAAGACAGCATGTACTATGAAGAAATTAGACTGGCCAATCCAGGATAATTTATTCTGTTTCAGTGTCAGATAGCTGGACACTGCGCTGGGATACATTTGTGGGCGTATGAAGCTGGAACCAGCATGATAGCTGAACTCTAGTGGTGAACCTCTTCAAAATTGGGGGCGAGAACCTGGAGACAGCCCTCTGAAAAAAATAGTTTTTGCAAAGGCCTTTTGGCCCTCTGAAGAATTGGCTGCTCAGTGTACTGACATGCTGGTTTAGGAGGAGGAGTAGGAAGATCAGAGAAGGATAGACCAAGGTACTTCTACCCTTTTTTGGGGTGATACAGGGTGCATGATTCTCCAGTTCCAGCTTAGCGATAATTTATGTTAAGCTGCTTTCCACTAGTGGAGAAGAGAAGTCTGGGGAAATCCAGGCTTTGCTCATCCTATTAAATGTAAGCCCGTCGGTACTGTCAGTTGACAGGCGAGTATGCTTCTCTGTGATAATCCCCCAAGCAGCACTAAACACCATCTCTAATAATATGCTAGCGGCAGGGCAGGCCAGCACCTCCAAGGCGTACAGTGCTGGTTCGTGCCACTTGTCCATCTTTGACACCCAATAGTTGTATGGTACAAAGGCATCACGGAGGATGTTGGTATGGTCACCTATGTACTACCTCACCATCTTTTTAAGCTGTTCCCTCCTACTCAGCCTAGACTGGGGAGTGGTGACACAGTCTGGCTGGGGTGCCGTAAAATTGGCAAAAGCCTTGGAGAGTGTTCCCCTGCCTGCGCTGGACATGCCGCCTGTCCCGCTCATCTTCCCTGCTAGTTGGCCCACTGAACTACATCCTCTACCGCTAGTGTTGTCAGATGGGAATTTTAGTATCAGCTTTTCCACCAGGGCCCTGTGGTATTGCATCACTATTATATTCCTTTCCTCTTCGGGAGTGAGAGTGGAAAGGTTCTCCTTATACCATGGGTATAGAAGGGTGTACACCCAATAATCTGTGTTGGCCAAAATGCGTCTAACGCGAGGGTCACGGGAAAGGCAACTAAACATGAAGTCAGCCATGTGTGCCAGAGTCTGAGTATGCAACACATCACTGCCCTCACTAGGAGGATGACTCTCAGTCTCCTCCTCCTCTTCAGCTAACATGAGCTAAAGAGATGTGAAGGAAGTAGCATGGGTACCCTCTGCAGTGTGGGTAACAGTCTCTTCCACCTCCTCCCCCTAAACGCACTGGGAAACACACCTGTGGGTGGTCTGTCTCTCAAGTGACGTATTGTAATCCCTCATCTCCTGTTCTATCCACAAAGCGTCGGCCTTATTGCTTAGCAGCAACCTTAACCGCAGGCTAGGCAGCAGGATGGTTACACTGATAATGGCCGCATCGCCGCTCACCCTTTGTGTTGACTCCTCAAAGTTTCCTAACACCTGACAGATGTCAGACATCCATGCTCACTCCTCTGTGAAAAAGTGCGAAGGCTGACTACCACTCCGATGGGCATGTTGCAGCTGATATTCAACAATTGTTCTACGTTGCTCGTAAACCCTGGCCAACTTGTGCAACATTTAATTCCAGAGCATGGGCAAGTCACACAACAGTCGGTGAACTGGTAGCTGGAAGTGCTGTTGCAGTGTCCCAAGGGTGGCAGCATCTGCGGTGGAGTTTTTGAAATTTGCGCACACACGACGTATCTTCCTGAGCATCTCAGACAAATTGGGGTAGTTTTTTTAAAAAAAGCGCTGAACCACCAGATTGAACACGTGGGCCAGGCAAGACACGCGTGTTAGTCTGCCAAGGTGCAGAGCCATCATCTAAGCTCCGGAGTTTCAGCACGGCCTGTTGATGCTTTCCCACGGCAGTGCTACAGCGCCACGAGCTACCGACTGAAGGGGACGTGCTCACAGATGGAAATTGAGAAATGGTGGAGAAGGAGGAAGGGGGGTTGGAGGTGGTGGCATAATAAGCCGGAGAAACCATGACCGAGGTAGGACCTGCAATCCTCAGTGTGGGTAGCATGTGAGTGGACCCAAGATCAGACTCGGTCCCAGCCTCCACCAGGTTAACCCAATGTGCCGTCAGGGAGATGTAGTGTCTCTGCCCGCCAGCACTTGTCCACATGTCAGTGGTTAAGTGGACCTTCCCAGAAACCGTGTTGGTGAGGGCACAGTTGATATTCTGTGACACATGCTGGTGTAGAGCGGGGACAGCACAGAGACAAAAATAGTGACGACTGGGGACCGAGTAGCGAGAGATGGCCGCCGCCATGAGGTTGCGGAAAGATTCAGTTTCTACCAGCCTATATGGCAGCGTCTCCAGGCTCAGCAGTTTGGAGATATGCACGTTTAGGGATTGTGCATGCAGGTGGGTGGCTGCGTATTTGCACTTGCACTCTAAAGCTTGTGTTATGGACAGCTGAATGCTGCGCTTGGACACATTGGCGGAGGCAGTGGATGACAGTGCAGGTAAAGGGGTGGGTGCAGGAAGAAGACGCTTGTGCCTGCGGCCTGGGAGGGGGATCGCATCTCAGTGCCAGCATGTGACACAGGGGAAGAGGCAGTGGTGTGACACACAGGCGGTGAATGGCCTTTGTTCCACCTCGTCAGGTGCTTAGCTATCATATGCTTGCGCATGCTGCTGGTGGTCAGGCTGGTAGTGATGGCTCCCCTGCTGATCTTGGTGCAGCACAGGTTGCACACCACTGTTCGCCTGTCATCCGCGCTCTCATTAAAAAACCTCTAGGCCTTCAAACACCTAGCCCTCTGCACGGGAGCTTGCCACGAGGAGGTGCTCTGGCAAACAGTTGGGGAATATTTGCTCGGGCCCTGCTTCTCCCTCTGGCCACCCCACTGCCTCTTCCAACCTGTTCTGGTGCTGCACTTGCCTCCCCCTCTGAAGTGCTGTCTTCAGTAAGCTTACCAACCCAGGTCGGGTCAGTCAACTCATCATCCACCAGCTCTTCCTCTGAATATTCAGTCTGCTCCTTGCTCAGACTTACTGTCTTTACAACAACCTCACTGACAGACAACTGCGTCTCATCATCATCAACAAATACCTCTTGAGGCACTACTTGGAAGTCCCCACCCTCATCACACTGAGACTGTGAAAGGTCCAAATTTTGGGCATCGGTCACGACAAACTCCTCAGGTGGCTCATGAACTGTTGTTTGCGACTCAGGAAAGGGCCCAGAGAACAGTTCCTGTGAGTATGCCTGTTCTGAATCTCTCCTTTTCCTGGAGTGACCAGGCTGGGAGAAAGGAGGACCACCATGAGGATTCACAGGTCCAGTCCCTAGCATGAGTGGACTGCGTGAAAGACTGGGTAGTGGATAAATTACTGGACCTCGGCCTCTGCCCACACCCTCATTCAGACGCCCATGTCCTTGTCCTCGACTCTTACCCCTAGTGTTGATCATGTTGTATACTGCATTGCGTCAAAATACTATGCAAACTGCAAGGTATTTTGCATATGCTTTAAAGGGGTTGTCTCGCGCCAAAACGTTTTTTTATTTTTTTCAATAGGCCCTCCGTTCGGCGCAGGACAAACCCAAGGGATGGGTTAAAAAAAAATATATATATATATTACTTACCCGAATCCCCGCTCTGCGATGACTTCTTTCTTCCTTCTCCAAGTTGGCCGCCGGGATCTTCACCCACGATGCACCGCGGGTCTTCTCCCATGGTGCACCGTGGGCTCTGTGCAATCCATTGCCGATTCCAGCCTCCTTATTGGCTGGAATCGGCACACGTGACGGGGCGGAGCCACGATGACGACGCGGGACCAGCTCTCCAGAACGAGCGGCCCCATTCACCAGGCAGAAGACCGGACTGCGCAAGCGCGTCTAAAAACGCCAGAAGACAGCGAATTTAGATGGATCCATGGCGACGGGGACGCTAGCAACGGAGCAGGTAAGTGAATAACTTCTGTATGGCACATAATTAATGCACAATGTATATTAGAAAGTGCATTAATATGGCCATACAGAAGTGTATGACCCCACTTGCTACCGCGAGACAACCCCTTTAAGCCAAAAATTGACAGTGTAAAATGTGTACAGACATGTTATATATTGTGGAATGACAGGACACACACAGGGGTATTTTGCATACACTTTAAGCAAAAAATAGACAGTGTGAAATGTGTACACTCTTGTTATATAGTGTGGATCGAGAGGACACACACAAAGGGTATTTTGCATATGCTTTAAGCCAAAAATAGACAGTGTAAAATTTGTGCAGTCTTGTTATATAGTGTGGATCGAGAGGACACAGACTAAGGCCTCATGTCCACGGGAAAAATCAGGCCCGCTACGGATTCTCCATGGAGAATCTGCAGCGGGTCCCTCCTGCCCCGCGGTCATGAGCGCTGAAAATAGGAATTTAAAAGAATTAACTCACTCGCAGCGGACCGGGAAGGTCTTCTCTTCCTCACGGCCGGATCTTCTTTTTCGGCCGGCGGATGAACTCGTCACGCCGGCGGCACGTCGCCGGCACGTCGTCGGCGTGCCGCGCGCATGCTCCGGGCACATCCGCCGAGCCGAAGCAAGAAGGATCCGTCCATGAGGAAGAGAAGACCTTCCCGGTCCGCTGTGGGTGAGTTAATTCTTTTAAAGTCCTATTTTAGGTCTCCCGCGGATCTGGACGGCTTCCATAGGCTTCAATAGAAGCCCGCGGGAGCCGTCCCCGCAGGAGACCCGCACGAAAATGGAGCATGGTCCAGATTTTTTCATGCTCCATTTTAAAAAAAATCACTTTTATTGACCATCCGCGGGTATTTATCTACCTGCGGGTGGTCAATGCATCCCTATGGGGTGCGGATCCGCGTGCGGGAGAAGAGTTAAAATCCACTGCAGATTTTAATTCTTCTTTTGCCCATGGACATGAGGCCTAAGGGTATTAGGCGTACGCTTTAAGCCAAAAACAGACGGTGTAACATGCTTGCAGTCTTGCTACATAGTGTGGATCGACAGGACACACAGGGGTATTCTGCGTACACTTTAAGACAAAAATAGACAGTGTAAAATGCTTACAGTCTTGTTTTATAGTGCGAATCGAGAGGACACACACTTGGGCCTATTTCCTATATAGTGTTTGCACACAAGTAGCAGTATACTGTATAGAACCGGTAACAGTATGCAGTATACAGCTGCAATGCTTGTGAATGCTTTGTGCGCACTACTGGTCCCAGGCAGCCAAACTGATGCTGCACAAAAGTGGAGTTGTAGTCCTATAAAGGACTGTTGTTTTCTTTGAAAATGGATCCCTGCCTAAATGCTCCTTCTAACCTACACTAACGCTCTCCCTCATTCACAGCAGCTCTGTCCCTCAGCTAATCCAGCCTCCTTGTGAGGCGAGCATCAGGTGACCTGAGTTTTTATGATCCTAGGTCACCTGATCTGGCCAGCCACTCACTGTTATAGACGTGCACAAGGTTGGCACATCATAGCCGGAGGTGCCAAAGCCTTCCCTGCATGTTCATTGGCAAAAAAAAGCCGCTAAACATGTGGAGAAGAGAGGGTGAAATTTTCTCAAACACCACGTGGTGCTCGCTCGAGTAACGAGTAATTTCGAGTATGCTAATGCTCGCTCATCTCTAATAATAAAAAATGTTGGTACTTGTGGGTTATCTGTCACCACTTTTTTACATACCCTTTCACCTCTATCTTGCAGGCTTTTGCCACATTTATACCACCTAAATAATATTATAAATATTTTATTTGGGAGAAATGAAAATAGCTTAAGAAATAAATAATGTTTTTTTCACACATATTTATTGGTGAAACATTTGTGAAATTAATTAAAAAAAATATGATGGGGCGTGGCCTAACCTTTAGACCGAGCAGACGTGCCGTTCCAGACCTCCCCAGCAAAGAGAGAGAAACCAGAGTTTTTCGAGCTTTTCCAAACCCCCTGACGCCTTAACCAGGACCCCATCCCCATCCCTGCAGGAAGAGGCACGAATAGAGCGACCCTCGACCGTCTGGGAGACATCTCACAGCCGAGGCCTAGCACCGGAGAAAAGCCGGGGACTAAATTTTGGAGCCGACCGGAAGTGCGGAGCTCCGTGCACCACAATATAAACAAAACACAAGTAAAAAGCAGCAGTGAAGCTAGCCCCGACAGTAACTCACCTGAAGCTGCTGAAGATCCACAGCCTGAGCCTACGGAGGGCGAGGACGCAGAGCAGAACTGCACCGGAGTGACACCACAGCCTCCCTGCACGGCGGGAGATCCACTCCCTAACTTCAGCATCCAGCAGAGACACCTAGTGTGAAGAGGTAGGTGAGGGGCGCTCTCAAAGTCACCTAAGCAGCACCACAAGACCGTGACTTGCATAACACCAGGAGCTGCGGTCCCCCCCTGGAGCGCTGATCCCGGCAGGACACCACTTCCGGTCCGCGGTACTCCGACATTCAGTAGTGCCGCAACAGCACTACATTTAGCCTCCGGGGATGCAGAGTGTCCTGCACAAGAGCCCCAACCCTCGTTTCCACACATCAGGGCTCTGACAGAGGTCTCCAACAAACAGCCACCTCATTACCATCTCAACAGTGAGGAAACTCTCCATAACAAAACACCTCATTAACCCCCTGTGGCCTGGAGGACTTTGCCTGAACTCTTGCAGAAAAACCTCATAAAGCCTCCACAGCTAAATCCCCCCCCCTCCCCCCCAGAAACTGCAACCCAAAGCTCCTAAACTGGTCCTGCATACTAACTCCTCTCTGCTACATAGAACTAAAATCCAAAGCAAGCCTGCCACTAGGCAAAAGAACCAAAGCACCAACAGACTAATAACATTAGTGGCCTTAAAAGAAAACTACAGCTGGAGGCGCGGCCTAACCATCATAGCGGAGAGACGCACATTGAGAGAGCTCGCCGGAGACTACCACAAAACTGTGTCCTCTAACACAGCCCCCGCAAACCAAAAGCTTTCTACACCACAGTAAGGCTCCCTAGAGGCAAGAAGAGCCGTCGGAGAGACACAAGACTCCTCTTTCCTACATAGGAGCAGTGTGCCCTCCCTTAGAAGAGACTGTCTCACACACTCAGAAACAACAGCCTGCACTGCTAAGACAGAACAAGCATTCAGCCTGCAAACAACCTCATAGAACCCATCGCTTAGCTTTCGTCTTGGACAGAACTTTGAAAACTAACCTATACAGACTCTTCTACCTAGAGGTGGTCCCCCATATCCCCCACCTGCAGTAAGCACTTGCACTGCAGCTAGTCACCCACTAGCCCTCCCCCTCTTAAGTGCATCAGAACAAGCACTTGCAAGTTGAATTCAAACTATTTGAAGCAACAGAAGTTGCTCAACAGTGATGTTCTAAAAGTCTACCCCCATTGGTGCCCTACAAAAAAGCAACAGCCCATAATACACAACAAAATGGTAAAGACGGCAAAAGAAAAAGCACTATATGCAGCTGGACAACTATCATCAACCAAAAGCCAAGCAGACTTACAACGATACCTAAAAAAAAGAAACGGCCATTCACCAGCAGGCTCCTCAAAAAAAAATCCCCCACCAATAGAAGACGAAAATCCCTCAGCTTCGGACATGGAAAGTGACAATGAAACAAAATTAAACAGCACGCATAGATCGAGTATATCCAATAACTTTCTAAAAAAGGCGCTAGCACAAGCCATTAGAGATGAGCAAGCACCAAAATGCTCGGGTGCTCGTTACTCGGGACGAAATTATCGCGATGCTCGAGGGTTCGTTTCGAGTAACGAACCCCATTGAAGTCAATGGGCGACTCGAGCATTTTTGTATATCGCCGTTGCTCGCTAAGGTTTTCATGTGTGAAAATCTGGGCAATTCAAGAAAGTGATGGGAACGACACAGCAACGGATAGGGCAGGCGAGGGGCTACATGTTGGGCTGCATCTCAAGTTCCCAGGTCCTACTATTAAGCTACAATAGCGGCAAGAGTGCCCCCCCCTCCCAACAACTTTTACTTCTGAAAAACCCTCATTAGCAATGCATACCTTAGCTAAGCACCACACTACCTCCAACAAAGCACAATCACTGCCTGCATGACACTCCGCTGCCACTTCTCCTGGGTTACATGCCGCCCCCCCCCCCCCCCCGCACGACCCAGTGTCCGCAGCGCACACCAAATTGTCCCTGCACAGCCTTCAGCTGCCCTCATGCCACGCCACACTCATGTCTATTTATAAGTGCGTCTGCCAGAGGAACCGCAGGCACACACTGCAGAGGCTTGGCACGGCTAGGCAGCGACCGTCTTTAGAAGGGGCGGGGCGATAGCCCACAATGCTGTACAGAAGCAATGAGAAATATAATCCTGTGCCACCGCCATCAGGAGCTGCACACGTGGGCATAGCAATGGGGAACCTATGTTCCACACACTATTCATTCTGTCAAGGTGTCTGCATGCCCCAGTCAGACTGCGGTTTTTTATAAATAGTCACAGGCAGGTACAACTCCGCAATGGGAATTCCATGTGCACCCACAGCATGGATGACTCCCTGGAACCCACCGGCGGTACATAAATGTATCCCATTGCAGTGCCCATCACAGCTGAGGTAATGTCATGTTTAATGCAAGTGGGCTTTGGCCCACACTGCATGCCCCAGTCAGACTGGGGTTCTTTAGAAGTGGACACATGCAGTTACAACTCCGTGTGGACCCACAGCATGGGTAGCTCCCTGGAACCCACCGGCGGTACATAAATATATCCCATTGCAGTGCCCAACACAGCTGATGTAACATCAACTGTAATGCAGGTGGGCTAAAAATTAATTGGATTACACTGTAGGCGAGGGCCCCAAAAAATTGGTGTACCAACAGTACTAATGTACCACAGAAAAATTGCCCATGCTCAACCAAGAGGGCAGGTGAAACCCATTAATCGCTTTGGTTAATGTGGCTTAATTGGTAACTAGGCCTGGAGGCAGCCCAGTTAAAATAAAAATTGGTTCAGGTGAAAGTTTCAACGCTTTAATGAGCATTGAAACGTATAAAAATTGTTTACAAAAATTATATGACTGAGCCTTGTGGGCCTAAGAAAAATTGCCCGTTCGGCGTGATTATGTGAGGTTTCAGGAGGAGGAATATTATACACAGATTGATGAAGCAAAAAGGTCCCCGTTTTTGATGGTGATAGAGAACGATGCTTCCATCCTCGGGTGCAGCCTACGTATTGCTTAGGTATCGCTGCTGTCCGCTGGTGAAGAAGAGAAGTCTGGGGAAATCCAGGCTTTGTTCATCTTGATGAGTGTAAGCCTGTCGGCACTGTCGGTTGACAGGCGGGTACGCTTATCCGTGATGATTCCCCCAGCCGCACTAAACACCCTCTCTGACAAGACGCTAGCCGCAGGACAAGCAAGCACCTGCAGAGCATACAGCGCGAGTTCAGGCCACGTGTCCAGCTTCGACACCCAGTAGTTGTAGGGGCAGAGGCGTCACCGAGGACGGTCGTGCGATTGGCTACGTTCTCCCTCACCATCCTTTTACAGTGCTCCCGCCAACTCAGCCTTGACTGTGGACCGGTGACACAGTCTTGCTGGGGAGCCATAAAGCTGGCAAAGGCCTTGGAGAATGTTCCCCTGCCTGCGCTGTACATGCTGCCTAATCTCTGCGCCTCCCCTGCTACCTAGCCCTCGGAACTGCGCCTTCTGCCACTAGCGCTGTAGGATGGGAAGTTTACCATCAGTTTGTCCACCAGCTCCCTGTGGCATAGCATCATTCTGGAACCCCTTTCCTCTTCGGGAATGAGAGTGGAAAGGTTCCCCTTATACCGTGGGTCGAGCAGTGTGTACACCCAGTAATCCGTAGTGGCCAGAATGCATGTAACGCGAGGGTCACGAGAAAGGCATCCTAACATGAAGTCAGCCATGTGTGCCAGGATACCTGTATGCAACACATGGCTGTCCTTACTAGGAAGATCACTTTCAGGATCCTCCTCCTCCTCCGGCCATACACGCTGAAAAGATGACAGGCAAGCAGCATGTTTACCCTCAGCAGTGGGCCAAGCTGTCTCTTCCCCCTCCTCCTCCTCATGCTCCTCCCCCTCCTCCTCAACGCGCTGAGATATAGACATGAGGGTGCTCTGACTATCCAGCGACATACTGTCTTCCCACGCCTCCGTTTCCGAGTGCAAAGCGTCTGCCTTTATGCTTTGCAGGGAACTTCTCAAGAGGCATAGCAGAAGAATGGTGACGCTAATCTTTGCAGCATCCCCGCTCACCATCTGGGTAGACTCCTCAAAGTTTCCAAGGACCTGGCAGATGTCTGCCAACCAGGCCCACTCTTCTGTAAAGAATTGAGGAGGCTGACTCCCACTACGCCGCCCATGTTGGAGTTGGTATTCCACAATAGCTCCACGCTGCTCATAGAGCCTGGCCAACATGTGGAGCGTAGAGTTCCACCGTGTGGGCACGTCGCACAGCAATCGGTGCACTGGCAGATTAAACCGATGTTGCAGGGTCCGCAGGGTGGCAGCGCCCGTCTTGGAGTTGCGGAAATGTGCGCTGACCTTGGCGCAACTTTCCGAGCAGCTATGACAAGTGTGGGTAGCTTTGCAGAAAGCACTGAACCACCAAATTAAAGACATGGGCCAGGCATGGCACGTGCGTGAGGCTGCCGAGCTGCAGAGCCTCCACCAGGTTACGGCCGTTGTCACACACGACCATGCCCGGTTGGAGGCTCAGCGGCACAAGCCAGCGGTCGGTCTGCTCTGTCAGACCCAGCAGCAGTTCGTGGGCCTCTTCTCTCCTAAGCTGAGTAGTTTCAGCACGGCCTGCTGACGCTTGCCCACCGCTGTGCTGCCGTGCCGCGCGACACCGACTGCTGGTGACGTGCTGCTGCTGACACATCTTGTGTTACGGCACTCTGCCTCTTCCCGCACCCCACTGTCCCTGCCTACTTGCCTCGGCCCTGGCTAAGCCCAGGCGGACAACTGGGCGGCGGTCCCTGCTCTGGCTAGGGACCTGGCGACTACCTAGATGGAAACTCACTAACGGGGGACAGAGTGCCGACAGAAGAGGCAGGTGGAACAAACCAACAGAACTTACAAGTACAAACAGGGCTGGAGATGGAGCTCACAGGCAAATTGACAGGACACTGAATAACTAGTGCTGACTGAGACAGACCAGACTAGAGGCTAACAGAACCAACAGAAACAGACTGAGCAAAGGATAGCAAGAAGGAGCTGACAGACAACTAGGGACTGGCTGAGGTAAACTGCAGCCAGACTGACTAGATGAAAGCAGAACCAATAACTGGCAGTGAGCGCAACTCACTGCCAGTCTTTTAACCACACGGCTCCGCCCAGGGGCGGAGAGTGGGAGGAGGCCACTCCACACCCTGCTGTATAAGAAGAACGGAGGAGTGCGGGCGGCACCCTACGGGCGGACACGCCCACGCCGCCGCCCACCGGCCGCCCCAAGCTGCTGGGATGCCCTCGACACAGGGCTCCAGGCCGCCGAAGCGACGCGCGCCGACCGCGGGACCCCATGCCGCGCTGAATGGTAACATCTTGATTGCGAAACAGAGGTTGCGTAGGAGGAGGAGGAGGAGGGTGGTTTAGTGGAGGAAGCATACACCGCCACAGATACCAGCACCGAGCTGGGGCCCGCAATTCTGGGGGTGGGTAGGACGTGAGCGGTCCCAGGCTCTGACTCTGTCCCAGCCTCCACTAAATTCACCCAATGTGCCGTCAGGGAGATATAGTGGCCCTGCCCGCCTGTGCTTGTCCACGTGTCTGTTGTTAAGTGGACCTTGGCAGTAACCGCGTTGGTGAGGACGCGTACAATGTTGCGGGAGACGTGGTCGTGCAGGGCTGGGACGGCACATCAGGAAAAGTAGTGGCAAATGGGAACCGAGTAGCGCGGGGTCGCCACCGCCATCATGCTTTTGAAAGCCTCTGTTTCCACAAGCCTATACGGCAGCATCTCCAGGCTGATCAATTTGGCAATGTGCACGTTTAACGCTTGAGCGTGCGGGTGCGTGGCGGCGTACTTGCGCTTGCGCTCAAACAGTGGCGCTAGTGACATCTGGACGCTGCGCTGAGAGACATTGCTGGATGGGGCCGAGGACAGCGGAGGTGAGGGTGTGGGTGCAGGCCAGGAGACGGTAGTGCCTGTGTGCTCAGAGGGGGGTTGGATCTCAGTGGCAGGTTGGGGCACAGGGGGAGAGGCAGTGGTGCAAACCGGAGGCGGTGAACAGCCTTCGTCCCACCTTGTGGGTTGCTTGGCCATCATATGCCTGCGCATGCTGGTGGTGGTGGCTCCCCAGCTGATCTTGGCGCGACAAAGGTTGCACACCACTGTTCGTCGGTCGTCTGGCGTCTCTGTGACAAACTGCCACACCATAGAGCACCTTGACCTCTGCAGGGTGGCATGGCGCAAGGGGGCGCTTTGGGAAACAGTTGGTGGATTATTCGGTCTGGCCCTGCCTCTACCCCTGGCCACCGCACTGGCTCGGCCTGTGCCCACACCCTGACTTGGGCCTCTGCGTCCTCGCCCACGTCCTCTAGGCCTACCCCTACCCCTCAGCATGGTGTATTACCAGTAGTGCAGAAACAGAACACTGTAATTAAATGTGCCGCTTATTGGGGCCTGTGGTTGGAGGCTGACTTCGCGTACGGAACGCCAGGACGTAATTTTGCGCAAGCCTGCTGTAACACTTAGCTGGCTGCGTATGAATTAGGAGGACGACTACACCCAGCAGAGACCCAGAACACTGAGGACAGTCACAGGCAGCCCAAATAGATTTTTTTCCCCAAATGTTTTTGGAAAGGCCCACTGCCTATATACACTGTATATGTCTTCTGTCCCTGCGTCACCACTACTGGCCCTGGAGTATGTAAAATAACTGCAGACTGTTGCACTGTGTACTGGAATGTGATGTAACAGCCAACACAAAGCCAGGAAATAATTTTGCGCAAGCCTGCTGTAACACTTAGCTGGCTGCGTATGAATTAGGAGGACAACTACACCCAGCACAGACCCAGAACACTAAGGACAGTCATAGGCAGCCCAAATAGATTTTTTTCCCCAAATGTTTTTGGAAAGGCCCACTGCCTATATTCAATAAATATATGTGTTCTGTCCCTGCCTCACAATATATGTCTTCTGTCCCTGCCTCACCACCACTACTGGCCTTGGACTATGTATAATTACTGCAGGGCCCAATGCTCTGCACGGCCGATATACAAAAAAAAAAAAATGTGCAACACTGCAAAAAGCAGCCTCCACAGTACTGAACACGGTTAGATGTGGCCCTAAGGAGGACCGTTGTAGTTCTTGAAGCCAAAAATACTCCTAACACTCTCCCTATAGCAGCTCCGGCACCAACCGCAGTTTCCCTCCTCTATGTCAGAATGCATCTGTGGCGAGCCGCGGGAGGGGCCGATTTTTATACTCGGGTGACACCTGATCTCGCCAGCCACTCACTGCAGGGGGGTGGTATAGGGCTTGAACGTCGCAGGGGGAAGTTGTAATGCCTTCCCTGTCTTTCTATTGGCCAGAAAAGCGCGCTAACGTCTCAGAGATGAAAGTGAAAGTAACTCGAACATCGCGTGGTACTCGTCATGAGTAACGAGCATCTCGAGCACGCTAATACTCGAACGAGTATCAAGCTCGGACGAGTACGTTCGCTCATCTCTAATCATTATATAATAATTATTATTAGCCCCGCATATTTTAAGGTTTTATGTCCTTTTTTTGTGTAATGAGAAGATGCTTTTCTGACACCTTTTATTTCCTATTACTGTTCTTTGTATTCATGATTCAGATCAGAGATGCTGTAGATGGATTTTATCAACTACTTATCCCTATATGTCATATCTAGAGATGAGCGAGCACACTCGTCCGAGTTTGATGCATGTTCGAGTATTAGGGTACTCGAGATGCTCATTACTGTAGTCGAACACCAGGCAGTACTCGAGTCAATTGCATTTCCTTCACCGCATGTTTAGCGCCATTTTCTAGCCAATAGACATGCGGGGAAGGCATTATCACTTCCTGCTGTGACATGCCAGCCCTCCCCCTTCCCACACAGTAGTGAGTGGCTGGGCCGATCAGGTGACCGCCGAGTACTTAAAGTGGTCCTACCCGCGGCTCGCCTTAGACGCATGCTGGCAGAGGTTAGGGATATTGCTGCTGCTGATATAGGGACAGTGTTAGAGTAGAATCCTGTCGTCAAGAACCTCAACGGTCCTTCTTAGGGCAACTCTTCAGAGTGTACATTACTGTTGTGGCTGGCTGGGAGCAGGAATGCACCCTTTTTTCTTAAGCATCTTGGGCTGTGCAGGCCATTTCAGCTATACTGTTCTGTGTGTGCAGTGCATAAGGCAGAGTTAAGGGAAAGAGCAGCTTATATAGGGAAAGTTATACAGTCCTCATGATCCTCTGTACAAGAACCCCAATGGTCCTTCATTGGGCTACATCTGACAGTGTGCATTAGAGTTGTGGCTGACTGGGAGCTGTAGTGCATCAATTTTTGTATTACGCATCTAGGCTAGTTCCCAGCCTGTCAGTAATAGTGTTCTCAGATCGCAGTGCCGTACAACCAGCTCTCACCGTGAAACTGCACTCTAACATTTCCTAGCTTACTGCAAACTACTTCGGTTATACCGTTTTGTGTCTGCAGTGCATTAGACAGAAGTCTCACTGCTAAACAGTACTGTAATATTTCCTGGGCCACTGCAAAGCATTTCAGCTATTATCTACAAGTCTCTGCGAGCAGTAAATTACCCCTAGGTATCAGCGCAAGGAAGTGGGTTAATTTTCTCAAGTCACAGCATAGAGCCTCCACTATCTACAAGTCTCTGTGTGCGGTGAATTAAGCCACAGTTGTCAGGGCTGTACAGTGGGGTAATTTATTTGGGCCCTGCTCTATTCTTAATCCGCTATGATGAGGAGTAGGGGTAAGGATCGAGAACGCGGACGTCCAAGTGAGGGTGTGAGGACAGGTAGAGTTCCTGGGCGTAATGAATCACAGCCGACTGCTGCGGGATTAGGAGAGAGGCAGGTTTCTGGGCTCCCCAGGTTCATATCACAATTTACAGGTCCGTGTGGTAGACCTTTATTACAAACAGAGCAGTGCAAGCAGGTCCTTTCGTGGATCGCAGAAAACGCGTCCAGCAATGTATTGACCACCCAGTCTTCTATGCAGTCCACTATTTCCGGCCTTGGGACTGCAACTATGAATCCTCTTGCTGCTGCTCCTTCCTCCCAGCCTCCTCACTCCATGAAAATGACATATTCGGAGCAGGCAGACTCCCAGGAACTGTTCTCGAGACCCTGCCATGAGTGGGGAAAAATGGTTCCTCTCTCACCTTAGGAGATTGTAGTGACCGATGCCCAACCTTTGAAAAGTTCCCGGAGTCCGGGTGATGAGGCTGGGGACTTCCGGCAACTGTCTCAAGAGCTTTTTGTGGATGAGGATGATGAGACACAGTTGTCTGTCAGTGAGGTAGTAGTAAGGGCAGTAAGTTCGAGGGAGGAGCGCACAGAGGATTCAGAGGAAGAGCAGCTGGACGATGAGGTGACTGACCCCACCTGGTTTGCTAAGCCTACTCAGGAGAGGGCTTCAAAGGAGGAGGCAAGTGCAGCAGCAGAACAGGTTAGAAGAGGCAGTGGAGTGGCCAGAGGTAGAGGCAGGGCCAGAGTGAAGAATCCCCCAACTGTTTCCCAAAGCACCCCCTCGCGGCAAGCCTCCATGCGGAGGGCTAGGTGTTCAAAGGTGTGGATGTTTTGTAGTGAGAGCGCAGACGGCTGACAAACAGTGGTGTGCAAACTGGGTCTCACCAAGATCAGCCAGGGAGCCACTACTACCAGCTACACCACCACCAGCATGCGCAGGCATATGATGGTCAAGCACCCCACAAGGTGGGACGAGAGCCATTCACCGCCTCCGGGTCACACCACTGCCTTTTCCCCTGTGCCCCAACCTGCCACACAGATCCTATCCCCCTCCCAGGACACAGGCACGAGCGCCTCCCAACCTGCACCCACACCCTCACCTCTACTGTCCTCCACTCCATCCAGCAATGTCTCTCAGTGCAGCGTTCAGCTGTCGCTAACACATGTGTTGGAACGAAAGCGCAAATACGAAACCACCCACCCGCATGCACAAGCTTTAAATGCGCACATTACCAAATTAATCAACCTGGAGATGCTGCCATACAGGCTTGTGGAAACGGACGCTTTCAAAAACATGATGGCAGCGGTCCCACGCTTCACGGCTGTAACCTGGTGGCAGCTCTGCAGCTCGACAGCGTCACACGTGCCATGCCTGTCCCACATCTTCAATCTGGTGGTTCAGCGGTTTTTGAAAAACTATCCCCACTTGTCTTACCTGTGCACATTTCCGCAAATCGACCGCGGACACTGCCACCCTGAGGACCTTGCAATGTTGGTTTTAGCTGCCAGAGCACCGACTGCTGTGCGGTGTGCCCACACGCTGGAATTCTACACTGCACATGTTGCCCAGGCTGTACGAGCAGCGTACAGCAATAGTGGAATACCAGCTGCAAAATGGGCGGTGGAGTGGTAGTCAGCCTTTGCAATTCTTTACTGAGGAGTGGGCATGGATGGAAGATATTTGCCAGGTCCTTGGAAACTTTGAGGAGTCAACCCAGATGGTGAGCGGTGGTGCGGCAATCATTAGCTTTGCCATCCCGCTGCTCTGCCTGCTGAGAAGTTCGCTGCTAAGCATAAAGGTCAACGTTTTGCGGTTGAAACAGGAGATAGGGGATGACAGTATGTTGCTTGATAGCCAGACCACCCTCATGTCTATATCTCAGCGCATTTTGGAGGAGGAGGAGGGGGGAGGAGGAATGGGGAAGAGACAGCGGACCACACTGCAGAGGGTACCCATGCTGCTTGCCTCTCATCTCTTGAGCATGTATGGGCTGAAGAGGAGGAGGAGTATGATCCTGAAAGTCATCTTCCTAGTGAGGACAGCGATGTGTGCCCTGGCACACATGGCTGACTTCATGTTAGGCTGCCTTTCCCTGTGACCCTCGCGTTAGATGCATTTTGGCCAACACTGATTACTGGGTTAACCCTTTTCAATCCACGGTATAAGGAGAACCTTTGCACTCTTATTCCCGAAGAGGAAAGGGGTACGAGAGTGATGCAATACCACGGGGCCCTGGTGGAAAAAGTGATGCTAAAGTTCCCATCTGACAGCGCTAGTGGCAGAAGACGCAGTTCAGAGGGCCAAGTAGCAGGGATAGGAGCGAGGATCAGGCAGCATGTCCAGCACAGGCAGGGGAACACTCCCCAAGGCCTTTGCCAGTTTTATGGCTCCCCAGCAAGACTGTATCATCACTCCCCAGTCAAGGCTGAGTCGGAAAGAGCACTGTAAAAAGATAGTGAGGGAGTTCGTAGCCGATCGCACCACCGTCCTCCGTGTTGCCTCTGCTCCATACAACTATTGGGTGTCAAAGCCGCGGGCTTATATATTTAACCCCTTCCCGACAATTCATCCCACGCACGCCGGCAGCCCATTGCTTTCAGTGGAACCTGCTGTATTGCCGACTCCATTGAATTCAATGGGCTAACATCATTCTTCTCTGCCACAGCTGTTACAGCTGTGGCAGAGGAGAACGATCTTTATGCTGACAGTGTGGGGGGGGGGGGCACTCTTGCCACTATTGTGGCTAAAAGGGGTTGTCCCGCGAAAGCAAGTGGGGTTATACACTTCTGTATGGCCATATTAATGCACTTTGTAATGTACATTGTGCATTAATTATGAGCCATACAGAAGTTATCAGAAGTTATTCACTTACCTGTTCCGTTGCTAGCGTCCTCGTCTCCATGGTGCCGTCTAATTTTTAGCGTCTAATCGCTCGATTAGACGCGCTTGCGCAGTCCGGTCTTTTTCTTTTCTGAATGGGGCCGCTCGTGCCTGAGAGCGGCTCCTCGTAGCTCCGCCCCGTCACGTGCTGATTCCAGCCAATCAGGAGGCTGGAATCGGCAATGGAGCGCACAGAAGCCCTGCGGTCCACCGAGGGTGAAGATCCCGGCGGCCATCTTCACCAGGTAAGTAAGAAGTCACCGGAGCGCGGGGATTCAGGTAAGCACTGTCCGGTTTTTATTTTAAGTCCCTGCATCGGGTTTGTCTCGCGCCGAACGGGGGGGGCTATTGAAAAAAAAAAAAAAACGTTTTGGCGCGGGACAACCCCTTTAATAGTGGGACCTGTGAACTTAAGATGCAGCCCAACCTGTAGCCCCTCGCCTGCCCTATCCGTTGCTGTGTCGTTCCCATAACTTTCTTGAATTGCCCCGATTTTCACAAATGAATACCTTAGCGAGCATCGGCAATATACAAAAATGCTCGGGTCGCCCATTGACTTCAATGGGGTTCGTTACTCGAAACGAACCCTCGAGCATCGTGGAAATTTCGTCCCGAGTAACGAGCACCCGAGCATTTTGGTGCTCGCTCATCTCTAGTGTTCGCCTATACTCTTAGTACACCAATGTTTCAGGGCTCGCCTACACTCTTGCTACAGATATGTTACAGGGGTCTGCCTATATTTTTGCTACAGAAATGTTACTGGGGTCCGCTCATGCAGTTTCTACTGAATAGTTTGAGGGGTTTGCCTATACTTTTGCTACAGAAATGTTACTGGGGTCTCCCTATACTTTTGCTACAAGAATGTTACTGGGGTCCGCCTATACTCTTGCTACAGAAATGTTACTGGGGTCCGCCTATACTCTTGCTACAGAAATGTTACTGGGGTCCGCCTATACTCTTGCTACAGAAATGTTACTGGGGTCAGCCTATGCAGTTTTTACTGAATGGTTTGAGGGGTTTGCCTATACTTTTGCTACAGAAATGTTACAGGGGTCCGCCTATACTCTTGCTAAGGAAATGTTACAGGGGTTCGTCTATACTTTTGCTACATAAATGTTACTGGGGTCCGCCTATAATATTGATACAGAAATGTTACTGGAGTCTTCCTATAGTTTTGCTACTGAAATGTTACTGGGGTCCGCCTATACTCTTGCTATAAAAATGTTACTGGGTCCGCCTCTGCAGTTTCAACTGAATGGTTACTGGAGTCTTTCTGCACTTTTGCTACAGAAATGTTACAGTGGTCTGCCTATATATTTGCTACAGAAATGTTACTGGGGTCCGCTCATGCAGTTTCTATTGAATAGTTTGAGGGGTTCGCCTATACTTTTGATACAGAAATGTTACTGGGGTCTATCCATACTCGTGCTATAAAGAATGTTACTGGCGTCCACCTATACTCTTGCTACAGAAATGTTACTGGGGTCTGCCTATGCTGTGGGTGCACAAAGACTCCCCATCGCGATGTTTTAACATTTATCTGGCAAAAGTACACTGACTGACTTGGGCGAAGTCCTTAGCGGTGTGAAACTCTTCCATATTTGGGCATATTGATTTCTTCCTGTGTAATACCATCTTTGTGCACCCACTGCATAGGCGAGCCCAAGGAACTCAAATACTTCCCATTGTGGTGTTGACCTATCTGACACCTACACATAATGAAGTGTGTGGGGACCCAAGGCTTTCCCATAGCTATTTACCTCACGGCACCATGGGTTACACAAGATGGAGGCTGGGACCGAGCCTGACCCAGGGCCCAATCACGTACTTCCCACACACAGTATTGCAGGTCCTACCTCAGTCATGGTTTCTCTGCCTTATTATGCCACGTCCTCCTCCTGCTTGGGTTCTGGGGATCAGAGCTGGGCAATATGTATTTTCTCTCTTGTTACCACAGTTATCTGAGACAATGGTTTGGGCCAAACAAAAGGAACATTACTACATTAATGAGACGTTCACAGCTGCACTAGCATCCGAGTCCGCTTTATGCCCACGATTAATGAGGGTGTGAGCCGAAGCTGAGGTCCTTGGCAGGGTAAAACTGCCATCTTTGGGCGCTCTGATTTCTTTATGTGTAATACTTTCCTTGGGTTCAAGGGGCTTGCTATGCTGTGAGTGCACAAAGACTTCCCATTGTGGTGTTTTACCTGTCTGGCACAAATACACTTACTGGCTATGGTAGAAATGTGGGCCGAGGTCCTTGGCAGGGTGAAACTCTGCCATGTTTGGGCGCTCCGATTTCTTTATGTGTAATACTTTCCTTGTGTTCCAGGGGCTCGCCTATGCTGTGGGTGCACAAAGGCTTCCCATTGCAGTGTTTTACCTGTCTGGCACAAATACACTGACTGATTAGGGTAAAAATGTGGGCCGAGGTCATTGGCGGGGTGAAATTTTGCCATATTTGAGCACTCTGATTTCTTCCTGTGTAATACCATCTTTGTGCATCGACAGCATAGGCGAGCCAAGGAAGTCAAAGACTTCCCATTGTGTTGTTGAACTATCACACCTGACACCTACACAGAATGAATTGTGTGGGAACACATTGATTTCCCATTGCTATGTAACTCGTGACACCTTGGGTCACACAAGGTGAAGGCTGGGACCGAGCCTGACCCTGGGCCCTCTCACGTGCTTCCCACACACAGTATTGCTGCACTGTGAAGATGTGTAGAAGTGCTGGCACCTGAGTCCCCTTTATGCCCACGTTTGCGGTTCCTGACAATTTTGTGACGGAGGTGGCACAGGATTGGAATACGGATCTTACATAAATTTATCATTAATTCTCATCAGCTATCGCCCAGAGTTTCAAAGAGGGTCGCCACCTGGCCCTGCCATCCTTCTGCAGTGTATGCCTTCGGTTCCTCTTCATCCAGTACGCGCTTATACATAGACATGAGGGTGGTGTGGCTATGAAGAGAGCATGTGGCATGCGGGCAGCTGAACGCTGCGCAGGGAAACGTTTGTGTGCGCTGTGGACGCAGGGTCGTGCAGGGGGGGTTGGACAGCAATGCCAGCATGTCACACACAAGAGGTAGAGTGTCACCCACAGGCAGTGATTGTCCTTGTTTGCAGGTAGTGGGGTGGTTAGCTAAGATGTGCCAGCACATGTGCCTTGCTAATGAGGGTTTGTCTGAAGTAAATTGTTAGGGGGGGTGACGCCAGACTATTGCCCCCATTTTGGCTTAATAGTGGGGCCTGGGTGCCTTAGATGCAGCCTTGCATGCTGCCTTTGCCCTTCCCTATCCGTTTCTGTGGTGTTTCCATGACTTTCTGATGTTTTCTTGTGTTTCACAAGTCATCACCTATGCGGAGCATCGGCCCCGTACAAAAATGCTCAAGTCCCCCATTGACTTCAATGGGGTTCGTTACTCGAAACGAGCTCTCGGGCATTACGAAAAGTTCGACTCGAGCAACAAGCACCCGAGCATTTTGGTGCGCGCTCATCTCTACATATATCTATATATTATACATTACCCATAGACTACTGATATACTTTGAATTCCAAACCTTTTTACATGCCTTCTCAGAGTATTGTATATGTTTTTTTTTTCTAAAACTCCTATAATATGGATTGTTTTTTTGAATACCTTTTATTTATTTAAATCATATATTTTCTCCCTTCTCCACTTTCACAATATATATATATATATATATATATATATATATATATATATATATATATATATATATATATATGTATATATATATATATATATGTGTATAAATTTATATGGTTTTTCCTGCCTGCAAGTCAATTAATTATAATTATAAATTCTTTGTTTGACAAATCTTATTTCAATTTTTGAGAGTCCAAAAAAGTATTCACATTTTGAAGAGGGCAAATCCTCCACATAACCCAGTATACACACATAAGGTGTTAAAGGGACAGCTATATAATATACCGAATTTATGAGATCAGTTACTCTCTTCCAGAATCTTGTTAAGCCAGAGCTTGTCTACATCATTTGTAGGAGATCGGTGGTGGAGGCATAACAACAAATACAAATAGGACAATGTGATAGTCAATGTACCAAGTATAAGTGTGAGATCCCTATGAGCTTTATTCAGGAAATGCCCATTTGGGTGTGGATTTTCTCGGTATGTGTGATTATTACCCAACATGCACAGATGTTCATAGAATGGGACGTCATTGACCAGTATAATTGTGATTGTCTCCCACCAGGTAATGGCTCTGCACGGTACATGCATCCTGTTTCTGATCCTCACTCTTATTGATGGTAGACGTGCTATGGAGCGTGCATGCAAATTAGAACTGATTGCAGAATCAGAGCACATCACGAAGTCGGGAGATCTGATGCTGGGTGGAATAATACAACTTTCTACCACACCTGACAAATACGGTTACGGTACATTTACTGATAATGGTGTGAGTACTGTGTGTGAAAAGTAAGTACAGAAATTTTCCTCACTGTAGAATTGGATGGTTCACGATGCAGTAAAACAGACATATTTATATTGTGGGTCATTTTGATTAAAGAGATATGAAATTCATCTAGGTGGTCAATGTAGTGTTATGTTAAAAACAAAAATACTTTTGCCGATGAATCTGTGTTTGGCTCATTTTTTGCATAGTAAAGCATAGAACCAATGCTTTTCAATGGCAGCAGTCAAATGCCTGATATTTACCTTTGCACAAAAATGCATAGCGGTAAATATAGGACAATGGATTTTAAAACGCAGAAAACAGCAGCATCTGTCTTTTTTGGATGTGAAACTTCTGAATGCTTCCGCAACCAGGGGTTTCACCTTGTGCTCAAGGGGGCCCCATTGAGAACATATAGTGAAGATCGCAATCCTCTGGCACAGCTGTGGCAGGGGAGCGCAATGTTCTCCCATTGAATTCTATGGAGCAGCCATTGATTGAATTCAATGAATAGGTGAGTGGGGCCTCTGATTGGCTTACTGCTTAGCTGACATTTGTAGGTAGATTGGAGCTACAATGGGTAAATGGATATGTTTCTGAACATGGGACAAACCATCCATTTTAAGATGAAAGTCTTCATTCCTATGTACGCTGTACAAAAATAAGTTGTTTTTAAAATTACACAATTGCCAAAAAAAGGAAATCATATTTTTTTTTTATTTCTGCTTTGCTTAGATTCATTAAAAGCTGTGGGGTCAAGATATGCAGTACACCCCTATATGAATTCATTAAGGGATCTAGTTTTTAAAATGCAGTCATTTGTGGGGGTTTTCTGTTGTTTTGGCCACTCAAGAGCTCTACAAGTGGGTAATGGGACCTAACATGCCTTCAAGCAAAATGTCTGTTCTGAAAGCCATCAGCTGCTCCTTTCATTTTGGACTTCGTTGTGCATAGAGACATAATATTAGGGCCACAATGGGTATGTTTCTAAACACAGGGCAAAAAAGGGGGATCTATTTTGGGGTGTAAATTTTCTTTTTTTGTGCACTATAGATGAAAAAACCGCCTTTAAAATGACATATTTGCAAAAATATGTCATTTTATTTTTTCATTTTTTGCATTAACTCCTAAAAAAAACTGTGGGGTCAAAATATTCCTGACACCCCTCACTGCAGTTTTTAAAATGGGGTCATTTGTGGCGGTATCTATAATTCTTACACCTATGAGCGTTTGCAATCTTGGCTTGGTGTAGGAAAGCAAAGTGTTCTTCAAAATGCTGACAAGCAACGTAAAATTTATACGGCTCCTAAATGGTTAAAAAAAAGAAAGTTTTTTCAATTGTGCATCCAGAATAAAGTAAATAGATGTAAATATATATCTTATTAAAAAATTGTACAGTATGTTTGCGCACATTTGAGATATTGCAATTGAAAATGTGATTTTTCAAAATGTTCCCATTTTTGGCACTTTTAATAAATATACACAAATTCTATTGGTCTTTTTTTATCACCTGAATGAAGTACTATGTGTGGCGAAAAAACAATGTCAAAATAACTCGGATATGCAAAATCTTTACTGAGTTATTCTATGTTAAAGTGACACATGTTAGATTTCTAAAATTTAGCTAGTCATTAAGGCGCAAACAGGCTCAGTCACTAAGGAGTTAAGCCCTCTGAAGTGTCCTTTGGTGTCCATTTCGTTGTCTTGTTTCCACAGTGTATCTTTGTTCCAACTCTTTCCAGGAAAGTGATGCAGCCGCCCATCCACATGATGTAAAACATAATTTATCAGACCACACCGCCTTCTTTCATTGCTCCATGATCCAGTTCTGATGCTCACATATCTATTATATACACCTTTATAGATGGGCAGGGGCCACATGGGCCCTCTGACTGGTCTGCGGCTTTCCCGCTCCATACACAGTGATCTTTGATGCTCAATGTAATTGGACGATTTTCTATTTTTGCCAGCCAAAACTTCATCAATAATTTATTCTATTGTTACTTTTCTGTGGGATTGGACCCGACGGACTCTCATCCACCAGAAGAGAAGAGAAGTAAAACGCCAAGCAAAAATATACAGCTAATGAATACAAACCTTGCTATTAGAAGTGAAAAGAAAGGACAAATACAAAAATTATCAAATGGAAAGTAGAGGAGCAAGAGACCCCGATCACAAACTATAATATTTCTACACAAATGCACAAAGCTGGGAAACAAACAAGGAGAATTGGAGCTCCTAACACAGGAAGAGAAATATGATGTCATAGACATCACGGAAACTTGGTGCGATGATGCACATGATTAGATACAAGGCCTGAAGGATACAACTTATTTATAAGAAACAGACTTAATAGCAGGGGAGGAGGTGTTGTGTTGTATGTTAGGAAAACATTCATCTCCACAGAGATTCAAGCTTCAGAGCATGGGAGTTCTGTAGAAACTGTTTGGGTAAGAATACAAGGAGAGAACAATAGAAAGGACACCATTGTAGGCATAATGTCCACGAAAGTTGGAAATATTGTAAAATAAGATTCTTAAAGCACAATCATTAACAATCCCTAAAAGAAGGAAGAATGGGAAGCATTTAAAGAGACCAGGAAGGATAAACTAAGAACTTGTACACATGTTAAAGAGGAAGAAAAATATGTTTATCAAATAGAAAGTGGGGGCACTTCTAAAGAAGAATATAGTGCAGTCTGCAGAAACTGGAAGAAACTTGGGTAAGTGTCAGAAAAGCTAAAGCTAATGATGAATTGAGGCTTGCAACAGAGGCCAAAAGCAATAAAAAAGGATTTGGGGGTATGTCAAAAGCAAAATAAAAGTAAAAGATGCTATTGGATGCTTACAAGATGAAAATGGTGAATTGGTTAAGAATGATGTTGAGAAGGCCGAACTTTAAAATTCCTATTTTGTATCTGTTTTCTCTCAGAAAGTAGATGAAACATCAACTGATCTTCCTTGTACTATTGGGGGAATAAAAGAATGCAGGCTATCTGTAAGCAGAGAGATGGTGTGGGACACTTAGCTAACTTACATGAATACAAGTCTCCAGGTCAGCTGAATTACATCCTAGGATACTAAAGGAAGCAGCGGAGGTAATTGCTGAACTACTCTTTGGAATCTGTGAAATTTCCTGGAGAATAGAAGAAGTCTCAGAAAATTGGAAAAGGGCAAATGTTGTCCCTATCTTCAAAAAAGGTAAAAAAGTAGACCCAGGAAACTACAGGCTTGGATCAATAACCAAGCAGAACCATGATGAATTGGCTTCCCTAGCTTAGTAACGATGGAATCATGCAACGGTCCAACAAGTTTCTCTAGAAGCCATAGATCATCATGGACCTTGATACAACCTCAGAAATAGAGATAAGCCAGCACCAAAATGCTCGGTGCTCAAGTAAAAAATGTTTGTAATGCTCAAGAGCTCGTTTCGAGTAACAAACCCCATTGAAGTCAATGGAGGACTCTGCATGGGGAAGGTTGTGTGAAACACCTGAGAACATAAGAAAGTGATGGAAACACTGCAGAAACAGATAGGGAACGGCAGGGACAGCATGCATGGGTGTATCTGAGGCCCCCTGGTCAAACTATTAAGCCAAATTGGGGACAAGAGTCTGGCAGTCCCCCCCCCCCCCCCTAAGAATTTACTTGGGACAGACCATAAGCAGCAACGCACATGTGCTGAAACATCTTAGCTAAGCACTACACTAGCTGCAACCAAGGACAATCACCACCTGAAGGTAACACCACTGCCTGTTCTCCAGGGTTACATGCTGGCATTGTTGTCCAACACCCCGCATGAGCCTGCGTCCAGAGGGCACACAAAATTTTCCCTGCGCAGCGTTCAGCTGCCCTCATACCACACGCTCGCTTCATAGCCACACCACCCACATGTCTATTTGTTAGTGTGTCTGCCTGAGGAGGAACTGGAGACACACACTGCAGAGGGTTGGTAGGGCCAGGCAGCAACCTTATTTGAAAGTATGGGCGATAGCCCACAATGCTGATGAGAATTGATGATAAATTGACGTACAATCATAATTCAAATCCTGTGCCACCTCCAACACAAAATTGTCAGGAGCCGCAAACATGGGCAAAAAGGGGACTCAGGTGCCAGCACTTCTACACATCTCCACAATGTAGCAGCGCATACTAACACCAAAGATTGGTTTGAAGCAGGAGGTGTCACAAAACTAGCCACCACAGGTATACAGTGACCCTGTGAACATCTCATTAAATCAGTTACACTTCCTGTGAATGTTCCAATCCAATATCTCAGATAACGGTGGTAATTTGTAGCATGAGAGCAAATGCATGCTGACCAACGCTGATCCCCAGATCCCAAGGAAGAGGAGGGAGCGCAATACTCTCTGTGGGAAGCACGTGAGCGGGCCCAGTGTCAGGCTCTGTCCCAGTCTCCACCTTATGTGACCCAAGTTGCCGTGAGTTACATAGCTGTAAGAAATCCATGTGTCCCCACACAATTCACTCTGTGTATGTCTCAGATAGCTGAACATTGCAATAGGGGAAGCCGTCTGCACTCTGCTCTCTACCCAAGTCTTTCAGTGTATTTGTGCCAGATAGCTAAAACACCACAATGGAAAATCTTTGTGCACCCACAGTATAGGCGAGCCCCTGAAACCTTTCTGTAGCAAGTGTATAGGCGGACCCCTGAAACATTTCTGTAGCAAGTGTATAGGCGGACCCCTCAAACATCTCATTAAATCAGTTATGGTTGCTTCCATTGCTCCAAAGACTGGATGAACCACGAAGAGGTTCCACAGTCCAAACCTGGCACAGTAGCTTCCCCCCCCCCCCCCCCCCCCAGGACCTCTGCCTCTGCATAGGCGAGCTCCTGCAACCCAGGGACAGTATTAAATATGAAGAAATCAGAGTGCCCACACATGGCAGAGTTTCACCCTGCCAAGGACCTCGGCCTCTGCCCACACCCTCGGCAATTGTGAGCCTAAAGAAGACTTGGATGCTAGTACTGCTGTGAATGTCTCATCAATTCAGTATCGCTTCTTTTGATTGGTCCAAACCAGTGTCTCAGATAACTGTGGTAACACAAGAGCAAATACATGCAGACCAGCAAAGATCCCCAGACCCCAAGCAGGAGGAGGAGGTGTCATAATAAGCCTGAGAAACCATGACCGAGGTAGGACCCACAATACTCTGTGTGGGAAGCACGTGAGCGGGCCTAGGGTCAGAATCGGTCCCAGCCTCCACCTGGTTGACCCAATGTGCCATTAGTTACATAGCTATGGGAAATCCATGTGTCCCCACTCAATTCATTCTGTGCATGTGTCAGATAGCTGAACAACCCAAAGGAAAAGCCACCTGTACTCTGCACCCTACCGAAGTCATTCAGTGTATTTGTGCCTGATAAGTAAAACACTGCAATGGGAAATCTTTGTGCACCCACAGCATAGGCGAGCCCCTGCAACCCAGGGACAGTATTAAATATGAAGAAATCAAAGTGCCCACATATGGCAGAGTTTCACCCCGCCAAGGATCTCGGCCTCTGCCCACACCCTCAGCAATCGTTGGCCTAAAGCGGACTTGGATGCTAGTACTGCTGTGAACCTGTCCTGTCGATCCACATTTTTTAACAAGACTGTACGCATTTTACACTGTCTTTTTTTGGCTTAAAGCATACGCAAAATAACCCTGTGTGTGTCCTGTCGATCTACACTATAGAACAAGTACAAATTTTACACTGTCTATTTTTGGCTTAAAGCGTACGCAAAATACACTCGTGTGTGCCCTGTCAATCCACACTATAGAACAAGACTGTACAAATTTTACACTGTCTATTTTTGGCTTAAAGCGTATGCAAAATACCCTCGTGTGTGTCCTGTCGATCCACACTATAGAACAAGTACAAATTTTACACTGTCTATTTTTGGCTTAAAGCGTACGCAAAATACCCTTTGTGTGTGTCCTCTCGATCCATACTTTATAACAAGACTGTATGCATTTTACAATGTCTATTTTTGGCTTAAAGCGTACGCACAATACCCTTATCTCTGTCCTCCCGATCCACACTTTATAGCAAGACTGTACAAATTTTACACTGTCTATTTTTGGCTTAAAGCATACGCAAAATACCTCTGTGTTTGCTGTTGATCCACACTATAGAACAAGACTGTACGCATTTTACACAGTCTTTTTTTTGGCTTAAAGCGTACGCAAAATACCCCTGTGTGTGTCCTGTCGAACCACACTATAAAACAAGACTGTACACATTTTACGCTATTTTTGGCTCAAAGCACATGCAAAATAACCCTGTGTGTGTCCTGCCAATCCACACTATAGAACAAGACTGTACAAATTTTACACTGTTTTTTTTTTTTTTTGCTTAAAGCATACGCAAAATACCTCTGTGTTTGCTGTTGATCCACACTATAGAACAAGACTGTACGCATTTTACACAGTCTTTTTTTTGGCTTAAAGCATACGCAAAATACCCCTGTGTGTGTCCTGTCGATCCACACTATAGAACAAGTAAAAATTTTACACTGTCTATTTTTGGCTTAAAGCATATGCAAAATACACTTGTGTGTGTACTGTCGATCCACACGATAGAACAAGAGAGTACATATTTTACACTGTCTATTTTTGGCTTAAAGCATACGCAAAATACCCTTGTATGTGTCCTCTCGATCCCCACTTTATAACAAGACTGTATGCATTTTACACTGTCTATTTTTTTCTTAAAGCACATGCAATATGGTCCTGTGTGTGTCCTGTCAATCCACACTAGAAAACAAGACTGTACAAATTTTACACTGTCTATTTTTGGCTTAAAGCATATGCAAAATACACTTGTGTGTGTACTGTCGATCCACACGATAGAACAAGAGAGTACATATTTTACACTGTCTATTTTTGGCTTAAAGCATACGCAAAATACCCTTGTATGTGTCCTCTCGATCCCCACTTTATAACAAGACTGTATGCATTTTACACTGTTTATTTTTTTCTTAAAGCACATGCAATATGGTCCTGTGTGTGTCCTGTCAATCCACACTAGAAAACAAGACTGTACAAATTTTACAATGTCTATTTTTGGCTTAAAGCATACGCAAAATACCTCTGTGTGTGTCCTGTCGATCCACACTATATAATAAGACTGTATGCATTTTACACTGTCTATTTTTGGTTTAAAGCGTACGCAAAATACCCTTAGTGTGTGTCCTCTCAATCCACATTATATAAAAAGACTGCACAAATTTTACACAGTCTATCTTTGGCTTAAAGCATATGCAAAATACCCCTGTGTGCGTTCTTGCGATCCACACAATATAACAAGACTGCCCACATTTTACACTGTCTATTTAAAACATACGCAAAATACTGCTGCTGAGTGAGATGTAGAACACAGCGTATCTACGCTCCATAGCTTCATCTCACAGTTTTTCAGGTACGCGTGGTGCACAATTATTAAAAACCATTACAGTACGATCAGGTGGTGATGTGGATAGCGGATAACGTGTCCAGTAATTTATCCACCACCCAGTCTTCCACGCAGTCCACTCATGCTAACCAAGGGACTGGAGCTGTGAATCCTCACGCTGATCCTCCTTCCTCCCAGCCTGGTCACTCAGGAAAAGGAGAGATTAAGAACAGGCATACTCAAAGGAACTGTTCTCAGGCCCTTCCCCTGAGTCGCAAACAACGGTTCATCAGCCACGTGAGGAGTTTGTCGTGACCGATGCCCACAATTTGGACCTTTCACAGTCTCAAGGTGATGAGAGTGGGGACTTCCAAGTATTGCCTCAAGAGGTATTTGTTGATGATGATGAGACACAGTTGTCTGTCAGTGAGGTTGTTGATAGGGGAGTAAATCTGAGGGAGGAGCAGACTGAGGATTCAGAGGAAGAGCGGGTGGATGATGAGGTGACTGACTTGACCTGGGTTGGTAAGTCTACAGAAGACAGCACTTCAGAGGGGGAGGCAAGTGCAGCACCAGAACAGGTTGGAAGAGGCAGTGGGGTGGCCAGAGGGAGAAGCAGGTCCAGAGCAAGTAATTCCCCAACTGTTCCCCACAGCACCTGTTTGCGGCAAGCTCCTGTGCAGAGGGCTAGGTGTTCGAAGGTCTGGAGGTTTTTCAATGATAGCGCGGACGACTGACGAACAGTGTTGTTCAACCTGTGTCGCACCAAGATCAGCAGGGGAGCCACCACTACCAGCCTGACCACCAGCAGCATGCGCAGGCATATGATATCTAAGTACCCAACAAGGTGGAACAAATGCCATTCACCACATGCGGGTCACAACAATGCCTCTTCCCCTGTGTCACATGCTGACACTGAGATGCAATCCCCCTCCCGGGCTGCAAGCACAACGTCTCCCGCCCTGCACCCATCCCTTCACCTGCACGGTCCTCCACTGCCTCCACCAATGTGTCCAAACACAGAATTTAGCCGTCCATTTGTCTTACCTGCTCATTATTTAGCTATTTAATAACCTCATTAGCGTACGAGCCAAGCATACTGGTCTAAGACAGTTTTCAAGGCAAGACAAATATAAAACACAAGTTTATTTACTCCTTAGTATATGAATGTAAGTGAAACAGTTAATTAACATATAGGCATTGAGATCACATGGGTAACAAAGATAAGCATCAATACATCACCGGATATTGTAGCATCACTCCGCAATCGCGGGATCTCCAGGTACGATTGGTAGGAGGAATCCGAGAATATGCCGATACGTCTACCGGCCACAACGAGTCCCAGCCCCTCCCTGAAGATCACCCTTATTTATACTACTGTTTGGTTATGTAAAATATTCGCTTCTGCGCAGTATGATAAAACACATCATTCTTAGGTAAATAAAGCATTACGCGTGTCTTGGCAATATATATACTACTGCATAGTTTCTCTATGAAGATATCCATATCTGGACAATATTAGTGTTCAACATCCCGTAACTATGAGTCACTGTAACTGGTTTTCACTAGACCATATATGTCCAGAGCTTCTGTAGAATACTCCAAGCAAGTTAAAATAGTAGAAAAGCATACAGCAAGTAGTTATCTGATTACCTTCTACCTACACCTTTTGACACAATCTCTCAATCAATCATGTCTCAAACGTATCACAATCGGTCCTTAATCATTCACTATTTGCCGTATGATACCATTAAAATTTGGGGTTTTCTACAGAATACCTTATATGCCATGAAACAATTCCATAGCGATAAAAGTATTACAACTATGGCCAATACCAAAACAGGATGTATGAGCCAATTAAGAGTGGTTTGTGCAGATGATGACTATCCCATAAAGATGTCATACTAATGGTGTGACGTGGCATCAGCAATAGCCGATCCCATCTTTACAATTTTGCCAGCTATTACAGTAGTACTTACAATATGCGTTGCCAAAGATTTATTAAGCAATTTAATATGTTGCTGTACTTCTTCTGTGTCTTTTAACAACTTTTTCAATTTAGTCAAATTTAGATCCCAATTTGTCACATTTAGAGGCAGTGGTTGCCAATTGACAGCCACTGTCTTGTCTTGTTCAGGTAATAACACAAAGGTCTCATTTTCCCAAACAAGTGCAGATACGTTTCGCAAGCATCCTGAAAATGGGACAACCATCCCAGGTACAACAGGATGATTAGTTGCCAAACATACCTCCTGTGGGGCTATTTCAACCATCATCTTAAAAGTGAGTGGCAGCACAGTCCATTCACATACATTGATTGTATTTTGTAATAGACATGGTTCATAAACAGCCGATTGGACCTTGCATATGGTCCCTTCTAATGTGTCATCACACAATGATAAATGATGAGTTCTATTTTGGTCATCAATGTAAATCCCGTTAAATCTAGGTACCCAGAAATGCATATCTTCTGGAACACCTATAAGTAAGGGGAGAACTACAAACTTACACATCACATTCTTTTTAGTAACATTGTATATGAATATGGTCCCTTTACATAATATATCATTGCAAACCATTTTCTGCGCCTCCAACTGTATCCAATCAGTCTCAGTTATAGTCTGATTGAACACGGTCCTCCACACCTGCTCATTGCCAGTCATGAGCATAGTTTGAAGTGTGTTCTTTTGTTGTTGCTGATAAATGGTCTGCAAGGTACATATTGACCAATTAACATAGTTAGATATGTTAGAATTTATTTCATATGAAAACCTATTAGATGCATCTTGCAAATCAAGCATTATTGTGTCCACATCCGCTTGCATACTAAAGGGCTGCCATATAGTGGGCATCCAGTTAGCCTGCAATGTGAGCACATCTTTAATACCACTTCCCGCGTTATGCATTCGATTAGCTAAAGTCTCTATATCAAAACCATTAATAGTCCCAGAAAGCGCTCCGTAGCCTCCGAGTAAGGTATCATACCAAGCTCGACGGGAACGCTTGGTAGGACAAGTCCTTGAGGGTGGAAACTGCACGGAAGCTTGTATAACAGTCTTTTGAGTATCTCGTCCCACCAGGCGACAGGTGGATGGAAGCCTTTTTATATGTCCAGGATCTATTTTAGAAGCATTAATGTTCACGAATACCAGGAACTGGCCCCACATGGCCCGATTCTCGATCTCCGTTGCATTCCCACACGTAATTACTTCTGTCTCATTTAAGGGAAATGAAAACTGCACTCCCGTATTTGTACAATTCTGAACATATTGTATCACCAGGGAGTAATTGAGATATGGCAACTCTTTTGGTCTCTGACAGCAGGACACTTTCACAAGTGACGTAATGTTTATTTGTCCCGTTGCCTTATGCAGTGCATATGAAGGACGGTAAGTCGAACTTATATGCGATAATGGATTTCCACTCCAGATAGTCCCATCAAAGGTAATATTCACGATATAACATTTCTGGTTGGCTTCACAAGTGAAGTTGTCTTGCTTCCTGGTTCGGGTTGAATTCCTCCAGCCCCACGAATAGTCATTCCTTCCGGTGTCATTGACGCGGATCCCTGGCGTCCACGCATCACCTACTGCGAACACCGAACACATGACGCCAAGGATTCCAAAAATGATTATGTGATTCTAGAGAAGGCAAGGAAACAAGCATTATTCCCGCAAATAGCACTTTTCTTGTGGGACATATTCCCATTTCTCTACTCCGGGTCGCATAATAAGCAAAGTTCGATCTTTCCCCACAGCAATAACCTCTGCCGGGGAGGGCGGTCCTTGGTGATTCTGAACCCATATTTTGGCCCCTACATTAGTAACATCAGTTGAGCCAAAACCTTTATCTCCTCTTACAGTAAGTTCAGTGGGAGCCGCCCCTTCTTCCACTTGTGTCAGATACACTGGTATTAATAGCAGCTATGCCATGCGCTCCTTTTTCCCTATTATCAGAGGATCTGTTCCTAAATTTATCATGATTACTTTAATTTCCCCCTGATAATCTGCATCTATGACTCCCCCTAGGACTACTGCACTTCTCAGAGCAAAACTTGATCTAGTGGCTATCTGCCCGAAGTGATTCTCCGGGATCTTGCATCCTATCCCTGTGGGAATAGTACTCCCCTTTCCCGGGGCTATCACCACCGTATCAAGAGCGTATAGATCCAACCCTGCAGCGGCAGGAGTGGCTCTATAAGGTGCCTGCGCATCTGGATTAATTTTCCAGTATAAGATTGTCTCTACCTTAGCTACAGCTATACTGAGATTGGGTGTTAGCATGCGCATTAAGGGTGTCATAGAATCAGTGATGGGCCTGTTGTTGATAATCTGTAAAGCAGCAGTCAGATTATCTCTCCATTGACCATATTTGTCGGTCTCAGTGAGCTTCTTCAGGGTAGATTTTAATAACCCATTCATTCGTTCCACCAGGCCCGCGGCCTGTGGATAGTAGGGCATATGATATACCCACTCTATGTTGTTTTTACTGGCATACTCTTTTACCTGATTTCCGGTAAAATGTGAACCATTGTCTGTCTGGATCTGCAGGGGAGTCCCATAATACTGGGTAATAACTTCCAGAGTACGTAAAGTACTCCATTGTGTTGCTGTTTTACATGGGAATCCCACCATCAGACCTGAGAATGTTTCTACTGCTGTACAAATATACTTACATCCTCTGCTCTCAGGGAGGGGCCCTACAAAATCCATCTGCCAAATCTGCGCTGGCAACTGGCCTCTCCCTATGTGTCCCATTACTGTATGAGGCACTTCTCGTTTTTGCACATGTTGACATACTGGACATTGCGCGATTACTTGTTTGATCATGTCCACCGTCAATGGGATACCTCTTTCTTGTGCCCACCTGTAAGTGGCCTTCTCTCCCAAGTGTCCACTTTTTTGGTGAGCCCAAACAGCTGTACCTTGAAGCCATGCTTCCTTTTCCTTGTCAGGTTCTTGGACGGCAACAGAGATCGATGCTGCCGCATCTGCTTGAGAATTAAATAAACGTTCCAATGAGTCAAGAGGGACATGAGCATCAACATGAAACACAGTACTTTTAGTACTCCTAATGAATTCCTCTATGTCTTGCCAAAGCTCTTTCCCCCACAATTCCTTACCATGAATGTTCCAGTCGTTCTTCTTCCATCCCATGATCCAAGTGGCCAAACCATTGGCAACTGACCATGAGTCCGTATACAAATGACATTCTTGCCCTTGTTCCTGCTTCAGAGCTAAGAATACCGCACAAAGTTCTGCATATTGACTACTCTTACCCTCTCCCTCCATGACCAACGTCTTGTCTAATTTTGGATTAAAGGCTACACTTTTCCATCTACGCCTTCCACTGATATACTTGGCCGAACCATTCGTGAACCAAGCATGCTCCTTTTGGGAGTCTGTCAACTCAGAGTAAGGTATTCCCCACTTTACTGGGGATTCCTCCATTTGTGCTACTGGTGTAACCTGACCATCTGGAGGGATATCAGCTATCTTTTCATGCAGGGCAGCTATCCCCCCTTCACCTTTTTTCGCTCTTTCTGAGATGTACCATTTCCACTTAATGATACTCTGCTCCTGGGCATGTCCTATCCGGTTGGACTTTGGATTAGATAATACCCAGCTCATGATGGGAATCTGCGGCCTCAGAAGGACTATGTGTCCTGTTGTCAATTGTTCAGTATCCACCAGGGCCCAATAACATGCCAACAGCTGTTGCTCCCGTGGAGTGTATTTTTCTCCTGCATCTGGTAATTTTCGATTCCAGAAGCCCAGTGGCACTCTTTTGCCCCCTTGCTTCTGCCACAATGACCAGTTTGCATACATATGCTGAACTGATACATGAAGTTCTATCTCACCATCTTGTAAAGGCCATAAATCTACGGCCTGTTGTATGGCTTCTTTTACTGCCTCAAACGCAACCTGTTGCTCTTCTCCCCATGTGAACTCGTACTTCTTGCGAGTCACCTTGTAAAGAGGAGCAAGAAGCTGCCCCAGATGCGGAATGTGTTGTCTCCAGAATCCAAACAATCCTATGTAGGATTGTGTTTCCTTCTTGTCTTTCGGAGTGGGAAAATTTAAGATTTTCTGCCTTGCCTTGGGGAGAATCTCCCTATGGCCCTTATTCCATTGAATTCCTAAGAATTTCACCGTCTGAGAGGGGCCCTGCACCTTGCTATCATTTATTTCCCATCCTTTTTCTCGCAGATGATGTAACAATCTGTCCAATTGTTTCTTTACAGATTGTTCATCCGGTCCCTGAATCATTATATCATCGATATAATGTGAAAACTGCATTTCTGATGGTAAATCAAACTCATCCAAATGTTCTGCCACCGTCCGGTGACAGATGGTTGGACTATGTATCCAACCTTGTGGCAATCGAGTGAACGTATATTGACGTCCTTGCCACGTAAAGGCAAACTGATCTTGTGCCTTTTCTTCTATTGGAATTGTGAAGAACGCTTGTGCGATATCAATCACAGCGTACCATTGTCCACTGTGACTTTGGATCTGCTCCACAATTGTAATGGTGTCTGGGACAGCTGCCGTCAAGGGAGGTGTTTGTTTATTCAACTCCCTGTAATCGACAGTCATCCTCCAAGACCCATCACTTTTCTTCACAGGCCATACCGGATTGTTCCATGCTGTGGTTGTAGGCCTCACAACCCCAGCATCGACCAAATCCTTAATGGTTTCCCCTATTTCCTTGTGACCTCCAGGAATTCTGTATTGCTTCATAGCAACCAGTTTTCCTGCAGGAGGGATATGTACGGGTGGCATTTTGACCTTTCCCACCGTAACTGGACAAGCTTTTATCCCTATTTTCCTTACGCCAAAGACAAACTTACCATCTTCCAGGTGTAGTGTCAATCCTTTCAGAATATCTATGCCAATTATATATTCCGGAATAGGTACTACTAACACCGTGTATTTACGTAAGGGCAAATTGCCCAATTTCAAAGTTACCTGTGTCTGTACTCCTTCGGTAACTTTTCCTCCCAATCCTGAAATATTAACTTTTGGACCTTTAAACTTTTTTGGATTTCCATAAATCAGAGTAGCCTCCGCCCCTGTATCTACTAAAGCTGGGACCCTTTGGACATTACCCCCTTTCCAATGTATGGCTAGCGGGACGTAGGGTCTGTCATCCCGCCTAACCCAGACAGGGGCTTGGCTTGCTACCTATGCGGAATCAGAATCTGATTCCTCCAGGAGCGGAGCAGATGGCTTCAAATGGTCCTGCACTTGGCTAGCTACCATTGCAGCCATCTCCTTCCATGGATAGATCTTTTGAAAGTCCTCCCATTCTAATTTCTTAGGTTCTGAATTAGTGACCTGCTTCTCTCTCTTTTTAGAAGTTTTTGGGGCCACTGAATCTTCCCTTTTATCCACCTTTTTGTTGGATAATACCTTCTGTTTATAAAGACGCCACAAATCACCCGTATCTTTTCCATCAATGGCGTCCTTGGAGACTCCAGCTTTCAGGAGAGCCTGAAACATATCTCTACGAGATACCCTTGGCACTCCTGAATCACCAGTCCCCTGGGAACTAGGATTCCTAGACCTATCACGATCTGTTCGCTTTTCCTCTCTATCCCAGTTTCCCATATCTTGCAATTCCCGCATTCTAGCCACGACTGCAGACATTGGCTCATTAGTCATGGATAGAAGTAGGGTCATCATCACGGCTTTATAAGCCGGAGGTGCAGTCTTAATTAAACGATTTCTAACTCCTGCTGTCAGCCGAGTCTCCAAATAATCTTCCATATGCTCGATGATAATTAATGAGACCCTCATGGCTTCCTCCTTCAACCTTTCAATGCCATCCCTGATAGTGTACCAAGGTTTGTCATTGATTGGAATGTCTGCCTCTGTCGGGAACTTATTAAGAAACCCATTGGTTACTATATTAAACAGGGAAATAGCACTTTCTCCTTGATAATTAGGAAAGTATTCTCTAAAATTTCTACTGATTACTGGATCTCTGGTTAAAGTAACAAATCTCATTGCATCTTTTGGATCCAACATTACCCCAGTCGCCCCGTGCTCAAATAGACGGACCAACCATGGTATGTCAGATTCCCCAGGCTTTTGCCTAAATCTACTCAGTATATCATCAACTTCTGACTGAGAGAAATCCTCTAGGGTAAGCCTGGTGCGCCTATGTGGCACCAATTCTTCTTGCACCAACAGTCTCCCATCGGCATCGTACATATAGTTTCCCTGATCGTCATACCTGGGCAACCTTTGCCCATCATGACCTAGGATAGGCTGAGTATCAGGTCCATATTCAGTAGTTTCCTTCCTTCTGCTAATGGGCTGGGCACGTTTTAAAGCAGGTGGATCAATTATTGGATTGGGTGGGTCTTCCCAATCCCCCTTATGCCAGTCCTCCTCCCCCGAAGAAGATGAGGAATCCCATAAGTCTCCATCCCACTTATCTGGGTCCCAGTTCACAGAAGCAGAAGCTATAGCTTTCGATACCTTTCGCTTATCAACCTTACCTTTACGTCCCTTATATTTATTCTGAGCAACTTTTACAACAGCCTTTTCTGCAATATTCTGATAATGTTCTATTTTTTCCTTTATCAACCTTTGGTTACATTCCAACACCACTCTCTTTCCTTCAGATTCTGCTAACTTTTGTTCTGCCTGATTAAGTTTTCTTATTAGTTGGGACTTCTTTTTATGGATATTCCTATAGGCTGAGGCCAATACCCAATTTCTCCTACCCAACTGAACTGCATCACCTGCCTTGGCAGGGGTCTCCTCGAGTACCTTAACAACATCGAGGGGCTCTGAATCTTTTAGCTTACTATCCCATGATTCTGCAAGCCCACTATGCATCAACTCCTGAGCTAATATATCATAGGGACCCTCGGACCAGCCGGGGATGTCTATTTTCTGTTCAGATTTAACCTTTTTGGCTCTTTTTGTAAACATATTGTTGTCTTATTGGCAAAGTGCCAATTGGTGAAATTTTTTGCACAGGGGTCCCCCTCACCGCGAGACACCACCCTGCAAATTGGCACCAATTTCCCAAGTCCTGTCTCAAAGTTACAGAACTCCGAAAGTTTTGGCAACGTGCCAATTTGGTGAAATTTTGCACAGAGGTCCCCCTTACGGCGAGGCACCACCCTGCAAACTGACACCAATTTCCCAAGTCCTGTCTCAAAGTTACAGAACTCCGAAAGTTTTGGCAACGCGCCAATTTGGTGAAACTTTGCACAGAGTTCCCCCTCACAAAATGTATAAAATTTTGGCAGTATGCCAATGGGTTCAACAAGGACTACTTACTGCGACTATCAATGTGTATTTACTATTATTACTCTATCATTTATCAAAGCAAAGTTATAACCATTTGAACCCCTTGGCAATGGGCCAAAAATCTAATATGGTGACAGCAGCCCCCCCGTGCACTGAGAAGCACTGTCACAATACCAAATTATACAGTAATATAACCTTACCAAAGACAACAATATATATATATATATATCCTGCCAGACTATGCCAATTTATGTCTTACCTGCTCATTATTTAGCTATTTAATAACCTCATTAGCGTACGAGCCAAGCATACTGGTCTAAGACAGTTTTCAAGGCAAGACAAATATAAAACACAAGTTTATTTACTCCTTAGTATATGAATGTAAGTGAAACAGTTAATTAACATATAGGCATTGAGATCACATGGGTAACAAAGATAAGCATCAATACATCACCGGATATTGTAGCATCACTCCGCAATCGGGGGATCTCCAGGTACGATTGGTAGGAGGAATCCGAGAATATGCCGATACGTCTACCGGCCACAACGAGTCCCAGCCCCTCCCTGAAGATCACCCTTATTTATACTACTGTTTGGTTATGTAAAATATTCGCTTCTGCGCAGTATGATAAAACACATCATTCTTAGGTAAATAAAGCATTACGCGTGTCTTGGCAATATATACTACTGCATAGTTTCTCTATAAAGATATCCATATCTGGACAATATTAGTGTTCAACATCCCGTAACTATGAGTCACTGTAACTGGTTTTCACTAGACCATATATGTCCAGAGCTTCTGTAGAATACTCCAAGCAAGTTAAAATAGTAGAAAAGCATACAGCAAGTAGTTATCTGATTACCTTCTACCTACACCTTTTGACACAATCTCTCAATCAATCATGTCTCAAACGTATCACACCATTTACCAAACATTAGAGCGCAAGCGCAAATATGCAGTCACCCACCCACATGCACAATCGCTAAAAGTGCATATCTCCAAACTGCTGGCCCTTCACATGCAGCCATGTAGGCTGGCAGTAACTAATGCTTTCTGCAACCTCATGGCGGCCGCTGTCCCTCGTTCCTTGGTCCCCAGTCGCCACTATTTTTCCTGCTGTGCCGCCCTAGCGCTACACCAGCACGTGTCACAGAATATCAACAGTACCCTCACCAACGTGGTTACTGGGAACTTCCACTTAAACACAGACATGTGGACAAGTGGACAAGTGATGGCGGGCAGGGACACTACATCTCCCTGACGGCACATTGGGTTAATCTGGAGGAGGCTGGGACCGAGTCTGACCCTGGATCCGCTCACATGGTATCCACACCGAGGATTGCGGGTCCTACCTCTGTCATGGATTCTCCAGCTTATTATGCCACCTCCTCCTCCACCTCTCAATTGCCAACTGTGAGCACGTCACCTTCAGTCTTTAGCTTGAGGTGCTGCAGCACTGCCATGGGGAAGCGTCAACAGGCCGTGCTGAAACTCCTGAGCTTAGGTGACAAGAGGCACACGGCCCAAGAGCTGTTACAGGGTTTGATGGAGCAGATAGATCTGTGGCTTTCACTGCTGAACCTCCAACCAGGCATGGTCGTGTGTGACAATCGGCATAACCTGGTGGCGACTCTGCACCTTGTCAGACTAACACACAGGGCATGCCTGGCCCACGTGTTCAATCTGTTGGTTCAGCACTTTCCTAAAAACTACCCCAATTTGTCTGAGCTGCTCAGCAAGATGTGTCGCGTGTGCACACATTTCAGAAAGTCCACCACAGATGCCGCCATCCTCAGGACTCTGCAAGAGCGCTTCCATCTGCCAGTTCACCGACTATTGTGTAACATGCCCACATGCTGGAATTCAACTTTGCACATGTTGGCCAGAGTTTAGGAACAGCGTAGAGCCATTGTTGAATACTAGCTGCAACATGCCCATCAGAGTGGTAGTCAGCCTCTGCAATTCTTCAGAGAGGATTGGGCATGGATGTCTGACATCTGTCAGGTGTTAGGAAACTTTAAGGAGTCAATGCAAATGGTGAGTGGTGATGCCGCCATTATGAGCGTAACCATCCTGCTGCTTTGCCTGCCGAGAAGGTCACTGCTAAGCATTAAGACCGATGCATTGTGGATAGAACAGGAGATCGCGGGTGACAATACATCGTTTGATAGACAGACCACCCTCAGGTCTGTTTCTCAGAGCATATTGGAGAAAGAGGAGGGGGGATATGATGGGGAAGAGACTGCTGCCCACACTGCAGAGGGCACCCATGCTACTTCCTTCACATCTTTTCAGCATGTATGGGCTGAAGAGGAGGAGGTGGAGAAGACAGAGTCATCCTCCTAGTGAGGACAGCAATGTGTTGCGTACTGGGACTCTGGCACACATGGCTGACTTCATGTTTAGCTGCCTAGGAGGGAACAGTGTAAAAAGATGGTGAGGGAGTGCATACCTATGTCCTTCGTGATCCCTCTGCTTCATACAACTATTGGGTGTCAAAGCTGGACACGTGGCGCACAATGGGCTGTACGCCTTCCAGGTGCTGGCCTGCCCTGCCGCTAGCGTGTTAACAGAGAGGGTGTTTAGTGCTGCTGATGGATTATCATGGATAAACGTACCCGCCTGTCAACTGACACTGCCAACATGCTTACACTTATAAAGATGAACAAAGCGTGGACTTCCCCAGACTTCTCTTCTCCACTGGTGGAAGGCAGCTTAACATAAAATATCTTTAAGCTGAAACTGGAGAACCATGCACCCTCTATCACCCCAAAAAAGGGTAGAAGCAGCTTGGTCTATCCTTTTCTGATCTTCCTCCTCCTCCTCCTAAACCAGCATGTCAGCACGCTAAACAGCAAATTCATCAGAAGGCTAAAAGGCTATTTAAAAACTATTTTTTTCAGAGGGCTGCCTGTCAAAGCATTTTTTTAGGGCTGCCTCCTGGTTCTCGCCCCCAATTTTGAAGAGGTTCACCACTAGAGTTCAGCAAACGTGTTAGTTCCAGCTTCATGCGCCCCCAGAGTCCACAAATGTATCCCAGCGCAGTGTCCAGCTAACTGACATTGAGACAGAATGAATTGTCCTGGTTTGGCCACTCTAATTTTTTCATAGTACATGCTGTCTGGTTAAAAAGCCCCTTGGGGAGAGGCAGGGGCTGGGACAGGTGGTAGCTTGCCCGTTGGTGGACCGCCACCTGGATCCCATTAAGGATGTACGAGCTCTATGTTAAAAAAAATATTTCAGGGGTTCACCTGTACTCTGGGTAAACAAATCTTTCAGGGGTTTGCCTATACTCTTGGTACACAAATTTTTCAGGGGTTCACCTATACTCTTGGTAAACAAATACCCTACAGTCTCAAAAGATCTTTCAGGTTCTCACCTGTAATCTCGGTAAAAAAAATTTCTTCTTTTTAAAATGGGTTGTTTTCTTCATTAAAAATGTAAAAGTACTGGCCTCTGAGTCTTCCCTATGCTAGCACTTGTGGCTAATGAAATGCTGCGATGGAGGTAGTATGAGATCGCACTTACAATTATACATTCATTTGTCTGCGAATTGTCAGCTATGAAGTACAATTTTAAAAGGGTCACACGACATGCGGAAACATATCCCTGTGCATTGTACATCTTTGACCACTAATTTCTTTACAGTTCATGATGTTCCCCGGGGTACTGGTTAACAAGCCTCTCAGGGAGAGGCAGGGGCTGGGACAGGTGGTAGCTTGCCTGTCGGTGGACAGCCACCTGAATCCCATTAAGCAAATAAGACCTGTCGCTCAAAAAGTCTTTTAGGTTTTTACCTACACTCTTGGTAAACAAATCTTTCAAGGGTGCTCCTATACTCTTGGTAAACAAATCCTTTTAGGGGTTCACCTATACGCTTGGTAAACAAATCTTTCAGGGGGTTCGCCTATATTCTTGGTAAACAAAACTTTTAGGGGTTCACTTGCACTCTGGGTAAAAAAATCTTTTGTTTTAGAATGGGTTGTTGAACTGCGGAGATGTGTAGAAGTACTGCCATCTGAGTCCCCTTTATGCCCACGTTTGCGGCAATCTTGTGACTGAGGTGGCATAGGATTGGAATTATGATCACACGTTAATTTATCAGCAATTCTCATAAGCATTGTGGGCTATCGCCCACAATTTCAAAGAGGGTTGTTGCCTGGCCCTGCCAACCCTCTGCAGTGTGTGTCTCCTGTTTCTCCTCATCCAATACGCACTTATAAATAGACATGTGGGTAGTGTGGCTATCAAGCGGCCTTGTGGCATGAGGACAGCTGAACGCTGCGCAGGGAAACATTTCAGTATGCTGTGGCCTACTAAATAGGTGAAGGGGTGCGCCTTACCCCGTCTGGGATGGGGACAGCTGGACGCTGCGCTGGGAAAAATTTCAGTATTCTGTTGACTACTGCATAGGCAAAGGGGTGCACCTTACCCCGTCTGAGATGGGGACAGCTGGACGCTGCACCAGGAAAAATATTAGTACGCTGTGCATGTAGGCTCATGCCTGTGTCCTGGGGGGGATTGAACAGCAATGCCAGCATGTAACACAGGAGAAGAGGCAGTGGTGTCACCCTCAGGTGGTGATTGACCTTTGTTCCACCTAGTGTGGTGCTTAGCTAAGATGGGCCAGCATGTGTGCCTTGCTGATTATGGTCTGGCCCAACTAAATTGTTAGGGGGTGACCACCAGGATTTTGCCCACAATTTGGCCTAATAGTGCCACCTGGGAGCCTCAGATGTATCCATGTATGCTGCCCCTGCTGTTCCCTATCCATTTCTCTGGTGTTTCCATCATTTTTTTATATTTTCAGGTGAATCACACACCCTCCCCTATGCAGAGCATGGGTCACCTTGAAAAACGCTCGAGTCTCCTATTGCTCTCGAGCATTACAAAACGTCCGGCCTGAGTAACGAGCACCCGAGCATTTTGGTGCTCGCTCACATCTAGAGTTATTCCATCATACTGCTCTCCAGTGATTGATTACACCTTTACAACACTATTTCAGTGGAGGCACATCTAGTGCCCAGAAAATGTTCTAAAAACTTATTGCATCTAAATATTATTCTATTTTGGCAAACCAAGATGGTTTTTTCCCCCACTAACTCATCGGAAGTTGCTATCTCAGGTTTACATTAGGGTACCAATCTCTTTTTTTTTTTTTTAAATCAATTTTTATTAAATTTTATTATTTGTTCCATACAATGAATAATTGCAAAGAGAGATCCACGACAACAGAGTTATCCTGACTGACATGGATTCTATAGCCTAGCAAACATATAGTTTCAATAACATAGGATGTATTTCTAGGTAAGACTAAAGTTGTCGGAACCTCCCTTACAGGTGGTCTTTACAAATAACAATCTATTTTATGTTTTAAATTCTGTACACCAAATAGACGTTGTCTACACAAGTAACTTAAGGCAGAGCAAGCTGGGTACAGTCATTATCAGAAACCTGCAAAACATGAAAGAAAGACAAGAGGGTGGGGGAGGGTTAGGGAGTTGGGGGGACGCAGACAGACGGACAGTTGGGTGGGGGGGCAGGGCTATGGAGGGGAAGGGGTGGTTGCGGTGAATTAGAGGTAGTATGTCTTATTGTAGTAATGGAAATTGCCCAGTCTTTCTTATCCTTTTCCTAAGCAGAAACATTTGGGGGGCATTTGTTTGGATATTTAGCCTCAATGGTTGCTGTGATGGGGGTTTGGGTATTCTTGGTGAATTGTCTTTGGCCAGTCAAGTCTCTTTGGATGGGTGAATAATGCTCAGGAGTATTTTTTGGAGGTGATTGGCCAGGAGTTTTGCTAAGTATTTGTATAGTAGTTCAATAATGAAATTGGGCGATCTGATGGTACCATTGTAGCCTCCACCCAATGGGTTTAAGTATAAAGACAATTCTAGAGTCGAGGAGCATGTCAACCTGAACACATTTATTATAGGGACCATTGTTCTACTTGCAGGATTTTGTAGCATTCATTAATATAGTCATCAGCGCCTGGGGCTTTGCTATTTGGCAAGGTTGTCACCACTGCATATACTTCCTCTTCGGAGAATGGTAATTCCAGGAGGTTGGTTTGTTCCAACATGAGTTTTGGTAGCTTAAGGGTTACTTGCCAGGCTTCAATATCATTTATGTTAGTGGGGGATGCCCTATAAAAGTCTTCAAAATAGATCTGCATAATCTCTTTTAAGTGCCTGTTGATAGTGTTTGTCACCTGTTGAGGAGTTGGTTAGAGCTAGAACTGGTTTATGTTTTGTCTGTGAATTAGCTATTTGGGTCAAAAGTCGGCTTTTCACAAAAGATTCCAATGCTTGCTTTGTTTGGTCGTAGGATGTCATGTTATGCTAGGAGGGGAGTGAGCATACTGCTGTTGTGCAGACAGTAGGGAGAGTTGTAGTTTAGAGAATTGAAGTTGGATCTGTTTGCGTTTATGGGAAGTGTAGCTTATTATGTGTCCTTATATTACTGACTTAGATGCAGCCCAAAATAAAGTGGTGTCATCGATGTGATCGATATTATCATCAAGATAATTGATTCAGTGTGTTTTTAAATATGAAGGGAAGAACCAGATTTTTGTTTTCCTTTGTGGTGCCCTACTGCAGAAGAGAATCTGAGCATGGTCCGAGATTATAATAAGGAGTATAGAAGCATCCAAGCTTTTACAAATAGCGGGAATAATAGAAGAAAAAAAAAGTCTATTCTTGAGAAGCTATGATGCGCTGAAGAGCAGTAGGTGTATTCTCTTCAGGTAGTGTTAACCATATACCAGGGGTCACAAAGCGATAGTGTTTCCATGAAATGTAGGAGATCCCTAGAGGCCTGCGTGTGTGTATTATTTTGTGAAGCTCTATCGAGAATTGTGTGAATCATGCTATAAAAGTTTCCTCCTATAAAGAGGTTGGAGTCTTGCCTTTGGAGCAGTAAGGAAGCGAGCTTTGTGAAAAAGTCTGTATTGGATTTGTTTTGGGCATATGTGTTAAGGGTGTAATGTTCATTGTAAATACAAACTTTTAGTAGTAGGTATCTACCCTCCTTGTCTGTCAGTTCTTCTTCAATGGAATATGGCAGGCCTCTATGGAAGAGAATGGCCACTCCTCAAGAGTGTGATTTGCAGTGTAACAGGAGTCCAAACAGGGGTCCCGCGTGTTGGGAGTCTAGAGCATATTCTGCAGGTAGATAACATCAGGTTGAAGGTATTTTTAAAGTGAGTCAGAACCTTCTTTTTTGATTGGCATGTTAAGGCCTGCAACATTCCATAACACCATCTTAATGTCATGGGAAGTTGAGTATTCTTGTCCTGATGTGTCTCCTAAATTTGTCATCATGATAAGTCATTTGGGCTATGCATTGTGCAGTTGTGGTGTATCTTGGCCCCCGTCATCCCAACAAGTGATGGTAGGTTGATATGAGCATGATTGGGAACCCGTGGCCCACCAGTCCAGATCTATGGAGTAGCAGGAGAGAGAAACATATTCAACACAAACATGGAGAAACATATTCATAAGTTAACCTACAGACTGATATGAGGCCTAAGCCTCATCACTTAACAGTGAGAAAAGGGGAAAATAAAGTTCACAATTTCAGTCCAGAGGTATAAGTATCGGATCAAAATGTCTGATATGTAACTGATGTGGAAATGTGTACATCTCCCAATTGGTCATTTATTGCTGTTTGACATCCTCCTGGAAGTGGAAATGTTGGCGCGCTGAGTGAGGATCATCAATGAATAGTTGTCGGCCATTATCTGGCATTTTTAGTTTGATAGGAAACAATAGCTGGAACTTTATGGACTTTTCTAGGAGATCGCGGCAGGTTGGGCTTTACAATTCTATTTGCCAAAGGCGAAAAACACCCATAGGTAATATCCCTTGAAATATAATCTAAATAAAGCACAGACAACATTGAAAAACATACTAAGCTTGATGGAGCCATCGATATGGGATTGTAAACTATAGCACCATTCGTCAAGATTTTCTCACATGATTATTTGCTGCTGTCTTATCTCTATAGTCTATATTGGCTACTCAAAAGAATGTTCCGCCTCTCTTGTATTTAAGAGTTATGAGTTAAGCACTCGATTCACTATAGCCGTGGTTGGTTTTCCCCCTGAGGACACCGCAAGGTGAAACTTGTTGGTGTGGCTATAGATTAGGTTTTAATAGGGTTTTTGTGGTGCTGATTTACTAATCTCTACGTAGGCTTTCAAGAGTTGGTCATCCAGGCCCATGTTATGGTGTGTATATGCACAATTACAAACAGGATACTAATTGATGACTAGTAGAGATGAGCGAGCACCAAAATGCTCGGGTGCTCGTTGCTCAAGTCGAACTTTCCGCGTTGCTCGAGGGTTCGTTTCGAGTAACAAACCCCATTGAAGTCAATGGGCGACTCAAGCATTTTTGTATATCGCCGATGCTCGCTAAGGTTTTCATTTGTGCAAATCCTCAAAACCTACGAAAGTGATGGAAACAAAACAGATACGGATAGGGCAGGCGAAGGGCAACATGCTGGGCTTCATCTCAGGCTCCCAGGTCCCACTATTAAGCCACAATAGCAGCAAGAGTAAGCCCCCACCCTAACAATTTTTACTTCGGACAAACCCTAGTTAGCAAGGCACACCTTAGCTAAGCACCACTCTACCTCAAACCAAGCACAAGCATTGCCTGCGGGACACACCACTGCCTCTTCTCCTGGGTTACATGCTGTCCAACACCCCCGCACGACCCTGCATTCGCAGCGCACACAAAAGTGTCCCTGCGCAGCCTTCAACTGCGCTCATGCCACACGCTGGCTGCATAGCCACACCACCCTCATGCCTATTTATAAGTGCGTCTGCCATGAGGAGGAAGCGGAGGCACACACTGCAGAGGGTTGGCAGGGCCAGGTAGCGACCCTCTTTAAAAAGGGCAGGGCGATAGCCCACAATGCTGTAGAGAATCAATGAGAAATTGACGTTTGATCTTCATTCCAATCCTGTGCCACCTCCGTCAGGAGCTGCAAACGGGGGCATGAGTTACATAGCTATGGGGAATCCATGTGCCCACACAGTATTCATTCTGCCAAGGTGTCGTATAGCTCAATCGACACCGCAAGGGGAAAGCTATCTGCACTCTGCCCCCTACCCAAGTCAGTCAGTGTCTTTGTGCCAGACAGGTCAAACACCGCGATGGAAACTAAGTGTGCACCAACAGCATAGGTGGGTCCTAGGCAACCCAAGACATGAACAATAAATAAATCAGAGCGGCCAAACATGACAGACTTGCACCCCGCCGACGACATAGGCCTCGGCCCACAGCTTCAGCAATCATAGGCATGAAGCGGACTTCGATGCTAGTTCATCTGCGATGGGCTCAGTAAATCAGTTACCTTTCCTTTCACCGCTCCAATGAATGGATAAGCCAGAAAAAAGTTGCACAGCCCCAACCTGGCGCAGTTGCAGTTCCCCTGGGACATAGGACTCGGTCAATAGCTTCAGCAATCGTGGGCAGGAAGCGGACTTTCACTGCACCCAGGATATAGGCCTCTGCACCATCCCTCAGGTCTAGAGGGAATCCAATGCTAGTGTAGCTGTGAACGTCTCATTAGCACTGTATCGCTCCTCTTGTTTGTCCCAATGCAGTGCCCCGGATAGCTGAGCTAACGTGAGATAAAGTACAGGTTGGCTTCGGCCCACACTGCATGCCCTAGTCAGTCTGGCCTTTTTTCATAGTCACAGGCAGGTACATCTCCGCTATGGGATGTCTGTGTGGACCCACAGCATGGGTGGGTCCCAGGAAGCCACCGACAGTACAATAATAAATCCCATTGCAGTGCCCCCGATAGCTGAGCTAACGTGAGATCAAATACAGGTTGGCTTAGGCCCACACTGCATGCCCGAGTCAGACTGGGTTTTTTGGGGGGGCCAGATACGTAGAACACTGCGATGGGAAAACTTAGTGCACCCATACTATGCACAGACCCCTGTAATATTCCTGTAGCAAAGGTATAAGCTGACCCCACTAACAGTTATGTTGCAGAAGTCTAGGTAGACCCCAGTAACATTTCTGTAGTTACAGTATAGACAGACCTCAGTAGCATTTCAGTAGCAGCAGTATAGGCAGAGCCCAGTATTAGTAACGTTTCAGTAGTAACAGTATAGACAAACCCCAGTAACATTTCCGTATCAGCAGTATAGGCAGAGCCCAGTATTAGTAACATTTCAGTGGTAACAGTATAGACAGACCCCAGTAACGTTTCAGTTGCAGCAGTATAGGCAGAGCCCAGTAACATTTCAGTAGTAACAGTATAGACAGACCCCAGTAACATTTTAGTAGTAACAGTATAGACAGACCCCAGTAACATTTCAATAGTAACAGTATAGACAGACCCTTAGTAACATTTTCGTTGCAGCAGTATAGGCAGAGCCCAGTATTAGGTGCATTTCAGTAGTAACAGTATAGACAGACCCCAGTAACATTTTAGTTGCAGAAGTATACACAGACGCCCAAACATTTATGTAGCAGCAGTATTGGCAGACCCCTGTAACATTTCTGCAGCTGTAGTATAGGCAGACCCCTGTAATGTTAATGCAGTTACGCTCCTCTCCTTTGGCCCATACAAGTTTCTCGGATAACTGTGGTAACACGAGAGAAAATACATGATGCGCATTGCTGATCCCCTGACCCCAAACGGGAGGAGGAGGTGGCATTACAAGGCCAAGACACCATGACCAGGACCCGCTATAGTCTGTGTGGGAAGCACGTTAGCGGGCCCAGGGTAAGGCTCGGTTCCGCGCCTTCACTTTGCATTTTGCCTCCATGGGCAAAATCAAACCTTCAGATACGAATAATAGCCAATGGACAAAAGTAAAGCCACAGAACAAAAGTGGAAGCGACAACAGCTATGTGGAAAAGCTAGTATTTTCTGAGACACAAGGGGCATTTGATAGCAATGAAAAGGATATTCTAGGTACTAAAAGTCTGAACTCCTCCTCATCTCAGGGCGCCCACCCACTGGCGATTTTTTTTTCTTTGCGTTTTGCGTTTTTTCTCAAGAGCAATTAGAATTGAATGTACTCCTGTCCACTGGCGTTTTTTTTTGCGTTGCGTTTTTTAACATAGGAACTGTCAGTTGCATATGTGTCCTTATTTTTCTCCTAATGCACCCATGAAAGTCCATGGAAATTAACGGAAAAGCCGCGAAAACGCCGCGAAAACGCAGCGTTTTTCACGCACGAAAATCGCAAACGCCAGTGGGTGGGCACCCTCAATCAGAAATATGGAAAGGCTTCATTCATATGTTTTCTGTTGACCATTTTAAAGTGTTAGCAATGCAAGTTTCTGGCTATACCACTCATCTTTGTCAGGAATTACCAAAGATGATCACAAGTAAAGGCCTCATCAATCAGTCCAAAATCAGTCCAGGAGTATGTGGATCTCAGCTGGCCTGCTTCCACCAAGGATATGTGCCTGCTGCTACTCTGTCCCAAGCCCTGCAGGGATGCTGTGTTCTATAGTCGGCTCTACTCCTACCTCAGCTGTACACTAAAATATGTAATTATTATCAGTACCAACAAGATAAAAGCCACTATTGCTCTACCGGTCAGCTGAATGCTTCAGCTAGAAATAATCGAATACGACCCCGGTTGTATTTAGTTGGTTTTCGGAACTGTGGCCAGGATTAAGAGGGATGCGGGGGGCATTCCTATTGTGTCGGTTTAGGTGAAATTCTTGGACCGGCGCAAGACGGACCACAGCGAAAGCATTTGCCAAGAATGTTTTCTTTGTTGGAGGAGGAGGAGGGGGAGGGTTTAGAGGAGGTGGGATTACAAGGCCAAGACACCATGTCTAGGACCTGCTATTGTCTGTGTGGGAAGCACGTTAGTGGGCCCAGGGTCACCCTCGGTTCCGCACCTCCACGGGCAAAATCAAACCTTCAGATACGAATAATAGCCAATGGACAAAAGTAAAGCCACAGAACAAAAGTGAAAGCGACAACAGCTAAGTGGAAAGCTAGCATTTTCTGAGACACGAGGGGCATTTGATAGCAATGAAAAGGATAATCTAGGTAATAAAAGTCGGCACTCCTCCTCATCTTAATCAGAAATATGGAAAGGCTTCATTCATATGTTTTCTGTTGACCATTTCAAAGTGTTAGCAATGCAAGTTTCTGGCTATACCACTCACCTTTGTCAGGAATTACCAAAGATGATCACAAGTAGAGGCCTTATCAGTCCAAAATCAGTCCGGGAGTATGTGCATCTCAGCTGGCCTGCTTCCACCAAGGATATGTGCCTGCTGCTACTTTGTCCCCAGCCCTGCAGGGATGCTGTGTTCTATAGTCGGCTCTATTACTACCTCAGCTGTACACTAAAATATGTAATTATGATCAGTACCAACAAGATGGAAGCCACTAGTGCTCTAGCGGTCGGCTGAATGCTTCAGCTAGGAATAATCGAATACGACCCCGGTTGTATTTAGTTGGTTTTCAGAACTGTGGCCAGGATTAAGAGGAAGGGGGGGGGCATTCCTATTGTGCCGGTTTAGGTGAAATTCTTGGATCGGCGCAAGACGGACCAAAGCCAAAGCATTTGCCAAGAATGTTTTCATTGTTGGAGGAGGAGGAGGAGGGGGGAAGGTTTAGAGGAGGTGGCATAGACCGCCGCAGATACCAGAACCAAGGAAGGACCCGTAATTCTGTGTGTGGGTAGGTTGTGTGCGGTCCCAGGCTCCACCAAATTCACCCAATGTTCCGCCAGGGAGATATAGTGGCCCTGCCCGGCAGTACTTGTCCACGTGTCTGTGGTTAAGTGGACCTTTCCAGTAACCGCGTTGGTGAGGGCACGATTGATGTTGCGGGAGATGTGCTGCTGTAGGGCTGGGACGGCACACCGGGAAAAATAGTGGCAACTAGGGACCGAGTAGCGCGGGGCTGCCGCCGTCATGTTTTTGGAAAGCCTCCGTTTCCACAAGTCTGTACGGCAGAATCTCCAGGCTGATCAATTGGCAATGTGTATGGTTAATGCTTGAGCGTGTGGGTGCGCGGCGGCGTATTTGCGCTTGCGCTCCAATGCTTGCGCTAGCAACAGCTGGACGCTGTGCTGAGAGACATTGCTTGATGGGGCCGAGGACAGCGGAGTCTGCCTGCTCATCAGAATAGCCTTGATGGGTAATATTATTACTAAGGTTGTGTTATCGGATTACGCCGGTACCGATCTGATGACCTCGTTGCCAGGTGCCAAATGGGTAGATATGGAAGCCCGTAATGAGGAGATTTTGCTAGCATTATCTATCAATAGCATGAAATCACTCCATGTTATGTCAAGACATTTCTCCAGTGAGAATCAATGAATTCTACTTTATTATCAACATTGCCAACTCTTATACAGAAAGACGAGGGCGTATCCAAATGTTGCCTGGTACAAAGATTAGTGTTACGTAGTTTACTGTTACAAAGGTGAAAATACTTATTGATCATAAGACTTATTGACAACTACCAAATATTCACAAAGCTCTTAAGGCCCGTCTCAAACATAGAAATGACCTAAGTCAGGATATTGCTGTTGCATTAGACAATATTTCTGCTATAGTTTTGTGTCTTCTCTGTTAATATAGCTCAGCCTTATTTAATTTGTCTGTTGACTTCTTATCTTAAAATCCTAGTTCCTGACACTGCAAAACATTGGTTTTAGTCTTCTATTTAAGGGCCAATAGTCCAATACAAGGTAAGAAACATACACTTACTGCATTCTGAAACTTAACACTTTATATTCCATGACATTTCCCCCTTTTGTTTCTTATCTTGTCCCAGAACAACAGTAAATATTTGAGGTACTTTAGTCCATCCTAGTGATGTCTGCCAGCCTTTATCAATAACATTTCACTATTGTTCTGACCAATACAAGAATGATCATAGCCGGATAAATATAAGAGCTGGGCATACATACCATTCTGTGCTGGGCATACATACCAAACATAAGAGCTGGGCATACATACCATTCTGTGCTATCATAGTGGGTATCACCTTTTTTAGCAGATTTTGCTAATATGCCGTGTATACAAGATACTACACAACAACCTACCACTACAAAAGCAATTACTATAATAGTCAAAGTGGTAAGAAGAGACGTGATCCAAGCACTCCATTGTCCAAAAATGTCCTCCAACCATGATGTAAATGGATCAGAAACACCAGAACTTTTTTTTCGAAAGTTCAATAGATAAACTTAGTAGTCCGTGCAAAGCTTTACTCACTGATCCGTCCAGAGCCGTGTTGTTGGGGATGTAGGTGCAGCATGAATCCTCATTCATCTTGCAGACTCCTCCTTTCTCTGCTAGGAACATGTCCAAAGCAAGACGGTTCAGGAAGGCTATAGAGGATGTTGAGCCTAGTTGTTCCACTAATCCTAGTATGGCATCTCTGGTGTAGTTTACAAATCACTGTTGATTATAATTTATATAATTAATCCAATCAATATTTTTATTAATTGTGCACCAAGGACGAGAAACAGATTAGATTCCTCCTATAATCTGGTTTCTGGCTTTAAACTCATTTTGCACTCCCCTGGGTACCCCTATTTCATCAATATAAATACCTGCATTAAAAGATCCGTGAGGGAGATTACTTGGCAGTCCATGAAGAGATTGTTTATGCCCTAGTGGGGGTGCCTTTGTGTGTCCTGTCCACCCAGCTGCGAACAGCTGAAAGGGGAGGAGTACCTTTGTAGGTGCGCACTTACCTTTCCAAAATTTGGGCAGGGTTGCACGCATCCTACCATCACCACAAATCCACCAGACATCCTGCAATGGAGGTAGCATATGTTCAAATTCAACCAGTAATTGCTGAGGAAAGTATAGGCCTAGACAAGGGGCCGAACCAATCAGAATCTCATAAGGACTGAGACCTGTCTGTTTGTTGGGTGTGTGTCTTATTGACAACAGAGACAAGGAAAGACACTCAGGCCAAGGTTTATTTAATGCAGCCACTGCTTTTAAAATTTTATCTTATTTATTTTTTTTTTTCCTGGTCCCATTCAGCCTCTCTACTCTCCCACTGCTTTGAGGATGGTAGGGTGTGTGGAATGCCTGTTCTATGCCTAACATCCCTGCCATCTCACTAAAGGGAGCACCACGGTCACTCTCAATGGTTTCTGGGACACCAAACCTGCAGACCACTTCAGAAAGAAGCTTTTTGGCTATATTTTTGGCATTAGCCGCAGAAATGGGGTAAGTCTCCAGCCAGAGAAGAGAGCAATACATACAAGGACGTATTGAAATGGTCCAGATTTAAGGAAGTTGTATGTAGTCAATCTGCAACCTCTGGAAGGGATACAAGGGCCTAGGAGTGTGTTTAAAAGGGGTTTTCACTGTCCTACCTGAGTTGGACAATGCATAAGTCATTCATCCCTGAGCATAAGAGACAGCAACTACCGAAAAACCGGGTGCATACCAATACCTGGAAACAAGATCACACATTGCAATTTTAGAGGCATGCATGAGGTCATGTGTTATGGAGGCTAGCACTGGAAATGAGGCTCTTGGAAGACAAGGCTTCCCGTGAAGTGTCCACATACCACTGGAATCTAAAGTGGCTCCTTTTGCTTACCAACCTGACACTTCATGGGAAGATGCTTGTTTCTGGAGCCATCACTCAACACGGTTAAGTCGGGACTAAGTAGTGGAGTGTCTTTGATGGAATCAAACCCAGAAGTTTCCATCTGCATGAGCTGGGCGCAGTCGTGAGGTTCTTCTTGAGTCGCTTAGTCAGTGTCATCCTGTTCCGGTAAAAGAGTAGCAGGATTCAAAGTCTAACAGCGGGTGATGGTAACGTTGGCAGGCATCAGGAGGGCACATTGGAGTCTCAGGCAATGGGCTGCAGACAAGTACTTGGGTTGAACCTGTGTTAGAATGGCAGAGATATCATGCGGTTCTAACAGTTGTACCTCATGATCCAGAACTAGGTCTGCTGACTTGTCCAACATCCTGGAGACTGTCACTACTACTCGTAGACAGGAAGGTGATCATCTGGCAAAGGGATCTAACCTGCTGGAGTAGTAGGCTGCGGGTCGTTGGTGCCCTCCGTGCTGCTGTGTGTCCATTGTTCTCATTGCTGGGTAAGCCCAGGGCTGGGGCTACCAAGATGGCTACTTCTGTAAATTGGAAGGGTTTTTTTCAACAATAGTTTTTTATTGAATATGTGCAGAGATATTCAATCAAGTTATATAGATAAACATTTCCAATAAAGGCGTTTCTAACATTAGGTTCTCTCGTAAGATACGAAATTGTATAACTAGTGTACTATGCAGTTAGAGTAGAAGGCACATATCCGTATTTCTATAAGTGGGGGGGTGGCGTTAGGGAAAGTAGGCGGGAGAGGGATGGGAGGGTGGGGAGGGGTAGGGTGAGGGAGGGGGGGAAGAGGGAAGGAAAGGCAGGGGGGAAGGGTAAGGGATATGCATTAAAGGAGTTATAAGCCTTGACTTTAAGACCTAAACAAGGTCTACCAAAATTTGCTTATCTAATGAGAAAATAAATTTAACAGGGAAAGATTTTTAACCATGGGTTCCACATATCGTAATAGTGTGAGATATCTTTGTTACGAAGAGCTATGATCTTTTCAAAAATGTTGTGTTTGGATATAAGTTGGGTCAGTTCTTTTAAATTCGGGATTGTGTTGGAATTCCACTTTCTAGCAATTAGATTTTTGGCACCTAGTAAAATCTGTCCAATAAGTTTTTTTCAAGGGGAAGTGGATTTCACCAGGGTCAAGTAGTAGAAGGGCTAGTTTTGGAGAAAAGGGTAGCTTGATACCGGATATTTTGCTAATGAGGTTATAAGTGTCTATCCAGAAGGGGCGAAGAAGTGGGCATGACCAGAAAATATGTATCATGGAACCTGCAAGTCCGCAGCTTCTCCAGCATTGGTCGTCAGTAGAAAGACCTCTGCTGTTCAAAATCGTTGGGGTGTAATACCAACGTGTCAGGGTTTTTATATGGGTTTCGATCAAGGAAGCTTCTTGTGAAGCTTGACCCGCCCATTTAAAAGCTTGGAGCCATTTGGTAATAGGAACGTTTTGGTTTAAGTCTTTTTCCCAGTTGATAAGATGACATTTTCCAGGGGTTCTCAAATTCCCCGAAAAGATGTCATAGAATAGCCTAGTAGGGAACTTTTTGATATTGGAATTTAGGAAAGAGAGAATTATGTCAGGGGTTCTAATGTCTTGAAGGTTGTAGGTGTGTAAGAAGGATGCCACATGAGTGAATTTAAAAGCTTCATTGCTTGGTATGTTGTACAATGTCGTCATTGATTTGAAGGTATGGAGGGTGTTTTTTGTGTAGAGATCAGAGATATAGTTTATATTATTATTTTTTTTTTTCAAATAATTTTTATTGGATTTTATGGTACATCAAGAGTACATATACAAACATTACATATGCAAGTAGACATTGTGTACATCGCTACAAAGTTCTTGTTAGTGAACAGTTCAAATTTTACACTTTATACAGCGACATATATTTTAAATATGGTGAAGTACTCTTTAAGTTTAATCAGTAGTTGAAAAGATCAACAAAACAGTTTTAAACATGTCAAAACTTATTTTTTAACTCGAATTGCTGCCATTTATTCCAAGTGCTATTAAATTTTGGGAGACAGTTGTTAAATTTTGCATATATCTTCTCATAGCAGTAGTGGTCTGAAACTGCGTCTAGGAGGTCCCTCATTGAGGGTGGGGAAGCTTCTCTCCTTTTTTTAGCTATGATGTTTTTGGCGGTTAGTAGAAAGTGGCATACCTATTTTTTTTTTCTTTTTTGGTATTGTTTGGCAATCAATGAGGAGAAGTGCTAGTTGAGGTGAGCATTGCAAGCGTATGCCAGTTATGAGTTGTATGGTGTTAAATACTTCCTTCCAGTATCTATGGATTTGGGGGCACTCACAGAACAAGTGATACAGGGTACCCTCTTGTCCGCAGCCTCTCCCGCATAAATTAGGGTAAGCCGGGAAGAATCGTGCCATTTTTGAGGGTGTGTAGTATCAGTTGGTTAATACTTTGTAATGGGTTTGGAGAATGTTGGCCGAAAGAGTAGCCTTATTTGCCCATTCAAAGGCTTTCAACCACTTGGGAAGTGGTATGTTTTCTTTTAGTCTGCATCTAAGATATATAATCTCCAATTCTTTTGGGAAGGAGAAGTTATGTATATCGGCGTGTTTGAGAAAGGAGATAATCTTTATATATGAGAAAGCGTCTGAGTCGGGTATATTGAATTTGTTTTGGATTATTTGAAAAGGTAGAGGTTTACCTTTATTTAGTATGTCAAAGATAGATTTTACTCCCTTCACCAACCATCTGTTTAGGTTTAGGTCCCGTATAAAATACGTGAGGACTTCAAATGGAAGCTCTGTTGATGAGCCCCCTGAATCAATCTTATATCCAAGAGCCAGTTGGTTCCAGTAATGTAGAGTGTTTGACATTAGTAAGGAGATATTTTGGAAATCTATTAATGGTTGGATCTTCGGAGTCAAGGCTCCTAGGATTGAGGCTTTAATTAAGAAGCCTAGGTGTCTATCCCCGTTTCTTTTTTTCTCTATATGGCACCAGGATGAAGATGGTTGGGGCTTCAGCCAGACACTAGATTGGCTTAATAAAGAAGCCTTATAGTAGGATTGGAGGTTGGGCACACCGAGTCCTCCTTGCTTCCTATGTTGGTATAATATAGACGCTGCCAGTCTCGGTTTTTTGCCGTTCCAAATAAAGTTAAGTAGTTGTCTCTGGAATTTTTGAATCATGGGTGGGGGGACTGGGTAGGACAGTGTGCGGAAAAGATATAGGATTTTCGGGAGTAATACCATTTTATAAAGTGCCATTCTGCCAAACCAAGATAATTCTTTTTTGCCCAGCTCATCCATCTCTGCTTGGAGGGAAACATATAGAGGGTCAAAGTTTGCGGGAATTGTTTCTAATGGGTTTTGGCATATTTTGGTGCCTAAGTACGGTATCTCGGTTTTCCACTGAAAAGGAAACTCCCTCTGTATATCTGATTTTAAATCAGAATTGACATTAATCCCCAGTATCTGGGATTTGTCAGAGTTTAGCTTGTATAGCGAGGCATTACTGTATTGAGTGATGCAGTTGTTTAGGATGAGGACAACACCCCGTCAGCCAGTACTCTGGCCGAGGGTCTCGTGTAGAGAGCTCGGACCGTCCGTAGGAAGCCCTCGCCCACCCCAAACCTCCGGAGCACTTCAAAAGCAAAGCCCCAATGCACTCTATCGAACGCCTTCTCTGCATCCAGGGAAAGGAGGAGAGAAGGCGTCCAACTCGAGTTAATCTGTTCTAGCAAGTTCTGGATTTTGCGTGTACCATCTGCGGCACTTCTTCCTTTTGTAAAACCCACCTGGTCATTGTGTATGACCATGGGCAGGACCTCTAGGAGGCTATAGGCCAATATTTTAGCATATATTTTTAGATCAGAGTTTAGAAGGGAGATAGGCCTAAAATTTGCTGGTGTTGTGGGGGGTTTGCCTGACTTGGGTATGGTGACAATGGTGGCCTGAAGTATTTCTTCATGCATAGTGCCTTGTTCCATCGTCTCGTTAAATAATGAATTTAGGTGGGGAGTCAACATGTGAGAGAAATTTTTTTTGTAATATTCATTTGAAAGACCGTCAGGTCCAGGGGATTTGTAATTTTTCAGGTCTTGTATGGCTTTGTGGATTTCTGCATCCGAGATTGGCTTGCTCAAGATATCTTCTTGGGCGTCTAGCGTGGGGAGAGTTATTCCATCCAAGAATTTGTTTATTAACTCCGGAGTGGGCTAAGAGGTGTTAGAGCTATCCTTGAGGTTATAAAGATTATTGTAATAGTCTTTAAATTGTTCAGCTATCTGCTGGGGGTGGGCCATTTTTATTTGGGAGATGTTGTTGTTGGTGATGTATGGAATTTTTGTTTTCATTTGTTTTTTCTTCACAAGGTTGGCCATCAGTTTTGAGGGCTTATCCATGTAAGAATAAAAGTTTGCTTTGGAGTACATTAGACCCCTGTTATAATTATCTAGGAGCTTTTTTTTAAATTCTCTTCGCAAGGAAGACAGTTCCAGCAGGTATATGCTTTGTGAAGATTTTTGATGGAGTGATTCCAGCTTTTTTATTTTTTCTAGTAAAAGATTTATCTTTTCTCGCTTATTTTTATTCTGTTGTATTTTGAGTTTTATTAGTACTCCTCTTATAACTGCCTTGTGGGCATTCCAGAGTGTGGCGTTACTTATTTCAGGGGTGAAGAAATATTCCTCTAGAGCTTTGTTAATAATTTTTTGGTTCTCGGGAATATTGTATAAGTTTGTGTCGTTGCACCAAATTTTTGTTAGGGTGCATGGTGCGCCCATATTCAGTTCTAAATGTATCGGCGCATGGTCCGACCAGGTGGAGACTCCAATCGTGGAGTTGTTGATTGATATGAGAGTCTCTCTATTCACCAAGAACACATCTATCCTCGAATATGTTTTGTGTCTTGGGGAGAAAAAAGTGTATTCCTTTGAGGAGGAATTGAGACATCTAAACGTGTCATATAGCCCCTCTTTATGCAACCAAGGATGGAGGACCGACACACTCCTGGTGGGTGCTGTGGAGTCCATTTCTTTGTCCACTATTATATTAAAATCACCACATAATATCAGTTTTCCCAAGAGGGTTTTTTTTAATCTTCTTGATTACTTTGTTCAAGAAGGAGATTTAGGATTTGTTAGGTGCATAAATGTTTACCAGAGTAATCGGTAAATTATTAATAGTACCTTGTAATATCAGATATCTGTCTTTGTCATCTGACATTTGTTTATTGAGAGAGAAGTGAAGATTATCCCTTAGAGCGATCAATACTCCTGCATGTTTTTTGTGGGCATTTGAAAAGAAAACATGGGGGTATTGTTTATTTGAAAATTTAGGACAGGACTGCTGAGCAAAATGCGTTTCTTGCAAACATAAAATGTCTATGTTGGACGCTTTAGCGTCTTTCCAGACCATTGAACGCTTAAATGGGGAGTTTAATCCCCTAACGTTTTGGGAGCAGATTTTTATATGCATTATAAAAGTAAGTTATAAACGTATGTGTTTGGAACACTTTGGCAGCATAGTAAACATAGAAACTTAAACCAGAAGTACAGGCGGAAACAGTAATATGCCTGTTAGCATTTAAAGATATACGGGTTGCATTGTTTATGCTATTCAGGAAAGCAGATTTAGGATATTCGTTTTTTATGTAATATAGCATTAAGATGAGTCCTCTATGCAAGAAGCAATGGACCTGTAAAACAAAAAAAAAATAAAACTTTGGATAATAGCAGGTATAATAACCTGAATCCTGTTGTGTGTGTGTGTGTGGGGGGGGGGGGGGGGGGGTGAGTTCGACTTGCAGACCATCAGCCTAGTTTTGAAGGTCGACGAAGAATGTAACCAGCGACATATGAAGAAGAATACTTGGGGGTATTTATGATGTTCTCACGGAGGGGTGGTGAGAAGTGTGCGACGTTGGTAGGATTTAAAGGATCTTCAAGGCTTGCTTGTTTGTGGTTCTTCTGGGAGTAAAATATTCCATTTTGAGAAGATGTTGGCGCCGTCTTCTGGAGAGTTTAGAGCACCCCATTTGTAGGGGATTTTTGCAGCTCTTAGGGAAGAGGTGATTAAAGAAAAAGCCTTTCTTGCTTGTATTGTATTCTGTGATAGGTCGTGGAAAAGGTTGATGTTTGCAAATGGAGGTGGTAAGGTACCCTGTTTTCTTACAGCTGTCATCAGGGCATCTTTTATATGGAAAAAATGGAATTTAGCGATTACGTCACTTGGGACAGAATCTGGAAGAAAGTTCGGCTTTAGCAATCTGTGCGCTCTATCAATTGTGCGGTCCAATTCTGAGACCTCTGGGAGGATGCTTTTGGTTAGTTTGGTAAGAAAGCTTTTTAGATCATGCTGTGGGACACTCTCTGGAATGCCTCTGAACTTAATGTTGCATCTCCTACTTCTGTCCTCCAGATCTGTGAGTTTTTTCTTTATGTTTTCTACTTCCTCCTCCAGGGAGTAGTGTGCATCTATTAACTTATTGTGGGATGCAGTTACGTCTCCCATTTTGGTTTCAATATGATCAGTCCTCTCTTCTAGGTCTTGTATAGAGTTGTTTAGGGTAGTTGACAGAGACTTAATGTCCTTTTGCAAGGATCCTCTTAAAGCTAGGATCATTTGCTTTATAAAATCCTCTGTAGCAGGCATATTGGATGATGGGACACTTGTGATGAGGTCAGGCTCAAGTGTGGGGTCTTCTTGGAGTTGGTTAGTATATGGGGATAGTCATGGACGCTGTTTTTCAGGACTTGATAAAGGGGTGGAGGGGGCAGATGATGGCTGGGAGCCCGTCGGCGTCATTTTTCGGCCATTTGGAATGGTACTGTCACTCTCCCCTGGGGAAACACTTACCCCACGTCTGGATGTGCTCCTCAGTGTCTCCTCCCCCTGTAGATCTTGGTCAGTGTTTTGGCTTCTGGCGCCGAGTGATTGAGAAGGAGAAACCTCTGCTCTCTCTCTGGGGCTTGCAGGCGAGGGGGAGCCATTTTTGTTCATCGGTCCCTATCTCTTCGGGCCATGAGTGATAAAGAAGTCCAAGACTTTATTTAGTGGCGTTCAGGTGCTTCTTCTTTTAGTCATTTTTCTATAGAGGGTCTTTGGTTTGCTTTTGGGAATTTTAGAGGAGAGCAGGGTCACCTTTAATCCCTGTGTAGGTTGGGCGCAGTCAGATCTCTGTGTTATGCGACTGTGTCGGTCTGCGTTCAGGCCACTCCCCCTTCAAAAAAGCTCCTCATTAAATTCAATTTTGGTGTGCTTATGGCTGTGCTTAATCCGGTATATGGCCGATTATAGTTCATTCACTGTTAGGGGAACTCAATTTTCAAGCCCCAGTGCAAGGGAGTCACGGTCCCTGGGGGCCTTATCGCCGGCGCTCAGGCACTGCAGAGCTATTCTCTCTGTTATCAGTTCGCTGTGTAACATGGGCAGCGAGTTTTCCTGTGCCCAGCCGTCTAGTGTGATTGAACAGCTACTTTGAGCTTTATTGTTTCGGGAGACTTGGGGCGACAGCGCGCTATCTGGTGCTGTCACTATCACTATACTCTGCACATCGCGCTCAGCCGCGGCCACCGGAGTCCAAGATGGCACCTCGTTCCCGCGCTTCACCAGGCTTCTTGCTACATCGACTCACCGGGTGGCTTTGTGATGATAGCGCTGGGGCTCGATCTGTCTCCTCCATTATGGAGAATGTTCCCAAGGACGGGAAAGATCTCTGATGTGTCTCCAGATGCTTTTACCTCTCTGGGTTTCACTGGAAGACGGAGATCTCTGTTCTTTTCAGCTGCACTTCTCGGCATCCAGATTGCTCCCTTTCCACTGGAGGGCTCTTCAGCAGTAGAGTGAGCAGGTTTACTGCACTGGGAATGCTTTTTAAAGTTGCTTTAAGGCCAGGTACGAGCAGAACTCAAGGAGACACGTCTGCATCTAGGCCACGCCACCGTTTATATTATTTTTTGACCATGACTTCAGTTGTAGGTTATGAATAAAGAATTCCAGCGTTTCCAATGGTATCTTTAGAGGGATATTATGTGAATTTTGAATGGCTTTTTGTGTTAGATCTTTCCACGCCTCAAGTGAAGCTTTCATTGGAGGTGACATGGGTATAGACTTCAGGAATTTCATTAGAGAAGGTAGATAAGCACAGATGGTAGTAGCGATTAACAGAGTTTTTAATGGTTTTTGTTTGTTAAGTTCCAATTCTATTGATGGCCAATTAAGTTTTGAGTTGTGTCGTGTCCAGGGAAATAAGTGGCTTAATAGAGTGGATTTATAGTAAGATTCTAAGCTGGGAAGGCCTAGACCCCCTTGGTATCTATTGAGGGTTAGAATAGATAGTGCTATTCTGGGTCTCTTATTTTGCCATATAAATTTAGATAATTGTTTCTGAAAGCTAGTTAAGGTATGTTTTGGAATTGGCACAGGGAGTGAAATAATGGAGGATTTTTGGTAATATTATCATTTTGTATAAGGTGACTCTGCCTAGCCACGACAGACGGTGAGATTGGAAGTTGTCAAGGTCTTTTTGAATATCTGCGAGGAGTTGGGGAAAGTTGGCTAGTATTAAGTCAGAGGTAGGGAAGGGGAGGTTTATTCCTAAATAGGGAATGATATTTTTTTGCCAGTGGAATGGGAATTCTCTTTGTATGTCTTCCTTTAGTCTTTCTTTAAAGTGTATTCCAAGGATTTGGGATTTATTTGAGTTCAGTTCATAGTAGGATGTTTCCGTGAATTTTGACAAGATATTTTGGGTGGCTCTCAGTGAATGGAGAGGTTTTGTCAAAATAAGAAGGACGTCATCGGCAAATAAGCTCATTTTGTGTTGTCTATGCGCTGCTGGGATGCAATAGATGTCAGTTCTTATTTTTTTTAGCTAGGGGCTCCATTATTATTGTGAATAGTAGTGGTGAGAGCGGGCATCCCTGCCGAGTGCCATTCGTTTGGGGGAAAGAGTTGGAAAGCATACCATCAACTAAGACTTTTGCCGAAGGATTAGTGTAGAGGGCTTTGATTGCTCTAAAAATATTGCCCGAGAATCCGAATTTACGAAGAGTGGCAAATGCATATTCCCAGTGCAGTCGGTCGAATGCTTTTTCAGCATCAAGCGTGACTGTTAGGGAAAAACTCCCATTAGTATGTCATCCGGCGTCCAAATTGTAATGAGTACTCATCATTGTTTAAGTAATACCGATCGGCAGGAAGAGAGACCGTACATATGCATTGCTCATGTACAAATTCATCTACTATGAGTTTATTGGCGTTACAAGAGGTCTTTTTATAAGCATATCATATAATTAAAGTGAAGTTGATTCTGAGCCAAACATTACATAGGTGTTTACATCATTCAATAGTTTGCCACATGTTTGATCAAAGTCCATTTCATAATACCTAATATTTTCCATTCTTCAGCGGTTTTGCTATATTCTTATGAGAGACTAAACATTTAACATTTAGCATTTCATAATGATTCAGCATAACTATTTATTAGTGTGTGTTTACTTTTTATGACTTTATTTTGAGGTAAGTCTATTGCTTATACCTATCAATTTCTGTTACTTTATCTGTTATCAATCTGTAGCTCTCTCTCTCTTATCAATCTCATGACTAACTATGGCTATGGTTTTATTAACTGTTAGTTATTGCAATGTCTAAGGGTCATATCTATTAGTTGTGTACGTGACAGGGAAAATGAATATCTGAGACAGTAGAATTTAAAGGTAATATCACACAATAATGGGGTCCTAGATAATTTACCCCACAATTCCCCCCTATTTAAAAGAGTCCATGCGAGGAGACGTTGTGGTACTTCAAGGAGAGTGGAGCCCTCCGAGCCAGACTTTTTCCCAATTTTTTCTTCTTTCTTCGGGCCGGGTTCCCACCGATACGGCTCATCGATATGACTGTTTTTAAATTCATTGAAGATTATGATGGAATCGTAAGTCCTTCATTGTTTTCTTTGTGATGCTCAAGATGGTTTTCTTTTAATTCGTGTATATTCGTGTTTTGCTTACTTGATTCCTCAGATCTGAACAAACAAACATAAGCATTAGTTCTTATATAAACGTGACATTTCTATGTTATTCCCATAATAGGATGGTCTTCTTTTTGGTACATACTTCAGACATATAGTCACCAAATTTGGAATACATTGTATACAACAGTAGATCAATATTAATCCAACAACTATTATTGCAAATATCAAAAATATTTTCTTTATCCAGCTCAAACTGAACCATGAAAATAACCAACTGAACCATCCCTGATCCACATCTTGTTTTATACTAATGGATATTTCTTTTAAAGTGTTAATCTTTTGATCAATTGATTCCGAATGGTCAGAGAGGTTAAAACAACACATCCCCTCGAACGCTTCACAATCATGATTTAGTGTCAACAATAAGTAATCTATAGTGGCTCTATTTTTGTAGGGCGGCCTTTCTTACTCCTTGCAGATCCAATAAGAGGAGGTCTAAAGCTTGAGAGGTAGTATATAAACCTTTTTCTAAATCACAAGCTATACCATTTACAACTTTCCCATTATATACAGCTAGCCCCCAGACTCCTACTATAGAAAATCCTAACGCCTTTTACTTCTGTGTCACTGAGAAGGGTTGGTGGACCCTCACAGCTTTCATCTATCCCTTTTATTTCTCTTGTTTCTCTCTTTCGTTCTTCTGGTTTCTAATACATAAAAATACTCAATCGGGACAGTGTACATGGTCCTCCTGTGACATTTGCTGGAATATATGTATAAGTGAGATTTCCACATGATAAAACCCAACCAGTTGGTAATTTAACATGTCGAAAATGATTGGAGCTTCTAGCAATCACTTTACAGCGCATTTCATTTGTTACCTTCTTACATTGATTTACCGTACGATTACAGGGTATTTGAGAATCATTAGTAGCTTGTTCGGGGTGTGCTTCAATTTGCTGACATGATGTGTTTCATTATCTCTCCTGTGAAGTGGGTACCTCTATCTCATTCAATCACCTCAGGTACCCCATACCTGCAGATTATCTCGTTCATCAGATTCTTTGCAGTCACTCAGTTGCCGAATTGACCAGATAGCCTCACACCACCCCAACATGTCCACACATACTAACACAAATTCATACTTGCCTTTGCGGTGCAGTTGAATGTAGTCAATTTGCAGTCTCTGAAACAGGTAGAGTTGTCCAGGTGCGTGTTTCTGAGGTACTTTGACTTTTTGCCCAGGATTGCTTTACGGCACAAATTATATAAAATTGGATAAATGATGCGGCAGCTACAGAAAAACCAGGGGCCAACCAGAATTTCTCTAACGTTGCGACCATTGGTGTTCTTGATAGATGCGTTCTTCCATGAATGAGCTGGGCCATCATAGGGAACAAGGCACGTGGGAGGCAAGTTCTGGTAACAGTTCTTCATATGCCGTCATCTTCCTTGGCCCCAGCTTTCGTCCACTTGTCTTTTTCCTCTTTGCTGGCTTGTATTGAGAAAGTCTTAATAATGTCCATATCAGATGAAACAGGTGTTCCTGTGTCTGCTTTAGAACAAAATGTCTCTGTATCTGTATCAGAACAAAATGTCTCTCTTGTGACTGGGTCGGGGTCTGTATGCTGCGTAGCAAAAACCCCCTTTTTTTCTTTCTTTCCCATGGTTGTATCTTTTGTACGTGCTTTGATCTTTAGTACTGCTATCTTATCTGGCCATAGCAGGGCCTCAATTAATTCTTTCACTGCAGCACCATTTCTTAATAGGTTGTCCAGCAAAGGTTAAAAATTGTCTGGCCTTCCATATTGGGCCGTAATCATGAGGAATGCCGAAAGCATACCTGGAGTCAGTGTACACATTAGCTGTCTTACCTGTGGCCACTCTACACACCTCTGTGAGTGCTTTTAATTCCGCTTCTTGTGCTGAGACATGCGGAGGCAGAGACTCTGCTTTTACCGTGTCATGTTGTGTTACGACTGCATAACCGGAGTGGAATCAGCTATCTTCACCCTGATAACGAGAACCGTCTACAAAAAGTTCAAAGTCAGGATTATCTAATGGTTTTTCAACAACATTTTTAAAACCTGTTGTTTCTTGTTGCATCAATTCTATGCAATTGTGCTCGTGTGTGCCATCATCAAATATGTCATCATCAATTTCTGAATTTTCATCATGTTTTTCCCCTCCTTCCTTCTGGATTCCGGAAAATCCACTGGCAATAGAGTAGCCGGATTCAATGTTAGGAGGCATGAGGAGTGCATATTGCAAGCAGATCTGTCTGGCTGTATAGTAGGCCACAGGCCGTGGCCTGCCACCATGTTGTTGGCAAAGTACTGCTGTAGCATGTCCAGACAGTTCTGTACAGTAAAGTCGGAAAGGAAGTTGGTAGTTGGGTAGACCTAGTGCAGGAGAAGAAGTGATAGCCTGTTTTAGCAAATGAAAGTTAGTGATTGCTTCTTCAGAAAAAAGTGAAGGGAGTGGTAGTAAGAGCCTAAAAAGGTTCGAAGCTTTGCAGCAAAATTTGAGAGAGGCAAATTTTGAATAGCCTTTTTCCTTTCTTCCGTCAAATGCCTGGTTCCTTGTGACAGGCAGTGACCAAGAAAGATTACCTTCTAATTACAGAACTAAAGCTTGTCTTTTAAAGCTTTACATCTATTATCTGCTAGCAAATGGAGCAGTGAGATTGATGCCTGCTGGCAAATTTAGAGATTGTCAGCACATAGTAACAAATCATCCACATATTGTAGCAAGACCACCCCTTGTGGCCAGGGCCAGGCCTGCAGAAAAGTTTGTAGGGCCTGTGTGTACATGTTTGGAGAATTCTGCGCTCCTTGTGGCAGAACTGTCCAAGTGTACTGTTTCCCCTGAAAGTGAATGCAAAGAGATATTGTGAATCGGGGTGCAATACAACTGACATAAAGGCTGACATAAATTGCTAAGGTCAATCACTGTAAAATAGGTGGTGCTAGCGGGTACTTGTGCCTTGAGGCTTTTCTTTTAAAACCCCTGTCTCTGCATTTTCATGACAGCTCTAGGATTTGTAACCTATTCAGGTCTTTCATTTAATTCTATTCCTTTTTCCGTCTGCAACAGATTCTTATATTCAGTCTGCCGCCATTTAGGCTTGCATTCCTGTAATTTCTTGCGAATGGAGGGTTTAAGACCTTCCACAAATGATAATGCTAACACAGAAGTCCCAATGTTACCATCAGTTATGCCGCTATAACCAAGGTCCGCCCACCTATTATGTAGTTTTGCCGCATAGGTCTCCACACTCTCACCCTTTTCCTGCATCACATTGGACAGGGAAAGGGAAGATTCCCGTAGCCTTTCACTAGCCCACTTTTGGAGATCCTCACAGTATTATTGTCCCGGACTGTATACTTTTTCTATCTCCATAGACTGTACCATTTAAATCCACTGCTTCATTAATGATATTTCCCATAGCAGCTTCCCTTAGATTTGATTTTGCTATATTTTTCTAGTAATCACAGGGTAAAGTCCTTTAGGCATAGGGGCCAAAGGTTCTTCACCTGCTACTTCCTGCTTACAGACACGCTGAGAAAAAAAAAAGTTAATGCTGTGCTTTTGAGACAGTCTGCCCGAACCACAGGCAACACAAACGTCTCTATAGCATGGATTTTTGCAGTCTATAGTTCCCACAACTCCAGTAAGGACCCTTTTCTTCCGTGAGTAACTTTTTATTAGAATCATAGGCTGGTGGATTTTGTATTTTAAGAGTGTAATACATTATACCTTTGTACTCTTTTTATTGATAATTTATATCTTCACTTGTTTCACTTATTTTTATCCTGCTGTTTATTATCCCATATATGTTTTTAGCTGCAATCCATCCCCCCTGGTAATTCCTGAATTCTTCCCAAAAGGAAGATTTAATAATTCCAGCTTCTCCTAAACCTGCTCTTCTTAGCAACTGAATACATCTACATTTTCCTACTGCACTTTGTCCTTTTATGTCTTTTTACTATTTCCCTAGCGGTTTTCCATTGATTACCGCTATTTGGGCGTGTGTTTCCTGTTTTATTTTTGCCTGTACTTCCTCCCGCTTCTTCTCACTGACCTTAATTCCTACCCTTTACCTTAAAAAGGGCGTATCCCTGACTAGTTATATAAATATATATATATAGTCTATATAAAATAGCCATTTTGCTATTTTATTTCCCAAGGCGCAGTTTAAAGGGGATCTTTGTAACAAAGGGCCATAAAACGTTTCCTGTCTACAGGATTCCGTAATCATACACACCCAAATTAAGAGGACAAAGTACAGTAGTAAGCTTAGCAGCGCTCTAGTATATGCTGAAGGGAATCATTATAAAACATAAAACATGGGACGCAACATTCTCACCCGCCAAAATGACATACCAGATCCCTTTTACAGGTTCTTTGAAAATTAGGCTTTTAAAGGAGATAAAATTACTTACCCACTTAGCTCCGGACGGAAAGAGGAGAATTCCAGAAAAGCACAGATTTTATGGTAAGATAAAAAAAATCTCTTACCGGGGGGCGTGGCCTAGATGCAGACCCGGGCAGAAGTGTTTCCTTGAGCTCTGCTCGCACCTGGCCTTAAAGCTACTAAAAAAGCATTTCCAGCGCAGTAAAGCTGCTTATTCTACTGCTGAAGAACCACACAGTGGAAAGGGCATAACTTATATGCTGAAAAACGAAACCGGAAAAAAGAAAAAAAAATAGATACTCGCCATCCATCACAACCGGAGAGGTGGGAGCGTCCGGAGAAGTGTTGGAGCTCTCACCCGTATTTGGAGGCTTCTCTACAACGGAGGATACAGATCAGAGCTACAGCACAACCCTGCAGTGCCTCCCGGTGAGTTACTGTAATCAGAGGTCTGGGGAAGCGCGGGAACGGGGCGCCATCTTAGACTCCGGCGGCCGTGACTGAGTGTGAAGTGAGGAGTGAAGGAGAAGTGACAGCAGCTGATTGCACACTCTGCCTCCCCGAGTCTCCCGATATAAAGCTACTTACACACAGCAGCTGACTGCACACTCTGCCTCCCCAAGTCTCCCGTTATAAAGCTGCCCACAACAACTACTTACACACAGCAGCAGGCTGCACACTGCCTCCACAGTCTCCTGATATAAAGAGATCCATAACAGCTACTTACACACAGCAGCAGGCTGCACACTGCCTCCGCAGTCTCCTGATATAAAGAGATCCATAACAGCTACTTACATACAGCAGCAGACTGGGTACAGGAATGCTGGCTGCTTGCATTGAATAGTGAGCTGATAACAGAGAGAACAGCTCAGCAGCATTTGGGTGTCGGTGACAGAGTCCTCAAAGATAGTGACTCCACTACGTTGGATCTTGCAAATAGAGTTCCCCAAGCAGTGTGTAGGCTGAAAACGGCTGAATACAAAGACAAACATAGCCCTACACATACCACAAGTGAAATTAATAAAGAGCTCTTTTGGAGGGGGAGTGGCCTAATCATAGACTGAGGCAGCCACAAAATACAAAGAGTCAACTACTCCCAACACACGCAGGGACTGAAAGTAACCCTGATCTCCTCAAAAATACTAAAAAACTAGATTGGAGGTCCGCTATAGAAAAAATAAATAAAAATAAAAAAATGCCTAAAAGAAGAAGCATCAAATCATCACTAAACAAAGTCTCAGACTTTTTCACTACCCGTGGACCGAGGAGACAGGGGCCAATAAGCAAAGATGGCTCCCCCACGCCTGCAAGTCCCAGAGTGAGAGCAGAGATTTCTCCTTCTCAATCACCCGGCGCCAGAAGTCTAAACAATGACCAAGAATTGCAGAGAGAGGCGACACCAAGGTCCACAGCTAGACGAGGGGTGAATGCCTCCCCTGAGGCGAGGGACAGTGTCGCCTTACATAACCGCAAAATGGCTCCAACGGGCTCTCAGCCATCATCTGCCCCCTCCACTCCTTTGTCAAGCCCTGAAAAACAGCGCCCACGGCTGTCCCCAGACATCAACCAAATCCAAGAGGACCCCACACTTAAACCCGACCCTATCATAAGTGTCCCATCATCCAATATGCCTGCCACGGAGGATTTTATAAAACAAATGATCCTAGCTTTAAGGGGATCCCTGCAAAAGGACATTAAGTCTCTGTCAAATACCCTAAACACCTCTATACAAGATCTGGAAGAGAGGACTGATCATATTGAAACTAAAATGGGAGAAGTAACTGCATCCCACAATAAGTTAATAGATGCACACTACTCCCTGGAGGAGGAAGTAGAAGACATAAAGAAAAAAACTCACAGATCTGGAGGATAGGAGTAGAAGATGCAACGTTAAATTCAGAGGCATCCCAGAGAATGTTCCACAGCATGACCTAAAAAGCTTTCTTACCAAACTCATCAAAAGTGTCCTCCCAGACGTCTTGGAATTGGATTGCACAATTGATAGAGCACATAGATTGCTAAAGCCGAACTTCCTTCCGGATTCTGTCCCAAGAGATGTAATTGCTAAATTCCATTTTTTCCACATAAAAGATGCCCTGATGACAGCTTCAAGAAAACAGGGTACCCTACCATCCCCATTTACAAATATCAGCCTGTTTACCGACTTGTCACAGAATACAATTCAAGCAAGAAAGGCCTTCTCCTTGATTACCTCATCCCTAAGAGCCGCAAAAATACCCTACAAATGGGGTTTTCCTGCTAAAATAATAATTCACAAGGACAACACAGTACATGCTTTAAATTCTCCAGAGGATGGTGCCAAAGTCCTCTCAAGGTGGAATATCCTACTTCCAGAGGAACCACGACCTCAAAGACCTCTCAAGCCCTCCTACCGCCGCACGCTTCCTAACACTCCTCCGTGAGAAAAACAAAAGTCCACCCAAGTGTTCTTCTTTATAGGTCACTGGACACACTCTTCATCCATCTTCGTTGCCAGGCTGATGGTCTGCATGCCGAACTTTCCCCCCACAACAGGATTCAGGTTATTATACCTGTAATTATCCAAAGTTTTATCTGTTTATTTTTACAGGTTCGTTGCTTCTTTCAAAAAGGACACATTCTAATGCTTTCTAAAATGGAAAACGAATATATTAGATTTACTCTACTGATTAGCATTAACAACGTAACCCACATATTCTTAAATGTTAACAGGCATATTACTGTTTCTGCCTGTACTTCTATGTTAAGTTTGTATGTTTACTTTGCTGCCAAACTGTTCCAACCACATACGCTTATGACTTATTTCTATAATGCATATAAGAATCTGTTCCCAGAACGTTAGGGGATTGAACTCCCCATTCAAACGTTCAATGGTCTGGAAAGACGCTAAATCCCTACAGTCCTCTCTGTCCCCCATCTCTCTCCTCTCCTGCCCCAACCTGGCTGCCGCTCACTACAACACCGCTCTCAAACATGCCCTGGATGAAGCAGCGCCCCCCAGAACCCGAGCCATTCGATGTAGAACACGGCAACCCTGGCTCACACCTCATACACGCTTCATCCGGCGGTGCTCTAGAAGTGCTGAACGGCTGTGGAGGAAATCGCAAACGGCACCAGACTTCCTCCACTACAAATTCATGCTCAGAACCTACAACCTCGCCCTCCACCATGCCAAACAAGTCTACTTCACCTCTCTAGTCTCCTCATTATCGCACAACCCTAAACGGCTCTTTGATACTTTTCACTCCCTTCTCAGCCCAAAACCGCAGCCCCCAGTGACGGATCTCAGTGCTGAAGAGTTAGCTGCTTACTTCAAAAAGAAAATAGACGACATCCGTCAGGAAATAACTTCCCAATCCCAGACTAGCCCTGACCCTAGTCCTGTCAGCACTGCATCTAGCTCCTGCTCACTGTCTGTACTCAGACAAGCGACAGAGGAAGAAGTCTCCAAATTGCTCTTCTCTGCTCGCCCCACCACCTGCGCTAGCGACCCTCTCCCCTCACACCTCCTCCGTTCCTTCTCCCCAGTGGTCATCTCCCATCTCACCACTATATTCAACCTCTCTCTGACCTCTGGCATCTTTCCCTCTTCTTTCAAACACGCCATCATATCCCCACTGCTAAAGAAACCGACTCTGGACGCGACTGATGCTGCCAACTACAGACCCATCTCAAACCTCCCCTTCATCTCCAAACTACTAGAACGCCTAGTTTACTCCCGCCTTGTAAGCTATTTATCAGAGAACTCTCTCCTAGACCCCCTACAGTCTGGCTTCCGACCTCAACACTCGACAGAAACTGCCCTTACTAGGGTATCCAATGACCTACTGACAGCCAAATCGAGGGGCGATTACTCCCTACTGATCCTCCTTGACCTTTCTGCAGCGTTTGACACTGTTGACCACAAACTCCTCCTCAGTATGCTACGCTCCATTGGCCTAAAGGACACTGCCCTCTCCTGGTTCTCCTCTTACCTATCTGACCGCTCTTTCAGTGTCTCCTTTGCTGGCTCTACCTCCCCTCCTCTTCCCCTTGCTGTTGGGGTCCCCCAGGGCTCGGTCCTTGGCCCCCTTCTCTTCTCTATCTACACAGCCCCTATTGGACAAACCATCAGGAGTTTTGGCCTCAAATACCACCTGTACGCTGATGACACCCAGCTATACACCTCTGCCCGTGACATCTCTGCACCCTTCCTCCAAAACATCACTAACTGTCTGTCCGCTGTCTCTAACACCATGTCCTCTCTCTACCTAAAACTAAACCTCTCTAAAACTGACTTACTGGTATTTCCACCCTCCACTAACCGACCTCATCCTGACATCTCCATCTCAGTGTGTGGCGCCACCATAACTCCTAGACAACACGCCCGCTGCCTTGGGGTCATATTTGACTCTGATCTCTCTTTTGCCCCCTACATCCAATCTCTGGCCCGAACATGTCAGCTGCACCTCAAGAACATCGCAAGAATCCGCTCTTTTCTCACTGTGGAGACGTTAAAAACGCTTATTGTCGCCCTCATCCACTCCCGGCTCGATTATTGCAACTCGTTGCTGATCGGCCTTCCCTGCACCAGACTCTACCCTCTCCAGTCCATCCTGAATGCGGCAGCCAGGCTCATCTTCCTGTCCAGCCGCTACTCGGACGCCTCTGTCCTGTGCCGGTCACTGCACTGGCTGCCCGTTAAATACAGAATTCAATTCAAACTCGCTACCTTCATCCACAAAGCCCTCCACAGTACAGCGCCACCCTATATCGCCTCCCTCATCTCAATCCATCAACCAGCCCGGGCTCTCCGCTCTGCTAATGAAACCAGACTGAGCGCCCCTTTAATTCGAACTTCTCATTCCCGCCTCCAAGACTTCTCCAGAGCAGCACCGGTCCTCTGGAACGCACTACCAAAGGCTACCCGAGCAATCCAGGACTCGCAGAACTTCAGGCGTGCTCTAAAAACGCACCTCTTCAGGGAGGCATACCGCATTCCCTAAACAAACCTCTCTGTACTCCGCCTGATAACATGCTCCCTGACCTACTGACTGCAATCCCTGCTAGCCATCATAAACCGCTCCTGCAGTCACACCGTTTCTGCCGTCACACGGCTAAATGTCTGACCATTGTCTATGTGTATAGCATCGCTCACCCTCCACCTCGCCATACTGTGCACATCTCCAGCCCCTTTACCCTCTGTATCACCCCATTACTTGTAGTATGTAAGCTCGTTGGAGCAGGACCCTCACCCCTATTGTTTCCATCAACTGATTACTATATGTAACCGTGGTTCTGTAATGTTTGTATTTTGTCTTTCTGTATTCCCCCCTGTCTATGTAAGCGCTGCGGAATATGTTGGCGCTATACAAATAAAGATTATTATTATTATTATTATTATTAAAGCGTCCAGTATAGACATTTTATGTTTGCAAGAAACGCATTTTGCTCAGCAGTCTTGCCTTAAATTTTCTAATAAACAATACCCACGTATCTTCTTTTCAAATGCTCACAAGAAGCACGCAGGAGTACTGGTAGCCCTGAGGGATATTCTTCACTTTTCCCTTAATAAACAAATTTCAGATGATAAAGGCAGATATCTGATACTGCAAGGCACCATAAATAACTCACCGATTACTTTAGTGAACATTTATGCACCGAACAAATCCCAAATCTCCTTTCTGAACAAAGTAATAAAGAAGATCAAGAGAGTCCTCACGGGCAAATTGATCTTATGTGGAGACTTCAACATAATAGTAGACAAGGAAATAGACTCCACAGCATCCACCAGGAACGTGTCGGTCCTCCACCCTTGGTTACACAGAGAGGGTTTATACGACACATTTAGATGTCTCAACTCCTCCTCAAAGGAATACACTTTCTTCTCCCCAAGGCACAAAACATATTCAAGGATAGATATGTTCTTGGTGGACAGAGAGACTCTCACATCAATTATTAACTCCACGATTGAAGTCTCCACCTGGTCGGACCATGCGCCGATACATATGGAACTGAACGTGGGCGCTCCATGCACCCTGACAAAAATGTGGCGCAACGACACAAATTTATACAATATTCCCGAAAACCAAAAAATCATCAACTAAGCTTTAGAGGAATATTTTTCTCTCAACTCTACCCCTGACATAAGCAACATCACACTCTGGAACGCCCACAAGGCAGTTATAAGGGGAGTATTAATAAAACTCAAAATACAACAAAATAAAAATAAACGAGAGAAGATAAACCTCTTACTAGAAAAAATAAAAAAGTTGGAATCACTCCATCAAAAATCCTCACAAAACATATACCTAATGGATTTGACTTCCTTGAGAAGAGAATTAAAGAAAGCTCTTCTAGATAACTATAATAAGGGTCTAATGTACTCCAAAGCAAACTTTTATTCCTATATGGATAAGCCTTCAAAACTGATGGCCAACCTTGTTAAGAAAAAACAAATAAAAACAAAAATCCCATTCATTATCAAAAATAAGACTCCACAAATAAAAATTTCTCACCCCCAACAGATAGCTGAGCAATTCAAAGACTACTACAACAACCTTTATAACCTCAGGAGTGATTTGGACACCCCGCAGCCTACTCCAGAGCTAATAAATAAATTCCTGGATGGGATAGCTCTCCCCACATTGGGCGCCCGGGGAGACGCCTTGGGCAGGCCAATCTCCAAGGCAGAAGTCCTTAAAGCCATACAAGATCTAAAAAACCACAAATCTCCTGGACCTGATGGTCTCTCAAATGAGTATTACAAGAGCTTTGCTCACCTGCTGGTTCCCCATCTAAACTTACTATTTAAAGGGGTTGTCCCGAGGCAGCAAGTGGGTCTATACACTTCTGTATGGCCATAATAATGCACTTTGTAATGTACATTGTGCATTAATTATGAGCCATACAGAAGTTATAAAAAGTTTTTTACTTACCTGCTCCGTTGCTAGCGTCCTCGTTCCCATGGAGCCGACTAATTTTTGGCCTCCGATGGCCAAATTAGCCGCGCTTGCGCAGTCCGGGTCTTCAGCAGTCTTCTATGGAGCCGCTCGTGCCAGAGAGCGGCTCCGTGTAGCTCCGCCCCGTCACGTGCCGATTCCAGCCAATCAGGAGGCTGGAATCGGCAGTGGACCGCACAGAAGAGCTGCGGTCCACGAAGACGGAGGATCCCGGCGGCCATCTTCAGCGGTAAGTATTGAAGTCACCGGACCGCCGGGATTCAGGTAAGCGCTGTGCGGGTGGTTTTTTTAACCCCTGCATCGGGGTTGTCTCGCGCCGAACGGGGGGGGGGTTTAAAAAAAAAAAAAAACCGTTTCGGCGCGGGACATCTCCTTTAATGAGACGATGGATCAAGGCTCTATGCATGAAGAAATACTCCAAGCCACCATCGTCACCATACCCAAGCCAGGCAAGCCCCCTACAACACCAGCAAATTTTAGGCCCATTTCTCTCCTGAACTCTGATCTAAAAATATATGCTAAAATACTGGCCTATAGGCTTCTAGAGGTTCTACCCACGGTCATACACAACGACCAAGTAGGTTTTATGAAGGGAAGAAGTGCCACAGATGGTACACGCAAAATCCAGAACTTGCTGGAACGAGTCAGCTCGAGTCAGACGCCTTCTCTTCTCCTTTCATTGGATGCGGAGAAGGCGTTCGATAGAGTGCATTGGGGTTTTGCTTTTGAGGTGCTCCGGAGGTTTGGGGTAGGAGAGGGCTTCCTGCGGGTGGTCCGAGCTCTCTACACACGACCTTCGGCCAGGGTATTAGTCGATGGGGTGTTGTCTTCACCCTTTTCCATATCGAATGGCACCCGACAGGGCTGCCCTCTATCCCCATTGCTATTTGTTATGACGATAGAACCCCTTGCGGAAATGATTAGACCCTCTCCGGAAATAAGAGGAGTGTCTATGGGATTGAGACAACACAAAATTGGCCTTTTTGCCGATGACATCATTGTTACCATGACAGACCCTCTGAACTCCCTGAGAGGTGTAAATAACTGCATTACTCAATACAGCAATGCCTCTCTATACAAGTTAAACTCTGACAAATCCCAGATACTGGGGATTAACATTGACTCTGATTTAAAATCAGATATACAGAGGGAGTTTCCTTTTCAATGGAAAACCGAGATACCATATTTAGGTACCAAAATATGCCAAAACCTATCTAAAACAAGTTCCGCAAACTTTGACCCCCTATATATCTCTCTTCAAGAGATGGAAGAGATGGGTAAGAAAGAACTATCTTGGCTTGGCAGAATGGCACTTTATAAAATGGTACTACTCCCGAAAATCCTATATCTCTTTCGCACACTGTCTTACCCAGTCCCCCTGCCCACAATTAAAAAATTTCAGAGACAACTTCTCAACTTTATTTGGAGCAGCAAAAGACTGAGATTGGCAGCATCAATACTTTACCAACATAGGAAACAAGGAGGCCTTGGTGTGCCCAACCTCCAATCCTATTATAAAGCTTCACTATTAAACCAATCTAGTGTCTGGCTGAAACCCCAAACATCTCCTTCTTGGTGTCATATAGAAAGAAGCAGAAATGGAGATAGACACCTAGGCTCCCTAATTAAAGCCTCAATCCTAGGAGCCTTGACTCTGAAGATCCAACCACTAATAGAATTCCAGAATATCTCCTCACTAATGTCAAACACCCTACATTACTGGAACCAACTGGCCCTTGGATGTGGAACAGATTCTAGGGACTCGCCAGCGGAGCTCCCATTTGAAGTCCTCTCTTATTTTATAAGGGACCTAAATCTAAATAGATGGTTGGTAAAGGGAGTAAAATGTATCTCTGACATTCTAAATAAAGGCAAACCCCTTCCTTTTCAAACAATCCAAAACAAATTCAATATTCCTGATTCAGAAGCTTTCTCATATATAAAGATTCTATCCTTTCTCAAATACGCTGATATATATAACTTCTCTTTCCCGAGAGAGTTGGAGATTATGTTTCTTAGGTGCAAAAACTCCCAAGCTTCCCAAACCAAGATATTTTACAACACATTCACTCAAAATATTAATAGATCAAAAAAGATTCACCTACTAAATTGGGAGCGCACATTAAGAGAAAACATACCGCTCCCCAAATGGCTGAAAGCCTTTGAATGGGCCAACAAGGCTACGCTTTCAGCCAACATTCTCCAAACCCATTATAAAGTACTAACCAACTGGTACTACACGCCCTCAAAAATGGCAAGATTTTTTCCGACGTATTCTAACTCATGTTGGAGAAACTGCGGACAGGAAGGTACCCTATACCACTTATTCTGGGAGTGCCCCCAAATTCATAGATATTGGGAAGAAGTATTTAACACCATCCAATCCATTACTGGCATACGCCTGCAGTCTTCACCTCAGCTAGCGCTCCTCCTCATTGACTGCCAAGTAATCCCAATAAAGAAAAGAAAATGGATATGCCACTTTCTGCTAACCGCTAAAAATATCATAGCAAAAAAATGGAGAGAAACCCATCCACCCTCAATGGAGGACCTCTTGGGCGCAGTTTCAGACCATTATTGTTATGAAAAGATATATGCAAAATTCAATAACTGTCTTCCCAAATTTAATAGCACTTGGAATAAATGGCAGCAATTCGAGTTAAAAAATAAGTTTTGACATGTTTTAAAAACTGTTTTGTTGATCTTTCTCGCCTATTGCTTGAATTCAAAGAGCAACTCATCACACCTAAAGTATACAACGCTGTATAAAAAGTAAAATTTTGACATGCTCATTAATGAAAAAAATTGTAACAAAGTACACAATTCTACTTGCATGTGAAGTTTTATGTATATGCTCTTGCTTGCTATAAAATCTAATAAAAATTATTTGAAAAACTAAACAAAAAACAAATCTCTTACCTTGTACAGCGCTGTTTTTAAATCTGTGGTTTCCTGGTATCCTCGCTCCTCCAATGCTAGGTCCGGAATCCAAGGGGAAAGATCTCCTGCCTTGATAAGGGTTTTCGGCACCAAGTTTGTTAGGGAAAAACTCCCGTTAGTATGTCATCCGGCGTCCAAATTGAAATGAGTACTCATCATTGTTTAAGTAATACCGATCGGCAGGAAGAGAGACCGTACATATGCATTGCTCATGTACAAATTCATCTACTTCGAGTTTATTGGCGTTACAAGAGGTCTTTTTATAAGCATATCATATAATTAAAGTGACGTTGATTCTGAGCCAAACATTACATAGGTGTTTACATCATTCAATAGTCTGCCACATGTTTGATCAAAGTCCATTTCATAATACCTAATATTTTCCATTCTTCAGCGGTTTTGCTATATTCTTATGAGAGACTAAACATTTAACATTTAGCATTTCATAATGATTCAGCATAACTATTTATTAGTGTGTGTTTACTTTTTATGACTTTATTTTGAGGTAAGTCTATTGCTTATACCTATCAATTTCTGTTACTTTATCTGTTATCAATCTGTAGCTCTCTCTCTTATCAATCTTATGACTAACTATGGCTATGGTTTTATTACTTGTTAGTTATTGCAATGTCTAAGGGTCATATCTATTAGTTGTGTACGTGACAGGGAAAATGAATATCTGAGACAGTAGAATTTAAAGGTAATATCACACAATAATGGGGTCCTAGATAATTTCCCCCACAGTGACCAACACCGCTGGGTTTTTGTCTCGTTCAAGTTTATATAGAAGATTTAAAATTCTTCTGGTTGCATCAGATACTTGCCTACCTCTCGTGAATCCCACCTGGTCGGAATGTATTATATGTGGTAAAATGTCTAGAAGTCTTTATGCTAGGGTCTTGGAATAGATCTTAATGTCGCAATTAATAGGGAGATGGGTCTAAAATTGGATGGGGTGTTAGAAGCTTTTTTTTTCAAATCAAATTTTTATTAAGATTTTAACATATTATACCAAAGTATCACGATACAAACAAATATCAAAAGCCTATTGGACCAGAGAGTACAAGCGCCCGTACCACGGGGGTCAAAAACATGAAACGGTCTCTGGTTAACATGGCCTACACCGTCTATTGCAATACAGAAAGCGCAAAAATTGTGTAACTTCTAATCAACTTCTTCTCCGTAATCTTCTTTACATTACACTTACACAAGGCCGAGAGGAATCAACTATAATATCAACATAAACTTAAGGAAGGGGCGAGGGGGGGGGGGGAAGGGAAGGAAAAGGGGGAAGCCAGGGCAGGGAAGAGGGGAGAGGAGAGAAGGTAAATATGGTGAACCGACCGTCACGGTCCAGGGGAATAGGGACTACGTCTCAATCGTCCCACACCGCCTCAAGTCTCACCTCACGCCAGGGAGCCCATGTCAGAATGAACTTATCATAGGTATTGTTCGACCAGCTGTCTAACTCTTCTAGAGAGTATAGATTATCAATTCTCTCCCTCCATTGAGCCATCGTTGGTTTGGTATTTTGTAGCCAAAGACGGGGAATTAATGATTTGGCGGCGTCCAGTAGTAGGGCAATCAGCTTATTTCTTATGGGATGGAAGTGCTTGAATGGTCTCCAAAGGAAAACCAGGTCTGGGGAGATGGAGATATCTGTCGCAATTTTCTGTATGACTTTTCCAACTCCCTTCCAAAAGGGGACCACAACCGGGCAGGTCCACCGATATGCAGGTATGAAGCTACATCCCTTTTGCATCTCCAGCAGACTTCCTGGGAGGAGAGCTTATGTTGATGCAGCCATTGAGGGGTTCGATACCACCTAACTAATAGTTTGTAGTGTGCCTCCTGGGCTAACACACAAGGAGAAAGACCAAAGGAGGTGTTCAAAATCGATTTGGTCTCCTCGGCTGTAAGTCGGATACCCAGCTTGCCCACCCAGGAAGAGAGGAATGCTGGTTTATAAGGTTGGTGGAAGGAGATTAAGTTTTTGCGTACGAAGGAGATTTTTTTTGGGAAGGTTTATTTTCTGACCAAGCCCTCTCAAAAGATGTGAGAGGTCTAGTAGATTTATGCGATTTGAAGAACTCTTTGAAGATGCCAGTTACCTGGGCTGACTCTAGAAAGGAGAACTGCTCCGATGTAAGTAGTTTTTGGAGGATCGAGGGAGGTGTGAGGTGGGCTAGCGACTCTATGTTGGCTATTGAGAATGATTTGAATTTTCTCCAGACCGAGGCCGAGTTTAGGCTTAGCTGTGTATTAAGGATCTTGGGAATGGTGGACAGGGGGAGAATGGGGGAGGGAGCTGGGGCAAGAACCTCTCTAAGCTTGTCCCATACCTCACACGGGCCTCTGAGGAGTGGGTTAAACGTCTTGGCTTGGTAGTGTGAACTCACTGGGAACCACAGGGCCTCAATCAAAGGGGACCTACCACAGCCCTCCATGACTTTTGTAAGTAGCTTATCACTCTCAGGGTGAAAGAAATCCCACCAGTATCTAAGATGGGAAGCACCGTAATAATCATAGAGATTAGGGAGGTCTATACCTCCCTCAGTGCACCTTCTAATCATTAAGCCGTGTGCCAACCTTGGTCTCCTCTGCCTCCACACGAAAGCCGAAAAGACCGACCGTATCATTTTGAAGAACTTGGTAGGGAGGTGAATGGGAAGCATTCTGATCTTATACAATATAATAGGTAGGATATATGTTTTTATAATATTTTTCCTCCCAAACCAAGACAAGCAAGGGATTTCATATGATTTGAGAAGACGTTTGACCTGGTCGATGAGCGGAATAAAGTTAGAGTTATATAAATCTTCGGCCTTTTTGGTTAGTCTAATACCGAGGTACTCCAGGTAGGAGGATGACCACGAGAAGGGTGAGTTGTTTCTCAATATGTCATATTGTTTTGAGGGTATGGAGATGTTCAGAGCCATTGATTTTGCAAAGTTAATCTTGAAATTAGAGATCGCGCCAAACTCCTCGAGTAACTCTGAGAGTCTGGGTAGGCTCTTCTGGGGTTCGGTAATTAGGAATGCGATATCGTCCGCAAAAGCAGCGGCTGATAGCTGCTGGTCACCAATACAGAGACCCCTCACTCCCGGGTCCTGCCTGACCCTCAGAAGCAGGGGCTCCAAGGACAAGATGAAGAGGGAGGGGGATAGGGGATACCCCTGCCGAGTGTCGTTTCTTATTAGGAAGGGAGGAGAGAGGATCTCGTTTATTTTAAGTCTTGCATGGGGGCAAGCGTAGAGAGAGAAAATTGCCTTCGTAAACTGCGTTGGTAGGTTAAAATGGTGCAGTACTCTCTCCATGTAGAGCCAATTAACCCTATCAAAAGCCTTTTCGGCATCCGTACCTATTAAGGCAAGGGGTATCCTATGATTTTGTGCATACCTAGCCGCATGGAGGAGTCTGAGGCAATTATCTCTCCCCTGCCTCCCTCTGATAAAGCCGGCCTGCTCCACATCAATCAGAGTGGGAATAAAGGGTTCTAATCTTTTCGCTAGCAGCTTGGCCCACAATTTCATATCTAGATTGATAAGAGATATAGGGCGATAGCTCCCACACAATTTCGGATCCTTGTTATCCTTATGGATCAAGGTGATGTGGGCTTCCTGGGATTGCCTCGGCAGGGATGCCCCCCCCCTCCATTAAGTCGTTAAACAAGACTGTTAATTTAGATTTTAGTATTGGGAGAAAGGCTTTATAATACTGTACCGGTAGACCATCTGGGCCTGGACTTTTGTTGGGGGAACTGGAGACTATCAGAGCCTCAACCTCATCTTGTGTGACCTGTGCGACCAGGGAGGAAGCCTCACTCGGGTTCAGGCGCGGCATATCAATCCGCCTGAGGAACTCGTCAATTTGCGCTGTGGGGTTCCCCGTAGGGGACGGATTCTGGGCGTTATGGAGGTTGTATAAGCCTGTATAAAACCTCTGAAACTCCTCCGCAATGTCTTTTGAGGTGGTCAGAGTCTCACCCGTGGGGGATTTGATAGCCTTAATCTGTTTTTTTGCCCGAGCTCTTTTAATCAATGCGGACATAAGCTTGCTGCCCCTGTTGCCCTGGACGTATATCTTGTGCTTAAAATGGATCTGTTTTTTATTAAATCTAGAGTTGAACAACAGCTACAGCTCTGCTCTAGCTGCCGAGAGTTTGGCAATGTTTTGTTTTGCTTGTGAGAGTTTCACTGTCAGCTCTAATTTGGCAATCAGTGAAAGCTTCTCATCGATAGCTTTTTGTGTGTGTTTTTTAATACGTGAACCCAGGGCTATCTGTAGACCGCGCATATAGGCCTTATGGGCCTCCCAGACCACCGGGGACTCTGATCCCTCCGTAGAATTGAGGCAAAAGTATTCTTCTAATAATTTAGCTAAATATTCCCGGTCCTCCAATTGGTCGAGGAGTGATGTGTGTTGAGTGACCATCTCCATTTCCTAGGAAAGGGTTGAGGGGATCGTAGAGTCACATGGACGGGGGCATGGTCAGAGATCGTCATCGTATCTATGTCCGCTCCGATCAGGGATGTGAGGAGAGCAGAGGAGACCAAGACGTAATCCAACCTCTGAAAAGAAGAGTGCACTGAGGAAAAGTATGAGAAGTCTATTGTGGTGGGGTGTAGCGAGCGCCATGCGTCCACCAAACCCAGCTCCTGCAGCCGCTTGTCCAATTTTTTTAATTTGCTTTGGGAGATTTGAGACCGGCCTGAGGAGGAGTCTAAAGTGGGGTTAAGGTGGCATTGAAATCCCCAGCCAGGATTACCTGGCCCTCTTTAAAGTGTTTCAAAATTTCCAGTTGTTTAAGCAACCAGGGTATCTGCTCTGTATTGGGTGCATAAATATTAGCAAGGGTCAATTTTGTGTTATTCAAGCTCCCATTTAAGAAAAGGACTCTACCCTCGTCGTCCCTAAAATGCGCCTCCTCAACGAAATTGATCGTTTTATGGAATAAAATGGAGACCCCTTTCGAGGCCGACGAGGGGTGAGAGCAATGGAACGCTTTGGGAAAGACCTTTCCCGGTAGGGAAAAGAATTTGTTTCCCTTAAAATGGGTTTCCTGGAGGAAGATAATTTTAGATTTATACCTCTTCAGAAGCAGCTCAAGATTATGTCGTTTCGCAGGTGAGTTAAGTCCCTTGACGTTAAAGGACGTCAGACGCAGTCCCCTCATGGTGGAGTTCCTGTGCTAAGGATGAGAATGGATAAACGTGAGAGAAAAGTACGATGGAGCAGAAAAGTTAGAGCAGGTCACAGCCACTGACTTTCTCTCAGGCGCCTTTTAGAATTGGCAAGGGAGTGGTAGGTAAAGGGGGGAAGGTAAGGTTAGAGAGGAAGGGAAGGCTGGAAGGGGGGGGGGAAATCACAAACACAAGTCTAATTAGCAATGAAAAGCTAAACTTCAAATCAGCAGAGGATTCTGCTGGTAGGAAAAGTACTTATTTGTGTGCACCCGAAGGGGTCCGAGGAATCCCCTCACGGGTTCACCTGGTGGGCTGTCTACTGAGTTCCCACAGAGCCACAGACTCTGTCGGGAGGTCAGAGTGTAAGTCACGGCCTGGACAGTACAGGCACCCACCGTGTCACATATAAAGAAACAGGGCTATAAGCCCAAACTATGCAATTTACTAATAAGGGCAAACATTCAATGAAACGTACAGTGTGATTGGCAATATTAATTAAAGTTCGGCAATAGACACACGGTTGAAAATAACATGTCACCAGACGCGGGTGGTCGTGCTGGCGTATGGAACGAGATCGAATCTTCAGGCTCCCTTAAGGAGCTCTCAGGATTCTTGAAACTAACGTTCTCCAAAATCACACCTCTTCGAGCTGCAAAAGGAAAAGGTTAAGATGGGAAGAAACGCAAAAAGAGATGCAGATGAAGATGAAAAACAGGCCCCAAAACAGGGCGGCAGCGTAGAAGGTGTGAAAGCTGCCTGGGGGCCCTTTCCATCAAGGGGTGTCAAAATACAGGAGGTGTAAACTCTGTGGTGATCGGTCTTCACGGGTCTTGTCTGTGCTTCTTTTTTCCCTTGGGGGATTTTGAGTTACCCGCCACCAGCCAGTCCCCAGGGCTCTCTAGTGGTTGAAATTGAGGTGGATCTGGAAGCAGTTGCCAATTTGGTAGGTCAATTGGGTCAATATCCAAAAGCCCCCACAGTTTTTGCATGTCTTCCTGGGTGCGAATATTCAGCTTCTTGCCTTGGATGGGAATACTGATGCCAAAGGGAAACAGCCAGGCGTATCTTATCTCCCGTGATTTAAGGACCTCAAGCAAAGGTCGCAGGGCCCGGCGTTTCGCTAAGGTCGAGGGCGCTAGATCCTTGAAGATCGAAATTGAGGAGTCCGCATAGTTCAGATCTCTATGAGTTCTAGCTGCTTTCAAGACCGCCGCAGTATCAGGGAAGGCAAGCAGCTTACAAATGACATCCCTGGGGGGATCGGTGCTGCCAGGTAGGGGTCTGAGGGCCCGGTGGATCCTTTCGATACTTATGGTAGACGCTCTCTCCTCTCCCAGTAAGATGGCGAAAATTTCTTTTGCCACTTTTCGGAGGCATTCATTGGGCAAGGATTCCGGAATGCCTTTAAAGCGCAGGTTATTGTGCCTATTCCTATTTTCAAGGTCCTCTTGAAGTAGGAGAGCTCTATTTAGGTGGACGTGCTGTTCCTTTAAGGCTTGTTCCAACTGCATAGAGTGTGAGGAAATAGCAGCAGATGTGGACTCTAAATCTTCTACTCTGTGCCCCAGCTGCTTGAATTCATCTTTTATCTCTGCCAGGTCAGAGCTGATAGGATGCAGAGCTTGCGAGATTAAGTTCTTCATGAATCCTTTGGAAACGGATTCACTATCCTCTCCCTCTGAGAGCAGCTCCTGCTCCTCCAAATGGTTGAGTGCAGGAGCAAGCTCTCGTGCCGGCGCCATCTTGGACAGGGGCCGCGGGGAACGAGCGGATCGTTCTTTGAAGAAGCGCTGGACGTCTACTTGCGTTTTAGCCGGTCCGGGGGTGCCCTGCAGGTCTGTGCCCTTTTCTTTAGTTGTCTTCCCCATCTTTTCCGTTGTTTACCGCTGCTGTGAGGCTCGGCGGGTGCCCATTAGGAGGAGCGCAGTACTCAGGCAGCCATACCGCTCGGCGTCCAGGCTCGGGTGTTAGGAGCTTTGCCTGGTTTAGGGATAGTTAGGATTGTTGCTTCCAAAGTTTCTTTGGGGAAAAAACCATCTGCAATTCCTTGGTTGAAAGCTTGGGACAAATGAGGTGCCAGTATAATGGAGAATATTCTATAATAGTCATTAGAGAACCCGTCAGGTCCAGGGGCTTTTTGAGTCTTTAAAGTGCTAATAGTTTTTGTGATCTCAGAGGGGAGTATCAGAGTTTAGAGACTTTAAGTGAGTTTGAGAAAGAGTTGGAAGGTGGTTTTCTTTTAAGAAATTTTCTATGGAGTGGGTAGAGGGTTGTGGGGTGTTGTTATCATCCTCCAGGTTGTATAACTCTTCGTAGTATTGACGAAAGGAGTCAACAATTTGGGAGGGATGGGATAATTTTACTGATGGCTTTCTTGGGTCAAGAACATAGGGAATTTTGGATTTTTGTATCTGTTTTTTGGCAATTTTTGGCCATCATGCGTGAGGGTTTGTTGTTAGAGGTGTAGAATGTTGCTCGTGAAAATATCATCTCTCTATCGTAATTATCCATTAAGTTAGTCCTTAATTTTTGCCTCAAATTAAATAGATCTTTATGAAGGGTCTCGGAGGTGTCTTTTAAGATCCTGAATTCTGTGGAAGCAATTTGGTCAATCAAATTGTTGATATTTCAGGTTTTCTCTTTTTTTATGTTGTGCGTTTATTTTAATAAGTACTCCCCTGATGAATGCCTTATGGGCGTTCCAGATGGTCAGAGGAGAGGTTTCAGGGATGTTGTTATTTTTAAAATATTTTTCCAGAGCGGACGAGATGATATTAGTATATTTGGGTAATTTTAAAAGAAAAACATTGTTTCTCCAGTTTTTTGGTTTTTGTGTCGTCTCTGTCAGAGAAATAGAAATCTCAACTGGCGCATGGTCAGACCACGTAGTTTTACCGATTTAGGCTGATGTAATTTGAGACAGAGCGGATCTATTTACTAGAATTAGGTCTATTCTCGAAAAGGACCTGTATCTGGGAGAGTAAAAGGAGAATTCTTTTGAGGAGGCATTCAGGCATCTAAAAGAATCATATAGTGCTTCTTTGTGTAGCCAGGGTGAAAGGAAAGGAGTCGATCTCAGGGGCTCTCTTGTGGAGTCTAGTATTTTGTCAGGCACCGCATTAAAGTCACCGCATATAATGAGGTCACCCGCCTCGCATCTCCTGATCTTTTTGATGGTTTTGTTTAAGAAGCGTAGTTGACCTTTATTTGGGGCATACAGATTTATAACTGTAAAGGGCTTTTGGTTTATGTGGCCTGTTAGAATCAGATATCTACCTTTTGGGTCTGTTTCTTGATATATAATATCAAATTGTATTGAATCTTTAATTGCTACTAAAACACCAGCTGGCTTTTTAGGCAAAGAGGCAAGAAAAATTTTTGGACAGTTTTTGTGAGCAAACTTTGGGGTGGCAGAGGCTGCGAAGTGGGTTTCCTGCACACATAAGATATCCGCCTTAGATTTTAAGGCTTTCTTCCAAAGTGAAGACCTTTTGTATGGTAAATTTAACCCGTTGGTATTCAGAGATAGTATTTTGATCGTCATTTTAGTATCTCACTTAAGGTATACGGATATGTGGAATATTGTAGATAAAAGGGGAAATAAATTGGTAGAGCTTCGATAAAGCTATACAACAGAACAGATATCAGAACAAAAGTTTTCGTACCCAGTAGGTTCCTAATAGTTGGATTTCAAGCCAGGTGCGGAAGTAGACTTAAACACTTAAAGCAAAGAAAATTTGGGTAATCTATTAACAATAAGTAAGACAAACTAGGGGATTGACGGATTGTCAGTCCTGTTTCTTCTAGAAAAGGGGGGACAAAAAAGTTTGCCTGGGATGGAGCTTCCAGAGTCACCTAGAATAGGTGTTTAATTGAGATCCAACCCCGGAGTCGGGGTTCACTTCTGAGACCACTCATGTGGTTGTTTTCTTGGGGTTTTGGGGGCCCGTTAAGGGCGAGGAGTATCCGGCAAGTCAATTCCCCACATTTTGAAGAGATGAGCAGCATCTTCTGGTTTAAATAGGACGTGAGTGGTGTCATCTTTTCGGATCAGGATTTTAATAGGAAATCCCCATCTATAGGGGATGTTAGCTTGTCTCAAGGCTGTCGTTATTTCTGTAAATTTTTTCCTTTCAAACATAGTGGCCTGGGAGAGATCTGCATACAGGCGTATGTCTGAGTAGGGAGATGGAAGTTGGTTCAATTTCCGGGCAGCCGCCATAAGCGCATCTTTGGTGTGATAGACATGAATTCTAGCTATTATGTCCCTTGGGGTCGAGTCGGCAATAAATTTAGGTCTGGGAAGTCTGTGCACTCTATCGATAATTAGATCTTGTGGGGGAGCTTCAGGAAGAAGTGTGCGCATAAGTTGGTTTTGGTATTTAGCAATTTCAGGTGTTGTGATAGACTCTGGGATGCCTCGAAACTTTATGTTGTTGCGTCTGTTTCTATCTTCAAGATCCGCAAGTTTTGATTTAAGTTGGGAGACTTCATCCTCTAGGTCGTAGTGGGCATCTATAAGACAGTTATGGGACTGTGTGATTTCGCCCATTTTGTTTTCTGCATGGGCCACACGTTCGCTAATTGCCTCTATTGTAGCTGTGAGAGAAGAGTTAAGCAAAGTAAAAACTGGTGTAGATAGATTCGCTTAGGGCAATTATCATGTCCTTTATACCTTTATAATTGCCTCAGAGGCAGGCTGAGCAGTGGATGGGAGAGATTAAATATATTTTCTCATAAGTGGAGCTTGGAAAGGTGAAGGGTTTAGGTCTCCATTCCTAGGTTTCTGCTTTATAGGACTGTCTGAAGGGGAGAGAGTACCCTCACCACGAGGGGATGAAGAGGACGTCATCTTGGGGGATGTTGTGAGTGAGTGCATACTCTGGCGTTTCCCCCCTGGATGCATATGTTGTGAGGGGATAGATTGGGCACTCACCCCTCCTTCTGCACCTTTGTTTGGTGAATGTCCGGCGGCTGTATTGGAGGGCGCGCTGTCACTCTCCTCTTCCTCCGATCGTGCTGCAGAGCGGTTCGGGACCCCCCTATTACTAGCGCTCGGCACTTCTGGCGCTGAGAAGAACTCCTCTAACCTCCGCGGCTGGGAGCGGGAAGGTCTGCGGCGAGACATCGCTGTCTGCAAGGGAGGCAGGGGAGACAGGAGGGCGCGTTCTATGCTGAAAGGGTCTCCAGGGAGTGCTGTGAAGTTGCGGGAAGGTGACTTTTGGACGGAGCTCCGCGCTTACACCGCCATCTTCTCTCACGGCCAGGCCACGCCCCCTGAAGGGTTCTTTCCTAAGACAATCATACAGCGGCTACATCAGCTGCGAAGCATTCACAGTCCATGGTCTACAATAAGAAACAAGTCCTAGAAAGGTACGTAGTTTAGAGACAGAAGCGGGTAACTTAATGTCCATAACAGCAGATTTACGATGCTGGGTGAGATGACGAGCTCCTGACGTGAGACAATGTCCAAGAAAAGTCACAGATGAACAACAAAACGGAAGCTTATTCTTTGACGCCTTACATCCGTTCTTCATAAGGAATTGAAGAGAAATTGAAGCTTCTATGCATGTAGCTTTGTCTGGAGCACAGAGCAAAAGGTCATCAACGTATTGTAACAAAACAGCCTGTGATTCAGGTTGACAGCCTTCCAACACTTGACCCATGAGATGTGAGAACAGGGAGGGTGATATCTGAGCTCCCTGCAGCCTCACAACCCAGGTATTGCTTGCCTATGTGTGAAAGCAAACAAATACCTACCGTCTTTTATACAGAGGGATAGAGAAATACATGGCAATGGGACTCCTGATTTCAACCTAACCTGAAGAGGTGGTACTGCTAGTTTGCCTATATCCGATGTCCCCTCACTCCAAAGGCGGGGCTGGAAACTTGTTGTAAGCATTGTTCCAGCTCCTCCTCTGACAACAAAGGTGTGCATACAGGTATAGGGGTTTCTGAAGACTGACAAAATGCAGCTAGTAAACAGATTTCTTTCTCTGCTAACTGACCCGTGACTTTAACCAACCCATCCTCCCTGAACTCTAAGAGGTGTGGATTTTCTGCAGCAAATCCACTCCTAATATGTTGAGAGGAGGTTTCATTAACCAACAATCGAGCAGTCAGAGAATAATTGGTTGTGAACTTCACTTCCATTGGCTTAGGCAAAGTAGTAACTTTTGGTATCCCATCTACTCCTACACACCAAAGACTTTGTTTACTGATGTCACTCTCTTTGAAACGTCTGCTATGTATTACACTAGTGGCTGCTCCAGTGTCTACCATGTTTCATGATAGACATCAAAGCCTTACATTCATTAGCTATCTCTTTATCTTCCATATTCCTTACTATGTTTTTGGCCATTGTCCATTCTGACTCATCCAAGGTGGCTTTCTTAGACCATCCATTACCCATGCTTCACTGGTAATCTATATGGGTTTTTAATAACCTTTTTCCTCCTTATTTGAGGAGAGGGTAACCCCATCTGAGGATATTATATCGACTCTGGCAAGAGATTCCTGTCACAAATCAGACACTTTTCCTACAGACAACATACAGTACAAGTGTTCCCACTGCGTGACTCTAAAAACTCAGGCTTCGTTTTGTAGGACCCACCTAAACCATCGGTCCCTCGTCAGCGACCAAAACACGTTACCAGTAGATTAGGGAATAGAAATGAGCGAGCACCAAAATGCTCGGGAGCTCGTTACTCGGGACGAAATTATCGCGATGCTCGAGGGTTCGTTTCGAGTAACGAACCCCATTGAAGTCAATGGGCGACTCGAGCATTTTTGTATTTCGCTGATGCTCGCTAAGGTTTCCATTTGTGAAAATCGGGGCAATTCAAGAAAGTGATGGGAACGACACAGCAACGGATAGGGCAGGCGAGGGGCTACATGTTGGGCTGCATCTCAAGTTCCCAGGTCCCACTATTAAGCCACAATAGCGGCAAGAGTGCCCCCCCCAACAACTTTTACTTCTGAAAAGCCCTCATTAGCAATGCATACCTTAGCTAAGCACCACACTACCTCCAACAAAGCACAATCACTGCCTGCATGACACAGAAGAGTGGGCCTGGTTGGCAGACATCTGCCAGGTCCTTGGAAACTTTGAGGAGTCTACCCAGATGGTGAGCGGGGATGCTGCAATCATTAGCATCACCATTCCTCTGCTATACCTCTTGAGAAGTTCCCTGCAAAGCATAAAGGCAGACGCTTTGCGCTCGGAAACGGAGGCGTGGGAAGACAGTATGTCGCTGGATAGTCAGAGCACACTCATGTCTATATCTCAGCGCGTTGAGGAGGAGGAGGAGGGGGAGGAGCATGAGGAGGAGGGGGAAGAGACAGCTTGGCCAACTGCTGAGGGTACACATGCTGCTTGCCTGTCATCCTTTCAGCGTGTATGGCCGGAGGAGGAGGAGGATCCTGAAAGTGATCTTCCTAGTGAGGACAGCCATGTGTTCCGTACAGGTACCCTGGCACACATGGCTGACTTCATGTTAGGATGCCTTTCTCGTGACCCTCGCGTTACATGCATTCTGGCCACTATGGATTACTGGGTGTACACACTGCTCGACCCACGGTATAAGGAGAACCTTTCCACTCTCATTCCCGAAGAGGAAAGGGGTTCCAGAATGATGCTATACCACAGGGCGCTGGTGGACAAACTGATGGTAAACTTCAAATAACTAAACTAAAACCGAGGGTTCCTTCGTCTATGGGACCTATCTCACAGAGTGCATCCCTCTCAACAACTAAAACAACCGAGGGTTCCTTCGTCTGTGAGACCAAATGAAAAGAAAAAGAGAAAAAAAAATTCTGCAGATACAACAAACAACCTTCACTATCGTTAAAACGCTACGGACTTCAAAGTACAAATAGACTACAGACTAGTTCCTGGGTGAGCGATTGGTGTGCATATCACGGTCAGTGGTCCGTGACGGCAAACCCGAAGCCCACACGAGCTACCGTGTAGAACTCTTAACCCAACCCGTCCGGTCACAAAACAAAGATAGTCCCTCCTGCTGCAAGACTCTCAGTGTAAAACACAACATAAATATATGCCGGTCTTACCTGGAGTTCTGTGAGTTGATCAGGCTCGGTTTGCAGCAGGACGGCTTCCCCGTGGCGTGGATCCGGGTGGACAGGGCTGCACGGCTCCGGTTTTACCGCCCCACTTTGTTGGGCGCCATTTGTGAGGGAAATTTCTGCGTACAGCACCAATCAGGCCCACCCCAATGCCCCGCTGCCGGCGGTAAAGAAGAGACACCACACATGGAGGTCTGGTATAGTTCCTCACACGGGGACATGACTGCGCACTTTATTACAGATTACATAGGATCTTATATCCTTTGGTCTCATCACTAGGAATGGGTGATGGGCTCATTGGCTCAAATTCACCACATAACCATATATGGGAAGTCCGGATTTCCGGCTGAGGCACTGATACTCATATACGTAGTTAAACAGTCGTTATCTTGATACAGCGCCTCTGGGAAAACACACGGCCTTCGTGTTCGGTTCTGTATCATCTCTGAATTTCTGGACACATGTCTCTCAGCCTTGCAAACTTTTGGAATATCTGATGTAAGGCGACATATAAGTTTTTCTCATTTTAACTTTGAATAGAACTTGCATACAGGTATAAAAGCATAAAAAACATGGCAATATATACATATACCCTCACAACCCGTCCTAGGAATAGTGAAGCTGACCGCGTACCGAGCACTCCCAAAACCGTTACAACAGTGCCCACGATCGTTTTGTCAATCTCTGACTGTCCTTCCTTCATTTGGCAGGTGCTATCCCCTAGATATGGGAAACACCGTTCTAAAGATGCCCATTGTACAAAAATAAAAATATTTTTTAAAGACTGATTTTGGTAAAATATGGTAATATCTGTTTCTAGGTATTCTCTTCATCTCCTAAGACATCTCCTGGTATTCATCTTTGCCATAGAAGAAATAAACAGAAAAGCTGACATCTTGCCTAATGTCACTCTGGGATACACGATCTATGACTCTTGTATATTAGAACATAAAGCTGTACAGAGTGCACTAAGTATATTGTCAGGGAGAGAAGAGGCCGTCCCAAACTACAGCTGTGAGGAGAAGAGCAAAGTGGTGGCTTTTATTGGACACTTGACATCTTCCTCCAGTCTGTCCATAGCAGAGATAACTGGGCTCTATGGATATCCACAGGTAATACTGAAGGACTTGCCTCATTAAAATGACTTTTTGTAAAAATGTGTGTATCAGTGTACTCTATATTTTGAACTTTATCCTCACCAGTTCTAATGGACCAAGTTAAAGTAGCTTATATGGCCTTGTATCAGAGTGCAGAAAGATGCATGGTGGATCGACTCCCATTAAAGTGTAAGAAAAACCCTTTTAAGGACCTGAGAATCCCACAACTCGCCGCCAGCTCTACAGACCACCGGAGAAGAAGAGAAACAAGTGGAATGGCAGACCATATCCCTGAGCGGCTGTGATGAGTAGCGTCCTGCTTGCTGCCTGAGACTGCACGCTTCTCTATAGCCAGTCCTGGCACCTGCACACTCTTGGTCTCGGGGAGGAGAGCCAGTGGCACCCTACACCGCCAGAGTAAAATTTGCAATCTTTCTATTGGACCCCGACATCCATAGGAGCTGCTCCATCAGAGTGGAGAAGAGGCAAGACGCTGCAGGGACTGCCATCTTTCCGCGCCAGGGGAAGAGCAGATAATATTCAGCAAGAACCCTGGCAGAGGCCTATCAAGCTGCAGAGACTGCTCGCATTCCAGTGACAACTGTAACAATAGCAAAAGATCCACCACCTCACTCCAGATGAACATGGGCTATGACAAGTTCAACCAGATGACCAACTAGGCTGAACTCCACTCCAGCTCAGACGAGAACGGACTTAGGCACGTGAGCAAATAATCTTTGGGGAAGTGCCCTTATAGGGCAATGGAGCATGGACACATGTGGCACTGGTAGGACAGGGCCCATGTTGGGTTTGTCCATAATGTTAGGGACCTAAGGTCCACTTGTGCTCAGTTGCAATGTTTTTGGCTCAATATGTTTTGGCTAAATTTTGCACCCCCCCTCCTTTTTTTATAGGCCTTCTGCAGCTACTTCTATCCCTCTCAAAGGGATTTTCGGCTGCACCAAGAATGGCATGTGGAATGCACTCTAGAGTAAGATAGATGTTTATTGGAGACAGGGGATATTAACCCCTTCCCCAGTTACTAAGCATAAAGCCCTGTAAATGTTTATATACCTTAAAAACCAATGCAAGTCTTTCATGTTGTTTCCAATATAGATGAATGTCGAACACCCGCTATTGGGGAACAATTTCAGTCGTTCCTGGTTGGATCTTAAGATCCAATTCCTTGTTTCAAACTTTCAGATTTCACCAAGTCTGAACTGTAAGTTACTATTCTATCTTTCTTTAACTAGGTCATCAAGTCAGTCCAACATTACATAATTCTCCAAATTGCTATCATAAACTCTGCTTTAAAGGGTGTCAGCTGGCTGTCTATATCCTGTCCTTATGGTCCATATCCTTTTACATAACGTATAAGGGTTTTAATTCCCTTAGAAGAGAATCATAGAACCATAGAATGGTAGAGTTGGAAGGAACTTCCCACTGCTCAGCGCAGGTTTCACTAAATCATCCCAGGGAGATATTTGTCCAGCTTTTGTTTGATCACTTCCATTGAAGGAGAGCTCACCACCTCCTGTGGCAACCTGTTCCACTCACTGATCACCCTCACTGTCAGAAAGTTTTTATCTCATATCTGATCTGTGTCTCTTCCCTTTCAGTTTCATCCCATTGCTTTTAGCCTTTGTTTGTGCAAATGAGAATAGGGCTGATCCCTCTGCACTGTGACAGCCCTTCAGATATTTGTAGACAGCTAATAAGTCTCCTCTCAGCCTTCTTTTTTGCAAGCTAAACATTCCAAGATCTTTAACCCATTCCTCATAGGACATGATTTGCAGACCGCTCACCATCTTGGTAACTCTTGTCTAAACTTGCTCCAGTTTGTCTATGTCTTTTTTTAAAATGTGTTGCCCAGAACTGGACACAGTAGTCCAGATGAGGTCTGACTAAGAAAGAGTAGAGGAGGCTATACTTCACACGATCTAGACTTAATACATCAGAATTGTGTTTGCCTTTTTGGCTGCTGCATCACATTGTTGACTCATGCTCAGTCTATGATCTATTAGTATACCCAAGTCTTTTTCACATGTGCTGATGCTTAGCCTAATTCCACCCATTCTGTATGTGTTTCCTTCATTTTTACTCGCCAGATATAGGACTTTTTGAATACTCTCCCTCTCTTCCCCAGTGTTAGCTATCCATCCTAGCTTTGTGTCATCTGCAAATTTGATCAGTTTCCCATGAATTCCCTCTTTCAGATCATTTATAAAAATGTTGAACAACACTAGACCAAGGACAGAGCTTTGTGGTACCCCACTTGATATATTCTTCCACTTGGATGTGCAGCCATTTATGACCACTCTTTGAGTATGATCACTCAGCCAGTTGCGAATCCACCTAACAGTTGCCTTGTCAATCATCACTGAATGGACAAAAGGTTTCAATAAAGACTTATGGAAAACCCTGTGAACCCTCCATGTAGCTGGCAAACCAAGTTCATAGGCGAGAGGGTTCAAGGACGAGACCCTTAATTTAACATTATTAGAAGACAGGTATACCTTCTGTCCCACCCTTTAAGGTTCAGATACTGACTGACTCCTCCCACTATGCAACTGCATATGAGCCCCCATTGCTTCCAAGTTTTTCTGTACCATTTTCCTTACTCTCTGCAGCGTATCCGTGGTGACGTCAGCTGCAGGACAGACAGATGGAGTAGGGATCGCTGTAAGGAAGCGAGGATGCTGACCGTATACACAAAAGAATGGAGATACCCCAGTGGAAGAACAAGTGCGGTGGTTTAGCGCAAAATTCGCCAACGGCAAGAACTCTGCCCACTGATGAGCCTTTTCGCTTGCATACAACCATAAATATTGCACTAAAACTTGGTTCTTCCGCTCAGTCTGACTATTAGTTTGCGGGTGGAATGCTAACGAGAAGGAAAGCGATGTTCCCAGGTTTCTGCAGAAGTCTCGCCAAAACTGTGCCGCAAACTGACCCCCCTCCCCCCCCCCCCCATTTGGAAGCAATTTATTTCTTTTACAAAAATCTTGGCAAATTCTATAGCTGAAGGTAGCTTCTTTAGCAGCAAAAAAATGTGCCATCTTAGAGAACTGGTCGACTGCCACTAAGATAGTGGTGAACTTCTGGGATTCCGGTAAATCGGTGATAAAATCTACCGATAACTGCGACTACGGACGAGAAGGTAAAGGTAACGGTCTCAGAGGATCCTCCTGAGCATGCCGACTTTTATTGCGTGCACAGACAGAGCATCCCTTAACAAATTTGCGGATCTCCTGAGACATGCCTGGCCACCAGAAGTATCTAGAACAAAGAGCCAGTGTCCCCTGAAACCCCAGATGGCCTGCAAAAACCGACGAATGATATTTTTCAATGACTAAGCTCTCTGGCACAAACCATCTACCCTCTGGCTCCTCCAAGGAGCGTCCTGCTGACAGTTTTGTAGTTGAGAGACGAAGTTAGATTCTACAGCTGCCACCACCACCCCAGCTGCCAAGATATTCTCGGGAGTCATGGTCTCACTTTCTGGTGCCCCAAAACTCTGTGACAGGGCATCCACCTTCACGTTCTTCTCTCCTGGGATATACGTCATGACAAAATTAAACCTGGCGAAAAACAACGCTCACCTGGCTTGACGAGCTGTGAGTCTTTTAGCATTGGTGAGATGTACCAGATTCTTGTGATCGGTATATACGATAATGGGGTGTCTATCTCCGTCAAGATGGTGTCGCCATTCTTCTAAAGCCCATTTGATCGCCAGTAACTTACGGTTACCCACATCGTAGTTGCATTCTGCTGAACTAAAGTTCCGCAAAAAGAATGCAAATGGACTACACCCGGATCTCTCACTGACTTCCTGATACAATACAGTTTCTGCCCCCACCTCAGACACATCTATCTCAATGAAAAAGGGTCGTCGCGCATCCGGCTGTACTAGCACCGCGGCAGTAGTAAACGCTCTTTTCAGATGACTAAAAGCCTCTAGGGCCGCAGGCGACCATTTTACCAAGTCGGCCCCCTTCCTAGTCAGATTCGTCAAGAGTTGAGTAATAACTGAGTAATTCTTAATGAATTTACGGTAAGAGTTTGCGAAACCCAAAAACTGCTGGAGAGCCTTAAGGTTGTCTGGTCTGACCCATTGGGAGATTGCTGCTACTTTATCAGACTCCATCCAAATCTCTGTGGGTGAGACCACATAACCCAGGAAAGATACTTGTTTAGTACCAAATGTACATTTCTCCAACTTGACAAAGAGTTGATACTCGCACAAATGGGTCAGAAACAACCTCAGGTGCCGCACATGTGAATCCCAGTCTGAAGAATACACCAGAATGTCACCAAGATATATGACCAGAAATCCCCCCAGGAAGTCGTGGAAAACCGCATTCCTAAAACCCTGGAACACAGCAGGGGCGTTACAGAGTACGAAGGGCATGACCAGACATTCAAAATGTCCTAACGGGATTTTGAACGCGGTCTTTCATTCATCTCCCTCTTAAATGCAAAATAAATTGTAAGCCCCCATAAGTGTAGTTTGGAAAACCAGTGGGCCCCTACCACCTGATTCAACAAGTCCGGAATCAGGGGGAGGAGCACTGGTTCTTCACTGTGATTTTATTTAAAGCCCGATAATCCACAAAAAGCCTCAATTTCCCATCCTTCTTCTCTACAAAGAAGAGACCTGCCCCGGCAGGGGACCTGAACGGCCGGATATGTCGCTTGGCCGGAGACTCTGAGATATAGGACTTAAGGGCTTCGTACTCAAGCCCCGACAAATTGAAAATGGCTGCCTTAGGGATGGGACTGTCGGGAATCAGATCAATACCACAGCCCCACTCCCTATGGGGAGGCAAAGTCTCAGACAGTTTTTTGGAGACTATGTCCTCAAAATCTGACAAATACTACGGGACCAGTTCGGTATCTGCTGAGCACATGGCTATAGTAGTTAAGTGATTATGGCAGGACAACCCCCAATGTGTCAATTGGGTGGACCAATCAAATTGGGGGTTGTGCAGTGCCAACCAGGGCATACAAAGTACCACATCAACAGACATGTTTTCCATAACCAGGAAAGACAGATTCTCAGAATGAAGAGCACCCACACTGAACTGTAGAATGGGAGTCCTCCATTGGACAACACCTGCAGAGAGGGGGGTTGAATCAATACTGATGAAGCATATGGGGGGCTTCAGCATGGAAAATTGGTTTCTCAGAGGTCTGACAAAATTTAAATTAATCAGATTGACGTCAGCACCCGAATCAATAAAGGATTGACCGGACCAAATAAAATTCCGGAAGCCAACTTGACAAAGCACCAACAACTTAGGGAATACCTGTGATCCTAGGCGATCCTCCTGACAATCGCCTAGGATCTGTAGTTTTTCTGCCGCTTCAAACTGATGTTGCCGTTGCTTCTGTGGACAGGTTGCCACCCGATGTTCATCTTCTTCACAGCAGAGGCAAAGATGGTGAGTCATCGCCGTTCCCCGGGACTTAGCTGGTCCACTTCCATAGGTTCGGCCCCAGGAGTAGGCATGGGAGAAGTGGGAGCGGGTCTGCAGGATTCCCTAGTTTTACAGGCCTGACGTTCCTTTTCTCTAGATCTCAGTCTCCTGTCAGCCTTTACTGCCAATTCCATCGCCTCATTAAGTGTTGCGGGAGCAGGATGGGAAATAATTAGATCCTTGACAGCATCAGAAAAACCCAACAAAAACACATCTTTGAGGGCACCTTTGTTCCAGGAGGTTTCCCTGTCATACTGTCTAAACTTAGAGCAATAGTCTCCAGCACACTGCTGCCCCTGACGCAGAGCCACGAGGTGAGACACTGCTAACCCCGCCTGGTCCAGCTCATCAAAAATACTTCCTAGTTCCCGAAAAAATTAATCAACAGGCTGCAGGCAAGCCAAACTCTTAAGTAAGGAGTATGCCTATGTCTGGGCCAGACCCTGCAGTAGGGACATAATCAATCCCACCTTCTGGGACTGTGGCAGCAGGAACCTGCGTCAACACCCACTGCTCTTGGGCCACCATACAACTGGTCAGGTCTGGGATCATGCCCACTAGACCCTGCAACTGACTAGCAAGGGCATTCATAGTCTCCACTGGATAGCAAACCAAAACCCATAGGGTAATTTTAAGGGCCAGTTATTATGTTACGGTATCCTACCCGATGATACGCCAGCCTGGATTGCCCTAGAACTTATTCGCAACCCCTGTCCCTGCCTACTTGCCTCCACTCCTGGTTAACCCCAGGTGGGCAACTGGGCGGCGGTCCCTGCTCTCACTAGGGACCAAGAGGGGGGACTGGTGTACCAAGATGGAACAGGGTACAATATCGACAGGAAGGGCAGATGAAGAAAACCAAAAGCAAATACAGACAGACCGAGGCAGATGGGATAACCTGAATTGGGGTGACTTACTACAAATTTGCTAACAAATCAGATCATCTACTAGCATTCAGTCTCCGAAAAAGGGCTAAAACTAACAATGTCCTCAAAATTAACACTCCTCATGCTATATCGACGTCTAAGCCTGACCGGATTTACGACACCTTACTTGAATACTACAACACACTATATAAGGCCCAAGAGGGTAGTACATCTTCCCCAGAAAGCACATTTCTGGGAGCAGTGAAACTCCCCTCCTTATCAAATGCCCAGAGGGTCCCTGAACGCTAATATATCTGAAGAAGAAATATTGAACACCATTAAAAACCTTAAGCTATGCAAGGCCCGTGGACCTGACAGTTTCACAGTCCTTTATTACAAATATATCTTAGTCCAACCATTGATAAAACTATTCCAAGAGACTCCACTGAATGAATTTCTGGACTCCGAGCTCACAGCAATCCCTAAAGAAAATAAAATTCACCTGTCCCCAAAAAGTTACAGACCTTATGCATTGCTGAACCTGGATTACAAGATGTTTAGGGCCATTCAAGCTACATGACTGAATCGCCTTCTCCCAGCCATGGTCAATAGGGGATCATGCAGGGTTTATACCTGTAAGACAAGCCCCAGACAACCCTATGTAAAGTGTTAAATATTGTGGACCATGTCTCTAGTATAACTACCCAGATAACCCTGTTAGCGTTGGACCATGAAAAACCTTTTGATACATTATTGTGGAAATATTTATTTTCGGTTTCAAAAGCCATTGAAATCCAGGGGCCCTTCCTTTCTACACTCTTCACTAGAGATGAGTAAATCTACTCGTCCGAGCTTGATGTTCGCTCGATTATTAGGGTGGTCGAGACCTACGCGGTACTCGAGTCAATTCCATTTCCTTCCCTGCATGTTTTGCGCCATTATCTAGCCAATAGACATGCAGGGCAGGCATTACAACTTCCTCATGTGATGTTCCAGCCCTAACCCACTCCCCTGCAGTGAGTAGCTGGTGAGATCAAGTGACCAAGTATTTAAAGCGGGGTCGCCTCAGACACACACTGGCAGAGATTAGGGAGAGTGCTGTTCCTGCTGTTCCTGCTATAGGGAGAGTGTTAAGCTACTGTTAGCGTCTTCAAAAACCCCAACGGTTCTTCTTAGGGCCACATCTGACCGTGTGCATTACTGTTGTGGCTGCTGGGAGCAGTTTTGCACAATTTTTTTTTTTTTTTCATCTTGGGATGTGCAGGTTATAGCATTCTCAGTCTGCAGTCAATTATACAGAGTATAGGGGCAGTACTGGTGAGGCAGGGACAGTGGTAGTGTAGAATCCTGTCAACAAGTACCCCAACAGTAGTTGTTTACTGCAGTGTGCGTTACATAACCGCTGTCAGCCTCCAACTGCAGGCCAATAATTGCCTAATTTTTTACACTGCTCTGTGCGTCCCGTCAACTTCACGCACAGCGTACGGCCACAGCCGCTGATAGAGGGAAAGACATATACACGCTATCTAGGCTGTTTGCTTTTTCAAAAAAAACCAAACTCCTTCTTAGGGCTACCTGTGACCGTGTGCATTTTACTGCGTGGCCGCTGGGAGTTGTAGTGTCTCACTATTAGCCAGCTAGGCCTTTTTGCGGCCTAGCGTATAATTTTTCGCTGACTGCAGTGTGCGTAACATAACCGCTGTCAGCCTCCAACTGCACGCCAATAATTGCATAATTATTCAGACCGCTCTGTGTCTGCTCTATTCGTAATTCACCATGCTGAGGGGTAGGGGTAGGCCTAGAGGACGTGGACGTGGACGCGGGCGAGGATGCGGAGGTCCAAGTGAGGGTGTGGGCAGAGGCCGATTTCCTGGTCCAGGTGAATCGCAGCCGGCTGCTGCGGGATTAAGAGACAGGCAAGTTTCTGGGGTCCCCAGCTTCATATCACAATTTTTGGGTCCCCATGGAAGACCTTTATTACAAAATGAGCAGTGTGAGCAGGTCCTGTCATGGATGGCAGAAAATGCATCCAGCAATGTATCGACCACCCTGTCTTCTATGCCGTCCACTGCTGCAATTCTGAATCCTCTCGCTGCTGTTCCTCCTTCTTCCCAGCCTCCTCACTCCATGAAAATGACACATTCTGATGAGCAGACAGACTCCCAGGAACTGTTCTCGGGCCCCTCTGTGGATTGGGAAAGCATGGTTCCTCTCTCACCTGAGGAGTTTGTCGTGACCGATGCCCAACCTTTGGAAAGTTCCCGGGGTCCGGGTGATGAGGCTGGGGACTTCCGGCAACTGTCTCAAGAGCTTTCAGTGGGTGAGGAGGTCGATGATGATGAGACACAGTTGTCTATCTGTGAGGTAGTAGTAAGGGCAGTAAGTCTGAGGGAGGAGCGCACAGAGGATTCGGAGGAAGAGCCGCTGGACGATGAGGTGACTGACCCCACCTGGTTCACTAAGCCAACTGAGGAGAGGTCTTCAGAGGGGGAGGCAAGTGCAGCAGAAGGACAGGTTGGAAGAGGCAGATGGGTGGGCAGGGGTAGAGGCAGGGCTAGAGCGAAGACTCCCCCAACTGTTTCCCAAAGCACACCCTCGTGCCAAACCACTGTGCCTAGGTCTTCAAAGGTGTGGATGTTGTTCAGTGAGAGCACGGATGACCGACGAACAGTGGTGTGCAACCTTTGTTGCGCCAAGATCAGCCGGGGAGCCACCAGTACCAGCCTCACCACCAACAGCATGCGCAGGCATATGATGGCCAAGCACCCCACAAGGTGGGACGAAGGCCGTTCACCGCCTCTGGGTCGCAGGGTCGTGCGGGGGGATTGGGCAGCATGTAACCCAGGAGAAGAGGCAACAGTGTGTCCCAAAGGCAGTGATTGTGCTTGGTTGGAGGTAGTGTGGTGCTTAGCTAAGGTGTGCCTTGCTAATGAGGGTTTGTCCAAAGTAAAAATTGTTAGAGGGGGGGGGGCACTCTTGCCGCTATTGTGGCTTAATAGTGGGACCTGGGAACTTGAGATGCAGCCCAACATGTAGCCTCTCGCCTGCCCTATCCGTTTCTGTGTCGTTCCCATCACTTTCGTGAATTTCCCAGATTTTCACGAATGAAAACCTTAGCGAGCATCGGCGATATACAAAAATGCTCGAGTCGCCCATTGACTTCAATGGGGTTCGTTACTCGAAACGAACCCTCGAGCATCGCGGGAAGTTCGACTCGAGTAACGAGCACTCGAGCATTTTGTTGCTCGCTCATCTCTAATTTAACGCTTTGTTAAATGCTGCTTCTATCAAATCTATAGGGTATCCTTTATTATTAAAGTGGTATTTTAATGTTTTAGATTGGGATTTATACATCTCTAATGTCGAGCAGTTCCTCCAAATCCTTTTGAATTGTCCAAATGGTATGTTAATTTTCCAGTCTTTTTGTGACAGCTGGAAAAATTTAAAAAACTATTGCAATCGGTCGGTTTAAAATGCGTCAGGGTCTGAATATTTCCTTCCGCCTCTGATATCACTAGATCCAAAAATACTACCTCAGTTTTACTAAAATTCTTTTCAAATGCTAAATTAAAATTATTCTTATTAATACCTATAAAAAACATATTTAAATCATCCATGTAACCTTCCCATACCAGTAAAATGTCGTATATAAATCGTTGATAAAAGGTAATTGGCTCATCATGAAATAATAATCTCTCGAAATACCCCATAAAAAGATTCGCGTAACTCGGGACTAATTTCATCCCCATCGCCGTCCCGCTGCTCTGTAAATAAAACATCCCATTATATGTAAAATAATTATTCTTTAAAATAAAATTTATAGCCTCCAATATAAAATTCCTTTGTTTTGGTGGCATTAAGGGATCATTATCGAGGTAAAAAGCAATGGCCTCAATGCCTAATTCATGTAGGATGCTCGAATATAACGAGCACAGATCAAAAGTGCCCCATATAGAGGTCTCCTTCCATGTTATATTCTTTAAAAGAGTTAAAACGTGTCTTTTACGTATGATGGCAGATGGACCACATATCACTGTAGATGTATGTCTATATATTCCGATTGGTTATGGAATCTATCCCAGATATGATCGGCCGCCTCGCGGGTTCTGAAATATTATGTGCCTTTGGTAAGAAATAGAAATAATGTGTTTCTGGATTGTGATTACAGATAAATTTTGATTCTTCCAGAGATATACACTTATTGTCCACTGCTATTTCTATCATTTTAAACAATCCTGTAGAGATTTTCTCTATTGCATCACAACGTAAGCTTATGTAATAATTAGTATCGCTCAGGATTCTCAGAGCTTCCTTATCATAATAATCTCTTTCCATCATTACTACTCCCCCTCCCCCCCCCTTTTATCCGCTTTTTTAATAATAATATCCTTATTCTTAGATAGACTCTTGATGGTAAATTTCTCCTCCTTACTGATATTAGATGAACTATATTGCTTGGTATTGCACATCAGGGAAAAGTCATCAAGAACACTTTGGTAGAACGTTTATATATTTTCCTTTACTTTCTACGGGGTAAAAGCGACTGGGTGGTTTTAGTCCCGTTGGGATTGGATCCTGTAGATCAAACAAATCCTTTACATCGCTAACAGATGAATGTCTGTCAGCATGTAAACAGAAGTGTCTACGTAGCGTGAGATTTCTCACAAACGAATTTAAATCAATAAATAAATCATAGAGATCCGCTTTGTTGGAAGGACAAAAGGATAAACCCTTTGCTAACACCTCAGATTCCTTACTTAATAGGATATGTTGTGATATATTAAAAATGCCCATCTTGCGTGCCTCTGTATTGTTGATTTCTTTTAACTGCTTGTCTTGGTCATTGACATTTTTATGGAGGCGCTTGCCCCCCCCCCCCCCTTTTTCCTCTTCTTCTTGGGGCTGTTCGCAACAAAGGAACAAGTGGGTCTATTGTTTGTACTATCTGAGATGGACGTGTATTGTTCGTTTCTGTCCGTTTTCTCATCAGATCCAATTAATCTGGATCTGATGGACTGAGCCCTAAAAAACTGAGGGGGGGGGGGGGGGGGGGGAATCTGCCATAGGGGAACAAAGTAAATGTTTTTCCACAGGGTGCATAGTGGTCTTAATTGGAGAAAAGAAAGACACTCTTTCCTTTTTCCTTAATTCCTCTTTATCAGGCATATCACTACCCACAGCTTCCAAGTCAGAATTCTGTTTATCCATGTTAATGGGGGAAAAATCTATTAATAAGGGGGCTAGGGGATTAGATTGAATTTTGGATAATACGTTCTGTTTGGGGGCCATATTGAAGGGTCCAAGTTTCAAATTCTTCTTGTTTATATGTTTCTTCATCTCTGCTAATATTGTAATCAAGTTCCCTTTTTCTATCGGAGCCCACTCTGTTAATTTTTAATCTATTTTGCATCTTCTACTGGTACTCGCTTTATCTGGATTATCTTTGGGATCTATTCTATTTGATTGCGTATTTAGAGAGTCTATCTCAGTTTTCGATTGTGTGTTCTGAACTAGTTCTTCCATTCCTCACCCGATTTTGATTAACAAACACTTTAGTGGTTCCTGACCATATTTGATCTTTATGATGTATATTCTTTGATTTGGGGATTTGTGACCTACTGCTGGGTGTTGGACACATTTTCCAATATTATTTTGGACAAAATCATAGATAAAAGGAAAAAGTTAATGATATCTCTACTACAGAAAGTTGCTTTCATAGCAGAATTTGGCAATGTAATCGATTTTGAATATGCTTTAAGGTACACGAATATAGAAGAAATTAATATCTTATTTCGGAAATTTGGGAAGATTAAAAGAGATCTGGGAGATTTTCAACAAAAAAACTTTTTTTCTTGGGAATACAAGAAATACAAGACTTTACTGGGAAGGTCCACTTAACCACGGACACCTGGACAATTACTGGTGGGCACAGCCACTATATCTTCCTGACGGCACATTGGGTGAATTTGGTGGAGGCTGGGACCAAGTCAGAGCCTGGGACCGCTCATGTCCTACCCACACCCAGAATAGCGGGTCCTATCTCTGTGCTGGTATCTGCGGCGTTTTATGCCACCTCCTCCAAACACTCCCCCTCCTCCTCCTCCGCCACCTCTACCTCTCAATTAAGAAGTGTGAGCACAGAAGTCGGTATCGCGCGGCAGCACAGCGGTGGGCAAGTGTCAGCAAGCCGTGCTGTAACTAATCAGCTTAGGTGACAAGAGGCACATGGCCCCCGAGCTGTTGCAGGGTCTGACTGAGCAGACCGACCTCTGGCTTTCGCCACTGAGCCTCCAACCGGGCATGGTCATGTGTGACAACAGCCGTAACCTGGTGGTGGCTCTGCAGCTCGGAGAGCCTCACACATGTGCCATGCCTGGCCCACGTCTTCAATCTGGTGGTTCCTGAAAGCTACCCCCACTTGTCTGACCTGCTCGGCAAGGTGCGCTGCGTCTGCGGACGTTTCCTCAAGTCCACCACAGACGCTGCCACCCCGAGGACCCTGCAACATCGGTTTCAGCTGCTAGAGCACCGATTGCTGTGCGACGTGCCCACACACTAGAATTCTACGCTGCACATGTTGGACAGGCTGTACGAGAACAGTAGAGCAATAGTGAAATACCAGCTGCAACATGGGCGGCGGAGTGGTAGTCAGCCTCCCCAATTCTTTAATGAGGAGTGGCATGGATGGCAGATATCTGCCAGGTCCTTGGAAAGTTTGAGGAGTCAACGCAGATGCGGCAATCATTAGCGACACCATCCCGCTGCTTTGCCTGCTGAGAAGTTCGCTGCAAAGCATAAAGGCCAACGCTTTGCGGTTGGAACAGGAGACAGGGATGACAGTATGTCGCTTGACAGCCAGACCACCCTCATGTCTATATCTCAGCGCGTTTTGGTGGAGGAGGAGGAGGGGGAGGATCAGGAGGAGGAGGGGGAAGAGACAGCTGGGCACACTGCAGAGGGTACCCATGCTGCTTGCCTCTCATCTGTTCAGCGTGTATGGGCTGAAGAGGAGGAGGAGGATCCTGAAAGTAATCTTCCTAGTGAGGACAGCGACGTGTTGTGTACCCCAGCGTTAGATGCATTCTGGCCAACACGGATTACTTCTCAACCCACGATATAAGGAGAACCTTTCCACTCTCATTCCTGAAGAGGAAAGGGGTACGAGAGTGATGCAATACCACAGGGCCCTGGTGGAAAAAGTGATGCTAAAGTTCCCACCTGACAGCGTTAGTGGCAGAAGACGCAGTTCCGAGTACCAAGTAACAGGGGAGGCGCAGGAATCAGGCAGCATGTCCAGCGCAGGCAGGGGAACACTGTCCAAGGCCTTTGCTAGCTTTATGGCTCCCCAGCAAGACTGTGTCCCCACTCCCCAGTCAAGGCTAAGTCAGAGGGAGCACTGTAAAAAGATGGTGAGGGAGTACGTAGTTGATCGCACCACCATCCTCCGTGATGCTCCATACAACTATTGGGTGTCAAAGCTGGACACGTGGCATGAACTTGCACTGTACGCCCCCAGGAGGTGCTGACCTGCCCTGCTGCTAGCGTCTTGTCAGAGAGGGTGTTTAGTGCAGCTGGGGGAATCATCACAGATAAGCGTACCCATCTGTCAACTGCCAGTGCCGACATGCCTATACTCATAAAGATGAACAAAGGCTGGATTTCCCCAGACTTCTCTTCTCCAGCAGCATAAGCTAAAGATTCTTTTTGCTGCAACAGGAGAAAAAAGCATTATCACCGGAAAAAAAGGAGGAATTAGCTTTGTCAATCGCTCTCGGATATTATTACTCCTCCTCCTTCTACTCCTACTCCTACAACAGCATGTCATCACGCTGAACTGCCAATTTTTCTGCGGCCCAAAAGTCTCTGCTTATAATTTTTTTACAATTTTTCAAAATTTCAAAAGTATTGATACTTTAACAGAAACCAATTTTTTTCACAGGGCTGCCTCCAGGCTCTTTAAAAAGTGTTTCTGGGTTTCACCTGCCCCTGCGGTTGAGCAATTTTTCAGGTGTACAATTGTACTCTTGGTACACCAATTTTTCTGGTCCTCGCCTATACTGTTATCTAACTAATTGTTTCAGCCTTCGCCTACACTCATGGTACACCAATGTTTCAGGGGTTCGCCTATACTCTTGCTACAGAAATGATACTGGTGTCCGCCCATACTTTTACTACAGAAATGTTACTGGGGTCAACCTATACTTTTGCTACAGAAATGTTACAGGGGTCTGCCCATGCTGTGGGTGCACAAAGACTTCCCATCGCAGTGTTTTACCTATCTGGCACAACTACACAGACTGACTAGGGCAGATGTGGGCCGAGGCCAAGGCCTATACCTTTGCTACAGAAATGTTACTGGGCTCTGCCTATACCTTTGCTACAGGAATTTTACAGGGGTCTGCCTATACCTTTGCTACAGAAATGTTACTGGGGTCCGCCTATACTTTTACTACAGAAATGTTACTGGGGTCTGCCTATACCTTTGCTACAGGAATGTTACAGGGGTCTGCCTATACTTCTGCTACAGAAATGCTAAAGGGGTCTGCCTATACTGTGGGTGCACAAAGGCTTCCCATTGCAGTGTTTTACCTCTCTGGCATAAATACACTGACTGACTAAGGCAGATGTGGGCCGAGGCCAAGGTCCTTTGCGGGGTGAAACTTCCCCATGTTTGGGCACTCTGATATCTTCCTGTGTAATACCATCTTTGTGCACTGACAGCATAGGTGAGTCCAAGGAACTCAAAGACTTCCCCTTGCAGTGTTGAGCTATCTGACACCTACACAGAACGAGTTTTGTAGGGACTCATGGATTTCCCATTGCTATGTAACTCAGGGCACCTTGGGTCACACAAGGTGGAGGCTGGGACCGAGCCTGACCCAGGGCCCGCTCACATACTTCCCACACAGACTATTGCGTGTCCCGGTCATGGTTTCTTGGCCTTGTAATGCCACCTCCTCCTCCTGCTTGGGGTCTGAGGATCAGCACTGGGCAGCATGTATTTTCTCTCATGCTACCACAGTTATCTGAGACACTGGTTTGGGCCAAACAAAAAAAATGTTACTGCACTAATGAGACGTTCACTGCTTTCTTGCATCGGAGTCCGCTTTATACCCACGATTGCTGAGAGTGTGGGCAGAGGCCTATGTCATGGGGGAAATGCAACTGTGCCAGGTTTGACCCGTGGAACTTCTTCCTGGTTCATCCAGTCTTTGGAGCGATGAAAGGAACCGTAACTGATTTAATGAGACTTTCAGAGCTGTACTAGCAGTAGAGTCCGCTTTATGCGCACGATTGCTGAGGGTTTGGGCAGAGGCCTATATCTTGGAAAAATGCATCTGCGCTAGGTTTGGCTCGTGGAACTTCTTCCTGGTTCATCCAGTATTTGGAGCGATGAAAGCAACCGTTACTGATTTAATGAGACCTTCACAGCTGTACTAGCATCGGAGTCCGCTTTATGCCCACGATTGCTGAGGGTGTGGGCTGAGGCCTATGTCCTTGGGGAAATGCAACTGTGCCAGGTTTGGCCCGTGGAAATTCTTCCTGGTTCATCCAGTCTTTGGAGCAATGAAAGCAACAGCAACTAATTTAATGAGACCTTTACAGCTGTACTAGCATTGGAGTCTGCTTTATGCCCACGATTGCTGAGGGTGTGGGCAGAGTCGAGGTCCTGGGGGAAATGCAACTGCGCCAGGTTGGGCCTGTGGAACTTCTTCCTGGTTCATCAAGTCTTTGGAGCGATGAAAGCAACCGTAACTGATTTAATGAGACCTTCACAGCTGTACTAGCATCGGAGTCTGCTTTATGCCCACGATTGCTGAGGGTGTGGGCAGAGGCCGAGGTCCTGGGCGGAGTGAAAGTCTGCCATGTTTGGGCACTGTAATTGCTTCATGTTTAATACTTTCCTTGGGTTTCATGGGCTTGCCTATGCTGTGAGTGCACAGATTTCCCATTGAGGTGTTTTAGCTATCTGGCACAAATACACTGAATGACTTGGGTAGGGCACAAACGGTTTTCCTAGCACATCGTTCAGCTATCTGACACCTACACAGAATGAATAGTGTGGGGATACATGGATTTCCTATTGCTATGTAACTCATGGCACCTTGGGTCACACAAGGTGGAGGCTGAAACGTTAATCTATCATCAATTCTCAGCAGCATTGTGGGCTATCACCTACACTTTCCAAGAGGGTTGCTGCCTGACCCTGTCAACCCTCTGCAGTGTGTGCCTCTGGTTCCTCCTCATCCAGTACGCACTTATAAATAGACATGAGGGTGGTGTGGCTATGAAGTGAGCATGTGGCATGAGGGCAGCTGAACGCTGCGCAGGGGAACTTTTGTGTGCGCTGTGGACGCAGGGTCGTAAGGGGGGTTGGACAGCAATGCCAGCATGTAACCCAGGAGAAAAGGCAGCAGTGTCACCCGCAAGCAGGTAGTTGCAGGTAGTGTGGTGCTTGGCTAAGATGTGCCAGCACGTGTGCCTTGCTAATGAGTGTTTGTCTGAAGTAAATTGTTAGGGGGGTGACGCCAGACTCTTGCTCCCATTTTGGCTTAACCCTTTCCAATCCATTTATTTTTTCTCACCCATTCTCCCCAGCTCCAAATAAATTGGAGCTGGGAGAATGGGTGAGAAAAAATACATTTTCCCTGCACCCTCCTGAACTGACAGAGTTCAGGAGGGTGCAGGGAGGGACCTGCTTACCTGTCCGGCGTCTTCCGCATTCTCCTTCTGCCTCCCGGCTCGGCGATCATGTGACCGCTGGGGTCAGGTGACACCTGGCGGTCACATGATCGCCGGGTCGGGAGACAGAAGGAGAATGCACAAGACGCCGGTCAGGTAAGCAGGTCCTTCCACGGTGCAGGCTCCCGGTTCGGCGTTCATGTGACCGCCGGGGGTCAGGTAACACCGGCGGTCACATGATCGCCGGCCGGAATCTATGCATTACATAACGCTAATTGAGCGCTATGTAATGTGTAAAGGAGTGGGCAGAAAGGGTTAAAAACCCTTTCTGCCTTCTCCTCGGGGGTCCTCGATGACGACCAGTGCAGGAATGCATCTGCACCCGATGTGTCTGACGATCGGGTGCAGATCCACTCCTGCACTGCAGTGTCGGGCCTGCCCCGACATCGGAGCTGTGGAGGGAAATTATGATGTCGGGGCAGGCCCGACATTGGACTGGAAAGGGTTAATAGTGGGACCTGGTAGGCTCAGATTCAGCCATGCATGCTGCCCCTGCCCTTCCCTATCCATTTCTGTGGTGTTTCCATGACTTTCTGATGTTTTCTGGTGTATCACAAGTCATGACCTATGCAGAGCATCGGTCACATACAAAAATGCTCCAGTCGCCCATTGACTTCAATGGGGTTCGTTAATCGAAACAAGCTCTCGAGCATCATGGAAAGTTTGACTTGAGTACTGAGCACCCGAGCATTGTGGTGCTCGCTCATCTTTAATCATAAACACCAGAATTTTCTGCAAGTTGAATAGATAGACTTAGTAGTTCATGCAAAGCTTTAGTCACTGATCCATCTGGATGGGGATGTAGGTGCCGCATGAATCCCCAATCATCTTGCAGACTCCTCCTTTTTCTGCTATTAGCATGTCCAGAGCAAGTCGGTTCTGAAAGGCCATTGAGGATGTTGGTTCTAGTTGTTCCACTAATCCTTGTATGACATCTCTGGTGTAGTTTACAAATCTCTGTTGATTATAATTTATATAATTAATCCAATCAATATTTTTATTAATTGTGCACCAAGGACAAAAGAATGATTCGATTCCTCCTGTAATCTGGTTTCTGGCTTTAAACTCATTTTGCACTTCCCTGGGTACCCCTATTTCATCAATATGAATACCTACATTAAAAGATCCGCCAGGGAGATTACATCGCAGTCTATTCAGAGATTATTTATGTCCTGGTGGGGGTGTGATTGTGTGTCCTGTCCACCCAGCTGCGACCAGCTGGAAAGGGAGGAGTACCTTTGTAGGTGCGCACTTACCTTTTCAAAATTTGGGCAGGGTTGCACGCATGCTACCATCACCACAAATTCACCAGACATCTGAACCAATCAGAATCTCATAAGGACTGAGACCTGTCTGTTTGGTGGGTGTGTGTCTTATTGACAAGAGAGACAAGGAAAGACACTTAGGCCGAGGTTTACTCAATTCGGTCATTACTTTTAAAAGTTTATCTTATTTTTTTTCTGGTCCCATTTAGCCTCTCTACTCTCCCACTGATTTGAGGATGGTAGGGTGTGTAGAATGCCTGTTCTTGGCCTGAGATCCCTGCCATCTCAGTAAAGTGAGTACTACGGTCACTCTCAATGGTTTCTGGGACACCAGACCTACAGACCACATCAGAAAGAAGCTTTTTGCCTGTTTTTCTTGGCATTAGACAGGGTAAGTGTCCATCCAGAGAAAAGAGCAATACATACAAGGACGTATTGAAAACGGTCCAGATTTGAGGAAGTTGTATGTAGTCAATCTGCAACCTCTGGAAGGGGTACAAGGGCCTAGGAGTGTGTTTAGAGTGGGTTTTGATAATTTTACCTGGGTTGGACAGTGCACAAGTTATACGTCCCTGAGTATAAGAGACAGCAACTACCGAAAAAACGGACGCATACCAATACATGGAAACAAGATCACACATTGCAGTTTTAGAGTCATACATGAGGTCATGTGTTATGGAGGCTAGCACTGGAAACAAGGCTCTTGGAAGACAAGGCTTCTCGTGAAGTGTCCACATGCCACTGGAATCTGAAGTGGCTCATTTTACTTACCAACCTGACACTTCATGGAAAGATGCTTGTTTCTGAAAAAACAAAAGAAGATACTGTGAGACATTTAGCGACGGTGACATGTCGTCTTCTTCTTGGCAGGTGGCCAGAACTGCTGGTGTGAAGGGCAGAAGGGCTGCTTCTTTGGTTGCTTCGTCTGCTAAGGCATATCTAGAGTCCGTTTAAATGTTAACTGTCTTGTGCCAGTGTATAGGCATGTGTAAGTGCCTGCAGTTCGGCTTGTTGGGCTAAGATGTTTGCAAGTAATGATTGCTGAAGATGGCCAAGGGTCTGTGTGGTGACCGCATATTCAGTGTGAAATTGTCCATCTACAGCCTACCTGGAGCCATCACTAAATAAGGTTAGGTTGGGACTAAGTAGTGAAGTATCCTTGACAGAATCAAACCCACAAGTTTCCATCTGCATGAGCTGGGCGCAGTTGTGGGGTTCTTCTTGAGTCGTTTGGTCAGTGTCATCCTGTTCCAATGCCTGTGCTGTACATGCTGCCTGATCTCCGCGCCTCCCCTGCTACCTGGCCCTCGGAACTGCGCCTTCTGCCACTAGCGCTGTCGGATGGGAATTTTACCATCAGCTTGTCCGCCAGGGTCCTGTGGTATAGCATCACTCTCGAACCCCTTTCCTCTTCGGGTATGAGAGTGGAAAGGTTCTCCTTATACCGTGGGTCGAGCAGTGTGTACACCCAGTAATCCGTAGTGGCCAGAATGCGTGTATCGCGAGGGTCACGAGAAAGGCATCCTAACATGAAGTCAGCCATGTGTGCTAGGGTACCTGTATGCAACACCTGGCTGTCCTTACTAGGAAGATCACTTTCAGAATCCTCCTCCTCATCATCCTCCTCCTCCTCCTCCTCATACCATATACTCTGAAAGGATGACAGGCAAGCAGCATGGGTACCCTCAGCTGTAGGCCAAGCTGTCTCTTCCCCCTCCCCCTCATCCTCCTCATGCTTCTCCTCCTCCTCAACGCGCTGAGATATAGACAGGAGGGTGCTCTGACTATCCAGCGACATACTTTTTTCCCCCGGCTCTGTTTCCGAGCGCAAAGCGTCTGCCTTTATGCTTTGCAGGGAACTTCTCAAGAGGCATAGCAGAGGAATGGTGACGCTAATGATTGCAGCATCCCCGCTCACTATCTGGGTAGACTCCTTAAAGTTTCCAAGGACCTGGCAGATGGCTGCCAACCAGGCCCACTCTTCTGTAAAGAATTGAGGAGGCTGACTTCCACTGCGCCGCCCATGTTGGAGTTGGTATTTCACTATAGCTCTACGCTGCTCATAGAGCCTGGCCAACATGTGGAGCGTAGAGTTCCACCGTGTGGGCACGTCGCACAGCAGTCGGTGCACTGGCTGATGAATCCGATGTTGCAGGGTGCGCAGGGTGGCAGCTGCGGAAATGTGCGCAGAGCCGGCACACCTTTCCGAGCAGGTCTGACAAGCGTGGGTAGCTTTTCAGAAAGCGCTGAACCACCAAATTAAAGACGTGGGCCAGGCATGGCACGTGCGTGAGGCTGCCGAGCTGCAGAGCCGCCACCAGGTTACGGCCGTTGTCACACACGACCATGCGCGGTTGGAGGCTCAGCGGCGCAAGCCAGCGGTCGGTCTGCTCTGTCAGACCCTGCAGCAGTTCGTGGGCCGTGTCCCTCTTCTCATCTAAGCTGAGTAGTTTCAGCACAGCCTGCTGACGCTTTCCCACCGCTGTGCTGCCACGCCGCGCGACACCGACTGCTGGCGACGTGCTGCTGCTGACACATCTTCATTGCGAGTCAGAGGTTGAGTTGGAGGAGGAAGAGGAGGGTGGTTTAGTGGAGGAAGCATACACCGCTGCAGATACCAGCACCGAGCTGGGGCCCGCAATTCTGGGGGTGGGTAGGATGTAAGCGGTCCCAGGCTGTGACTCTGTCCCAGCCTCCACTAAATTCACCCAATGTGCCGTCAGGGAGATATAGTGGCCCTGCCCACCTGTGCTTGTCCACGTGTCCGTTGTTAAGTGGACCTTGGCAGTAACCGCGTTGGTGAGGGCGCGTACAATGTTGCGGGAGACGTGGTCGTGCAGGACTGGGACGGCACATCGGGAAAAGTAGTGGCGACTGGGAACTGAGTAGCGCGGGGCCGCCGCCGCCATCATGTGTTTGAAAGCCTCCGTTTCCACAACAGTATCTCCAGGCTGATCAATTTGGCAATGTGCACGTTTAACGCTTGAGCGTGCGGGTGCGTGGCGGCGTACTTGCGCTTGCGCTCAAACACTTGCGCTAGCAACGGCTGGACGGTGCACTGACAGACATTGCTGGATGGGGCCGAGGACAGCGGAGGTGAGGGTGTGGGTGCAGGCCAGGAGACGGTAGTGCCTGTGTCCTGAGAGGTGGGTTGGATCTCGGTGGCAGGTTGGGGCACAGGGGGAGAGGCAGTGGTGCAAACCGGAGGCGCTGAAGGGCCTTCGTCCCACCTTGTGGGGTGCTTGGCCATCATATGCCTGCACATGCTGGTGGTGGTGAGGCTGGTGGTGGTGGCTCCCCAGTTGATCTTGACGCAACAAAGGTTGCACACCACTGTTTGTCGGTCGTCTGCACTCTCAGTGAAAAACTGCCAGACCTTTGAGCATCTCGGCCTCTGCAGGGTGGCAGTTGGTGGATTATTCGGTCTGGCCCTGCCTCTACACCTGGCCACCGCACTGCCTCTTCCAACCTGCCCTGCTGCTGCACTTGCCTCCCCCTCTGAAGACCTGTCCTCAGTAGGCTTAGCAAACCAGGTGGGGTCAGTCACCTTATCGTCCAGCTGCTCGTCCACCGAATCCTCTGTGCGCTCCTCCCTCGGACTTACTGCCCTTACTCCTACCTGACTGATATACAACTGTGTGTCATCGTCATCGTCCTCCTCACCCACTGAAAGCTCTTGAGACACTTGCCGGAAGTCCCCAGCCTCATCCCCCAGACCCCGAGAACTTTCCAAAGGTTGGGCATCGGTCACGACAAACTCCTCCGGTGGGAGAGGAACCATTGCTGCCCATTCTGGGCAGGGGCCCGACAACAGTTCATGAGAGTCTGCCTGCTCCTCAGAATGTGTCATTGTAATGGAGTGAGGAGGATGGGAGGAAGGAGGAGCAGCAGCCAGAGGATTCAGAGTTGCAGCAGTGGACAGCGCAGAACTCTGGGTGGTCGATAGATTGCTGGATGCACTTTCTGCCATCCACGACAGGACCTGCTCACATTGCTCATTTTTTAATAAAGGTCTACCGCGTGGACCCATTAATTGTGAGATGAATGTGGGGACGCCAGAAACGTGCCACTCTCCTAATCCCGCAGCAGTCGGCTGCGATACACCTGGATCAGGAGCTCGGCCTGTGCCCACACCCTGACTTGGGCCTCCATGTCCTCGCCCGCGTCCACGTCCTCTAGGCCAAACCCTACCCCTCAGCATGCTGTATTACCAGTAGTGCAGAAACAGAACGCTGTAATTAAATGTGTCGCTTATTGGCCTGTGGTTGGAGGCTGACTTTGCTTACGGAACGCACAGCAGAGCCAGGAAAGAATTTTGTGCAAGCCAGCTGTAACACTTAGCTGGCTGCGTATGAATTAGGACAACTACCCCCAGCAGAGACGCAGTACACTGAGGACGGTCACAGTCAGCCAAAATAGATTTTTTTTCCCAAATTTTTTTGGAAAACCCACTGCCCATATAGACTGTATATGTCTTCCACTGTCCCTGCCTCACCACTACTGGCCCTGGACTATTTAAAATTACTGCAGACTGTTTCACTCTGGACAGGAATACAGCGGTGATGTGACGGGCAACGCAGAGCCAGGAAAGAATTTTGCGCAAGCCTGCTGTAACACTTAGCTGGCTGCGTATGAATTAGGACAAGTACCCCCAGCAGAGACGCAGTACACGGAGGACGGCCACAGGCAGCCCAAATAGATTTTTTTCCCAATTTTTTTTTGGAAAAGCCCACTGCCTATATAGACTGTATATGTCTTCTGTCCCTGCCTCACCACTACTGGCCCTGGACTATGTAAAATTACTGCAGACTGTTTCACTCTGGACAGGAATACACCGTTCGATGATCCCGGTCTTTATAGACAGAGAGGGCAATCTGCCATAAAGACCGGGATCGTTGAACGGTGTGTTGTCTTCCTGGCGCTCGAGTTCGACACATCGCGGATCGGATTGACAGATTACTCGGAGGGGCTGGTGAGGATCCAGCGGTCATGGTGCATGTTGGCACCAATGAACAAGTTAGAGGTCAATGGAGGGCCCTCAAAAATGATTTCAGGGACTTAGGATCCAAGCTTAGGGCACGGTCCTCCAGGGTAGTTTTCTCGGAAATACTACCTGTACCTAAAGCCACACTAGAAAGGCAGCAGGGAGGTAAACAAGTGGCTCCGGAGTTGGTGTAAGAAGGAGGGATTTGGGTTCCTGGAGAACTGGGCTGACTTTGCTGTCGGCTACAGGCTCTACTGTAGGGAAGGGCTGCATCTTAATGGGGAGGGTGCAGCTGTGCTGGGGGATAAGATGGCTAGAAGGCTGGAGGAGTGTTTAAACTAGGGACTGGGGGGAGGGTAAAATGAGAAATAGTGGGGTAGCCAGTGTAACTAGCGATCCGGGTCCAAGCAAAGGGAATGGGGGTCGAGCAGGGGGTGGGGTTAGTACAGTTAGAACTGATAGATCAGCCATAAGTACAAATAGCAACAAAACAAATTTAAAAAACAAAAAAAAATGATATAAATTGTATGACCACGAATGCAAGAAGTCTGATTGGTAAAGTGGGTGAGCTTGAAGCGAGAATGACTGATGAAAACTATGATATAGTCGGAATTACGGAAACATGGCTTGATGATAAGTGCGATTGGGCGGTGAATTTGCAGGGGTACAATCTCTTCAGAAGAGACCGAAGGAACCAGAAAGGGGGAGGGGTATGTCTGTACGTCAAATCGAACTTGAAGCCGAGGCTACTGGAGGATATAGGAGTAGGAGACGAACAGGTGGAATCTCTGTGGGTAGAAATACAGGGAGGAAAAAATAACAAAATCCTGATAGGGGTCTTCTATAGCCCACCAAAAACAACAGAAGAAACTGAAAACTTACTACTAAGGCAGATAGAAGAGGTGTCAAACTGCAACGAAGTAATTATCATGGGGGACTTTAATTATCCAGATATAACATGGGAGAAGGAAACCTGCAAATCTCACAGGGGTGATAAGTTCTTGAGAGTAATTAAAGACAATTACCTGAACCAACTTGTGCAGGAACCAACAAGAGGGAGGGCCATTCTGGACCTAGTACTAACCAACAAACCGGAACGTATAAAGGGGTGCAGGTTGAGGGACACTTGGGGAACAGTGACCACAATATAATCAACTTCCAGCTGTCAATCAATAGGAAACCTTATCAAGGAGCGACAAAGAAACTAAGCTTTAGTAAAGCAAAATTTGATCAGCTTAGAACTACTATCGGTAACATTAATTGGGACAACATCCTCAAAAATAACGGTACAGAGGACAAATGGAAAAAAGTTTAAAAGGATCCTAATCACCTCATGTGAGCAGTTCATTCCCTTTAAAACTAAAAGAAACTCAACTAAAAAGGAAACAAATGTGGCTAGACAAGACGGTAAGAGGGGCAATAAACGAAAAAAAGAAAGTGTTGAAACTACTAAAGCAAGAAGGCAGCGAAGAAGCGTTAAAATCATACAGGGAAAAAAACAAAATATGCAAAGATACGATCAAAACTGCCAAGGAGGAAGCAGAAAGACGGATCGCCAAAGAGAGCAAAAACAACCCGAAGCTATTTTTCAACTATATTAACAGCAAAAGGATTTGCAGGGAGAGCGCTGGCCCTTTAAAAAACAATGCAGGAGAAATCATTGATGATGATGAAGGGAAAGCAAATCTACTAAACACTTTCTTCTTAAGTGTATTCACAAATGAAAAGGAAATGCCACACGAGATGCAGGGGAATAAAACGAACCCCTCACAAAATATCTCATACCTAACGCAGGAGGAGGTGCGGAAGCGTCTAAAGAAAACTAAAATTGATAAATCTCCGGGCCCAGATGGATTACACCCAAGGATACTATGGGAACTAAGTGACGAGATAGCTAGGCCGCTATACCTAATATTTCTAGACACTATCAAGACCGGTGTAGTACCATTGGATTGGCGCATTGCCAACGTGGTTCCAATTTACAAAAAAGGGAGCAAAAGTGAGCCTGGTAACTACAGGCCAGTAAGTCTCACTTCAATAACGGGAAAAATTTTCGAGGGGATTCTGAGAGACGCCATCGATGAGTACCTCAAGGAGAATAAGGGAATAACTCCTCACCAGCATGGATTCATGAAGGGTCGCTCATGTCAGACAAATCTTATCAGTTTCGACGACGAAGTAAGCTCTAAGCTGGACCAGGGAGAATCTATTGATCTTGTATATCTGGACTTCTCAAAAGCCTTTGACACCGTGCCACATAATAGGCTAATATACAAAATGAGGCAGCTCAGACTGGGCGAAAACGTGTGTAAGTGGGTAAAAAATTGGCTCAATGATAGAAAGCAGAGGGTGGTAATAAATGGTTCGTACTCTGATTGGACCACAGTCACTAGCGGGGTGCCACAGGGTTCAGTATTAGGCGACACTCTGTTCAACATATTTATCAATGACCTGATAGAGGGGCTGCACAGCAAAATATCAATATTTGCAGATGACACAAAATTATACAATATAATTAATGCAACGGAGGACAATGTGCGGCTACAAATGGACCTGGATAAGCTGGGGGCTTGGGCAGGAAAATGGCAAATGAAGTTCAATGTTGAAAAATGCAAGACTATGCACATAGGCAGGAGTAACAGATGTCACAAATATTCACTTAATGGGGTACCACTGGGGAAAAGTGATATGGAAAAGGATCTGGGGGTATTAGTGGATAATAGACTAAACTGGAGTAACCAATGCCAGTCAGCTGCTGCAAAGGCAAATAAAGTCTTGGGGTGCATTAAAAAAGGTATAGGGGCGAAGGACGAGAACATTATCCTTCCATTATATAAGGCACTTGTCAGGCCTCACATGGAATACTGCGTACAATTCTGGTCACCAGTGCTCAGAAAAGATGTCACAGTGCTTGAGGGGGTTCAAAGAAGGGCAACTAAACTAATACATGGAATGACGGGACTGGAATACCCAGAGAGGCTATCCAAATTGGGACTATTTACTCTAGAAAAAAGAAGGTTAAGAGGCGATCAAATAACCATGTATAAGTACATGAGGGGACAATACAAGGATCTCTCCCGTGATCTGTTTACACCCAGGACCATGACGGTAACAAGAGGACATCCGCTTTGATTAGAGGAAAGCAGGTTTCATCACCAACATAGAAGGGGATTCTTTACTGTAAGAGCAGTTAGACTGTGGAACTCTCTACCGGAGGAAGTGGTGATGGCAAAATCCATAAAGGAGTTTAAAAAGGGATTTGATGTCTTTCTGGAGAAGAAGGATATTACAGGATATAAATCTTAGGTTAAGTGTCAATCCTGGTATATAGGAGGGTAGGAACTATTAGGGATTGATCCAGGGAACAGTCTGATTGCCATTAGGGAGTCGGGAAGGAATTTTTTCCCCAAAAGGGCTAATCGGCTTCTGGCCTTGGGGTTTTTTGCCTTCCTCTGGATCAACTCAGTAGGATAGACAGGCTGGACTAGATGGACATTGTCTTCATTCAGCCTTACATACTATGTTACTATGTTACAGAGGTGATGTGACGGTGTTACAGCACTCTGCCCCCCGAGCGCCAAGTGGGATGCCCTGACCTTCCCGCACCCCACTGTCCCTGCCTACTTGCCTCGGCCCTGGCTAACCCCAGGCGGACAACTGGACGGCGGTCCCTGCCCTGGCTAGGGACCTGGCGGCTGACAAGCAGGAACCTACCTAATGGGGGGAACAGAGTGCCGACAGAGGAGGCAGATGAATCAGACCAACAAAACTGACAAGGCTGGAGATGGAGCTCACAGGCAAACTGGCAGGGTGCTGGATAGCAACTAGTGCTGACTGGGCCAGACTAGATTAGAGGCAAATAGAACCAACTAAAACAGACTGAGTAATAGGGAACCAGAGGGAGCTGACCGGCAACTAGGGACTGGCTGAGGAGAACCGCAGACAGACTGGCTAGGTGCATGCAGAACCAATAACTGGCAGTGAGCTCACTTCACTGCCAGTCTTTTAACCACAAGGTTCCGCCCAGGGGCGGAGAGTGGGAGGAGGCAACTCCACCCACTGCTGTATAAGAAGAACGGAGGAGGGCGGGCGGCACCCTACGGGCGGACACGCCCATGCCGCCGCCCACAGCTGCTGGGACAACCTCGACACAGGGCTCCAGGCCGCCGAAGCCGACGCCGGAGCGACACGCCGCGCTGTATGGTAACAGACGGGCAACGCAGAGCCAGGAAAGAATTTTGCGCAAGCCTGCTGTAACACTTAGCTGGCTGCGTATGAATTAGGACAACTACCCCCAGCAGAGATGCAGTACACTGAGGACGGTCACAGGCAGCCCAAATAGATTTTTTTTCCAAAAATTTTTTTGGAAAAGCCCACTGCCTATATAGACTGTATATGTCTTCTGTCCCTGCCTCACCACTACTGGCCCTGGACTATGTAAAATTACTGCAGGACGCAATGCTCTGGACGCAATGCTCTGCACGGCCGATATAAAAAAAAAACAAAAAAACTGCAACACTGCAAAAAGCAGCCTCAACAGTACTGCACACGGTCAGATGTGGCCCTAAGAAGGACCGTTGGGGTTCTTGAAGCCTAAAATAACTCCTAACGCTCTCCCTACAGCAGCTCCAGCAAGACAGCACTTTCCCTGAACAATGTCAGAATGCATCTGTGGCGAGCAGCGGGAGGGGCCGATTTATATACTCGGGTGACACCTGATCTCGCCAGCCACTCACTGCAGGGGGGTGGTATAGGGCTTGAACGTTGCAGGGGAAAGTTGTAATGCCTTCCCTGTCTATCTATTGACCAGAAAAGCGCACTAACGTCTCAGAGATGAAAGTGAAAGTAACTCGAACATCACGTGGTGCACGTTTCGAATAACGAGCATCTCGAACACGCTAATACTCGAACGAGTATCAAGCTCGGACGAGTACGTTTGCTCATCTCTAGTTAAGATCTATAAATAAATAAAATAAGTTAGAAGTGGTCGAGGGACAGAAGGATAAGCCTTTACTTAATAATTCTAGTTCATTATGTTTTAATTTGTGGCTGGATATATTAAATACTAGCTTCGCCCGAGTTAATTTGGTACTGGTGTTTATCTGGTGTTCACACGGAAAATCTTATGAAGTCGTGGTTACTTCAGAGATACTGAGGAAAAACATATGTTCACCATTTTGCATAGTTCTCTGCGTTACCCAGGAAACACCACGTGGAGGCTACCATGCAACGTTTCTTTATATAAAATGACACCAGGAAGTGAGAGAATTGGATTACGTACATAAAATTTGGACACTAATTCTTTTGCGCTTAGAATGGAATAATCGAGTTGGGACTCATTAACTTTTCATATTTATGACACAATCAATGCTTGTGCCAAATTTCCCGTTTCTATGACACCGGGAAGTGAGAGATTTAGATTATGTACGTAAAATTGGGACGCTAATTCTTTTGCGCATAGAATTGAATAATGGAGTTGGGACTAGAGATGAGCGAGCACCAAAATGCTCGGGTGCTTGTTACTCGGGACGAAATTATCGCGATGCTCGAGGGTTCGTTTCGAGTAACGAACCCCATTGAAGTCAATGGGCTACCGGAGCATTTTTGTATTTCGCCGATGCTCGCTAAGGTTTTCATGTGTGAAAATCTGGGCAATTCAAGAAAGTGATGGGAACGACACAGAAACAGATAGGGCAGGCGAGGGGCTACATGTTGGGCTGCATCTCAAGTTCACAGGTCCCACTATTAAGCCACAATACCGGCAAGAGTAGCCCCCCCCTCCCAACAACTTTTACTTCTGAAAAGCCCTCATTAGCAATGCACACCTTAGCTAAGCACCACACTACCTCCAACAAAGCACAATCACTGCCTGCATGACACTCCGCTGCCACTTCTCCTGGGTTACATGCTGCCCAACCCCCCCCCGCACGACCCAGTGTCCACAGCGCACACCAAACTGTCCCTGCCCAGCCTTCAGCTGCCCCCATGCCACACCACCCTCATGTCTATGTATAAGTGCGTCTGCCACAGGAAAAGCAGGCACACACTGCAGAGGGTTGGCATGGCTAGGCAGCGACCCTCTTTAAAAGGGGCGGGCTGATAGTCCACAATGCTGTACAGAAGCAATGAGAAATCCAATCCTGTGCCACCTCCATCTGGAGCTGCACACGTGGGCATAGCAATGGGGAACCTATGTGCCACACACTGTTCATTCTGTCAAGGTGTCTGCACGCCCCAGTCAGACCGCGGTTTTTTATAAATAGTCACAGGCAGGTACAACTCCGCAATAGGAATTCCGTGTGCACCCACAGCATGGGTGGCTCCCTGGAACCCACCGGCGGTACATAGAAATATCCCATTGCATTGCCCAACACAGCTGAGGTAGTAATGTCGTGCTTAATGCAGGTGGGCTTCGGCCCACACTGCATGCCCCAGTCAGACTGGGGTTCTTTACAAGTGTACAGATGTAGTAAAAACTCCGTGTGCACCTACAGCATGGGTGGGTGCCAGGAAGCCACCGGCGGTACATAAAAATATCCCATTGCATTGCCCAACACAGCTGAGGTAGTAATGTCGTGCTTAATGCAGGTGGGCTAAAAATTTATTTGATTACACTGTAGGCGAGGGCCCACAAAAATGGCTGTATCAACAGTACTAATGTACCTGAAAAAAATTGGCCATGGCCAACCAAGAGGGCAGGTGAAACCCATTAATCGCTTTGGTTAATGTGGCTTAAGTGGTAACTAGGCCTGGAGGCAGCCCAGTTTAACGAAAAATTGGTTCAAGTTAAAGTTCCAACGCTTTTCAGAGCATTGAAACATCTAAAAATTGTTTAGAAAAATTATGAGTGAGCCTTGTGGCCCTAAGAAAAATTGCCCGTTCAGCGTGATTACGTGAGGTTTCAGGAGGAGGAGCATGAGGAGGAGGAGGAATATTAGACACAGATTGATGAAGCAGAAATGTCCCCGTTTTGGATGGTGAGAGAGAACGTAGCTTCCATCCGCGGGTGCAGCCTACGTATTGCTTACGTATCGCTGCTGTCCGCTGGTGGAGAAGAGAAGTCTGGGGAAATCCAGGCTTTGTTCATCTTGATGAGTGTTAGCCTCTCGGCACTGTCAGTTGACAGGCGGGTACGCTTATCTGTGATGATTCCCCCAGCCGCACTAAACACCCTCTCCGACAAGACGCTAGCCACAGGACAAGCAAGCACCTCCAGGGCATACAGCGCTAGTTCAGGCCACGTGTCCAGCTTCGACACCCAGTAGTTGTAGGGGGCAGAGGCGTCACCGAGGATGGTCGTGCGATCGGCTACGTACTCCCTCACCATCCATTTACAGTGCTCCCGCCGACTCAGCCTTGACTGGGGAGCGGTGACACAGTCTTGCTGGGGAGCCATAAAGCTGGCCAGGCCCTTAAAGACTGTTGCACTGTCTGGGCTGTACATGCTGCTCGATCTACGCACCTCCCCTGCTACATGGCCCTCGGAACTGCGCCTTCTGCCACTAGCGCTGTCGGATGGGAATTTTACCATCAGCTTGTCCGCCAGGGTCCTGTGGTATAGCAACACTCTCGATCCCCTTTCCTCTTCGGGAATGAGACTGGGAAGGTTCTCCTTATAGCGTGGGTCGAGCAGTGTGTACACCCAGTAATCCGTAGTGGCCAGAATGCGTGTAATGCGAGGGTCACGAGAAAGGCATCCTAACATGAAGTCAGCCATGTGTGCCAGGGTACCTGTACGCAACACATGGCTGTCCGCACTAGGAAGATCACTTTCAGGATCCTCCTCCTCCTCCTCCTCCTCCTTTCTCAGGCCATACATGCTGAAATGATGACAGGCAAGCAGCATGGGTACCGTCAGCAGTGGGCCAAGCTGTCTCTTCCCCCTCCTCCTCATCCTCCTCCTCCTCCTCCTCCTGAACGCGCTGAGATATAGACAGGAGGGTGCTCTGACTATCCAGCGACATACTGTCTTCCCCTGGCTCTGTTTCCGAGCGCAAAGCGGCTGCCTTTATGGTTTGCAGGGAACTTCTCAAGATGCATAGCAGAGGAATGGTGACGCTAATGATTGCAGCATCGCCGCTCACCGCCTGGGTAGACTGATCAAAGTTTCGAAGGACCTGGCAGATGTCTGCCAACCAGGCCCACTCTTCTGAAAATAATTGAGGAGGCTGACTCCCACTGCGCCGCCCATGTTGGAGTTGGTATTCCACTATAGCTCTACGCTGCTCATAGAGCCTAGCCAACATGTGGAGCGTAGAGTTCCACCGTGTGGGCACGTCGCACAGCAGTCGGTGCACTGGCAGATTAAACCGATGTTGCAGGGTGCGCGGGGTGGCAGCCTCCGTGTGGGACTTGCGGAAATGTGCGCAGAGCCGGCGCACCTTTATGAGCAGGTCTGACAAGCGTGGGTAGCTTTTCAGAAAGCGCTGAACCACCAAATTAAAGACGTGGGCCAGGCATGGCACGTGCGTGAGGCTGCCGAGCTGCAGAGCCACCACCAGGTTACGGCCGTTGTCACACACGACCATGCCCGGTTGGAGGCTCAGCGGCGCAAGCCAATGGTTCGTCTGCTCTGTCAGACCCTGCAGCAATTCGTGGGCTGTGTGCTTCTTATCTCCTAAGCTGAGTAGTTTCAGCACAGCCTGCTGACGCTTGCCCACCGCTGTGCTGCCACGCCGCGCGACACCGACTGCTGGCGACGTCCTGCTGCTGCTGACACATCTACATTGCGAGACAGAGGTTGAGGAGGAGGAGGAGGGTGCTTTAGTGGAGGAAGCATACACCGCCGCAGATACCACCACCGAGCTGGGGCCCGCAATTCTGGGGGTGGGTAGGACGTGAGTGGTCCCAGGCTCTGACTCTGTCCCAGCCTCCACTAAATTCACCCAATGTGCCGTCAGGGAGATGTAGTGGCCCTGCCCGCCTGTGCTTGTCCACGTGTCCGTAGTTAAGTGGACCTTGCCACTAACCGCATTGGTGAGGGCGTGTACAATGTTGCGGGAGACGTGGTCGTGCAGGGCTGGGACGGCACATCGGGAAAAGTAGTGGCGACTGGGAACTGAGTAGCGCGGGGCCGCCGCCGCCATCATAGCTTTGAAGGACTCCGTTTCCACAACCCTATACGGCAGCATCTCAAGGCTGATAAATTTGGCTATGTGGACGGTTAACGATTGAGCGTGCAGGTGCATGGTGGCGTACTTGCGCTTGCGCTCCAACACTTGTGCTAGCGACGGCTGGACTGTGCGGTGCGAGACATTGGTGGATGGGGCCGAGGACAGCGGAGGTGAGGGTGTGGGTGCAGGCCATGAGATGGTTGTGCCTGTGTCCTGAGAGGGGGGTTGGATCTCAGTGGCAGGTTGGGGCACAGGGGGAGAGGCAGCGGTGCAAACCGGAGGCGGTGAACGGCCTTCGTCCCACCTTGTGGGGTGCTTGGCCATCATATGTCTGCGCATGCTGGTGGTGAGGCTGTTGGTGGTGGCTCCCCGGCTGATCTTGGCGCGACAAAGGTTGCACACCACTGTTCGTCGGTCGTCAGGCGTCTCTGTGAAAAACTGCCAGACCATAGAGCACCTCGGCCTCTGCAGGGTAGCATGGCGCGAGGGTGTGCTTTGGGAAACACTTGGTGGATTATTCGGTCTGGCCCTGCCTCTACCCCTGGCCACCGCACTGCCTCTTGCAATCTGCCCTGCTGATGCCCTTGCCTCCCCCTCTGAAGACCTGTCCTGAGTAGGCGTTGCAAACCAGGTGGGGTCAGTCACCTCATCGTCCTGCTGCTCTTCCTCCGAATCCTCTGTGCGCTGCTCCCTTGGACTTACTGCCCTTACTACTATCTCACTGCAAGACAACTGTGTCTCATCGTCATCGTCCTCCTCACCCACAGAAAGTTCTTGAGACAGTTGGCGGAAGTCCCCAGCCTCTTCCCCCGGACCCCGGGAACTTTCGAATGGTTGGGCATCAGTGACGATAAACTCCTCTGGTGGGAGAGGAACCACTGCTGCCCAATCTAAGCAGGGGCCCGAGAACAGTTCCTGGGAGTGTTCCCGCTCCTGAGCAGGTGTCATTGTAGTGGAGTGAGGAGGCTGGGAGGAAGGAGGAGCAGCAGACAGAGGATTCGGATTTGTAGCAGTGGACGGCGCAGAACTGTGGGTGGATGATAGCTTGCTCGAAGCACTTTCTGCCATCCAGGACAGGACCTGCTCACACTGCTCATTTTCTAATAAAGGTCTCCCGCGTGGACCCATTAATTGGGCGATGAATGTGAGGACGCCAGAAACGTGCCTCTCTCCTAATCGCGCAGCAGTTGGCTGCGACACACCTGGATCAGGAGCTCGGCCTGTGCCCACACCCTCACTTGGCCCTCCGCGTCCTCGGCCACATCCACGTCCACGTCCTCTAGGCTTACCCCTACCCCTCAGCATGCTGTATTACCAGTGATTTGATTTCCCAGGCAGGAAATAAATTGGCGCAAGCCTGCAGGCCAAATATAATGTTTTCGCTTTTTTGCAAAGGGAAGACCCCACTGCGTATATTCAATGAAAAACAAGAAGTTTAATATCTGTGGTGTGGCCCTCAAAAAGTGTCACACAAGTATAGTGTAGCAGCGTTATTAACTCTAGCAGAGCAGGTATTTGCCAGTCAGGAAAGACAATGGCGCTAGGCTGCAGTAAAGCGTAGCTGGTTGCGTCTGATTTTTGTACGTTGTACACGCAGCACACACGTACACGGAGACCTTAGGACTGACACAGGCAGGCCAAATATATTTTTTTTCCTTTTTAGCTTAGGGAAGACCCCACTGCGTGTATTCAATGAAAAACAAGAAGTTTAATATCTGTGGTGTGGCCCTCAAAAAGTGTCACACAAGTATAGTGTAGCAGAGTTATTAACTCTAGCAGAGCAGGTATTTGCCAGTCAGGAAAGACAATGGCGCAAGCCTGCAGTAAAGCGTAGCTGGTTGCGTCTGATTTTTGTACGTTGTACACGCAGCACACACGTACACGGAGACCTTAGGACTGACACAGGCAGGCCAAATATAATTTTTTTCCTTTTTAGCAAGGGGAAGACCCCACTGCGTGTATTCAATGAATAATAAATGTCTTCTGGCCCTGCCTACACAATTCTATCCCTGTAGTATTAATGCCGGGTGCAATGCTCTGCACAGCCGGTTTTGAGAAAAAAAAAAAATATGCAACACTGCTAACAGCAGCCTGGACAGTACTGCACACGGATAGAAGTGGTCCTGGAAAGGACCGTTGGGGTTCTTGAAGCCTACACTAACTCCTAACACTCTCCCTGCCTAACCCCCACTTCTGTCCCTATTGCAGGGCGCAATGCTCTGCAGATCCAATTTTGGACAAAAAAAAAAAAAATACTGTGCTAACACAGTACTGCACACTAGTAGATGTGGCCCTGAGAAGGGCCGTTGGGGTTCTTGAAGCCTACACTGACTCCTAACGCTCTCCCTACAGCAGCACCAGCAGCAGCACTTTCCCTCAGCTAAGTCACAAGGCATGTGTGGCGAGCCGCGGGAGGGGCCGATTTTTATACTCGGGTGACATCTGATCGCCCCAGCCACTCACAGCAGGGGGGTGGTATAGGGCTTGAACGTCACAGGGGGAAGTTGTAATGCCTTCCCTGTCTTTCAATTGGCCAGAAAAGCGCGCTAACGTCTCAGAGAGGAAACTGAAAGTAACCAGAACACCGCGTGGTGCTCGTTACGAGTAACGAGCATCCCGAACACCCTAATATTCGCACGAATATCAAGCTCGGACGAGTACGTTCGCTCATCTCTAGTTGGGACCCATTAGCTTTTTCCTATTTATTACATAATCAATGCTCGGGCCAAATTTCACGTTTCTATGACACCGGAAAGTGAGAAAATTACATTCCACACTTAAAATTTCGACGCTAATTCTTTTGCGCATAGAATTGAATAATGGAGTTGGGACCCATTAGCTTTTCCTATTTATGACATAATTAATGCTCATGCCAAATTTCCCGTTTCTATGACACCGGAAAGTAAGAAAATTACATTCCGCACGTAAAATTTTGACGCCAATTCTTTTGCGCTAGAATTCAATAATCGAGTTGGGACCTATTAGCTTTTCCTATTTATGACATAATCAATGCTCTTGCCAAATTTCACGTTTCTATGACACAGGAAAGTAAGAAAATTAGATTCCATACGTAAAATTTGGACGCTAATTCTTTTGCGCATAGAATTGAATAATCGAGTTGGGACCCATTAGCTTTTCCTATTTATCTCATAATCAATGCTCGTGCCAAATTTCCCGTTTCTATGACACCGGAAAGTAAGAAAATTACATTCCGTACGTAAAATTTTGACGCCAATTCTTTTGCGCTAGAATTGAATAATCGAGTTGGGACCTATTAGCTTTTCCTATTCATGACATAATCAATGCTCTTGCCAAATTTCACGTTTCTATGACACAGGAAAGTAAGAAAATTAGATTCCATACGTAAAATTTGGACGCTAATTCTTTTGCGCATAGAATTGAATAATCGAGTTGGGACCCATTAGCTTTTCATATTTATGACACAATCAATGCTCGTGCCAAATTTAATGTTTCTATCACATTGGGAAGTGAGAGATTTAGATTATGTACGTAAAATTTGGATGCTAATTCTTTTGCGCTTAGAATTGAATAATCGAGTTGGGACCCATTAACTTTTCCTATTTATGACATAATCAATGCTCATGCCAAATTTCACATTTCTATGACACCGGAAAGTGAAAAAATTACATTCCGCACGTAAAATTTGGACGCTAATTCTTTTGCACAAAGAATTGAATAATTGAGTTGGGACCCATTAGCGTTTCCTATTTATGACATAATCAATGCTCATGCCAAATTTCCCGGTTTCTATGACACCGGAAAGTGAAAAAATTACATTCCGCACGTAAAATTTTGACGCCAATTCTTTTGCGCATAGAATTGAATAATCAAACAGTGGCGCTAGTGACGTCTGGACACTGCGCTAAGAGACATTGCTGGATGGGCCGAGGACAGCGGAGGTGAGGGTGTGGGTGCAGGCCAGGAGATGGTAGTGCCTGTGTCCTCAGAGGGGGGTTGGATCTCAGTGGCAGGGTGGGGCACAGGGGGAGAGGCAGTGGTGCAAACCGGAGGCGGTGAACGGCCTTCGTCCCACCTTGTAGGGTGCTTGGCCATCATATGCCTGCGCATGCTGGTGGTGGTGGCTCCCCGGCTGATTTTGGCGCGACAAAGGTTGCACACCACTGTTCGTCGGTCGTCAGGCGTCTCTGTGAAAAACTGCCACACCGTAGAACACCTTGGCCTCTGCAGGGTGGCATGGCGCGAGGGGGCGCTTTTGGAAACAGTTGCTGGATATTTCGGTCTTGCCCTGCCTCTACTCCTGGCCACCGCACTGGCTCGGCCTGTGCCTACACCCTGACTTGGGCCTCCGCGTCCTCGCCTGCGTCCACGTCCTCTAGGCCTACACCTACCCCTCAGCATGCTGTATTACCAGTAGTGCAGAAACAGAATGCTGTAATTAAATGTGCCGCTTATTGGCCTGTGGTTGGAGGCTGACTTCGCTTACGGAACGCACAGCAGAGCCAGAAAAGAATTTTGCGCAAGCCTGCTGTAACACTTAGCTGGCTGCGTATGAATTAGGACAACTACCCCCCGCAGAGACCCAGTGCACTGAGGACGGTCACAGGCAGCCCAAATAGATTTTTTTTCCCAAATGTTTTTGGAAAGGCCCACTGCCTATATACACTGTATATAGCTTCTGTCCCTGCGTCACCACTACTGGCCCTGGACTATGTAAAATTACTGCAGACTGTTGCACTGTGGACAGGAATACAGCGGTGATGTAACAGCCAACACAGAGCCAGGAAAGAATTTTGCGCATGCCTGCTGTAACACTTAGCTGGCTGCGTATGATTTATGACAACTACCCCCAACACAGACCCAGTACACTGAGGACGGTCACAGGCAGCCCAAATAGATTTTTTTTCCCAAATGTTTTTGGAAAGGCCCACTGCCTATATACACTAAATATATCTTCTCTCTCTGCGTCACCACTACTGGCCCTGGACTATATAAAATAACTGCAGACTGTTGAACTGTGGACTGGAATACAGCGGTGATGTAACAGCCAACACAGAGCCACGAAATAATTTTGCGCAAGCCTGCTGTAACACTTAGCTGGCTGCGTATGAATTAGGACAACTACCCCCAGCACAGACCCAGTACACTGAGGACGGTCACAGGCAGCCCAAATAGATTTTTTTTTTCCCAAATGTTTTTGGAAAAACCCACTGCCTATATACACTGTATATAGCTTCTGTCCCTGCGTCACCACTACTGGCCCTGGAGTATGTAAAATAACTGCAGACTGTTGCACTGTGGACTGGAATACAGCGGTGATGTAACAGCCAACACAGAGCCAGGAAAGAATTTTGCACAAGCCCGCTGTAACACTTAGCTGGCTGCGTATGAATTAGGACAACTACCCCCAGCACAGACCCAGTACACTGAGGACGGTCACAGGCAGCCCAAATAGATTTTTTTTCCCAAATGTTTTTGGAAAGGCCCACTGCCTATATTCACTAAATATGTCTTCTGTCCCTGCCCCACCACCACTACTGGCCCTGGACTATGTATAATTACTGCAGGACGCAATGCTCTGCACGGCCGATATACAAAAAAAAAAATGTGCAACACTGCAAAAAGCAGCCTCCACACTACTGCACACGGTTAGATGTGGCCCTAAGAAGGACCGTTGGGGTTCTTGAAGCCTAAAATACTCCTAACACTCTCCCTATAGCAACTCCAGCAAGACAGCACTTTCCCTGATCTTTGTCAGAACGCATCTGTGGCGAGCCGCGGGAGGGGCCGATTTATATACTCTGCTGACACCTGATCTCGCCAGCCACTCACTGCAGGGGGGTGGTATAGGGCTTGAACGTTGCAGGGGGAAGTTGTAATGCTTTCCCTGTCTTTCTATTGGCCAGAAAAGCGCGCTAACATCTCAGAGATTAAAGTGAAAGTAACTTGAACATCGCGTGGTGCTCGTTTCGAATAACGAGCATCTCGAACACGCTAAAACTCGAACGAGCATCAAGCTCGGACGAGTACGTTCGCTCATCTCTATTAATAAACTAGGTTCTATTCTATTAGTAGGGGTACTTAATTTATTTGATGCGTTTAAGTTCTCATTAATAATTGTAAAATTTGGTGGAGAATTACATGGAGGAACTTTGAGTAATGACTGTTCAAAACGTACCATGGAATTGTGTGTAATTTTAGAAATTGGTATGGTATTTAGTTTCGGAGGGTCGAGTGACTTATTATTTTTATTTTCTATTAGTGGATCTTTTGGTACTATTTTATTATTTTGGTATGCAGTCGATTTATTAGAAGCAAAGGTAGGTATATTTAAATTATTAGATCTCTTAAAAATACGAGATTCCCCTGTCCAAATGGTAGCTGATTTTTGGTTCTTTTTATTCTTCTTATTTTTATTACTATTTTTATTTTTATTTAAATTTTCATTAGGTGTAAACTGTTTTTCTGAATTGCTGGATTTAATGTAGTCTTTAATTTTGCTCTCTCTATATATTCGTTAGGGAAAAATTGTTCATTTTTAAAATCAAAATAGTCACGAGTTAATTTAATCAATTTTGTATGAATTATCGTGATTTCAATAATATTAGTAAAATTCAACAATTTATGCAATAAAAAAGAATTATAAAATGCATTAGACAAAAATTTATACAGTGATTTAGCTATCAATTGTTTCCTTTTATCTATTAATTTTGTAATCATTAGATTTGAAAATGTATTAAGCATAATTAGCTAACCGCCTGAAAAGTCTTTATCATTGGGAAAAGGGGATTTAAATGTAAACCTCTAGGTGATAACAAATTAGTTTGATAAATTGTTAGAAAACATAAATCCATCGAGTGTCTCCATACATCACTCAACAAGGATTTTAAAATATTCAAAGAAACCACATTGTGATTTAAAATCACTTCTCCATCATCAGGCCAAAGGTCTGATAAAAAAAATCACTTGAAAAGGTGACTTTAAACTCACTCAGTTCCCAACATTTGTGTACCAAGAATTTAGGCGAACCCCTGAAACATTTCTGGACCAAGAGTATATGCGACCCCCTGAAACATTTCTATGTCAAGAGTATAGGCGACCCCCTGAAACATTTGTGTACCAAGAGTATAGGCAAACCCCTGAAACATTTGTGTACCAAGAGTTTAGGTAAACCCCTGAAACATTTCTGTACCAAGAGTATAGGCGAACCCCTGAAACATTTGTGTACCAAGAGTATAGGCAAACCCCTGAAACATTTGTGTACCAAGAGTTTAGGTAAACCCCTGAAACATTTCTGTACCAAGAGTATAGGCGAACCCCTGAAACATTTGTATACCAAGAGTATAGGTGACTCCATGAAACATTTGTGTACCAAGATTATAGACAAACCCCTAAAACATTTGTGTACCAAGAGCATAGGCGAACCCCCTGAAACATTTTTCTACCAAGAGTATAGGTAAACGCCTGATAGATTTGTTGACCAAGAGCATAGGCGACCCCCTGAAACATTTGTGTACCAAGAGTATAGGTGATCCCCTGAAACTTTTGTGTACCAAGAGTATAGGCGAAATCCTGAAACCTTGTTTATCCAGAATGCAGGTGAAAGCCTGAAATATTTGTGTACCAAGAGTATAGGCAAATCCCTGAAACATCTGAATGCCATGAGTATAGATGACCCCTTGAAACATTTGTGTACCAAAAGTAAAGGCGATCCCTTGAAACATTTGTGTACCAAGAGTATAGGCGAACCCCTGAAATATTTGTGAAATAGGAGTATATGCGATCCCCTGAAACATTTGTGTACCAAGAGTATAGATGACCCCCTGAAAGATTTGCTTACCAAAAGTATAGGCGAACCCCTGAAACATTTGTGTACCAAGAGTATAGGCGAACTTCTGAAACATTTGTGTACCAAGTGTATAGGCAAACCACTGAAACATTTGTGTACCAAGAGTATAGGCGAACCCTTGAAACATTTGTGTATCAAGAGTATAGGCGAACCCCTGAAACATTTGTGTAATAGGAGTATATGCGAACCCCTGAAACATTTCTGTATCCAGAGCATAGGCAACCCGCTGAAACATTTGTGTACCAAGAGTTAAGGTGAACCCCTGAAACATTTCTGTACCAAGAGTATAGTCGACCCCGTGAAACATTTGTGTACCAAGAGTATAGGCGACCCACTGAAACATTTTGGTACCAAGAGTATAGGCGTACCCCAGTACACAACATCGCTTTCCACACTAGGAGGATGACTTTCAGTTTCCTCTTTCTCTTTAGCCCATACACGCTGAACAGATGTGAAGGAAGTAGCACAGGTACCCTCTGCAGAGTGGGCAGCAGTCTCATCCCCCTCTCCCTCCTCCACCCTCTCCTCCTCCTTCAATACGCGTTGAAAAACAGACGTGAGGGTGGTCTGGCTATCAAGCTAATAAGCAACGTATTATCTTCTGTTCTATCCGCAAAGCGTCGTCCTTAATGCTTAGCAGCGGCCTAATCAGCAGGCAAAGCAGCGGGATGGTTACGCTGATAATGGCCACATCACCGCTCATCATTTGTGTAGACTCCTTTAAAGTTTCCCAAGACATCCATGTCCACTCCTCTGTGAAGAACTGTGGAGTCTGACTACCAGCCTGACGGCCATGTTGCAGCTGGTATTCTACAATGGCTCTACACTACTCGTAAACCCTGGCAAACATGTGCAACGTAGAATTCCAGCATGTGGGCATGTCACACAATATTCGGTGCACTGGCAGCTGGGAGCAATGTTGCAGTGTCCTAAGGTTGGCAGCATCTGTGGTGGACTTCCTGAAATGTGCACACACGCGACGCACCTTGCTGAGCAGTTCAGACAAATGGGGTAGTTTTTAAGAAAGCGCTGAACTACTAGATTGGACATGTGGGCCAGGCACGGCACGTGTGTTAGTCTGCCAAGGTGCAGAGCCGCCACCAGGTTACTTCCATTGTCACACACGACCATGCCTGGTTGGAGATTCAGTGGCCAAAGCCACAGATCTGTCTGCTCCGTCAAACCCTGTAAGACCTCTTGAGTGGTGTGCCTCTAGTCACCTAAGCTCAGGAGTTTCAGCATGGCCTGCTGATGCTTCACCGCACCAGTGCTGAAGTGCCTCAAGCTACTGACTGCAGGCAACGTGTAGGAGGGAGGAGTATTTGGAGGAGGTGGCATAATAAGCCGGAGAAACTATCACTGAGGTATGACCCGCAATCCTCGGTGTGGGTAGTACGTTAGCAGACCCAGAGTTAGACTCGGTCCCAGCCTCCACCAAGTTCACCCAATGTGCCGTCAAGGAGATGTAGTGTCCCTGCCCACCAGCACTTGTCCATGTGTCGGTGCTTAAGTGGACCTTCCCAGTAACCACGTTGGTGAGGGCATGGTTAATGTTCCGTGGGACATGCTGGTGTAGGGCGGGGACGGCGCACCGGTGAAAAATAGTGGCGGCTGAAGACTGAGTAGCGAGGGACTCCCACTGCCATCAGGTTGTGGAAGGCCTCCATTTCTACTAGCCTATATGGCAGCATCTCCAGGCTGAGTAGTTTTGAAATATGCACATTTAAAGATTGTGCATGCAGGTGGGTGGCCATGTATTTCCATCTGCGCTCCAATGCTTGGGTTATCGACAGCTGAACGCGTGGAGGCAGTGGAGGACCGTGGAGTTGAGGGTGTGGGTGCAGGCCGAGAGATGCTCGTGCCTGCGTCCTGGAAGGGGGATTGGATCTCAGTGACAGGATGTGACACAGGGGAAGAGGCAGTGGTGTGACCCGCAGGCGGTGAATAGCCTTCGTTCCACGTCGTCGAGTGCTTAGCCATCATATGCCTGCGCATACTGGTGGTGGTCAGGCTGGTAGTGGTGGCTCCCCGGCTGATCTTGGTGCGGCACAGGTTGCACACCACGTTTCGTTGGTCGTCCACACTCTCCTCAATATGTCTCCAGACATTCAAACACCTAGCCCTCTGCACGGAGCTTGCTGCGACAAGGACTGTGGGGAAAATTTGGGGGATAACTTGCTCTAGACCTGCTTTTCCCCCTGGCCACCCCACTGCCTCTTCCAACCTGTTCTGCTGCAGCACTTGCTTCCTACTCTGAAGTCCTGTCTTCAGTTGGCTTAACAACCCAGGTGGGGTAAGTTACCTCATCATCCACCAGCTCTTCCTTTGACTCCTCAGTCTGCTCCTCCCTCAAACTTACTGCCTTAACAACGTCACTGACAGACATCTGTGTCTCATCATAATCATCATCCACAAATAGCTCTTGAGACACTACTAGGAAGTCCCCACCCTCATCACCCTGAGTCTGTGAAAGGTCCAAATTTTGGGCATCGGTCACGACAAACTCCTCACGTGGCTGATGAACCATTTTTTCTGACTCAGGGCAAGGACCTGAGAACAGTTCTTGGAAGTATGCCTGTTCAGAATCTCTCCTTTTCCTGGAGTGACCGGTCTGGGAGGAAGAAGGAGCAGCCTGAGGATACAGAGGTCCAGTCCCTTTTAAAAAAAATAGCTGATCTGTAATAGCTAGATCACCTATGCCTCCCCCTCCCCCTCCCCCATTTGAACCAGGATATTCGATTAGAGAAGAGTAGCCGGGTTCAAGATAGTGCACCATTGAAAAGAAATATTAGGCGGGGCATGAGCAAGGCACATTGCAGCCTTATTTGATGAGCTAGAGACAGATGTTTAGGTTGTACTAGAGTGAGTATACTCTGGATGTCATGAGGTGTGAAAACCACTAGGGGTATTCCAGAACCAACTCAGAAGATTTGTCAACCATTACTTGTACTGCTGCCACCGCACATACACAGAAGGGGGCTCCTGCCACCGGATGCATTTTTGTGCTGAGGAGCTCCGCAAGTAGGGAAGCTCTCTCTCCAATCCGGGTCTTGTTGTCCACAATGCCAGCAGGTCCATCCCTCCACTCCAATGTTTGACCTTGGAGTGGATGGCTTGGCATAGGGTGGGGGAGGAGTAGACGGTTGGAATTGAGATGGAGGAGGGGGTGGAGGTGGATAGGGAACTGACCCGGCAATGGGGGAGCATAATATACCTGTGCTTTGAATTTTCTTAATTTTCAGCCATTGAACAGTATATATTTCATATAATGCAACATACGGGCCCTTCCTGTGCAGCCAAATATAACGAATTCTCAATTCACATTTCTTCAGAGACAAGTAGGCCCTCCATAGCACACTACCCCACCCTTTGGAATTTAACTTATTTCCTATAGAACACAGAAACTTCTCCAGACAAATAGCAGAACTGTATAACAGGTTTCACTGCCTATAACCATCTTCTATTATGTGCAAATAGCCTGGGCTCCTGTGTCTATTTAAAATTAAGCTAGAGTGTAATATACTAGCCCCACCTTACAAAACTGCAAATTCACACTCACTGGGGTTTTATTCATTCCTATACGGACTGATAAGTTTATTATGTGAAGTAGAAACTGGGGTTGTATTTACTGTACGTAGGACTGCCGACAGCGGACAAAGCACATATATAAGAAAAACTCTTATGTACCACGGTTTTTACATGCTTTGTCCATTATAGGTTATCCAATGACAAACACAATACAACTTATGCCCATTTCCACCCACATACTTATATTCATTGCTTTAGTTAGCAACTATTATCACTGTTAAACCTTCTTCTATATCTTTACTTGCCTTTTTCCAACTATTCCACATTTCCTGTAGTCCATTATCTTTAACCCATCCAGCATGACATTCTGCAAACCTATCCCAATGCTGGGTGTCTAATATTCCTGTCCCTTCATATCCTCTACTTACTGCATCCCTGCCTTCTCTTTGTTTCACTATTTTCCTTGCAGTCTCCATATCTTATCCTCTCTATCAGCAGTATTCCCATTGGCTGGCGGCTTATGTACACCAAGAGGCCTATTATTTTTATTCTTTCACACATATAAAACAATCCCCTGACCATTGAAATATACAAACGGAACTGCAGGTTTTCCTGTCCAGAATCATGGCCTTGTTAGGGACTGCCTTCATCGTCACTGATCGGGTTCCTCTTAACACGGGACACAGAGATTTATATTTGCACCCTGGAGGTCAGGTTCCGTCGATCAGGTCAGCTCATCTCAATCACTCACTCATGCATAAACAGGCACACATAAAAACAAAAACATTTGCATGTCAGTTACTTCTTTTAAGTGTCAGTACTTCCTCACTGTCTGTAAGTGTCAGTACTTCCCAACCCTGTTTATTTTCCCCTGTCTCTACTACTTCTCTTATACATATAAGAGGCTCCCATCAGGGATTTTATCCCCTGCAAACTTTAGGCTTCCCTGGTACAACTTATACCATGCCTTCCAGAGATCGGCAAGAGGGTTTCATATTCTGTAAACTGACCACGCAAAGTAACAAATAAAAACAATAACAGTTAAAGAACACCCGCACAGCATATTCAGCCCATCATATGGATTCTTAAAAAGCTTGAAGATTTATAAGAGGCGTGCACTTCTTACGCCTCGGACAGGAAAGGAGCAGCCAAGAAGCACGGATAGATTGAGGCAAGATAAAGCCCTACCTTACTGCGCAGTTTTGTCAATCCGTGGTTCCGAGTGGCTCCTTATCCCATCTGTGTCCTGGGGGGTTCGAGGTGTAGGTGCTTCTCTTGTTCCTTCAAGCCCCACGTTTCTTGGGCGCCAATTAATGTTAGGGAAATTCAATGTTCCATCAATATGCTGTGAGGCTCCAAATCAGAGATGGCAGATAGTTTACCCTTAATTGCTGTGAAGGCTATAAGCATAAAACTTTTATATATATATATATATAAGTTTTATGCTTATAGCCTTCACAGCAATTAAGGGTAAAATGGGAAAAGATTTAGGCCATATCAGCAAAGAAAAAACACCTGCTGTATTCGAAATGATTCCAATGATATCTCCGTCTGATATTAATTGTGCTTAGTTCATAGAGTATTCAGTTCATAGAGTTTATTTAACTTCATTAAAGTTGTTTAACAAGAGTATTATATTAAACATCGACTGTCTGAAATATTATATGGATGGTGCAGATGTAATGCATGTGGTCAGGGATTGTGTAGGATTGCATGAATTTTGGAATGTGGTACTATTAGCATCATTGACTTTAAATTTTTGTCATAGTTCCTGATATATTTTCCCTTATAGATCAGCTATGGAGCGATGGATTCCATCTTCAGTAATAAGCTCCAGTTCCCTTATTTCTACCGCACAGTCCCTGATGGGAAGTCTCAGTATGAGGCCATTGTTCTCCTTCTGAAGCATTTTGGTTGGAGCTGGGTGGGGATTGTTAGAGCAGATGATAAGACTAGTGAATGGGCCGGCATGGAGCTCTACAGCCACATGGTACGGAATGGAATATGTGTCGCTTTTCAGGATGTTTTTAATGATGATACACGTCACTGTAGCTTCAATAAAGATTTATACAAGATGCATAAGATCAGCTGTGATGTTATCATAATTCTTGGCAGCTCAGATGGTCTACAGATTATCCAGCAGATGCCTATTGATGACTACAAGAGTAGGAAAGTTATTATCATTCCCTCATTATTCATTACGTGGCAAAATATGGAAAATGATCTTTTGAGACGCTCACTCCAGATTACTCAACATAGAAGGAACATTCCGGGACTGAAGGATTATCTCCTGGCTGTGGGTCCTTACAAATACCCAGGAATACTGACACATAATATTTGGTACGACTACTTTGATTGCTGTATTATCCTTTCTTTGTATGCTTCCTGCAGACCATGTAATGAGACAGAGAGCCTCAATAATGTGGATCCCTCCAAGTACGATGTGAATAATTTCCGCTATACCTTTAGTGTCTACTCTGCGGTTTATGCTGTGGCTTCTGCATTACAAGATTTATTTCTAAGTAAATGTCCAGGTCACTTTAAGTCTTGTATATCCAACCAGCTCTTCCACTTATGTGAGGTAGGTGCTAAATCCGACCAATGTTGTGACTGCAGTGATGTAATAAGAAACATTAACACTAGAATTATCTAATAGTGGAAGAGAAAATCCCATCAACCATCATCTTCATCATTATAATCCCCACCAATCATTCACCATCATCGGCCACCACTGATCTTGTTCTGTTCCACATTTTCTGCAGGTCAACCGATACCTGAAGAACATTAATTTCACCACTCCTGGTGGAGAGTCAGTTTACTTTGATCATGAAGGAAATTCTCCTGCAAGTTTTGATCTCTTAAACATGTTTGTTTTGAACCAAACCGACAAGATAAAACAAGTCGGATATTATCAAGATAAGGACGGACAATTTCATATAAATGACAGCGAGATTCACTGGGATCCAGGATTCAGCCAGGTAGTGCCATGAATTGGCCTCACCACTTTACATCGTAGCAGCCATTCTGGCCAATGCATTTGATAGTCATTTGATCATGTATCCATCAGATCCTGTTGACTACTTTGGCCCTGCTGCTCTTTCTGCAATCCTGCTTCTGCTATGTGACAGCATCTAGCAGTAGTTTAGTAGGAGTTAGCTCTTCTCTCTGGCTCTGCAGCAATTGCTCATTAAAGGGGTAGTCCAGTCGTAAACTATTAATGGCCTATTGCAGGATAGGCCATCAGTAACAGATTAGCAGAGGTCTGTCTCCACAGATCCTTGGCGATCAGTTGTTTGCTATGCAAAGTTAAGAACAGGTACAGAAGATCAGTCTCGGAGGGTTCCAGATGCAGGTCCTCCTGAGCTAGATTGGACATCATTATAACCAAGGGAAGTTCACTGCAAGGTTAACAAAGAAGTGCTCTAGACTGGAATCCGGCTGCATGTGGTAGACCTGTAGAGCATTCTACCTGGTACACAGATGAGTCGCAGCATATTTGCTGTATAACTCGCTTTATTACACCTATTCATGGAGGGTATCTGGCATTCGGTACCAAAGTTTAGTATTCATGGACAGATCACTAGCATGAGAACACTGGGGTTGTTTACTTTCTGGGAAAACATTGTCCTGTTGCCAGTTAGGAGCCTCCCTCCTGGGAGTGGGCTTTTCAATCATTGCCTGCTTAGACCTTTCATCCTGTTGTGTTATGTCATCTCAGCCAAATATCCACCTATGACTAAACGGGCACAGCAGGGGTCAGTACTGCCAGAAGCATAGTCGGTACTGCTTCTGCCTCTGCTGTTTCAGTAACAGGATTGTCCCTAGTTTCTTCCAGGGGACTGATGTGGTTGATGATGCCACATGCAAAGTTCAGAACAGGTACGGAGGATTGATCCCCAGAGGCTTTCAGATAGAGGGCCTCCTCAGCTAGATTGGGCATCACTACACCCAAGGTCGATTCACAAGGAGGGTTAAGAAAGAAGCGCACTACACTGGAATCCAGCAGGAAGGATGTGGTAGACCTGTAGAACATCCCATCTGGTACTCAGCAGAGTTGTAGCACCTGTGATTCAAAGGTCAAATCAATCAAGGACCACAAGTTTTCTGTATAACTTATTGTTTACTCTTTAGGGCCAATGGGTAACAGAGGATGTATAGCAACACAGTCTTTTTCATCAGAAGAGGTCTCAGCTTGTGATGTGCTTGCTGAATGCAATATCAATACTGCTTGTTCAGACTCAAATTGCTTCCTGGGCTAATAAAAGTGAGAACTCTTACTACTTCCTTAACCTGCACTGTATATATATAAAACTGAAACACTGTGGTCTATATAGGGTTAAACACTGTACCTTTTAGGAGGGGTTCGGCTTTGTTGAGTGTAGGCTGTAGAATACCACTGTATTCTACAGTCTACACTCAACAAAGCCGAACCCCTCCTAAAAGGTATAGTATTTAACCCTATATAGACCACAGTGTTTCAGTCATAAAGGACTAGACATTTTTTAACGATTTTACCTATGAGGTGGTTTTATGGCCCCATTTTTTTATCTGAACTGCCAAGATTATTTTTGTCTGAATGTTTTTTTTTCAAATAGCAGCTATTTTTAATACATTTTTCACGTACATTTTTAACGTTTTTTCTATTTGTAATATGTGCAAAAAGAAAAAATGTTTTTGTTTTTTTTCATTTTTAACCTCCCCTGGCTGCCGCAATCCTTCTCACAGCTGGCTTACTAGGACACGATGGGTGCTGCCCTGTGCCGTGTCCCCATCACCATGATGACCAGGCATATGTTCTTGGTCTCCGTCTGTTTAGAAAGGCTAGGGGCAGGTTCCCCAGAGCCTTGGTGATTGAACTCTGCTGCTGTCAGGCTCCCCGCCCCAATCAGCTGCTGGTGAACTGGATTATGTTTTTTTCTCCAGCAGGTTTCAGGGTATTCTGTAGCTTCCTAATTGTGTAATATAGTATGCGCACACTAGCCGAGTCAGAGGCAAGATATTAGTCTCAAGTCAAAACTGGATCTGAGCATACAATACTCAGAGCCTCAGTTGTATTAAAACACGTAATACCTGCCCTTTATGGGCATATAACATATTACATATATGGTCCATGAGCATAATTATTGGGTCTCCAGCCAACTGAGTCCCCCTTCCTGGGGCTGAACTGAAATTTTACATTAGGCTAACATTATAGCACACATCTTTTGCCAAGCCTTGGTCCAGCAATTACCATAATGAGATTGTGCAGCCATTAGCCTCTACAGAGGTAAATCACTACAGCTGCCTAATACATGTAGTTTATATAAATCAATAGACATTTTATGCTAACTAAATATCATGTCTACTACACTGGGGCGGGAGCTCTGACAGCATTTCAACGCCTCTGTTCCTTTCAGCATTGCCAGTGTTAGTTAGGTCTTCTGCTGCACTCATGGTCTTTGGATTGCCTGTCTCCCTGTTTGACTATTTGCTTGACCCTGACTTCGCCTTCACCTGACACCTTCTACCGCGTACCTTCCTGTTGCTGACCCAGATTTGCCTCTGTGTTTGTTTGTCTCAGTGTCAGTTTGTAGTCTGACCCCTTTTCCCGCTTCCCTAGAGAGTCTATGGACCGTCGCCCAGTCATCGCTCTGGGGCTTAGCCCAGGGAGGCAAGTAGGTAGGGTCAGGGGTTGCGGGCAGCTTTTAGGGACTACAAGTACAGGACCCCAGTTCCCTGACAGCAACACTGGCCCAAAGAAGGTCAGACTTTTTCATCCGACTGTGTATTGACTACAGGGAACTCAACAAGATAACCGCCCAGTGGTTCTCTAAGCTTGACTTGAGAGGAGCCTATAACCTAATCCGCATACGAGAAAGGGGTGAGTGAAAACAGCCTTTAATACAGCTATTGAACACTTTGAATATCTTGTTTAGCATTTGGCTTATGCAATGCACTTGTTGTTTTTCAAGGGTTCATGAACACCATTTTCCAGGATGTCATATGTGTCTTCATTGTGCTTTACCTGGATGACATCTTGATCTTTTCCTCTGACTGGGAAACACACTGTGCCTGTTTACAAACTGTACTGACTCGTCTTAGAGCAAACAAGTTTTTCGCTAAGTTTGGGAAATGTGTTTTTGTCGTCCAGAAAATATCCTTCTTGGAGTATATCATTACTCCTTGTGATATTCAGATTGATACAATTAAAGGGGTTGTCCCGCGGCAGCAAGTGGGGTTATGCACTTCTGTATGGCCATATTAATGCACTTTGTAATATACATCGTGCATTAAATATGAGCCATACAGAAGTTATTCACTTACCTGCTCCGTTGCTAGCGTCCCCGTAGCCATGGTGCCGTATAATTTCAGCATCTAATCGCCCTCCTGATTGGCTGGAATCAGCACATGTGATGGGGCGGAGCTACGCGATGACGCGTACAAGGGTCGGAGCCAGAACGCCGCTGCTGCCGAGCCGAAGGGAAAAGACTCATCTGCGCAAGCGCGTCTAATCGGGCGATTAGATGCTGAAATTAGACGGCACCATGGCGACGGGGACGCTAGCAACGGAGCAGGTAAGTGAATAACTTCTGTATGGCTCATATTTAATGCACGATGTATATTACAAAGTGCATTAATATGGCCATACAGAAGTGTATAACCCCACTTGCTGCCGCGGGACAACCCCTTTAAGGTTAAAGCCATCACGGAATGGGCTCAGCCAGTCACTTTAAAGGCATTACAACACTTCCTGGGATTTGCTAACTACTAGAATCATAGAATGGTAGAGTTGGAAGGGACCTCCAGGGTCATCTGGTCCGACCCCCTGCTCAGTGCAGGATTTACAAAATCATCCCAGACAGATATTTGTCCAGCCTTTGTTTGAAAATTTCCATTGAAGGAGAACTCACCACCTTCCGTGGTAACCTGTTCCATTACTCATTGATCCCCCTCACTGTCAGAAAGTTTTTTTCTAATATCTAACTTGTGTCTACTCCCTTTCAGTTTTATCCCATTGCTTCTAGTCTTTCCTTGTGCAAAAGAGAATAGGGCTGATGCCTCTGCAGTATGACAGCCCTTCAGATATTTGTAGACCGCTATTAGGTCTCCTCTCAGCCTTCTTTTTTGCAAGCTAAACATTCCCAGATCCTTTAACCATTCTTCATAGGACAATATTTACTACCGTGAATTTATAAAGAACTTCTCCGTGGTGGCTAAGCCTTTAACGGATCTCACCAGAAAGAGGGTTGATGTGAGTACCTGGTCCTCTGATGTACTTGCCGCTTTCTCCACCCTGAAGACTGCCTTCTCCTCTATGCCTGTCTTCATTCAATCTGACCTAACCTGTCCATTTGTGGTGGAGGTAGATGCCTTCAAGTTAGGTGTTGGAGCGGTACTGTCACAAGGTTCCTCAACACTCATAAATCTCAGACTATGTGCCAACTTTTCACTGAAATTCTCATCTACCGAACAAAATTACAACATAGGTAACTGGGAATTACTTGCTATTAAGCGGGCATTTGAGGAATGGAGGCATTTTATGGGAGGAGCACGCCATGAGATCACAGTGCTTACTGGCCATAAAAATCTCATTTATTTAGACTCAGCTAAGAGGTGGAATGCTCGGCAAGCCCATTGGGCCTTGTTCTTTTCACGCTTCAACTTTAGTTACTTACCAACCTAGCTTGAAAAACGTTAAGATGGATGTCTTGTCCAGGAGTTTTAGTACCTTGGAACCTACTGAATCTGAGCCTGAAACTATTCTCTCCCCGGGGTGGTTCTTGTTGCTGTCTCCTCTGGCCTTTCATCTCTAATACACGTTGCTGAGCAATCAGCCCCTAAAGCCCTTCCGGAAGGCAAATTTTTTGTTCCCTTGCCATTAAGGTTGAAAGTGTTAGAGGAGACGCATGCATCAGTCCTAGCTGGTCACCCTTGTATCAAGGGAACTAAGTAACTACTCTTAGTGGCCTAGTGGCCTCATATGGCTAGAGAGGTCCACTCATTTGTAATGGCATGCCCAGTTTGCGCCAGGGGGAAGAGTCTCAGGTGACATCCTGAAGGCCCTCTTCCCCCCTTCCCATTCCATCCAGGCCATGGTCCCTTCTGTCCATAGACGTTATAACTTATTTGCCTCCCTTGGGTGGGAACACGGGTATTTGGGTTATAGTTGATCGTTTCACCAAGATGTCACATTTCGTTCCTCTTTGCAAGTTGCTTAATGCCAAATATTTATCAGAAATATTTATCAAGGTGGTTGTTTGGCTACATGGGACTTCAGAGGATATTGTCTCCGATAGAGGGGTACAGTTTGTCGCCCACTTCTGGTCGGCTTTCTGTAAAAACTTAAATGTTAATTTGTCTTTTTCTTCGGCTCTCCATCCTGAGTCTAATGGACAAATGGAACGCATCAATCAAGAATTAATCCAGTACCTACGACTTTTTGTTTCGGACTATCAGTTTCAGTGTGCAGACTATTTACCTCTCGCCGAATTCGGCATCAATAACCATGTTAATTGACTTCCGGTTCCTGTGCCATGCTGTAGAGACACACAGTTGAGCAGCTCCGGTAACCTGCTATCCCTGCACCAACAAACAAGCACATACAGCCTGCCTGCATGTGGTTGTGAACAGTGGAAGAAACAGGCAGTAAAACTGCCTCCAGAGGAGCTGCTCTCACTGAAGCCGGGGGACACAAATCAAGGAAAGAGCAGAGGAGGTGGCGGGGCCGACTGACCGGGCTGCCACGTGGAGAGGAGAGAGGACTCCAGCCAACAGCCAGAGTGTGTGTGACTGTGTGCTGCAGCTTGTCAGCAATTACAGCTGCAATAAGCGGCATCTGAGCTGAAGAAGTGACTTATAATTCATTAATTGCACTCAGGAGTGCCAGCATAGGGCTGAGCAAGGGGAGTCATTTATTCATTTATTCACTGCACACAGGGGGCCTGCCAGCAGGGAGCAGATATCTTTCTCACCCTACTCTGAGACACAAGTGAACACCATGGATTAACTATTACATCCCCACTGCCTCAGAGAGAGACTTTGCTGCAGTTCATCTCCCCACTAGTGGAGATAAAATGCTCTGGTGCCCAAAGTGAAAAGCACACTGTATCAGCAAATTCTCATTTCTATTATATAGACTGCTCCTTCTCCTACTCTGCCTCAGCTTCAGCCTCAGAGGAGCAGAAGAAGTTGTTAACAGGAGTTTGACCAGCCAGGGGGAGTTGCAGAGGGCCGAGCTACAATTGCCCAAACAAAACCTTTAAGAGAAACACAGTGGACTTACGCAGGAAAACACACTAAATACTCCCCAAAACACTAACAATACTCCCTTAACTAATATCTAATATTACTCTGACAAAAGAAACTACTGAGGATTCAGATTAAGAGAAAGTCAGCGCAACTCCATGCCAGGACACCCTACCACTATTATAGAAAACATAAAAATGCCCCTGCCCTCCCAGAAGTAATATGGGGGAGAGCCCCATGACCAACATGGAGGAGACATTTTATTAGCAACTTACCAGGCAAACCCCCCACTCCCACCCCCCTCCTCTATCAACTAGCAGCAGTATAGGGCTAACAGAGAATCCCAGGTCAACAAATTATAAAGGATTTAACTTTCGCCACTCAAGATGGTCAAGATTGGTCCTAACAAAAATAGGGATGTGGCCGCTACCAGCAAATCTGGAAATATAGACAACTTTGTGAAAAAAACACAGCCACTTCCCTCAGCACCCTCAGCACATCAGATGCCATCCTCTGTGAAAAAAATCCACACTGATGACCTTCAACACCAGGGCAGACAAAACTAGCAAATGAGGATGATGACCCTGCAAGTAACACAGAGCTGCCCATCACTAAAGACTTCCTCACCAGAGCGCTGGAGCCTCTCATGAGAGAAATACAGGACTTTAGACAGGAGATGAGACAGATAGGAGGGAGAGTGGAGCAGCTGGAAACAACACAAGAGAAGCTGGTGACCTACACCACAGCCGCTACCTCATCTCTCACAACCTGTCAAGGCCTTCTAAATCGAATTGCCGACTGGCTGGAAGATCAAGAGAATCGAGGGAGGAGAAACAACCGAATTAAAGGTGTCCCTAAATCCATCCTACCGGAGTCCATCATTGGAGCAATAGGGGAGCTCTTTATCACACTGCTAGGTGACAACTACCCAGAGGAGATCATCATAGAAAGAGCACACAGGGCGCTAAGACCAAGACCCAGGCAAGATGAACCACCCAGAGATATAATCTACAGGCTGCTTACTTCCAAAGTCAGAGACGACATCCTGAGAAGAAGCAAAACCTATGGAGAACTATTACTGGAAGGAGCCAAAGTCTCAATTTTCCAAGACCAGGCCAGAACCACCCTCCCTAAAAGGAATGTCCTAAGACCCCTGACAGAAGTCCTCAGGAACAAAGAGATACCATACAAGTGGCTCTTCCCATTCGGCTTAGCGTTTGCAACTGAAGGAAAAATATTTCAAATCCGGAAACACGCTGACCTTTCAGACATATATGAGGCTTTGGGAACAGAGGATTTGAGAATTCCAGATTGGGCTGCTATCCAGGACATTGGAGACTTACCAACTATTACAACTCCCGCACAGTGGGAATTGGCCCGACCTCGAACTTTATAGTTGGTCTTAATTTCCCCCTCCTCTCCCCTACCCTTCCCCCTCCTCTCCTCCCCCTGCTCCCCCCTCTTCTCTCCTTACCTGTTTTTTCCCACCTAGTAACCAATTATATAATATCAAAGGGTTCTTGTAACCTTTGTTTCCTCCTTCGGTGTGGACATGACTCTGCTGAAGGAAACTTGCATTGATTGCATAAATCTGTTTCTCGTGTTTTTTTTACTGTGTTATAGATTTTTGAAAATGTTACAAACGGTCTCCTTAAGAGGCCAAGTGGCTGCCACCCATGCGTCAGGATCAGGGAAGAAGAAAATCCCTTATGGGTGTTAATATTATGGCTAGTGGTTCTGTCCCCAGGCCCATTTCCCTGGTCTCATACAATGTCAAAGGACTGAATGAGCCCAGGAAAAGAGGTCAGATACTATTAGGGATGAGCGAGTATACTCGCTAAGGCACTACTTGCTCGAGTAATGTGCCTTAGCCGAGTATCTCCCTCCTCGTCCCTAAAGATTCAGGGGCGGCCGCAGCTGACTGGTGAGTTGCGGCGGGGAGCGGGGCAGAGTGGGCGGGAGAGAGGGAGAGAGAGATCTCCCCTCCGTTCCTCCCTGCTCTCCCCCGCAGCTCCCCGCCCCGCGGCGGCACCTGAATCTTTCGGGACGAGCGGGGAGATACTCGGCTAAGGCACATTACTCGAGCGAGTAGTGCCTTAGCGAGTATACTCGCTCATCCCTAGATACTATCTCTATTAAAGAAATCTAATTATGATATACTCCTTCTCCAAGAGACACATTTTAAACGTAAGAATATACCTGACCTGCATAAACATCGTCAATATGACAAATGGTATCACAGTGCTCAGTCAGACTCGTCTTCAAGAGGTGTGAGCATTGCCCTACATAAGAACACTCCCTTTAACCATATAGTCACACAGTCAGACCCAGAGGGTAGGTTTCTCCTCACCAAATACACTATTGCACATACATTGGTAACGATAGCCAACCTATATGCCCCTAACCAAGGACAAATCCAATGGCTGCTGCAAATACTGGAACGACTGAACATGTTTGTGGAGGGGATAGTGATAGTGGGAGGAGACTTAAACCTAGCACTAAGCCCTCTAATGGACACCTCAAATGGAAAGTCCTCTATTTCTTAAAAAGGACTTAGTAAATTAAAAAGCTATTTAGCAGATCTCAGTCTTATAGATATTTGGAGAAGACACCACCCTGATGGTAGAGACTATTCTTTCTACTCACCTCTACATAAATCTTATCACAGGCTAGACTATTTTTTTTATCAATATCAGGTTTCTCCCACAGACGAGTAACCCACAAATAGGTTCTATTACACAGTCAGACCATGCACCAGTATCTTTCTCGCTAGAGATCAATAGTATCCCTCCGCGCCTTTTGTCCTGGACACTAAATGAAACCTTACTAGACTCTTCACAGCACCAGGCCCAACTAAATAATGTCTTAAAAGATTTTTTTGAGAGAAATGACACACTAGGAATCTCGCCAGCTATTTTATGGGAGACCCATAAGGCCTTCATCAGAGGTGAACTCATTGCTCTGGGAGCTAAATGGAAAAAAAAAACAGCAAAATGCTGATCTAAGTTCTTTACTTGCACAGATCTGTACGATGGAAAGAATAAGTAAACTCTCGGGGGCGGCCGGGGTTCAAGAGGAACTCGGAGAGCGATGGAGGGATCTCAAAAATTTACTTAATAAATGTTCTGCGAGGCTGTACCAGAGGAGCTCTTTCAAATATTACATGCACGGAGACAGAGGCTCTAAAGTCATGTCTGCCCTGCTAAAAAAAACTAAAAGGAAAAATGTTTATAGAATCAGTTAAATCCCCCAGCCAAGGAGTAGTCTCTAAAATAGATGAAATCACGAAAGAATTTGTCCCTGCACGACCTCCCTGGACATCCAGATGCAGAAACTCTAACATCCAGTTTCCTGGATTAGATTGAGCTCCCGTCGCTCACTGACGAGGATAAACACCTCCTGACCCAACCATTTACCAGAGATGAAATTTTGGAGGTGCTATCTTCCATAGACAGTGGGAAGGCACCTGGCCCTGATGGTTTGCCAACCAGCTACTATAAAAAAAATCCGAGTGGTACTGGTTCTGAGATTCCTGACGTTGTGTAACTCTCTTCTGAATGGCGAGCAATTTACAGAGCAAACTCTGATGGCCCATATCTCTCTCATTCCCAAAGAAGGCAAAGAAAGCAAGGAATGTGGCAGCTATCGGCCAATTTCCCTACTTAACGCTGATGTGAATATAGAATGCGACACCTCCTACTTAAATGAAAGGTCCAGAGCAAGTGGGTTTTGTTAAGTCACGAGAGGGCAAACACAATACCTCACGGTTAAATAACCTAATACACCACGCAAAGTCCCATGGGCTTCCAATGACTCTGTTGGGTACCGATGCCGAAAAGGCATTTGACAGCTGGCCTTACATGGAGACTACACTTACCAGATTCGGTTTCCCATCCCTCTTTATCCAAGCCATACTCACACTATACAAATTCCCCTCTGTGCAACTTAGAATTAATGGCACCCTCTCTCCCATTTTCTGTATTTTTAATGGAACAAGACAGGGATGCCCGCTCTCCCCCTCCCTATTCATCCTTGTTATGGAAACATTAATACAAAAAATAAGACAGACCAAGGAGATAAGAGGTATAGATGCAGGTGGCTATATACATAAGACCGCAGCATTCGCCAATGACCTTTTACTAATAATCTCTAATCCAAAATTGGCTCTGCCCCAAATACTGGGAATATTCAACCAATTTGGTATTGCCTCAAATTTTAAAATAAACTATGCTAAATCTGAGATCCTGAACATTTCCGCCCCAAAGTCAGACTTGGTGGACCTTCCAAAACTAGCCCCCTTTAAGTGGCCAGATAAATATTTAAAATATCTGGGCATTATGCTCCCAAGATCCTTGCAGGACCTGTACACTGCCAACCTCGAACCACTACTTATTAAGATCCGTGGCCAACTGGAGACAACCAAAATCCCCTTTGTATCGTGGATGGGCAGAAAGATTTACCTGAAGGCTTATGTAATGCCTAAAATATTATATGTATTACAGACAATCCCCATGAACACCCCACAAGCCTTCTTTACTAAAATCAAACAATATTTTACACGTTTTCTATGGGACAGAAGTAAAGCACGACTGCCCCACATATTACTGATTCAAAAACCCATACACGGTGGTATAGGCCTTCCGGATCTCTTGCTTTATTATAGGGCGATACATCTGAACAGATGGCTACAGCTGGCTAGATTAAAAGATAATCCCTTACATATTGCAATAAAACGAGACCTACTGGGACCTCGACTCCTGGGGAGCCTCTGGGGCCCGACCAGCAAATCTCTCCAACAACAGAATATAAGCCCCTTGACCAGAGGCACATTAAAAGTCTTTAATCAATACTTAACATCCCTGACGCCCAGCAGAAGTATTTCAGCCCTGGCGCCAATGAGTTTTCTACCATTCTACTTAAACTCTCAGCAGGCATATCTGGCTGATTGGAAATACTGGCTAGATACCACCACAGCTGAACACTTTGATGTTAGGCTCAAGGAATCAGCAGAGGTAGCCAAACAGGCAAATTTCTTGCAGGCACTCTCCCTTAGGAGAATGGAAAATTCCTTCCGGGCCAGATTTGTCCCATTTTATGAGCCATCTTGGCTTGAGACTTTCCTTCTGCTTCCCTCTCTACCTCTGGGTTTGACCTCAAAGATATATGCTGGTCTGCTACATCACACTCGTTCGAGTAAACCAAGTTTTGTTCTGGCGTGGAAAAGAGAACTGGAGACTACATTCACTGACAAAAGTGTATCCCTAATTCTATCACATTCACATGGCTTTTCAAGATGCGTCACAATACAAGAAAACTCGTACAAAACTTTAACAAGATGGTACCGGACTCCAGACTTCCTACACAGAATAAAACTGACCCCTTCAGATAAATGCTGGCGCTGTGATGCCCATACCGGAACACTTACACATATATGGGTAGATTGTCCTAAGATTGAGAATTTCTGGAAGAGTATTACAGATCTTATAAAATCTATCACAGGCAAATCTGTTCCCCTTACAAAGGAGCTTATCCTTATCTGGGCACCTTCAGATTTCTTTTGCCCAAAACGTCACGATATGATAGGCATATGATAGGCATATGATAGCCAAGCACTAGAGATGAGCGAGCACCAAAATGCTCGGGTGCTCGTTACTCGGGATGAAATTCCCGCGATGCTCGAGGGTTCGTTTCGAATAACGAACCCCATTGAAGTCAATGGGCGACCCGAGCATTTTTGTATTTCGCCGATGCTCGTTAAGGTTTCCATGTGTGAAAATCTGGGCAATTCAAGAAAGTGATGGGAACGACACAGCAACGGATAGGGCAGGCGAGGGGCTACATGTTGGGCTTCATGTCAAGTTCACAGGTCCCACTATTAAGCCACAATACCGGCAAGAGTGCCCCCCCCCTCCCAACAATTTTTATTTCTGAAAAGCCCTCATTAGCATGGCATACCTTAGCTAAGCACCACACTACCTACAACAAAGCACAATCACTGCCTGCATGACACTCTGCTGCCACTTCTCCTGGGTTACATGCTGCCCAACCCCCCTCCCCCCTGCACGACGCAGTGTCCACAGCGCACACCAAAGTGTCCCTGCGCAGCCTTCAGCTGCCCTCATGCCACACCACCCTCATGTCTATTTATAAGTGGGTCTGCCATGAGGAGGAACTGCAGGCACACACTGCAGAGGGTTGGCACGGCTAGGCAGCGACCCTCTTTAAAAGGGGTGGGGCGATAGCCCACAATGCTGTACAGAAGCAATGAGAAATATAATCCTGTGCCACCGCCATCAGGAGCTGCACACGTGGGCATAGCAATGGGGAACCTATGTGCCACACACTATTCATTCTGTCAAGGTGTCTGCATGCCCCAGTCAGACCTGGCTTTTTAATTCATAGACACAGGCAGGTACAACTCCCTATTGTGAAGTCCCTGTGGACCCACAGCATGGGTGGGTGCCAGGAAGCCACCAGCGGGACATAAAAATATCCCATTGCATTGCCCAACACAGCTGAGGTAGTAATGTCGTGCTTAATGCAGGTGGGCTTCGGCCCACACTGCATGCCCCAGTCAGACTGGGGTTCTTTACAAGTGGACACATGTAGGTTAAACTCCGTGTGCACCTACAGCATGGGTGGCTCCCTGGAACCCACCGGCGGTACATAAAAATATCCCATTGCATTGCCCAACACAGCTGAGGTAGTAATGTCGTGCTTAATGCAGGTGGGCTTCGGCCCACACTGCATACCCCAGTCAGACTGGTAATATGTACCTTAACAGTAACCGCGTTGGTGGTAATGTGGTGGTGACTGCGGACCTAGTAGCGCGGTTTTATTTTGTTGGTTTTCGGAATGTGGCCAGGATTAAGTGGGCTGTGGCGGGGGATGTTTTTGAGGCAGTACGTGTCCTCTCCACGTGTCCGTGGTTATATGCACCTTAACAGTAACCGCGTTGGTGGTAATGTGGTGGTGACTGCGGACCTGGTAGCGCGGTTTTATTTTGTTGGTTTTCGGAATGTGGCCAGGATTAAGTGGGCCGTGGCGGGGGGATGGTGGGGGGGCTCTCTTGTAGTGTCGGTAAAGGTGAAATTCTTGGACTGCCACCATACGAACCAATGCAAAGGCATTTGCCAAGAATGTTTTCCCTGTTGGAGGAGGAGGGGGATGTTTTTGAGGCACTACGTGTCCTCTCCACGTGTCCGTGGTTATATGCACCTTAACAGTAACAGCGTTGGTGGGAAATGGCCTCGCCGCCATCATGTCTTTGGGAAGCCTCTGTTTCCACACCCCAGAGACATACCATTAGCAGCGGTATAGGCAGAGCCCATAATTCGTAACATTTCAGCCGTAGCATTAGGACAGGCCCCACTAACATATCACTAGCAGCATTATAGGAGGAGCGCAGTCTTCGTTCCATGTCAGCAATAGTAGCACTCAAGACAGCCCCAGTAACAATTTCGAAGCAGCAGTATAGCGGGAGCGCAGTCTTCGTTCCATGTCAGCAATAGTAACACTCAAGACAGGCCCCAGTAACAATTCTGAAGCAGCAGTATAGCGGGAGCGCAGTCTTCGTTCCATGTCAGCAATAGTAGCACTCAAGACAGGCCCTAGTAACAATTCCAAAGCAGCAGTATAGCGGGAGCGCAGTCTTCGTTCCATGTCAGCAATAGTAGCACTCAAGACAGGCCCCAGTAACAATTCCGAAGCAGCAGTATAGCGGGAGCGCAGTCTTCGTTCCATGTCAGCAATAGTAGCACTCAAGACAGGCCCCAGTAACAATTCCGAAGCAGCAGTATAGTCGGGAGCGCAGTCTTCGTTCCATGTCAGCAATAGTAGCACTCAAGACAGGCCCCAGTAACAATTCTGAAGCAGCAGTATAGTGGGAGCGCAGTCTTATTCCATTTCAGTAGCCTTAGTATAGCCAAGGCCCAAGTTACATTTATGTAGCTAAAGTGTAGGCCAACCCCACACACACTTCTGTACCATGAGTGCAGGCGAAGAACATAGAAATTGCTATGATTACACTGTAGGTGAGGGCCCCAAAAAATTGGTGTACCAACAGTACTAATGTACCTCAGTAAACATTGGCCATGCCCAACCAAGATGGCAGGTGAAACCCATTAATCGCTTTGGTTAATGTGGCTTAAGTGGTAACTAGGCCTGGAGGCAGCCCAGTTTAACGAAAAATTGGTTCAAGTTAAAGTTTCAACGCTTTTAAGAGCATTGAAACATATAAAAATTGTTTAGAAAAATTAGATGAGTGAGCCTTGTGGCCCTAAGAAAAATTGCCCGTTCAGTGTGATTACGTGAGGTTTCAGGAGGAGGAGCAGGAGGAGGAGGAGGAATATTAGACACAGATTGATGAAGCAGAAATGTCCCCGTTTTGGATGGTGAGAGAGAACGTAGCTTCCATCCGCGGGTGCAGCCTACGTAATGCTTACGTATCGCTGCTGTCCGCTGGTGGAGAAGAGAAGTCTGGGGAAATCCAGGCTTTGTTCATCTTGATGAGTGTTAGCCTGTCGGCACTGTCGGTTGACAGGCGGGTACGCTTATTTGTGATGATTCCCCCAGCCGCACTAAACACCCTCTCCGACAAGACGCTAGCCGCAGGACAAGCAAGCACCTCCAGGGCATACAGCGCTAGTTCAGGCCACGTGTCCAGCTTCGACACCCAGTAGTTGTAGGTGGCAGAGGCGTCACGGAGGACGGTCGTGCGATCGGCTACGTACTCCCTCACCATCCTTTTACAGTGCTCCCGCCGACTCAGCCTTGACTGGGGAGCGGTGACACAGTCTTGCTGGGGAGCCATAAAGCTGTCCAGGCCCTTAAAGACTGTTGCACTGCCTGGGATGTACATGCTGCTCGATCTCTGCACCTCCCCTGCTACCTTGCCCTCGGTACTGCGCCTTCTGCCACTAGCGCTGTCGGCTGGGAATTTTACCATCAGCTTGTCCGCAAGGGTCCTGTGGTATAGCAACACTCTCGAACCCCTTTCCTCTTCGGGAATGAGAGTGGGCAGGTTCTCCTTATAGCGTGGGTCGAGCAGTATGTACACCCAGTAATCCGTTGTGGCCAGAATGCGTGCAACGCGAGGGTCACGAGAAAGGCATCCTAACATGAAGTCAGCCATGTGTGCCAGGGTACCTGTACGCAACACATGGCTGTCTTCACTAGGAAGATCACTGCCAGGATCCTCCTCCTCCTCAGGCCATACACGCTGAAAGGATGACAGGCAATCAGCCGGTGTACCGTCAGCAGCGGGCCAAGCTGTCTCTTCCCCCTCCTCCTCATCCTCCTAATGCTCCTCCTCCTCCTCCTGTACACGCTGAGAAATAGACAGGAGGGTGCCGTGACTATCCAGCGGCATACTGTCTTCCACCGTTTCCGAGCGCAAAGCAGCTGCCTTTATGGTTTGCAGGGAATTTCTCAAGATGCATAGCAGAGGAATGGTGACGCTAATGATTGTAGCATCGCCGCTCACCACCTGGGTAGACTCCTCAAAATTACCAAGGACATGGCAGATGTCTGCCAACCAGGCCCACTCTTCTGAAAGGAATTGAGGAGGCTGACTCCCACTGCCCCGCCCATGTTGGAGTTGGTATTCGACTATAGCTCTACGCTGTTCATAGAGCCTGGCCAACATGTGGAGCGTAGAGTTCCACCGTGTGGGCACATCGCACAGCAGTCGGTGCACTGGCAGCTTAAAGTGATGTTGCAGGGTGCGCAGGGTGGCAGCGTCCGTGTGGGACTTGCGGAAATGTGCGCAGAGCCGGCGCGCCTTTACGAGCAGGTCTGACAAGCGTGGGTAGCTTTTCAGAAAGCGCTGAACCACCAAATTAAAGACGTGGGCCAGGCATGGCACGTGCGTGAGGCTGCCGAGCTGCAGAGCCGCCACCAGGTTACGGCCGTTGTCACACACGACCATGCCCGGTTGGAGGCTCAGCGGCGCAAGCCAGCGGTCGGTCTGCTGTGTCAGACCCTGCAGCAGTTCGTGGGCCGTGTGCCTCTTATCGCCTAAGCTGAGTAGTTTCAGCACGGCCTGCTGACGCTTGCCCACCGCTGTGCTGCCACACCGCGCGACACCGACTGCTGGCGACATGCTGCTGCTAACACATCTTGATTGCGAGACAGAGGAGGAGGAGGAGGAGGAGGGTGCTTTAGTGGAGGAAGCATACACCTCCGCAGATACCAGCACCGAGCTGGGGCCCGCAATTCTGGGGGTGGGTAGGACGTGAGCGGTCCCAGGCTCTGACTCTGTCCCAGCCTCCACTAAATTCACCCAATGTGCCGTCAGGGAGATATAGTGGCCCTGCCCGCCTGTGCTTGTCCACGTGTCCGTTGTTAAGTGGACCGTGGCAGTAACCGCGTTGGTGAGGGCGCGTACAATGTTGCGGGAGACGTGGTCGTGCAGGGCTGGGACGGCACATCGGGAAAAGTAGTGGCGACTGGGAACTGAGTAGCGCGGGGCCGCCGCCTCCATGATACTTTTGAAGGACTCAGTTTCCACAACCCTATACGGCAGCATCTCAAGGCTGATGAATTTTGCTATGCGGACGGTTAACGTTTGAGCGTGCGGGTGCGTGGCGGCGTACTTGCGCTTGCGCTCCAACAGTTGCGCAAGCGACGGCTGGACGGTGCGCTGAACTACACTGCTGGATGGGACCGAGGACAGCGGAGATGAGGGTGTGGGTGCAGGCCATGAGGCGGTAGTGCCTGTGTCCTGAGAGGGGGGTTGCATCTCAGTGGCAGGTTGGGGCACAGGGGGAGAGGCAGGGGTGCAAACCGGAGGCGCTGAACGGCCTTCATCCCACCTTGTGGGGTGCTTGGCCATCATATGTCTGCGCATGGTGGTGGTGGTGAGGCTGTTGGTGTTGGCTCCCCGGCTGAGCTTTGCGCGACAAAGGTTGCACACCACTGTTCGTCGGTCGTCAGGCGTCTCTGTGAAAAACTGCCAGACCTTAGAGCACCTCGGCCTCTGCAGGGTGGCATGGCGCGAGGGGGCGCTTTGGGAAACAGTTGGTGGATTATTCGGTCTGGCCCTGCCTCTACCCCTGGCCACCGCACTGCCTCTTGCAACCTGCCCTGCTGATGCCCTTGACTCCCCCTCTGAAGACCTGTCCTCCTGAGTAAGCGTTGCACACCAGGTGGGGTCAGTCACCTCATCGTCCTGCTGCTCTTCCTCCGAATCCTCTGTGCGCTGCTCCCTCGGACTTACTGCCCTTACTACTACCTCACTGCAAGACAACTGTGTCTGATCGTCAACGTCCTCCTCACCCACAGAAAGTTGTTGAGACAGTTGGCGGAAGTCCCCAGCCTCTTCCCCCGGACACCGGGAACTTTCGAATGGTTGGGCATCAGTGACGATAAACTCCTCTGGTGGGAGAGGAACCGCTGCTGCCCAATCTAAGCAGGGGCCCGAGAACAGTTCCTGGGAGTGTTCCCGCTCCTGAGCAGGTGTCATTGTAGTGGAGTGAGGAGGCTGGGAGGAAGGAGGAGCAGCAGACAGAGGATTCGGATTTGCAGCAGTGCACGGCGCAGAACTGCGTGTTGACGATAGGTTGCTCGAAGCACTTTCTGCCATGCAGGACAGGACCTGCTCACACTGCTCATTTTATAATAACCGTCTCCCGCGTGGACCCATTAATTGGGCGATGAATGTGGGGACGCCAGAAACGTGCCTCTCTCCTAATCGCGCAGCAGTCGGCTGCGACACACCTGGATCAGGAGCTCGGCCTGTGCCCACACCCTGACTTGGCCCTCCGCGTCCTCGGCCGCGTCCACGTCCTCTAGGCCTACCCCTACCCCTCAGCATGCTGTATTACCAGTGATTTGATTTCACAGGCATGAAATAAATTGGCGCAAGACTGCAGGCCAAATATAATTTTTTCCCTTTTTTGAAAACGAAAGGCCCCACTGCCTCTAGTGAATGAATAATCTAAGTTTAATAACTGTGCTGTGGCCCTGCTAATGTGTCACAGAACGTGAGGGTAGCAGAGTTATTATAACTCTGGCAGAGCAGGTATTTTTTTCCCAATTAAGGAAAGCAAATGGCGAAGCCAGCAGTAAAACGTAGCTGGGTGCATCTGATTTTTTAACGTTGTACACGCAGCTCACACGTGTCCACACTCCACAGGACGGACAGAGGCAGGTCAAATAGAATTTTTTTCACTTGTTTTACAAGCAAAAGGCCGCACTGCGTATATTCAATGAATAATAACTGTGTTGTGGCCCTGCCTACACAGTTCTTTCCCTGTAGTATCAATGGAGGGTGCAATGCTCTGCAGAGGCGATTTTGAGAAAAAAAAAATGCAGCACAGCTAACAGCAGCCAGCACAGGACTGCACACGGTTAAATATGGCCCTAGAAAGGACCGTTGAGGTTCTTGAAGGCTACACTCACTCCTAACACTCTCCCTGCCTATGCAACACTTCTGTCCCTAATGCCGGGTGCAACGCTCTGCAGAGCCGATTTTGAGAAGAAAAAAAAATTGCCACTGCTAACAGCAGCCAACACACAGCTATCAGTGGCCCTAATAAGGACCTTTGGGGGTCTTGAAGCCTACACTAACTACAAATTCTTTCCCTACAGCAGCTCCGGTACAAACAGCACTGTCCCTCATCTAACTCACAAGGCATCTGAGGCGAGCCGCGGGAGGGGCCGACTTTTATATTCGGCGGACACCTGATCTCGCCAGCCACTCACAGCAGGGGGTGGTATAGGGCTTAAACGTTGCAGGGGGAAGTTGTAATGCCTTCCCTGTCTTTCAATTGGCCAGAAAAGCGCGCTAACGTCTCAGGGAAGGAAGTGAAAGTAACCCGAACACCGCATGGTGTTCGTTACGAATAACGGATATCAAGTTCGGACGAACACGTTCGCTCATCTCTAATGGAGAGGCTTGATAAAATCAGCAGGATGGAGGAATTAGCCGCTTGGGAGAGCAGACAACATGCCAAATACCTACAGGTCTGGTCACCCTGGCTGTCTTACCGGAAGAATAGATTCCTCCCGACTGGCTCTCAGAGGAACACACCTCCTTAGTCTGAGGGAAATAGCAGAGGTAGCGCAGAGATAGCCCATCCTGCAGAATACAAGGCCTACCTGAGATTCAAGGGTGATGGACCTGGAATTTAATACTAAGCATGACACCTACTCGGGGGGGGGGGGGGGGGACACTCGGCTTGCCAGGGTCTCTTACTTGGACCAGAGAACGTTTGCCTTTTAATATCTGTGTGCGAGGTTTAGCCTCCCATGCGGGTTACAGTAACTCCAGACGCAACCGTAGCAACCACACTATGCACATAGTTGTTGATAAACTACTGTTGATAATTTTTGATAAACATACTCTGTTTTATAATTTCCATTCTTCCGAACGGATGGTAAATTTGATAATATGCTCAGCTGGAAGAAGATACTAACTATTATGTTATAATTGTAAGTTCTATAGAAAATGTACTGAAGCTGGCAAAAGCTCTTATTTCTTACTGTTTTATTAATTGACACTTTTTATGCCATAATTGTTACAGTGAAATAATGTAACAATTTTCTCCCACTTTCCCTTTCCCCAGTTACAAATAAAGATTTGTTAAAAAAATAACCATGTTAATTCGTCTTCCCAAGTCTCACCATTTTTCTTTAATTATGGTTTCCATCCCCGATTTACATTTTCCACTCTGTCTGTATCGGCCACTCCATCGGCTGATATATCTATGGAGGAACTGTGTACGGTTTTTGGTCAGGTTCATAAGAACCTTCAAGGTTCCCAGGAGAGACTGCTTAGGCAGTCAAACAAAAGATGCAGTATTTCTGCACCTTTTGTGGTTGGGGAGCAGGTCTTACTGTCTATGAAGAACTTAAAGCTTAAGGTTCCATCTTTAAAACCTGCCCCTTGATTCATTGGTCCATTCACCATCTCACAAGTGTTTAAACAGGGGGCTTCTAAATTGTCCCTTCCTCAATCATAGAAGGTTCATGATGTCTTTCACAAGGGTTTGCTTAAGAAGTATGTGACCCCAGTTCTGCCCACCCGGAACCCGCCCTCTCCTACACTGGTACAAGGGGGAACTGGAGTACGAGGTGGAAAGACTGATTGATGTCCATCGGGTTAGAGATACATTACAGTACTTGGTGCACTGGAGGGTTTTTTTCCCCAGAGGACCAAATGTGGATTCCCGCAGGGGACGTGCATGTGCCTTGTTTGGCTTGACTGTTCCACAGGGCCTTCCCCCTCAAGCCCACTCAGGGCCATGGGGGTCTGGTGTCCCCCCACAAAAGGGAGGGGACTGTCAGGACCAGAGGCTTGCGGGGCCTCCAGGCCCACACCGCCAGCCCTATCACACGGGCTGCAGTTGTGTAGTGCAGTGGAGCCCCTGTTCTGGTAACCTCCCCTGGCAGCTGTTATCCTGCTTGCCGCTGGGTTCCTAGGACACGGCAGGTGCCGCCCCGTGCCGCATCCCCATCACCATGATGATCAGGTATGCGTCCTTGGTATTTGTCTGTCCAGCAAGGCTGGGGGTGGGTTCCCCAGAGCCTCGGTGATTGAACTTTGCTGCTGTCAGGCTCCCCGCCCCAATCAGGTGCTGGGGTGGGAGCTCTGACAGCATTTAAATACCTCTGTTCCTTCCAGCATTGCCAGTGTTAGTTAGGTCTTCTGCTGCACTCACGATCTTTGGATTGCCTGTCTCCCTGTTTGACTATTTGCTTGACCCTGACTTCGCCTTCGCCTGACCCCTTGTACCGCGTACCTTCCTGTTGCCAACCCGTATTGCCTGACTTGCCTCTGTGTTTGCTGGTCTCAGTGTCAGTTTGTAGTCTAACCTCTTGCCCCGCTTCTCTACCGTTGCCCAGAAGTCGCTCTGGGGCTTATCCCAGGGTGGCAAGTAGGTAGAGACAGGAGTTGCGGGAGTTTCAGGGACTTCCAGTACCTGGACCTCAGTTCCCTGACAGAAACATAATAATGGTGGTCATCATCCCCCCCCCCCTCACCCCATACAGCTGGCCCAGTGTGTTCACGTACTAAGCTTATTTCTGCAGAAAGTAGACAGCTCTGTTCCCACTGCAGTGGCTATGTTTGATATAACAGGTGAACTTATGTGGCTCGGTAACAAAAACAATTACATTTTGGGTCCATAGACAGAAAATCCCCAGATCTCAATCCCATTGAGAACATGTGGTCAATCCTCAAAAAGCGTGTGGGCAAACAAAAGTCCCTAAATTGTGATCAGCTCCAAGCACTGATTAGGCAGAATGGGTAAAAAGGCAAACACAATTCTGGGATGTATTACGAGAAGCATAGAGTCTAGATCACGTAAGATAATTATCCCCTCTACTCCTGCTTAGTCAGACCTCATCTGGAATACTGTGTCCAGTTCTGGGCACTTCAATATAAAAAAAAGACATCAACAAACTAGAGCAACTTCAGACAAGAGTTACCAGGATGGTGAGCGTTCTGCAAATCATGTCTAATAAGGAACGGTTAAAGGATCTGGGAATGTTTAGCTTGCAGAAGAGAGGGCTAAGAGGAGACTTAATAGTGGTCTACAAATATCTGAAGGGCTGTCACAGTGCAGAGGGATCAGCCCTATTCTCATCTGCACAAGGAAAGACTAGAAGCAATGGGATGAAGCTGAAAGGGAGGAGACACAGATTAGATATTACAAAACACTTTCTGACAGTGCGGGTGATCAATGAGTGGAACAGATTGCCATAAGATGTCGTGAGTTCTTCTTCAATGGAAGTCTTTTAACAATGGCTAGACAGACATCTGTCTGGGATTATTTAGTGAATCCTGCAGGGAGTTGGACCCGATGACCCTGGAGGTCCCTTCCAACTCTATCATTCTATGATGAGCTCCATCCTCATGCCCTGGTCACATGATGATGACATCATCACAGCTCCTCCACCCCCACTTATCTTCCATACTGCTGAACTTCATGCTTTGGTCACATGGTGGTGAAATCAGTGCAGATCCTTCACTCTCAGTTATACTTGCAGAGCAGGAAACACGGGCCCATGTGGTATTTGCCATAACTGCCAGATGGGCAATCTAGCCCTGGTGGTTTCAGAGGTGATAACAAGCAAATTGTAGCATCAGACACTTTATCATTCCTCTTTGTGGACAAAGGATTCAAACATTTTTTTGCAGATCCCACGCTCAGCTTGTAGTGAGAGTTGTCTCCCTGGATACAGGAAAGTCCCAATGGAAGGACAACAGCAATGCTGCTACTACTGCATTCCCTGTCCTGAGGGTGAGATCTCCAACCAGACCGGTAAGTGGAATAGACCTGTAGACATTTATCTTCATCTACTTTTATTTTGATTTCTTGGTAATAAACGTTGATAGGAAGAAGCGGAATGGCCAACAAGTTTGAAGAAGGACGGCACCAGGTACTATAACTCCCCCCTGCAGTCCCTGGACTGATTTCTCAGGAGGGTTGCTACAATAAAGTTTCCATCAGATTTTATCCACTTACCTGGTATGAAAGCTGCTCCCTAGTGCTTGTTAACCAAGCTCTGTATATTCCCTAAGGATGCAGCAATTTATTCAAATTTTTTCAACTCTGTATTTCTAAAGCCAGAACTTTTTAATGTTTTCATTGCAGAAACCATATTAGTGCTTGGGTTTTGTGGAATGAGTTATATATTTAATGGCGCTATTTTGCACTTATTATTATTGTTAGCCATTTAGTTGTTCCCGATTCTCGGCGATGCATAAGGCGAACTCCCTCCATATTTTTTGCTTTTGCACTGCTTTTTTCAGTTGTGTGATATCCATGCCAGTATCAGCTTTGACATTGTCAGCCATCATGTCTTTTGGCGGCCAGGTCTTCTTTTTACATAGTATATAATATATATATATATATATATATAATGCACAGTATGGTTTTTATTATTTCTTGGGACCATTTTATCAATTGATTACTACTAGAGATGAGCGAGCGCACTCGTCTGAGCTTGATGCTCGCTCGAGTATTAGGGTACTCGAGATGCTCGTTACTCGAGACGAGCACCATGCGGTACACGAGTCAATTCCATTTCCTTCCCTGAAAGTTTTGCGCCATTTCCTGGCCAATAGACATGCAGGGAAGGCATTACAACTTCCTCCTGTGACGTTCCAGCCCTATCCCACCCCCCTGCAGTGAGTGGCTGGTGAGATCAAGTGACCACTGAGTACTTAAAGCGGTCCCGCCTGTGGCTCACCTCAGACACACGCTGGCAGAGATTAAGGAAGGTTCTGTTGCTCATTCAGGCATAGTGTTAGCGTCTTCTGACCGTGTGCATTACTGTTGTGGCAGCTGGGAGCAGTTTTGCACAATTTTCTTTTTCATATCGGGCTGTGCAGGCTATAGCGTTCTCAGGCTGCAGTTTGTACTACATAGTATAGGGAGAGTGGTGGTGAGGCAGGGACAGTGGTAGTGTAGAATCCTGTCTGCAAGAACCCCAACAGTCCTTCTTAGGGCCACATCTGACCTAGTGCATTACTGTTGTGGCTGCTGGTAGCAGTTTGCACATTTTTTTTTTTTATATTGGGCATGCAGGCTATAGCATTCTCAGGCTGCAGTCTATACTACATAGTATAGGGAGAGTGCTGGTGAGGCAGGGACAGTGGCAGTGTGGAATCCTGTCTACAAGAACCCCAACGGTCCTTCTTAGGGCTACCTGTGACCGTGTGCATTTAACTCCGTGGCTGCTGGGAGTTGTAGTACCTTACTATTGCACAGCTAGGCCTGCTTGCAGCCTTCCATATAATTTATTTCTGGCTGCAGTTTGCGTAACATAAGCTCTGTCTGCCTTCAACTGCATGCCAATAAATCAGAAATGTTTTACACCGCTCTATGTGGGCCGTCAACTGCACGCACAGCGTACGGCGACAGCCCCCGATAGAGGGAAAGTCAGATACACGCTATATAGCCTGCATTGCATTTAAAAAACAAACAAAAAAAACTCCTTCTTAGGGCTACCTGTGACCGTGTGCATTTAACTCCGTGGCTGCTGGGAGTTGAGGTGCATCACTATTGCATATTGCACAGCTAGGCCTGCTTGCAGCCTTCCGTATATTTTATTTCTAGCTGTAGCTTGCGTAACATAAGCGCTGTCTGCCTACAACTGCACGGCAATAAATCAACATTTTTTTACACCGCTCTGTGTGTGCCGTCAACTGCATGCATAGCGTATGGCGACAGTCCCTGATAGAGGGAAAGTCAGATACGCGCTATATAGCCTGCATTGCATTTCAAAAACAATTAAAAAAAAACCTCCTTCTTAGGGCTACCTGTGACCGTGTGCATTTAACTGCGTGGCTGCAGGGAGTTGAGGTGCATCACTATTGCACAGCTAGGCCTGCTTGCAGCCTTCCGTATAATTTATTTCTGGCTGCAGTTTGCGTTACATAACCGCTGTCAGCCACCAACTGCGCGCCAATAAATCACAAAATTTTTTACACCGCTCAGTGTCTGCTCTATTCGTAATCCACCATGCTGAGGGGTAGGGCTAGAGGACGTGGCCGTGGACACGAGCGAGGATGCGGAGGTCCAAGTGAGGGTGTGGGCACAGGTCGAGTTCCTGGTCCAGGTGGATCGCAGGCGGCTGCTGCAGGATTAGGAGAGAGGCAAGTTTCTGGGGTCCCCAGCTTCATATCACAATTTTTGGGTCCACGTCATGGACCTTTATTACAAAATGAGGTGTGTGAGCAGGTCCTGTCGTGGATGGCAGAAAATGCATCCAGCAATCTATCGACCACCCAGTCCTCTACGCCGTCCACTGCTGTAACTCTGATTCCTCTCGCTGCTGCTCCTCCTTCCTCCCAGCCTCCTCACTCCATGAAAATGGCACATTCTGATGAGCATACAGACTCCCAGGAACTGTTCTTGGGCCCCTGCCTTGAATAAGAAAAAATGGTTCCTCTCCCACCTGAGGAGTTTGTCGTGACCGATGCCCAACCTTTGGAAAGTTCCCGGGGGCCGGGTAATGAGGCTGGGGACTTCCGGCCAAGTACTTAAATATGTGGGTGCCCTAGCAGTTCTCTCCAGTTAGTTGTTGATCTACGAACTGATTGTGCATTCAGGGATCTACAAGGACAATCAGTCTAACATGATTTTGTACTCAACATTATCCATTATAACAATAGTTCCACCTTTATCAGAGAGTTTAATGACTACTGATTTATCCTCCACAAGACTGACCTATAGCAGTCTTGCAGATATTGAATTATACCTACTATATGTTATGGCGACTCTCTAGTTCCCGAGTTACAACCTTAGTAATAATATCACCCATCAAGGCTATTCTGATGAGCAGGTAGACTCCGCTGTCCTCGGCCCCATCCAGCAATGTCTCTCAGCGCAGCGTCCAGCTGTCGCTAGCGCAAGCGTTGGAGGGCAAGCGCAAATACGCCGCCACTCACCCGCACGCTCAAGCATTAAACGTGCACATTGCCAAATTGATCAGCCTGGAGATTCTGCCGTACAGGCTTGTGGAAACAGAGGCTTTCCAAAAAACATGATGGCAGCGGCCCCGTGCTGTTCGGTTCCCAGTCGCTACTATTTTTCCCGGTGTGCCGTCCCAGCCCTACAGCAGCACATCTCCCGCAACATCAATCGTGCCCTCACCAATGCAGTTACTGGGAAGGTCCACTTAACCACAGACACGTGGACAAGTACTGCCGGGCAGGGCCACTATATCTCCCTGATGGAACATTGGGTGAATTTGGTGGAGGCTGGGACCGAGTCAGAGCCTGGGACTGTGCGCGTCCTAAACACACCCAGAATTGCGGGTCCTTCCTCGTTTCTGGTATCTGCGGCGGTCTATGCCACCTCTAAACCATCCCCCTCCTCCTACAACAATGAAAACATCCTTGGCAAATGCTTTCGCTGTGGTCCGTCTTGCACCGGTCCACGAATTTCACCTAAACTGGCACAATAGGAAAGCCCCCGCCCCTTCCCGTCCCTCTTAATCCTGGCCATAGTTCCGAAAACCAATTAAATACAACCGGGGTCGTATTCGATTATTCCTAGCTGAAGCATTCAGCCGACCGGTAGAGCAATAGTGGCTTGCATCTTGTTGGTACTGATAATAATTACATATTTTAGTGTACAGCTGAGGTAGGAATAGAGCCGACTATAGAACACAGCATCCCTGCAGGGCTGGGGACAGAGTAGCAGCAGGCACATATCCTTGGTGGAAGCAGGCCAGCCTAGATCCACATACTCCCGGACTGATTTTGGACTGATTGAGGAAGCCTTTACTTGTGATCATCTTTGGTAATTCCTGACAAAGATGAATGGTATAGCCAGAAACTTCATTGCTAACACTTTGAAATGGTCAACAGAAAACATATGAATGAAGCCTTTCCATATTTCTGATTGAGATGAGGAGGAGTTCAGACTTTTAGTACCTAGAATATCCTTTTCATTGCTATCTAATGCCCCTGGTGTCTCAGAAAATACTAGCTTTTCCACATAGCTGTTGACGCTTCCACTTTTCTTCTGTGGCTTTACCTTTGTCCATTGGCTATTATTCGTATCTGAAGCTTTGATTTTGCCAATGGAGGCAAAATGCAAGGTGGAGGCGTGGAACCGAGCCTGACCCTGGCCCTGGTAACGTGGTTCCCACACAGACTATAGCGGGTCCTGGTCATGGTGTCTTGGTCTTGTAATGCCGCCTCCTCCTCCCGCTTGGGGTCAGGGGATCAGCAATGCGCATCATGTATTTTCTCTCGTGTTACCACAGTTATCAGAGAAACTTGTTTGGGCCAAAGGAGAGGAGCGTAACTGCATTAACATTACAGGGGGCTGCCTATATTTCAGCTGCAGAAATGTTACAGGGGTCTGCCAATACTGCTGCTACATAAATGTTTCTGGGGTCTGCGTATACTTCTGCAACTAAAATGTTACTGGGGTCTGTTTATACTATTACTACTGAAATGCACCTAATACTGGGCTCTGCCTATACTGCTGCAACGGAAATGTTACTGGGGTCTGTCTATACTGTTACCACTGAAATGTTACTAATACTGGGCTCAGCCTATACTGCTGCTACTGAAATGTTACTGGGCTCTGTCTATACTGTAACTACAGATAGGTGAAGGAGATCCGCAGCAGACAAGGAGATGATGTAAAAAAATGCTCTTTTATTCCAAATCCATAAAAACAAACGGTACAGGCAGCGACGTTTCGACCATTACTGGTCAGTATTTTTACTGTAACTACAGAAATGTTACTGGGGTCTCCCTAGACTTCTGCCACATAACTGTTACTGGGTTCAGCTTATACCTTTGCTACAGGAATATTACAGGAGTCTGTGCATAGTATGGGTGCATTAAGTTTTCCCATCGCAGTGTTCTACGTATCTGGCCCCTCAAAACAACCAGTCTGACTCGGGGCATGCAGTGTGGGCCGAAGCCAACCTGTATTCGATTACACGTTAGCTCAGCTATGGGGGGCACTGCAATGGGATTTATTTATGTACCGTCGTTGGGTTCCAGGGAGCCACCCATGCTGTGGGTGCACACAGACTTCCCATAGTGAAGTTGTACCTGCCTGGCACTTAAAAAAAAAACAAAAAAACAGACTGACTAGGGCATGGAGTGTGGCCCGAAGCCAACATGCATTTTCTTTCATGTTACCACAGCTATCCGGGGCACTGCATTGGGACAAACAAGAGGAGTGATACAGCTCTAATGAGACGTTCACAGCTACGCTAGTATTGTAGTCCACTGTAGGCCCGCGATTGCTGAGGGTTTGTGCAGAGGCCTATGTCCTGGGTGCAGTGAAAGTCCGCTTCCTGCCTACGATTGCTGAAGCTGTTGGCCGAGGCCTATGTCCCGGGGTAATTGCAATTGCGCCAGGTTGGGGCTGTGCAACTTTTTCCTGGGTAATCCAGTCATTGGAGCGGTGAAAGGAAAGCTAACTGATTTAATGAGGCCGTCGTAGATGAACTAGCATCGAAGTCCGCTTCATGCCTACGATTGCTGAAGCTGTGGGCCGAGGCCTATGTCGTCGGCGGGGTGCAAGTCTGCCATGTTTGGCCGCTCTAATTTATTTTTTGTTCATGTCTTAGCTTGCCTAGGACCCACCTATGCTGTTGGTGCACACTTAGTTCCCATCGGGGTGTTTGACCTGTCTGGCACAAAGACACTGAGTGACTTGGGTAGGGGGCAGAGTGCAGATGGCTTTCCCCTTGCGGTGTCAATTGAGCTATGCGACACCTAAACAGAATGAATACTGTGTGGGCACATGGATTCCCCATAGCTATGTAACTCATGCCCCCGTTTGCAGCTCCTGACGGAGGTGGCACGGGATTGGAATGAAGATCGAACGTCAATGTCTCATTGATTCTCTACAGCTTTGTGGGCTATCGCCCCCCCCCCCATTTTAAAGAGGGCCGCTACCTGGCCCTGCCAACCCACTGCAGTGTTTGCCTCCAGTTCCTCCTCATGGCAGATGCACTTATAAATATACATGAGGGTGGTGTGGCTATGCAGCCAGCGTGTGGCATGAGGGCAGCTGAAGGCTGCGCAGGGACACTTTTGTGTGCGCTGCGGATGCAGGGTCGTGCAGGGGGGTCGGGCAGCATGTAACCCAGGAGAAGAGGCAGCGGTGTGTCCTGCAGGCAGTGCTTGTGCTTGGTTGGAGGTAGTGTGGAGCTTAGCTAAGGTGTGCCTTGCTAATGAGGGTTTGTCCGAAGTAAAAATTGTTAGGGGGGGTCGGGGGGCCTCACTCTTGCCGCTATTGTGGCTTAATAGTGGGACCTGGGAACCTGAGATGCAGCCCAGCATGTTGCCCCTAGTCTGCCCTATCCGTATCTGTGTCATTTCCATCACTTTCGTAGGTTTTGAAGATTTGCACAAATGAAAACCTTAGCGAGCATTGGCGATATACAAAAATGCTCGAGTCGCCCATTGACTTCAATGGGGTTCGTTACTCGAAACGAACCCTCGAGCATCGCGGAAAGTTCGACTCGAGCAACGAGCACCTGAGCATTTTGGTGCTCGCTCATCTCTAGTATTTATGCATAGTTATTTGGTTGCCCCTGAACCATCTTTTTTCCAGGGTTAATAATCCTAATTTTGATACCCTCTCTGGGTATTCTAGTCCTCTTATTTTGTTTATTATTTTTTTTTTGTCCTTCTTTAAACCCCCTCAAGCACTGCAACATATTTCCTGAGCACCGATGTCCAGAACTGTACACAGTATTCCATGAGGGGCCTATCAAGTGCCTTATATAGTGGGAGAATAAGGTTCTCCTCCCTCATCCCTATACCTCTTTTACTGCACCCCTAGACATTATTTGCTTTTGCAGCAGCTGACTGGCATTGATTGCTCTAGGTAAGTCTACAGTCGATTAGTACCCCAAGGTCCTTTTCCATTTCACTTTTCCCTAGATGTACCCCATTTAGTGTATATTGGTGATATCCCTTTCTCCTGCCCATGTGCATAACCTTACACCTATCAATATTGAACTTCATTTGCCATTTTTTCTACCCAAGCCCCTAGCTTCTCTACGTCCATTTGCAGTCGTACATTGTCCTCTGTTATATTCATTATCTTGTATAATTTCATATCATTTGCAAATATCGATAGTTTACTGTGCATTAACTCTATCAGGTCATTGATAAATATATTGAACAGAATGGAGCCCAATACTGAACCCTGTGGCACCCCACTAGCGACGGTGGCCCAATCAGAGTACAAATCATTTAATACCACCCTCTGATTTCTAGCTCTGAGCCAGTTATTTACCCAGACCCAGATCTCATTTTATATATTAACCTATTATGCGACACAGTGCCAAATTCTTTAGAAAAATCCAGATATACAAGATCAATAGACTCTCCCAGGTCCAGCCTAGAACTTACTTCATTGTAGAAGCTGATCAAATTGGTCTGACATGACCAACCCCTCATGAACCCATGCTGATGAGGAGTTGCACCTTTTTTTCCTCAAGGTATTCCAGGATGGCGTCTCTCAGAAAACCCTCAAATATTTTTCCAATTATTTAAGTGTGACTTACCAGCCTGTACTTACCGGGCTCTTTTCTTAACCATGTTATTTTTTATTGAGAGAAAAACCATTAGAGAAGCATTGGTACATTGACATGCATATAGTGGTATTGCATATTTGAGCATAAATATGTTTACAATATCATTTTTGTATAAATTCACATATTTACTCTAACAAAATTTCTGTTCCGTAGATTTTATTACATACATTTATCTAACTAGCTTCTAATATTTCTGGCTTTTATAGAAACATTAAACGTAAACATCAACTATTCGGCATCATATTCTTTCCTTTACAAAAAGTGCTAATAATTAGATTTCCATTTTTCCCAGGCCTCCTCGTGTTTCTTACTTGTATTATTTCGACTTGCTAGCCACCCCTCAAACATGCATTGTTCTGCCATCCGGCCCATGAACTCCTCTTTTGTTTGGGGGGATCCATCCCTCCAATGTTTAGCAACAATAGTTTTTGCTGTCATGAGAGAGTGGCCCAGTAGGTATCTTTTGTTTGGCGGGAATTCTTCAAGGCCTATCAGGAGCAGAATTAACTTAGCTTTCTTAGGGATATGGCAGTTTAGAATGGTGGACATTTCGCCAAGGACTCCCCTCCAGAAGATGTCCAGTTTTGGACAGGACCAAAATATGTGTGACAGTGTACCCCTTTGACCACAGTCCCTCCAGCATAGGCCCGTCCCCAATTTGAATCTATTTGCCATTAATGAGGGAGAGAGATACCATCTCAAATATATCTTTGTTTGAGTTTCTAGTATTCCCATTCCCTTGGTGGCTTTTAAGGAGGTTTTGTATGCTTTTTCCCATGAGTCAATGGGTATTGTTTCCCCCAATTCCTTTTCCCAGTTGAGCATATGGGATTTTTTCTTCGGGTTTATGTTATCTGACAATATATCGTAGAACAACTTAATGTTTGATTTGTCTTTTTTTTTCTTTGAGGTGATTATATTAATAATTGTAATAGGAAGGCGTGTGTTATGTAGGGAAGTTTTTTGTAAAAAAGAGAGAATTCTGCAATATGTGAAAAATTCTTTCTGTGGTAGGTGGTGTTTAGAGCTAAGTTCTGGAAAGGAGTCCAATCTGTTCATAGTTATCAAGTCGTCTATCGTCTTTATACCCCTTGCTGTCCACACCCCCAGCGTAAGGTCAGGCAGGAACAGGCACAGGACATCAAGAGGCAGAGAGGGTCTCCTTACCCCATCATTTAGAGCCAATTTTTGTGAAAGGTCTCTCCAGGCCTCTTTCGCCGCCAACATGAGAGGGGACATTCCTGGTGTTTGTAATTTTGCCTCCAATGCTTTAGACATAACTGATAATGACGTTGCAAATAGGAGTGCTTGAAGTGTAACACCCCCCATGAGATCCCTCTCCATTCCCATCCAGCCCACCGGTCTATCATCTTCCACCCATCCCCTGATTTGGTTTAATACAGTTGCTTTTTGATACATCTTTAGGTTCGGTATATCTGCTCCCCCATGTTTACGGTGCAGAGAGAGGACCGATAAGGCTATGCGAGGTTTTTTTCCTCCCCATATGTATTTGTTTAATTGGCTCTGTAGATTAGATATGGAGGAACTTGAAAAGGGGATTGGGAGGACTCTGAAGTAATACATAATTTTAGGAAGGATCTTCATCTTATATGACATAATTCTCCCGTACCATGTCAAGTTTAATTTGGACAAGTGATCTATTTCTTTTTGTGTGGAGTTTAGCAGTGTGGGAATATTTGCAGTTTCCAAATCTTTAAGTGAGGCCGTCAGTTCCACTCCTAGGTAGGGTATGGATTTATCCCTCCACCCAAAGCAGAACTCAGATTGTATAGCTATTTTCAGACACCTAGATACATGTATGCCTAAGATGAGGGATTTGTCTATGTTTAATTTATACAAGGATGCCTCACTGAAGCTCTCCAAAATTGCATGTGCAGCTCTCAACGACTCCAAGGGGCGTGACAAGGTCAAGATGACATCGTCCGCAAATAGGCCGATTTTATGTTGCCTTGAGCTCATTGGAATACCGCTAACTTCAGGAGATAAGCGAATTAATTCTGCTAGCGGTTCGATTGTGAGGACGTATAAAATAGGGGAAAGCGGGCACCCCTGTCTCGTCCCATTTATTATATGTAGGGGGTCCGACAGGGTCCCGTCCACTAGTACCCTGGCTGACGGGGATGTATACAGGGCTTGGATAGCCCGTATTGTGCCTTCGCCTATACCGAAGCTTCTCAAGGTCTCGAAAGCAAAGCCCCAATGTACCCGATCGAAAGCCTTTTCAGCATCTAAGGCTAATAGAATTACTGGTATTTTAGACGAGGCCGTTTTGTGAAGTAGATTTAAAATTCTCCGCGTGCCGTCTGACGCTTGTCTACCTTTGACAAAACCTAGTTGGTCTGAGTGGATCAGGTTAGGGAGTATTTTCAACAATCTATTTGCTAGGGTCTTTGCATAAATTTTTACATCTGTATTGAGCAACGATATAGGCCGAAAGTTGGCTGGGACATCTGGATCTTTGCCAGGTTTAGGCAAAACTACTATCGTTGCTTGAAGCATTTCTTCTGGAAATTTCCCTCTTTGCATAGCAGTGTTAAATGTTGTTGTTGCAAAAGGGGATAGGATATTCCAGAAGGTCTGATAGTACTCTGCTGAGTACCCGTCGGGGCCTGGCGCTTTATGTTTTTTTAGGGACGAGACTGTTTCGGATATTTCAGAGATGTCGAATTGTTGGTCTAATAAGGATGCTTGCCCGTCGTTGATTGTTGGTAGGTTAGCCCTTTTTAAAAAGTCAGCTATTTTGGTGCTGTTTGGCTGGGTGACTAGTGGATTGTCTTTTATATTGTACAGGTTGTTGTAGAAAGTACGGAAGGCTTCTGCTATGTGTTTAGGGTGGGTTATTTTATATTCTTTTTTTTTTAGTTCCATATATACGGGATGTTAGCTTTTATTGACTTCTTTTTAAGTAATTGTGCCATCCATATTGAGGGCTTGTTCAGGGCCGAATAAATGTTTGCTCTCTTGGTGTTAACCTCTCTATCAAAGTCTCCAAACAATATTTTGCGAAGAGCTAATCTTAATTTACGTATTTCGTCAAACTTTTTGGGGGAGGGGAGCTGTTGGGCCTCTTTCTTTTAGTGAGATTTGGTTTATAAGTTCTTCAGTCCTTTTTAGTTTGTCTCTTTTGAATTTAGCTCCCATTTTTATTAAAATACCTCTCATATATGCCTTATGGGCATTCCACAGGGTCATCGGGTCCATGTCTGGGGTATTATTTAATATAAAAAATTCTTCCAGAGCTTTGTGGATTTCTTCTTTTTGGTTAGGCAGTTGCATTAGGTATGTATTGTTCCTCCATAGTCTGTTTGTTTGACAATTTTTCCCAAAATTTAAATGTGTCAGGGTTGGGGCGTGGTCGGACCAGGTGGCCGTGCCTATTTCGGATGCGGATATCGTTGTAAGGAGGCTTTTGTCCACCAGGCATAAATCAATGCGGGAAAATGTTTTGTGTCTGGGGGAGAAATAGGAGTATTCCCTCGCGGAGGCGTTGATGCATCGGAAGGTGTCGTATAATGCTGAACTATGTAGCCAATTACCAAGGTTAGGGCCTTTTTTTTGTTTTGGGTTAGTAGTATCAGCTGTTCCATCGGGTATTAGATTAAAGTCTCCACACATAAGAATTGAACCCTTAGCTATTTTGTTTATTTTTTTTGTAAGTTTGTTGAGAAAACTAATTTGTTTCGTGTTTGGGACGTAGACATTAACTAATGTGATTGGAGTATTGTTTAGGGAGCCCACCAAGATTATGAAACGGCCCTTGTTGTCGCAAACTTGTTTATCTATAACAAATGTGTTATCCTTAAAAGCGATCATAACCCCCGCGTGCTTTTTGGGGGCACATGCAAAGACCCTTTGTTGAAATCTTTTGTGTGTCATGTGGTTTGTGTCTTTTTCCAGTAAATGAGTCTCTTGTATACATACTATATCGACGTCCTTAGAAAGTGAGTCCTTCCAAACAGCGCGTCTCTTACATGGGGAGTTGAGGCCGTTGGCATTGAGAGAGAAGATTTTCAGGGCCATGTCAGGGGTGGTGGTGCTTGTCTTTGGATGTCCGGGATCTTGTGGAAATCAAGGATGCCTGAAATTAAACAATAACAGCAAAACCAAACAAAACATTTCTTTGGGTGTCTCTCACCAGGGAGTCGGTAGCCAAAGTAGGTAAGTGGCTTTTGGAAAGAGGACACACCAGAGTCCATGCGGATAGCATAGCAAGCCGAAGCTTGTATGTGCATTTGGGGTGAAAAGTTCGGCATTGGCAGGTGGGCACTCATCGTAGTGTATGGTTTAGCAGCAGGGTGAAGTAATAATCCTGATGTACTCATTTTGGGCTTAAAGTGCCCTTCATGATGGGCTGGCGGCTTCTCTTAGATCCTGCAGGTATATTGGGGCGCTCTATGGCCTGTGGTGATATTCCCCAAGATTTTAGAGTTGAAGCAGCTTTTTCGGGGTCATAGAATATATGTGTTTCATTGTCTTTGGTTGTTATTAATTTGGTGGGGAAGCCCCATCTATAGATGATGCCGGCATTTCTCATGGCCATAGTGACAGGCGCAAAACTCCTTCTCCCCTCCATTGTTGCCTGCGAGAGGTCGATGAAGAGGTGGATTTTTTCGTAAGGTTTCGGAAGTGTTGGCGACCTCCTAGCCGCATTCATCAGGGCCTCCTTAGTACGAAAATAGTGGATACGTATAATAATATCTCTGGGACTATCTTCTTTTAGGAATTTGGGTCGCGGTAGGCGGTGTGCTCTGTCTAATATCAGTTCTTGATCGGGGATGTTGGGGAGGAGTTTTTTCATAAGACATGTGACATAGCCATAAATTTCTGCATTAGTGACTTTTTCAGATACTCCTCTAATTCTCACGTTGTTGCGCCTATTTTTATCTTCAAGGTCTGTCAGCTTGCCTTGAAGTTTAGATACTCTTTCCTCTAAATCGTAGTGCGCATCAATAAGGGAATTGTGGGATTTAACTATTTCCTCCATCTTGTTTTCTGTTTTTTCAACTCTGTCATTAACCGCGAGAACTGACGCCTTCATGTCAGTAGTCAAGCTTTTAATATCGGATTGAATAGTGTCTCTGAGGGCCATGACGATTTCTTTAATATATAACTCTGTGACAGGTCTGTCCAGCGCTGAAAGGTTTTTTATATCTTTCCCTCCAGCACTGTCGAGAGGCACCGCAGAGCCCTCCCCCTCTTCTTCTATACATTACATTTTTTGTCTTTGCTTATCTGGACTTCCAGTGGGGGAGGGGGTCGGGACTCCCTGTACTAACGTGGCCGGCGCCATCTTTGAGGGAGAAGGACTTACGCTTGTGTTTCCCTTCTTCACTACCCTCTCCCTGTCTGGTCTCCTCACCTGCTGTTTTGAAGCGCCGTCAGCTGTGCTGGGTACTTCGGCAGCATCGCGGTGGCTCCCTTCCTCCGGTGGAGCAGGCTCTCCGCTGTCATTCTCTCCCTCCTGAGTGTCGGGAGAAGCAGTCCCCTCCGCAGCCATGACAGCGGCAGTCCCGCGCGTGGAGAAGAATGTCTCTAACCTGGTCGGTCCGGACTTAGAATTCCTCCTCCTGGACATTCTTTGTTGCGGGTATGATGTTAGCCTCTCTGGGGGGCACTTTTCTTTCCCCTGCTGCTGCTTTATAACGCTTTTGGTGCCTTTCCCGAGCGGGACCTAAGCTTTAGCGTCCGTCTCGGTGCCTCTGCAAGCCACGCCCCCACCGGGCTCTTTTCTTGACCCCTTTTTGTATATCGGAATCTCATTGACAATATTCCAATCCAGTGGTATAACCCGGGTCTCAATAGTGTTCCTAAACATAAGAAATAGCGGTCTAGCTATCATGTCACTTAGTTCCCTTAGAACCCTTGGGTGTAGACCCCCTACAGTCTGGCTTTCGACTTCAACACTCGACAGAAACTGCCCTTACAAGGGTATCCAATGACCTACTGACAGCCAAATCGAGGGGCGATTACTCCCTACTGATCCTCCTCGACCTCTCCGCAGCATTTGACACTGTTGACCACAAACTTCTCCTCAGTATGCTACGCTCCATTGGCCTAAAGAACACTGCCCTCTCCTGGTTCTCTTCCTACCTATCTGACCGCTCTTTCAGTGTCTCCTTTGCTGGCTCTACCTCCCCTCCTCTCCCCCTTGCTGTTGGGGTCCCCCAGGGCTCTGTCCTCGGCCCCCTTCTTTTGACACTGTTGACCACAAACTCCTCCTCAGTATGCTACGCTCCATTGGCCTAAAGAACACTGCCCTCTCCTGGTTCTCTTCCTACCTATCTGACCGCTCTTTCAGTGTCTCCTTTGCTGGCTCTACCTCCCCTCCTCTCCCCCTTGCTGTTGGGGTCCCCCAGGGCTCTGTCCTTGGCCCCCTTCTTTTCTCTATCTACACAGCCCCTATTGGACAAACCATCAGGAGATTTGGCCTCCAATACCACCTGTATGCTGATGACACCCAGCTATACACCGCTTCCGTGACATCTCTGCACCTTTACTCCAAAACATCACTAACTGTCTGTCCGCTGTCTCTAACACCATGTCCTCTCTCTACCTAAAACTAAACCTCTCTAAAACTGACCTGCTGGTATTTCCACCCTCCACTAACCGACCTCCTCCTGACATCTCCATCTCAGTGTGTGGCGCCAACATAACTCCTAGACAACATGCCCGCTGCCTTGGAGTCATATTTGATTCTGATCTCTCTTTTACCCCCTACATCCAATCTCTGGCCCGAACATGTCAGCTGCACCTCAAGAACATCGCAAGAATCCGCTCTTTTCTCACTGTGGACACGCTAAAAACGCTTACTGTTGCCCTCATACACTCCCGGCTCGACTATTGCAACTTGTTGCTGATCGGCCTCCCCTACACCAGACTCTACCCTCTCCAATCCATCCTGAATGCGGCAGCCAGGCTCATCTTCCTGTCCAGCTGCTACTCGGACGCCTCTGCCCTGTGGCGGTCACAGCACTGGCTGCCCGTTAAGTACAGAATTTAATTTAAACTCGCCACCCTCATCCACAAAGCCCTCCACAGTGCAGCGCCCCCCTATACCGCCTCCCTCATCTCAATCCATCAACCAGCCCTGGCTCTCCGCTCTGCTAACGAAACCAGATTGAGCGCCCCTTTAATTCGAACTTCTCTTTCACGCCTCCAAGACTTCTCCAGAGCAGCACCGGTCCTCTGGAACGCACTACAAAAGGCTACCCGAGCAATCCAGGACTCGCAGAACTTCAGGCGTGCTCTAAAAACGCACCTCTTCAGGGAGGCATACCGAATTCCCTAAACAAACCCCTTTGTACTCCACCTGATAACATGCTCCCTGACCTACTGACTGCAATCCCTGCTAGCCATCATAAACCGCTCCTGCAGTCATACTGTTTCTGCCGTCACACGGCTAAATGTCTGACCATTGTCTATATGTATATCACGCCTCACTCTCCACCTCGCCATACAGTGCACATCTCCAGCCCCTTTACCTTCTGTATCACCCCATTACTTGTAGTATGTAAGCTCGTTGGAGCAGGACCCGCACCCCTATTGTTTCCATCAATTGATTACTATGTAACTGTGGTTCTGTAATGTTTCTACTTTTGTCTTTCTGTATCCCCTGTCTATGTAAGTGCTGCGGAATATGTTGGCGCTATACAAATAAAGTTTATTATTATTACTATTATCTGGGCCCAGCGATTTGTCGATTTAACATTTTTTAACCGGCACTTCACTTCCTCCTTGTTTTATTCCTCTCCATCTCATGTAACATTTCTTTTTCCTTCATGAATACACTTCAGAAAAAACTATTAATAGATTTAGCTTCCCCCATCATCTTCTATGATTTCTCCTGCATTATTTGTTAAAGGGCCGGTGTCTTCAGTGCAAATCCTTTTACCGTTTATATAATTGAAAAATAGCTTATTTTTGCTCTCTTTGGCAGTAAGTCTCTCTACTTCCTTCTTAGCATATTTAATATTTTCCTTGCATACTTTTTTTCCCTGTATGTTTTCAGTGCAGTGAATGGTAGTTGCAGACAACTGAGCGCAAAGACAAGCTGGAAAAGAAGAGAGCTGCTTGCAAGACATGCAGGGCTTCCTAGTTTATCTTGTAACCCAGTATGAGAGGCTGGTGTCCCAGCTACAGATAAGCTTAGATGAGGAAGCCAAGGAATATGAAGCTCAAATCCAAAAGCTTAAACAGAAGCATGCTCTAGTTATGGGGGAATTGCCCAAACAGCCAAAGCAAATTGAAAAGAAGAAAGAAACCTTGGAATAGGCCAAGTGGCATTGGAAAGTGAGTGTACAGAGCTGACCTAAAAGGTGAAGGTGTTCGTGGAAGACAAGTGTGAGTCTGAACACAAGAGAAATAGAGTATAAATGCAGTTTCAAGATCTACAAGTAAAAATCACTTAAAGTGACAGAGTGCAGACAGAGCAGTCTGAGAAAATTAACAGACTACAGGTGGAATTGGAAGTTCAGAGTGAAGAGTCTCAGAAGTTGGTGCAAGAAGAGACGCAGCAGAGGCTTGGCCTTAGAGCACACCTGAAGAGAATGGGAACTGAGAGAGATATGTTCATCAAGCAGTTAGAGAAAGATGCAGAAACTTAGAGAAATCTGTCACAGTAGATTTCAATACTTCAGGCTCAGGTGTCAGATATGGAAATGAAAAGCGATGAGAATCCTGCATGCTATGTCTTTGTTCAAGAGCAAGATAGCAATGTCCTAGAAAAATTGAAGCTATATATTAGCTGCTTTTTCCTCATTGCTGATGTCTAGGATGAATTAAAGAAGTTTACAGTGAGTCTTCAGCAGGAAGTAGAAGATATTAGTGTGTAGCACGATTACCAATGTCAGATAGTGTCCAAAAGCGAGAAGAAACAAAAGATGTGTGAACAGTGGCTTATGGAGGAGAAACCAATGTCTGCAAAAAAAGATGCAAAAGAATGGCTTAACAAGCAGGTGTGCACTGAAATACAAGACTGGGTTAGCACCAAGACGGATGCTGAAAAGAGAGTTCTAGTACGAGAAAAGCTTAAAAGTGTGTTCCAGCCACTGGTACAAAAATGAAGGACCAGTGAGAGACCAAAGAGCTAACCTTGCTACCCACCCTGAAAGTGCTGTAAGAAGAAAGAGCTGTGTTTCAAAAGTCCACTAAGACATTAAGTGTAAAAGTGCAACTCTGGTAATCAAATAGTTGTTTTGCTGGAAGTAAGGTTTAGAGACTAGAAAGATCTAGGACCCAGTTCAGACAGCAAGTAAAATAAAAATTCTTGTTGAAGAATAGTGAAAATGAGACACGAGCAGGGAAGTCTGCCAAAGTATGAGAAGGTAACCTGGGTGCTACAGGGGAACAGTTTGTAAAAACTGGGAAAATCTTGAGGGAAAAAATCATGTGTGTAAACAAGAGAAAAGTCATTGAGAAAGTGAAAGCTGAGCAACAGATGAAGGCTGAGAAGACCTTTAAAGTGCAAGAGACTAAAGAAAAGGTAAAAGGCAAAGCTGCAGAATGCTGAGAAGGTCATTAATGTAGAGACTGGATAAGAAGCCTCAAAAATTACAGTTGGGAAATGTCCTGTAACAGAATTTGCAGAAAATAGAAAAACTGAGTCAGCAGAGGCACACTGCACGCAAAGACCTGAAGAGAGGCTACTTAGAGAAAGGGCCAGTTATAGAACAAAAAGAAAGGTGCAATTTTAGCCCCACACAGAATGATCCCCAAGCCTGGAGTTTTGACCTCAGAGGGGCAAAAGCTGTGATGAAGCCTACAGCCTTCATCGGGAAGGGGGAGGAATATGTGGGTGTGCAGTATTAGAATGGCCTGCGGAGGGCTAGACACAGGCATTCTGGTAATGAGAGAGTTAACATCTTTTGGGTGTGGCAGAAGCTAAGGTTAAAAGAGCCAGTTCCTGTCAGACTTGGGAGAGAGTTACAGCTCAGTGGAACTGAAGGGCTGCTAGCCTGCAATCCAATTTGGATCAGTGAGGTCCTGTGTGGACCAGTTCTGGGTCTGTCGCTCGTCTGAAAGAGGAGGGCGCTCTTTAGATGCCCGATGGGGTTAGCAATGTTGCCGTAGTGGGTTGGTGTACCCTGGACTTCTGTATATACATTGTTGTGCTGCAAAATAAATGCTGGCAGATGCCATATTTCAAAAGAATTCCAAGTGTCTGGAGTGATGTCTACTAGAGATTAGCGAGCAGCAAAATGCTCGGGTGCTTGTTGCTCGAGTCGAGCTTTCCGCGATGCTTGAGAGTTCGTTTCGAGTAACGAACCCCATTGAAGTCAATGGGCGACTCGACATTTTGTATATGATCGATGCTCGCTAAGGTTTTCATTTGTGCAAATCTTCAAAACCTATGAAAGTGATGGAAACGACACAGATACGGATAGGTCAGGGGAGGGGCAACATGCAGGGCTGCATCTCAGGTTCCCAGGTCTCACTATTAAGCCACAATAGCGGCAAGAGTGATACCCCCCCCCCCCCAACAATTTTTACTTCGGACAAACCCTCATTAGCAAGGCACACATTAGCTAAGCACCACACTACATCCAACCAAGCACAATCACTGCCTGTGGGACACACCGCTGCCTCTTCTCCTGGGTTACATGCTGCCGCCCAACCCGCCTGCACGACCCTGCATCCGCAGCACACACAAAAGTGCCCCTGCGCAGCCTTCTGCTGCCCTCATGCCACACGCTAGCCTCATAGCCACACCACCCTCATGTCTATTTATAAGTGCGTCTGCCATAAGGAGGAACCGGAGGCACACACTGCAGAGGGTTGGCAGGGCCAGGCAGCGACCCTCTTTGAAAGGGAAGGGGGGGGGGGGCGATAGCCCACAATGCTGTTGAGAATTGATAATAGATTGACGTTCCATCTTTATTCCAATCCTTTGCCACCTCCGTCAGGAGCTGCAAATGTGGGCATAAAGGGGAGTCCGCTGCCAGCCCAGCACTTCTACACATCTCTACAATGCAGCAATACTCGGTGTGGGAAGTATGGGAGCGGGCCCTGGGTCAGCCTCTGTCCCAGCAAACACCTTGTGTGGCCCAAGGTGCTGCGAGTGACATAGCAATGGGGACTCCATGTGTCCACACACTACTCATTCTGTTTGGGTGTCGGATACCTCATCGACAACACAAGGGGTAAACCATCTGCACTCTGCACCCTACCCAAGTCTGTCAGTGTTTTTGGGACAGACAGGGACAACTCCGCTATGGCAAGTCTGTGTGCACCCACAGCATGGGTGGCTAGCAGGAACACACAGACGGTACATAAAGAATCCCATTGCAGTGCCCCGGATAGCTGAGGTTACGTGAGAGGAAATACATGTTGGCCTCGGCCCACAATCCATGCCCTAGTCAGTCTGTTTTTTTTGGGGGTTGGGCCAGATAGGTAGAACACCGCGATGGGAAGACTTAGTGCACCCATAGAATACACAGACCCCTGTAATATTCCTGTAGCAAAGGTATAAGCTGACCCCAGTAACATTTATGTTGCAGAAGTCTAGGGAGACCCCATTAACATTTCTGTAGTAACAGTATAGACAGACCCCAGTAACATTTCATTAGCAGAAGTATATGCAGACCCCTGTAACATTTATGTAGCTGCAGTATTGGCAGACCCCTGTAACATTCGTGTAGCAGCAGTATATGCAGACCCCCTGTAACATTTACGTGGCAAAATTATATGCAGACCCCCTGTAACATTTACGTGGCAAAATTATAGGCAGACCCCAGTAACATTCTTGTAGCAGAAGTATAGGCAGACCCCTGTAATATTTATGTGGCAGAAGCATAGGCAGACCCCTGTAACATTTCTGTTGCAGCAGTATAAGCAGACCCCTGAAACATTTATGTAGCAGAAGCATAGGCAGACCCCAGTAAAATTCTTGTAGCAGAAGTATAGCCAGACTGCTTTAACATTTATGTGGCAGAAGTATAGGCAGACCCCAGTAACATTTATGTAGCAGCAGTATAGGCAAACCCCAGTATCAGTTTTGTAGCAGCAGTATAGGCAGACCCCAACACCATTTCTGTAGTAGAAGTATAGGCAGACCCCTGTACAATTTACGTGGCAGCACTATAGACAGATCCCAATGACATTTCTGTAGCAGAAGTATAGGCAGACCCCTGTAACATTAACGTGGCAGCAGTATTGGCAGACCCCAATAACATCTTTGTTGCACAAGTATAGGCAAACCCCAGTTAAATTAATGGGGCAGCAGTATACGCAGACCCCAGTAACATCCTTGTGGCAGAAGTATAGGAAGACCCCTGTAAGATTTACGTGGCAGAAGTATAGGCAGAGCCCTGTAACATTCAAGTGGCAGCAGTATAGGCAGACCCCTGTCACATGTAAGTGGCAGCAGTATAGGCAGACTCCTGTAACTTTCTTGTAGCAGAAATATAGGCAAGCAGGCAGACCCCAGTAAAATTTCTATAGTAATAGTATAGGCCAACCTCTGAAACATTGGAATACCATGAGCGTAGGCGAAGGCCGGAAAAATTTGTTGGATAAGAGTGTAGGCGTGGGCCCCAAAAATTAGTGTACCAAGAGTTCAAGTTTATCTCTGAAAAATTTATCAATCGAGAGGGCAGGTGAAACCCAGAAACATTTTTTTTAAAGATACAGCTCACTGTGGCTTAATATGGAACAGAGCCTGGAGGCAGCCCTGTTGAAAAAATTGGTTCATGTTACAGTCTCAATACTTTTGAAACTTAGAAAAGTTGTAAAATAAATTGGTAGATGTAGATGAGCCTTTTGGGCCGCAGAAAAATTGGCCGTTCAGCGCGATGACGTTGTTTCTGGAGGAGGAGTAGCAGGAGGAGGACTAATGTCAGAGACAGATTGACAAAGCTAAATGCCCCGTTTTACCGGTGATAGAGAAGAGTGCTTTTATCTGTGGCTGCAGTGGAAAGAATCTTTAGGTTCCGCTGCTCTCCGCCGGAGGAGAAGAGAAGTCTGGGGAAATCCAGACTTTGTTCATCTTTATGAGTGTAAGCATGTTGGCACTGGCAGTTGACAGGCGGGTACGCTTGTCCGTGATGATTCCCCCAGCTGCACTAAACACCCTCTCTGACAAGACGCTAGCAGCAGGGCAAGCCACCACCTCCAGGGCATACAGCGCAAGTTCGTGCCACGTGTCCAGCTTTGACACCCAATAGTTGTATGGAGCAGAGGCATCACGGAGGGCGGTGGTACGATCGGCTACGTACTCACTCACCATCTTTTTACAGTGCTTCCTCCGATTCAGCCTTGACTGGGGAGTGGTGACGCAGTCTTGCTGGGGAGCCATAAAGCTGGCAAAGGCCTTGGAGAGTGTTCCCCTGCCTGCGCTGAACATGCTACCTGATCTCTGCGCCTCCCCTGCTACTTGGCTCTCGGAACTGCGCCTTCTGCCGCTAGTGCTGTCAGATGGGAAGTTTACCATCAGTTTGTCCACCAGGGCCCTGTGGTATTGCATCACTCTCGAACCCCTTTCCTCTTCGGGAATGAGAGTGGAAAGGTTCTCCTTATACTGGGGGTCGAGAAGGGTGTACACCCAGTAATCCGTGTTGGCCAGAATGCGTCTAACGCGAGGGTCACAACAAAGGCAGCCTAACATGAAGTCAGCCATGTGTGCCAGGGTACCAGTACGCAACACATCGCTGTCCTCACTAGGAAGATCACTTCCCGAATCCTCCTCCTCATACACAGGCCATACACGCTGAACAGATGCGAGGCAAGCAGCATGGGTACCTTCTGCAATGGGCCCAGCTGCCTCTTCCCCCTCCTCTTCCTCCTGCTCCTCCCCCCCTCCTCCTTCAAAACGCGCTGCGATATAGACATGAGGGTGGTCAGGCTATCAAGCGACACACTCTCATCCCCCGCCTCCTCTTCCACCTGCAAAGCGTCGGCCTTTATGCTTTGCAGTGAACTTCTCAGCAGGCATAGCAGCAGGATGGTAATGATAATGATTGCAGCATCACCGCTCACCATCTGGGTAGACTCCTCAAAGTTTCCGAGGACCTGGAAGATATCTGCCATCCAGGCCCACTCCTCGGTAAAGAATTGGGGAGGCTGACTACCACTACGCCGCCCATGTTGGAGTTGGCATTCTATTATTGCTCTACGCTGCTCATACAGCCTGGTCAACATGTGCAGCGTAGAATTCCACTGTGTGGGCACATCGCACAGCAGTCGGTGCTCTGGAAGATTAAACCGATGTTGCAGGGTCCTCAGGGTGGCAGCGTCTGTGGTGGACTTGCGGAAATGTTCGCAGGCGCGGCGCAACTTGCCGAGCAGGTAAGACAAGTGCGGGTAATTTTTCAGAAACCGCTGGACCACCAGATTGAAGACATGGGCCAGGCATGGCACGTGTGTGAGGCTGCCGAGCTGCAGAGCCGCCACCAGGTTACGACCATGCCCGGTTGGAGGCTCAGCGGCGAAAGCCAGAGGTTGATCTGCCCTGTCAGACCCTGCAACAGGTCAGGGGCCCTGTGCCTCTTATCACCTAGGCTGATTAGTTTCAGCACGGCCTGCTGACGGTTGCCCACTGCTGTGCTGCCGCGTCGCGCGATACCGACTGCTGGCGACGTGCTGCTTACACTTCTTAATTGAGAGGTAGAGGTTGTGTAGGAGAATGAGGGCGAGGGTTTAGAGGAGGTGGCATAAACCGCTGCAGATACCAGCACTGAGGTAGGACCCACTATTCTGGGTGTGGGTAGAACGTGAGCGGTCCCAGGCTGTTACTAGCTCCCAGCCTCCACCAAGTTCACCCAATGTGCCGTCAGGGAGATATAGTGGCCCTGCCTGCCAGTACTTGTCCACGTGTCCGTGGTTAAGTGGACCTTCCCAGTTACCCCGTTGGTGAGGGCACAATTAATGTTGCGGGAGACATGCTGGTGTAGGGCTGGGGCAGCACACCCGGAAAAATAGTGGCGACTGGGGACTGAGTAGCGCTGGACCGTCGCCGCCATCATGTTTTTGAAAGCCTCCATTTCCGCAAGCCTGTACGGCAGCATCTCCAGGCTGATTAATTTGGCAATGTGCACGTTTAAAGCTTGTGCGTGCGGGTGCGTGGCGACGTATTTGCGCTTTCGCTCCAACGCTTGTGCTAGCGACAGCTGAACGCTGCGCTTAGAGACATTGCTGGATGGGATGGAGGACAGTGGAGGTGAGGGTGTGGGTGCAGGCCGGGAGGCGCTCGTGCCTGTGTCCTGAGAGGGGGATTGGATCTGTGTGTCAGGTTGTGGCACAGGGGAAGAGGCAGTGGTGTGATCTGCAGGTGGTGAACACCTTGTGGGGTGCTTGGCCATCATATGCCTGCGCATGCTGGTGGTGGTGAGGCTAGCTCCCCGGCTGATCTTGGTGTGACACAGGTTGCACACCACTGTTCGTCGGTCGTTCCCGCTCTCACTGAAAAAACATCCACACCTTTGAAGACCTAGCCCTCTGCACGGAGGCTTGGCGTGAGGGTGTGCTTCGGGTAACAGTTGGGGGATTCTTCGCTCTGGCCCTGCCTCTCCTACTGGCCACCCCACGGCCTCTTCCAACCTGTCCTGCTGCTGCACTTGCCTCTCCCTCTGAAGCCCTGTCCTCAGTAGGCTAATCAAGCCAGGTGGGGTCAGTCACCTCATCGTCCAGCTGCTCTTCCTGTTTGTTTGCCGCAGGCTAGGAATTATTTGCGTGCACTTTCACGGTGAGAGAGGTATTGTTTGTACGGCACTCCAGCCAGTAAAAAAATATTACGAAAGGCTGCTGCAAACAGGCATAGCTGCCTAATACAAAAATAGAAGCACTACAACTCCCAGCAGGTGCCAAGTAAAATGCACACGGTCAGATGTAGCCCAGCAAAGGAGCTTTGGGGTTTTTGCACAGAGGATACGGACTGTATAGTGTATACAACTTTCCCTTTAGAAGTGGCTGTGGCCCAATGCTCTGCGTCTAAATCACTGCAGACACAGAACGCATAAATAAGTTTCTTTGCAGCAGGCTAGGGATTATTTGCGTGCACTTTCACAGAGAGGAGGGATAGCAACTCCACAGCCTTAGCTGCTAAGTCTGCTCTCCGGTTTTCATAAGTCTCTTTTGTCTGACCTCTAGTATGAGCCTACACTTTCATGATACTTTGGGCAGTTCCAGAGCTCTCAAACACTGCGCTACCAGTTTGGCATTTTGATGGGCTTCCCAGAGGATTAGGTAAAGTCTCTGGCTCACCTTAAGGGCAAGTAGTCATGACATATACCAAAGCAATATTGACTGTCAGTGTAAATGTTGGCTACATGATGCTGACATGCTGGAAGTCAATGCTTCACTCTCCAGCACTATGGCATAACCCGTTTGTGGTTTTCCATCCCTATAGGAACGGGATCCATCTGCATACTGTTCAGTATCTGCATTTAGGATTAGGATCTCACTGACATTGGCAAGTGGTTTAGTTTCTGTTTTCATTAGTTCAAAACAGTCATGTTCTGTTAAAGGGGTTGTCCAGCGCCGAAACAGGTTGGTTTTTTTTTCAACAGCCCCCCCGTTCGGCGCGAGACAAACCCGATGCACTGGTTAAAAAAGAAAACCGGACAGTGCTTACCTGCATCCCCGCGCTCCGGTGACTTCTTACTTACCTGCTGAAGATGGCCGCCGGGATCTTCTCCCTCGGTGGACCGCAGGGCTTCTTTGCGGTCCATTGCCGATTCCAGCCTCCTGATTGGCTGGAATCGGCACGTGACGGGGCGGAGCTACACGGAGCCGCTCCCCGGCACGAGCGGCCCCATTCAGAAGAGAAGAAGACCGGACTGCGCAAGCGCGTCTAATCCGGCGATTAGACGCTGAAAATTAGACGGCACCATGGAGACGAGGACGCTAGCAACGGAACAGGTAAGTGAATAACTTCTGATAACTTCTGTATGGCTCATAATTAATGCACAATGTACATTACAAAGTGCATTAATATGGCCATACAGAAGTGTATAACCCCACTTGCTTTCGCGGGACAACCCCTTTAACCCCTCAACTTTCCCCTCCTGTACATCAGGATGAAGCGTAGCAGAATTCAATGCTGTATATCTTTTGATTGTAGCATTTGGTGGAGTCCTGCATTCTCCACCATGTGACATGTCTCATCTGCATTGAAATGCAATATCCCAAGAACCCTACTTTGATTTTAGCAACTTGCAGTTTGTTCTTTGAAACAGTACGCCCTTCAATTCTGAGACACAACAGGAGGGATAGGGTTTCCTTTAAACAAATATCCTTAGTTTTAGTACAAAGCATCAAATCATCAACCTATTGTAACAACTGGGTCTTTTCATCCTGCAGATGCCAGGATGATAGTAAATAGAATAAAGTTTGTGAAAAGTCTGAGAGAGGTTACCCCTCTCTCTGCAACCGTAACTTAATCCTTTCATACAAAACTCTTCTCTGTTTGGTGAAAACCGTGATATATTCCCAACTTTATCCCCTGAAATCTCTGGAGCACCATCAGTGCAATACCAGGTGGAACAACCAAAGAAATTATCACTGAGATGGACTGTTTTGGGGCTTTTTTTGTTTTTTTTTTAAATTGAACTTGTCCTTTATGCTCCCAGCAACCACTAATGTCTGTTCTAGTGGAGCATACTTACATGTTTTCACTTCCTCCCATAAGCCGTTAATAAAACAGATACTGAAAAGCCGAGCATCTGTACTAGTAGTTCCACTGATATCATATTCCTGATCCACAAATACATTAGCACATCTGGGTGATGGTTTGTGGTCTCCTCTGTGCCTTGCACAGCTTCAGGCAAACCTGTATAGAGTGCACCAGTTAACTCTGGAAGGCGTGCATGGACAGCCGTCTGGAGTCAGCTGCTTTCGTATTCACAGCAACATTCTCTGGTTCCAGACAGTCAGTTCAGACATTATGAACTGTCATCACTATTGGTGCCCCAGCAGCTATAGAACACAATTATGCTAAATCACTACAAGTAGCATCATAATTCATTTGGTTTTATGCCTTTATAAGAATCCTATTGGGTTCTTATAAGACTCTGGCAACTTACTTGCCATGATCAACTGTTCACTTTGTGACCAGAGTTAATACCAGTTAGTAATTTATGTCTTTCTCTCTCCCTCTCTGTCCCCCTGCATCATTGGATTTTGTATGATAGCAGAGTATGCTCCAGTCTCCAAGGAGCAGAGTGCATGACTCTTACAGGGTCTAACTTTCTGAACATCCCACATTTATACACTTCTTTACACACCCTGCTGCACTACCATATGAGCAGCTTCTCCCCCTCCTATCTTCGTGCCTTTCCCTTGTACGCTACAAGTCATTGTGGGCAGGACTCTCTTGTCCTCCATACTAGTCTGTCACATATTATTTCATGTATAATGTTCTTGTTCTTTTTCTATGTAATGTAAAATGCTTTTAGTCGCATCAAAATACCACACGCTAGATCGTAACCTGAACTACGCTAAGGTACACCAAACAGTGATAAACAATTCAAACAACCGCAATTAGGAAATACTGTCCCTAAATGACCTAACCCACAGAAGGGACCTGCTTATACGCAGGTAACCCACCCTGAGAAGTGCAAACCTGATCATGTACCTAGGCCACTAGCTGGCCTTATGCGGGATAGGAGAAAACCACAAACAAGTTGAACAAAATAAACCTGTAAGGACCAGCGGTTCGTGGATCCCTCATACCCTCACCACCTGTCCTGTCACATGGGCTGCCACTGTGCGGCGCAGGGGATCCCCAACCTCGTCACCTCCCCTGGCCGCGAAGGTCCTCCTCGCCGCTGGGTTGCCAGGGACACGGTGAGTGCTGCCCCCTGTCGCGTCCTCGGTCTCATGGCAACCAGGCATGTGTCTCCTTCCCTGCCTCCTGCAGCACTCAGCTGCTGTCAGACTCCCTGCCCCCATCAGCTGCTGGGGCGGGAGCTCTGAGAACATTTAAACCTGCTTGTGTCTGCAGACCAGTGCCAGTGTTAGTTTGGTCTTCCTGCGACTCCTGACTTTTGACTCCCTGTTTTTGAACCTGACGTTGCCTTTGCCTAACCCTCTTGTACCGCGTACCCTCTCGTTGTCGACCCGGATAGTCTGACATTCCTTGCTGTTTGTTCCAGTGTCTGTGTACTTGTTAGTCCCAGCGTTCCCCTTCCTTAGTGAGTGTAGGGACCGTCACCTAGTTTTCGCCCTGGGGCTTAGCCCAGGGGGGCAAGTAGGTAGGGACAGGGGTATCTTCAGGGACCTTCAGTTTCCCGGACCCCGAGTCCTGACAAAACCACTATACTTAGCTTGAGAAGACTCAGGCAAGCAAGACATACAGCTGCAAGTTCTGACTTCACCCAAAGCCATAGGAAGACTGAAAAATTAAGCAGCACTTGAGCTAAGCACCAGGCCAAGCTAAATAATCCTGACAAATTATCCACAGGTGAAGCCAAGCATGTCTCACCTAATACCACTCCCACTAGAGCCAGACGATAAAGAAATACATACAAAACCTGTACCAGATTCTTTAGAAAGGACACGATCCCAGAACTGCAGCAACACTTTTCTTATATGCTGCACCCTGGAATTAATGTGTTAAGGTTTGCTGCTGGGATCTGTTGTATTATATGGATTTTAAGCAGCATAGCTTCACGGGTGGTGTTGATTGATCTGGCTGGGTGTAGATTGCTCCAGCCAGCCAATACTCAAGATCTGTTGTTCATATATACCAGCTCCTCTGCTAGAGGCTGCTGGCCTTTTCTATGTTTGTTCAAGATGTTCAGTGTGCTTATGCAGGATATGTTTGTGCTATACAATAAAGATTATTATTATTATTAACAGTGTCATGCTCCTGCATGTCTGTTTATGTGGCTGGACATGAGTCTATGCAGCATTCAGGATGTTCCGTCTGAACAGAGTCATGCTCCTATGAGTCTGTGCAGCTCTCAGTACATGTAGCGAGAACAGAGTCTTGCTGTGGGTCCTTTATCACCTAGAATAAGGTAGATCCCTAGGTTCCAGTGTGGGATCATCCCTATCAGGATGATTGCCCTGCATTGTAGGCAGGTTACCAGGGGTTAGTTGTCTCGTAAGTGTAGGGACCCACAAGACAACGGGGACCCTTGAAGTAGGCTTGCAGGCTTCAGTATCTTGGCCAAAAATACAAACTAATACCTTGTATTGTATTTATTCCATCTGTTTATACATGCAGGTATGTTTGGTGCATGTTTTGAGTGTTTATCAGCTGTTGGTTTGTGTCTGTCCACAAGTATCAAGTCTGTTACGCAGTTCTGCTGTTCAGTTTGGTTTCACCAGTATGAGAGTGTGAGTGGCATAATGTTTATGTCTGTTTGCCGGTCACGTCAGTGAGTTTTGCGTCTAGTCTGCAGTTTTGCAGTTCAGTATGAGTTCATCTCCCGGCAAGTTTCATGTCTAGTTTGCAGTTTCACAGTTCCCATGCTAGTAAGACTCTGCAGAGTGTTCATGTCCCAGTTTGACTTTACATAATGACACTTAAAGTGACAACTTACTATTGTTCATTTTTAATCTGGTACTTCTAACATCTGTTACATCATGCTACTTCTTGTAACATGTTCACCTTCACAGATATGGAAAGATGCTTGAAGTGTCCGGAGGATCAGTGGTCGAATGACAGAAGAGATGCCTGCATTCTGAGACCCATTGAATTCCTGTCTTATGGAGACACTCTGGGGATTTCTCTTCTTGCTATTGCTGGACTGTTTTGTATCTTCACAGCTGTGATATTAGGAATATTTATCACATACAAAAACACAGCGATTGTAAAAGCCAATAACCGGAACCTCAGCTTTATACTTCTGCTCTCTCTCATCTTATCCTTCCTCTGTCTTCTGTTCTTCATTGGACGTCCCACAAGGATTTCCTGTCTCCTCCGACAAGTGGCTTTTGGAATCATTTTTACAATTGCTGTTTCTGCAGTTTTGGCCAAAACAGTCACCGTGGTCTTGGCCTTTAGCGCCACCAAACCAGACAGGACACTAAGGAGATGGCTCTGGAGACATGTTTCTTCATTTCTTCTGATTATCTGTTCTTCCATTGAGGTTGTGATCTGTGTCTTCTGGTTGTCTTTATCTCCACCATTCCCAGATTATAACACTGAGGTAGAGGTTGGGAAGATAATCCTACAATGTAATGAGGGATCTGTCATTGCTTTCTACATGGTCCTCGGCTACATGGGATTCCTGGCTGTGTTGAGCTTTATTATAGCATTTCTAGCCAGGAAGCTTCCTGATGTCTTCAATGAGGCTCAGTACATCACCTTCAGCATGCTCGTCTTCTGTAGTGTCTGGATCTCCTTCATCCCAGCCTATCTCAGCACCAAGGGGAAATACATGGTGGCTGTAGAAGTTTTCACCATCTCAGCTTCCAGTGCTGGACTTCTGGGCTGTATCTTCATACCCAAATGTTACATTATCCTACTGCGACCAGAGCTGAATATGAAAGGAAATTTAGTTATTCAGAGGAAAACTAAGGACCTGAATTGATAAATCTGGAAAAATGCTATGGAGATAAATAGATCCTCCTATATGTAACTTATTAGAAATGTTTTGTACTTTTAGATTTATATTTAAAATCAGTGGAGAAACAAAAATAAAGAAACAAATCCATGTGTAGTTTGGTGTATGTTATATTATAACCTTAGATTTCTTATGTGTAACAATGCTTGGATATTGATTACCTTAGGATAGGTCATCAACATCAGATTGCCCATCAATGTCAGATCACTCCAAGCACCTCCACCAAGGAACCATGGCACACAGGTCAAAACTGCAGCCTCTTCATGTGAATCAGGCATATGGACAATCTGTAGATGTAACATTGGTTACATTCATTTAAATGAGACAGAGCTGCAAAATTAATACATCACCAATATTATAGGCCCAAAGCAGAGGCAGAAGACCTATGGCACATTCAAGCAACTGATTGGTAGGGATTCTGGGAGTGAGAAGCCAACCAATATGATATTGATGACTTAGACTGAGAATAGCTTCTGCGGATAACAGCACAGGCTTCCAGGAAATGATTGAAGAGTAGATAGATCACTTAATTTCCATTATTTATTCATAGAGAAGTGCCCAACATGAACAATAGCATGGTATTGTTAGCATGGTATGGTATGAATAAATAATGGAAATTAAGTGATCTATCTACTCTTCAATCATTTTCTGTAAGCCTGTGCTGTTATCCGCAGAAGCCATTTATCGTCCATTATCTTGGGATCTTTGTGCGTCCAGGATCCAGGTGGCGCACACGGCGAGTATAATAGGTTCCTCCACACTTATATAGTGCTGCTTATTTGGTGCTGCTGATTGACTATAATTAGCCTGAGAATAGGTCACACCTGGAAACACCGAAGTACGTGTTTTATGTGTTGCTTTTTCAAGGGTAATGGTAACACTGATTTCTCTCTGACTTCATTACATTCCTGTCTACCTCCTTACTACCACTCCCACGTGTGTATCATGGCCCGGAATAATAACACTGCATTAGAGATGAGCAAGCACCAAAATGCTCGGGTGCTCGTTGCTCGAGTCAAACTTTCCGCGATGCTCGAGGGTTCGTTTAGAGTAACGAACCCCATTGAAGTCAATGGGCGACTCAAGCATTTTTGTATATCACCCATGCTCCGCTAAGGTTTTCATTGGTGAAAATCTGGAAAACCCAAGAAAGTGATGAAAACGACACAGAAACAGATAGGGCAGGCGAGGGGCAACATGCTGGGCTGCATTTGAGGTTCCCAGGTCCCACTATTAAGCCCCCGCCCTAACAATTTTTACTTCAGACAAACCCTCATTAGTAAGGCACACCTTAGCTAAGCACCACACTTCCTCCAACTAAGCACAAGCACTGCCTGCGGGACACACCGCTGCCTCTTCTCCTGGGTTACATGCTGCCCAACCCCCCAGCACGACCCAGCGTCCACAGCGCACACCAAAGTGTCCCTGCGCAGCCTTCAGCTGCCCTCATGCCACACGCTGGCTGCATAGCCACACCACCCTCATATCTATTTATAAGTGTGTCCATGATCAGGAGGAACCGGAGGCACACACTGCAGAGTGTTGTCAGGGCCAGGTAGCAACCCTCTTTAAAAGGGGTGGGGCGATAGCCCACAATGCTGTACAGAAGCAATGAGAAATCCAATCCTGTGCCACCTCCGTCAGGAGCTGCAAATGTGGGCATAGCAATGGGGAATCCATGTGCCACACAGTATTCATTCTGTCAAGGTGTCGCATAGCTCAATCGACACTGCAAGGGGAAAGCCATCTGCGCTCTGCCCCCTACCCAAGTCAGTCAGTGTCTTTGTGCCAGACAGGTCAAACACCGCAATGGGAACTAAGTTTGCACTAACAGCATAGGTGGGTCCTAGGAAACCCAATACATGAACAAAAAATTGATCTGAGCGGCCAAACATGGCAGACTTGCACTGCGCCCACGACATAGGCCTCGGGCCACAGCTTCAGCAATCCTAGGCAGGAAGCGAACTTTCACAAACCTTCAGCAATCGCGGGCCTACAGCGGACTCCAATGCTAGCGTAGCTGTGCACGTCTCATTAGTGCTGTATTGCTCCTGTAGTTTGTCCCAATGCAGTGCCCCGGATAGAAGAGCTAACGTCAGATTAAATGCATGCCCCAGTCAGACTGGGGATTTTTATAAATAGTCACAGGCAGGTACAACTCCGCAATGGGAATTATGTGTGCACCCACAGCATGGGTGGCTCCCTGGAACCCACCGGTGGTACATAAATACATCCTATTGCAGTGTTCTGGACAGCAGAGCTAATGTCAGATTAAATACAGGTGGGCTTCGGCCCACACTGCATGCCCCAGTCAGAATGGGGTTCTTTATAAGTAGACACAGGCAGGTACAACTCCGTGTGGACCGACAGCATGGGTGGGTCCCAGGAAGCCACCGGCGGTACATAAATAAATCCCATTGCATTGCCCTGCAAAGCTGAGGTAACGTCAGATAAAATGCAGGTGGGCTTCGGCCCACACTGCATGCCCCAGTCAGACTGGGTTTTTTTATAAATACACACAGGCAGGTAAAACTCCCCTATGTGAAGTCCCTGTGGGCCCACAGCATGGGTGGGTCTCAGGAAGCCACCGGCGGTACATAAATAAATCCTATTGCATTGCCCTGCAATGTCAGACTGGGGTTTTTTATAAGTCGACACAGGCAGGTACCACTCCCTAATGTGAAGTCCGTGTAGACCAACAGCATGGGTGGGTCCCAGGAAGCCACCGGCAGTACATAAATAAATCCCATTGCATTGCCCTGGACAGCAGAGCTAACGTCAGATTAAATACAGGTGGGCTTCGGCCCACACTGCATGCCCCAGTCAGACTGGTTTTTTTTATAAATACACACAGGCAGGTAAAACTCCCCTATGTGAAGTCCCTGTGGGCCCACAGCATGGGTGGGTCTCAGGAAGCCACCGGCGGTACATAAATAAATCCTATTGCATTGCCCTGCACAGCTGAGGTAACGTCAGATTAAATACAGGTGAGACTTGGCCCACACTGCATGCCCCAGTCAGACTGGGGTTTTTTATAAGTCGACACAGGCAGGTACAACTATCTAATGTGAAGTCCGTGTGGACCCACAGCATGGGTGACTCCCTGGAACCCACCAGCGGTACATAAATATATCCCATTGCAGTGCCCTGGACAGCAGAGCTAACGACAGATTACATACAGGTGGGCTTCGGCCCACACTGCATGCCCTAGTCCGATTGAGTAATTTTTGTTGGGCCATGTACGTGGAACACCACGATGGGAACACTTAGTGCACCCATAGTATGCACCGACCCCTGTAATACTTCTGTAGCTAAGGTATACGCACACCCCACTAACAGTTATGTTGCAGAAGTCTAGGGAGACCCTATTAACACTTCTGTAGTTATAGTATAGACGGACCCCAGTAACATTTCAGTAGCTGCAGTATAGGCAGAGCACAGTATCAGTTGTATTTCAGTAGTAACGGTATCGACAGACCCCTGTAACATTTGCGTAACAGCAGGGTAGGCATAGCCCAGTATTAGTGGGATTTCAGTAGTAACAGTGTAGACAGATAGACAACACCTATGTGGAAAAGCTAGTATTTTCTAAGACAAGAGAGGGGCATTTGATTACAATGAAAAGGATTCTCAAGGTACTGAAAGTCTGCACTCCTTCTCATCTCAAGCTGGAAAATGGAAAGGCTTCATTTCTATGGTTTCCGTTGTCCATTTCAAAGTGTTAGCAAATACCAATCCAAGTTTCCGGCTACTACCACGGATCTTTCTTAGGAATTACCAAAGATAATCACAAGTAAAGGCCTCATCATCGGTCAGTCCAAAATCATTCAGGGAGTATGTGGCTCTCAGCTGGCCTGCTTCCATTTAGGGTCGGTACCTGCTTCCACTTAGTCCCTTGCCCTGCAGGGATGGTGTGTTCTATAGTCCCCTGTATTCCGACCTCAGCTGTACGCTAATCTTTGGACTTAGCAGTACCAACAAGTTTTAAGCCACCAATGCTCTACCAGTCGGCTGAAAGCTTCAGCTAGGGATAACGGAATACTACCGAGGTTGTATTTAGTTGGTTTTCAGGATGTGGCCAGGATTAAGTGGGCCGTGGCGGGGGGGAGGGGGGGGGGCTTTCTTATTGTGTCGTTTAAGGTGAAACTCTTGGACTGCCGCCAGACGGACCACTGCGAAAGCATTTGCCAAGAATATTTTCATTGTTGGAGGAGGAGGAGGGGGATGTCTTTGAGGCAGTATGTGTCCTGTCCCCATGTTCGTGGTTATATGCACCTTACCAGTAACTGCGTTGGTGGGAAAGTGGTCGCGACTGTGGACCTTTAAGCGCGGTTTTATTTCGTTGGTTTTTGGAATGTGGCCAGGATTAAGTTGGCCATGGTGGGGGGCTCTCTTATTGTATCGTTTAAGGTGAAATTCTTGGACTGCCACCAGACGGACCATTGCGAAAGCATTTGCCAAGAATGTTTTCATTGTTGGAGAAAGAGGAGGGGGATGTCTTTGAGGCAGTACGTGTCCTGTCCCCGTGTCCGTGGTTATATGCACCTTACCAGTAACCGCTTTGGTGGGAAAGTGGTCGCGACTGCGGGCCTATTAGCGTGGTTTTATTTTGTTGGTTTTCGGAATGTGGCTAGGATGAAATGTGGAGTGTGGATATAGTAGCGCGGTTTTATTTAGTTGGTTTTCGGAATGTGGCCAGGATTAAGTGGGCCGGGGTGGGGAGGCTCTCTTATTGTATCGTTTAAGGTGAAATTCTTGGACTGCCGCCAGACGGACCACTGCAACTTTTCAGTTGTAGTAACAGTATAGACAGACCCCATTAACATTTACGTTGAAGCAGTATGGGCAAAGCTGCAGATTCACATTTTACTGGCAGCAGTGTAGGGAGAGCATATTTTTCTTTAACATTTCAGTAGTAGCAGTATAGTCAGACCCCAGTAACACTTACGTAGAAACAGTATGGGCAAAGCAGCAGATTCACATTTCCCTGGCAGCAGTGTAAGGAGAGCAAAGTATTTGTAACATTTCAGTAGTAGCAGTGTAGTCAGACCACTGTAATAGTTACATAGAAGCAGTATGGGCAAAGCAGCAGATAAACATTTCCCAGTCAGGAGTGTAGGGAGAGCATTGTATTGGTAAGATTTCAGTAGTAGCAGTATAGACAGGCCCCAGTAACATTAACGTAGAAGCAGTATGGGAAAAGCAGCAGATAAACATTTCCCTGGCAGCAATGTAGGGAGAGCAAAGTATTTGTAACATTTCAGTAGTAGCAGTATAGTCAGACCCCAGTAACATTTACGTAGAAGCAGTATGGGTAGAGCCCACTATTAGTTACATTTCTGTTATAGCAGTATAGACCTGCCCCAGTAACATTTCCGTTGAAGCATTATGGGCAGAGCCCAGTATTAGTGAAATTACAGTAGTAACAGTATACACCAACCAAGGTAACATTTCAGGAGTAGAAGTATCGGCAGACCGAAGTTACATTTCTGTTGCTGAAGTATAGTCAGACCCCTGTAGCATTACTGTGGCAGAAGTATAGGTAGGCAGAACAGAGTTACATTTCTGTAGCAAAAGTGTAGGCCAACCCCAGACACAGTGGTGTATGAGTGCAGGCGAAGCCCATAAAAATGACTTGGATTACATTGTAGGCGAGGGCCCGAAAAATTGGTGTACCGACAGTACAAATGTATCCCACAAAAAATTGCCCATGCCCAACTTAGAGGGCAGGTGAAACCGATTAATCGCTTAGCGTAATGTGGCTTAATTTTTAACTAGGCCTGGAGGCAGCCCAGTCAAACTAAAAATTGGTTCTGGCGAAAGTTAAAATGCTTTAATGAGAATTGAAACAGATAAATGTTATTTAGAAAAGTTATATGAGCCTTTTTGCCCACAGAAAAATTGCCCGTTCGCGGTGATTACGTGAGGTTCCAGGAGGAGGAGCCGGAGGAGGAGGACGAATATCATACACAGATTGACAAAGGTCTTTAGGTAGCACTGCTGTCCGCTGGTGGAGAAGAGAAGTCTGGGGAAATCCAGGCTTTGTTCATCTTTATGAGTGTAAGCCTGTCGGCACAGTCAGTTGGCAAGCGGGTACGCTTGTCCGTGATGATTCCCCCAACTGCACTAAACACCCTCTCTGACAGTTCGTGGGCCGTGTGCCTCTTCTCTCCTATGCTGAGTAGTTTCAGCACGGCCTGCTGACGCTTGCCCACCGCTGTGCTGCCGCGCCGTGCAACACCGACTGCTGACGACGTGCTGCTGCTGACACGTCTTGATTGCGAGGTAGAGGTTGCGTTGGGGAAGGAGGAGGAGGAGGAACGCTTAGTGGAGGTGGCATACACCGCCGCAGAAACCAGCACTGATCTGGGGCCCGCAATTCTGGGGGTGGGTAGGACGTGAGCGGTCCCAGGCTCTGACTCGGTCCCAGCCTCCACTAAATTCACCCAATGTGCCGTCAGGGAGATATAGTGGCCCTGCCCGACTGTGCTTGTCCACGTGTCCGTTGTTAAGTGGACCTTGCCAGTAACCGAGTTGGTGAGGGCGCGTACAATGTTGCGTGAGACGTGGTCATGCAGGTCTGGGATGGCACACCGTGAAAAATAGTGGCGACTGGGGACTGAGTAGCGAGACACCATCATGTTTTCGAAAGCCTCCATTTCCACAAGCCTATACGGCAGCATCTCCAGGCTGATCAATTTCGCAATGTGCACGTTTAAAGCTTGAGCGTGCGGGTGCATGGTGGTGTATTTGCACTTGCGCTCCAACGCTTGTGCTAGCGACAGCTGGATGCTGCACTGAGAGACATTGCTGGATGGGGTCGAGGACAGCGGAGGTGTGGGTGCAGGCCGGGAGGCGCTCGTGCCTGTGCCCTGAGAGGGGGGTTGGATCTGAGTGGTAGGTTGGGGCACAGGGGGAGAGGCAGTGGTGCGACTCGGAGGTGGTGAACGGCCTTCATCCCACCTTGTGGGGTGCTTGGCCATCAAATGTCTGCGCATGCTCCCCGGAGGATCTTGGTGCGACACAGGTTGCACACCACTGTGCGTTGGTCGTCTGCGCTCTCACTGAAAGACATCCACACCTTTGAAGACCTAGGCCCCTGCACGGTGGCTTGGCGCGAGGGGGTTCTTTGGGAAACAGTTGGGGGATTATTCGCTCTGGCCATGCCTCTACCCCTGGCCACCCCACTGCCTCTTCCAAGCTGTCCTGCTGCTGCGCTTGCCTCCCCCTCTGAAGACCTGTCCTCAGTTGGCTTAGCAAACCACGTGGGGTCAGTCACCTCATCATCCAGCGGCTCTTCCTCCGAATCCTCTGTGCGCTCCTCCCTCGGACTTACTGCTCTTAATACTACCCCACTGATAGTCAACTGTCTCTCATCATCATCATTCTCCTCACCCACTGAAAGCTCTTCAGACAGTTGTCGAAAGTCCCCAGCCTCACTTTCCAAAGGATGCGCATCGGTCACAACAAACTCCTCAGGTGAGAGAGGAACCATTTTTTCTCAATGAATGCAGGGGCTCGAGAACAGTTCCTGGGAGTCTGCCTGCTCATCAGAATGTGTCATTTTCATAGAGTGAGGAGGCTGGGAGGAAGGAGGAGCAGCAGCGAGAGGATTCAGAGTTGCAGCAGTGGACAGTGTAGAAGACTGGGTGGTCGATACATCGCTGGATGCATTTTCTGCCATCCACGACAGGAACTGCTCACACTGCTCTGTTGTAATAAAGGTCTACGACGTGGACCCAAAAATTGTGATATGAAGCTGGGGACCCCAGAAACTTGCCTCTCTCCTAATCTTGCAGCAGCCGGCTGTGATTCACCTGGACCAGGAATTCGGCCTGAGCCCACACCCTCACTTGGACCTTCACATCCTCGCCACGTCCATGTCCATGTCCTCGAGCCCTACCCCTACCCCTCAGCATGGTGTATTACGAATAGAGCAGACACAGAGCAGTGTGAATAATTATGGAATTATTTGCGTACAGTTGGCGTCTGACAGCAGTTATGTAACGATAACTCCAGGCAGAAACAAAGGATACAGAAGGCTGCAAACAGGCCTAGCCGTGCAATAGTGATGCAGTACAACTCCCACAAGACACCCAGTAAATTATGGAATTATTGGTGTACAGTTGGAGGCTGACAGCGGTTATATAATGCAAACTGCAGCCAGAAAAAATTATATGCAAGGCTGCAAAAAGGCCTAGCTGCGTAATAGTGAAGCACTACAACTCCCAGCAGCCACGCAGTAAAATGCACACGGTAACTGGTAGCCCTAAGAAGGACCGTTGGGGTTCTTTTAGACAGGATCCTACACTACCACTGTCCCTGTCTCACCAGTACTGCCCCTATACTCTGTATAATTGACTGCAGACTGAGAACGCTATAGCCTGCACAGCGCGAGATGGAAAAAAAAATTGTGTAAAACTGCCCCCAGCAGCCACAACAGTAATGCACACGGTCAGATGTGGCCCTAAGAAGGACCGTTGCGGTTTTTGAAGATGCCAACAATCTCACTATAGCACCAGCAGCACCCCCCCTAATCTCTGCCAGTGTGTGTCTGAGGCAAGCCGTGGGCGGGACCGCTTTAAATACTCGGCGGTCACTTGATCTCGCCAGCCACTCACTGCAGGGGGGTGGGATAGGGCTGGCACCTCACAGGAGGAAGTTGTTATGCCTTCCCTGCATGTCTATTGACCAGAAAATGGCGCTAAACATTCAGGGAAGGAAATATAATTGACTCGAGTACCGCATGACTAATGCCCTAATGCTCGAGTGAGCATCAAGCTCGAACGAGTGTGCTTGCTCATCTCTAGTAATGAGCCATCCCTCTCCTGTCCACAAGAGGGGTGAGAATCTTGGGCACTTAGAAATTTTTTTTTGTTTTGTTTTGGTTTGTCTCAAATTTGATGAGACATTACAGGCGGGATCAGATTAACCCCTTAATGACATGGCTTATTTTGGCGTTGAGGAACAAGCGATTTTTAGTATTTTTCCATCTCCATTTTTCAAAAGCCATAACTTTTTTATTTTTCCGTCAACGTGGCCGTATAAGGGCTTGTTTTTTGCGTGGTGAACTGTAGTTTTTATGGGTACCATATTTGGTTTCATAGATTACATTGTAAAACTTTTATTATTTTTTTATGATCGTAGAGAGAGAAAACGCATTAATTCTGCCATAGATTTTTTTTTTTAAGTGTTAATTGTGCAACATAAATGATACACATTTTTTTTCTGCGGGCCGGTATGGTTACAACGATACCAAAATTCTTATATTTTTTTTAGGTTTTTCCACTTTTCCACAATAAAAACCCTTTTTTGGAAATTATTTTTTTCTAAACTCACTGCATTCAAAGTTCTATAACTTTTTTATTTTTCGATGGACTGAGCTCTCTGAGGGCTTTTTTTTTGCGAGACGAGCTGTACTTTTTATTGAATGCATTTTGGGGTACATATAGTTTTTTAATCACTTTTATTGCGTTTTTTTGTGAGGCAAAATGCTAAAAATTTGCATTTTGCCTCAGTTTTTTTGCATTTTTTTAAATGCTTTTATCCGTGCAGGATAAAAAGTGAGTTCAATGTATTGTACGCATCATAACAGAAACGTCAATACCAAATATGTGGGATTTTACATTTTTTATGCTAATATGAGAAAAAGCATTTAAAAATTGGGTTTTTTTACCTTCTTTTTACATTTTTAATTTTTGTACTTAATTTTTTTCTTTTTTTTACACCACTTGTGTCCCTCTGAGCGACTTTTACTGCAGGACTTCCCACCTGCCATACCTTATCGCTTACTATAGCGATCTTAGACTATGGCAATACAGGACGCCGGTATCTGGAGTCACAGAGGGAGCGCGCTCTCTCTGTGAACCCTTTCCCTGCCACAATCTACTTAGATCACGGCAGGGACGGGGTTAACAGTGGGGGGCGCATCTCAGATGCCCTGCGCCGTTGCAGCGGGACACCGGCTATCACTGAGAGCCGGCTCCAGCTGCGGGATAGCGCGAGATCTGCTATGAGCTTGCGCTATTCCCATAACCTAAGGGTACGTCATTTTGCCGGAAGTACCCTCCTCCCATGACGTACCCTTACGTCATGTGGCGGAAAGGGGTTAATAATTAATTGCTTAAAGGATATCACATTTCAAATGTGGATAGATGTTTGTAGATTATTTTGCCCTGTTGTATATCATGTCTCTGTTATTGGCGCTGACATCTTACAAACCTTATCTGCATCCATCAAATTCTCACCAGATGGATCGGTACGGGTTGAGACCTCAGCAGCCGGTTCAGAAGAGTTTTGTAAACTAATTGCTCTTTTGGTGGATCTGGCTCATGTGTTTGTCCTGACAGCTGCTGCAGAAACTCAGTCCTCCGCAAGTGCTGACAAATTGTTGGCCACCTCCAAGGCAGACATAGGGAAATTGAATATATTCCCTATGATGATATTTTTGAAACCAGGATACACACCCCTGGATCAAACAGTATCCCTTTAGTTTCCCACAAGAAAATGTTGTTGGGGACAAGTGGGAGACTTGGTTTCAATGGGAGTTTGGCACGAGATATGTCCTCCAGAAAACACCTCTCTTTTCCGGTCAACAGAAGACATAAAGAGGTGTCCATTGAGACACCTATCGCATGGTCCATGACCTCCGCAAGGGGAACAAGGTTACGGTTTCGGACTACCCCATAGTGGTCCTCACCCCTCATGACATCCAGAGTATATGCACACAGGTGCAACCCAAGCACTTATCTCTGACCTGTCAGATCCAGTCTCTTCATGCCTCCTAGCATCTTTTTCCAATGTTCTACTACATTGAACCCGGCTAATCTTTTTCCAATCGAGTATCCTGGTTAAAATGGGGGAGGAGAAGGCATAGGTGATCTAGGTATTACAGATCAGCCATTAAAAAAAAATATTATCAGCATGATTGTCTAGCTTTGATGCAACAAGAAAATTTAGTTTTTTTTAACTTTTTTTATAGATTGTGCCAGGGTGAGGATTGACTACTCCACACCGGATATGCAGTGGTCACACAACAAGATGCCCTAAAAGCAGAAGAAACGTAACTGAAGGCCCTCACTAAGGTGTGTAGAGTGGCAGAAAGTAAGACGGCAAACATTTATACTGATTCCTGGTATGCATTTGGCATAGCTCATGATTATGGCCCAATATGCAAGGCCAGACAGTTTCTTACCTCAGTAGGACAGCCAATTAAGAATGGTGCTGCGGTGCAGAGTCTCATGGAGGCCCTACTTCTACCTGACAAAGTTGAGAGCTCACACCAATTCCTACACTGGAGAAGCAAGAGGCAACACCCTTACAGACCACACAGCAAAGTCAGCGGCCCTCAAGTCGTGGAAGAAAAGAAGACATTGACAAAAACTTTGGACATTGATATGCTAAGTACTTTACAGTTACAAGCCAGCACGGAAGTAAAGTAAAAATGGGAGCAACAGAACAGGACGGTGTATGGCGTACAGTCAACAGAACTTGCCTACCACGGTCCCTGTGCCCCATGATGGCCCAGCTGATGCACGGAAAGACGTGCCTATCAAAGCAGCAATGATGTTGGCGGTTGAACGAGGATGGGTGGCTACTGGGTTCTCTGCAGCTGCTGCATCATTTGTCCAATCTTGTATGATCTATGCTGTAAGCTACAGGGCAGAAATAAATTTGTCACATAAACACTTGCTACGACCACTCTACTCATTTCAGGGACTGCAAATTGACTATATTCAGCTCCCACTTGTTGGGAAGTATGAATATGTGCCTGTTGTTGTTGATGTCTTTTCAGGTTGGAGGCCTACCCTGTTACTAAGATAAATAAGCAGGTAACCCCACAGAAGCTCATGAACAAGGTAATCTGAAGATACGGGGTACCAGAAGTGATTGAGTCAAAACAAAGGTACACACTGCACAGGTGAAATAATGTAGCACATCATGTCTGCTCTGGGTGTATCCCAGGCCTTTCACACACCCTACTATTCAAGGAGTAGGGGGAAATTAGAAAGGATGAACGGAACTCTGAAATTTAAGATACAAAAGGCAATGGAGGAAACAGCAAACCTTGGACTGATAGCGTTCAATTAGTTTTTTTTTTTTTCTCAGTTAGGTACAAACCTAGCAGCAGAGGAATAAATAAATAAGTTTAGAACACTGTCATAGGTTTTTGCAAAAATTTAGCTTCACTTTTACCTACAGTGCACCCTGCTCATGCCACTCAACTTGCCAGCGTTACAGCGTCCTGAGTCCAGCTACCTTGCTGCCTCTCGAGAAAGGGGGGAAGTAGGAATAATCACTTGATAGTTTTTTCCATCAGATTGATAGACATGACTCTGTACTAGCTAATGGCCCAGGAGACCGGGGATTCAGTCATGTTGATCAGTCATTAGATAACCCTGATTTTGCACTCTTTGTGGATGGATCGAGGTAAGGTCAAGAAGGCAGGTTCTACACAAGTTAGTTGTGCTCTCCTTACACGATGCAGTCAAAGCTGAACCTCTTCTAACCTAACATCTATACAGACTCCTGCTATGCCTATGGCATTGCTCATGACTATGGACCCTTCTAGAGAGCGGGGTTATTCTTGAAAATAAAGCAATTAGAAACAGTAAAGTTGTACCAGCACCGATGGAAGCCCTCTTGCTGCCCGAGAGAGTGGCCTAAAAATGCAACAAAAGGCCACTACATGGATGGCACCTGAGGCAACCATAAATCACCTGGCTGATCAGGCTTTGAAGACCGTCACACAGAAGACCAGACTTAATTCTTCAGGGGTTGGGGCGATACAGGTACACCCTCAGATGACACCCCCGGTGGATTATGACCTGTTGATTCAGTTACAAAAAATGACTAAAGAGGGGCAAAGAGACACCTGGGGATAAATGGATTGTATCCAACAAGCCTTGTTTCCCACAGGCCCCTATCCCGTCATAGCCATGGCTTCGGCCTCCCATAAAAATACACACCTGTCACAAACAGCTGTGGTCGCTAGTTACTGGTCTGCACCTGAATTTAGTGTCACGGCAGCCACACATACAGGGATACATAGAACAACATGGGTAAGTCTTTATAGGCTCTCATGCAGTGCACCCCTCATCCTAACTACCCGTTCCAGTGTCTTCAAGTAAACTACTTCCAACTGCTAAGGATGGGCAGATAAGAGTTCACTCTGGTCTGTCTAGATCTGTTCTCAGGGTAGCCAGTCGGACATACCCGCCCACAAAAGCCACCAACAAAAACTGACCTCTGAGGTGGTATACAGGTACAGATCACCGGGGACAACTGAGAGTGACCGAGGTACTCCCTCGATGGGAGAAGTGATGCAGAAAGTAATGAAAGTTTTGGGGATAGAACTGGCCTTTTATGCTCCGTACCATTCACAAAGCAGTGGTAGAGCAGAAAATTTTATTTGGTACCTTAGAAACCACGATCCAGAAAGCAGAGCTCAATAGACCATGGGCCGAGTGCCTCCCCTTCGTACTCTTCTCTGGAAGGTACACACCTGACAAATAGGCCTCAATCCATATGAGGTACTTTTTGGGTCAGCCCCAAGGTTAGGATTGTATTTACCGAGATAACTCCAGATGCAGCATGGTAGCTTAACAAACTGTGTTTTAGCTCTCATAAAATACTTAACTAATGTATATTCGTGAGTGTTTATTTCCCCTTCAGATCCAGAGACTGACACGGTAACCCATGACCTGCTCCCCAGAGATTGGGTCTATGTGAAGAAAACACCCCTTTGAGCCCAAATTAGATGATCCTTCTCCGTTTTCTCAGCCTCTATACAAACACCACCACCAATAGGACAGGCTGTAAAAGATGGAAGGAAGAGTACCCCATTATTACTAAAGTACCACACCCAGGGGAGGGGATTGTGATATACCCGGGAAACTACACCTGCTTTGTCAATTAAGGCAATGGTAGATTCCTAGGGAATTTCACAGATGGATACTGTGCTGTTCGGAACGATGCACCCCAACACAGAGACAAGTCCAGTCCCTAGGAGTTGTCTATTGGGTGTGTGGTGATGGGAAGATACGCACCAGACTCGAAGGGGATTGGACTGGAGAATGTGCCCTCACAAAAGCCTTAATGCCCTTGCACATACTACCTGACAATGCTGCAGAGAACAACCCCACACTGAACAAAAAAAGAAGTCGTGACACCAGGTGGTAGCTTTGACCCTCATGTGTACCTAGATGCCATAGGGGTGCCTAGGGGAGTACCAGATGAATACAAGGCGAGGGATCAGGTTAAGGCAGGATGGGAGTCATTATTTACCATTTTCACAGTTAGAAAAAAAATGTAGAATGGTTAAACTATATCTATTATAACCAACAGAGATTTGTAAATTACACCAGAGATGCCTTACAGGGTATTGCTGACCAGCTAGGATCCATGGAAGCAGGGCAAAAGAAGGGAACGCTGTCCAATGTGTATTAATTATCTTTATCATTATAGCTTGTTGTATAATCCCCGTATCCAGAGGACCTGTGAAACCGCTGCTGCCAGTGCTGCTCCCACCATGAACCTGCTGAACGTGTCCTTAGAGAATGTGAGCAAGCCTCATAACCCCTTGAAGCCTCTGACCCCTGTCTACAACACACTCTAGCCTTAGGGCCAGATTACCCTCCTTGGAACGAGTCAGTGGCTACTGGGGACTCAGGCTAGCTTTGGTCCAGTCGCAAGGGCTATGAACAACCCTGTGGTAGACTCGGAGAGCTTGGCTTGATTTGCTCGAAGGGCCTGTCTCGATCTGGGATGTCGAGGAAGGTCAACCGTTGAGGACTGCTGGGTAGTGTAGGGACAGCTAGTAAAACAGACACTTTCAAGGGGGGGTTGTGGAGGACATTATATATATGTCTATTTCACAATCTGAGCTAGTAGAATAGAATGGAATGTGCCTGTACTGCTAACCGTTATCATTATATGTAGCTTCACACACTCATAACCTCAGGGCACATTTTTTACCCGCACATAACCCTCAGGCGTCATTTGACGACACATTGCTCATTCCTGCACCTGCCCCCTCCATAGAACTCAGAAAGATGGCGGTGGCTCTTCATCTGAAAACACGTGATATTGGACGTCCATGATGACAGCAACTCCCGCAGGACCGGATGCAAAAAGACCATATTTGGACCACCCAATTCCATGCTTTGATTTTCAATCATGTATTGCTTCCTGCTGCCCATAAAGGTCAATTAACTCTTAATGCTATTAAAGATGCTTTACGCCTACTAATAAACAGAGTCAGGAAGACTTTCTACACTGACAGTCTTGTATCCATGTGATCCCTTCCATTGTGCACTCAATCTCTGAACATAAATCTGTAAGGGTGCAAACATTCCTATTGATTACGCCGTGGACCCAAAATAAATCCACGCCACTCATTCCAATTACAGGAATGATTTTTCATCACTGCCTCCCCAGGTTGGTAGAGTGCAATTTGCATGCCTGCTGCCTTCCTTGGATGTAGTAGCTGATCTTCAGGCTTCCTTCCAGAATCAAACCCTGATTCCTTGTTTCCCGTAGTCATCATGGTAGGTGCAAATAGCAACATTAAAAGTTGATAGGGCAGACGTTCGAAAGGATTGTTGCAGTCATACGGGATGGTGCGATCTACCTGAGGTTATCTAGAGTCAGCAATGCAGCTGGGCGGGGGCAATGGGCAATGCCATGGGGCCCTAATGGACCCTGGTGGGCGCCCGTAGATTGCTAGGGGTCACACTCGGATTTGTTTTGGTCTGATAAATGCATGTATTAGCTCTAGAATTACCAGTTATCCATATAAAAGAAAGGAACCATAACTGATTTAATAAGCCATTCTCAGTTTAACCGTACTGGCTGTGTGTACTTACACGTGCATGACTTGTAATCTTTGAGACAAGCATATGCCACTGCAATGATCAACCAGGTAGGCTACGAGGCACATGGGCCTTGTGGCTGGGTTCGGCCCAGGGAGGGCTCCACCAACGAAAAGATAAACACACCCGGACAGGAACATGTCTGTGGTGTCCATGGAAGAGCATTTCTCGGGGGCTGCCGCCAGGGTACTGAACGATGTGAGACCAAGGGCTCCACCAGAGGATCCTCACACTGTGCCTGCCCCATTGGATGCTGGGATTGCGGGAGACTTCCCAGCGGGCCCTCGGAGAGATTAGCACCGCTGATCTAAGACTTCTGGTCGCCGGCCCTCACCAGCCACCCCCTCACATAGGCAGCGGGCTTGGGGCTTCAGTCGTCAGGAGCCTCTAGAACCAGCACTGGTGTTCAGCCTCTTCAGGGCCAGAAGCTGCCGTCTCTGCCACTAGAGGGGTCGGCAGCGGGCACTCGTGAGGATTTGGAAGACCATCCTGAAGGGCCTTCTTGCAGCCCTGCATCGGCCACTGCTCTGCTAGATGAAGAAGGTGTTCGAAGAGTTGCCACCTCGGGGAGCCAGCAGTGTCGTGCCACATTATGATTCACCACCATCATAATGGGGGAAGCGATGAGCTACATACTATGCCATTGCTCAAACTAATGATAGCCCCAGTGACCGATGCAGCTAACACACATTGGACTTCACCGCCACACTCCTTTAGCTTTCACACCATGTACAACATCCCAGTATACCCTGCCCGAGCCCAGGAAGGGTTCACACAGAGACACAGGCTTTGGGGAGAAAACACCTACTGGACCAGGACTCCCAGTTGCCGGCCCCTGCCACACCACCTCACTTGGGCAGTGGGCTCAGGTCATCGGTCGTCAGAAGCCTGTAGGACTGACTTCGGTGTTGCCAAGCTACACTCGGCCTTGGGACCAACAGATGCTTTGCAGCACTGGGTGCCAGGCCACCACAGTGGTCGAGGTTGGCTTACACACCAAACCATGACTCCCAGTCACCGGCTCCACAAGAGTGCACTTCCCCACTCTCAGGGAAGCAGATTTGTGATGTTGGTCATCAAGAGCCATGGAGGAACGGTGGCGCCAAGGCATCATCAGACATGGCGGCCCAACATAGCGATGCCACGCAAAACCCTGGTGGCGTTAAACACTTCCTTTTTTTCAAACCCCTTTCTGGCACTCAGACAGGGGAAAGAGCAGTGTCATCGAACATCACAGACTCTCGGAGCACACCGGCCACCAGACCAGGACTTCCGGTCTCCTGGCCCATACTGTAACCTGAGGAAGTGAGGTAGGTCAGGGCGTCGGTCGACCAGGAGCCAGAAGGACCAACTATGGACGGTGACCTCCTCAGGATCGGGGCCCACTAGCTGCCATGCAACCACAAAGGGAACGCAGAATCACCTGAGACTACCCACTGAACTCTCAGAGCGCAGGCACTGCTAATCCAGGACTCCCGCTCACCGGCCCTCGCCTTGCAACCCACTTGTGTGAGCATCAGGCTCGGGCATCGGTCATAAGGAACCTCTAAGGCTAACTTTGGTGTGGAGTCTCCCTGAGGCCAGGAGCTGTCGTCGCTGCCATGCAGCAGCCCCGGTTGAGTGGGCAGGCAGACACCTTTCCATATTCTCAGCACTTCGGAACACCGGCAGAGTTGCCCCAGGATGCCCCAGCGGGCCTGAGGAGAGCTTACTACCACCGCATCCAATACCCCCAATCGCCACGGATACCTGCCATCCACCCCATCAAGCAGGGGGCCAGGGATGCCGTGTTCATCAGGACCAGCCTCAGTAGCCTCCATGTGCTCATGGCAGCACTTCCAGGTTTAGCACTCACGGCAGCACTTCCAGGTTTTCGCACTTATTGCCCCATAGCCCACACCACCGGGATCTGCCATGCGCCGTCGATGGTCATTCATCTCTGTTTACTCACTTTTTTATTCAAATCACATGGTGCTCGTCAAACAGCTGTGCTCATGCCCAGCGCATTCTTCAGAGAGCTTTCCGAGGTGAGAGAGACTTGTCAGTATCGCATGGTGCCTGGGAAATGTCTGTGCCCATGTTCCGCGTATCCTGCGGAGTGCTCCACCTGAAGGGGCCTCTGCGAGGCACACTGGCGCACCATCTAGTGCCTGCTTCCACCTCGGACCATTCATGCAAAGCCAAGCAAGAAAACATAAGTTAAGCGTTGCCCACCCTCACCCGTGGAAGGGCTGGGCGGGACTTTAGACGACTCCCCAACACCTTGTCACAGGAGCCTGGAGGAAGGCAGGGCCACCCATTTGGCCACTCCCGTTAAGAGTCATATGTGGGCGGGGACCCGCTCATAAGAGACACATGGAGAGCTAAGCTCTTGAACCTATCCCCGATCTGTGCACGACCTGTAACCCTCCACATCTGATCTCTTGTTTACCGCCCCAATGGAGGCGGCAGATGGGTGACTGTGGTGCATCAACAGAAAGTGTTACCACTCCTTCATAGCACTTTGAGAAAATCTGTCAAAGACCCCAGCTCTTTTCCATTAGTACCGACAAGGTGTTTGTGACATTTTGCAAACCCTTATTTTACTCCTCTCGGCTCTATCTGGGAAACCAGCCAATTCCGTCCACCTTCCTGGAACTACTGTCGGCCTGAACCACCCAGGATTTTCCCCATACTGATTCTGAGGCACCACTGGTACACCTCGGCTCAGCCTGACTTCCTGGAACTCCCACCCAGCCACCGGGGGCTTTGGACCTGGTCTCGGCCTCTCGCCACACCAGCCATACTCATTTGCCCACACTGCCGCATGCCGTGCTCCTGGATAAGGAGCTCCCCTAAATCCACCAGCAAAAGCCGATGCTATTTCCGACCCCAGGAACACTTACAGCTCATCCAGGCCGACCTCCTGAAGCTCCAATTGGCTACATTTATGGCTATTACCCGATTTTGACCAAACATTCGGGGACACTGAGGGGCACTTGCAGCTCACCCAGGCCAACCTACTGGGGCCCCAATTGGTCACATTGATGGCTATAACCTGGTTTTGACCAAACACTGGGGGACATGCAGGGGCACTTGCAGCTCACCCAGGGTGACCTCCTGGATCCACAGTTGGCCACATTGACGGCTATTGCCCAGTTTTGATTAAACACTGTGGGAGACTCAGGGGCACATGCAGCTTGCCCAGGCTGACTTTCTGGAGCCCAAATCGTCCGCTTTCACAGTCATCACCCAGTCAAAACCAAAGACCAGTTGGAACTTAGCTAATCCTCCAACATCCTTGCTCAAGGCAGCCCAGCCACTGGCTTTGGGGGATACCTCCCGATGTCTCTGTCAGAGCTGCTTTTTTGCTGGCTGGCTGGGAGCAGTAGTGCACAATTTTTTTTTTTTTTTTTAAGCATCTCGGGCTGTGCGGGCCATTTCAACTATAGCGTTCTCAGTCTGCAGTGCATAACGCAGAGTTTAGGGACAGAGCTGCTTCTTTGGGGAAAATTATACAGTCCTGATCCTCCTTACAAGAACCCCAACAGTCCTTCTTAGGGCTACATCTGACCATATGCTTTACAGTTCAGGCTGGCTAGAAGCAGTAGTGCATCAATTTTTGTATTACACATCTAGGCCTGTTCCCAGCCTTTCAGTAATAGCGTTCTCAGCCTGTAGTGCCGATCAACCAACTCTCACCGTAAAACTGCACTCTAACATTTCTTAGCCTACTGCAAACTACTTCAGTTATACCGTTCTGTGTGTGCTGTGCGTAATGCAGAGTTTAGGGACACAGCGACTTCTATAGGGAAAGTTATACAGTCCTGATCCTCTGTGCAAGAACTCCAATGGTCCTTCTTAGGGCTGCATCTGACCGTGTGCATTATATTTGTGGCTGGCTGGCAGCAGTAGTGCACCAGCTTTTGCATTACGCATCTAGGCCTGTTCTCTGCATTTCAGTAATAGCGTTCTCAGCCTGCAGTGCATCACACTGAGTTTAGGGACAAAGCTGCTTCTATAGGGAAAGTTATACAGTCCTGATCCTCCGTACAAGAACCACAATGGTCCTTCTTAGGGCTACATCTGTGCTTTAAAGTTGTGGCTGGCTGAGAGCAGTAGCGCATCAATTTTTGTATTACGCATTTAGGCCTGTTGCCAGTCTTTCAGTAATAGCATTATCAGCCTGCAGTGCCGTACAACCAGCTCTCACCGTGAAACTGCACTCTAACATTTTCTAGCATACTGCAAACTAGTTCAATTATACCGTTCTGTGTCTGCAGTGCATTAGACAGAGGTCTCACCGCTAAACAATACTGTAATATTTCCTGGCCACTGCAAAGTATTTTAGCTCTGCCCCTGTGCAGAGTGTCTCACAATACCCTTTCCTTGATGAGGTTGAGATAGCCGCAGTTAGCAGAACTATCCACTGGTCTTCTCCCACTCCATACAGCCTCTCTTATTTACAAGTCTCTGCGAGTGGTAAATTACCCCTAGGTATCAGCGCAAGATAACGGGTTATGTTTTTTTTGTTCCTGAACGTGGTGAATCCTAGGCAGCTGCTGCGGGATTAGGAGACTGGCAAGTTTCTGCGCTCCCCAGATTCATATCACAATTTATGGGTCCGCGTGGTAGACCTTTATTACAAACAGAGCAGTCTGAGCAAGTCCTGTCGTGGATGGCAGAAAACGTGTCCAGCAATGTATCGAGCACCCAGTCTTCTACGCAGTCCACTACTCCCGACCTAGGGACTGCAACTATAAATCCTCTGGCTGCTGCTCCTCCTCCTTCCTCCCAGCCTCCTCACTCTATGAAAATGACATATTCTGAGCAGGCAGACTCCCGGGAAATGTTCTCGGGTCCCTGCCATGAGTGGGAAAAAATGGTTCCACTCTCACCTGAGTAGTTTGTCGTGACCAATGCTCAACCTTTGGAAAGTTCCCGGAGTCCGGGTGATGAGGCTGGGGACTTCCAGTAACTGTCTCAAGAGCTTTTTGTGGAGCAGGATGATGAGACACAGTTGTCTGTCAGTGAGGTAGTAGTTAGCTAGACGATGAGGTGACTGACCCCACCTGATTTGCTAAGCCTACTGAGGACAGGGCTTCAGAGGCGGAGGCAAGTGCAGCAGCAGGACAGGTTGGAAGAGACAGTGGAGTGGCCAGGGGTAGAGCGAAGAATCCCCAAGTGTTTCCCAAAGCACACCCTCACGCCAAGCCTCCGTGCAGAGGGCTAGGTGTTCAAAGATGTAGATGTTTTTTAGTGAGAGCGCGGACAACCGACGAACAGTGGTGTGCAACCTGTGTCACACCAAGATCAGCTGGGGAGCCACCACTACCAGCTTCACCACCACCAGCATGCACAGGCATATGATGGCCAAGCACTCCACAAGGTGGGACGAAGGCCACTCACTGCCTCCGGGTCACACC